>NC_080782.1:76112882-77350382 GCF_028018385.1 Neofelis nebulosa
CTGTAGTGGTCTTTCTACAACTGGCTACATTTGTCAAAACTCATCAAACTATACAAAAGGGTGAATTTCACTATATATAATTTATATGTCAGTAATTCAGACTTTAAAAATAAAAGAAGTCTATCACATATTTCCAAGTTTTTGACTGTCCTACTTTTAAAATTCTTCACATTATCGGGGCGCCTGGGTGGCGCAGTCGGTTGAGCGTCCGACTTCAGCCAGGTCACGATCTCGCGGTCCGTGAGTTCGAGCCCCGCGTCGGGCTCTGGGCTGATGGCTGGGAGCCTGGAGCCTGTTTCCGATTCTGTGTCTCCCTCTCTCTCTGCCCCTCCCCCGTTCATGCTCTGTCTCTCTCTGTCCCAAAAATAAATAAAAAACGTTGAAAAAAAAAATTAAAAAAAAAATTCTTCACATTATCTAATCTCAGAATCAGAAGGAATCTTAATGGCTGTTACAGTGTGTGTTTGAACACCTTCAATTACAAGTAACTTACTGCCTCTTGAGTTGGTTCATTTCACCTTCTGCAGCTATGCTAGACTGTCCTATCATTTATAAATATATCTATAATTATGTATACATGCATATGTCTACAGACATGGATCTGGAGAGAAAGATAGAGACAGACAGACACACACATTCCTGTAGCTTCTTCTCACTGCAAGTAGTTTTGTGCTTTATTTAAATCAGATGAGTTAATAACCCAGCCACAGTATTTCTTACTCAGTATCCTCTAAAAGTATTTTGTACTTCTTGCTTTCTTTCTCAAAACTGAAAATGTAGTAATGTTTCCATTTTGTCAATGTTTTAAAATGCATTTTCATAAATCTAATAAGCTATATCTACCTACTGACACCAAAGTGTTGGTTTTCCCCCATCATTCTTTTGAGTCATTCTGCTGCTGACTGCTAATTTGGAAATCACTCATTAGGAAACTAGATTTTTTTTCCCCAAGGATTCCCCCCACCCCCCAAGGATTATGATGACTCTAATTCAAAGGAAGGACCTACAAAAACATTGCCCAAGCAGAAGGACATACCAAAGCATGAACTCACACTAACACACTTTTTAAAATGCTAAAAGCTATAATGATCATTATTAAATGTTTTTCACCTTCAAAGAGATGGAGTCACATGGACACCTGTGTTAGCACAGATACACAGATGACACACTGAAAAAGAACTAAAAGAAGACAACAGCACTGCATAATTTGAACAAGTTTAAATTCATGGAGTAATAAAAGGAACGTCATACTTGCAGTGAACTGCTACATGACCAAGTGAAAATGATGCTCCATTCAGTCACCAGTTTGCCATTCTTTATGTGGGATAATATACAACTAGAACTTTTTGCAAATTATTGTGCCAATCCCTAAGGATTCATGTTTTACTAAAATCTCCCTGAAATTAGAGCAACTACCTCTTAACTACTCTATTTTGAAATCTTATTCCATAAAACGTCCTGTATCTTATAGGGAATAAAAAAAAAAAAAAAAAAAAACCTATTCAATCAATGAAGCAAACACTTCAAGATAGTAACAGTCTCATTCTGCAACAGTAATTTCAGTTCTCATCATGAAAAAATTCTTAATTGTAGTGTACATATTTGCAATGATATACTGACATTTCATGTTCATTGTTTATGTGGTCCTTAAATTACATTACGATACTATGTTCACACAACTGGTTAACAAACAGAAAAAGCAAAATATAACTCACCAGACTAAATCCCAGAAGATGTCACTGTACAATGTCCAATGAGTCCCAAGGGAACACAGGCATACTATTTTTTCTGCTCTACTCCAGATACTAAACATGGAATATAAAAATAAACCTTTAATATAACAAGTAACACAACTTAAAAAGCAATTATAAGAATTCTAACTGCAAAAGAGGATGAAACTAGCAGGAGGTACTAACACCAGGTACAGGTTAGAGAGGACACAATATTAATTCATTTCATTAAAGCAATTTGAGTTTGTTCAGCTAAATTTTAACTTCAAACACTTTATCATGTTTGTTCCTCTGTATTCTGCTGCTGAAATTCTACCTTGAGACTAAGAGCAGCTAACTGGACTAAAGATAGAGACACAAAAATCTGGGGGGTTCAAAGTCGATTCCACCACCAATTTGTGTGTTCAAGAGATTCAGAGTATCCTATGGAAAAAGTAACCCTGAGGCTGAGGTCAAAAGAACAGGTCCTAGTCCTGGCCTTGCTAACAACGCTGCCTCTTGACCTTGCATCAAGAGAAATTATTTAATATGAGGACAGTACCACCCTTCCTCCTCATACAGTTGTTATATGGATCTAATGAGAGGAGGCAGGTGAACATATTCTGCAAAGTCCTTTATGGATGTGTGATGTTATTGTCATGCAATTAATTTTTGGTGTCTACTCATTTTAGCCACAAAATAGCAACAATTAAAAATCCTTCATAAGACTGCTGCTCTGAAGCAAATAAACGGAAAGGTCTTGGAAAACAATGCCCTTCCTTCCTTCCTTCCTAGCAACAATTTGAAAAACACTTCTTTGGAGTTACCACAGTACTTAAGGTTTCTAGCATCTCCTTTGTGTCTTCCCCCTACCTGGGAAGGTAATGTGTAAGAGAATCTATCTGTATCTCCTACCTTCCTAGTTAATTGGCTTAACTTCTTAAGGCCAAGAAAATTCCCCAAAGTCCTTTCCACCTGGAAAGATTTCTTGGGTTGCTGCATTTCTGTTGTTGTGTTTAACTTGGGACGAGGGAGCCCCAAACGAGCCTTGCGGAGCCACTTCACCCCCACAGGTGCACAGGGCCCGACACAGTGGCTACCATGAAACATGCCCAACTGCAAACAGCAAGGGAAAAGGCAAGGACTTTGTCACTTTATTACTGTCCCCTTGCCAGTACTGAAGAGTTTTAGCCAAAGGAAAGGGATAATTCCCGAATTAAAGGGATTTGCCTCTGCAGCTTGAGGAACTGGAAGGAGTTCGTGCACCAAGAACCATCATTCCGAGCAGCTCACACGTTTATCAGCCTTCGGAACGTGGGTCCACTTAAGAAACAGACACGCTCCCTGCCACCGCCTGTGGCACAAACCCTGTTCAGACTGGGGAGCCAAGACACCTCGATGATGAACACTAGCTTCTCCTCCACCAATGAAGCCTCTGGTTTTTACATGAAGTGAACTGTGATGTCACGAAGCTGTTGCCCGACAATACATTCTTTATTTCATACACTCACCCCTCCAAATTTCCCCAATACTACTGTTAGAAAGCTCAACTTGACTTCTTTTCTTTTGTAGATGTTCCTTTATTTTTGACACAGAGACAGAGTGTGAACAGGGGAGGGGCAGAGACAGGGAGACACAGAATTCCAAGCAGGCTGCAGGCTCCGAGCTGTCAGCACAGAGCCCGAATGGGGGCTCGAACCCACCAACTGTGAGATCGTGACCTGAGCCGAAGTCGGAGGCTTAACACACTCAGCTGCCCAGGCGCCCCGGCAACCTGACTTCTTAATTCAAGTAAATCGATTTTTAATGGGGAAAGGAAATTAAAGAAGAAACTAAGATTTTTGAGCACCTTCTGGACGCCAAAAGCCCTACACCACTTGTTTTCACTGCATCTTAACTTCTACTCCACGAGGACGTATCCTCCCCAGTGTAAGTATTCCATCAGGTGACGCTGTCTGAACCTGAACCCCATCTCGTCTGACTCCAAAGCCCACTGACGTTGCTTTATATACTTGTGGCCTCTGTTCAGCCATAAGCCCGGATGTACCGCTTTTTACACAATAACCATGTTCCTGAAAAATGTAAATTAATTTCTGTAAATGGAATTCTATTTCCAGTGTGTGGGGAGGCACTTTATTTTAAAGCTTTACTGCCTCACTTGTGAAATGATTAGCGGGAGGTAGTTTTAGCTACTAGTTCTAGTGTTATTTCCAACTGGAAAGTGTTAGCATGTCACAGCACATAGTGCAGTCTTCCACGAAGTCATTCTAAGTCACGGGCCCTTTCTCCCAGGAGCGGGTAAGATACTTTAAAATCATAAATCGTAAGGCAGGAAAAACACGTATCAACCAGTGGTTGGGCATCAAATACAGATCGACATTTCCGCTGAATATTTCAGGACTACATCTATCACAAAGTGAGATAAACTTCATTTAGACTTTTAGCAATTTTAGATTGAAAACCCAGCAGGAGGAACATGGGAAAAGTCTGGATCTGGTTTAAGTCTAAATCAAAAATCGTTTTCAAAAACAGTGTAAAATCTCAATCAAACTTTCATATAATTTGCACCATGTACTTGGTGATACATGCTTCCTTTCAAACTTGTAAATGCACTGAAGAAATGTATTGTCCAACATTTTTTCAACAGCAAAAGAAAAATCAACCTAAAACTTCATTCTGGATTGGAAAACAGAGGAGCCTTAAAGTAATTATCCCACTCGTGCCCCGGAGCTGATGTGGAAGTATAGGAAATGGTGGTAATTTCATAGTAAACAAACTGTAGTAACTGATTATCCCTAATAGGGCACTGCCAAGCCAAAAATAGAATACAAACACAGAGTCCAAGGGAGCCACCCGGTCAACACCAAGGTACGGCAGCTCCTTTCCTGGTCTCAGTTTTACTCATTTCTGACTTTGCTTTCTGTCGGGCGTGTACCACCTGCTATCTGTGCACAGGGGCTAAAAGGAGGAGGAGGATAAAGATGATGAAAAAGGGGAAGAATTAAAAGAATGAGACCAGACACGAGTATAAGAATATAACTTCTTTAAAGAGATTGCCTATAAAGGAAACTATTTACAAAAACAAACAACAAAACAAAAAACTATAGTAAGGGCTTACCCTCATCTACTACAAACAATTAGGAGTCTAATATAAAAGCTTCCAACAGATTGGGATTTTTAATAAAAAAGAAACCAGTATTTTTGAACACCTTCTTTATGCCAAAAGCTATAAGCGATTTATAGCTACTCCCTGAGGAAAATACTACCCCCATTTTAAAGTATTCAATCAAATAATACTATTTGAGAGTCCAAGCAAGAATCTCAATGCCTACCAGTCCGACTCCAAAGCCCACGGACACTGTCATAATAGGGAAGATGAGTTAATACACTTTGTTTACTATGAAATTACCAGCCATTTCCTAAATTTCCACTTCAGCTCCAGGGCTGGCGGAGATAATCACTTTAAGGTTCCTCTGCTTTCAAATCTAGAATAAAGTTTTAGATTGAAATAACATTTTTAGAATACTTTTAAAATCTATAAATCTCTTAACACTTGCAACTGATTCTGGCCAATGTTTTGAACATGAAGGCTTGGCGATATACCAATGCATCTCCTCTCAAAAACAGTCAGCAAGAAGGAAAAGAATTCACGTGAAATTCTTACAAGATGTACTAAATGCTGTGTAGAAAGACAGACTGAAGTAAACAGACCAGAGGCTAGAGTACATAATGCTTCCAGCTATAAACAACTGAAACAAACAGAAAACCCTGTGACATTACCCTGTAAGCACTGTAAATAGGGAAAACTGAGCATGGCCAAGGACTTCCCACAGGCCTCTGGATAGGGAGGCCATGAGTGAGTAAGCAAAAGACACTCAACACACGACTGCAAATGAATCTTCTGCAGATAGAAAAATTTGCAAACTGGGGCGCCTGGATGGCTCAGTCAGTTAAGCGTCCAACCTCAGCTCAGGTCATGATCTCACACTCCATGAGTTCGATCCCTGTGTCAGGCTCTGTGCTGACACCTCAGAGCCTGGAGCCTGTTCAGATTCTGTGTCTCCCCTCTTTCTGACCCTCCCATACTCATGCTCTGTCTCTCTCTGTCTCAAAAATAACTAAAAACATTAAAAAAAATGTTTTTTAAAGTTTGCAAACATTAACTAGGAAGTGTGTCAAATTTCACAGGCAAGGTGATAGATAGCAAAACAGGTAAATAAAGAAGAATGTCCTTCAAAAGTAGGGTGGCCATGTCTCTGTCAGAGCCCGTTCTCTGGCATAATTATTTATAGCACGCCCTTTATCTCTCAAAAGTGTCCCAGTTTGGCAATTACATTGTTATTCTACTCAAAAGTAATATTTAACAATGAAAAGGCAATGAATTAAAACAGGGGGGAAAAGGGAAAGAAAGCCCCTTCTGCTTGCACAGTGGCTTCCCATACAGATCTGAGGAGTATTTCTTTGGGTGTATCCATTGAGCCTTTCAATTATTCATTTACTCATTCTGTCATTCAACAGTATTTCTGGAGTCTCATTATATCCCAGCATTGTACAGGCACTGGGGCAAATAGAAAAAGTGAAGCTGGGAAGGAAAGACAGACAGACATGGAAATAATATACATCTAATACACAGAACAGGAAACCTGAATGGTCCTGGGAACCCAGAGAAGGGAGTGTTTTTTTTCCCCAACTGCAGAAAGCTCCCACATGGAAATGTTCAAACCCACACACAAAATCTCTACACTCAAAAAAGCCCTAAGTATCAGACTTCAGCACAGATCCACTAACAAAATAGCAGTAAGAAAAAAAATTAACATCTATCACTTCCAAACCATATGGTTATAAATATGAAGGCCAGGAAATAGCCCTTGCAAAATTCTGGTAAAAAAATCCCACTAATCATTATGAATGATTATGTTATGAAAAGATAAATTTTGGGCAAAGGAAACTGGTAGAGTAGAGGTTATGGATTCTAATTCTAGATTCAAAAACACAAAGAAAAAAAAAAAGGAAACAGGCAGTATTTCTCAGAGTAGCTCTTTGAGGACCGATCAGTAATTTTAAAAAAGCACCTGGAAAAAAAAAAAAAAAAACCAGCTATTTTTAAAAGTCGCAGATTAATGAAAATATTTTGCAACAACCAGTCTCAAATATTACTCTAAAAACAAAAAAGACACAGACCAAAACATCTCTCAAGTCACAAAACACTGAGCAGAAATAAAACAGGTTAGCTGCTAAAGCACAACACACACAATGAAAACAAAATGCTTAGCTGTGCCTACCCTACATGATCCTCTTAAAGATTACTTTAATCTTACTTTTCCATTCGTAACTCATAAAAACTAACATCAAAAATTTTAAGAGCTGTTGAGTGTGACTGTTCTGAAACCATCCTTGACCTTACAAACAAATCACTAATCTCACCAGGGTGGTAAGACAACCCATAATTGGTTCAGTAGACAAAAATGTGTTTCTCTTGCTAGTATCAGTTCTTTCAATAGCAACCCCCTCAAAGTCCAGCATTCATTTTCCCCTCTGTTTCTGCTAGTAGAAATTAAAGCTAGATTACCAATGTTGTCTTACCATTATGTGAAGTCACCTTCTACTTTTAGAAAAAAAAAAATGGGAGTTTCACTACAAATATGACTGATGGTAACTGGAACTGGAGGTCTACATGCAGTCTTTACAAGAAATTTGCCTCCTAGGAAACATAACCGAAATGGGACAGGTGCACACGGTGGAAATGGCTAACCTTCCACATGAAAGCTTAAAACCAGAAATTTCTTTTTTTTTTTTAATTTTTTTTAACGTTTATTTTCTTTTTGAGACAGAGAGAGACAGAGCATGAACAGGGGAGGGTCAGAGAGAGGGAGACACAGAATCCGAAACAGGCTCCAGGCTCTGAGCTGTCAGCACAGAGTCCGACGCGGGGCTCGAACTCACAGACTGAGAGATCATGAC
Source organism: Neofelis nebulosa (assembly GCF_028018385.1). Lineage (NCBI taxonomy): Eukaryota > Metazoa > Chordata > Mammalia > Carnivora > Felidae > Neofelis > Neofelis nebulosa. The sequence continues at coordinate 76,120,553 of NC_080782.1, forward strand.
CTGAGCTGAAGTCGGCCGCTTAACCGACTCAGCCACCCAGGCGCCCCTAAAACCAGAAATTTCTGATAGGCCTGTGATGAAATCAAGAGTTCTCTCTGGAGGAAAGAGGTGATTCTTCCCCCAGAGGATATAAATTGGCAACAGCAAAGAAAATTTAAACACTGTATATAAAGTTTTATCACTTCTACCACACTACATACTTTTAAGAGTGTACAATAGCTTCCCAAAGCATACAAAGTTACACAGAGAAGGTAAACAAATTTACTGACCATTATGCAAGGTCAATGAATATCCTATGTATCTTATATCTTGGAATAGTCACTATTAAACAGTCTCATTTGCAATTAACTAAAATGCTGACAGAAGCATTTTCTATACACCATTCTTATCAAATGAAGAGGTCTAGGGGCTCATTAAGCCTTGTATTTCATCCTGGACATTTTATTAAGTTTATAATGCATACACAGTTACATGATAAAAACACTGAAATCTGTGAAACATTCATTAAACATAACTGTAAGCACAAAGCATGGCCTTTAATTAATAAAGCACCAAAAGCTTCTGCAATAATAACCAACACTTTATTCTGAAATCACTGGGAAAATAAGCTGAGAAGAGATCATTTATATCTCCCTGAGAGTGTAACTTCTACAGGGTTAAAAAAAAAAACATACAAAGCAACTAACAACTCTAAATTGTAGAGTGGCTCATCTGAGAAAAACAATGTAAAATGAAGTCTAGTAACGTCAGAAATGTTTTGCAAGAATTGCTCTTTGGGCTAGGAGTAGCAAGCATGCGATTAAATGCTACTGCCTCCATTCTTCCTCAAATGATTAAAAAGTTCCCAGCCCCAGTTTTACCTATGTACAACCACCATGCACAGACACTGTCAGCATCTTGGCTCGACACTCATCAGTAACCCACCCGGATGCAAACCGAAGTGGGTGGAGAAGCAGGAAAACCCTAAGGACGTGGAACACTTGCAAGGGGAATAGGACGGGGCCGTCATTCCCTTCATGTTCCCATCTCCTTGCTGGCAGATTTGCAGATTCCACCACTAGAGAGAGTTTGGCAGCTTCACAATGGGGCCGCCTGCTCAGCGTCTGACTGCCGCCCGCCTGGAAACCCCTTTCCCCAGCTTATCACCCGCCCTACAAAAGTCCACCCGCGACAGGTGGGGAGAGGGCGGCAATGCCCAACAACAAATCTGCCGCTTTCGCTTCTGGCCAGCAACCCGCCCCAATCTACAAGCACGCCCCTCCCGGCACTGCCGGCCTGTCCGCCCCCGCTGTACCCGCAGACGCGCAGCGGGCGCGGGCTGCGGGCTCCCGGGCAACCTCACCCCCAGGATTGCAGTGGGGGCGAGGAGGGCCGGCGAGATAAGACCTTCAGGGCTCGCCCGTGGGCGCTATCTGGCCGGGGCAGTCGCACCAGGCGCGCGGCCGTGGCGCGCCGCCAGAGGCGCAGCAGGCCACGGAAAGAGCTACTTCTCAATGGGGCCCCGAGGCCGTCTGCCCCGCGGTGCGGGCACGCCGGCGGAGGAACCAGCGTGCGCGCCAACGCGCCTGGACTTCCGCACCGCCGCACCGCGGGAGAGGCGCTCCGGATCGCCGAGTCCCCGCACCTCCCCGGCGAGCGCACGCCGCGCGCACACGGGGGCGCACGCCCCCGCACACACACACGCGCTGCACACTCACGGCGTCTCCAGCCCCACCCCTGTGCCAAGCAGCCGCGGGCTCCCCGCACCCCGTAGGGGCCCCACCCAGTTCACCAGACCCCAGCCTCCAGCTCGGGCGCTCAGGGACCAGCCCGCCGAGGCTCGGGGCCCCTGGGGTCGCCTCGTCGTCCACCCCGAGGCCGACCCGCCCGCCTGGGGTTCCCCGGCACCGCACGGGCACCGCGGGCACCGCGCGCCCGGCCCCGACACGAGGCAGGGAGGAAGGGGCGGTGCCGCGACTGGGCTGGCACCGGAGCTCGGTGACTGGAGCACCCCCCAACCCACCCACCCATCACCACCACCTTTTCTGCAGCACAAAAGGTTGCAGGCGGAACCGCCGTCCCCGTGCAACCTACCGGTGGCCCAGGGCTCTGCCACCTCCGCCGCGCCTGGGCCGCAGAGCCGGAGAGAAGGGCGGGAGAGGCGCAGGGCTGCGGCGCCGAGAGCCGGGCAGAGGCCGCCAGCCGAGCCAGCCGGGTACCCTCTCCTCTCCCACCGCGCTCGGAGCCAGCTACCGCCCGGCGTAGTCCCCGCCTCCTCCTCCTCCGCCGCCGCCCGCCTTCCCGCCCTCCTCCCTCCGGCTGCGGAGGCGCAGCCCGTCTGCGCTGGGCCCGCCTCCTGCGCCCTGCTCTGACACCCGGAGGAAGGGCGGGCCGGCCGGAGAAAGGCGCTAAGAGGCCCGAAGTAGTTGGCGGGGGCGGGGGAGTTGCGGACTGGGAAGGGGAGGAGGAGTCGTAACACCTCCTCCCAGTCCAAACCTGCAGCCCAACTGAAGAGCTCCGACTCGCTGGCCTAGGCTGCACGTACGTTTCCTCAGGTGGTGTGGTGATGTTTGTCATTCGTGAGTCTCTGCTTAAAGGACTCAGCCCTGAGCAGACAGAAAGCCCATGAAATTACAAATTTGACCCTTCAAATCTTAGAAAACTGCTAAATATCTAGGGAATGGAGTGAGGTGAATTCAAATTCACATTCTGATTGGATTAGCTATTTTTGAAGCCTCAGGCTTGATCTTTTCCATTCTTGTAAGAAATTCTTTTCTTTGATCAAGATTTTCTGTTCTCAATTCATATGCATCTCCTCCGCCAAACAGGTTCACAAACTCAGTGATAAGAATATATGCCAAGACTTTTCACGTGAATTTCCAAATTTACACCTCTCAACAAATTTGTGAGGGAGTGACCGATTATCCACATCCTAAAGGTTTGGAAAGTTTAACTTCCTCGAGGTCACACTTGTACTTAGTGCCTGAGCTGAGTCTGAACCCAGGCACTGGAAACACGAAATTGTTTATAGATGTTGCTAATTTATGTTCCAGTCTCAAGCCAAGAGAGTTGTTACTGTTCTTTCTTTTTTTTAACAAAATACTTTATGTGAACACAAAAGGCATAAACGTAATAGAAATTTAAACAAATCTTGATTCAAACTTGTTCCCAAATCTGTATATGCTTCTGATAACATAAAAACAAATAAACCCGAACACCCCTGTTTCAAAAGAGCGATGCCCATCGGCTTCTCCGCTAGAAGACATTTTATACTACCTCTCTGTGTCCTAAAGTAAGTATGGGAAGTTAGAGGGAGAAGAAGACTTTGAAGAATATTCTCTAAAGAACAATTTTAGAAAACACAAATTAATTAAATTTTTTTTTAATGTTTAATTTTTTTTAATGTTTTTATTTATTTTTGAGACAGAGAGAGATAGAGCATGAGCAGGGGAGGGGCAGAGAGAGAGGGAGACACAGAATCTGAAACAGGCTCCAGACTGTCAGCACAGAGCCTGACGCGGGGCTTGAACTCACAAACTGTGAGATGGTGACCTGAGCTGAAGTCGGTCGCTTAACCGACTGAGACACCCAGGTGCCCCTTAAAATTTTTTTAAAATGTTTATTTACTTTTGAGAGACAGAAAGAGAGAGCGTGAGTGGGGGAGGAGCAGAGAGAGAGGGAGACACAGTATCTGAAGCAGGCTCCAGGCTCTGGGCTGTCAGCACAGAGCCCAAAGTGGGGCTCGAACCCATTAGCCGCGATATCATGACCTGAGCTGAAGTCGGTCGCTTAACGGACTGAGATACCCAGGTGCCCCAAAAAGCATAAATTACTTTATTTCAAACGTAGATGTGTACATAACTTCTCAAATATAGAACCTGGCACAACATACTAAGTATCAAATAAACGAATGGATTTTTTTTTTTTTTGCATTAGTACTTCAGGAGAACACACTGAAAGTTATTGCAGATTATAATCTGTGACACAGCAGTGAATTGTTCTGATGATCATTCTCATAAAACCACTTCCAAAACAATGTGTATATTATATTAGGAAACTTCCTTTCATTCTGTCTTGTCTAAAATCTTAAAACCTTTTCAGAAGAATGCCTTGTACTTGCTCTTTGCTCTGAACGTTTAGCCATGTTTTTTTGACCAAAAGCAACAAAGTGCTGATTTGTCCTTAAGTTTTTTGTTTTTTTGTTTTTAAGTTTATTCATTTAGAGAGACAGAGACAGAGTGAGAGCGAGCACCTGTGCTCAAGGGGCATGCAGGGGAGGGGCAGAGAGAGAATCCCAAACAGGCTCCTTGCTGTCATGACAGTGCAGAGCCCAGTGCAGGGCTCCATCCCACGAATTGCAAGATCATGACCCGAGCTGAAATCAAGAGTCAGATGCTCAAATGACTGAGTCACCCAGGTGCCCTTGCCCTTGAGTTTATTAGGCTCCAGGCTAACCCTCTTAGGAGAGCATTGTCTCCAAATTGCCTTGCTCCTTGGGTGGTGCTTGCATCCTTGCCTTAACTCCTCATCCAATCAAAACTTCAGTCTAGGATTGTCACATAGAACACCTGCCTAATAAACCAATTTGTGAGGCGGTTAATGACTGATAATAGCTTTATGTGTGGCCCCTCAATGACATGTCTGTGCCACCTAAAGACTCTGACTGGGACTGCCTTAATTCAGATGTGTTGTGGCTTGTAGGGGCTGGAGCTCAAGGGAGGTGGGGAATGTGGAAGCTCTTGCCAGAGCTTTCCCATATTCTGTGAAGATGATCTATTCAATCTACAAAGAAAAATGCTGTGCTTATAAACAATAGGGACAAAGGTAGAATAGACCTTGTGATCTGAAAGGCCATCTTTGCCTCAAGCCAGCCTCCCCAGAAAAATCACTTTAAAATGACGGTTGTCTGGGAAGGATTATACATTGATGTAAATAGTATTTATGATGTAAATAGTAAATAGCAAACAGCCAGCTTACGAGAACAGGATAGGTAAATTTGATAATAACATAGTGGATATAAAACAGAAACTACAGGGGCACCTGGGTAGTTCAGTCTATTAAGCGCTGGACTTTGGCTCAGGTCATGACTTCATGGTTTGTTAGTTTGAGCCCCAGGTAGGGCTCTGTGCTGACAGCTTGGAGCCTGAAGCCTGCTTCAGATTCTGTGTCTCCCTCTCTCTCTGCCCCTCCCCTGCTCACATTCTTTCTCTCAAAAATAAATAAATATTAAAAAATTAAAAAAAAAAAGAAAAAAGAAAAGAGAAACTACAAAGCCAAGTGTATAAGAAATACCACATTGCACATTTCCTCTAAACCCTTTTGTTTGCATCAGGGGCTAACTAGGAAAATAGAGACCACTTCAAGTTTTTCCAAACAACTAAACACAAGGAAAGGATAACACAGGCAATGGAAGAACTCAGAAGCTAAACAGGGGTTGGTGAAGTGAGCATAGACCCTTGCTGGAGAACTAAGGGGAGTAGAGAGGGTTACTGGAACCCAGGGACCCGGAAGTATGGCCAACCTGGGAGCTATGGCCAACCTGGGAGCTATGGCCGCAGAGGAGAAACAGCTACTGCCAAGTAGTCCTTTATGGCAGGGAAAAGGGGGAAATGTAAATAGGTTCTCCTCTCCTCCTGCCCTCTGATCTCCTGCCAGTGCCTGACATTTAGCCAAATGTGGACTCCCGCCATCATGAGAACCAGGAAAACACCCTTCAGGGCTTAGCCCTTCTGCAACATGGAGGCAAACAGGGGAAGGGCATGGGGTGTGCATCTAAGGGCAAACAGGCCCCAGATCAGCACATCTTTTTATTTCACTTTCAAGGCTTCAGTCTTTCTCCAAGTTTTTTCCCCACTCCCTTGGGTAGGGTCAAAGTTCCAAGAGTTCCATTCCAGGCCATGGGTAGGTAGTGATGACAGGCAGTGGGAGGAAGTCCTTTGGTTTATATGCAATTATCCACAGAGGTTTCTATTGTCCCTTCCCAGAACTATCACCTATGGCAGCAGGCTGCAGTGCACAACATGTCCATAGATGGGATGGCCCTGTCCTATACACTTGAATCCTCCCTTTAGCCCTCTCCTATTCTAGCACACACTTGGAGCCAAAGAATATTTCTAAGGTCTGGGACTGTCCTACTAAGCCTCACACATTATCAGTCATTTATATTTAGGGTCCTTTATCAAATATATGATATAGGCAGGTTGAAAGTTTAAGAATGAAAAAAAAAAGATACATCATGCAAATATTGTTGAAAACAAGAGTAGCATCATTAATATTAGATAAAGTAGACCTCAGATCAAAGAAAATTGATAGAAAGGGCATTATAAGATGATTAAATGGTCAATATACCCAGAGACTACTGTGCAATACACCAAATAGGAGAGCTGCAAATTACGTAAAACAAAAGCTGGTGAACTGAAAAGAGAAATAGGCAAACATACACTTACAGTTGAAGACCTCAACACCCCTCTATTAAGAACTGATAGAACAACTAGACGATAAATCATCAAGGATCAATAACAACATCACCCAACAGGCTGTAACTGACATCTATGGAACACTCCACCCAAGAACAGAAGAATGTACAACTTTTTTTTTAATGTTTATTTTATTTATTTTGAGATAGAGAGCATGAGCAGGGGAGGGACAGAGAGAGAGAGAGAAAGAGAGAACCCCAAGCAGGCTCCACGCTGTTAACCCAAGAGCCCAATGTGGGGCTCAATCTCATGAATAGCAAGATCATGACTTGAGCCGAAATCAAGAGCCAGACGCTCAACTGACTGGGCCATGCAGGGGCACTTGTATAGTCTTTTCAAATGCCCATGGAACATACACCAAGAAGGACTATCCTGGTTCATAAATCAAATCTGAACAAATCTAAAACAACAAATCATACAGAGCATTTCCACCAACTATAAGGAAATCAAACTAGAAATCAATACCACAAAGAAAACCAGAAAATGCCCAACACTTGGAACAAAACAACAAATTTCTACATAATCCATTAATCAAAGAGGAAATCTCAAGGGAAATTTTAAAAATACATTTATTTAACAGAGTGAAAATGAAAATACAACATTTCAGAACATGTGGGACACAGGTAAAGCAGTCCTGAGAAGGAAATTTGTAGCACTAAAAAGAGTACATTAGAAGAGAGGAAAATCTCAGATCAATAATCTCTTATTTTAAGAATCTAAAAACAAACAAGCAAACAAAAAGAGCAAAATAAACCCAAAGCAAAAATCAGAACAGAAATCAATGGAATTGAAACAGAAAACAATGGAGAAAATGAATGAAATGGAAAGCTGGTTCTTTGAAAGTATCAGTAAAACTCAGTTTCTAGCAAAACTAAAAAAAAGAAAATCCAAATGATCAAAATCAGGAATAAAACAGAGGATGTCACTGTAGGCCCTGAAGACATTAAAAGGGCAGTTAGAAAATACTAGGAACAACTCTACACTCATACATTGGACAACTTAAATGAAATGGACCAATTCCTTGAAAAATATAAACTACCCAAATATACCCAATATGAAGTAGATAATAAGAACAACCATGTAACTATTAAAGAAATTTAATTCATAACTTTACAGCTTCCAAAAAGCAATATCTGGGTTGAGAGAACTCCTAAAACCTCTATCATACATTTAAAGGATTAGTACCAGGGGTGCCTGGGTGGCTCAGTTGGTTAAGCGGGTAAACAGTTAAGCGTCCAACTTTGGGTCAGGTCACAATTTCATATTTTGTGAGTTCCAGTCCCGTGTCAGGTTCTGTGCTGACAGCTCAGAGCCTGGAGCCTGCTTTGGATTCTGTGTCTCCCTCTCTCTCTGCCCCTCCCCCACTTGTACTTTGTCTCTCTCTCTCTCTCTCTCCCAAAAATAAATAAATAAACATGAAAATAAATATATATAAAAAAAAGAATTAGTACCAACTCTGTGGTCCCTTTCAGAAAAAGGATGAGGAATGAACACTTCCCAATTCATTTTATGAAGCTAATAGTACTCTGATACCAAAACCAGAAAAAGACACTACTAAAAAAAGAAATCTGCAGACAAATATCCCTCATGAATATAGTTGTAAAAAAACTCAACAAAATATTAGCAAATAAAAATCAGTGATATATAAAAAAAGTATACACTATGACTGAGTGAGTTTATATCAGGGATGAAAGGCTGGCTTGATACTTAAAAATCAATGTTATCCATCATAGTAATATATTAAACTAGAAAACTCATATGATCTCATCAATTAATAAAGAAAAGGCATTTGACAAAATTCAACAGCTATTCATGATTTTTAAAAAAGCTCATAGAAAATGGGAATGAAGAGGAACCTTCTCAATTTGATAATGAGCATCTATAAAAAAAAGCTACAGTTAATATGATATTAATAGTGGAAGATGAAATGCTTTCCCCTAAGCACTTGAGAAAACACAAAATTGTTCTCACTACTCATCTTCAAATTGTGCTGGAATTTCTAGCCAGTACAATAAGGCAAGAAAAGATTGGAATAGAAGAAAGAAAACTACTTCTATTTTCAGATGACCTAATTTTCTATGGAAAATCCCTAGAAATCTACAAACAAAAACAAATAAACAAACAAGTTCCTAGAACCATTTAAAGAGTTCAACAAGGCCTCAATATACAAGATATACATACAAAAGTCTACAGTATTTCTGTGTACCTGTAATGAGTATATGGAAACCAAAATTTAAAATACAGTATCAATAACAATCACTCAAAAAAGAAATATCTAGGTATAGGTATAGGACTTATATGTTGAAAACTATAAAATGTTGATAAAAGAAATCAACAATCTAAATAAACAGAGAGACATACTGGGTTCACGGATTGGAAGATTCAACCTAGTAAAGATGTCAGATCTCTTTAAATTGATCTGCTGGTTTAATGAAGTCCCTACCAAAGTCCCAATAAGGTTTTTTGTAGACAGAGATGAGTTTATTCTATAATCTATATGGAAAGGCACAGTCCCTAGAACAGCTTTAAAAAAAAATCTTAAGAAGAATAAAGCAGAGAGAATCAGTCTACTCCTTTGGAAACTGATTTTTGACATAGAAGCAAAAGCAATTCAACAGAGGAAAGATAGCCTTTAGAACAAATATTGCTCCAAGCCATCGGACGTCTTGGAAAAGAAAATTGAAGCTCAACGTGTCTCACACTTTCTGCAAAAATTAACTAAAAATGAATCTTGAACTTAAATGTAAAACATAAAACTATAAAAACTATAAAACTTTTCAAAAACGCTAAACTTTTAGCTAAAACATGCAAAACATGATTCATAAGATGAAAAACTAATAAAGTGGACTTCATTAAAATTAAAAACATTCGCTCTGCTAAAAACCCTGTTAAGAGATCAAAAGACAAACTGAAGATGGGGAGAAAATATTTACGGATCATATACCTAATGAAGAACTGGAATCTAGAATACATTATAAATGTTTAAAACTCAACCGTAAAAAACTCAATCCAATTAGAAAATAGGCAAAAGATATTTAGAGATATTTCACCAAAGAGGATATACAGATGGCAAATTGGCACATGGAAAGATCACTAGCCATTATGGGAATGCAAAGTAAAACCACAATGAGATACTACTTACATAACTATCATAATGGCTAAAATAACAAATAGTGATGACACCAAATGCTGGTGAGTATGTGGAGAAACTGAATCATTCACATTGCTGGTAAAAATGTAACATGGCAGAGCCACTGTGGAAAACAATCTGGAAAAACACTCTGGAAAAAATTAAACATGCAGCTACATATGACCCAGCGATTACACTCCTGAGCACTTTTTCCAGGGAAATGAACACCTACATTTACTCAACAAACTCTACATGAATACTTATAGCCTTCATAATAATGCTCAGCATTATTCATTATAGTCAGAAACAGGAAACAACCCAGGTGTTGTTCAATGGGTGAATGGTTAAACAGTGATGCAACCAAACCATGGAATACTACTCGGCAATAAAAAGGAAAAAAACTATAGATTCATGCAACAATCTGCAGAGAATTGTACTGAAACAAAAAAGCCAATCTCAAAATCTTACAATCTGTATGATTCCATAAATAGGAAATTCTTGAAATGACAAAATTATAGAAATGGAGAAGAGATTAATGGTTGCCAGGGGTTAAGGCTGTGATATTGCACCATAATATAGTACCACGTAGCACTATACTGTAAGTTACCAATGGGGAAAACTGGCTAAAGAGTTCATGGAATCTCTCTGTATTATTTCCTATAACTGCAAAATAACTCAAAATAACAAACATTAAAATATTGGATTTAAAAGCAGCACATCTGCATATTTAGAACATATTTTTAGAAGCATAGCCCAGAAGTGGAAAGTATTAGTTGCCCCCAGGGAGGAAAGATGATGGAAAGGAAAGATGATGGCTGGGGAACACAGTGGGAGGTAAATTTGAAATATACTCTTCTGTATATTTCCAATTTTGAACTATGCAAAATTAATGCCTATTCAAAAAATAAATTTTCACATATCTATTTTCTAATTCCTCAGCAAATCAAAGCCTGATGATTTCCAATTGTTAACAGTCTTGATTAACCTGTTAATTTTCTATTCAGAAAGTACATGAAGTGGCTCTTTTCCCCTTCCAGTCATTAACCTATTGCAGTATTACAAGTACTTTGTTCTTCCTAAACACTTAGCCAAAATCTTTATTTTTTTTAATTATGAACATTCACTTTTATATACTCATTCTTTTCCAGAATAAAAAGCAGTTGGTGGGAAAATCTTTGTTCCTCTTTGTTACTAGTGTAGTTACTACAGTTTGTTTACTATGAAATTACCACCATTTCCTATACTTCCACATCAGCTCCGGGGCACGAGTGGGATAATTACTTTAAGGCTCCTCTGTTTTCCAATCCAGAATGAAGTTTTAGGTTGATTTTTCTTTTGCTGTTGAAAAAATGTTGGACAATACATTTCTTCAGTGCATTTACAAGTTTGAAAGGAAGCATGTATCACCAAGTACATGGTGCAAATTATATGAAAGTTTGATTGAGATTTTACACTGTTTTTGAAAACGATTTTTGATTTAGACTTAAACCAGATCCAGACTTTTCCCATGTTCCTCCTGCTGGGTTTTCAATCTAAAATTGCTAAAAGTCTAAATGAAGTTTATCTCACTTTGTGATAGATGTAGTCCTGAAATATTCAGCGGAAATGTCGATCTGTATTTGATGCCCAACCACTGGTTGATACGTGTTTTTCCTGCCTTACGATTTATGATTTTAAAGTATCTTACCCGCTCCTGGGAGAAAGGGCCCGTGACTTAGAATGACTTCGTGGAAGACTGCACTATGTGCTGTGACATGCTAACACTTTCCAGTTGGAAATAACACTAGAACTAGTAGCTAAAACTACCTCCCGCTAATCATTTCACAAGTGAGGCAGTAAAACTTTAAAATAAAGTGCCTCCCCACACATTGGAAATAGAATTCCATTTACAGAAATTAATTTACATTTTTCAGGAACATGGTTATTGTGTAAAAAGCGGTACATCCGGGCTTATGGCTGAACAGAGGCCACAAGTATATAAAGCAACGTCAGTGGGCTTTGGAGTCAGACGAGATGGGGTTCAGGTTCAGACAGCGTCACCTGATGGAATACTTACACTGGGGAGGATACGTCCTCGTGGAGTAGAAGTTAAGATGCAGTGAAAACAAGTGGTGTAGGGCTTTTGGCGTCCAGAAGGTGCTCAAAAATCTTAGTTTCTTCTTTAATTTCCTTTCCCCATTAAAAATCGATTTACTTGAATTAAGAAGTCAGGTTGCCGGGGCGCCTGGGCAGCTGAGTGTGTTAAGCCTCCGACTTCGGCTCAGGTCACGATCTCACAGTTGGTGGGTTCGAGCCCCCATTCGGGCTCTGTGCTGATAGCTCGGAGCCTGCAGCCTGCTTGGAATTCTGTGTCTCCCTGTCTCTGCCCCTCCCCTGTTCACGCTCTGTCTCTGTGTCAAAAATAAAGGAACATCTACAAAAGAAAAGAAGTCAAGTTGAGCTTTCTAACAGTAGTATTGGGGAAATTTGGAGGGGTGAGTGTATGAAATAAAGAATGTATTGTCGGGCAACAGCTTCGTGACATCACAGTTCACTTCATGTAAAAACCAGAGGCTTCATTGGTGGAGGAGAAGCTAGTGTTCATCATCGAGGTGTCTTGGCTCCCCAGTCTGAACAGGGTTTGTGCCACAGGCGGTGGCAGGGAGCGTGTCTGTTTCTTAAGTGGACCCACGTTCCGAAGGCTGATAAACGTGTGAGCTGCTCGGAATGATGGTTCTTGGTGCACGAACTCCTTCCAGTTCCTCAAGCTGCAGAGGCAAATCCCTTTAATTCGGGAATTATCCCTTTCCTTTGGCTAAAACTCTTCAGTACTGGCAAGGGGACAGTAATAAAGTGACAAAGTCCTTGCCTTTTCCCTTGCTGTTTGCAGTTGGGCATGTTTCATGGTAGCCACTGTGTCGGGCCCTGTGCACCTGTGGGGGTGAAGTGGCTCCGCAAGGCTCGTTTGGGGCTCCCTCGTCCCAAGTTAAACACAACAACAGAAATGCAGCAACCCAAGAAATCTTTCCAGGTGGAAAGGACTTTGGGGAATTTTCTTGGCCTTAAGAAGTTAAGCCAATTAACTAGTCAGGTAAGAGGTGAAGATACATTATCTTACACATTATCTCCCATATTATATTACAGTTAGAAATATGTTTCTATTCCTTACTATGAATTTAAACTTTTGTGCTCTGACATTTCTTGTTCATTTCCCTCCCCCACCCGTGTATTTGTCTCTTTCTCTGTGTGTGTGTGTGTGTGTGTGTGTGTGTGTTTTATTCATTAGTTACCCCTAGGAAGGATAAATGGATATAGCTTATTCTGTTTTTATTTTTTTATTTTTTAATGTTTATTTATTTTTGAGAGAAAGGGAGAACACATGTGGGGTACAGGCAGAAAGAGAGAGAGAGGGGCACAAGGAGAGGGAGACACAGAATCTGAAGCAGGCTCAAGGCTCCGAGCTGTCAGCACAGAGCCCAATGCAGGGCTTGAACTCACAAATTGTGAGATCATGACCTGAGCTGAAGTTAGACGTTTAACTGACTGAGCCACCCAGGTGCCCCAGACATAGCTTATTCTTAAACCTTAGGACACTTCACTTTTTGAGAGCCAAAGCCAACATGGACTTTCTGCTGAAATTCCTTGATGTTGTTCCAGATTGAATATCTCACTGAAAATATGCTTGAGGATGATTTCGTTTTCTGGATTACATTCCTTGGAGGAAGGGGCTAGAAACAAGGGCAGGTTAAGTCCCTGTGGGGCAGGCCATAGGGTTTTACTAAAACGGGGAGGGTGAACATTGGCAGCAAGGAAAAAGAAGGAAGACAAGACAGATAGTGTTTGCTCTTAAATGATCCCTTTGATGGGCAGAACTTGCCTGTTTTTCTTTTCTCTTGGACTAGGGAAACAGACATATTTGGGGTATAATATTAAATAATATTAAAGGTTTTTAACCTTTGTTGTAATTAATTTTATTAAATTATTCTTCATTCTTCAGAGAAAACTGTTTCACCCATACAGCCTTGACTGCTGGCACTTTTGGGGAATTAGAGTACATAGTAATAAATCAAAGTGCAGAATTTCCAACCACAGGAACATGGAGTCCAGGCCAGTACCCTAGCAGGGCGGACAGTAGGGAGTTCTAGAAGGTAGTAGCCCCCAGTGGAACTGAGGGCAATGGAGAGGATGTGGCACGAGGACCAGTTACCAAGATGAGGCTTCGGAGGTGGGGGTGGGGGGGATGTGAAATGAACCTTCTCCTTCACAAATCTCATAAAGAGAGTAAAAGTCGGTGAAATGGGAGAGGTTGCCACATAGATCACACTCAGTAGACACAAAGTATCCCTACTCACAATGTGAAAGAAACCCCAGTTCCCACATTTGCCTCTCCCCTTCTTATCTTGGGTGCTTTCTTTCATTAGGAACAAACTTCCAATGTCAGAGAATTATCAGCTGTGTAGTCACCTAATCAAATAAGACAACAAATCAATCTGAGACCATTTTAACAGGTTAGTTCCTATTAAATCAGTAGATTAACACCAGTAATATACTGTATCTACATGAGCATCCACCTTAATTGAAGATGGCACAGAGCCATAGTTCCATAAGACATTAACCTAATGTACATCAACTCAAATTTATGAATATATGTGAAGTTTCTTTGATGTTTCTGTATTTCCATATTGTTTCAATAGCCACAAGTGAAATGTTGTAGCTAAAGAATATTTAAGATGCCTCTTTTACTGTAAGTTTCCAGTTGCCAGTTGAAGTCCCTACATTGACATTTAAGTCTGACATTTACATTTCAAAGTATCCTGTCTTTGTTGATGTATAATTTGCATACAATAAGTTCTTAGCTCAAACTCTAATGTAGTCAAAAGGACAGTCAAATCACAGAACTTTCATACACTCGTTTCTGTAAATAGCACACATATATTAATGTGCACCACACGGGTGATTATCATTTAGGGGGCTTTTTGGAACTCAAAGAGATTTTTATATTGAAGTCATCATCCTACCTAAGTATTCAGCAGAATTCATGAATAGAAGACTCATAGGGACAGAATGGTCTAGATATCAATGGTCACTAACCTCCGTCTCTCTGTACTCATTATTGAAAAAGATAGTCTTATTAGGAGGCTGGACTCTCCTTTTGTTGCACATGACCAAAGCTTTGAAATGTTGAGAGGTAGCATCTGTGAAGGATAAGCTGGTGTTCAAAAAGCTTCGTGCAGTTTTTTTCTCTCTCATCCTATGCTAAAGTTGATGATTTAACAACTGTAAAGATGAACTTATCCATTTCCTGGAAAAATCCACTACACAAAGTCATATAAAACAAATTTGGAGTAGAATGTCCATTTAATCACTTCTCAAAGAAATATTTCGCTGGCAGAGAAAGCAACTTGATATTAGAAGTCTGCCCATTTAGGATTTCAGTAAGAACTGCACATACCCTCACGGGGTTGGGTAGATTATCCAGGTCCTCCTGTTGGCCCATTTGACCTCTCTTTCCTGGGCAACCTAAAGACAAGAGCCCTAAATGGTTTCCAAGCCTAGATTTCCACTTCTCCAAGCTACCCTTTCGGTTCTTTGAACCTCTAAGTATTCACCTGGAAAAGCCCACATGGCTGTCTTACAAAGAAAGCTTCTCTGAATCAACCTTTTTTTTTAAGAGACAGTATCTGGTTTGTTGAGGACGTGGCACCTCCATCCACCACAATTTAGTGAGTTTAATCAATAATTATTGTTTTAAGTACCTTAGCAAATAGGATGACTATGACTTCCTTATAAGGCATTGTGATTTTTGCACTATCACTTTATTGATTATTTTTGAAACTTAAGCCCATTCTTAATGACACAGCCAGAAATTGTAAGTCGGCTCTTGGGTTCCTGTGCTTCTCAGTAACATAGCCATCTTGGGAATGCTACGTTATTAACTCTATTATGATTATTACCAGGCAAATGAAAGCTTTGTTTCTCCATGCTAAATCACAGAATCAGAAAGAAAAGAGTTGGCTTTTAAAATCACACTGTGCATGCTTAAGGTTGGGCCTTAAATCAAACCTGGTGTGTTTGTATGTATGTATGTATGTATGAGAGGTGGGGAGGGAGAACGAGGGTGGAGGAGAGAGAAAGAGAGTGAGAGAGCGAGAGAGAGAGATGAGACATTACTACATTCTTGGAGGAAGGCTGATCATCCTTTCCTCCCTAAAACCTAGGTTAGCTTTACCATGTCTCTGTAGTCACATTTTCAGTTCTTGCCTTTCCATTGCTACAAATCCTGGATGAGCAACTTTCTTCATTCCCACATTCTGGGAGCATACCTGCGACATACAATCAATACCTTCTTGGTCTAGATTCTATTCCCTCAAATCCCTTAGTCCCCAGGATATTCAACAAAGAACTGTTGAGCAAGGAGCAATTGCTCACCAGCCCTCCAGGTCTTGCAGAAGGTATAGATCAGAGATCAAAGCTTTTTTTTTCTCTTTTATCACCATAATTCAGTGCTAGTACATAGTGAGCACTCAATAAATATTGAGAGAAGCAAGGAAGGAAGGGGAATTTTGCAATTGATCTGGCAAAAAACAAACAAAAAACTGGGTGCTTACTTTTTATGGCATGGCATAAAGGGGTTGGTGGTTAGGAAATCCCAATGCCTAAGATCACTCAGAAGCAAGACTGCCATTTTATATATATGGGGGAGAGGGAAGATACTAACACACGTGAAAGTGGCGATGATGATGATGATGGTGACAATGATAATATTTCTTACTTAAAATTTACTGATTTTTAACTGGAGGACTAAAAAATTGAGGAAAGAACACACTTTGATCCGGTTATAATAATATTAGTTACAATCATTTACATGAACAACTTCTATCTAAGCCAGACTACTTTGCAATATGATAATGATAATAAACATTTTAATAGGTGAGCTTACTTTTATTATAATTTTATCCCACTGAAGTATTAATCTATATATACTTCTTCATAGCTGTCAGGTAGTAGAGTGATGTTTATTCAGAATATTGCTTAGGACTTTAAAAGAGTCAAAGAAAATATTGCATCTAGTCAAGGGAAAATATATTTCCCCCAGCTGTGGTGAATAAGCTGTTTTGCTCTTTTACTAATTATCCATATCCTCAAACCAGGTTGGATTATCTTCATAATCAGCCTTTGCAAACAAGTGCTATTTTGTTTTGATTACAGACAAGTTGATAGCTTAGAAATGTAACAATTTCTTATGAACAGTACATACAGGGATAAGCTGTATGTGTTTAGGGATACCTGATTTGCTTTTCCTGAAATTTACAAAGTTTTGTATCTGGGATATTCTTAAATTTTATAGACTATGCCTAAATGTGGCATTTTCTTTATTTCTCATTTTTGTCACACACCATATATATTTTTTTCACTGAAAACATTCACCTTTCATTCTGGGCAATTGATGTCCATTGTTTCTTCAAACATTAACTCCTCTCTCTACTTCTGGGACTCCTAATATCAAGATGTTAGCTTTTATACTTATCACCTCCACATTGCTTAGCTTTCCTTTTATATTTTCTGTGTCGTTATCTTTACCTGTTCCCTTCTGGGAGAGTGCCTCCATCAAATCTCCAACGTATTCATTAATTCTGCTATTGTGCTAATTCTACTTTTTATCCTGTCTATTGTGCTCTTTATTTCAAGTCCTATACTATTTTACACATAATATTTCCACCTGTTACTTTTCACATTTTCATACTGTTTCATATTGGTAATATCTTTCCTAAGCCATTTGAGTGTATTTATAATGCTTATTTTGAATCCTTGTCCCATCAGTTATAAAATTTATTCTTTTGATGGACTCTAATGCAGTTTGCTGTTTTCTTTTAAAATAGCTGTGCTCCTCAGATATCTCCTTACTTTAACCTTTCAGTTAATATTGCTATTGGAGTGCACATTGCTCTGTCCAGAAACATATGTGGGGGAAGACGAAAGGTCAAACTCCAGTCTAACTCAGACCTGATGCCCTTGGAGTGTTTGTGGGGCAGCGGACAGGTGTGCGCCTAAAGGTGGAGTGCCATGGGCACCAGAAAAACATCTTAGTTTGTGTCACCAGTCCTGGAGGTTTGGGTGAGGAGGCAGGGGAAGAGAGGTGACTATCCAAGGCTATCAATCTCCACCTGCTTGTTTTTGAAACTCCTAACCAACATTTGGGTTGCCAAGATTTTACACTTGAGGACACTTGCATCTATGTGGATTCTGGGCACAACTGAGGCAAGATCGAGAATGCCCTGGACTAGGACCTTCATTCCCTCATGCAACCATTCAAAACAGCCCTCAATCTTCCCAGGAATTTCTGACAGCTTGCTGTCTATCCTGATGTTTCTATTTCCACTGTTTTCACTGGTGTTGATATTGGGGCAGTGATCTTGTGGTGCCTGATAGCACAGTGTCTTGATAGGAAGGGGTGATTAAAACTTATCTTACTTGGGGTGTCTGGGTGTCTCAGTTGGTTAAGTGGCCAACTTTGGCTCAGGTCATGATCTCATAGTTTGTGAGTTCGAGCCCCACATTGGGCTCTCTACTGTCAGCAGAGAGCCTGCTTCAGATCCTCTGTTCCCCTCTCTCTTTGCCCCTCCCCTGCTCATGCTTGCTTTCTCTCTCTCTCAAAAATAAGTAAACATTAAAAAAAAACTTACCTTACTGAAACTCCATATAAAATCATGCATGGTACTCCAGCGCTTCATAAACATTGTTAACATTTTGTGTAGGCCCACGGTGACAGATGCTTCATTGCAATATGGAACTTTCAGGCAAGTAAATGGTATTCTATGATAAAATATATTATGGTTGTGGGATTGGAAATGATAAGTCAATACGTATCACCCAAAAATGTGGCCGTGTTTGTTTTATCTCTTCTATCTGAGACACATGATTGTGTTGTTTTTCTGATCCAGAAAGAGAAAATCCTTTAAGATAGCATCACAGGCCCACCAAAATCTGGCTGGCAGAATTTTCTTTGGCTCCTCTGATACATAGCAGTGCTAACTTCTTGCTTGCTTTAGTCAAGGCTGCTAAATTTGTGTTTTAAAAACAGTCAACCATCAAATCCCAGTCCTTTAACACCACACGAGTTAACATTTCTCTCTCGTGTTATATGTCACCATAAAAATGCCCTGCTTCGTACAGTCATTCAAGGACACAGGCTGATGAACCTTCCACTATGCCAACACATGGTGGGAGAAAAGAGAGAAAGGACATCTTAGATCTGCTCTGCTGCACCACTGCTGCTCAAAGCTCATTGGCTAGAACTAGTCAAATTGCCAGGTCTGCCCCCAACGGCCGGAATGTGTTGTTTTCCATATGCCTCAAAGGAGAGGAGATTGGATATTGACGAGCTACCACATGTCCTCAATGCTGTGTCAAATGTGTTTATGATATAAGCTTGGTTTCCAAGATGATACACTACTCAGATTCTCCTCTTAGCTTTTTTATTCACTTTTTCTCCCAGTGGATTTACTTCTTTCACATCCCTTATAAATATGTTTCCCAAGGTTCAATTTCCAGCCATATGCTACACTTCTTATGTACTATTTTTCTTGAAGATTTAAGAATCATCTATCATGGTGTCTCTCATAGTTCCTTAACTATAGAAGTCTAACAAATATTGAATTATTGATGAGCTAATTAAATATGAGCTCAAAGCTAAATGGTGATTTTAGAAATTCTATATTTGGTATGCATATTTAGCAATCTTTTAAACTTAATAGTACAAATCTTCAGCATTCTACCTCCTTTTTCTCATTTCTCCTCTTTTCAGTTTTTTTTCACCTTAACACCTTAACTTTACTATTAAAAAAAAAAAGTATTAACTGTATAATGAACTCTGGCCTTTGATAAACCAGAGTTTATAAGTAATAACAGCATGAGGATATTCAAATGATGAAAAAGTAAACAAGAAAGCAAAGTATTATTTTTTTTTTTTAATTTTTTTTTTTTTTCAACGTTTTTTATTTATTTTTGGGACAGAGAGAGACAGAGCATGAACGGGGGAGGGGCAGAGAGAGAGGGAGACACAGAATCGGAAACAGGCTCCAGGCTCCGAGCCATCAGCCCAGAGCCTGACGCGGGGCTCGAACTCACGGACCGCGAGATCGTGACCTGGCTGAAGCCGGACGCTTAACCGACTGCGCCACCCAGGCGCCCCCAAAGTATTATTTTTTATTTCCTGCTTTCTTTTTTTTTTTTAATTTTTTTTTAACGTTTATTTATTTTTGAGACAGAGAGAGACAGAGCATGAATGGGGGAGGGTCAGAGAGAGAGAGGGAGACACAGAATCTGAAACAGGCTCGCGGCTCTGAGCTGTCAGCACAGAGCCCGATGCAGGGCTTGAACTCATGAACTGCAAGATCATGACCTGAGCCGAAGTCAGATGCTTAACCAACTGAGCCACCCAGGCACCCCTTTATTTCCTGCTTTAAACCACTGAGTGACCATCTTCTTTATCAGTTGTCTCTAATGACTGTTACACAAATAATGCTAACTTCAGTGCCAGAATAATTTTGGAAACAGTATTTATTTTGTTTAGTATCTTCAATTGGAAGCTTTTTTAGAGTAGTGATTTTCATAGGTAGGAGCAACGTTTAGGGCTAGATGACCAAAACTAATGTTTTAAAATACTGAAAGTCATTTTCATTAAAAGACTTTTATGTGAATATATAAGTAACTCAAAACACAAAATAGATTCATTTAAAAAAATCTATTGAACACAACTGTACTTAAGGCATCTTGTATAAATTCACTTTGAAATCTCTGACATTCAGGTAACAATGAATAGATTTCTAAAAATCTATCTAATCCTCTTAGATGGATTTAAATTTGTACATTTCTCTGTGTGTACTATGTATGAATATACATAGACACATGTACATATATGTCTCTGTATCTATATATCTAAAGACAGAGCAAGGCCGATGATCTGACTCTTGTTCCTGCTGTTTTGTCATTGGGTTCCATGGGCCAGAAAAACTTTTTCTTGCATTCATTTTTCTTTGTTTAGTCCAAAAATATACCAAAGGGAAACTATGATTCCATATGGAATTAGAGGTATACTTTTTACTCTATGCCAAACATATTCATAAACAAGAGTCATAAATCAGATTAATTTTCAACTAAATTATACTGAACCTCTACTATAACTGCCTGCTAGAGTGCTAAATGCTTTTATGTATCTTTTATGTTTTATAAAGAGCCAGAAAACAGTACCATATATATAAAAATACTATGTCTATTATGATTTTTTATAGATTTATTGGAGTATAACTAAAATAAAACGAACTGCACTTATTTATTTATTTATTTATTTATTTTTAAATTTTTTTTTTCAACGTTTTTTATTTATTTTGGGGACAGAGAGAGACAGAGCATGAACGGGGGAGGGGCAGAGAGAGAGGGAGACACAGAATCGGAAACAGGCTCCAGGCTCTGAGCCATCAGCCCAGAGCCTGACGCGGGGCTCGAACTCACGGACCGCGAGATCGTGACCTGGCTGAAGTCGGACGCTTAACCGACTGCGCCACCCAGGCGCCCCCAAACTGCACTTATTTAAAAAGTACAATTTGTTAAGTATTGATGTATGTACACACTTGTGAACTCATCCCAACAACCCAGATAATGAAGATATCAATCAGCTGCAGAGTTACCTTGTACCTTTGTCATCTTTTCCTCCCACAGTGATCGCATTACCACCCCGTCCCCCACCTGGGCAGCTGGTGATCTGCTTTGTCATTAGATTTGTTTTCATATTCTAACATGCTACATACATGGAATGATATAGTACAGATTCTCTTACGCCTGGCTTCCTACAATCATCACAATTATATGGAGACTCATTCCTGTTCCTGCATGTATCTACAGTGTTCTATTTTAATGCAGAATAGTACATGTCCATGGTTTGGATATATCACAATGTGTTTATGTAGTCACCTGTTTGTTGACATTACAAGTAAAGCTGTTATGAACATTCAGGTTCAAGTATTTGTGCGCATTATGTTTTCATTTATCATGGGTGGATATGTACGAGTGGAATGACTGGGTCATATGATACGTATATGTTAATTTTTAAAGTAGGTGTCAAACTCTTTTCCAACATGGTCATATCATTTTAAATTCTCACTAATAGCGTATGAGGGTTCTGGTGGTTCTGCTTCCTTGCCAACACTTAGTACAATCAGCATTTTTAATTTTACTCATTCTAACAAGGGTGTAGTAGTATCTCATTGTGGGTTTAATTTATATTTTCTTAGTGACAATTAATGTTATGCATTTTTCATACACATCTATGCAATTCTTTGAGGAAGCAGATATTGAGATATTTTGCAAATCTGGATATAGGAGTGTATGTGCCTTCAAAAGTGTTTATACTTTTTTTGTTTTTGTAGTATTTTAGAAGCCTGAAATTATTTCTGAGTAAAAAAGTAAAAAAGAAGAAAATTGTTATGAATATGGTCACAGGAATTATAAATGTTAAATCATCTCTAAGAATATATTTGCATATACAAATATAATAAATATTTAAAGTATAAATATATACAATATAATATTAAATATCATATAATATTATATTAAATAATAGTTTAAACCCCAAATGATGCTGGCAAAGATCAAGAAGTGGAGAAGGACAGGTGTGAAGAAACAGAAACATAAAAAGCTTCCTATCTATTGAAGTGAACTGAGTCAAAAAAAAAGTTAGTTTCAGTCTTGACTTGCATAATTAGAGATCTGTTTTTTCAATGCAAGTACAAACAAGAAATGAAACCCGTACAAATCACTGCAAAAGACAAAAGCAAAAGAACCAAATTCCTTATATCGAAAGACAAAGAGCACGGGGCTTGGCACCAACACATAAAAATAAAGAATTTAAAACAACATAACAGACAAATCATACATAAAGATTCTTTGAGACACGCAAAAAAAATGTTCATGACAAAATGTTAAATATAATATGTGAGATGCAAACGTGTATTCAGAATGACCATAATTATGTTAAACACACACATATATATTCAGCATAGAAAAAGAATGAATGGGGCCACCTGGGTGGCTCAGTGGGTTAAGTATCCGACTTTGGCTCAGGTCTTGATCTCACCATTTGTGAGTTCGAGCCCCACGTCCGGCTCTGTGTTGACAGCTTAGAACCTGGAGCCTGCTTTGGATCCTGTGTCTCCCTCTCTCTCTGTCCCCCAGCCCCCTGCTTGTGCTCTGTTTTTCTCTCTCTCTCAAAAATAAGTAAACATTTTTTTAAAATTAAAAAAAGACAAAAATGAATAGACGTAAATACATCAAAGTAGTTGTCTTTGGGTGGTAAACTATGCATACTTTTTATTTTCTTAATTATAATTTATGTTTTTTTCAAAGTTGTCTATAGTGAGCATGAATTACTTTTATGCCAAAAATAGGAGTTGTATTTTAAAAAAGAAAAATATAGCTTTTCATCTCTCCCTGTTTCTAGAGCTAAACCTGATTAAATGGTGCATGAAATGGCATCAAGACCTTCTGCCTAACATTTTCCATGAAAAATGTAAGTCTGCCCCTCGGGCAACATTGCTGAGGTAACAAGTTTTATCACTTAAGTTGTTTTACCTGGAACACTATCCCTCACATCAATTTTAGTTTCATCTTGGGTATATGAAAGGTCATAGCAAGAAGTTACAGGAATAAACATTAATGTCAGTCAATTTTGATTAAAGTGGAAAACTTTCTCCCATTCCAGAGGACCTAAAAGAGAGGGAGTTTTTCCTTTAATTTTTCAATTGTTGTTTGTATTATTAGATGGTTTGGGATCACCTCCAGCAGTGTTCTATTTGACTTCATGGATTCACAAAGGCAGCAGAGGGCAGAGATTAAGAGCATGGCCTCTGGAGACAGGATCTAGACCTGAGTCCCAGTCCTTAAGCTAATAAATGTCTTTGTGCCTTAGTTCCCTCATCTGTGAAATGGGGATGATAATAGTATTACCTACCTCACAATTATTTTGAGAATTTGACGAATTCATGTTTGTAACATGCTCTGAACAGTGCCTGAAACACAGTGAGTGTTATAGAAGTCTTAATTAAACAGACAAAATAGATAACTGAATCGTAGTCTATGGCACTTCCATCTTCCACCAAGCTCTTGTCCCCTAGAGTAACATAAAGTACTATTTCTATATCTTGTCATACACAGAATTGTGAAACACATTGCATTTTTCCATTTTTACGTTGTGCTCCTGCTTCCTTTTGATCTCCTAGTCTTCTAGATACAGTGGTTTTCAAACCTTTCTTTATCTTCCATCACCTCCTCAAAAGCTACCTCTCCCCATGGATCCTGCATCCTTGCAGTCCTATTTTCTATTTTCCAGAATCATGGCTGGGGATAATCTCCACACCAACTTTTCTTTACGTGCTCTTCCTTTGCACAGAGCCTTTCTGGAGGTCATGCATCAATCCTATGGGTCCAGAATGGTGTGACAAAGAACAGTCGTCAGAGGGACATTAAACAAATGTGCTGAGGAAAAGGAAATGGTGTTCAGAGCTCCTAGGAAGTCAGTAAATATTCTGGGTTTAGCAAAACTAATCTATGCAATTTTGAGGACTCTATAATATGCTCACGTGTATGTTCCAGTAGGGACGGAAAAGCGTGCACCATTTCTCAAGCTTATTTGCCTTGTGGAAACTTTTATTTTCTCTCTCTATTCCTGTTGACACCTGGAAGAGTTGGCAGAACACCACTCTGAAAAATGCTGCATGCCTTTGCTGAAAGGAGTGGCACTCTGTGGTGGAAACAGTCCACAGTCTTGTGGGGAAGAAATATTTCTGAAGACACCATTCAAATTACACCATTTTGTTTTGGTGGCCAGAATAGATTCATCATCAAAATCCTGAAGGTAATTTGATGTCCCTCATCCTGCCCCAGGTCTTCATATGTGTATTCATTCTACACATTTAAAAAAAAAATTTTTTTTTTTAATGTTTATTTATTTTTGAGACAGAGAGAGACAGAGCATGAATGGGGGAGGGGCAGAGAGAGAGGGAGACACAGAATCAGAAGCAGGCTCTAGGCTCTGAGCCATCAGCCCAGAGCCTGATGTGGGGCTCAAACTCATAAACCGTGCGATCGTGACCTGAGCTGAAGTCGGACGCTCAACCGACTGAGCCACCCAGGCGCCCCTCATTCTACACATTTTTATGGAGAGCCCACTGCATGGCTAGATGAGCACCCCTGACTTTGTTTCCTTGGTTGGGACCACAGAGCCTTACTGGACAGCTGAGAAGGACTATGTGCTGAAGATTGGAAAATATGGATCAGACATTCAGGTAAGGGACTTTACCCCCCCACTTTATGGCACCAGGAAACAGAGCCAGACCCTAGGTGTGGATGGATTGTGAAGGAAGTAAACAGTCACGTGAATTCTGCTTGGTCCACTCTTTACAGTACAGCATTTGAGTGTCCTTGGCAACATTCACTCGATTTTCAGTTTAAGAATGGTACAACTTAGAGTGCAACAAGTTACATGAGCTGATAATAAAAACCGTGATGAAAATAGAAAATATTTACTACTTTAGGCACTTTACATATGTTAAATCTGCTTTTACTTTACGTGGAGGGCTAAGCATATTCCTGTCCCTGGTTGAAATGTCAGGCAGATACCTGAATTTTTGGAATCTTAACAAGAACATACGCCTTCTAATCCCATCTGGGCATAAGAATATTCTCAGTTTAATAATTAAAATGCTCAGTGCAGTGTAATAACTCATGTTCCAAGCTTTCTTCCAAGTTAGTCCTCCCTTCCTGTCCCAGCGTGGGCAACTCCTCACACCCTCACTGCAGAGGTAGAGTCCGGGGCAGGAAAGCCCTGCTTGGCTGGCACAGATTGCACCTTTGGGGCTCCTGAGCTGGTGGACCCCTAGGGCTGAGTCCCTCTCTGGCAGAGCTCCTCAGAGACACTGCTGCTGGGGCCCTCACACTGTGAGGCTCACTGCGCCTTGCCCCAACTGGTCATCATGGTTCCTCCCCCCTGCCCTGGGCATCTACTTGGTGACCCATCTCCTTTGTGGTGTTCAAGGAATTAAAAAGGAAGCCATGAGACTGAGCTGGCTCTACTGTCTTGGTAGCCTGTGTAAACAAGCAGAAACTTAAACATGAGTCAATTCCTGTAAATGCACTCCTTTGAAGAAAACGAAATTTAAGAACAACCAATCACAAACAGCCAACTGGTTGCTCCTAAATAAGGCAACCACATAAGCTACATTCAATCAGTTTCCTTGCTTTACTTCCAGGTTTGCTTTATAAAAGCCTTTTTCTCCCACCTCTTGTCCATGCAGTGCTCCATCCCTATCCACACTTGCTCTAATAAACTCTTGAAAATTGCAATGGGCCTCAGGTTACCCTGTAACACTGAGTATCAGATTGTCTTTCCAGATAGGGATTCTTCACATCCTTGGAGTTCACATCTTGTCCATGAGAAACAGCCATGCTTTCTGGCAGTCAGCAATAGAAGTGTACTTCGCAAGCAGTTCAGCTCTCCTCCCTTGGCTCTGCTACTTCAGGCCTAACCAGCCACAGCCTCTCACATGACCTTCATGTGCTTCAACTCCAGGACACTCATGTCAAGTCCTCCCAGTGTCTCAAACTCACAAACCATGAGATCAAGACCTGAGTCAAAGTCGGATGCCCAACCAGCTGAGCCACCCAGGTGTCTCTAAATTCTCTTTAAAAACAATTCTTTCTTTTGACCCATCCAAGCTCTCTCATATGCTTGGGGGTATGTATTGAGCTGAAGTTTGCAGTGGTTGATAACTCTTTTCTCAGGTACTGCATCAGTGGCCTATTGAATACCTTGCTACAAAATGTGGAGATATGTTGAACCTATGATTTAGTTCTCAGCCTTTGGGGATTCAGTGTAAACTGAGGTAGGGGGTCTCAATCTAACATCCTGGTATACAACCAGTGTCTGATTTCAAGTGATAGATGTTCTCTGATTATTAATTAGAGACTAGTTACTGGAGTACAGTATAAGCACCACACAGCCAAGGATTTCTATCCTTTTAAAAAGTACTATATCCCCAGCTCCTAGAACATTTTGAGCCTGACATACAGTGGCTCAACAAAGTTTTGTTAAATTTATGTATTATTTTACAGATAAGACAATTGAGGCTTAGAAAGGGTAAGTAACCTGTCCAAACTTAGTCACCTAGTAAACCATGGAGCCATGGTTTGAATAATTGGTGACAGAAAGCAACTAATGGTAATCAGGTATATTTTATTTAAGCTTTTCTTTTTTTTAAAAGCTCTTCTTTTATATATATTCTGTGACTTTATATAGAACTATTTGCATAGAGCCTTTAAATTCATCTTATTTTCATAGAAATCTTCTAGAATTTGATTACCCTGTATTTCAGAGATTCATGCTGGCTCATCGCCTATCAGACAACCTGACCTTGGATGGCTACACTGCCATCTGGTGTTGAATATATGAATTGCCTTTATTAAACACCTTTAGGATAATGGCTTTTTTGAAACTTTATATCCATTAAGTCATTTAATTTTCACAACGACCCTGTAAAATAGGTACTATTTGTATACCCATTTTATAGATGACTTATACACTGGCAGGACCAGGACTTGATCCCAGGCTGTCTAGCTCCAAACCTCAGTCTTTTATTACATTGTCATGTTTTTCTATAGAGGAGAACCAATTCACTCTATTTCAGTAATACTAGATGTTTTAGACCCTCTGCCTTCTCACACTTCTCCAACCTGATGTTGTAATTTTATGGGTTCAATATTATCTCCACCAGCCATATAGTTGATACTAGGGAGAAACTCAAAATCATTTTGTTATTTACTCATATAATTTTCTTTTCCTCATTTCTGAGTATTTTACCACCAATCCAAGTGAGGAAAGTTACAGTCTGGTATTTCACCAACCATAATGAAGCTTACTCTTCAACATCTATCATCTCTAGTTCAATAAACACTATGCAAGAGTTCACATGATATTGTTATAAAATAATGATCCACATGGAAATGTTTGCCTCATTACTTTATAGTTATTTCTCCTAAAGTTAATACTTCACTACCTGAATGGTTTGGAGGAGAACAGCTCTCCTTTGCTGAATCAGAAAATCTGATAATTGCATATCATTAATCTAATGTCATAGCACATTAAAAAAATGAGTTGGTCAAACATTCTTAGTGAGACCAACATTTAATGCTATGCCCATTATTTTCATAATGTTTACTATCTTTAAAATGCCTTGCAGTTTGCAGGGCACTTTCACATAGCTTTTTTTGTTTTGTTTTGTTTTTATTCTTATAATTACAATTTGAAGTAAGTATTTGTACTCTCATTTACAGATGAGGAAGTTAAGACTTAGAAAGGTTTTTGTGACATGTCCAGGGACATAGTTAATAAGTAGCTGAGCTAGTGCTAGAACTCTGTCCGATTATAATCTGGAACCAGACCATTTAAAAGGCTTTCCTAATATCCATACTAATGTCAATTTCTAAATGATCTTTCTCTCACAAGAGATACATCCATGAGAAAAGAATTTCAAGGTCAAATGCATTTGGGGAACACTGTCTATTAAGTTCCCCATTGGAAGAATCACAGACTTGTTATCATTTTTAAAGGCTATGAAGGACCCTTGCATTAATGAAGCACATTTAACTTTGTTTAACCTGGGCTTATTCCCAGATTTAATTAATCATTGAACTTTTTCCCCCAAGTAATTGGTAATAACAGACAAAAGACCTGCATTAACAACTGTTCAGCTTTAACTGAACAGTGTATTACCAACCATTCTAAAAGGCCCAATGCTCCATGTGGACAGGCCGTATTTTGGATGAGTTTAGGAAAGATTAGAGCAAGACAGTAGTCGTGAAAGAACAGAAGTGTTTGCTTTTGCTTTTTAGTTTTTAGTCAAAGGGACTTGCCTCACTATAAATGCCATGAAAGTAAGAACCATTTCTAAACATTTTGTGAGGCATATAGTGCAATCCCAAAAATGTATGTTATGGAGAAGAGTGGCATTAATTTCTCACATCAGTTTTATTAATCATAAACATTTGTTTATCAGAAAATTGAAAACTTAAGCCTATTTTTTTTACTTAATAAGGGGCATAGCACTGGGCAATTCTGATGCAGAAAGATCATTTACATAACTGCTATATGTTTAAGGGACTTCTGACCATCATCACTTAATGAATTGACCAATGTCCCATACGTAGTTTTCTTTTTCTTTTTTTTTTAAATTTTATTTGAGAGGGAGAGAGAGAGAGAGTGCATGCGTACAAGTGGGGGAGGGGCAGAGAGAGGAAGAAAGACAGAGAGAGAGAGCCCCAAGCAGGCTCTGCACTGTCAGTGTGGAGCCTGATGTGGGGCTCCAACTCATGAACCATGAGATCATGACTTGAGCCAAAATCAAGAATAAGATGCTTAACTGACTGAGCCACCCAAGTGCCCCACCCATATGTTGTTTTCCTAAAGGTCCACATTAATGCCAATAATATATTAGAGGGGATTCAAATCTATTAGAAAATAAATTATCTCACAATTGGAAAAATAAATATTTTCTACAGTACTTTTTGACTTAAAAATCAATTCTCTTTCCTTTTTTCCTCTCTTCTACTCTCTCATTCACCTGTTTATTGATCCAAATTTCTTATCTCAGAACTCTACAGTAAAGGAATTTCAAATGTCAGACAGAGTGGGTACAAATGGACAGACCGATGTATATCTTCAGTGCACCTAAAGCCCTGGCACATTTGGACAAGCACAGGTACAACCTGCCACACAGATACATATTAATTTAGCAGGCTCTCCTGCCCACTCCCTCCACCAAAATGGAATGGAAAACTTAAATCTAAACTTGTATTATGCCACATTTCAGTCAGGTCTTTAAATGAGTATTCTATGCTGGGCACTAGATTGTATTCTTGGCATCATGAATCTTCCATGAGTGATAACTCTGCTTGCAATAAAAGGTCAACAACAATTTTGAACAATTCGGTTTTTCTCCAAACATTTAATTCTTGCCTGCATGAGCACCTTCATGTATACAGACACACACAAACATAGAGTTTACTAAATTATTGCTCTTTCAAAACCTACTGTTTACTGGTAAGAGAATTTGAAAACCCAGTAGCCACATAGCAAGTCTGAAAACAACTCATAAGCTACCAAATTATAATAAACCTGGATTTAATCCTACAGATTGTTCCCTATTACGCTCATCCCTAAAGACCAGGAATTTCACATAGGTCTAATTGGTATACCTTTGTACTTTGTAAAGAGACACCCAGCCTATTATAAACTGCCACACTTGAATTGCTTTCGTGGTGGAAATATTTACTAAAGGTCAAGTTGTATCATTCAAGCAAATAAATCCTAACAAGAGCAAAGGCTGAAATGTCTTAAGTGGCCTTCTACTTCCAGGAACCTAAGAGGTGTCTCTTCACCTGTTCTGTGGTATTGAGGAAATAATAATATCTTACCTTGGTGGTATGCTTCATAGTCTACCAAACATTTTCCCATATATCATCTTACTGTTGCTTATCACAAAAAGCCTGGAAAGCAGGAAAAGCAGATATTATTTTGAGTTTTACCTAAAAGGCAACTGAAGTTGGAGGAAGGTGACCAGTTTGCCCAGGGAGATGTACTAGTGGAGGACAGGGCTGAGACCCACAGACCTCCCAGATTTTCATTCAGTTCTCTTCCCATAACCACACTGTGGTCAGAGTTGACATACAGACTGAATAAATAAAAGATAAGGTTGAGTTATACTTCTTTTCAAAAAAAATTTTTTTAATGTTTATTTATTTTTGAGAGAGACAGAGACAGAGCATGAGCAGGGGAGGGGCAGAAAGAGAGGGAGACACAGAATCCGAAGCAGGCTCCAGGCTCTTGAGCTGTCCGCACAGTGCCCAACGTGGGGCTCAATCCCATGGACTGTGGGATCATGACCTGAGCTGAAGCCGGACACTTAACTGACTGAGCCACCCAGGTGCCCCAAGCTATACTTCTTGCATGAAGATTCCTGAAACCCAGTCAAGCTACCAGAATTTCTGTGCACTAAAATACTTCTGATTTGAAAAATATTTTTTTTCAGTAACTGCATAATGAATTGCAAACACCAAATGATACTTCCTCAGGACTTCAGCCACTTGGCAAGGTTAGCAAATTAAAGTAATAAGCAGTGAGAGAGCTAATCATTGAAAGATGGTTCTGTGAGACAAAAATGCCCAGAAGTTGGGCCACCTGAATTCCTTTTCCAGCTATGTCACTGACTTACTGTGTTTCCTTTGGCAAACTCTCTGGAGGTCAACTTCCTTATCTATCAAGAATAATAATACCTGCTCTGTTAATCTCCCCAGGCTCTTTAAGGAGCTTGGAAAAATAATTTACGATGAAGTTGAAAATAATGTCTCTATTCAAATGAAAGGCCTGTAGCTGAGTTACTTGACTAGAACTTCTTCTCTTTTTAAATCATGTGAATAATAAATAGGCTTAGCATTTTAAAAATCGTGTATTTTATTTCTGGTAATATATGCAACATTTCAGAAAAACACAAGCAATTTTATATTCCTTTCTGATGTTCTAATGACTACCCCCATTTACTCTGATTTTGCTTGTACTTCTTTTCTTTTTAATAAAGATGCCAATTGAAAGTGAAATGTATACTCAAGGAAATATTTAATGTCTTATCCATAGTTTGAGGAGTGTGAAGCAAGAACCAAAAATTGGGCAGGCTTCAATCCAAACAGATTCTGTAGTAAACTGGCCTCTTCAAAGTGAAAACTGAAATGGAAAAGCTAGGAATCTGTTATCTGTACAGTTTTGGCAATCAACTTCTTAGTAATGCAGTTAGGACAATGAGGTGAAGACACCATTCTCCTGTTTGTACTTAGTCATTATTTAAAAGCTGGCAAGATTCCAGAAAAGTATAACTTTTTTTTCTTTTAGAGAAAGAGAGAAAGAGAGAGAGAGAGAGAGAGAGAGAGAGAGAGAGAGAGAGAACCCCAAGTAGGCTCCAGACTTAGTGTGGAGCCTGATGCAGAGCTCAATCCCACAACCCTGAGATCATGACCTGAGATGAATTCAAGAGTTGTATGCTCAACTGACTGAGCCACCCAGGTGCCCCAGCTTAATAACTTTTCACACGAATTGCAAAAGGCTGTTAGTGAAATAACTTGTTTTTATTGTAATACAGTTTGCTAAGCACTAATTAGGTGCAAAAAAACATTATTCAACCTTCATATGCCTGTGCTAGAAAGCATTGAGGGTGTAGACAGTTTGTAAAAAAGCATTGAGGGTGTAGACAGTTTGTTAAACTTAGAAGTGATTTGATGCATAGAAATTGTCAAACCTAGAGATGTTTTAAGAAAGGAAAATGGTAAGTAATGGAATTAAATTTGTTAAGGAGGTTATGTAGCAGGATTTTAACACCAAGGAAAGTACTTTATTTTTTATTTTTTAAGCCATACTTATAGCTACTTTAAATTTTATTTACTTTAATTTTACTTTATTTTCCTTGCAGATTATTTTGATTTTTGCAATAAACATTCTGTCTCAATCTAAATTGGGGTAGATCAAAAAAATAAGTTGCTTATCACACAGACAGCAATGCATTTAATTAGGAATTAAACTATATACCAAAACCCACACTTCTACTACCCCACACTGTATTTACAGTTGTATTTACAACTTTTGATCCCATAATTCCACCTCTTGTAATTTACTACAAGGAAATAATTTATCAGAAGAAAACAAGCTGTCAGGAAAGAAAAAGAAGGAATTTAAGGTGTCTATAATAACACACATTTAAACAAATTAAGGTAGATGAACTAACAGGCTATTTACATATTGTGAAAGAGACTTCCTATTAATGAAAAGTTCAACTCTTACAATGTACCTACCCTTTCTTCCCAAACCACTCTAAAGTGACAAGAAAGGCGGGGGTGGGGGGGGGTGGGGGGGTGGGGGAACAACATAAAGAGAGTATGAATGGAAAGAACATCACATGAGAGGTGTCAACGGATTTATGGAAAGAAAAAAGCCCAGCACATTGTGTCACTGGATTTAAAGAGCAGAGGCAACTGCACTTGAAGGCACTGCAGATGGGGACACCAAAGAAAAGCAAACCAGCCACTCCAGGAAGCAGGGAAGGGTTGGGGGCATATGGCTCAGTGGGAGGCAAGGATGGGATGTGGCTTGGGGGAAAGGCTGTGTGGAAGACAATGATGGATTTCTCTTCAACATGTTTCTCACCCAGTCTTCTACAGGCTCACCCTTTCTCCTTCTTGGAAGAACACTGTGTCCTTCTCTGAGTGGGACCATGTGACTCAGAGGAGGACATGGGCACAGAATCTGGGAAACATAAAGCTAACACAGGAAAGCAAGGAGGCAGGCTTAGAGAAGGGGCCCACCCTGGAGCGACTCTGTTAATTGAGTTCTGCAATGCATGTGGTCAAGGGCAGCCTGAGGGCACAAAAAAGACTATTCAGAGAGCACTTTGGCTTTTAAAATGCTCAATTTAGTAAGGTTACAAATTCAAAATTCTTAAGCACTTGACTTAAAGATAACAGTATCATATTTATAAAGCTAGTAAATTTTAATCACTTTTCAGGGATCCTCTTATTAATATTCAATCCCAGTTAGTAGCTTGGTTCATGAGACTTGTTTAAACTTTTTAAACTGCATTTTAAATGCTTTAAATGTGCGACACATATTCCAATCCAAGGTGCTCATATAATTCTTATAAATTTAATGTTAGATTTCAACTTGAAATCAAATTAAATCAATTACGCATCTTAAAATTAGAATCATAAAGCTGATTTGTTAAGTCCAATTAAAGTTTTCTTAAATACTACAGTTACATAAAACTCAAAACTGCAGATTCTTTTTTAAAATTTTTTTAATTGTTTTTAACATTTATTCATTTTTTTGAGAGACAGAGAGAGACAGAACATGAGCAGGGAAGGAGCAGAGAGAGGGAGACACAGAATCCAAAGCAGGCTCCAGACTCCCAGCAGGATGGGATTCTTGCCTTCAATTTTGATTGGACTTACCGAGCACTGTTTATAGCTGCTATACTAAGTAAGCCATGACCTAAAGAAGGAAGAGGCTTTTAAGTACACTGCAACTCTTAAAATGAAAGTACACATTACCTATTTTTTCTGTCTACTCAAAGAAGTTATTTCAGCACAGAGACAGATGTGGGGCTTGAACTCACAAACTACCAGATCATGACCTGAGCTGTAGTCAGATGCTTAACCGACTGAGCCACCCAGGCGCCCCTTTAAAAAAATTTTTAAAGTTTATTTATTTATTTTTGACAGGGAGAGAGAGAGAGGTGGGAGACAGAGAATCCCAAGCAGGCTCTGTACCATTAGTGCAGACTCCATGTGGGGCTTGAACTCAAACCATGAGATCATGACCTGAGCTGAAATCAAGAGCTGGTCTCTCAACTGACTGAGAGAGAGCATGTCTGTGCAAGTGAGGGAGGGACAGTGTTAGAGGGAAGGAGAATCTTAAGCAGGCTCCAACTCAGGGTGGAGCCCCACAGGAGACAGGACGGCAGGGTTCAATCTTATACTCACTGTGAGACTATGACCAAGCCAAAATTAAGAGCTGGATGGTCAACCAACTAAGCCACCCAGGTACCCCTGCAGAGATTCTTTAACACAAAAAAAAACATTGTTACTTTGATTCCCTAAATATTCCTCTGCTTAATTCTGAGTCTTATCAAGGTTAAAAGATAAATAGTTCTTTCCCAATAAGGAAAAAACCACTACCTACCAATAAAATATTGAACTTACCATCCTATGTCATTTTTATGGCCATCTTCTCAGCTTGTTCAGTTTCCTTCTGTTCTGAGAAGACCTTGGACTAGGCAAGGATGGGATTCTTGCCTTCAACTTTGATGGGACTTAAGGAGCACTGCTTATAGCTGCTATACTAAGAAAGTCATGACCTAAAGAAGGAAGATTTTAAGTGTGCTGCAACTCTTAGAATGGAAACACAAATTATCTAATTTTTCTGTCTACTCAAAGAATTAAGTCGACCACTTCCATGTATTTGGCTATATGACTTGATGGGATTTTGAATTTCTTTGGCCCTTCTTCAAAGTATAAATATCTCCCTAACTTTAAAAACTGAACTTTATGAACCCTTCATTCATTTTGAATTTTTCCTGACTGGTAAGACCACATAACTCTTAGGGATAGAAAGATGTCATTGGATTGACCTCTGAGTATCTGTCATTGTTTTTTTGTCTAGTTTTGTGGGCCCAACTTCTAAAGTCATCCTACTGACAAGAAACAAGAAGGTGATATTCAAGGGGGAAAACATGGAACTAATTAGTTACCTGTTACTTTGAAAATAATATTGAACTCTGCTTTATATATTCATTGGAAAATTTAAAAAACTCACAATACATATACTGAATGGGAACCAATGAAACAGTTTCAAGAAGACCAAGTATTTTACAAGAAAAGGAACAATCAGAGCATTCTACCTGGCTCAGCAATAAGCAGTATTTACAGAACCACTAACTGTATGCACTGATTAATGATTTAACATTATTAGAGACAAGGAAGGTAGACTTTAGAAATTTAAATTCTTACCATAACAAGAAGTCAATAGATAATATCTAAAATTGATAAAACACAGTTGTAGAAGATTATTATACAGAAATATGGGGGCGAATATCTGAAGAAAGGGCTGGAAAACTTATAAGGAGATGCCTTTAGAAATTGAGACTTGGGGGCACCTGGGTGTCTCAGTTGGTTAAGCGGCCAACTTCAGCTCAGATCATGATCTTATGGTTTGTGAGTTTGAATCTTGCATTGGGCTGTCTGCTGTCACCACAGAGTCTGCTTCAGATCCTTGGACTCTTTCTCTCTCCCTTCCCAGCTCTCACACACACACAGCCTATTTCTATCAAAAATTAAAAAAAAAAAAAAAAAAAAAAAAAAAAAAAAGAAAGCAATCAGTCAGTTAAGCATCCAATTTCAGCTCAGGTCATGATTTTGTGGTTCCTGGGTTCTAGCCCATATCGGGCTCTAGCCCACGTCAGGCTCTGTTCTGACAGCTCAGAGCCTGGATCCTGCTTTGGATTCTGTATCTCCCTCTCTCTCTGCCCCTCCCCAGCTCCTGCTCTGTCTGTCCCTCAAAAATAAATAAACATTAAAAAAATAAAAAAGCCAAAAAAAAAAAAAAAAAGAAAATGAGATTTGACTTGGGGTAGGGATGGGTAGAGGTCAGAGAAAAAGAGTAAGGAAAGTGAAGCTCTTTTGTTACGTTTTAGTAACATTTGACCTAATATGTAAGTATTACTTTAATAATCTTAATTTTAAGTAAAATGCCAGATTTTAAAG
Source organism: Neofelis nebulosa (assembly GCF_028018385.1). Classification (NCBI taxonomy): domain Eukaryota; kingdom Metazoa; phylum Chordata; class Mammalia; order Carnivora; family Felidae; genus Neofelis; species Neofelis nebulosa. Next base: position 76,156,520 of record NC_080782.1, read on the forward strand.
TGACAATTATGACCATTATAAATACTACTGATCATGGGAAAATATCATGTAATGTGGAGTAAAGAACCTAGGAAAAACATTTTATATTTATGGTGCAATAATTACAATTATGTAAAGATACTTAAGAACAGTAACTATAGGGGCGCCTGGGTGGCGCAGTCGGTTAAGCGTCCGACTTCAGCCAGGTCAGGATCTCGCGGTCCGTGAGTTCGAGCCCCGCGTCAGGCTCTGGGCTGATGGCTTGGAGCCTGTTTCCGATTCTGTGTCTCCCTCTGTCTCTGCCCCTCCCCCGTTCATGCTCTGTCTCTCTCTGTCCCAAAAATAAATAAAAAAAAAAAAAAAAAAAAAAAAAAAAAGAACAGTAACTATAAGAGACCATGAAAAAATGAAAACACATATATGGTAATAGAATAAAAGCGACTTAAAATTTTTTTACTTACTGTTATATTAGCTTGACATCACTTATTTTGAAAAATTATTAAAATTTACAGAATACCACGTTGAAATACACACTTTATTTGGGATTATGTCAGCATGGAAATCATCCCTATCTCCAACAGTTTATATTCCAATGTTATGAAATTCTTGAAGTCTCCTAAATTAAAGCCTCCTACTCTACACCACCCCAAGCACATTCATGAAGTCGTCTCTGTTTTCCTATCTTACCCTTTAAACGTCTCTTCCTGCCCCAACTTTATTCTGCTCCTTTTATGCCACAATAACACACCACCATCTACTTCCTCAGAAAATCTCCTAGGATGCCAAGTGTTTTTTCATGGGATTTGCAAGGTTTTTTTTTTTTTTTTAATGTTTATTTTTGAGAGGGAGAGAGACAGAGTGTGAGCGGGGGAAGGGCAGATTGAGAGGAAGACACAGAATCTGAAGCAGGCTCCAGGCTCTGAGCTGTCAGCGCAGAGAATGACATGGGGCTTGAATTCACAAACTGAGACCATGACCTGAGCTGAAGTTGGACGCTTAACTGACTGAGCCATCCAGGCACCCCTGCAAGTTGTTTTTTGAGTGAGCTTTTTTTCAGTGTGATTTCTAGTATGGAAGCGCCCTGTGTGTGCCCTGGATTGTGCAAGTGTCCCAGTGTATGTTTTGGCATTTGCTTCTTTTTGTGGACCTACAAGGGTAGGTATAAGATCTTACAGTTCTGGTTTGCACACTGTAGAGCCTTTCCTGCTTTTACAAATGGAACCCAGCCCCAGCCATATAGACAGTTTCCAACTTCAAGGCTTCCTCAACAGTACCCTTAGCTAATATAGTTCATGCTGATCAAGTAAATTATCCCTGAAAAATCAGGGATTCAGGTACCCTTTGAGTCCCTTAGACAAAAGGACTTCAGACTTGATTCAATTGCTGATTCCTTTCATTTCTGATACCTTCTGGTTTTAATTTCTTGCTTTTGAGCTGCTACATGCATTTCCAAAATAAATATTTTATCCAGAATTTTTAAGTGTTTGAAATATAAGTTGCTCACTCATTTTGCCATGGTCTCTGTGATTGCTTTAGAGCACTTGGTCTCCAATAGATAGTAAATTCCTTGAAGAATGGCAACAGGACTTTCATTTTCACCAGGGTTTAGCACAGTAATGGGTTTATAATCAGCACCCACCACGCATTTGGTGAAGGAATGCCTTTCGGAAGACAGTGAGAAAAGCATTTGATAAATTATGGGGTTAATGGCTAGATTAATGACATAAGCCTTCCAAGGGTATTTGCATATTAAAAGGGGTTATCTATGTGTTTGGCAGGGAGTTCACTGAGCTTTCTTAATGATTCTCCCTACATAGACACTGTATCCAGCAAGTAGGTAAGATTTTGAGCAGATAAATTCCTCCCAAATTCTTACTCCTTACTTAGCAACCAACTTTCCTGCTCAGGTCGTAGCCTCCTGGCCCAAGTCTGTATTATGGGGTCACCTGATTCCTATGGAGTAACTCTAGTTTTTTAGGGATAATTTTTTTTTTTTTTTTGGTCAAAATGAGTTATAACCATGTTATGATAGGATGTTATCAGTCTATTATTTCTCATACAGCAAGACAAATCATCCACTTCTTTGTGGTTGCAGCATTGGTCAGAACATAGAGGGCAGAAGGTAACAAGGAAAAGAACTTTCTTAGAATCACATCACCATAGACTAAAGACAGCTGAGAACCCAGATGATCATTTTATGCCACAACTTTACAGATGTCCATTTTAACAACCAGACAAGGCAATGCACATGTAGTAGAAATATAGAACTTATTCTATAGACTCAAAGATTTCCTATTAGCCATCTGCTTTTACACAATCATAGTATTACATCATCAATATGCTGGGTATAATTTTTTTTCTTGTTCTTGCTGTAAAAACATTTCCATAACTATATTCTATTCTGTTTAAATATAAAAAAGCTTGCATTTACATTATCAACCAATATCCAGAACTAAATGAACTCAGGTTAACAAATGGGAGCTAGTAAAATCCTCATATAGATAATTCTAAAATTATAAATATTGAAGCATAAACTTTATTTATGCTTACTGTTAACAGTAAGTTCCTTAAGTGAGCATCTGGGGAGCAAGGGGGAGTAGTAATGGCCATCAGTACCAGTAACTCTTACTTTAGTTATGCTATCTACCTAAATTAATGTTCAAGAACAAGGTAGGTATGGCATATGGCATATTAGAAACTTTCAGAAAGGTTTCTAAATGACTAATGAAGAATCAGTTATACAAAACTGTTGTGAGTTAAAACATTAGGGACTCCCAGGTCTCATTTTACTATAGGACAAGTTAGCATTTCTATGTATGGCAAGAGAGTCTTTAATTATCTGGCCTCCAACTTCTTCATATCAGCAATGTTTTTTGGTAGTACAGTAGAGCTTATGTTCTTTTATTCTCTCTGCCTCACTTCTCCCTCATTTTTTTCCCTTCATTTTTCCATCTATCCATCCATCCATCCACCTTTAACAATGAGCATTCTAGTCAATTGACTGGTTTCAGAAAAATCTAGTTTTCGAAAGTAGCAAAACACTTTCAGAAGGCACACTGTTTTTTTTAGCTCTTAAAAAAATCATCCTTCATATATCAAGGACTCTTGAAGCACGTTACATGGAATGATAAATAAACAGCTTACTTTCTTCATCGAGATACATCCTTGTAAGGGCTTTAAAATGGGTATCTAAATCATACATCCGTTATCTCACCAGGGTCACATAAATTGTGTCATTCACACCACACATGACATGAGATGGATGGGTGGGAGGGAAGGCCTCATTTTGTTTTGTTAAATACTGTTGTTTTATTTAAACCTTGCTTTGAGAAGGACCGTATTGTCTTATTTGAAAGATTTTATAAATGGAAAAGATGCCGAAATAACCTTGATTTTTTTTATTTTTTTGGTTTGTCAGATTGTTACTAGGCAAGCTATTCCTGTGGCAACAAAAGCAACCACAGAAGAGTATTGGGAGCTGTCTAGAACATTCTCGGCTGCAAAAATGCTGAAATACAACTGAAAACAGAAGCCTGGTTGACATCTGGACTATATACAACTCCATTACAACAAAAGAACACAAACAATGCTTCACATTTGTTCTTCCTTTTGCAGTTTACCAAATTATCATTTCATTTGATCCTGACAACATTGGACTTTAGGCATAAGTGGCATTATTAACTTCATTTAAAAAAACATAGCTGTGGTAAGAAAATAGAAACTTCTCCTTTTCTTCCTCTTCTTATTCCTTGATGTCAAAGGATAGTAATAAAAAAAGAAGTGATATCCAGTTTGAAAATGGAGAAATCATTTCTCAATAAAAATGATCATCCCCAAATATAAATATAAATTATCTTAAAATAAAAGAAATATAAACAGTCTTCAACAAAACTATAAAACACTTGTAACCTCCGCCACAACTTCTGAGAAAGAGCTAACAGATGCAGTCAAGATATAAAAGGAAGATCCCTGGAGAGGATGCTTACAGCTCCAGACCTCAAAGTTATCAGAGCAACAGACTCCAAAATGGCTGGCATATTCTAAGGGGCAAAGCCAATTCCTTGTCTGAAACAATGGAAATGGAGTCAGCACCACCATTCGGGTGTTTTCTGGATACTTCCTGGTACCACAGAGGAGCAGAGCTGCAAAGCCCAAGGAGGAAATATAGACATGTCACTTACAAGAAGCAGTATGTGGATGAGACAAGAGTGGAGGAAAGATGCCCCAAAGGGGAGAAGCTCTGTGGCGGACAGTCACTGTTTGCTGCAGAGAATAAAAAGGCTAAAAAACAACTTTTGTAGACCTGCAGACCTGGGATAAGTCGCTTCCGTATTACCCAGGAAGAATTGTTAGCCCAAAATGCTATTAACTACCATATGGAAGTATATCAAATACGTGATCCAGAAAGGAACTTATTTCGAGATGAGTGGTAAATGAAAATGAGCCTGCATAATAGTGTTCATACAAATATACTCCAAAAGAAGCAGGACTGGAATGGGAGAAACAATAGCAGATAAAACCATTCATTGGAAAAAATGAATCCACTGAGCATATGAAATATATGACCAAATAAGGAAACAAAAACTTCATCCAGAGACACAAGCGATCAGAAACCACATAGTGACACAACCAAAGGAAATGCAACAGGAGCTAAAAGACTTTAGGAAAGAAATGGAAAAGAGAAGAAGACCATCCTCCAAACAATGCTACACCAGAGGGAATACAAGAGATGGGTAAACTGAGAGAAGGCCAAGAGGGGTAAGGTGGAAATAATTTCAACCTGTTAATGAGGGGTTCAAAATATAGCATTTAAACTGATAAGCATGTAATAAAGGCATAAAACATTTACAGGTATAAAGCTAAACACAAGAACCAAGGAAATAATACTGTCAACTTAAACTGCTCTAGAGGAAAGGCAGAAAAAAGTACACTAATTGGACATTGCTCCTAACAGGGTATCAAGAGCATCTAAAAAATGAAATATATAAATCAAAATTACAGTTAAGAAGAGAACAAGTGGAACAAAGGGAAGTACAGCAAACACGGATAGTACAATGAAAGTGTAGTGTTCATATTGTTGATCACTTACCCCTTATTCATTCCTCCACCCCTTTCCTAAAAGAACCCTAATTTTGGTCATATATCTATCCTTTTTTCACATAATCTTATGCTTAAAAGCAAGGATTCTTAATTGGGAGTGATTCTGCCTCTGTAGGGGACATTTGGCAATGTTTGGAGACAATTTAGACTCTCTTTCAGGGGGTGTTACTGGCATTTAGGTTAGAGACCGGGACGAGGAGACCAATTTCAGGCCAAAACCCTATGTGTGATCTTTTAGGCCTTCTTTATCATGGGCAATTTAAAAAAGTTTTGCCTGGAAGTCTTTATGAGGAAAAGCTGTCCTCCATACACAGAGTCTTCTAAGGGAGCTATCTAGTCAAAGACACCAAGGGCCAGCATGCTTCTATTCATATCTGCACTCCTAGCCCTGACACCTCCATTCAGAGGCCTCATTCTTATGGGACTCCTTCAGGTGTCTCCACCGAGACCTTCCCGGGGACAGGTCTTGACCAAGGTATTCTTCTCCACTCTGTTTTTCCACTTCTAGCCTTTCCTTCTCTCCCTGTCCCCAGTTCCCTGGGTTCATAAAATGGCAGTGCTCCTCAGCAATGATCAAAATTTCCACCAAAAATTGTTTTCAAAACACTGAGACAATTTCCTCCACCTGCACTGCTTGATTGACCCTTGCCCAGTGCCATTCAGTGGGGGGCTAGGAAAGAACAGTGAGGAGCCAGTGCTACATTCCTTTTTGGTCTCCTGCTTATATTGTCACAGTAAGTAAATAAAAATTTGATTATTATTTTCATTTTGGCTCATTGCCTTAATTGACTACCTCAACTAGCAGCTTAGTATAGGATTATTGCTAAACATCCTACTATGCAGAGAACAGCTCCCAGAAAAGCATTAAATGGTCCAAACTGTCAACAGGGCTGAGGCAATTGGCAGAACTTGACTCCATCACCACCACCTCCAGAGCCAATAAGCCCATGGATTTCTCCTAGAGAATGTTATTCATCCAGGAGCGATAGATGACCAAATAAGAAGGCCTAATCATACTGAAATGAAAGACTATTCCATGGCTGAGGGAGAATTTTCCTCAATTTTTGTTGTGTTGGACATGAACAAGAGAACATAAAACCCTGACTGCCACTGGCAGCCATCGTGTGAACATGATGTGTGAACATTGTGGGAAAGCAACTTTGGGATGAAGTACTTGTACTATGCTACAGGAGTGAGGTAGAGAACCTGGGTCTTTGATGACAGTATGACTGAAAGCACTGTGTCCAGAACGCACCCCGTCTGTGGACTTCCCAAAATGGGTAATAAATTTCCTTATGATTTTAAGTTTCAACTGGAGTTTTTCTTACTTGCAATGAAAACTGTTCTACAAAAAAGATCAAAAAAAGGGGCGCCTGGGTGGCGCAGTCGGTTAAGCGTCCGACTTCAGCCAGGTCACGATCTCACGATCCGTGAGTTCGAGCCCCGCGTCAGGCTCTGGGCTGATGGCTCGGAGCCTGGAGCCAGCTTCCGGTTCTGTGTCTCCCTCTCTCTCTGCCCCTCCCCCGTTCATGCTCTGTCTCTCTCTGTCCCAAAAATAAATAAAAAACGTTGAAAAAAAAAGATAAAAAAAAAAAACTAAAAAAGCAATAAAAACAGAAAGCATTAATCTAAAAGCAGAAATATATTACATATAAAAACACTACACTAATGTATGAAATAGGAGGAATCCTAAAAGTGAATCACAAAGCAAACCACACTATTTTAAAATACCTAAACACAGTGACAGAAACATAAACAAATTCAGGATAGATAAAGGTGTATCAAGCAAATGTACTTTAAAATAAAACATCATAATTTTAATATCTGACATTTTAAACTATAAGGCAAAAGCATCCAATGAAATAACAACAAAAGATATTGTTATAATGATAAATGTAAAACCCACATTGTAAATGTAGCAGTCATGAATTCATATGCAACAGAAGACATAAAAACATAGAAAGAAAAAAAAAAACACAGGCAATAAAAGGAGAAAATCCTTATATGGAAAGTTTCCTTTACCTCTTTCAAGTCATGACTAAGCACATGGGCCAAAGGAAAAGGTTATAGAAAACCTAAGTGATATATTTGAGATATAATTTATATATGTTATAAAAGAATAGATTTTATAAAGTTTTCCATTCTCTGAAAATACAGAGTAGACCCTTCAACAAAAACTGACCCATATAAAGAAAACCTCACACAGCAATAGTTTGGTATCTATGAATGATTCTGTGCAAAGGGAGAGCTATTTCTACTTGAATTCCTTGTATCAAGTGACCCCTTCAGAAGGATAAAAATTGTCCCCATGGGCAAGAATGCTGCTGTTGATGACAGCTCTGGGTACAGCTCAAGAGAATTAGAGAGGGTCTAAACTCACAGAGTTTACTAAGAATCCCAACATTACTAAGAATAATATAGTCAGTCTACTCTGCCCAGATAAACCAAGGATAAAATGAGGTCATATTAATGAATACTATATGTAAAGCAAACTTTGATAAGCACACAAGGAAATACTGTGGACTTTCCATTAAAGTATGTACACAAGACCAAGTAAAAGCAAAATCTTAGCATGAAAAAAATTTAGCATGAAACTAGGTAATAGTGGACATGCACATTAGAGTCAGCAAAACCTGGAGGAAACTCTGGGTAATAATACTGTTCAAAAGAGGCTTTTCTCTTAAGAATTGTAATTAGATCTTTATTGAAGAGCGATACATTTAGCTTTTCTCTTTTAATTGCTGTCTATTGCCCTTTTGTTCCATGTATATGCAAGCACACTGTCACATGTTTTCTGTCCCTTTACATGGAAATGGAAATGCCTCCATTTCCTGCTCAAAGGAAACCTGAGATAAGCTGTTCAGCACATTTTGCTCTTTAATCCAATGTTGGTACAACACCTCAAATGTATTTCCTGGTGTTTAGAATGGACTTAGGAGAATCCTATAGAACCAGGGCAGCAAAATCTGCCAGCATTGCTTCAAGGGGAAAGTGAGGTCTGCGTTCAGATGCGGGATTAAGGATGGAAAGATGGAATAATGCACCATGAAGACTAACATCCTAGAATGGCTGGACAGCTCCTCAGGATGGGCTTTCTCATCTCTGCTGCTTGGAGGACTGGGCTGCAAGAAACAGTATCTTGCAGTATTTAAAACAAACAAACCCATACAGGGATAGAATCATGGGAGAAACGGATGGTTCAGTCAAACCTGCACTAAAGAATGGTAACTGTAATTTCTTGCTCTGATATATAAGACTTCTGTTGTTTTAGAAAATGATTCAAAGATTCTTTCAAATCAGTTTATCTAATCAGTCTACACAAAAATATTACAGAGTTTAGTGACTACGGTGAAATCATAGTTCATGTATAACAATGGTAAAAATGAGCTATGCTGAATTTCTGTAGCTAATTTCTAGGAAATAGATATGGCCAACAGTAAGTTTTATTTCATATCTGAGATTAGCATCGTTTAATACTCACATAGTTTTCTTATTTCTACTTTGAAAGCTAAAAGTAAAGAGATAAAGACTAGAAATCAAAAATAAGTTGCCACTTCATTGACTCTCTGATTCTGGAAAGAAAATATTTTAATTAAGTTCCACTTAAAAAATAAAAGTAGCTTCTTACTCCCACACTGAGCACATTAACATTTTCACATACAGAAAGTTTAGGTACATTCAACTGTTTACAAGACATGTCTCCATATAATACAAGTACATTCACGTGAAGTATATGAACTTATATAATTGTATATATTTGTAACTTTTGCATCTGGTACCTTTTAAAACTAACACTTAATATGTTTATTTTCTAAATGTCAATTCATAGGTGATGATTTAAAGTTAGGAGAGCCTCCTGAAGAGTTTTAATAGTTGTGTTCGTATGAGAATTCAATAATATCCTAAATATAAGCTTCAAAGTAAAGCTTTAGCAACTTAAGTTACCTGACTGGTAATGCATGGAATTCTTACCAGGTTGTATTGTTTGGTTTACAGTTTAAGTCATTCAAGTGGCTTATAATTATTTGTACACTAGGGGATAAAAAAGCACCAATACAGTAAATATTTTTTCACATCACATATGAAATCACAAAACAATGATCTCAATTTCCTTTCAAAATCTAATAGTTTGAAAAGAGCATTTATATCCAATGTTCAATCTTTAAGCTTTCTTAGTGAGATCAACTGATACACTAGAGATAAGAATGGAAATGCTAAAAAGAGGTGTTATGCATAATATCTCCTAACTACAGAATTGAGACATTCTCCTCACACTGCTGATATCCATTTTTGAACTGGTTTCCTTAGATCTAAAAAGAACTCTGAAAATAAGTGTAACATTTATAAACTTATCAACTATGTCTCTTAAAAAGAAATTCTAAAGATGTCTTTCTTCCCGATACATAAAGCAGTATTTTCCTGATGAGCAAAAGCACCTTATGATAAGGAAATATATAAAGCAAGTATTTTCTACAAATTAATATAGAAATTTATGCACATAAAGGTGTAGTCACCCCAGCTGTATATGTAATATTTTAAATAATACACAATTAAAAAAAAAAACCTCAAAGCACATATTGGAAAAATAACCCATATGCTAGTACTCCAGTTATTAAATATTGCAGCATATATGTAATTCTAACAATTGGAGGAAAAAAGTTTCTAATCCAAATGGTCAGTGAAATCTCTTTGGAAATATACTTTAAAAATCTGTAATATGTAATCCTGGCTGTCAAATTCCAACTCAAGCTATAGGTTTTTATAGCTGACATACAATCCCATGAAAATGAAAGTATGTACAGAGGTCACCTCACAGATTCTTGAGTAAACAGCATTACTGGTGAGACACTGGGACAGGCAGGCTGAGGTCTCCTGTCGTTTTCTTTACAGAGGGCACATAGCAAACATAATATTAAGAATGACAGACCTTCATCACCGTAAGTTTTGCTAAAATGTTAATAAACATTGTTTTAAACATTTCAAGATCATGAGAAAAGATCCTTACCTGAATATATACAAAGAATTCTCTAGATTTAACATATTTTAAAATGAATACAGAGGTGTATAAGGAGAAACATCAATTACTTGCTTTGACAGTTTTCAGTCAAGGTTTATTACGTGTCTTTTTCTATCGAACAATGTGATTTTTATAAATATATGGAGCTCCAGCTTCCACTAAGATTTCATTTCTTTTTCCCAGTGGTTTTTTTGTGTTCATGCATTTCTGTTTTGCTAGCTATAGTCTTTTTTCGAGATGAGGTATTAGGAACAACGGCATTAGAAGGTCCGCTGGTAGCTATACAAAAAAAGAAAAATTGTTTAGATTTTCACAAGCAATTCACGTTCAAATACTACTGCTAAGTGACAAATAATTAACTTTATAACTGTGATGTAAATGAAACATTGTAAACATCCAATAGAGCATTTTTAACCTTTTAACTTTTTAGAATTCAACATCAATACAGGAAAGTAAGGTCAATGGGGTGTGTTCCAAATTTGTCTTTTCACTCTACATTCTTCCTTGAAAACTAATTTATTCCATCATTTTTAACTACCATCTATCTATTGTGCTAACAATATTCAAATGTATACTTTTGGTCCAGGTCTTTTCCCTTACTTCAAGATCTGTTTATTCTGTTCATCCTATTAGAAATCTCTCTCTATATAAAACTGACAGTAAACATAAACTTAATATGCTTAATAATGAACTTGTCATTTCCCCTTAAATCTATTTTCTCCTCTTTTATATTACCACTACTTAAAAAGTTCAAATATTAGAAAACTATACACAGTCTTGACTTAGAACTCATCCTTCTACATCCAAACCAACATTAAGCCCTTATGAGTTATCAAAAAGTTATTCTAAGACAGATGACACTTCTGGTATGGATGGGCAAGCTCCTATCAGACTAATTCTCCTGCAGGTTAACAAGTATAAACTCTGGATAAAATATGAAAAACAACTACTTGAAGACACTGAAGAGTAAACAAAAGCAGGTGTATACTGGAAAAAAAAAAATCAACACTTGGAGGAAGGAAACTCATGTTGAGTCCCCCCCACCCCCATTTTTTTGAAAGCTGTAGGCCTAAGGAGAGTATCTGGTCTGAACCATGTGCAATGACTACAACTAAACATGAAACTCATTCTTACTAGCATGAAGAACCAGAAGACAAGTACTGGAGCAACTATAGCTGCTGGAAAATCAGGTGGGAGATCCCAGAAAGGGAGTCTCCAGTTCTTTGTATAAAGCATGATCACATTTATGGCATGGGGAGGGTAGGCTCCAAGAGTGCAGCTAAGGCCAAAAGAAAAGATGTGAAAGATGAGCTGCTGACTACTTCAAGGAACACAGTTTTGCAACATGAGTTCGCCCAAGGTTAACTCTTTGCTTGAAAAAAACCCAAACAACTCAATACTCTTGGGAAAAGCGTAACAAAAATAACAGTCTGGAGTTTATACAACATCTCATTCATAATGTCTAGGATGCAATCCAAAAGTACTCAATGTATGAAAAAAAACAGGAAAACATCTTTCTTCTTGGGAATGGATAAATTGGTAGAGACTATTTCTGAGGTCAGCTAGATTAGTACACAAGAATGTTAAAGCAAGTACTTTAACTTACTCAAGAACAAAGGAAAATATGCTTATGATAAATAAAATTTTGGAGATCTCTGAAGAACCAAAAAAGAGTATCTAAAACTAAGGAATAAATATCTGAAAAAAAAACCCACTAGATAGCTTAACAGCAGAATGGAGATGATAGGTAAAAGTGAACATCAACCCAGATTATAAAAAAAAAAAAAAAAAAAAAAAAATTCTAAGCATGCTTGCCATAGTCAAATTGCTGAGAATCAAAGATAAAGAAAAAATATTGAAAGCAGGCAGAAAAAAATAATTCAACCCACTGCACACATTGGGACAATTCAAATTACCAAAGACTTCTCATCAGAAACAATGGGAACCCTAAATAGGACACAACACCTTTAAAACACTGAAAGAAAAAACTTTCTTCCTCAAATTGTCAATCAAGACTTTTTCAAATACAGTAAGAGATCTGCAGTATAAAAATGCTAAAGAGATTCAGGTAGAAGGCAAATAAAACCAGATGGAAACAAAGATTTAGAAAAAGGAATGAAGACTGATGGCTAATGTGTGGATAAATGAAATACTTTTTCTCTTCCAAGTGTCATTAAAATACATGACTGTGTAAAGCAAATATTCTAACATTGTATTGTAGCCTTTATAATATATGTGGAAGTAACATACATGGATAACTATGTGTCAAGGATGGGTGGAGAGGAAGGTAAATGAATCTACAGAGTTGCAAGGTTCCCACATTTTACTCTGAGTAGTATAAAATTATCTCTAAGTAGATCATGAAAAGTTAGGTATATTTATAGCCACTAATTAAAGAATGATGCAAAAAGGTAAAGCTACAAAGTCAATAGATAAGTTAAAATAAAACTCTAAAAAATATTGAATACAAAACAAGGCAGAAAAGAATAAAAGAATAACAATCAGAATGTATAAACCAAAAATATAATAACATAGATCTAACCCAACCATATCAATAATTACAATGTTAATGAACCAGAAACATTGCAACTATAAGGCAGATATTGTTAGAATGGGTTTTTAAATTTTTAAAAAATATTTATATTCTTTGAGAGAGAGAGAGAGAGACAGAATCCGCAGCAGGCTCCAGGCTCTGAGCTGTCAGCACAGAGCCTGATGTGGGACTCAAACCCACAAACTGAGAGATCATGACCTAAGCCAAAGTTGGATGCTTAACTGAATGAGCAACCCCGGTGTCCCTAGAATGGGTTTTTAAAGAAGCCAAATATATATTGCCTACAAAAAAAAAAAAAAAAAAAAAAAAAAAATCCCTTACATATGAAGACCACAGGTTGTTTGGAAAAATAATCCATGCATACAGTAAGCATTAGAAATGTGAGGTAGCAAAATTCACATCAGATAAACTTTAGGACAAAGCATTACTAGGAATCAAAGGGAAATTTCATGATGATAAGTGAGTCAATACATTAAGAAGGCATACCAAATATGTATGTATGTAATCACAAAGCTTCAAAGCACAGAATAAAAACCGATTGAATTAAAGGAAGAAAAAGACAATCGTACAGCTGTGAGTGGAAATTGCTCTCTAAGCAATTGATAGCACATTCAGAACCTCTCCTCCCAACCACATGTCCCCACCCCTCAAAACAGGAAAAACACAGAAGATATGAAAAAGATTATCAGCAATTCTGACCTAATGGATACTGATAGAACATTACATCAATGAACTATGGAATAAAAATTCTTTTTTAGTGCTCTTGCTGCATTTAAGATGTACCAAGTCCAAATGTTAAGCCATAAAATATCTCACATTTAAAATACTAAGACTGTACAGTATATGTTTTGTAATTGCAAGGTATGAAGGAATTGGTAACAAGACATCCAAACCCCAACCCCCAAATATTTGGAAAGTAACCAATATGTGTCTAAATACTCCATGACTCAAGGAATAAATCACAAATTATAAAGTATTTTTAACTGAATGAGAATGAGAATTAAATGTAACTTTTGTGAGATGTAGCTAAAGAAGTACTCAGAGGGAAACTTAAAGCCTTAAATGTTTCTGTAACAGGAGAAGAAATGTCTAATAAAAAGTGATTTAAGAAACTAGAAAGAGAATAAAGGTCAACCCAAAGTAAGTAGGAGGATGGAAATATTAAAAGAGAGAAATCAGTGAACTATAAAACAAACAGCTAAAATCTGTTTCTTTGAAAACACCAACAGAAAGGATAAATCCCTAGTGGGAATAATGAAAAAAAAAATCATAACACAAATTATCAGTATCATGAATAACAGAAATTATTACTAAATTCATTAAAAGGATAGTGCAGTGGGGCGCCTAGGTGGCTCAGTCAGTGAAGTGCCTGACTTCGGCTCAGGTCATGATCTCATGGTTCGTAAGTTCGAGTCCCACCTTGGGCTCTGTGTTCCAGAGCCTGAAGCCTGGAACCTGATTCAGATTTTGTGTCTCCCTCTATCTCTGCCCCTCCCCTGCTCTCTCTCTCTCTCTCTCTCTCTCAAAAATAAAAATAAACATTAAAAAATATTTAAAATAAATTAAAAAAGGATAATGAAGTAACAAGAAGATTGACAACTTAGATAAAATGAACAAATTCCTTGAAAAACCAAGTTACCAAAGCCATCACTAAAATGTAACAGAAAATTAATTCTATCAAAATTTAAGTAAGAAATACCTCTCTTATAAAAAACTTCATTCAGAAAACAGAAGTGGAAGAAATACTTCCAAATCATTTTGAGGCCAGCATCATCAGCCTGATACGAACATTTAAAAGACATCACAAAAACAAAAACCAACATGAAAACAAAAACAACAACAAAAACAAAAAATAACTACAGACGAATCATTATCTTTTAAAAATGCAGGTGTCAAAATCCTCAAGGTCAAACTGAATCCAGCAACATTTATATAAATTATTTATCATGACCAAGTGGGGTCCATTCCAGGAATGCAAGATTGACTTTTATTGGCTTATGTTATATTGAAAAAGTCAAAATAACACCACTTCATCTTTATTATTTAAAAAGGCATATGAAATAATACATTTATTATGTGTCTAATATATAGAGAAAAACAATGGACCATGATTCAAAGAGCATTCAAATCTTAGGCCTACGACTGTTATGTGAACAGGGATTAGTCACAACCTCTGCAATTTTTTCATCCGTAATGGCATAAGAATGGTATTGATCTCTGAAGGCCATGTTTAGAAATGTATGAACAAAAAAAAGTGTTTTGTAGCATAAAAAACTATACAAATGTTAGCTTTGAGTTGTATATGGAATACACTGTAATTTATATTTAAGATACTTTTTCAGTTGTCTGTACCTGCATATATTGATTATTTAGACGGTGCAAACTTTAACTATATTTAAGATATTGCCTTTAATTTATAAGGCCGGATAACCTGACAGAACTATTATCAGGGATAAATGATCAAGTCAGTGGTACAGAGTGCTGTAAGAGTTCTTGTTTTGGTAATCATACAAATACATCACCAGTGGAGGGGGCTGGGTTGGGAGTGGGAAGTAAAGGGAGAACATTTTAGAAGAAAAATGACCTGAGTATCACAAGGATTTATTTGGGAGGAAGTGAACAGTTTGGCAACAGTGTAACAACAGCAACTAACATTTAGTGAGTGTTTACTATGTATGTCAAGTACTTTACATAGGTTATTGCATTCATTTCTGACAACCTTTAAAAGAGTACTATTACCCCGATTTTAGGACTATGAAACTGAGGATCGGAGAGGTTAGTAACTTACCCAAAGTCATAAAGCTAATAAGTAGTAGTGTTGAGATTTTAATCTAGGTCCCTCTGACTCCCAAGCCTAAACTATTAACCAAAAGAATTTGTGAGAGCACTAAAATGCTGAAAAGAATGAAGAAATTTCCAGTGAGGATACAGTCAAACCTTGGAGCTATATAGAATTCTCTCAAGGGGCGCCTGGGTGGCGCAGTCGGTTAAGCGTCCGACTTCAGCCAGGTCACGATCTCGCGGTCCCTGAGTTCGAGCCCCGCGTCAGGCTCTGGGCTGATGGCTCGGAGCCTGGAGCCTGTTTCCGATTCTGTGTCTCCCTCTCTCTCTCTGCCCCTCCCCTGTTCATGCTCTGTCTCTCTCTGTCCCAAAAATAAAAAAAAAAAAAAAAAAAAAAAAAAAAAAACGTTGAAAAAAAAAAAGAATTCTCTCAAGAAAAAAAAAGGTATAGGGTAAGAAAAAGTGAACAGTTGGATGACCCTGTCTGGCATAGCAAAGTAGGAAGAAGAACAACTGTCAGATAAGACTAGAAGAATCGGGTAAAGGGAAATAACAGCAAGGCAGAGTACACCGTGGAAGTCAGAGTAAGAGAGGATTTCAGCAAGGATCAACCACACAGTCAAATATGCCAAAATATAAGAACAAAAAAACAGTTGGGGTGTCTGGCTGGCTGAGTCAGTAGAGCATGAAACTCTTGATGTTGGGGTTGTGAGCTCAAGTCCCACGTTGGGTGCAGGGATTAGTTAAAAAATAAAGTCTTTAAAAAAAATAGAAAAAAAGCTGATAAAAGATAGTTGAATTTGGTACTCATGTCATTAGACTGCGCATGGAGAATTAAAACACTGTAAAGAAAGAGACAAAAATAGGGGGCGTGTGGTTGGCTCAGTTGGTTAAGCGTCCAACTTCAGCCCAGGTCATGATCTCATGGTTCATGAGTTTGAGCCCTGTGTCAGGCTCTATGCTGACAGCTTGGAGCCTGAAGCCTGCTTTGGATTCTGTGTCTCCCCCTCTCTCTGTCCCTCCCATGTTCATGCTCTGTCTCTGTCTCTCAATACTAATAAATAAATGTTTTAAAAAATTAAAAAAAAAAAATCTTTCATATAAAATGACTGAAATAAAGCCTAGACGCAAAAGAAAAGCAATAGGAGACAGTTCATAAGTTAGTTTTGAGAACAGTATGAGTATGAAATATATTTTATTAACAGATACAGTGGCGGGGGAGACAACAGAGGAAAAAATACAAATACATCAACAGACTACAATAACGGTTTTTAACTCTAGGAAGTATAATGATCCTTTTTAAAAACAGATTTTAAACTCAAAAGGCAAGCTATTACTACTCCTCTAATTGCACTACAGAATCCACAAATTCACACACTGCTAACCTGGCTTGCTGCTTGCTTTCGTATTCTTTAAGGTAGCTGGTGGTGTTGGGAGGATTTTTGCAGGTGTATACGTATTTAAAGATATTTTTCTTCTCATTACTGGACTGGAACGTGAAGCTGAAGAGGCTGAAAAGAAAAAAAAAAACAAAACAGATATGGCAGTTCAGTAATTTCCTACCAAGTCCTTACATTTAGAAATTTCTAATGACATATTTAGTGGACTTAGGACTATACGTTACAGGAGAAAATAGACAATGCAAGGTTTACAAAGTAAATTCGGCTACATCATCTTTCCTATAAAAAGTTCTCTCATGCTCTTAGCCCAATAGATGTTCTGTTTATACTGCAAATAATAAGCATTTAACAGTATTTACTAATGGCATGCCAAGAATAGAGCAATAGACTTAATTTTATTGTCCTGATAGAAACTCAGATTCTTAAGGGATGGCAGAGAGCTAATGGCATAATTTTACTGCCTAGTTGAAAAAAAAAAAAGTCCCAAATTGTTTTTCTCTTAAAAATATGAAGTAGAGATTCAGGGACAGTAACTTTATAAACACTATGGTCTATTAATCTATTGTATTTATAAGTAATAAATCAGACTGTCTCCCTCTATTACCTAGTGAGATTTATCTTAATGCAAGGAATTTTAAAGATTTTTTTTCTCTTTCTAATCAAGGTGGAGTGGTTGAGAGGCGTGAAAAGGAAAAGTACGGTAATTCTGAAGTATGAAGTCCTCTGGGGAAGGAGAGCTTCTGGCATGAGCTTCCAGGTTCTTAACTGAAGGGAGGTGAGGAGTTAACAAAACACCAACTCGCCTGCTTTTGCAATTTTTGGAGGACCTGATAGCAATAAACAGCATGTCTCTGAAAAACAAATACGTGAGCCAGTCACAGCAAATGTGTTTCATGTGGCTGACCCGTATCTACACTGAATGAATACAAATCCCATTGGCAGAAGCTCCAAGTAGTCACTAACGATATAACATACAAGTGATGACAAAAATCCCGAAAGCATCATGTAAAGCACTACACCACTACTAAGCTCTTTCCTGCTTACATGTTTGATCCTGTCTCGTTAACTTCCATCTCTAACTTATCTAGTTACTATTTCCACACCTTTCCCCCCATCTGATACTGTTAGTGTTCCATTGTAAGCTACCTTCTAGTTGCCACAAAATTGATTTAATTTTGTTTGAAGCGAGGAAAAAGCCTTTCTGAACGACAGAGGATTAACAATATCGGCTTCATTATAAATAGCACAAAATCAATATAGTCTACATTATAATGCTAATTCCTTGACAATTCAGGGAATTAAGTATAAAATAATATAAATATACTGTGATTACTAAATATTAATTCTGCAGTTACAGTATAAAATAGAGGATTCAGAGGCTTCTATTACAGCTGGCACCTATTTTCTTTTTTTTTAATATGAAATTTATTGTTAAATTGGTTTCCACACCACACCCAGTGCTCATCCCAACAGGTGCCCTCCTCAATGCCCATCACCCACTTTCCCCTCCCTCCCACCCCCCATCAAACCTCACTTAATTCTGCAGTTACAGTATAAAACAGAGGATTCAGAGGCTTCTATTATAGCTGGCACCTATTTTCTTTACTACTCAAGAAGAACTAGAAAACCATACACTCAGAAGACATGGGTTTTTTAGTATTGCTTGACCACTAACCACTTGATTTCCTCAATGGTGTGTAAGTTTTTTTTCTTTAAAGAATAATTTTTTCTCTGGGGCGCCTGGGTGGCGCAGTCGGTTAAGCGTCCGACTTCAGCCAGGTCACGATCTCGCGGTCTGTGAGTTCGAGCCCCGCGTCAGGCTCTGGGCTGATGGCTCGGAGCCTGGAGCCTGTTTCCGATTCTGTGTCTCCCTCTCTCTCTGCCCCTCCCCCGTTCATGCTCTGTCTCTCTCTGTCCCAAAAATAAATTAAAAATGTTGAAAAAAAAAAAAAAAAAAAAGAATAATTTTTTCTCAAATGAAATCTTTTTTTTTTTTTTTTTTTAATTTTTTTTTTTTCAACATTTATTTATTTTTGGGACAGAGAGAGACAGAGCATGAACAGGGGAGGGGCAGAGAGAGAGGGAGACACAGAATCGGAAACAGGCTCCAGGCTCCGAGCCATCAACCCAGAGCCTGACGCGGGGCTCGAACCCACGGACAGCGAGATCGTGACCTGGCTGAAGTCGGACGCCCAACCGACTGCGCCACCCAGGTGCCCCTCAAATGAAATCTTAAATCAAATAGATGAAAACATATACTCTAGTTGAAGCAGCCATGCATGACATAAGGCCTAACCATTCAGCATCATCTTCCTAATGGAATTTCCAAAAGCTCTTGGGAATACAGTCTGAAGACCAATGAACTAGTTTGATTTTAAGGTTTATTCAACTCAATGAGTTGCATTAACTGTATTTACGTTCTTATCTAGTTTCCTTAGTAAGTAATGGCATGAAATTTTAAGAGAACTAGAGAATATGGGGTACAACTTATATCCATGATATAGAAAAGAGCTAATCTGAACTGGAAAAGGAATTTAATATCCTTCATTAATACACCTCAATAACATACTCTGATTAATTGAATTCACTAACCACAGAAATAAAGCCATCATAATAAAACAGCACCACAGAATATACCTTCAGAGATTTTCTTTCTGTAAATGTTCTACCAATTCTCTTTCCAAAACAGATGTCATTACTGCTGTTACCTGTAAGTCACTCACTGAAAATCTTCTAAATTCTAAATAACATTGATTATCTATCCTAAGTTCTTTTTTACTAATTAGAACTTTTCTTTCATCTTTATTTTAAGATTATAAATCCTTGCCCCAGTGAAGCTGTGAAACATCAAATATAAAGGGGTAAATGGTAAATGAGAATTAATTCAGGTTCTCCACTGCATTCTGAGGAAAAGCATTTTCCATTCTATCAGCTAACAGGGAAAAGAAGATAAACATACTTCATTTTCCTAACTTTGACCTCACACAGCTTAAAGAAGTTATTTCATTTGGAGTATTATCAATTCTCAGAGTCAGACACATTCACAGGAAAACTTTGAAATTAAATCCTACTTCCTAAAACCATTCTTAAAGTGAAATATTTTAGAACATAAACCCAAGTATCTCTCCATTGCCATCAATGATTGAAACCTGACCTCTACTACCAGACGTGGAAGAAAAGGGAAGCCCACTATACTGGAGAAATGCAAGGGGTGCCATTTAGACAGAATACAATGTGACGAGAACTCTCTAGAATAATACAATGTGGAAGCCAGAAAAGGGAAGAGAACAGCAATACACGAAAGTGGCTTTCATTCCAAGACCTCTGGTTTCATTCTTCAGAGAAACACATTTATAGTATGCTCCTTACAAAAAGAAGAAAAGTATACACTCAATGTTTGTGACTTTCCAAAAAATAGGACTAGCCCTAGCAAGATTCTTAACTAAGCAGAGCATGCTCTCCCAAACTGGATGCTTCCTAAACTGGAAATTCCCACAGGCTGAAGGATCCTATAGAGCTGAGGATCATAGTAGTCAGCTGACTTCTCATACCCAAAAAAGGTAGCCCTACAGGTTTCCCAGAATGATGTCCCTCAGAATAGTGCTACATGGTGTCTAAATGTGTCACCAAAAATGTGTCTTCTCAAAAAATAAGTTTTGGAAAATCTAAGTATACAGTTTTCCTACATTAATGTAACTCTGTCTCTCCAAAGGGAGGTGGGATATAATACAGTTTCCAAAATTTACTGAGTCATGAATCCCTTTTCTTCACACACATGCATTAACTTTTGCAGAATATTTTCTGAAGAATATAATTTGAAAACCTGTTGTCCTAATTTGCTCTCTTTAGCCAAGAGCTCCTTCTGAATCATTGTGAATATGTACCAGAGGTGGTGAGGCATGGATGGTTATTTGTGCATGTGTGGGTTAATGACAAATGGTATTTTGTAGTTTTTAAAAAAGTTTATTGTAAAATCACACACAATAAGAAAACGAAAAAAAGGCCATCAGTCTATATTGTTGACTTCTATTGCTGGGTCTTAGATTTTTTTTTTTTCCTTTTTTGGGAGGAAAGTTTTTTGGGAGTTATAAAGAAAAGTGGTGCATTCCACATCAATAACACCAAAGAATTTCAAATAATGTTCCTTTATACCCCCTTCTCTCCTAAAATTTTATTCACTATCACTACATGAGTTTGTTGTAATAATTCTTCTTATAGTCTGATAATATCACTGCCACAAAATAATGAAATTAATAACAATAACAACAACAACAACAACAGTAATAACAATAATAATTATTTTCCTACAAATTTCAGGGGTCTTCCGTGGAACTTCACTTGATGGAGAAGCAATGGAAGCAAGAAATTCATCCACCTGCTTTAAAGACAGGGCATTGTGAAGAGTTTCTAGAGGACAAATAGATGGCACCATGGAATACAATTCAAAGCCTGAAAAAAAGAAATGAAAAAAAATTTGGATATTTAAAAAATAATTAAGAAGGAAGAAGACCATTGCTTAGAACTGTACAGGTTAGGTCTTTCCAATCTATCACATGCAATCACATGACATCTCTGAAGTCATGACACCAGATGCTATGCAATATGGGACTGGAACAAGATGTGACAAATATTTCATTTTAAATGTATTCACATAGTACCGCATGCACACAATTTCATTCTACACTTTAGTAAAATCTAAGAATGATACTTAAAGAAAAAAAACCTGGGGGGGGGGGAAACAGAAAAATTACATTAAGTTTGTACTTTATAAAAATCAGGTCTATTTGACAGGTAAGTTGATGCCATGATGTGTCTCTGATGCTAGGATGTTAAAATTAACTTCTTGTTGAAAAATGATTACATTGTAATTACTTGAGGAGTGATTTTAAGTAACTTTTCTAGTAATACCAAGGCCAACAATACTCTCTAGTGTGACCTGAAAACCACACTCATTCATTTATGCTGAAAATCAAATTCCAAAACACATTTTACCTACCTTTATTGAAATAACTCAAATATTCTATTGTTGGAAATTGCTAGCTGAGTACCGTTAGGCCAAGTAAAAAGCAATACAAAATACAGACATGTTTGCATTCAACAATGGCACAGAAATAGAAAAATTTCATGAAACAAACCATGCACATAAATATTAATACCATCAGTGAAACAAAACTGCTTACAATATACACTTTTTAAAAAAACAAGATATAGGTTATTCACTTTTTATAAAAATTGCCTGTTGATTTAAATTTTATTCAACTGAATGGCTTTTAAAATTGCTCTCATAAACAATTAAAGTAGTAAGTCTTCCTGCACCTCTTCTTTCTAACATTCAAACTAATTTCCCTCTAAAGGAAATACTTTTAATACTTAGATTAAGATTTTATATAAAGGCTAACGTTATTAAATAAAAAGTAAAAATTAATTAAACTCAAACAGACTACAAAATTCTCTGCTTCAATAGGCATGTGCTCATTTTAACACTGACTGATATTTACTTAATTTCAGGAGGAAACAGTGACCCAAGAACTGACTAATTCTTGGCTGGAATAGGGAAACTGATTAAAAGAGAATCTAATCTTTCTATGAAAATAACCAAAGGATTTACAAAATTGGTATGTTTGATTTTCAGGTGCAAACCAAAGCATGACGGAATGTTACATATGCTTAAAGAACAAAACAAAACAGAAACTATACCATAACAGCAGCTAAAGCACCTAAATAAAGCACTAAAAGAATTGGGCTTGCACAAGTAATACATTTTTTTAAAGTATAAGACTCATGCAAATAAGCGCAAACCCTTTCTTTGCATTACACTGAACTTAGCAATGTTATGTTTTTTTTGTTTTTTTCATTTTTTCAACGTTTTTTATTTATTTTCGGGACAGAGAGAGACAGAGCATGAATGGGGGAGGGGCAGAGAGAGAGGGAGACACAGAATCGGAAACAGGCTCCAGGCTCCGAGCCATCAGCCCAGAGCCTGACGCGGGGCTCGAACTCACGGACCGCGAGATCGTGACCTGGCTGAAGTCGGACGCTTAACCGACTGCGCCACCCAGGCACCCCAGCAATGTTATGTTTTTTATCCTTTCATCAGAATCTTGCTAAGTATTCTGTAACAGCTATTTCCTTGCATTTGCCTGTTAGATTTTATAACAGGCAAATAATAATATAATCAGGTTCCTCAGGACTGCATTTTTTCCTCATTTATCTTTAGTAAACTTTGTATTTAATGCACAATGAAAGGGTTAGCGCAGCAATTTAAAAAGCCACCCTGCTGTCATGTTTAGAAGCTATAAAAACATACCACTGGAGCCTAGACATTCCACAGAGGAAACGGACCAGCACCTATAGAGGTGTAGGTGTTCTGCACAGAGGCCCAGAAAATAAGGTAAAGCACTGTCAGAAGATACTTGTTTCACCATGTTCCTTGAACTAAAGATGAAGGGAGGGGGTAAGTCCATGATATGTATTAAGATGGAAATAACATGAAAGTTAGGGGGAAATAAAAAGTGAAAGAGTCAAATGACAATTTATAGGACAGATAAGACAACACAGTATAAAAAAGGAAAAAAATCTTGAAAACCCCAAAGAAACATTTCTAGAATTGAAAGAAATGCATTTTAAACGCATTAAGTCACATGTGTGGAAAATCCACATTTTTAAAAAAGCTTTAGCCAAAGGAATATAAAGTTACTCTATTTTCTGTTAAATTTAACTTTTTTTTTTTTTTTTTAAAGCTTCAGTAAACACAGATTTCTCCTATGTAAAACTTTCCATACTGGCTGTAAATACATAAGCATTCTGCACAAAAACTATAGTCAGTCTTAAACCTGCAATGTCTCTTCTTAGAATTTTGTGACTTGTTTTTCTTGTGACTTTGGTTTTTCTTCTAAGAAGTTCTTTAGAAGCTGCAGCTGTATCAAATAAGGATCTTTTTCTTCAGAAAGTAGCATTTAAAGAGCTACAAAGGAGGAAAAGCACATAAGCTTTAAGGATAAATTTTCTTGTTGAGGATGAGATCTTCTTACTCCACCTCCAGAAGTATTTAGTGCACTTCTATAGGATCCAGAAGGGGGAGAATGGCTATAAACTTGTGTTTAATCCTTCAGTTTCATCTAAGTTTTTGAAAGACTTGACTTGAATTTTTGAAAGGTGTATTTGCAGTTAAAAGGAAAAAAAAAATTCCAGGGGACAAAAGTACCTTCATTCCGAATAAAAGCAAAAACAGGTATGTTTTCTTTTAAATTCTTCTATCCTCAATTATTTACAAGTGGTCAGTAAATATTCCCTCTTGACCCAGAAGAACAAGCTCTGTGTAAGAAAGCTGTAATAATGCAACAATTCAGTTTATAAACAATGGCCACAAAAACACTTTACTGTACTGTTCAGCCTCAGAAATTGAATTTAACTGAATGAGCTTTCTAGATTTTTAGCTTAGTGTTCTTCCTATCAGAAGTTCTCCAAATTTTAATGAAAAGCAGTGGTACCAAAAAGAATTGGTTGCTTGACAACAGCAAACCATACAGCCACATGAGGATAAAGTAAATACTGGATAAAATTTTCAGAGGTCTCCAGACCAGGTTGAGTTTGCTTTAGACAAAGAGCCACTGATAAATGTTACACAGTGAAATCTGCATCTCCTAGTTCCCAAGAACTTTTCAAACACATCATCTGGCTGTTTGACAAGCGTGGCTCAGTATTTTTTATCAAGTAGCTCAATAAAATAACTATGTGATCAGAAAAGAATTCAGGAAGAAAAAAAAACATTAAAATAATTAAGACTTAAAAAGAAAACAATACTAATTGTTGTATTTTTAAAATTTGTGTAGACTGATCACTTGAGAAATTAGAAGGGATTTTTAGGTGCTAATTTAGTATTAAAACTCATCATCATTGTGGTCATTTAAAAATTTAAGATGAGTGATGTTAAATGATTGTGTAAATTACAGCTGATAAAGGGAGTGAGACAGTATCAATATTTTGGATTAATAGTAAGTTGGAATTACATGCCAACTGAAATTAAGAATGGAGAAATGAATGATACTGTATACCCCACAGTTTGAAATAAAAGAAAAATAAAAAAGGATGAAGCAGGGGAGTATCTTTTAAAATAAAAGCAAAACGTACCATTGGTTGGGTGTCGAGCAAATGAGATAGAAAACCTTTTAACAGCAGAACCGCGTGTGGCGTCTGAGAAAGAGAAAAACAGGTACCTGAAATTCGTAATAGCTACCAAAAGAAGGACACTTAAAAAAAGAGGGAAAAAACAAATATATAAGGAGGTTAGAATTAGGTGACATGCAGAAGGGAATGAGAGAGGGTACTGGTTAAAAGTAAAATGGCTTGAGGATAGAGGCAAAGTGTTTAATGAAATACACAAAAGAAAGAAAAGCAGGATGAGCCAGCAATTCTGTTAAGTCCATGTTTTACTGACTTAAGTAAATTTGTGGATATATGAAAAGAAGTTTTAAATAAATCAAAGGGTAATAAACACTCCTATTAATAGAAGGGACAAGCTTCCAGAAGCCTCCAAGGATAGTCCAAATATTAAAACTTAAGGTACATTAACAACAGTGAAAGGCTATCCAACTAGGGATTCTAAAATATTCTCATCATATGTTTGTTTTTATAAAAATATTGCCAAGTATAGAAGTATATTTTCTTCTATTTATCTACATTCCATTCACTTTATTTTATTTTTATCAATATCAGTAAGTAAAATAAGGGATAACGATAAACAAAAGTTTAAAAGATCAAAGAAAGATTTATTCTTTATAATATGGCTTATCAACTATCTAAAAGACCCAATACATGTAATGCAGCTCTAAACTTCACATTTGAACAAACTATTTATTGAATAAGTACTGTATGTCTAACTACAATTAACTCTTTGATGAAACATGAATCCAAGCTATGGATGAGAGAGCACTGGTTGTCATTTAGGCAAAGGGTGCTAGGATTCCATTTGAGTTAGTCAGTGGGCTTAGGCTTGTCTTTGAGAAGTACTATATGCTCATGGGTGTGTGCATGGGTGTGGATATGAATCTGTGTGTGCATGTGTGCACATACC
Organism: Neofelis nebulosa; assembly: GCF_028018385.1. NCBI lineage: Eukaryota > Metazoa > Chordata > Mammalia > Carnivora > Felidae > Neofelis > Neofelis nebulosa. The sequence continues at coordinate 76,182,424 of NC_080782.1, forward strand.
ATCTATGCAGCCAGAAGAAGTCAGCTTTTTACGATGAGTACGAGCATAATCCTGTAGGTTAGGTGCGCTTGAAGAACCCCCGAGCACCGAGGTGCTAAACAGGCCCGCACAGTGAGACCCTGATGGGAGTTAGAGAAAATACATACACAACGGGTGTTCTTCCATTCACATTGGGAATTCATGCAGCATGCAATAACATGGCTCTTACCACACTTATCTGGCAGTGCCTTGAACAGGCTCACAATTCGCTTGTAATGTCAAGTTTAATATAATCACCACCACCATTTATCATATGTACAAATGAGGGTACTTAACACTATATAAAATGTTGTCTTTGAGGAAAATAATATGCCTACACAATTAGACATATACATTTTAAAACTATTAAAAACACTACTATAGAAGTTAATTTAGGTTGATAAGGGATTCTGTCAATTTGCATTAACAGGTCATATAAAGAAATCTCTCTTCGCACAGATCTAGTCACAATAGATCAGCATTTTTGAATGTATGTCTGTAAATGAAGAATTTTTTCTGGTATCCTTGAGTTAAGAATCATCAACATATGTTATGAAATAAAACAAAGCTTACTAATTTGTGAGAAGACCAGGTAAGAACAACTTCTTGTAGGTCATCCAGGCCTAAATCACCTTACACTTCTAATACTTGAATGACTTAAGATCTTAATTAATAAGACCCTATGAAACACATTATTAGCAAATAAAACACAGCCAATCCAACTGATGCTTAGTTTGTAGTCAAAGTCTTCACACCCAAGTAAAACTTTTACCACTAGGTGAAGATTAAATAAGTTTCTATCAAATACATTTTGATACATAAAGGAAGATCATGTGGGAATATTAAGTTACCAACACAAGCTATACGTAATTAACTAAAGATCTTCAAGTAAGTAGGCATCAACAAGCAGTTCATATACTTAGTATACAGAGCAAAGTACATATATAGTTGAAAATTACTTATTTATACTTTCATTAAACCTATTTAGACAACTACTTACAGAAAATACTATGCTATTACCTCATATAGTTTATCAACAATGAGCTTAAAACCGATAAATTTAGCAAGATCTTTCTCGATGTTGCTTTGCAACATTATTTGCAAAGAACCAATTATGTTCTATAGGTCAAGAAAGAGTAACAACTATCCCTGTGCATTAGTTTTGCTTTGGTTTTTCTTAGGAAATAGTCAAAAGGAAAATTAATACACCAAGAAAGGGTTTAAAACACTCTTTACTAAGTAACTTAAAAACAACAACAACAACAACAACAACAACAACAATTTTTTAAAGTAGGCTTCACAATAGCACAGAGCCCAACGCGGGGCTTGAACTCATGACCCTGAGATCAAGACCTGAGCTGAGATCAAGAGTTGGATGCTTAATCCACTGAGCCACCCAGGCGCCCCCCCTAAATTTTTTTTTTTTAATCAGAAAAGTAGAAGGTTCTGTTTTGTATGCAATAGCGTATTCACAATTTTATCAAGTGGGAAAAATGAAGTTCCTTCCTAAATTAAAGAATTTTGGGATTTTAATTTATAGAATACAAGACTAAAAACTACCATTGGCAATTGGACTAAGCAGTTTACATTATGGACATTTAAAAAAAATTATACATCAAAATTAAACGCTATTTCTTGTTCATTTTATTAAAACTATATTGTATACTTTGAGTTGTACAACTCAACATTTTTGAATTAGTGTATGTTAAATAAAAATAAAGCATAGCATTTGGTCATGCTTTCGTCACTGAAGAGTTAGTTTTACATGTGTGCAAAATAGGGAGTTGAAGGTCTGGAGTTCAATTTCCTTTAGACCACATACCTACAGTAGGGTTCTGCTTCTGTTCCACAAGAGTTCTTGGTGTTCGCAGATAATTAGCGTTTTCAGATACAACCTGCACAAGGAAAGCAAAATAAATGAGGTAAAACAGTAAAATCAATTTAAAAGTCCATACTTCATTTGCAGCCTGTTCCAGACAGACAAAGGTTAATAAGCTGTATGATAAATATTAGTAGAAATACATAAAACATGAAAGATCATGCAAGATCCCCTTCTGAAGGGAGTCCATTTCATATGAAGTCCTTGCAATGAAGTGGTGCAAAGCAGGCATTCAGAATGAAATATCATGTATGAAACAAGACAGATGAAAAGAAACAATTAATAGATTGATAAAATTTCACACTCTCTTAAAAGAAGCCAAATGCCCACTTTTAAACAGCTCCTGTATTTGAAGGGGGGAAAAAACAATCACAAACAAAAGAAAAGACAGACAGAGACTGTTGAGGTCACCATACAATTACTGATCCATGCACGGGCTTTATCAGAGTAACCTTTAAATATTCACAGCCTTAATGGATACCATAATCCCTTTTCCTATAATCAAATGCATTATACTTCCAAAAGGAAATTGCTGAAATTCTCAAAAAAGTCATGTGTAACAGCATGGAAGTGTAAAACCTTCCACTATAAAACAAAACAAACCCCCAAACCCTAGTATTTTAAATTTCCAAATGTCATCACAGAAAGTCCTTCTGAAATCATTTAACTTTGGCCCACATTATTAGTGGGCACCTATACATTATACCCTCTCATAAAGAGAGCATTAAAATATTACACAACTAAACCCCACGCTGTATATATCCCTTAGATACTTCCAGATAATGCAATAGTGAGGGAGAGAACAATCAGTATTACATGAGCCCTGCTAATTAACACAGGACCATGTAAATCTTGGATTTTAAAAAATGTTCAAACTCTCAGCAAATTCCAAATGGAGTCAATATTTCAATTATGGGGGAAATGGTTACTGAATTTTCTTACCATCAAATTATGTAATTTTGTTTCTAAATGTTTTAAAGGACAACTATGCCAAAAAAACGATTTCTCTCCTTTAAAGAAATTTTTTTATTAACACTAAAAGTTCCAGGAGTATAAAACTTATTAATTTTTTACTCCTGGATATTTAAAACCCTCCCAGTAAAAATCCTAAACACATGCAATGTAAGGGGTTTCTTTCCCTCAAATATTGTCAGATATCACAAGCATTTGAAAATTAAAAATTAAAATACAGAAGGATTTACTCTGATGTTAAATATAAGGGATTAGATGTCCTCAAAGACAGCTATTTGTTGCTCTGAATGCAGGTAGAAAATTTTAATGAAGTAAAGTTTAAAAACCTGTTGCCATGAGCCAAAAATACTGGATGTGAAAGCCAATGATTTGGGGGAGACAGGGGAAGAAGTGATTTGTTCCCCTGATCTGCGTCTTCGACGCCCAGTACCCACACCACTGGTATAATGCAGCCAGGTACCAGTACCCTCTGGGCTAGACACACTCAGGGGGCTCTCTTCCTGGAAGTGAGAAAGGGGCAAAAAAAAAAAAAAAAAAAAAAAAAAGCAGAGCATGCAAAGTTAGATACAACAGAGCCAAATGATCAGAAAGAAAAAAAAATACAGTTTGTTTGCATTTGTTTAACAATTTTTAAAAAACTATTAAACAGTAATTTGGGAGCCAAATAATTCAAATATTTGAGAAACTGACAGGAATGGCTTACAAATCTAATTGCATGTGACAACAACTGTAAGAATTACCTTATTATCTTAAATATACAAAATATCTATACTGCTTAATAGTTGTTCCTTGTCTCTTAAAACTGGAAAGATTTAACAATTTTCTGTCTTAGCAACTTATAAAATATGAAAGTATTGTTTAATTTTAGATATTCAAGACGTTTTGTGCTATACTAACCTTTTAACCCAAAGCACTAAAGAATTGTGCAAAGGGTTAAAGAGATTTCAATGTATGTAAGGTAGAAAAGAAAACCTGTCTGCCAGCCATATTTAAAAAAAAAAAAAAAAAAAAAAAAGAGGTAAGATGGATTCAAACTGCACTTGTTTCCACTTTCAAGTTATTTATTTGTTTACCCCCTCCAAAGATTATTCATAGAGTTCAATAGGCAAAACATGCAGCAAACATTCTCATTTACATGTTTGCATGTTCAGGTTTCAGACAGTGAGGACAGAGTAAAATCTACTTGCACAAAATGAAGAGAATAGTCTTTCTCTCTGTGTGTCTTTTGGAAGTACAAACTTCTGATATCCATGGAGATGGTGGACGCTGGAAAAAGTCTTCAAGGTTTTACTTGAATTATTTACCTTATGGAAGTAAAAGTTTAGCATGGCATAGAAATAATCTCTTGAAAGCAACTATTTAAGTATGAGAAAAAGGTTTATAAATGTGTTCTGCGTCTTAAGAATTAACAAAGGGCAGTAATTTTGTTGAAGATTTTATAAACATAAATGTGTTGCAAAATGGACTCCCAACACATTTGGCTGTATCAGTGTTACAACGTTTTTGGAGTGCAGAAGAAGGTTTAATGGTGAAGTTTTGAACAATCTGATTAATTTGCAGATTGCTCTTATTCAACAACATCAAAATCACTGCCCTCACACAAATGGTAGTTTAGGTTATATTAATATGTCATTTCCCGATTTTTTTTAATTAAAGATACCTGAACATAACCCCAGGTATCTCATTTTTAAATTAAGTATAGTAGAACATAATCCCAAATTCTACAGTTGTTAGTTGTCCTCTTTTATAATTAACTTAGAATATCATAGAAATCCTAACTAGTACACAATTTTCATTATAAAATTATAACAATCTGTTTTACTGATGGATGTTTTTCCTATTCATACTTGCCCAACTGGGTCACAGATATATTTGAAATTTGAGAATCGTAAAGCACTTATGTTTGTATAATTTGAGGCTATAGAAATGAGCATAATTCTTTTTTGTTTATATTCTGACTCAACAACTGCTAAATAAATGTTATACCTAACTCTTAAGTCTTGGCATGTTTAATTATCAACAAAAAATATTTTTCTAATTAAAAGTTTATGGTTGTTTCTATCTTACAATCTTGCTCTATGCTTTTACTTTAGCATTTAGACAACATTTATAAGCACTAATCTCAATCAGTGCTGGGGAGAATCATGCTACTGAGAACACAGATAACCCAAAATTAAGGTATTTAAAATATAAAAATACATACAGGTGTTAAATATTTACTTAACTAGCTACAATCCAACTATTCAACTTTCCTCTTAAGTCTTCTTTTAGTAGTTATTTAAGTGTTATTCTGTTAGAGAACATAAGAACTAGCTTTATTTAATTGTAGACAAAGGTAAACTTTCAACTATCTCTTCAAATTTTCAAATTCCTATACTGGTTTTTGCAATCAGGCTGACATTTTAGAAGTTCATATCTTTATTACAGTGTCACTGGAATCAGTTGTTGTTGAAGCATTTCTGGCAATACCTCTCTCCTTTCAGACAAAAATTATTCTCTGCTCATTACATCAAACTCTTAAAAAAGTTCTTTATTAGAATAACCTAAAGTGACAGGACAAAAAAAAAAAAAATTGATCAGCTCTTGGAAAGGTCTTATTTTACCGTATCTATTCAACTTGGTTACAAAAACTATACATAGAGCTCCAGATTCTTAAAACTAATCTCTTTTTTAATAGCCTCTATATTTTTAAAATATTTATTAGAAAAATAGGCAAGGATAAAAATAAAAAATTTGTCAGGGTCCCAAGTTCCATAATTAAAGCTGTATTTTCTTTTCTGGTTTATTAAAATATAGTTAGTTTATTTAATGAAAACATGCTCTGACACATATACTTACTTCATTTGTAGCCATCTTCCTAGATCTTGGAAGTGGAGACTTCCTGTGTATATGAATTGGCTCTGATACCATTGGTTTGAACAGTATCACAGCACGATCAACCTCATCTTTTTTAGAAGTATGTGGTTCCTCATCATTATCAATTTTAAAAGATCTCCTGCCTTCATTCTGTAGGCAAAGAATACAACATATAAAATTCAGATAAATTCTCTTCTGATGAACAAATTCAACCATCAGTTGGTGAAGTCAGTTGAAGTACATATACAAGTTTGTTTATTCAAATCAATCCATATTAATTGAATTTTTACAACAGCCTAGTACTATACTAGGTATCATGAGACAGATGACAGAGTACCCAACTTTAATAAAAACATATACTCCACAGAGAAATTAAACAGCTAAATGACAATATAAAGCCATCTAAAACAAAGTACTTAATTTTTATCAATTGCCAAAATAAATAAGAAATAATAACAAATGACAGTAATAACAGACATCAATTTTATTATATAGGAATGGCATCAGCATGAGCACAAACTAAAACAGCATTTTAATTTATAAATTTCAGAATATTTAAATTCTGTTCCAAATATTCCCAACACATGTGATGACTGCATACATAAATAATCATGCGATGACCTACTAAATATTTACTGGGTGTGCCAGGACACAGATGAATAAGATGAAGTCCCAGGTAAAAGATAAACAAATTAAAAAAATTTATACCAAATATATATCTATAATAGAATAAGTAAATTGGGGCATAGTCATAACACTAAAACACGTATTGTAAAGCAGTAACAATGAACAGACTAAAAGTAAATATAATTATATCAAAGAATCTCACAAACATAAGATTAGCAAAAAGAAGTCAAGCAGAAGTACCTAAAACCCCTCATCAAACTAAGGAGTATAGGAAATGAAGAGGAACTTCTTTCATTGGTTAAGGGATATCTAAAATCTTGACACATCGGGGGACCTGGGTGGCTCAGTTGGTTGAGCATCTGACTTTAGCTCAGGTCATGATCTAACGGCTTATGAGTTCGAGCCCTGCGTGGGGTTGTGCTTACAGCTCAGAGCCTGGAGCCTGCTTTGGATTCTGTGTCTCCCTCTCTCTCTGCCCCTCCCCTGCTTGTGCTTGCTCATACTCTCTCTCTCTCTCTCTTTCTCTCTCTCTCAAAATAAATAAACATTAAAAAAAAAGATCTTGACACATCATCAGTTAATAAATCACTGAAATATTAGTGTGTCTACCATTACTAAATCTACTCAACACTGTACTGGACATTTGTCACAATTAATAGATATGATCATATACATAGGAAATCCAAATGACTGTATGGATAAACTACTAGAATGAATAATAGCATGCAATGAGGCTGCTAGTTATAAAATCTTCATATAAAAATGAGTTAAAATTCAATTTGACAATAACAAACAAAGGAGAATTTGAATAAGCCACTTATGATAGCATAAAAATACAAAGACCTAGCAACTAATCTGACAAAGATACAACACATGAAAAAAATCCCTTAATTGTACCAAAAAGATATAAAAATAGCTAAATAAATTCAGAGATATACCAAGTCCTTGTTATTGCCCTCAAATACTGTGTTATTGCCCTCAAAATTGATCTGGAGAATTTATGTCATCTCAATCAAAATCCCAAAAAGATCTCTTTGCAACATTACTTTTTGCTTTAGCTTGAGAATGTCTAAGTGTTTAGTATCAACACTTCTATTCAACACCATACTGGTCCAAGCTAGTAGCACTTCATAAAAGCATATCCAAATGGCCAATAAACATATGAAAAGGTGCCAATCGTTACTGGTCATGAGGATAATGTAAATTTAAACCATGACAAGAAATCACTACATATCCCTCAAAATGGCTACATTAAAAAAAAATCTATTTATCTATCTATATCTATATCTGTACCTGTATCTATATCATACCAGGGTCTGACAAAGATGGCAGTATCTTTAGAAAACTATTTGACTGTATTATCTCAAGCTGAACATATGCACACCCTATGACCTAGCAAGTTTACTCCTTGATGTATATCCAAAAGAAATATGTACATATATTCACCAAAAGACTTGTACAAGAATGTTCATGAAAGCACTCATCTTCATAGCTTGAATGGAAACAAATGATCAAAGTGGAATAGATGAACACATTGCACTATGTTTACTTCTATATATTGTTGCCATGTAATCCTATATGACAACAGAAACAACAGAATGGATGAAACTCATTAACATAATGAAAGAAAACCCACCTCACACCCCCCAAAAAAGCATGTATTTTGTGATTTCATTTATAACAAGTTCAAAAATAGGCATAATTAAAACATGGTGCTAACTGTCTTGATAGGTATCTTTGGGGAGAAGACAGGGAGACTATGACAGGGAGGGGCACAACTGGATCTTCTGGAATGATGATATTATTCTATCTATTACCTGGTTGGCTGTTTTATAATTGTGTTCCTTTTGCAATACATCATTAAGCTATACACTTTGGATTTATCAATATGAGTTATAGTTTAGTAAAAAGTTTTAAATTTAACATATATTTAACTTTGTAAGATCACTCTAAGAATTAAAATACAATAATTTGTGCCAAGTGCTTATTATTATTAGCACAATGTTTACCATGCAATAGTGCTCTGTGGGAGATGCAGGAGAGAAGCATCAAAGGAAAAGACTTCAAAAGGGAAAGGCTGGAGAAGGTGCAAGGCCTTAGGAAATGTTTACATATCTGAACTAGGCTGGCTAGACTCCTAAGCCTAGAGCCATTAACATTGTCCAGGGCCGGATCCTCCTTCACACCTGACCCTTCCTAGTGTTATAGCAACAATTAACTCGAAATTCAACTTTGAAAAGCTAAACCATTAGATTAATTAACACTTGCTTAGATGACTTTATGCACAATTATCCTAACAAAAAGCTTCATTCTGGAGTCGGGGGCCCTGGGGCCTCATTCCATCCAGTATGAGGACCTTTGCTTAACTGCACTTTATTTGCGCACTCATCTTTTGCGACAGGCCATACTCCTTTGCAACAATGCTCAAGTAATATGACAACCAAAACCCAAACCAAAACTATAGTTAAGCATTGTAAATAATGGCCTTAAAAATACAAAAAGTTTAGGGGCCCCGGGGTGGCTCAGTCAGTTAAGTGTCAGACTTGGGCTCAGATCATGATCTCCTGGCTTGTGAGTTCGAGCCCCACATTGGGTTCTGTGTTAACAGCTCAGAGCCTGGAGCCTGCTTGGATTCTGTGTCTCCCTCTCTCTCTGCCCCTACCCAGCTCGAGCTCTGTTTCTGTCTCTGTCACTGTCTCTCTCTCAAAAATGAAGAACATCAAAAAAATTTTGAAAAAAATACAAAAAAATCTATATAAAACATAAAATTCTAGTATGCTCAGAAATGTTGTCCTCCCAGGGTGCCTGGGTGGCTCAGTTGGTTAAGTCTTCAACTCCTAATTTCGGCTCAGGTCATGATCTCACAGTATATAACCAAGCCCTGAGAATTTCATCTTTATTACCTCTCTTGAAGCTGGTCTATATCCATAGCCTGATGGTAAATTTTTGTCTTCTTCGCATCCTTTAGCTCCAGGACTAAAATGTAATTCAACATGAAAGCGTTCCTCTGAGGAAAGATCCTAAAAAATATTATAGAACATTTTCAAAATGAAAAACGTCAGGCTATTTATTTACCTATGGTAATACACCCAAATCAAGAACTCTTTTTACCTTGTTAGGATCCTCATAAAGCATGATAACAATCTGAGTCATATAATTGAGTTCATTGACAACATTTAAGTAATCCATAGCCCGTTTCCACTGTTCATCCTTCGATTCCTAAACAAAAGGTATATGGTAAGCATTTTCTCCTATTGCTTTACTTGAAAGTCACTCTATTTTCATTATGGTAGTTATTTAATCTTGAGTGATACCATACAAATAAGGTAAATAAGTATATGCTCAACCTCTCAAAATAACTCCACTACCTTTAAGTCTTGATAAATTACTTATGTTTAGGTTAATTATTCTAAAAATCTGTTATGGCATTCTTAGAAAGTCTAGTGGTAACTTTTTTTTAATAGCTTCTAGAATTTAAAAATTAAAAATCTCTTGAAATACAAACCCACAACTGAATTCTGAGGGTAAGGAGCAGTGAGATGTTAACCTTAAGTTCCAAAGTACCTGATGTAGTATCATGCTTCGTAAACTGAATACCATCGTCTAAGAATAGAGCTATTTTTCCACCATCAAATAGTGCATGTATGTATTACATGCCTATCCGTAAATATGCCTTGTTACACTGCAGTGGTATTTAAAATAATCAGCAGGAGGTGGCACATGTAGGTTCCATTAATCTTACCATCTCTTTCATCGCTCCTCCACCTTCATTTAGATAATCATGGTCTTTAAACATCTAATCACAGAGCATCAGAACTGAAAGGGATCCTAGAGAACATGAACTACAAACATTCTAAGTAGAAAATTCTATCTGAAAAGGTTAAACTAGTCAAGGTACAAAGTCTACAGTCAATAGTCAATAGGGTCCACATCACAGAAAACTCTTCCATATGTCATAAACTTTAGAAATAAAGGCATACAACAATTTTCTGCATATAGTAAGAGCATTCAGTATTTTGCACTTCAGTATAAAATGTGCAGTTTTAAGAAATGAAATTTGATATACAAAAGCCCAAACTTATAACACCACATGTTAATTGCATATTAAAAAACCCCAGAAAACAAAACTAGCATGTATTTCCTTTTCAAATTTAGACACTCGACATCCCTGAGGAAGCATGCCCCTTTTCAAGTTTATGGAAGAGTAAAATTAAATATACATCATATAATTTGTATTCTTCCATGTGTGCTTAGCATCATTATAACAAATGGCTATCCACACCTCTAAATGCTGTAATGCCAAGCCATCAAAGCTGCTACTCTTAACCTAAGCAATACTCCAGAGAAACAACTGCATCTGTGTGTTTGTGAGTGTATTTGGGGAAGGTATATGTGCAAAGATATATACATTTTTTTAAAAATTAATAAAGAAAAATATAAGTTAGTATAACATTTCTGAGTTATACTAAATGAGAATTACTATAAATGAAGGGTTTAAATTAAATACTAAAATTTTTCAATAGGTTCATGATCCTACATTATGAATAAGAACACCATCTAATAATATCTAATTCAGTGCTGTAGGTACAGGTTCTGCTAGGTCAGTGCTAATGAAGAGATGAAATTAAATAATATTTAGTAGCACTTTTATATTTATATATGTTATATATAGTACTATATATCTTTATGTACTATACATATTGTATATATAATAATATATATATATACTATGTGTAGTATGTATATAATATATATGGCACTATATATACTACATATTTAGTATATTTAGCATATATTTAGTAACTTCCTGAATATAGTCAGTATGCAAAAATCCATAAAACCTTTTTTTTTTTAAAAATTAAGTCTCATTCAATATAGTCCCTGAAATGTTATTTACAATATTGTTTCCTTAACAAACACCTTTAAAAAAAAATCTATTATGGAGAGCTAGATTTTACCGAGTTCACACTGAAAAATCTACAGTTTCAACAGGGAAGAGAATGAACAAGGTTTTAAGTATATTAGTCACAGGGTCTTATAAAGATATTATGACCTGGGACAATGATTTATAGTTCAAATAAATTAATTTTTTAAAATTAGCAAATGGGACATCATATTGATATTATAGACTTTACATGTATTTACTAACGTGAAAAATACTTTTTTTTTTCAAAAATCTGGAAGCAGAGTTTTAAAAGAATGGTGTTCAGTTTCTGTTTTACAAATGCAGCTGAGCATGAGATATACTCAACAAGCTCTATTGTATTGCCATCACCCTAGTCCAAATTACATCATCTTTTTTAGATCACTGCCATAGCTTCCTAACTGGTTTCTTCATATCTACTCCAGCCTATCTGCTGTCCACACAGCAACCAAAGCCATTTACTTCCCTGCTTAAAAATGGCTTTCTAATCCCTTTAGGATTCCCAAAGCACTGGCTCTTCATCCTTATTTGTTGCCATTTTCTCCATTGCTCACTATTATGCTCCATAGCCTTGTTCTATTGGTTCCTATATGTTCCATGCTTCATCCCCTAAGTAAATGTAAGAGAGTAAAAAATGAACCATGTAAGAGACGTAGTTCTCTCCCCCAAAAACAATTCCATCATTACTATTGGATATGTGAATTCTTGCCTTGCTAATTAAGGGTCATTTTTTCCCCCAACTATTTCGTTTATTAAAGCTGCAAGGGATGTCACTTGGCTATTCCTTAGGGACCAACAAGAAACCAAAACAAGAGGGAAGAACATATGAATTAGAAAACATGATTAGAACAGAACACTGAAATAACTTCAGGGTTACTTTAATATTAGTTATTCATCAAGGCTAATAATAAAATTAAGAATCAAGAGACATAAAAACAAATCTTCGTTATACATCTAATTTCCCTTTACTAAAAAAGTAGGAAAACAAGGCTGGATTTTCTTTTAAGGACCGACCATTTTGTTAACAGATGTGTATAGATGTGTACATCAATATATATACCAATGTCAAATTTAGGATGTAATAGAATAAGAAAATTAAAGGAAAATTCTTATTTGTTGCTATTTTACAGATGATGCAAAAATATTTTTGATATATAACAAGGTGACATTGTATTTTGGATAATCTATGGTTTGGGTATACTGAGAAACAAAGAAGATATTCAAATTTTTAAGTCTCTTTGGTACATTATCACTTCCATTGTCAATCCCTACAATGTCATTTTTTTTATCTTTTCAAATGCAAAATCTCTGGGAATCTTATTACCAGCCACTACTTTACTGTCATTAATATGTTGGCTTAACTCTGTACCTTTAACTCACATCTGTGTCCTCACATATGAACATACTCAAGCTGTCTAAAACTAAACTTACTACTTTCTTTCTAAGACCTGATCCTCTCCGTAGGTGTTAGTTTTATCAGTGAATGGGTAGGAATATCTACCAATTTACCCATATTAGAGATATGGGAATCTTTCTCAATTCTCTTCTCTTTCTTACCCTTCATACCTGTGAGCACTGGAAGGCTCTCAAGGAGAGCATTAGTGAAAGCCTAATGGGCCGTGAAAAGGTTGTTGGCGAGGGATTATAGAAAGAAAAATGTTACTGGAAGGTATAAGAAAAAGAACTCTTGCTATGTAGTGGCATAAAGTGTAAAAACACTAGCCTGTAGATGGTGGAAAATAAAAAGTATATCTAATGAGCTAGCTATGGAGATTTCTAGGAAAAGTACTGAACATGTCATCAAGATTCTTCTCACTGCCTGTGACAGGAGACAGCTAAGCTGCAGGCAAATTGTCAATTACAAAGAAGCCAAGACTTAAAAAAAAAAAAAAACACCAAAAAAACTGTTCCTCATTCCGAGCCTTTTTAGGGAACAAACAATGCTGTAATTAAAAGATGGCTTTCAGGAAGAAAGGGTACACAGGAATCCGCCATGAAAACGATGTGATTGCAAAAACACTTGTTAAGACCTCAAATCCTCCAAAGAAACAGAAGACTTCCTCAGGATCTTAGGAATATGTTTTTCAGATGCTCAGAATTAAGTAATAAGGATTGCTGAGTGCCATTCCTTAATAACCACAGAGGGAACCCAAGGTAGAAAAGGGCTTATCCTTAAGAGATCTTTGGGTATGATTTATTTAGTACAATATATTTCAAATTACTCCAGTATGATAGAACCCTAATTAAAGAATGGGCAACATGTACCTAGGTAGATTTCAAAATTGCTATGACCAATGACTACAGTATACCTTCTGTTTTACCCTCTCTTGAAGTTTATCTACTACAGTTATCTCATGCCTAACCCACCACTGTATAATGGGTATTTGAAGGACAGATAATTGGTCTCTTCAGTGCATAGGTCTTTAAGACTGAATGCTTTTGAGCACTCAAGGAGTTGTGTCCAAGAAGCCCCATCTACATCTGGACCTGACTTAGATGAAGAAGCCTGGGATGCCAAGTTTATAATTAAATAGGATAGGATGGGTATTACTGGGTAAAAGGTTAAGTGAATTTTGAATATGGGAGAAATATGGATTGTGTGGTCAAGATGAGACATATTCTCATCGGATAATATGACAGTGACACTCCACTCATGTAGTAAGGTGGATCTATCTCCCCACCTCTTGAACCTGGATGAACCTCTGTGATTGCCTCAATCAGTACAGCTCAGTATAAGTGATGTTATGTGACTTTGTAAGTTAGGTCATAAAAATGTCTTGCACTTGCACCTTGTTCCATTTTGAAACTAAATCTTGGAACTCAGCTACCATGTTTGGAGGAAGCAGGTCACATGAAAAGGCCAGATTTAAGTATTGAGGTCAAGAACTCAAGCTGAAGTTCTAGCTGACATACAGCATCAAGCACCAGACCTGAGGAAAGCTTTAGATGATTCAAACCCCAGTCACTGTCTAACTACAACCTCATGAGAGACCCAAAGCAAAACTGCCTAAGTATATCAGTCAATCCTTTAAGCTGTGAGATAAAAATGTGATTGTTTTAAGCTAAACTTTGGTATGATTCATTACTAACAGTAGATGAGAGGAGCAATATCCAAACAAACACCAAGTTCTTTCTAACCCCTAAATAACTCAAATTTATCAGCTTCTCTTTATCTTATTACCACCAGCCTATAACATCATCTAAAATATTTTGCATTTGGGGCACCTGGGTGGCTCAGTTGGTTAAGCGGCCGACTTCGGCTCAGGTCATGATCTCGCGGTCTGTGAATTCGAGCCCCGCGTCAGGCTCTGTGCTGACAGCTCAGAGCCTGGAGCCTGTTTCAGATTCTGTGTCTCCCTCTCTCTGACCCTCCCCCGTTCATGCTCTCTGTCTCAAAAATGAATAAACGTTAAAAAAAAAAATATTTTGCATTATTGTTTGTTTAAATTAATCTTCTCCAAAGGGAAGGGAACATGTCTTTATTCCCAACATCTATCACAGTGCTTGGAATATAGTAGACACTTGACAAATGATGGCAAATGATCAACTGTTGAAACTGCACAGTAAAGACTGGTGTTAGTGATTTGATTACAAATTCACAGAACCATATTTGTTAAGTAGATGGGAATAACTTACTTTACTCACATTGCATAAGGCACCATAGCGAAGAATAGATAGTAAAGAATGTACATGACTTTCACTGGTAAAATATAACCTGGTACGGACATGACGTTCAGGAGACAGAACACCTCTGGAATACCTGAAGTTAATAGCAGACAGTATTAGAATATAAGCATACAGTCAAAACTCACTAAGTACTGACATTATTTTGTAAAATGGAACTTAATCTTACTAGAAGTCAAAGACCACAATAAGTAAATCTATCAGTCTTCCAACCACAAGGAGGAGTTACCTTAGTAGATACTCCTCTAACATGAAGATTAACTAGAACTAACTAGAAGTTCTGAGATTAGTCAAAACAAAAGTTAACATTAGTCAAGTTCACTGCAAATAATTTGGTCATTTTAGCTCCTCTATTAGCAATGACAAATGTCTTAGCACTAAGGAAGTTCACAGACGTTTATGGTGCTGAATGGGGTACACATTGATGATCCCATGTGAATGATGACACATATCACCTTTTCCTGTACACCTCAGTTTTTACTCAATTTGGAGACTTAAAGAACCTTGGTTGGAAGTTAACTATTAGGAATATCTAGGTAATCCTTATTTCCATAGTGCGCTAAGTGACACATTCCTGATTTCTTCATAGGAACATTAGAGTTGAAGTATGCAAAAACAGATGCCTACAGATTTAAATACCAGTACAGTCTCTTACACAGGGTGGAGTTTATTTACAGTGTCATCATCTTGTGTCCTCTGAAGGTCTGAGCGAATTTTTCTAACTAGAGGAGTACAGTAGCCTTTGGCAATCTCCAGTTTTTCAGCTTTAGTTATACCATATTCCTGAGCAGAAAATACATGATATTAGAAAAAGGGTATAATGACAAAGCACTCTAACAAATGCACTGCTAAAACATTCTAGTAACAGACAAAATATTTCTATTAAGCTTTTTTTCTTAATATTACACAATTCCTAGTTTACATTTTTTGCAACTGCAAGGATACTATTCCTACAACTATTAAGTATAATGGGAAAATTTTTTTGGTAGAACTGAAAAAGCAAGTGATTTATTAAAAGGGAAGGATGAATGGATGAATGTAATCTTTATGGACAGAAGCTCAACTGAATCATAAAGTTTTCAATGAAGAAATAACCCTAAAAGAAAGATGGATTAAGGACACAAACACTAAAGCACAGAACAACAATCAATAACCCTATGAAAAGAAATATAAATGAAACCATGAGATTTGATTTAAATGTCCAAGATGAAAAAGGCTAAACAATTATTTAAAAGCCTTTGGCTAATACTTTTAAAGACTTACCTAGTGGTGAGCAAGAAATGTCATAAAACTGTCAAATTTAATGATGCCTATGAGTTAATTAAATTTACAATGAGGAATTACGATATGAAGTGTTAAGAGAACATACTCATAATTGTAATAAAAATGAGATCAAAGAGGTAGATTTAAAAATGACCTGATGTGTGAAGAGAAAAAGCTTTGACAGCTGTGTAGATGGAAAGAGGGAGAAAGCAGAAAAGTGGAGTGGGAGGGACAGAGACAGAAAGGAGAGAAGAGAGAAGGAGGGAAGAAACAGGCATACTATCTCTCTCCAAGTTCATTCAGGATATCTGAATTTAAAGGCTACTTCCTGCTATCAGGAACTTCCCAGATAGCAAAAATTCTTTATGGATAACAGATCTGGAAAGTGCCAAATAAAGAAGAGGTTGATTGATTACAGATGGAAGGCCTATGAAAATATTTCTTGGTGTCATTTATCTTAAACTAAAGCTTCATTGGTTCAATAATCTTACCAACATAGGTGGCTGTGAATTGGGTATGCAAAAAACATGTATGTATACATACAATTGTGTATATGTGAACAAAAGGAAAATATTGGCATTAAAAATCATCAGGGGAAGGGTGCCTTGGTGGCTCAGTCGGGTAAGCATCCGACTTTGGCTCAGGTAACGATCTCGCTGTCATGGGTTTGAGCCCCATATTGGGCTCTGTGCTGACAGCTCAGAGCCTGGAACCTGCTTTGGATTCTGTGTGTGTCTCTCTCTCCTCCCCTGTTCACAGTCTGTCTCTCATTCTTTCTGAAAAATAAACATTAAAAAAATTTTTTTTGTTGTATGAAAACCAATTTGACAATAAATTTCATATATTAAAAAAATAATAAAATAAATAAAAATTTAAAAAAATTTTTAATTAAAAAAAATCATCAGGGGGAAATTGTGTGTGTGTGTGTGTGTGTGTGTGTGTGCGTGTGTGTTGTTACCAAGGTATGAATAAACAGGTAGTCTTCTACACTGTTTAACTGGAAGAAAACTGGTAAAAGATTTCTGGAGCTACAGAAATAGTCTTGAGTGCATGTAAAGATATTTAAAGAGAGCAAAATAAAAGAGATCATATTCCCAAATATGAAAAAATGGTTACATAATTATTACATCATACCATTTAGCTATTAGAAATAACGATGTACATATAGGTTTAATAAAATGAAAGAAGTTCTTCGTTCTAAGTGAAGATACAAAAATCAGGTTGTAAAATAGTATGGCTTTCCTGGTTCCCTTTTGCAAAGAATACATTTGTTATATGTATGAATTTATGAGAAAAACTGTATCTTCATGATTCAAGAGAAAAGTCCTTTAAGAATTTTCCGAAACATTAAAATGTTTTTCTCTAGTTGGTAACATCACAGTGATCTTTTTTGCTATTTCTACATTTTCTAACTTTACACATAAATATATTAATTTTGTAATAAAGAAATCTTTCCCTTTAACATATTGACATATTTTGTTCATCTGCTACCACCAACTGGGATCAAATAACTGTTAGATATCTTAGTTCTCAAGTGTAATTACAATATTTCTGCCATAAATAGGACTAACTAAAATACCAGATGAGGCTATCTGAAAGCTTATTATGTGGTTTTACTTAATGAGAGTGTCAATTGACTTTCTATGGCAAATACTGTTATAAACAATCCTCTGCATTTCACAATCCATAAATATTCAAAGACACGGTTTTCAAACTTTCTTAAATGTGATCTCTGTTAAGAAAACCTTAATACCAAATTTAGTCTTTAGATACTCTTATTGACTGCCATACAATCATGATGATTTTAAAGTATCATTTTTAAGCCAGGGCCTCTATTTGCTGAAAATTGAGACTGGTCAAAAGGTGAAAAGTTAATTTTATCACAGCAGAAATTCTGTTAACAGCTGAAAATTAGTTTAACTGTTAAAATAATTAAAAGTAATTATGTTGTATTTAAGCTTAGATATGATTAGAAGCACATATTTCACATAGCACTGATATAAAAATTAATCAGTTCAATGTAAGAGTAGAAATGTATTTTTAGAGGTATAGCAACACTTTGAGGTACACCAGAGCATATATGCATTTTTCTTGCACAGACAGTGATATTCTCTAAAACTAAATTAGTATATTCTAAACAAGTCAAAATTTTACATTATTTGACTGAATCAAGTCTCTCTGCTTGAAATACTCTTTATTTCCTTGAAAATGAGGTAGGCAAAATTTTCATTTTTCCCCATTATAAACTATAGTATCATTACAATTACTACATATACATTAGTAATTTTTAGTTTGTTCAGTGATTGAAAATGCCTGTTTTTTTTTTTTTTTTTTTTTTTTTTTTTTTTTTTGTCCATGGTTCTGGATTTATAAAGGCTTACTTAAAGTAACAAAACAAAATATTACTTATTGGAATGAATTCAGCACTTCATCAGAAAAGAAGAGATCCCAAATTTTTGCCACAATAAAGAATATCAAACCAAAAAGTTAGGGAGGTAAACCCAAAGTTGTCTTTTCCTCAAGTTATAATTTCAAAACTCTAGGAAAGCATGTAAAAAAAAAAACCTCAGCTTTTAAAGTTATAACTTTACCAAAATATAATTATGATTTTACCAAAAATAAGACTGATTCTGGCAAGCTTGGACAAAATGTTGTCTGAAGAGATGTAAGATTTAAAAAATAAATAATTTATCCAAGAAAAAAATTCTGGAGATGTCTTCAAATAAGGTCTCAGACTGCTGAGAAGATCTAAGCTAAGTGCATCAAAAGACAATGTAACAGAGACTGAGAACCACTGAGCAAGACCAATTACTTTAAAAGATACAAATGACATCTCAAATCTTTCCCAAACTATTCTCATTTTTACTGGTTCTTTTAATTACAGTACTTTAAAAAATTCATTATAAAAATTTAAGTTACAAGGAGATGGTAAGAAATTTCTTCAGTGATGTAAGTAATATACCTGAAATACATACATAACACATAGGAGAGATTACATCTAAATCCCTTTTAACACTTGACTATCTTTTTAAGCCCAACTCTAAGAAACCAACTTTTCATTCCCGATTCTAGAACACGTAGTATATACATAACTGAAAAAGAGGAGACATGAGGTAAAATAAGCCATGTAACAAAACAGACATGATTATGTAACAAATCATTTGTGTATTTAGCCACTAAAGTGGTAAGTTTAGATATACTTAAAGCATACTTTGAATAATGAATATAGTCACCTGAAATATTTAAGAATCTTATATTAACAGCTCACCTGTTAAACAGCATACTTAAAAATAATCTCCACTGTAAGAATAAGTATAAATAATGTGCACTGAACCTAATATGCACAAAGCAATACAAAACAGTGAAAAAAAAATGGATCTTACTTATACTTCCAACCACTGAATCATGTAATATACCAAAGATGGTCTATATTATACATCTGATCAAACAAATAGTGTTCTCTCATGCTGAAAGAATAAGCTAATCTTTAACATGAACACAAGTAATTATAGGTAAGTTGTGCACTGTCTGAATTTCCAATTTGTCAAAGCCTGCAGTTTTTCCTGAACTTTCTGTAAATATTAAGGACACTGATCTTATTTAACTATTTTTATATGTATCTTTAAGTGAAGCAACTTTTGCTCAGAATCCTCATACTCTTCATGTATTCCATTTTTTCCTGCTTTTTAAGTTTGCTCATAGTTGGAATGTCTGATCTACTCCAATCTCCTCTTTAAAGGTCTTTTTTTTTTTTTTAATTTTTTTAATGTTTATTTATTTATTTATTTATTTATTTTTTTTTAATTTTTTTTTTTAACATTTATTTATTTTTGAGACAGAGAGAGACAGAGCATGAATGGGGGAGGGTCAGAGAGAGGGAGATACAGAATCTGAAGCAGGCTCCAGGCTCTGAGCTGTCAGCACAGAGCCCGACGCGGGGCTCGAACTCACGGACCATGAGATCGTGACCTGAGCCGAAGTCGGACACTTAACCGACCGAGCCACCCAGGTGCCCCTGTTTATTTATTTTTGAGACAGAGAGACAGAGCATGAACGGGGGAGGGTCAGAGAGAGAGGGAGACAAAGAATCTGAAACAGGCTCCAGGCTCTGAGCCATCAGCACAGAGCCTGACGCGGGTCTTGAACTCACGAACCGCGAGATCATGACCTGAGCCGAAGTCGGACGCTTAACTGACTGAGCCACCCAGGCGCCCCTCCAATCTCCTCTTTACAGTATCCACATAATCATTAGTAATTGAGTTGAAAACGGGTCCCAAAAGGGTATCTGCTAACATTTCCTGTATCTCAATTTGTCTTGTTACTTACCTCTTTATTATCAATCTGATTCTCTGCCCTAATTACATTTAAATTATTTGAATTCTGGTTACACCTTTATTTTTATTCTCCTATAAATGAAAAGACCCATGACCCAACCCACACCCCTCTGATAACAACTTACACCTTGACCTCTAAATAATAATTTCAAAATACTTGCACATGAAGTAAAAAGACTTGCAAAATTTAGAGCCACAGGTACGATTTTCTCCCATTCCTCACATATTTTCATAGCACAGACTTGATAGGTACATAATGGGTACCCAGCAAACACTTAAGTAATTTATTCCACCCTGTTTTAGTTGTCTTGTTTGTTAGTATATTACTGTTCTTTAAGAGTATCCATTCTTAAATTTTAAAAAGTCACTACAATCAAACTATTAGAAAATCAGGTAATGACTTACTATAGTAAAAAGTTTTGAATATAAAATTCACAATTATTCAGTTTCCTTTTAAAAGTTATGGATTTTATAGAGAGAAGAAAACCAACTATGTTTTTTAAAAATTTTTTTTTTTTAACGTTTATTTTATTTTTGAGACAGGGAGAGACAGAACATCAACAGGGGAGGGTCAGAGGGAGGGAGACACAGAATCTGAAGCAGGCTCCAGGCTCTGAGCTGTCCGCACAGAGCCCAAAGCGGGGCTAGAACTCGCAGACTGTGAGATCATGACCTGAGCTGAAGTCGGCCGCTTAACCAACTGAGCCACCCAGGCACCCCAAAACCAACTATGTTTTATCCAGTGATAGGCATTGTAAAAGAATCTACACAACACTGTAAGAAAACTGATTCCTAGGAATTACTCACCTGAGGGATAACAATATCTGCTAATGCCTTTGAAAGCCTGTATAATTCCATTGTATTTTCTAATTTCAAGGAACCATTATGCTGAACATCATATTTTATACAGTCATATATGTCAGGGATTTTACTAATGTCGTATCTTCCATTCTTTGTTTTAAAGTCTTTTTCCAACTTGGACCATCTACGTAGCATAAGCTCTAATGTTTCACTATGGTAAAGTTGAATATCTAAAACAACATAACAAATTTAGCATATTAAACTTAGACTCAGATTAAGGGTATATATTAAAAAGTTGACAATTAGAAACATTTTTAAATATCAGAGGTATAACTGTTAAGAAAGTAGGGAATATTACCATAGGAGTATACTATTAGTAACCATACATTTTATACACTTAA
Source organism: Neofelis nebulosa (assembly GCF_028018385.1). Classification (NCBI taxonomy): domain Eukaryota; kingdom Metazoa; phylum Chordata; class Mammalia; order Carnivora; family Felidae; genus Neofelis; species Neofelis nebulosa. The sequence goes on from NC_080782.1 coordinate 76,204,183, forward strand.
ATAAAAGATATAAATACATGGCTTAGGACTTGGGTTTGGGTTTGTAAAAGACCTATCCTCATGTTACACACTTCAATAATCAAAAGAAAAAGAACAACAATAACAAAACTCTTAGGCTAATACATTTTCAATTCAAAATTTAAATACTATATAATTTTCTTATTAGATTCACAAAACTAACAGAATAAACAGTCTTTAGCCGAAAGCAATCTTAGAAATTAAATAGCTGAAAGGATTTATTCTTACCACCAAGAATCCTAGATTTCAAAGTTGCCAAATTAAAACCAAGCTAATCTCAGAGTGAGAGTCCAGATCTTCTTCCAATTGTTTGCTTCTTATTATGCTAGTTATTTGCTGCCTAACTATATGACAATGCTACATAATTAATCAAATAGTATTTTATTATCTTTGTCATGCTATCATGGATAAAAGAAACCATAACCTAATTATTATTCTTTTGCTGGATGTATGTTAACTCATACCTAGATACAGTATGAGACTTAATTTTTTAAGAACTGATGCATCTTATTTTAAAATGTTTATAGTAATTAGTTAATATTTTTATTTGCTTTATGTTCCAAGGCACATAGTATTTACCTGATGATTTGGGATCTTCCATTCGATGTCTGATCTGAGAAGTCAAACTTTGTATCAAGGAATAAACTTTGTCACAGGTCTTCACAGGATTTTTAATTAAATGCATTGATTTGATAAGAGAAATGCTCCCAGATGGAGTAAGCTACAAATGAGTAAAGTATATATTTCACATGTAGTTATGCCTAATTGTCCAAGAGAACAATATACAAAACTTTCCAGTAGTTGGAGAACAATTTAATACCACACATGAAGATGACCCCCCAAATATAGTAATAACATCAAGAAGGAAGTAAAAATCTCAGAATTACATGTTAAAAAAATAGCAAACATAAGCTATCATTAGATTGTCCACAGAGAAAATTTAGCAAAAGTACTCTAACTTACAATGAGAGTTTATTCTAACAGTGACAAATTGCTGACTCAATATGGTTCTAGTCGTTTGACATATATTTACATGTAATAACACTAAGACTCTATTATTTTCACCATCTTTTTCCAGATGAGGTACTTAACAGAGGTTAGGCAACTTGCCTAAGACCAAACCAAGAGTATGTCAAGAGTGGGATAAACTATAATGGATTCATATATAAATTTATCAGTAATTTATAATGTAAATAAAAGCCTTAAACAAAGATTTTCATAATAAATTAAAAAAAACTAGCTTTATGCAGATTTTGATATACCTAAAAATATAATTTCCAAAAGATTGAAAGTAAAAAAAGATATACAATCCAAAATCAAGTAAGAGGGGAAAAGCTGTTGTTACTATATTCATCTCAAAACTTTGAGGCAAAATGTACTGATTGAAATGTATCTATTCTAAATTTGTAATCTACCTAATAACATGGTATCAAATATGTAAAGCAAAAATTAAGAGAACTACAAAGACAAGGAAAATCCACGAGTGAGAAATTTTAACACACAACAGTGAAGAAAGGAAAAAAGCCACAAAGTTTTGTTTTTATTGAAATGATAGAAAGTTCAAAATAAAAAAAGTTTAACTTAAAAATGTCATAGGTTGGGGCACCTGGGTGGCACAGTCGGTTAAGCGTCCGACTTCAGCCAGGTCACGATCTCGCGGTCCGTGAGTTTGAGCCCCGCGTCAGGCTCTGGGCTGATGGCTCGGAGCCTGGAGCCTGTTTCCGATTCTGTGTCTCCCTCTCTCTCTGCCCCTCCCCCGTTCATGCTCTGTCTCTCTCTGTCCCAAAAATAAATAAAAAACGTTGAAAAAAAATTAAAAAAAAAAAATAAAAATGTCATAGGTTTGGAAATTCTAAAACTACAGCTCTGAATCATCTATGACCAAAGAAGAAATCACAAAGGAAATTAGAAAATATCCCAAACTGCATAAACCACAAAATTTATGCATATAATCATAAAGGGAAATTTATGGCCTAAAGTCCTTATTTTAGAAAAGATTGAACATTCAACAATTAATAAGTAGACAGCTAGTGACACAGGTTTACAAAAGTGGAAGGAAAAAAATATAAGCAAAAATTAATCAAGTGGAAAACAAGTGTAAAATTCAGAAGACCAACAAATCAGTTATTTCTTTGAAGGGAGTAATAAAGTATATTAACCATGGTTAAACTGATCAAGAGAAAAAAAACTGTAGAATGTTATGAAATAAGAAGTGACAACTCTACAAAATCCTATAGACATCACAAAGAATTTAAAGAGGATACGATAAACTCTTACAACAATGTAACTTAATACTGACACAACACATAACAACAATTACTCTGGACTCCATGATTATAATGATTATTTGATTTCCCACAAAGAAAATGCCCATAGGATTTATCAGTAAATTTTACCGAACATTTCATTAAAGATATGTATACAAACTATTCTCCCAAAATAGGACTCCCTAACTAAATTTATGAGACTAGCATAATCCCGATATTGAAAGCAGACAAAGGCATAAGAATTAAAATTTAAAGGTTAATCTGAATCCTGAACATAGATGTAAAACTTCTAACCAAAAATAGTAAACCCAAACCAGTGAGATATATTAACACCACCACCACCACCACTATGTACCTATGTAAATTGAGTTTATTTTAGGAGCCAAGATAGCTTAACTTTATTTACTTTTAAGAAAAAGGGAGCATGAAAGGGACAGAGAGACAGGGGCACAGAGGATCCAAAGCAGGCTCTGTGCTGACAGCAGAGAGCCTGATGCAGGGCTCGAACTCAAGAACCGTGAGATTGCGACCTGAGCTGAAGTTGGACACTTAACTGACTAAGTTGCCCAGGTGCCCCGGAAGAGCCAAAATAGCTTTACATCACAAAACATCATACGATGCAACAGATGAAAAGAAAATGATGAAATTCAGTAACTTTTCATGACAAAACTTTTAGCAAAATAGGGACAGAGTGAAATTTATTTTGAAACAGAATAGTTATTACAAAATGTACAGAAAACATACCTAACGGACAAGCATTAAAGGCTTTCTTTGAGAACATGGACAAGAAAATAAATGCCACTTCTATTGAACATTGTTTTGAACGTGCTAGTTATTGAAGTTAAACAAGAAAAAGAATAAAACAAATAAGGATCAGAAAGGAAGAAACAAACCTGTGAGTATGCTTTTAAAGGATCAAAAAATCTACAGAAATATTATTAAACTAACAAATGAGTTCAATAAGGTTGATGCATATAAAGTCAATATTAAAAAGCTATTTCTACGTATCAACAATCAAAATAAAATTTTTAGAAGTACTATTTACAATGGCATAAAAATATATTAAGATAAATTTTCAGAAACTAGATTTGATGCATCTAAATCAATAACAGGATATTTGACAGCATATTTTAAAATTTATATGGAAATGCAAAAAAAGTCCTGAACAACTTGAAGAAGGAAGCATGTAGGACTTGAGAGATCTTATTCAGTGGCCCAGGATCGAGAAAAGAATATAGTGTAGAAATAGACCACCAGATAGATTATAAAGATGATACTATAAAGTGATACTATAAAGGGGAGACTTTTGGTATGTGGTATTGGTATATTTGGATGTATATACAGTTGGCAAAAATTAAGTTTGACATCTTTACCTTATAGCACACACAAAAGTCAATTTTAGCTGGATTACAGATAAATGTGAAGGGCAAAACAATAAAGCTTATAGAAGATCATACATAAGAGTATTTTATGATCTCTAGTTAGAAAAAGAAACATTAAAATGCACTGACCACAAAGGGGAGTGGGAGATAGAGGCATCCAGTTATTGAAGTCATGAGGACAGACAGTACAGCATAGGGAATATGGTCAGTGGTCCTGTAATAGCACTGTGTGGTGATAGATGGTAACTAGACTCGTGGTACTGAGCAAAGCATTGAACATATAGATTTGTCTAATCACTATACTGTACACCTGAAACAACACTGTGTGTCAATTATACCTCACTAATTAAAAAAAAAAGAAAGAAATTAGACAACATCAAAACTGCACTGACCATAAAGGAAAAAAATTCAACTTGGAGTTCATGAAAAATAAGAACCTCTGCTTACTGAAAGACATCATAAAGGCTCAGAATAGGTGGTGGTATTTAGAACACATATCCAAAGAACCTCTACCACTCAATAAGAAAAATACAGACAAAAGGTAGAAATAAAGGACAAGAGATTTAATAGAAGGCTTCATGAAAGACGATATCTAAATGGTCAAAAAACATCAAAGCCACATTGAACTACTACACATCCATCTTCAGAATGGCCAAAACTGAATAGTCGGAGAATGCAAAGAATAGAGACTATGTAGAACAATGATTATTTTCATGGACTTCTAGTGGGAGTATAAATTGGTTCAATGACTTTGGAAAACAGTTTGACATTATCTGATACTGAAACATAAGCATACTGTGGGTCACAACAATTCCAATCCTAGAATGTACCCAAGAGAATGTATGCTCATATGCAGTGGGAGACATACAAGGACACTCATAGAAATATTAATCACAACAGCCCAAAACTATAACAATGATACAAGGTATATATCAATTACAGTATGTTCATAAAATAGAATATGGGTCATTAAACTATGGCCTGCAGGCCAAATGTGGTCTGTGGCATAGCCCATGGACAAAGAAAGGTATTCACATTTTTATTTTTTTAAGTTTATTTATTTATTTTTGACAGACAGTGCATATGCAGGAGGGCAGAGAGAGACATAGAGAGAGAAGGAGACAGAGAATCCCAAGTGGGCTACACACTGTCAGTGCGGAACCTGACGTGGGGCTCAAACTCATGAACCACGACCTGAGTCCAAATCAAGAGACGGTCACTTAACCGACTAAGCTACCCAGGTGCCCCAGTATTTTTAAAAGGTGGTTAAAAACCAAAAAGAGTATGCATCAAGCGACCACATGTGACCGGCAAAGCCTAAAATTTACTATCTGGTCTTCTACAGAAAAAGTTTGTTAGTCCCTGAAATAAAGTACTACATAGAACTGATTATTAGTTAACTATGGAAATTCTCAAAAATACAGATAAATGTCACAAACACGACATAGGGCACAAGAAGCCAAACATAAAAGAAAACCTAATCTAATGTAAGAAACTTAGAAAACAGCCAAAACTGAGACCATAGTAGTTAGGGATGATTACTTATCCAAATAAGTATTCTTGATATAAGAAGACTATAAAAAAAAGAGCACTATTAAGTCAGGATAGTAATTATTTCTAGGAGTTTGGGAAGGAGTTGCAATTGAGAAGGGGCACAAAGGGATCAGAGGTGTCTCAATGTTCTATTTCTCCATCTGGATGGGGACTATAGGAGTATTTGCTTTATTTAAAAAAAAAAAAAATTAATGTTTATTTTTGACACAGAGAGAGAGGCAGCATGAGCAGGACAGGGACAGAAAGAGAGGGAGACAAAGAATCCTAAGCAGGCTCCAGGCTCTGAGCCATCAGCACAGAGCCTGACACCGGGCTAGAACCCACGAACTGTGAGATCATGACCTGAGCTGAAGTCAGACGCTTAACCGAAGTCAGGCGCTTAACCGACTGAGCCACCCAGGCGCTCTTAGGAGTACTGCTTTATAATACAATAGGCTCTAAGTTTTTGTTTTATATACTTTTCTGTGTGTGCATATTTCACAATGTAGAAGAGTTTGCTAAGACCCACCTTTTCATAATCTTCAGCCGTAAAATCTCTATCTTTCTGAAGTATTTCATGAAGTCTTGCTTTCACACGTTGCTGGCAACTGCTCAAAGAGTCACTATCACTATCCAAAAGACCATTCATATTCGCACTTTTTACCATCTGAACAAGAATGGGTGTAAGCTCTCCTTCTAGAGCTAAGAGCCCCTAAACATATTAAATAAAGCCAACACAAATTCAAAAATTAGTATGCAAATTAATGAAAAGTATCATAATTATTTTGTTACATGCTGAATTTCATAAGGAATAAGCTAACTATTTGCAATGAATAAACTTTATTAATAATACAACCTATCACAATTTCAGGGCTTGAGCTGGAAATTTCAAATTCGGAATGTTTAAATATTGCCTTAGCAAAAATCCTTTAAAATGTGGTATTAGATGAAATTTCTAGTAATTCTGAAAAACATTTATTTATACCTTTGCAAAAGCAGCTGCAGTCATCTGGACTCGTCCTTCATCAGAGGCATATATTTTGAGGTCATGTCGGTAGGTACTATGTAATCTAAGTAAACCACAACCAGGAAATCCTGCATAATCTCCTGAAAATAAATACTCAAATCACTTAAGCTATATTTTTGTCTCAGTGTATTTCTATAAATATTTAGTAACATCTCAAAATAAGTGAAGATTTGAAAAAACAATGCATAAACTTAACCAAATTAAAGAAACTCCAAGATTTACCTTGACCTCCAGGATACATACACCTGAAAGCTCTTCCAAGTTCTTCAGCCTGGACCCTGCCTGCAGGAGTTAGTTCTCCTCCCCATTTTAGAACCAAAAGTAAGGATGGTTCTTCTCTTCGGCTGTCTAAGATATATGTTAATGAATAAAAGCAAATAAATGTCAAGTTTGTTTCTTTTAAAGAGGCGTGTTTCAAGATTAATTTTTCCTTTATTTTCTCTTCTGTAGCGGAAAATAGCTTTTATGTAAATTATTTTGTTCCTTTGAACATATCTATCTTTGTATGCTTTTGATTCTGTAGGGAACAACCCTTGTTCTACCTGTTAAAATCTTACTCTAATTTCATAATCTCTTCCTCACTTTAGGAAGAAAGCTCTTTCCTAGTTTTCTGAAAGGAAGCGATGTTTCCACCTTCCCTGCTCTCATAGTGATATGACAGCAATAGTATTTGTCCAATATATTTAATTTAGTTGTCCCAGCTGTTACATTAAGAGCTCCTTCACCACAGCATCGAGATCTTATCTTTATATCAAGAGGCTCGCATAAAAGGTAATGTTAGCCGAAGTGAAGATGTATACATTTTTACAAAGAGGAATCAATGATTTGCATAATTTTTTGAAAGATGTGAGAGAGCCTAAAACTTACTATAATTTAAACTTATGAATGAGATATACAATAAAATGTAGCCAAGAGCAGCTTTTTAAATTTGGAATTGTGAGGGCACCTGGGTGGCTCGGTCGGTTAAGCGTCCAACTTTGGCTCAGGTCATGATCTCACGGTCCGTGAGTTCGAGCCCCGCATCGGGCTCTGTGCTGACAGCTCAGAGCCTGGAGCCTGTTTCAGATTCTGTGTCTCCCTCTCTCTCTGCCCCTCCCCTGTTCATGCTGTCTCTGTCTCAAAAATAAATAAACATTAAAAAAAAAAAAAATTAAATTTGGAATTGTGTAATCTTTTTCTGTTCCCGACCAAAATTTTTTCTCAGATATTCCATAAGCGAATGAATTTCTGTACCTAATTTATATGCCCTTTATGTCCTAAGATCTGCATTAGGCTACAGAAAAGAGGTAATTTAAAAATGAGCAATATAAGTGCTAAAAAACTTAATGATGATTCATGAAAAGTGATAGGAATCAACTTTGTGCTAGGGGTAGTACCTTGTAGTTGTATGTGCTTCATCATGCAGGCTAATATTAATTTATGGAAGGACAATTAATTAACAGACTTTTTCAATCATAGTTATATACAGAATATTTTTGATTACAAACATTAAAGTATAGGAAATTAATCTGTATTGCTACCAATCACAAAGTGTGACACAGTAGCAATGTCAAATTTTAAAATAAATATATGAAGATCAATATAAACAAACCTGTGTTCACATTTAAGATAATCACTACTTCAATTTATGCCACTATAAATAATGCCATTTTGGATATCCCCACAGGCCAATCTTTCCCTGAATATTTGATCACTTCCTTGGGATAAATCCTTATAAGTAGAATTAAGATCATAGCATATGAAAGATGACTGGGTGGCTCAGTTGGTTAAGCATCAGACTCTTGATTTCGGCTTAGGTCATGATCTCATGATTTGTGAGTTTGAGCTCCACATGGGGCTCAGCACTGTCAGTGCAGAGCCTGCTTGGGATTCTCTCTCTCTCTCTCTCTCTCTCTCTCTCTCTCTCTCTCTCCCTCCCTCCCTCCCTCCCTCCCTCCCTCCCTCTCTCTCTCCCTCCCTCCCTTCCCCTCTTACACACTGTAAAAATAAATAAATGAACTTAAAAAAAAGGTAAAAGCATATTTGAAGTTTCTTATATTGCCAAATTACCTTTCAAAGGGCTACATCAATTTATACTCCTACCAACAGACTGAAATCCACTCATACTATATTCTCATCAACATTCTTTAATAATGATTTGACAAAATAAGAAAACACTCTGCTAGTGAGATAGGCAAAAGTAATTATTACTATTATTATAACTGTTTTATTGGCATCATCTACATTTCTTCATGAAATGGTTTCTACAATTTCTGCCCATTATTATTATTTTTTTAATGCTTATTTATTTATTTTTGAGACAGAGAGAGGTGGAGGGAGGGAGGGAGGGAGGGAGGGGGGGAGAGAGAGAGAGAGAGAGAGAGTGAGCACAAGCAGGGGAGGGATAGAGAGAAAGGGAGACAAAGAATCCAAAGTGGGCTGCAGGCTCTGAGCTGTCAGCGCAGGGCCCAATGCGGGGCCAAACCCACAAACTATGAGATCATAACCTGAGCCTAAGTCAGATGCTCAATTGACCCAACCAGGTCAACCAGGCACCCCTCTGCCCATTTTTACTTTAAAACATAAATGAATTTTTGAGTTTTATGCTGACTGCTTTTAGGAGAATGACCTTATTTAAATGCTTTATTCAGACTTAATTGGTGGAGGAAATTAACTAATTAGAAACATGATTATTGGTATTCTTTCAAATAGTCTTTTTGTACTTTTTGAGCTTTCTTCCTGAATACTCTGCCCTCTTCTACCAAAAGAGGAAGAAAGGGACCGATTAAGTAACATTTAGTTATAAGGTTTCTGAAACAATCCCAGAGTAAATGGGGAGTCCTACAGTTTTTAAAATAAAATAGATCCTTTCCTTAAAGGGCAAACTATCCTTTATTTATTATTTAAAAAAATTTTTTTTAATGTTTTTATTTATTTTTGAGAGAGAGAGACAGACAGCATGTGAGCAGGGGAGGGGCAGACAGAGACAGGAAGACACAGGTATCTGAAGTGGCTCCAAGCTCTGAGCTGTCAGCACAGAGCCTGAGGCGGGGCTCGAACTCACAACACGTGAGATCATGACCTGAGCCTAAATCAGACGCTTAACTGAGCCACCCACCCAGGAGCCCCAATCTATCCTCTATTTAAAGGATAGAAAGCAAAGTTGACAAAACTCCACTTTAATTTTCCTTTATTCAGCATGTCAGCTCCTTAACTGTTACAAAGGAGAGGGTACAAAGGCAGTACAATGAGTAATAAGTCTCTACATATAATTAAAACACAATAGGCATTAATAGTGATATACCTTCCTCTTCACTAGATGTTTTAGGACAACCATGAGGGAGATAAGTTAGTTGGACTTTACGATTTATTCCAGAAAAATGGCCATACCTGAAAAACAAAATGGCAAGCGGAATGAACAATTTTCAGTAAGTGTTCAATGAAACCTCTTAAAGAGAAACTAAAATCCATCTAGAGAAAAATTAAATCTACATATTAATGCCCTCCTCTGTTTTTAATTAATTGTTGAATTCTTTAAAATACTGTAGCAGAAAGTCTGTACCATAGGTAGTCATTCTAATCACATTAGAAAGGAAAACAAAAAAGTTTCTCTACAAAAGTTAGACAATTTTGAAGAGATGACAAAGTATAGAAACATATAAAACAGAAATGTATGGCCATTTAAAAAATTAAGGAAATAAGATTCTAGGTGGCCAAGTGTAAAGCTTCCAATAGTAATAATGGTGTTATCAATTTCACTTGACTAAAGCATAGTTCAAAATTGTTTTTTACTTAAACAACATTTAATCTGTGCTCAAGTTAGACATGTTGCTTTCATCCTAAGTGGTACTTCATAAAAGATCCAAATGTTTCTCATCAAAATTAAAAGTAAAACTAAAACAAGAAACTTCAACACAACAATCTATTTTCTCACTGGTGCAAATAAAAGTCTCACTAGACTTTCGCTAATTTCTCTTCAGCTTCAGCACTAAAGTGGAAAACGATCAAACTGTGAAGGCAACATAACATAGAAAGTCATACATTATAAAAGAACACTGTTATCAAATTTAGTTATCAAAATTAAGGGTTTCAGAAATATTCTCACATTTCTAATACGGTCTTAAGTTGTTCAAGTTTTGACTTGTTTTCTTCAATTTCAGAATCATTATTTTGCCCCAGCTCCATAAGAAGTTGTCGGGCAATGTCCAGCACTTCCTATAAAATAATAAAGAACTGAATTTTTATGTAACTTTGCCATTAGCAATTTATAACCAACAAGCAGTCAAATGCACTTGCCTGTAATTGTTTTGGCTTTTTGAGTTTTAATTTCCCAGATTTATATCCATCACACTTTTCAAAAAGATCGAAAAATCTTATTAAAACAAAAGAGCACAGTTAGTCCTTTGCAATAATTAATATTACTACCATATACTTAACATAAATCAATTATAAATGAAGACATGGGACTTGGTCTATGGATTTCAAATACTGTATGTCCTCTTTCACTATAGAAGGTTGCTCATCTACTGTCAGTGACAAAACTTGGTATTCTCCTAACCACGGCAAGCTAATAATCACTATAGATTATTTTTAAAAGTTTTCTCATGATGGAAACTGAATATATGATTGTAAAATTGCATATCATATTCTCTGAAGTCACTGCATATATATACATATAAAAAATGTTTCAACACATATTTATTGGCTCAAGTTTTAAATTTTTATTATTTCCAAATCAAATAGTGAATAGAAATAACAAACTTTTATTCTACCAAGTTTTTTCTACAAGGTTGAGAGGTTAAAGGACTCAGAGAAAGCAATGTGAGAGAATAACAAACCAAGATTAAACATCTTAGGATGTTTACACTTTTACAATAAACGAAAGGTGGGTCAGATGGATGATAATTTACGGATATTGCCATCATAATTTTCAGATGCTAATATATACAATTACTTTAAATGGATTTTGTCTCCATCCAGTGGTTTAAATTAATGGCCAAGAAATGGGAAAACAGTTTTCCTATATGATGTATTGATCAAAATAGCTAATCACCTATCAGAAATCTTAAATTATCTCCTAAGTGTTAAATTATTCCCCTTAAAACATACTTTTGATGCCTCACTTCCATTTTCATTTTTTGTTTTGGTGTTCGATCCCCATGACGTATTACAGCTATGACACATCTGAGTTCCATCCTAAAATATAATAAAAGTTCTCAATTTTCTAACAAAGATTTGTGTTATATAATTCAGACTCACACAACATCTCATTTCTTTAGAGCCATCTTTTACCATTTCAAAAAGTTTCCTATGAAGATAGTACTTGTAACAACTAGTCAATTTTATCAAATCCAATCTTAAAAAGATTTTAAGAAGCTGGAGGGGGAGTGATATTAAGCTATATATCAGCTTCTTCTCTAGAGATGACTATGCTAACTTTGGAATAAAAGTAAACGAATGACAATCCCGGAACTTCATAAAATACTTGGTCTGTAGCAGAGATCATTACAGACTGAGATTTCATTAAATCAAAGCAAAATAAAGCTTTACTTGATAGCTGCTATATTTATTTTGCCCTTGTAAGAAGAACAAGTACTTCAAACTCAAATTATTAGAAGATAAAACTGTCTTAGAAAGAATGCTAGGGTATAATTTAGTGTTTGCCAAACTACAGGCCACAGAACACAACCCTGCAGGATTTTAATAAGTTACCTAAAAATTTTTATGTTAAATAGTTTGAGAATACTGGTTTAAAACAAAATTAAATATTTGTGTTTCTCCATCCCAACCAGCCCTTCGCAGAATATTTAACATGCTAATGTAAATGTCTAACTTGTAAATATGAAGCATTTGGTCAACCCACCTGAGTAGCAGGTGAGTTTCAAGCAGTAATTTTCACTAGAATATTATAAAACAGTTTCGCAATACTGGCCTAATTAATTTACCTCAAGATAAAACTGTATATTTTTTCTTTATACAATAAGAGAATAAAAGCTGTACAGCCACTGACTATGAACCTTTAAGTGACATACCTGTTGGTACCTCCTTTATTTTTGTGACTTAATTCAATAGTTCTATAGTTACACAAGCATTTTTCAGGATTTTATTTAATTTTTTTTCAGATTTTATTTTTAACAATACAAAAGAGTTTTGGTCTAGGTGGACCCTTGCAAAAGCATATAATCTATTTTTCCATCTGCAAAGTGAATTATATGAAAACATACAAAGTGTCCAATGATCATTTAGAAATTTAATCTTTATTGTAATAGCAGAGACTGATGTACAAAACCCAAGGAATTTCTAAATGAAAATATTCAAACTTACATAGTTCCAGATGTAGTTGGTACAATTGGGATATCTTCAGCTTCTAAGGGTATTGACCAGGGGATATGAAATTGTGGAGCAAGCTCTCGCATTACAATATTGCTTTGATACAAAAATAAAAAGATAAGAATTAATTTATTTTAAGGCAAACCTCAGTACTTAATGACTAATGATATAATCAATGAAATTAAAGTCAAACTAGTGATTCTGTGATGACAGCACACAAAAATTAACTCAAAGAATCAATCCTGATAAAGAAAAACTAGATTAGCAGTTCTAAACTGGTATATCAGAATACCCTAAAGAGATGCCATGAATTTGGAATTATTAATTATTTACGTTAGTTTTAAAATATAAGTCACATTGGATTCAAATAAATCACTATAACTGCATCATATGCACTTATAGATACAATCTGAAAACCAAGATTGGCTCCTCTTTATGGCTACGGATCATTTCTTACAAGTTTATTGATCACTTTTGAAGTTACTCTAAATACTGTGGCTCTTTTTTAATAAATTTCTATTATATTTTCCTAATAGGGTTAAAAACAGAAAACATGTTAAGTAATTATAAAACATTTTTTTGTTTTGCTTAAATTTAGCACTTATTCATGCTAAAATTTAGTAAGCTCCCCTAAATTTCACCTTAAGGGTTAAAGGGTTAAGTTCACCAATCTTTAAAATATTCTATAAAAGCTGACTCCAATTAGGACAATACATTTGTCCAATACAATTAGGACAATACACAATAATAAATAATTATTTATTATTTATAAATAAATATTTATTTATATTTATTTGAGTGAGGGAGAGAGAGTGCATGCATGAGTGGGTGAAAGGGGCAGAAGGAGAGAGAGAGTGAATATCCTAAGGAGACTCCAAGCTAAGCATCACATGAGGCTGGATCCCACCAACCTGGGATCTTGACCTAAACTGAAATCAAGAGTGAGATGGTCAACCGACAGAGCCACCCAAGTGCCCCATGACAACACATTTTAAAATGTAAGTTTCTTAAGGCTCTGTCATATGTACTTTGAAATGGTTCAAAAATATTTGTCTTATGAATCTTCTAAATCAAACTATAAGAAAATAGGTCAAAGAATATAAAAATGGTATTTCTACATGCAGTAATTTCTTTTGGATTCACTAATAATCTCATGGGATTATGTTTAACTGACATATGCTTGTAGAAAGCAGTATCATTCAAAAGAACCCTGAATTCCAAATATTTCTATTTTACCCTGGTTACTTATTTCATGAATATTCATTCTGTACCTTAAAGTAAGAGAATTAAACCTTTTCAATTATGTATCAAAATCTTGAGGGACAAAGTAACCTAACAAATTAGCTGTTTTGATTAACAATCACTGTAATAATCACGGTATATATTTGTGAATCTATGAAGTTAAATATCTTTAAAACTTCATCTATATTGGCCCTAAATTAATCTGCCTTTGACAACCTGAAGTATAATTCAAGATTTGTCATGGTTCTTTGGAGATGTCATTTTGTGAACATTTGTTTTTACTCTAGAGTGCTTACAAGATTCTGATCGTTTGATGCATTTACAATTATTTGGTTTCTGAATACCTACTATGCATTAGCTATAACAAAGGTATAGAAGAAAAAGATAAAAAATTCTTACCCAAGTATTTTTGCACAATCATCATAATACTTCATGGAATTTTTCACAAAACTGAAGCCATTGACATCACAGACATAGGACTGTCCATTGGCCCGTAACAAATCAAAACCACAAACTGTTTGCTATTTAAAATAAATTGTAAGCTTTAAAGTTACATTTGATTTAGGATTCACAATGTTCTAGTCTTATTACAACATATCAAATTTTATAAATGCCTAAAAATGTACTACTGCATCTTAGTTTACTTCATAGTAAGTGATGAAATTACTCATCTGTAACCTGAGTATTGTGAAAATATGTCAAACATACTATATGATTGTTTTAGTTCCACACCATGAAGTAAATATGGAACAAAAATGCTTCAGGGACTAGAGAGGCCAAAAAATAACCTACTGTATCAAGAAGTTCTTCAAGTAATATTTAATTAAAAAGAGTAAAAAAAATTTTAAAGGCTTTGTAAAATTTTGTGACAGTAGAAATTATATCACTTTAATCCAAAGCATAAAGGAAAACATAAAGAAAAAATAGTTTTGAAGATATGTCCCAGAGAAAATGTCCAATTATCCCTATGAATCTTTTTTTAAAGAAAGATTTTATTTTTATGTAATCTTTACACCCACTGTGGGGTTTAAGCTCACAACCCTGAGATTAAGAGTTGCAGGTTCTACAAACTGAGCCAACCAGGTGCCCTTCATTCTGAATCTTTTAAAACTTGACAACTATATACTTGTGAGCACTTGAAATAAATTAAATACATTTTATTTGGGAGAAGAAAACCATTGCAAGGTATAAATTTCCTACTCAGGCTCCAAGAATTTTCTAACTTCTGCATTTTACATTCAAATCATGACACATTAGCATAAATATGATTTTAAGTCATGTCTTTTAGAATCCTGGTATTACGAAGTTAAGACAATTCATACAAAGCTATTAAAATATACTTACAGGATAATATTCCTTCCATAAAAGTGACTTCAAATTATTAAGACATAAAGTATTATTTAATAACCAGTAACACATCCTAGTCTTTACATTATAACTCAAGACAAGACTTCAAAAAGGTGAAGTTTATCCTTTGTTAGATGCAAGTTGTACTACTTCTATTTAAATCTTTACCATACATTACTGGAAACCTAATGATGTAGACTGAGGGAACTAGTCAAATGTTAGAAGTAAAAAGTTTTCTTTAAGGAATGTTATTTGTATTGCTTTCAAAAACACATTTTATCATATACAATAAATAGGCTAAAGGATGTATTACCAAGGCTAGAAGACTACCAAGACTACCAAGACTACAAGACTACCAAGGCTAGAAGACCTTTTTTATTCAAGAAAACAATCACGTATCAATTCTGAGTAAATAGTACTTGCAACCAGTTGTTTTAAGCATGTTAAATAATACCTCTAAACACTGGATAATGCTACTGTTTTAGTTAAGTTTTCCTCCATGATTTTAATTTCTGAATAAATTGACAAAATTTCCTTTTATATAACAGATAAAATAGAAACAAAGGCCTTCATTTATTATATATTTTTATTAGTGGCGCTATAAGAATCCCCTGAAAAGTATATAAACCATTTAAATGTATCATTTTTATTTTCTCAGCTTACTTCTCCCACTAAATGCCCAAATAACATTTCTTTTACTCAAAAAAGACATTGGAATTTCTTTGACAGGGGCCTGTATGGCCTTTAAAACATCTTACCTTAAAAGCAAGGCAGACTTTCCAAGCAATTAATTTCTCACGTGCATTCAGAATAACAGGGTATCTAACTTCTTTTCCCTCACTATCTCGTTCCACCTTGCCATCGAGGGCTGGAGATTTTCGAGCCTCAGCATGAGCATAATCTGGACCCACTGTATAAACCTTTCATTAAAGTTAAAATATATAAAAAAATTTATATTATTTAAAATGTATTTTAAAAAACAGCAAACAACCTAAAGAAAAATAATAAAACTTTACTTCAGTCTCCAGACTATTCATTTCACACCTCTTTCTATTTCACATGCCAAAATTTTCAATACAATGGAAAAGGTTATAAACAATAACATGGCAAAAAAATGGTAAAGTGAAGTTCTGTTCTTTTTTTTTTTTTTTTTTTTTAAATTTTTTTTTTCAACGTTTTTTATTTATTTTTGGGACAGAGAGAGACAGAGCATGAACGGGGGAGGGGCAGAGAGAGAGGGAGACACAGAATCGGAAACAGGCTCCAGGCTCCGAGCCATCGGCCCAGAGCCTGACGCGGGGCTCGAACTCACGGACCGCGAGATCGTGACCTGGCTGAAGTCGGATGCTTAACCGACTGCGCCACCCAGGCGCCCCAATGAAGTTCTGTTCTTTACAGAGACTGATTATGCTGAGCATTATGAGGGAATACTAGGTTGTATATGAGGTGATCTTTTTCAAATTGTTTTAAGTTTAACAAAGGAGAGGTACAAGTTAATTATAAAAACATAAAAGAAAGTAATGGCCAAAAGGAAGATTAAAAAATGGGGGTGGTGGTGAGGGACAGCATAGAATGAAAAGCAGATAAGAAAGAGAACAGCACCCCAAGCACAGGTAATTAACACAGAGGCCAGAGGTGTTAAAGAGCATGATGTATTCAGATAAGAGTAAATTATTTAGTATAGTTTATACTGTAAGAAATAAGGTTGATAGAAGACAGACTAAAACATTCTGTATGCCACACTTAAGAACCTGATTATTATCCTCTGGTCAACAAAAATCCCTAAGAGAATTTTAAAGGAGAGGCTCATGATCAGGTTTATATCTTAGACCAAGGTCTAGGTCTTTGTCTGTCACCAAAAGAAGTCAAACATATTTTTACATTATGCTACGGTTGCTGTGGATCTCAAACATCATTTATGCTAATCAATGCTTAGAAACTGGTGGCTATTAGACCTTTACTGCTTTATTATTTAATGTCCTTTTAAAGAAGCATACATTTTATTATATCACCAAGTTGTTTATTAAATATTTTTATAACTGTATTTCAATAAAATTTGTCTCCTTGGCAATCCTATTTAAGCATTTAAGAACATTATTCTAAAAAAGGGTCCATGGCCTTCAGACTGTCAAAGGCATTCATAATACAAAACAGATTAAAAATCTCTAGTCACCAAAAAAAAAAAAAAAAAAAAAGAAGAGAGAGAGATCCAGAATATAGATATAACTAATTAAAGGGTAATCTCTTTTTCTGTTGCCATCTGTAAACTAAATACAAAATTAAAATATACCGTAATCAATCCTACCTTTACGTCAGTACCATCTGTGGGCATAAACTCTTCATATATATATGAGCCTGTTTTTCGTACATTGCTTTCTGGGGAATAAACACTACTTCTACTGCCAATCTGAAAACAAAGATGTCCATGAATATAAAAACTAAATTATTCATCTCATTTTATTAATATAAACTTTCACCATATTTTTCCATCTTAGATATTTCCAAAAAATTTTTTTGGTGCACAAGTATTTAACAACATTTACTATACAGTTGACGCTGTATTATTTTCTACCGTAATTACAATTTATATGTAAGTTAAATAGCATAAATATACAATGAATGGTAAGAATAATGTTTCTTAGATTCAACCATGTTGTTGCATGTAACCTGGTTTGTTCACTTTCTCTACTACAGAATTTTCCACTGTGTACGTACACGGAATTCATTCATTAATGGATATTTCGGTTGTTTTCTAAGCTTTTGTCAGTAGAATAGTTTTGCTTTGAACATTCTTATATGTGTCCCATGTGCAAGAGGGTTTCTAATGTATGTACTACAAGTAGAATTACCAGGTGATAGAATTGCTAGGTGCTCATATTCAACATACAAATATAATACCAAAATCCTTTATGAACTGTTTTAACAATTTAGAGTTCTCTTAGCACATATATTAGTTCCCACTGCTCTACTATAATTGGTATTGTTAGACTTAATATTTGCCACTCTAATGGATATAAAATAGTATCCCACTGAGTTTTTTCTTTGCATTTCCATGATTATAAATGTACACACATTTTAAATCTTAATGTATTATTAAACTATATTGCTAAGAGGCTATATTAACTTGCATTCCTGCCAACAACATGTGGGCTTGTGCTTGTTTTCCAACTACCTCAATCTTTTAGATCTTTGGCAATCCAAAAAGTAATTCAATGTCATTAACTTTTAGACTTCATTTGCGTTTATTTTATTATGGGTGCAATTTTTTTTAAATCTTTAATATTATTTTATTATTATTATTATTTTTAATATATGAAATTTATTGTCAAATTGGTTTCCATACAACACCCAGTGCTCATCCCAAAAGACGCCCTCTTCAATACCCATCACCCACCCTCCCCTCCCTCCCACCCCCCCATCAACCCTCAGTTTGTTCTCAGTTTTTAAGAGTCTCTTATGCTTTGGCTCTCTCCCACTCTAACCTCTTTTTTTTTTTTCTTCCCCTCCCCCATGGGTTTCTGTTAAGTTCCTCAGGATCCACACAAGAGTGAAATCATATGGTATCTGTCTTTCTCTGTATGACTTATTTCACTTAGCATAACACTCTCCAGTTCCATCCATGTTGCTTCAAAGGGTCATATTTCATTCTTTCTCATTGTCATGTAGTACTCCATTGTGTATATAAACCACAATTTCTTTATCCATTTATCAGTTGATGGACATTTAGGGTCTTTCCATAATTTGGCTATTGTTGAGAGTGCTGCTATAAACATTGGGGTACAAGTGCCCCTATGCATCAGTACTCGAGGATCCCTTGGGTAAATTCCTAGCAGTGCTACTGCTGGGTCGTAGGATAGGTCTATTTTTAATTTTGTGAGGAACCTCCAAACTTTTCTAGACCGGCTGCACCAGTTTGCATTCCCACCAACAGTGCAAGAGGGTTCCCGTTTCTCCACATCCTCTTATGGGTGCAATTTTGAGCATACTGTCATGTATGTAAAAATTATTGGTATTATTTTTGTCTATGAATCATCCACCTTGGGGGCTATTTTTCTTCTCTCTCTCTGTTTTAAATAGGCTCCATGCCTAATGTGGGGCTTAAACTCACACCCTGAGTCGCATGCTCTACCAACTGAGCCATCCAGGTGCCCTAAGGTGCCATTTTTCTTTTTTTAACACTTATTTATTATTGAAAGACAGAGAGAGACAGAGCATGAGTAGGGGAGGGGCTGAGAGATGGGGAGATAACAGAATCCAAAGCAGGCTCCAGGCTCTGAGCTGTCAGCACAGAGCCGGATGCGGGGCTCGAACTCACAAACCACAAGATCATGACCTAAGCCTAAGTCGGAGGCTTAACTGATGGAGCCACCAGGTGCCCCAAGGTGCCATTTTTCTTAAATACTGCTGATCTTTACCTGATTTCTCATAGGCCAGATACATAACTGGAAGATGCAAATGAAATCATATAATACTCTTCATACTTTGTACCTAGAAATTTTGCATGCATCGCATTAAAAAATAAAATAATGCCTTGCTTTTCTAACAAAGAAGAGTACCAGTTTTCATTTATTCCTAAATGATACATTCTTAGTCTTAATTCTATTAAATACTTGATTACTTTTAGTAAAATTTGCACAACGTATGAAGAACAGTATTCCCTGGGATAACAAAGGTTTACCTTCCGAAAAAGTCTTTGACTCCCACCACCAGCAGATGTTGGGTAGTAAATGTAAACATTATGATCCTCTGCACTGACTGGCTTTTCTACAAATGGCTTTTGAAAAACTTCACCATTTACTTCTACATGATCTTCACCTTCAATCAGATTGCACTCTAAAAGTCAAACAGAACATCAGGAAAAATTACATACTGTATATTATCTGGAAATAGTATTATTATTGAAGTTTTTACTACAATGGAGATTACAAAGAAAAGTAAGCTTGGATAATATATGTTTTGATTTTAGTTAAAACTATTTATGCAAACAACATACATCAACATCTATGATCTATGACATTAAAAACTATAGTTTTTCTTCAAAATCTTATGAACCTGTCATTTCACCTTACCAATCCACAGAATACAAAGTTAGATAGGAAATGACACCAACAAGAAAGACTGAGAAATAATTTTAGAACGCTATCATCTTCTGAAAAATGTAAGGGATCATTTGTATCACAGATACCATAAAACATGAAATTATTCAGATTACTAAAGTAACCTATACAAAGTAAGCAAGCAATCTAATTAGGAAGTTATTTTTTTACCTCTAGACAAATGAGGGAAGTTCCCTGTTACAGATAATAAATGCTATATTTTGTTTTTAATAAAAGTTGCTTTTAGATACAATAAAATCATCAGAATTCCCTAAAATACTCTTATCAGAATATTAAATCTTAATGCAGATAAACATTTATCTTGGTTTTTTTAAGACTGCTATATATAACTTACATGTTATGATTTAGATAACCAGAAAAATGAAGCAAAGGGTGCTTTAAGACATTAGTATATAATAATACTCCAAAGTTCCTAGTCATCAGAAATTTAATCACAGCATTCTAGTGTGAAGTTTCTAATGCTTAATTCAAGAGTAACAGATAAATCACTTGTTTACACTAATCAATACAAATTTACTAAGCACATAATTTAAAAATTCTTCTTTACATTTCCCAAATAGATGTCAAATGCAAACCAAAGAAAAGTAGGATATATAACTCTTAAATTATTACTGGGTCTTTTAGCTTATAGTGCTACACTTCAACTGAACATAATACTTAATTGGTTCATTTCTTTAAAAAAAAGTAAACAAAATACTATGAATTCTTCAAATTCCTTCTACTTAATTATAGAAGGGAAGTGGCTCAAAAGTATGTTGAGTGACAAAAGGCAGCTTGCTCAAAATCTCTTACTCTTACCTTTGGGATTATTTGGGTCACGGTTCAAAATTGCGTAACGTGGAAGTAAAATACCTTCAGCCTGAAGAATACTGTATACTTCTCTCCTGAAAAAAAGGGAAAACATCCTTTATTGTTTTATTCTATTTCACGAGTACATTATTACTATTGTATTACTAAAAAGGCATGGATATCAAGCCTTATTTTTTAAACAAAAATTTGTCATTTAAAGTATTGAAAAAATATGTATTCAAAGGAAATATTATGCAATATTAAAACAAAAATGTCTGCACAATACTTTATGTGGCATATTAAAATACTAACATTTAAAATTGGGAATGTAAATGCATAAAAAGAAATGGTCAAATAAAGTTGCTATAAGCAATGACAGAGTATTACCTAACCATTAAAAACTTTATACCTAAAGAATATTTAATGGCATGGGAAAATGTTCATTGTATTGTAAGAGAAAAGTGACCCTGTGTAAAATGTGAGTGCATGTACATATTGCTTTCTATATGAAAAAAATATGACAGATATGGTGGCAGGGTAAAATCCTTCCTTGATGCTTTTATTTTCCAAATTTCTTAAAGTAAATATGCATTTTCATATATATGCATATAATATATAAGCATGCATTAATATGGAAATCTAGGAAAAATGTTTTAAAGTTTTAGATATCAATAATGTCACTATCTGGAAGAACAGAATACCAGAAACAAAAAACCATAAGGCCTTATAGTTTATAAAGTATTTTCATACATATAATCTCATATTGTAATGTTCACATAAAGGAAAATCAAATGTTGGTGAAATCATAAGGGAAGCCATCAGAGTGAAACATCAAACAATATAAATAAATGTATTTGCATTTTACAGTTTCTCTTGGAAACCCATGCTTTTGGCCTGTAAAATGAATGCTAAGATAGTGAGGTATTTTTCAAAACAGTTGCACTTTACCATTAAAAATAATCTAGTATAGTCCTAATTTCATCATCAGTCACCATGACAGAGAAGTTGTTCATAATTTTCAGTGGTTCAGTAGACTCCAGAAATTAAATAAATCTGGTTTAAGTCCTCGTCCCACTATTTGCAGGATTACTTGTGACTTTGGGCAAATCAATTCATCTCCCTAATTTGCAAGATTCTTCATCTACAAAATTGGGTATAAATACCTATTCTTAAGTATTATTTAGAGGATACCAAAATTAACGTATATGAAAACAACTGATGCCATATCAGCTTACAGTCTATACTAAATAAATGTTAATTTTCCTTCCCTTATTCAGCCATCTCCATCACTCACCTATCTTGTATGAGATACTGCATATTCAAGTCATTGATTACAAATGGATTCCTGAGTTTTGCATAGGCAACTGCTTTGTCCAGTGGAAATCCTAAGAACACATATTATTAACATATTCTGTACAATCTCAAGATAAGTTGACATCTATAACTCTATCAATTTGAATTTATGCCATTTCTGATAAAAGGTTAGTTTTATTAATCACTACTTTCCATATAAATCATGGAAAAATAAACACATAAAACTTAACTTGTACTATTAATAAGTCTTATTTTTTCCTAGTTAATTTGATTGATAAGGCACAATAAGCTAGTGGTTATATAACCAAATTTAGACCACTGACACATTAGTCAACACCTGATTATTCAAAGTCAATGATAAAAAGTTAAGATTACCTCATACACAAACAGAAATCTATATATAAATAAATACATCACAATCACTTGGTGATTTTTAAAATATATTTAACTCTTTTTCTCACTTTTAAAATTTGATATCTATAAATTGTTGATAATTCAAAGAATTTACACATCTTTAAAATAGTAAAACAAAAGTTAATTCTCTTGCAAAGATATGCTCTATATATTAATATAAAGTATATGAGTAGAATCATACTTGCTGTTACTTGGTCAACGTTAAGATGTCAGAAATTAACTCAAAAATGACTAGACTTTGGTAAAATTACTAATTACAAGGAAAATAAATCAAATGGCAGATATAGTAAGAGGTCTAAAGTATCTAAAGCATTTTAATGATTCTACTATGCTGTCTGTATTGATGCTAAAAGCTCCAGTTTTATCCATCAATACCTATTACTTAGAGATGGTAAGGCAGTATTCCCTAGAGGTTAATATAACAGGGTCCAAAGTCCTGGCTCCATCTTTCATTAGCTACGTGATCTCGGGCAAATTTACCTAAAATCTCTCAGCCCCTGATTCACAACTATAAATGGGTATTTTAACAGTCTTACCTAGGAGTTTTTGGAGGAACTCCATCAAGGAGTATACATAAAACACTTAGCACAGTACCTGACATAATAAGCTCCTAATAAATATTATTATTCCTTAAATGAAAATATTTTAATGAATATCTAATTGAAGAAACAGAGTAAAAATCATTAGGTATGCATAACTTTAGAATTTAACTATAGCATACTATAGTATACCTGTGAAGACGCTGTGTTTTGTAGCATTATCGGAACGGTTGGAGAAGTTAAGTACTAAGGCATACTGAAGTTAAAAAAAACTAAACAAAAAACCATAGTCAGTTAAAAAAGACTTATTCCTAAATTCCTTTTAGTTTTTAAAATGTAATGAAAGTACTCTATACCTAGAATCACTTGGCCACAAATTACAAACCCTTCTACTTTTGTAAAG
The DNA here is from genome assembly GCF_028018385.1 of Neofelis nebulosa. Classification (NCBI taxonomy): domain Eukaryota; kingdom Metazoa; phylum Chordata; class Mammalia; order Carnivora; family Felidae; genus Neofelis; species Neofelis nebulosa. The sequence continues at coordinate 76,227,884 of NC_080782.1, forward strand.
ACTCTCAGAAGAATTCATCACTTATCATAAAGGTATCTCAAGGTCTATGATTTCATGTTTCCTAACAGAACTCAGCATATAGGAACCCTTATTCAGTTCCCTGCTTTTGTTGTTGTTGTGGTTAAAGAGGACATTTCCCTTACCAAGAGACAGCATATGGGATATCACCTTGGAGAGCACCTAGTTTTTACAAGCAAATAAATAGCTCTGTAGGAAGATCCATGTAGTAGTAAGGGAAGAAACCTTACCCTCAAAGATAAGCTAATTTTCATATTCTCTGAAATAAAGGACTTCAGTTTATAAAGAAGACCAGGGCCTTGGCTTCTCTATAGGCTATAGGAGCACAAGAAGTCTCAAACATGCTCCACCCCTTTCTGGCTGAAGACGTTTCTTGAATACCTAAGTAAAGTGAAACTTTAACACAGCTAGAGATTACATATTTTGGTAACAAGTTTGCTTTAATGTGAATTCATTTATAACTGAGTACATATATTTTAAATTATAGTTCTTAGCAAGAAATACATTTAAATCACAGATAACTGGGTAATAAAAATTTCAGATGTTCACTAATAATTTTGATTAGTGGGTTTTACTATGAAGGCATACTTTACCATCAAGTAATACTGAAGTTTAATTATATTTCACTTTGGTTTATAAAAGAAACCGAGTAAAGTCTAAAATTCAAATATTAAGCGCCTCAGAAATAAAATATAAAAATGTATATGAGGAAACATCATTTTCTATATGACAAAAGCATAGACCTTAAAATATTCAATAATTCAAGACTTCATTCTAAATAACTTAGAGTAACAAAGATATACTTTCAAAGAATTCATCAACCTATTTTTCACTATTTTTAATAGTGAAAACCAGAGACTAATTGTTAAGATACTGGCTAAATATGTTATAGTATATCCTCATGATGACAAGCTAAGATGTCATTAAAAATCAGGTCTCTGAAGAATGTAATGAAAGGAAAATAAACCTCGATATAGTTAATGGAAAATTAAATATAAAATTACATATACACTGTAATAGTAAATTTGTTTTTAAAAAATATACAGAGGAAAAATGGCTGAAAAGAAATATATCAAAATGTTAGCAATACTGATCTGTGAGAGTGGGTAAGTTTAATTTTATTTTTCTATTTTATCTAATAATCTACAATTAGTATGTATTGGTTTTATTATAAGAGCATAAAAGTAGTTCCCACCCCATTCTTTAATACCTTTAGAATGGAAAGAAATAAGACAATCACATAAAGGCCAGTTTTCTACTGGTTCATTCAAAATAACATCTTCTTCAAATACTACTACTGTGATATATTTAAATAAGGAGATCCGTTCAAGAATTTCCTTCATTGGTTTGGATTTGGATTTCTTTGCCATCGAACATATTCCAACCACAATCTGTCTTTCCGGTGGCTAAAACAGAAGGAAAACAAAACAAAAAAATCGGGTTGACTCGACACGAACTGCAAAGTAGAGCTATTTTAAATCTTGTTCAGAAGTAGATGAGGGATGTGATTAATACAAATGACACACTAACCAAAAAAGGCATTTTTCAAAATTACATTGTTATTATAATAAATAACAAATAGTTGTTTACAAAGGTTTGGAAAAAATTCTAAAACAATACACTTTCAGGACATCGTTACTATTTTCATTCTGATTCTAAACTTAAATACTCCTTTTTTCACTGTCTTCAACACTTGTTGTTCTCCTTACAAAAGAAAGGGGAAAATAAGGGCCAAAACTTATCTAATCCAAGTAAAAAGACCAATGAGAGTGAGATAAAGAATTCTCTTGCCTAAAATAAGATGTTCTGACTACAAAGCTGTACTACAGTGTTGAACTATTTTTTGGAGACTGAGCTTGAATAGGAGTTGGTCACCAATGACAACTTGGAAGAAAATTTTGGAGAACGCCAAACTGCTAACAGAGGTGTCAATGCTCTTTGAAGCTCCTATCTTTATACGCAATATTCCCATTAATGGTGTTGCTCATCTCTGGCACCCCTACTATAGCTCAAAGGCCATGGTTCATCCTGAAACTAAAAAAAGGAGGAGACAGAAATAATTTATGAGCAGCTCACAGGTTTACAAAACCACTCAAGATTCATTCTGAGGTCTCTGCATTTAAATAGTTAATAATTTATCAAATAAATAAAGTTGTGTCTAGTTTTTCTTTTTAGTTCTCCCCTTCCATATTTTATATATTTCAGATGACAATATAATCCGTGCTCAAGTGTTTTACTAGACTCTCTCTTATAAATCTAAAAATAAAATAGGATAACATCAGATTTAAATTGCTATTCTTTATGCCTAAAATTAGATTTCCTCATTGCCTCTTCTAACTCATAAAATCTAGAGGTCAAATTGGTATTGAATTTGATTGTAAATCCTAACCTTCCCAGGATTTGCTGTCTTTCCACCTTGATTATCCACTTTTATGTTCCCTTATTCAATTATTTCCTGATCAAAAGCCTCTATCCAGCTCATGATGTTCCTAATGAATATTTCCCTAGCCAACAAAAGTACTCAAGCTAAACCATCAACAAAACAAAAAAGGCAACCTACTGAATGGGAGGAGATACTTGCAAATGATATATCTATTAAGGGGTCAACTTCTAAAATATACAAAGAACTCCTACAACTCAACATCAAAAAAACCCAAATAATCCAATTAAAAAATGAACAGAGGACCTTAGTCGGACATTTCTCCAAAGAAGACATACAGATGGGCAAAAGATTCATGAAAAGATGGTCGACAACACTAATCATCAGGAAAATGTAAATCAAAACCACAATGACACATCACCTCGCACTTGTCAAAATAGCTAGTATCAAAAAGACAAGACATAACAAGAGTTGGCAAGGATGTGGAGAAAAAGGAATCCTCATGCACCATTGGTGGGAATGTAAACTGGAGCAACCACTGTAGAAAACAGTATGGAGGTTCCTCAAAAACTTAAAAATAGAAATACCATATTACCTATTAATCCTACTTCCGGGTATTTACTAAGAAAATAAAAACACTAATTCAAAAAGATATGTTTACTGCATCATTATTTACAACAGCCAAGATATGGAAGCAATCTAAGTGTCCATCCATAAATGGATACACGTGATATATATTATATATATTACACATACCATATATAGTGTATACATAACGTATATATGTGTATATATACATATATATAGATATAGAATATATATACATGTATGTATATGTATACATATATATCTGGCATAAAAAAGAATGAAGGGGTGCCTGGGAGGCTCAGCTGGTTGAGCATCTAACTTCGACTCAGGTCTTGATCTTGCGGTTTGTGAGTTTGAGCCCCACATCAGGCTCATTGGTATCAGCCTGGAGCCTGCTTTGGCTTCTCTGTCCCCCTTTCTCTGCCCCTCCCCTGCTTGTGCTCTTTCTCTGTATCTCAAAAATAAACCTTAAAAAAAAAAAAAAAAAAGAAAAAGAATGAAATCTTGCCATTCACAATAACATGGATGGACTTATAGGATATTACGCTAAGTGAAACAGAAAAACAAATACCTTATGATTCCACTTACATGTGGAATCTAAAAACTGAAAGAAATAAAAAAAAAAAAAACCATCTAGACTCAAACACAGAGAACAAACTGGTGGCTCTCAGTGGGAAAGGGAGGTGCAAGGATGGGTGAAACACGTGAAGGGGATTAAGAGGTACAGACTTCCAGTTATAAAATAGAGAAGTTAAAGGGATGAAAAGTACAGCATAGGGCATACAAAGTAGAAACTTTGTATAGTGACAGATGGTAACTACACTTATCATGGTGAGCATTCTGTAATGTATACAATTGCTGAATCACCATGTTGTACACATGAAACTAATGTCAATTATATTTCAGTAAAAACAGCATTCAACCTAACACTTCCTACTGTTTTACAGATTAAAAGGCTACTTTTACTTTATTTTATTTACTTCTATTTTATTTAATATTAAAATGTTAAATTTTGTTTATTACAGATCTATTTAATATCTACTCATTGGCTGAGATCAACTAGAAACTTCCAAGTTTAAAATGCACAAATAAAGCTGCATTATTAAGACAAAATCACAGAATTTTCCTATCAGGTAAAATTACGTGATAGCATGTAATTACTTTTTAAACAGATCTAAATTACTTTGTCAGATTTAATGTCTAAAATGAAATTCATACCTTTAATCTTAAAAACAGAATGACCTAGAACAAATCATTTTGTTCTATAGGTCAACAATCTATAGGTCAAATGAACCAAATTGAAGCTACTCAAAAGTGACAATTATACATCACAAATGTGAGTTCAATTTAATTAGTACCAATAGTCTAAGAATTAAACTAAAAGTTAAATACACAGAAACTACCTACACTCAAAGTGCTGTGAATCTAACAGGGATTACAGTAACAATGCAGTACATTATGATACATGGAATACAAGTATATGTGTTAAGGTATAGAATGGTACTGAGGAAGAAGTATTCAAGTTTACAAGGAGAAGGGGAAGAATGAATATGAATAATGAGCAGGGTTTTGAAGAATGAAAAACTATTCACAAGGTATCCCTTCCCAGAAAAGGGCATTCTATACAGATAAAGGAATATACCCAACAGCGAAGAGGCATGGCACAACATAGAATAACACGTGAAAAGCAAAAATTTGATACTGCTAAAACATAAAAGGTAGAAGGGAAGAGAGACAAATAGAGTTCTGGATATAAGGGACAGAAGTCCTTATCTGGAAAAAGTGGACTTGATGGTCAGTGACATTCACAGTGTGTTCAGATGTACTCTAGTGAAAAGGGATAGCAGTACTTGAAGCAGAGTCAATAGCACTTCCTAGTTTAAGTCAGCCAGAGAAGGTCTGCTTTCCTGTTTTACTTATTGGATTTCTAGACAATACTTCAGATGAAGAAAAGCACTGCTCGTAAGAGAAGCTTGAAAATCATCTTTCCTGGGCTGAGGATGAGGGGTGGGTGGGAAAGGTTTCAAGTGAAAGCTGTCTGATTCACATTTCAGACACGCATAACTGTACTGGGAAAAGTATTAAATAATTATGAAAAAAGATTTAAAGAATAATCTAATAGCTATTTTTGGTTTGTTTTTAACTACTTTTACCAAGTATAACAGGTTTGAAAACAAAATTCTCTTTCGAACTGGAAATATGAGTGAAAAAAACACAAGTTTGTATCTTGAATCAGTCTTCACAGTAAAGCAATGTCTATGTGTAAAGGGAAAACAAGACAAATGTTGAGCTAATATAGCTATGGTAAAATGAACATAATAAATGGGTGTTATTCCTGAAGATCCACTATGGTTATACATCCTAATAGATCAGATTAAAAAGAAAGTAAGACTGGGGCGCCTGGGTGGCGCAGTCGGTTGAGCGGCCGACTTCAGCCAGGTCACGATCTCGCGTCTGTGAGTTCGAGCCCCGCGTCGGGCTCTGTGCTGACAGCTCGGAGCCTGGAGCCTGTTTCCAATTCTGTGTCTCCCTCTCTCTCTGCCCCTCCCCTGTTCATGCTCTGTGTCTCTCTGTCCCAAAAATAAATAAAAAACATTGAAAAAAAAAAATTTAAAAAAAAAAAAAAAAAAAAAAAAAAAAAAAAAAAAAAGAAAGTAAGACTTACACAGTTACACACCCCTGTGGATACTTGAGGTAGCCTCTCCTAGCCACACAGTTACAGGCTTCTGAATAGTTAATACATAAGGCTATCTGAGTAAAGCACCACTTGTAATGACAACATGACAAACTTAACGAAGCTAAGAAGTCCTTCTTTGTAACTTTAAAATGATTTCCTTCAACTTACTTCTTTCTCTTGACATGTTTTTTAGGTACTTCTACATACAAGAAATCCTTTTGGTTTATGGCCCTATTCTTTTTGCCATGTTTTCAACTGAGTCTTGTGTCACGCTAGGCATACCAGTGAAAGACACTAGAATAAGCATCATTAAACAACTTAGAACTCTGACTCCTGATTGGATTTCTTGATGCAACATAGATTCAATAATGTTGTAATGAAACATGCTGTTTTAGTGCAAAAGACTTCCAACAAATTACTATGTGCAAAAATGGCTTCACAATTTAGACAGTAATAATTCACTTTAACAGTGATGAGTAAGAAGTCTATACTGTACTGGTCTTCTCTCACCAAACAACTTACAGACTCATCCTCTTCCTCCTCATCTTCATCTGCATGGTGGAAGAAATGTCGATAATTTCCTGAATTTATTTCTGTATCTTCAGGCCCAACAAAGAACCTGGGGGCTTCACTCATTTTTATTTCATTTGATATAGATATAAAGCACTATACTAAAATTGCTTTTAAATAAACCATTCTCTCTCTACTATACAAGGTCTGTTGCAGCTTGTTTTTGCTTTTACAATCACTTGAAATTGTGATGACAGTTAGCTGGCAAATGTTCTTCTGTTCTCAGATATCATTGCTTCATTTGTTGATGAAGTTTAAAAGAGAGAGGCTTAGTGCTTCAGTGAGTCGATGCAACAATCTTTCTACCTAAAATACAATGAAAAAATTAATTTTGGAGACTGTACTTCAAAAACATTCATGTAAAAGTAAAATGATACTTGTAAAATCATTACCAGTAATTTGTTGCATACCTTCAAATACAAAGACATTTTCTTCCATGATATTAAAAAATTAGGCATTGATATTCAATAATCTACATTTTAACAATTCAGCACTGATTCAAAAATAACAAAAAGACAGTAACAGTAACAAAAATACACAGTAAATTCTTTAAGTCCAAAAATATCTAATAAGTGAGAAAATTATTCAAATTATAACAAAATTCCATTAAAAGCTGAATTCCTTTGCAACACAGTTCAGTAATATCTGAATAGATCAGATCAATATCTGGGGGAAAAAAACCCCAGATAAAATGCAATGTAAATTTAAAACCCATTGACAACTATAAATCAATTTGAAAACTCATTAAATCAATTTTTAAAAGGTTTTAACTTGAAAGTTCAACTTGCAAACGAGGCTTTTTTTTATTTTTATCTTTTTTAGGGAATAAAACCTTTCTGCATTCTAGTCTCAAAAAATATCAATAAAACGAGAGTAAAGAAAATATTTCATTTTAACAGCAGCTTTTGAAGTTTTAGAAGTCAAAAATTCTTTGGCTGAACTAATAAAAATCTATGGATTCTCTCCTCAAAAAAAAAAAAATGTACAAGTGTAACAAATTCTGCAAAAATTTTATGTGATTGACACCCAAGCTTTCCACATAAACAGATGTCTATCAACATCAGTTCAAGAAATCTCATGTAACAGTGACATCTCAAAATATTCTTTACCAAAGTTGTTTACATGTACTTGTTTCTTGGTCACATTAAAACTAATTACTTACCAAGATGAAACTATATATCAAATAATTCATTGGATTACTGGTAATATAATAAATTATTTGATCAAATATTCTTAAGAGTTGGGAGTGTATGTTAGATAAAAAACTGTAAGGTGTAACTCCAAAACTCTTATTTCTAAAGATGTAATTCTAGTTTAATTGGTGGCTCCCTATTAAATACTGAAACCCTAGTGTACCTAGGCAGGCTTCATTGTATCCAATTTTCAAATTAAAATTGCATGGTGTTATGAAATTTAAAACAGTTTGTGATTAAAAAAGGTAGAAATACTTGTTCAAAAGACAAATGCTACTCAACTCCGATTTATAAATTGGAAAGTACCATGCTACTAAAGTATCGACACTCAAGGAAGTGGTTCTCAAACTTCATCATACATCAGAATCACCAGGAGGGCTTGTTAAAATACTAAAGTCTCAAAGTGGGAGCCAATACTCTGCATTTTTAAAATTCCATGGTGATGCTGATGCTGCTGGACTGGTAATCACACTTTGAGAACCACTGCTCTAAGAGCGCCTGGATGGCTTAGTCTAATAAGTGTCAGATTCTAGATTTCAGCTCAGGTCATGATCTCACGACCCCAAGGAGGGATTCTCTTTCTCCCTCTCTCTCTGCCCCCTCCCCTGCTCAGGTTCCCACTTGCTCGTGCTCTCTCAAAAGAAATCAACTTTTTTAAAAAGGAGAGAGAACCATTGTTCTAGACTTTGACAAAAGTGGGTTAGAAAGCTTTTTCTAATAGTTGTTCAGATCCGTATCCTTAACTAAGTTACTGAAACGCTCTAGCCACCATCTGTAAACTGTGATAAATTTAATAAATTATTTTGAAAACTAAATGCCAAAGCAGCAATTTAGCACAGGGTAAACATTTAGTAAATGTGAGGTGTTTCTTTTATTGGCTTTTATAATTAAAAAAGAGATTCCTGATCTAACTTAACTGGCACAGAAAGACAAACAATTTAGTTTAGAATGTACCTATTTACTGCCCTTGCAATGAAGCCACAGAAACTCCTCTTTGCCACTGCTTCTGCTGGAGACCTCATTACGTTTTCTAGTCTTACGACACTGCTTCAGACTGTCATGAACACTACTGCCTGGAATAAATACTCATCTTCTCCCCAAATTTAAGCTACTTAATCCTTAAAATGACAACTTGGATCATCCATCAGTCCTATGTAGTGTACAGAAGTCCGTCTTTCTTGAGGACCCTCAGCTCTTATTGCTCAGTCTAAATAGACACATGACCAATTTTCCTGAAACCCCAAAAGCATTTTCCGGATGGAAACATTGCTGTGAATGGTGACAATGCTGCTGTCAAAGCTAAGTGTAATATCCTCACAACTACCATGAAAGTCATAGGAGCTTAAAACCCAAAATGGCAAGATTTGACTGGACAACTCTGAACCTTCTGCACGTCAGTTTAACCACTCGCTTTAAAAAACCCACGCTACCATCAGTATTTTGGTTTCTAAACTATTTACTTCTGCATCAGAACAAGGAAGCTCCATGAGGACAGAGATCATTTCGTCAGACATAAATAGGCACACTGAATTTGTTTTTAATGAATACTTTCAACCACTTAAAATGTTAGTGAAGTAACTGGAAGCAACGAAGCACAATGGTAAGACAATAGTAACAGTCAATAATACAGATTTTGGAACCTGAAAAATCTGGTTTCTAACAGAGGTTCAAACGTTTACTAGTAGCAAAAGTTTATTAGGACGAGTTAAGTGACCTCTCCAAGCCTCAGTACCTACCTCTGGAAAATGAGACGAATAATCTAACATACATCATGGAATTGTTGAGAAGTACATGAGAACATATGTAAATCACCTGGCACACATAAGAACTCAGTCAATGGCGGCTATCTTTAATATTTAATCTGCCTGAAACAAAAACTGTATTTTTCATTGAAGAATTTTCAACAGCAAAACAATACCCTATCCCAGCGTCGGGCAAGGATGCTAGGTGCTAAAGCCAGCCATGCTTCCTACTTCCCCAGCTAAGCCTTCCAGCACACTAGATCAAGACAAGTATCACCCATAAGAATTCAAAGGTCGCAAACTGCCAGAAGTCGTCCATAAACTAGTAAATGTGATACAATGGTCGCCACCCTCGTTCCTTCTCCCTCCAAGCGCGCGAGGTGCAACAATCGAACTCATTAGGTGAGGGAGAGACCTGCAGCCTCCGTTTTTATTCTGGAAAGCTGCAACGCAAGGGCCTTTTTGTTCTCTTGAAGTGGGGGTGCAGGCGGCGAGAAAAGGGGCAAAGACTGAAAACAAAAACAGCGATCTCGACCCACAGCAGTCCCCAAACTCGAGGCTGCCTACTTTGGTGGAGCGAGCCCACAGGCTAGAGTACCAGCTTAGGCGCTCCGCAGTTCCCTTCTGGCTGGGCTGAAATCTCGTGTATCTCAAACCCAAGAAATAAAAAAGGGACGCAATAGAAGAGAAGAAGAAATCCAGACGCGAAAAGCGCCTCAGGGCTGTAGTGTCACTCCTTCCTCGCCCACGCTGCCTTTTGCTCTGGCACACGCCCCTGGGAAGAGCGCGTGTCTGGGCTCCGCAACGCGCAGGAGACAAAGCAACTGCCCAGCAGCGGCCTCGGTGACCGGGTTCGGCAACTCGGTTCTCCTCCGGTCCCGGAATCCTCACCTGCCACCGCTGCAGTAGCCACGCGAGCTGCAGGAGATAGCCGAGCCCACTCGGGCTTCGGTTTCCCCTTTAATGCCGGGGACAGGAGTGAGGTGTTCGTCAAAAGACTACAGCTGTTAGGTAGGACGTCGGTCTCCTCTCTACAGTAGCAGATGAAGGGCCACGCAGAGGTTCTGCAAAGCACTACACCACCTCCCTTATCTCGGTCGCGCCTCTCCCCGCCCGCCTCGGGTCTCACCAAGAAATCTCACCGGGCGGAACGATTTCCGGCAATTGCCAAACAGTCCGCACGGCCCTCATAAGCACACACCTCTTAAAGACACCGGTAGTTCCGCTTCCGGCAGCACCAGATAAGTCGCGAGAGGAAGCTTAAATCCTGTCGTTTGCTTTTAGGACCACTTTCGGTGAGTGGTCGTCCCGGTATGCTTTGTTATGTCTGATGATTTTTAAAGTGAGGCATCACCTGACAGTAATTTCAAAACCATTTCTATCGACTAGTTTAAGAAAGGGTTTAATTGACTGTGGAGATTGCGCAGGCGCTCTTGGGGCGAGAGGGCCTTGCTTGGGCGTTACGGCGTCCCGCGGCCCCTGAGTGGAAAAGGGGCGAGTTTTGTTGTCAGGCGTGGGGAGGTGCCTAGTCTGTGTAACCGAGTTTTACTTGATGGTCTTCCTGCTTTTGTTAAATTTAGCTGGACCTTGCCCTGAAGAATTGATTAACGAGCCATTAAACCTCCCTGGAAATGCTCTCTAATAGTTAAAATAGCGTCCGAGAGTCGGAGCAGGTTCAAAAATTGACCGTGGCAGTTGGCTGACATGAACGAAGTCTCCCTACTTACTTTATCATAGTTGCCATTTAATCTGAAATATTCGCCTTTCGCCCCAAATTACAATCTCCTGTGGCGGGGGAGACGCGAATTCAAGGGACAATCTTGTCCCGTAGTTCTAAAGGCAAAGTACACACTTTTTTTCTGTGGACTTTTCCTTTAAATGAGCTTTTCTGAACTAAAGTGGAGAAATAATTTTCAAAATGGAAATTCACTTATCACATGTGGCTTCATGTGTATGCATATAGGGATGAAGGCATTTTTTTGTTAAAACCAATTTATAGGTTGAATCAGATTAGAAGTGCCTGGTGTAATTAGATTTCCCAGTCTTTAACATTACATAAAATTATGCTTTTCCTTTTGTCAGAGATTAAAGTAGACCAACGCAGAAGTAAAAATAATGATCACAAGTTCACATGTTCATTGAAATGTTACAGATTTTAAGTTTTTAAGGTGGAACACATGCATTTAACAACTTTTTGGAGGCTTAAATTGGTAGCCTTGATGGGTTTTGTCCAATCCTAATTTTATTTAAAGTGATACTTAACCACTTCATTTTATTGCACACAAAATAAAATGATTAAAGGAATTAAGTAATAAGTATTTACACAGGTACTTACTGATTTTATTTGACGTTGTATTAGGGACATAGTGTTAAAGCTCAACCGAATATTTGATCCTGACAGTTCCTCTTGCAAAATTAGAAGTTGTAGTCAGCCACCTTCACCTCCTTTCCTCATTCCTACTTTTTTTAATACACAAATTCTTAAAAATAACATATTTAAAGAAGTCCTAAACTTCATTTTTATAACTTAAACCACTTAATTCTATCCTGTAAACGATACCTTCATTCAGCATTTGGGTATAGGAAGATATTTAGGTTTGTTCTAATATTACAGTTTAAAGCCATTTTCTTTATATTCACTACTCAATTGGATGGTTTTTAGGGATCACATGGTGAGTGTACTTTGACAAGAAAAAACTACTGGTTCTTTGAGTTACTCTTGTGTATAAATGCCAATTAAAAAAAAAAAATTTAATGTTTATTTATTTTTGACAGAGAGAGAGAGACAGAGCCTGAGCAGGGGAGGGGCAGAGTGAGAGAGGGACACAGAATCAGAAGCAGGCTCCAGGCTCTGAGCTGTCAGCACAGAGCCAGACGCGGGGCTCAAACTCAAGAACCACGAGATCATGACCTGAGCTGAAGTCGGACGCTCAACCGACTGAGCCACCCAGGCGCCCCTATAATTGCCAAATATTAACAGCAAACTTTAACCTAACTTACACGATTTTCCTTTTTGTGAACTGATTTTTCTTAAGTATTTAAGCTTGTGAACCCCATTAGACTATAAACTCATTATAATGTATTAAATAACTCTTGAGTCTTCTGGGTTTTGATGTTAGCATTACAACAAACAAACATTGCCATAAAACATTAATCACCATAAGTGAAGAGACAAGATTTTCAATCTTTTTACTTGTAAGGAAAGCTTTTGAGAAAACAAAGTGTTCTTTACTACTTTGAACAGCTTGATGTGGCTGAAAATAGTGAAATGTTTTAACAGTAATCGTATATTGCTTGACTGTTTGCAAAGGACTTTCCAAGTCTTTTCAATCTCATTGATCCTGATATTTATGAAGAAGGAGGGATAAGTATTATTTTCTTTTTTCATATGTGGATACTGAGACTTAGGTACTTAGGTAGCTCTTACACTAGAAATTCTGACCCCTAAAAGTCTTGACTTCTTTGACACACCCTTCTTGGAGTGCGATAGATATGCAAGTGAAGTATTGTTTTCCTAAGTGAAATAACAATTATCTTTGGAACATGTGCCCTTTTCTTTTTTCTAATTCAGTGCTATCTTTCCTATGAGGAAGAGCAAATAATTCTTTATTCATTTACAAATAGTTGAATGTCCATTGTGTCCCAAACCATGTGAGATGATTAAAAATTAATACCGCTTTCTCATATATAACCTGAATTATTAATTAAAAAGTATTTTATAAGTTTTCTAGCAGAGGCCTGGGCCAAGAATTATTAAATCTGAGGACAATAATTCAGTTATTAGTGTAACAGGGGAAAAAAAGCCAACGGGAAATTTGAAGCAACATAGAACAGGCTGCAAATGCCTAGTGCTTGCACTTACTGTGTTGCTTGGTACAAATTGGATAATGTCTGTGAACCTCTATTTTCTTATCTATGAAGTAGATACACAACTAGTACCTACTTGACAGGATGTTGAGAGGATCATCACAGTAAAGCACTGTATAAATGTTTGAAATTTTTAAAAATTGCTTTTGCAGTTATTTAGAGAATTCTCCTTTAAAAAAAAAAATTGTTCCCTGTTCCTGTAGTTCCTATAGTTTTGGCTTTTCTGGATATTGTATAAAACAGTAGCATATAGTGTGTAGCCTTTTGTGTCTCACTTTTTTTACTTAGCATAATGATTTTTGAGATTCATCCTTATTATTAAGTAGATTTTTAGTTTGTTCCTTATCGATGTTCCTTATCAATTCCATCATATGGATCTACCATAATTTGTTTACCCATTCATCCACTGATGAACATTTGGTTCATTTTCAGATTTTAGCTGTTAGGAATAAAGCTTCTGGAAACAGTCACATATACATTTTTGTATGAACATATAATTTCTCTTTAGTTAAAACTGTTTTCAAACATGTTTACACCATTTTTTATTCTCACCAGCAATGCTCTGTACCCTTTGTAGTGCTTAGTATTGTCAGGTTTTGTTTCTTTTTTGTTGTTTTTTGCCATTTTGATGGATGTGTAGTAGTATCTTAGTTTTTATTTGTATTTTTTTAATTGTCTAATTGTGTTGAACATGTTTTCACCTGTTTACTTGCAAGTCATCTTTAATGAAATGTCTGTTCAATCTTTTGCCCATTTTTTAGTTGGATTGATCATTACCTTACTGAGATTTGAGAGTTCTTTTCAAATTCTGGACATAAGTTCTTTATTATATATGTGTACTACAAATATTTTCTCTCAGCTGAGATTGCTGTTTTCGTAAAATTTAAATTATTTCTTTTATGGATGGTTCTTTTTATTTGCTCTCTGGAAATCATAGCTAATGTAAGCTCACCAAGATTTTCTTTTTTGTTGACTTCTAGCAGTTCTGTAGTTTTAGGTTTTACATTTAGGTCTATGACCCATTGGGATTGCTTTTTACACATGGTGCAAGTTATGAATTGAGGTTCATCTTTTTTCATATGGGTGCTTAGTTGTTCTAGCATCATTTGTTGTAAATATTATCCTTTCTCTATTGAATTTCTTGGCATCTTTGTCAGAAATTAATTTACTATTTCTTTGTGGTTGTTTCTGGACACTATTCTGTTCCATAGATCTTTGGCTATCGTTTTCCGATACCACAGTCTTGATTACTATAGATTAAAGGAAGTCTTGAAACCAGGTAATGTGAAATTCTTCAACTATATCCATGTTTTTTGAACTTGTTTTAACTATTCTAAGTCTTTTGGTTTTTGAACTTGTTTTAACTATTCTAAGTCTTTTTGGTTTTCTATTTAACTTTAGAATCAGCCTGTCAGTTTGTACAAAAGAGCTGGCTTGGTTTCTGATTGTGTTGCATTGATTTTGTAGATCACTTTGAGGAGAACTGACATCTTAGGAAGTTTACCCAGCTTTTTCTCATTATTAGGATGGGAAGGGCTCTTGTTCCAGCATTCTAGATTCTAAGACAGAAGCTTCTGTGGGGATTTTTTAATGCTATTTCAGAAAGGAATAATGTATTTCCATTGTTGAATATTATAATTTACCAATTTCTATCTAAATTAACCACCTGAAGTTATTTTCCTTATCTGGAAAGTGTGAGATTGAATCATAATCTCTGGCCTTCCTTTTAGTGGTAACCTACTGTGTTCTACAGTCAAAGATCTAATTTTTACATTTGTCATGTGGTATATTTAATTTTTCAAAAATTTATTCATATTTCCTTACTTCTTGAAAATTAAATTTACTTTTAGTATCCTTTTCTATATTTGTGTGATACCAGAGAATAGAAATATGAAATATAGTAAGCCTTCTGTTAATAAAATTGGTCTTTCACATTAGAAAGCCTTATTTCTTTTCTTTTTTTTTTTTTAAATTTTTTTTCAACGTTTTTTTAAATTTATTTTTGGGACAGAGAGAGACATAGCATGAACGGGGGAGGGGCAGAGAAAGAGGGAGACACAGAATCAGAAACAGGCTCCAGGCTCCAAGCCATCAGCCCAGAGCCTGACGCGGGGCTCGAACTCACGGACCGTGAGATCGTGACCTGGCTGAAGTCGGACGCTTAACCGACTGCGCCACCCAGGCGCCCCAAGAAAGCCTTATTTCAATGAACTTTTTTTTTTCTGGAAGCTAGAAACACGTATCACCAAGAAAGGTGTATGTTTTAAAAGTGTAAAAATTAACTTTGAAAGAGAAAATGAAATAAGAAATCTTATTCTTCTATGAAATTAGCTCTTGCTTTTTTTTTTCTTTATTTGGAAAGTGCTTAGAGAACAGAAATAAGAGATTGACCTAATAGGTGCTTTCTGTCATATACTTATAGAACTTAGTATTAACATTGATATCTGCCAGGTTTCTTTGGTTCCAGTTAAACATTTGACAAAAACTTTCAGTCTGTACCTCTGATGAACCTATAATTAAAAAAAAATTTTTTTTAATGTCTATTTTTGAGAGAGACAGAGACAGAATGCGAGTGGGTTAGGAGCAGAGAGAGAGGGAGACACAGAATCCGAAGCAGGCTCCAGGCTCTGAGCTGTCAGCACAGAGCCTGACTTGGGGCTCCAACTCACAAGCTGGGAGACCATGACCTGAGTCGAAGTTGGACACTGCTGACTGAGCCACCCAGGCGCCCATGAACCTATAATTAATAAATATCAGTGTTCTGGGGTACCTGGGTGACTCAGTCAGTTAAGCGTCTGACTTCAGCTCAGGTCATGATATTACTGTTTGTGAGTTCAAGCCCCGTGTCGGGCTCTGTGCTGACAGCTCAGAGCCTGGAGCCTGCTTTGGATTCTGTTGTCTCCCACTCTCTCAGCGCCTCCCCTACTCATGCTCTGTTTCTCTCTCTCTCTCTCTCTCTCTCTCTCAAATAAGTAAACATTTAAAAAAGAAAAAAAAAGAACTCACACAACAACCGAAATAAATATATATATATGCATATATATATACGTATATATATGCATATATATATATATATATACGTATATATATATATATATAATCAGTGTTCTCAGTCTACAGCCTTTCCTTAACATCTAGATATTTAACTCAATAAATCTAGTTTGTATTTACTTGTTAAATGCTTTAACTCGCGGTTCTCAAATTGTGTGCCAAAGCTTTCCTGGACATCATAGTTAATTGACAGGATGCCATGGAATATTTTAAGCTTTCAAAGAAGCACAGCTGTACTCAACATCTATCAGATCTCTTGTGGACTACTAGTCTGAGGTAGTTCACAGTTTCAACATATGGTCACACTACATTGCTTTCTTGATATCTTCGCAAAACTGGTTTTTTAGATGGTTGCTGTGGTAATAAAGCAAATACTGCATGAAAATCAATGTGGAAGAGGAAATGAGGCCAGCAGGGTCTAATCTGATTGCAAGCTTTGAGAATTTGTACACTGACTAGCAGGTACATGCATGCCATTGTAAGTAATTGTAATTATGTAAGAATAAAATAAAAAGATTATTTTATTCTGCTTATATGTATTTTTCAAGTGGTTTCTCAGTTTTTAGGTATGAGTCCTTTGTTAGATATATATATTAAAAATATCTTCTCCCAGTCTGTGGATTAACTTTCCTTTCCTCTTGAACAGGCTTTGATTTTGATGAAGTGCAATTTGTTATAATTTTTTTCTTTTAAGAATAGTGATTTTTGTGTCCTGTTTAAGCAGTCTTTACATATCCCAAGGTTTTGAAGATCTTCCTATATTTTCTCCAGAAACTTTATAACTTACCTTTCATATTTAGGTTTGTGACTTATCTGGAATTAAGTTTGTGGAAGATGTAAGTAGCCCCCCGTACATATAGCAGATATTTCCAGCATCATTTATTGAAAAGGCTTTCTCTTCCCCCCTTTGTATTTATTTATGCCTTTGTTGTACATTGACTGTATACATGTGGATCTAATTCTGGACTCCTTGTTCTGTTCCAGTGACGTATTTGTCCATCCTTATGCCAATACTTCACTGTTGTATTAACTATAGTTTCATAGTAAGTCTTAAAACCTGATCCATTCATTTTTGATATTTTTTAGAAAGTGTAATAAGTTACATTTGTTTGATTTTGGGATATAGCTATCTGCTATAAAATGAAAAATGCATATACTTAGTATTTAGTTGAAAGTGAATAAACTTAGAACAAACTGTTTTATAATACATTACAGAGATAATTAACTTGTTTTTTAGGTTATGAGAGGACAGAATTAGCTTTGCAGAAACTTTGCTTTCAAAAATGGCTTATAGTTCATGCTAACCCAAGATTAAAAGATGTTATAAATGTACTGATATCTTCACTGGAAGTTATGAAAAGATCAGAAACATAGTTATTGAATGTGGAAAGTGATATATCATAGGGGAAGACACTTAATAGGCTATTTAAGCCATGGGTTTCTAGGCACACTCTATTCTTTTTTGTTCTAACATTCTCTCTGCAGTAGCATTCTCTTGTAGCCTCCTCCCTAGATTTTCTAGTGGTCAGTAAACATCCGTTTTATTTTTAGAAATAAAAACTTTATGTATTTGTATCAGAGCCCTGGTAGGAAATAGAAGATACATTTTACTGGGAATTTGAAGAAAATTTAACGAAGCTCCTCTATAAAGACATAAGAACAGGGTACGGGAAATCAACATGGAACCTGGAGATTAGTAACAGCAGGAAATAAGGATGGCATAGTACCCCTGAATTAACAAGAAGAAATGATGTTATAGACTTCTAATGAGAACTAGAGACATGGAGGATGGGCTACTCAACAGGAGCTGTAGTTATAGAAGGTTGCAGCCTAAACCAAGGAAGGACCTGTGAAACGAATATCCTGACTTCTTCTCCATTCTGATTTCCCTGCTGGTACCTCCCATTGGACAAGTCTAATCAGAAAACTATAAATGTAGTCTGTAAGGGTCAGTCTCTTTGGGCACAGTAGCAGGGAAAGAAAGGCCAAAAATTGATCTGGATTGATGAGAGTGGTGGCACACCCAATACTCTGCACAGAATAATTCCTTTTAGCTGAAAATATGAAAGACAAGGTCTTTTTTTTTTCTTTTGAATTTAGTGATTTTCCATATAATTTATGATCTAAAATAGACACATTTTATTTTGTTTT
Organism: Neofelis nebulosa; assembly: GCF_028018385.1. Classification (NCBI taxonomy): domain Eukaryota; kingdom Metazoa; phylum Chordata; class Mammalia; order Carnivora; family Felidae; genus Neofelis; species Neofelis nebulosa. The sequence continues at coordinate 76,246,121 of NC_080782.1, forward strand.
AATTTTGCCAGTGCACCCAGAGTTTTCTTTACAACATAAAGTATGTACAGGACCAAAAATCATTTCTCTTCAAGAAAAAGCAGCTTAGATGCAGTTCAGAAGAGCATATGATGAGATCTAGCATAGCTAAATATCTTCTTTTTCATTTATCATTTGAACATTTCCAAAATCTCATAAATTATTTGGATAGGCTTTGTTTTTGCATTTCCCAATGACCATAAATATATTTAGGAATAATATAAAACTATTTCTGCCTTTTATAACCTATCATGTATTTAAATGTCACATAACAACCATCTTAAATAAGTGACATTTCAATTGATGGTAGTGAGAGACTTGAAGCAAAACTTTTAGAAGTGTACTTGTTTATTTTCTTTTTTCCCATTATGTGGAAAATTTTCAGCGTTTATTCTCACATGGAAAGAGACAAGATAATGTGTCATGATGTATCTCAAAAATAGCTTTTGAATATTTTAGTTCATATACGTCACACAGTTCCTTTTCTGTACTATAATTATCTCCATCACAGATAATATCCCGGGAATGTTCAATTCATATGTAAGCAGAAATATGACAGAAGCCTGCACTGAAATAGCAACTGCACAAGCTTATCATTTAAGTTATATCTTTAAATATCTTTTACCTAGGTTCATGATGGTCCGTAGTGGAAAAAATGGTGACCTTCATCTTAAGCAGATTGCGTATTATAAACGAACTGGTGAATATCATCCAACTACGCTACCAAGTGAGAGGAGTGGCATAAGAAGAGCAGCAAAAAAATTTATCTTCAGAGGTAACATTAATGCCCTACATCTTAAGTAAAAAGTTAATATAGATGCTTTTCCATGTGTGTTCTCTGTGGAGTCCTGAGAATTTCTGTAGTAACTGGTTGTTGCTTAACAGTTACCAGTGTAACTGATGATGCCACTCACTCAAAAGCAAAATAAAAATGACACTGAAGCTAACTGAATGCCAGCAAGCATGAAAAGGCCATTTTAAATCATAGACCGAAAATGATACCATGAAAAATTAAACACTCACCTAAATTAACCTTGCCTGCTTTTGTTCTCAGGTGGTTCCAACTTTAATGACACTTTCTACCACTTATGTCACTATTAATGAAGAGCTTAATTGATGCTAATATGAAAGTGTTGACGTTAACTTTTCTTGCTATATTTATTCCTGTGGTCTCCCCCTGCCATCAGATATTCTCAGGATCACATTCATTTTTGGACACCTAATCCCCCTGAATGGAATGAATATTTGAAAGGCAGTAGAATCTTTATGTTGAAAGATTATGATAATTTTTCTCTTTCTCCTCTTCACAGGGAAGAGAAGTTTTGAGTTGAAATAAGCTGGTAGTCACCAGATAAATGAATGAATGTTGGTGCTATTAATGGGAGTTTTGTCTATAGGTAGAAAATCAGACTTCCTTAAAAGCGGGTCATGAAGACTATAAAATAATAAATAAACACCTCCTCTTATCTCTCTGTGTATAACCCTTCCTATAATTCCTCTACACTTAGTAAGGACACGTTTTACTTTTTGGTAAAGTTAGGATTCATTCATTTATTTATTTAATCATTTATGCAACAAATGTTTACCAAGTTCCTACTGTGTGCCAATCACATGTTAGGTTGAGGATAATACATTGATGAATAAATTAGATGAGGTTCCTGCTCTTAAGTTGCTTACCTTCTAATTCAAGTAAGGAATGTTCCACTCAGCATATAGTTAATTAAGCACATTAGTAACTTGATGCTGTATTTTGGAGTTTTTTTCCAGTTTGAGTACTCCCATGAAAAGATAATTTTATACTTCTGTGGTTATTACATGTTTTGGTGAGCAAGCTAGCTCCACTGTATAGTTACAAAATTACAGCAACTGGTGCTCCTCCTATGTATCTAGTAAGTTTAGCAGCTGAAAACCTTTCAGACTGCATGTATTCATTACAAATAAATATGCTATCTTAGAGGGAAAAAAAGAGTAAAAAAAAAAAACGTAACGGCTTGAAGATAAGGCTGTGATTATTTTAAAACTATATTGGTCTCTAAAAATTGCAATTATATCTTTTTGGCATTATTTATTCTAGAAAAAAAGCTGTTTTATGTTGGAAAAGACAGAAAACAAAATCGTTTGGTGGTTGTTTCAGAAGAAGAAAAAAAGAAAGTCCTAAGAGAATGCCATGAAAATGACACTGGAGCTCATCATGGCATATCCAGGACCCTTACTCTAGTGGAATCCAGTTATTATTGGACTTCTGTGACCAATGATGTCAAACAGTGGGTATGGCTTATGTATTAAGAATTTCTTAGGGGTACCTGGGTGGCTCAGTCGGTAAGTGTCCGATTCTTGATTTTGGGTCAGGTCATGATATCACAGTTGTGAGATCGAGCCCCACAGTAGGCTCCTCACTGGCGTGGAGCCTGCCTAAGATTCTCTCCTTCTCTCTCTGCCCCTTTCCCACTTGTGCATGCACGAGAATATTTTAAATAATGTCTTTGTAGTAGATATCCAAAATTCTTTATTGCTCCAGATTTATTCTAGATATTACCTCTTATTAAGCACTTTTTGTATGGTAGTTTTTGTACAAAAACATTTAAAAGGAGTTTTACTTCCCATCAAAATTCTCCTTTAAAATCACTAAAGTATAATTTGAACTAAAAAATTATTTAAACATTTGAAAAATAGCATATTTAAATAGATTATTTAGAACCAGGTTTTCATCATTCAACTCTTGTATAGGCAGAATTCAAATGGGGCTGAAATTCTTTTGACTAAATGATTACCTCTCTGATGGCAATCATGTGATCTTTTCTTGAGAGGAGACTATGTTCATAAGTCAGATCCATTGTATGCTCTCATCTTTTGTGCATATTTCATCTTGATATAGAAAATATCAAATATGGTAGATACCTCAAATCAACTAAAGGTAAAATCAAGTTGCAAAATAATGAAATTCGTCTGAGTTTTGTAACTTTATGACCTATTAAACCTTCAACTTCTTCTTATAGGAAATTCATCTAGGAATTGTGGTATTCTTACTGGTAGGTCATCTGATTCCTACTGTTTCTAGTGTACTTTATATGATGAATGGTAGGAATTCCTTGGTACGTATATGAGATCCCTTTAATAATTATAATAGTACATTGAAAAGATTGTCATTTCAGGTATAAAAAATTAAACCAACAACTAAAAATCATTTATGAGTTATCAGTTTGTAGTCTATGCATATATTCTAAGACCTCAGTAATTGTATTTGCCTTTATAACCTGCCACACATTACTTTTTTCAGTGAAATATTTGCCAAATCTTTATCATTTGAGAATGGATATGATTTTTGGAAATAATCAGAGGTTATTATGAAAACTAGTATATAAGTTGGAAGATAAGACTTTTGATTAAAAGTAACTGTAATGCAAAGACAGTTTATAAAATTTTGTTCACAAGTTGGTTTAAAAGAAGTTTCCTAAGTGGAATTCTAGAAATATGTTGAGCAGTGGCAGCATCCATATGTTAATCAATTCTCATCCCACTTACGTAAAAACCTCCATGACAGCATGGGCTTTGCTTTTGGTCTTTCTATTTTCTTGAGACCTCGAGGGATTTCTGGCATCTGTAAGTATTGTTTGAATAAAATTATGTTTTAATAAATATTGTTGGAATAGACTAATGACTACATTTATTAGAATGATAACTTTAAAAGAAAAAATCTTTTGATTACAGAAATTATTGTATATTCAGCTACTGACTTCAAATTTTAACAAATTTGACATAAGAAATTTGTTTGAAGATTTATTCATTTAATAAATATTTATTGAATATAAACTATTGTTCCATGTGAATAAGACCTGTTAAGGTAGTCCTTGGATTGTAATAACAAGTAATATTTTGCTTATTATTCTAAATAGAAGGTTTTATTCTATTCTGAGAATAGTCTAAAAGTTTCTCTTTCAGAACACAAAGTACCAGTTAACCATTTTAAAGTTCAGATTTATAAGACTGGTATTATGTTGACTATATTAACATCTGTATTTCATTTCTTTTTTTTTTTTTTTTTTTACTGTGTGCCTATTTTATAGGTATATGCTTGTCAGCATTGCCAAGTGGCAAAAAATACAGTTATTCTAGCTCCTAAACAGCACTTTCTCAAGGTGGAGAATCCATGGAGTATAGTTACTGTTGATCTGATGGGCCCATTTCATACAAGCATCAGAAGTCACGTGTATGCTATAATCATGACAGATTTGTTCACAAAATGGGTTGTGATTTTGCCTCTCTGTGATGTTTCACCATCAGAAGTTTCTAAAGCTATTATCAATATATTTTTCTTATATGGACCACCACAGAAAATAATAATGGACCAAAGAGAGGAGTTCATTCATGAGGTAAGATAAATAACTTATATCTAAGAGCATATTTTACTTACCTTTCAGTAAGTAATGAAAAGTAACTAATGAAAAGCCTCACCCTAAGTGCATATAGTGCTTAGAGATAATAATAATAACACTGTGAAGCTATTATGAATCACCAGTTTTTCCAGTTATGTTTAACGTCATGTGATAATCCAGGAGTTTGGAAATTTTACCAAAGGTATCAATAAATGTTTATAAGCCTCTTTTGTGAGGTTTAATAGAAAAAAACTAAAACTCACAGAAGATTGAGAAAATTTGTTCTTTTTGCTGTGATTTCAGTGGTTTAAATATTACTGAGAGAACATAATGGTGACAAAATGTAATGTTTTCTTTTCCAGAAAATACATAGAAAACACTGCTAAAGTGTTGAAATAATATTAGAATATTACAGTGTGGATGAATACAATGTGTGTGTGTATTACACAGTTGGATGAAAATACAGATGTTTTAATAAAATGCATGAACTTTTTGTAAGTCTCTGAAGGAAAGACAATAAACATTGTCAAAGGAAAATCTGCTTCTTTGATTTTAAAGATAGGTCTTAAGGAAAACCAAAATTATAACCATTAATAGAATGTCTTGTTGATGGAAGAAAAAAGGCTCTTGGGGTAAGGATATCAGGATAGCATCCCACAAATGAATTCACTGGATCGTTCCTAGACAACTTATTGAAACAAAGTTGTCTGACCCTTTTCCAGAGGTCAGTCATTTAAAGCCATTGATTATAACCTCAGATTGAGGCTATCCCAAATGATACCAATTCTCTGGGATTTCTCTCTTTCTCTGTCTCTTTCTCCCTCTCTCCTTCCTCCCCACCCAATGTGGGGCTCAGACTTAAAACCCTGAAATCAAGAGTCGCATGCTGTACCCACTGAGCCATGTAGGTGCCCCTCTAGGATTTCTTCTAAATTACTTTTGAATTAAAAGGAGGCAGCCTAAATTAGTACATATATTAGCTAGGAACTCTATTAGCTACAAGTAAGAGAATAAGGTGCTATCCTGATATCCTTACCCCAAGTAAGGTACAAGAGAGTACCCCTCTCTTCTCTCGGCTGTCCAAGGTTGGAAGGGTAACTCTGAATGTCATTGGGGACCCATGCTTCTAGTATTATGTTCCATCATCTTTGAGATGTGACTCTCAATCTTATGTTCATGACATGGCTGCCAGAGCCCTTGCCACAAAGTCTATGTTTCAGACAGAAGAAATGGGTAGGACAACAGACCAAAAAAGCTAGTACCATCTGAGTCTGCCCAGCAACTTCCATTTACAGCTCTTTGGGCCAGAACTATATCACATGACTACCCCTACCTGCACAGCAGCTTGGGAAATATGATTTTGTTTTTGTTGGGTTTTTTTTCCTAATTTATTAGCTTTACCTTTTTAGTTACTATGATACTTGTCTTCTTACAATTAAGCAACAAGAATATAGTTTTTCAAAAGACAGGTTTATTAATCAAACATTTACCCAGTTAAGAATAATAAAACATAGTCCGAGGCATAAGGTAGGAAAAGTAAGTTGTTTCACATTTTATAGACTTACTGTTAGAAGTTTTCTAAACTCATTTTGGCTTTTGTTAGGTCCTACAGATAATAAAATAACCACAACAATAATAGTAACATTACAAGTTATAAAGTACTTACTAGTTGCCAAGAACTGTTTTAGGTGCTTTACAAACATCTACTCCTATAATTCTCAAGAGTCCTGGGTAGGATTTTCCTCATTCTACAGATGAGGAAAGTGAGTACACAGAAGTTTGGTTACTTGTCAAAGTCACATAGCTATTAACCAGATTATGTGACTTCGTGTTTTTTTGAGAAATTGTTTGCTGAATTAAAATGTTACATGAACTCAGGGTTAGTGTTAAATTCTTTTCTTTGATTTCCTTGCTGTATGTGTATGTTTAGCAAGGCACTTAGCCTCCCAAAGTTTCAACTTCTTATCTGTAAAATGGAGTTAATGATAACTTACGATTGTTCTAAGCTAATGTAAAGCATTTAGTGTACTGACCACGTAATGACTCAATAAATAGTCATTGCTGTTTTTAATACAATATGTATGCTTTTATATAGAATGGCTACGATCAGTGAAAAAGGCAAGATTCAAATTCTTTTGAAACCTTTCAGTCAGTGGAAGAGTAAAATACAAACTTTATTCTTTCTTTAATTTTTTAATTTTTATATTCTCAAGTTAGGTAACATACAATGTAGTCTAGGTTTCAGGACTAGGACCCAGCAATTCATCTCTTACATATGACATCCAATGCTCATCCCGAAGAGGGCCCTCCTTAATGCTCATCACCCAGTTAACCCACTCCCTCACCCTCCCACCCCTATCAGCCCTCAGTTTGGTCTCTGTATTTAAAAGTCTCTTATGGTTTGCTTCCCTCTCTGTTTTTATCTTATTTTTCCTTCTCTTTCCCTATGTTCATCTGTTAAGTTTCTCAAATTCCACGAGTGAAATCCTATGATATCTGCCTTTCTCGACTGACTTACTTCGCTTAGCATGATACTCTCCAGTTCCATCCATGTTGTTGCAAATGGCAAGATTTCATTCTTTCTCATTGCCAAGTAGTATTCCATTGTATGTATATATACCACATCTTCTTTATCCATTCATTAGTTGATGGACATTTGGGCTCTGCATATTTTGGCTATTGTTGATAGTGCTGCTATAAACATTGGGGTGCATGTGGCCCTTTGAATCAGCATAAAATACAAACTTTAAAGTCAACTTTGTTTATATATTTTTCAGATCAATGTTGAACTATGTGGATTGTTTGGCACAAAGCAAATTGTAATTTCTCACGCCTCCCAAGCTGTTAATCGAACTGAAAGTACATCTAGCACAATCAAAGCATTTCTTTGTAAACACTGTGCTGACCACCCAAACAACTGGGATGATCACCTATCAGCCATTTCATTTGCCTTCAATGTAACTCACTTGGTGTGTGTCTTTTTATACTTTTTATAATTTCTTACTTTTGAGTGATGACTGTTTCTTGCTATGTAATTTATTACAAATTGTTGTTTATTTTCGTTAAAATAGGAACCTACTAAAAATACACCATATTTTCAAATGTTTAATCGAAATCCTTATATGCCTGAGACTTCAGATATTCTTCATGAAGTGGATGGTGATGATACAAGTATGTTTGCCAAAATTCTAGGTGCAGTTAAAGAAGCTGATAAATTATCAAAAATGGAGAATAAGACAGCATCAGGACGACAGGTGATTCTATTTAATAGAAAACTCTATAATCTAAAAATCCAGGGGCGCCTGGGTGGCGCAGTCGGTTAAGCGTCCGGCTTCAGCCAGGTCACGATCTCGCGGTCCGTGAGTTCGAGCCCCGCGTCGGGCTCTGGGCTGATGGCTCGGAGCCTGGAGCCTGTTTCCGACTCTGTGTCTCCCTCTCTCTCTGCCCCTCCCCCGTTCATGCTCTGTCTCTCTCTGTCCCAAAAATAAATAAAAAAAAAAAAAAAAACGTTGGAAAAAAAAAAATTAAAAAAATAAATAAATAAAAATCCATAAGGCAATTTAAAAAATTTTGGCATACACATACATACACACAGAGGTACGCACACATCCATAAACATATATATAATATACTAAGCCAGATTTTTTTCTGTTAAATTCTGTTTGTCTTGATAAAACAGTATGCTTATTATCTATAAAATCTTGAGAGACCGGGGCGCCTGGGTGTCTCAGTCGGTTGAGTGTCCAGCTTTGGCTCAGGTCATGATCTCACCATTTGTGAGTTTGAGCCCCGCGTCGGGCTCTGTACTGACAGCCCAGAGCCTGGAGCTTGCTTCAGATTCTGTGTCCCCCTCTCTCTCCGCCCCACCCCTGCTTGTGCTCTGTCTCTCTCTCTGTCTTTCAAAAATGAATAAATGTAAAAAAAAATTTTTTTAAAAATCATGAGAGACAATAATGGGAGAACCTTGTATTTTGGTATCAAGTAGAGCTGAACTCAGATTTCTGGTCTTGTTGCTTTCCAGTTGTTTGATTTGGGCCAATGGCTTAACCAATCTCAGTTTAACTTCTTTGTGAAGTTAGGGTATTAATGATACTGGTTTTGAAATATTTTAAGATTCAAATGGGATTCATACCCACTTTGTAGTAGTATCTCAGTAAAATAACCATTTTGTTATTATCTGCATTTACCTTCAAGATACTATAGCTCTTTCATTCTTTTGTTCTCTTTTTTATTTTGCTATTGTAGGTGGAGAACAACAATTTTGAGGAACTGAATAAAAGCAAAGTCATTGTTAAAAAGAAACCAAAGCAGTTAAATCCATTTCATCTAAAAGTAGGTCATGAAGTTTTACGACAAAGGAAGAATTGGTGGAAGGATGGTCGTTTCCAGTCTGAATGGGTTGGTCCTTGTGTCATAGACTATATTACCGAAAGTGGATGTGCTGTTCTGAGAGACAACACTGGGACTAGACTTAAAAGACCTATCAAAATGTCCCACCTTAAGCCCTATGTAAGAGAGTCCAGTGAACAAGGTAAACATCTGTCATTTATCTGAATTTTTAGTCTTTGAATGAGGAGAGAACTTAAAAATAATATAAGAATCCCCCGACCCTGGCCTAAACTCCTTCTCTTAGTTAGGTTTTCTTTCCCCTTCCCATTTTTATAAAATGTGGTATAGTTTTAGATACCAAGTATTCTGTTTTATTAGAATGTCTCTTCTGAAACTGTCAGGCTTGGAAGAAATTTTATTTTGATTTCTAGTTTACTTTTCACACATTTGCCCCACAGTTCACATAGGAGATGCTGTACCTATTTCACAGAAGGAAGAATTAATACCTTTTCTATTTTTACTTTCACAATATTTTACTTGTCACTTTGTGCCTTGTTTAATATCAGAAAATATCAACTAAGATAAATAATGCCAGAACCAACCGTACTAACCATAATTCTGTGAGATAAATACACTAGGGAACTTTAAAAAAAAAGTGATTAATTTGTAATGTTGCACCATAGTCAGGTCATGATGGATGCAAGGAGGGTGCAGAGTAGGGTGTAGTCAGAATGCTTTAAGGTACTGTCAGAAGAGGTAATAGCCTTTTGACAGCAAGGTTATACTTGCCCCCAAATGTGGTTTTGAACAGTCAGGATGATATCCTGATTTCTTTAACTCTTCCGTTCAGAGATTAAGAGATAAGTGACATTTTGCCATGGCTTTCAGATTAAATCCCACTTTCTCCAGCCTATTTTAACTGCTCCCTACAGATTCTCTCGGGTGGATAACTGACAGGGAGTGAATTGGTACCTCATCCAGTTAATTTTGCTTTTCCTATAAAGCACTATTATTTGAATATGAATAACAAAGAAAGATAATACAGTACCAGGCTTAAGTGAATATTATAAGAGCAATAATAGACTATTTATGTTTACCCTAGTTTTTTAGGATAAAAAAGCCCTTGGAGGCTGCTCAAGAATAGTTCAGCTTTGCTTCCGATCTGGATTACAACTCTCATGTTTAAAATTCTTAGCACCTTTCCTTCTGCTTATGACAGCCTAATTGCTCTATTAGTAAACTTACCTTGGACTGTTCTAATTCTGAAATCTCACAGTACTCATTCTCTTTCTTGGAAGGTCGGCGCTTTCATTCCTTGTACCTCTTCTCAGTACTGAGTTCCCTTCATGATTTGTCTTATGCAAATTAAGTAGGAAAAAAACTGATTATACAGGTACATGTTGTCCTTTTTTCTCTAGCATGATTTTCTCCCTAGTCTCAGCATTCAGGACTTGCTCCCTTCTAATGTGTAAACCTTCCTTAATTAATACAAAATTTACATTGAAAATGTTGCTATATCAGGATCTGTTTCAACATTTTACAGTTTGCTGTTACCAAAGACTTTCTCAGAAAGGAGGCCAAACATTTTGCTACTCCTGCATATTTCAGAATCCAATTGAGGAGAACAGTTTCTAAACAGAGGCAGTCTAATTTTTGCCTCATGCTCGAATTCTCTGCTGATATTTCTTCCAGTAATATAAAAGAAATTACAATTTTAGTACTAGTGTACAAATAAGAAACCTGAGATAAATGGGTAAAATTGTTTTTTCTTGTTAATCAAAGGACGTGTGGTCTGGCCATCCTGGAATCTGGTTCTTGATTACTCTTTGTTTCTTATTTTGTGTTTCTTTTTCTTTTCTTTTCTTTTCATTTTTTTCTTAGATTCAAAATAAATGTGATTTCTGCCATCTTTTTCTTCAGTATCACACATTTTCTTGAAAATCTTTAATTCAAAACCTGATTTTAAAGAGTCCTTGAGCTGAATGTGAAGCAAACTAAATGTCTTTGAATGACTTAAATCCTTTTCTTTCATTTGACATAAATTTGAAAGAGGTATAGCCTCTGCACTTATCATTGCTGTGCACTGTCTGCACTTATCATTGCTACTCTTACCAGCCATGAGATCTTGTAGCTGTTTTAAAGACTCACTGTCCAAAGCAGATAAGCTTCTGTTGCCAACTTCTTATCCATTCTTATCTAGAACATGAGGGAACACATTCAGTACTAGGTCTACAATATTTCTCATTGCTATTTTAAGCAACCCTATGTCATTTTGTTTAGTAGTTCAATGTCAGGTACCTTTTCAAGACTAATTATTTTAACAAGAAGTTTTATGACATTCCATACTATCTTTTTGTGATCATAATGTTCCCTTTGAAAGGAAAAATGTTACTGACTCCTTATCGTATCCAACATACATTTTGAGTAGTTTTATTTTGTTTTGGGTGGAAGTTGTGATAGATATCTGTCTGCTGATTGCCCTTCACAATTTATGAAATGGTCTTCATTATTTTGTAAGTTTCCTTTTCCTGCCATAACAAATTACCATAAATTCAGTGGTTTAAAATGCACATCTTACAATTCAGTATCTTAGAATGCCAAGATAATTTTTCTTGGGCTAAAGCCAAATGTTGGCAGGGCTGTGTTCCTTTCTGGAAACTCTAGAAGAGAACCTATTTCTTTGCCTTTCCCACCTTTGAGGGGCTGCCCACCTCGTGTGGGTTGTGGTCTCCTGCCTCTCCAGAGCCAGCAATGGCTGGTAGAGTCCTTCTCAGGTCACAGGCACTGCAACCTTCTCTCTTCCTCCTCCTTCCACATTTAAGGACCATGTTCTTGAGGCCACCTGGATAGTACAAGATAATCTTCCTATTTTAGGGTCAGCTGGTTAACAACCTTAATTCTGTCACTTCTCTAATTTTCCTTTGTCATGTAAGGTAATATAAGTACAGGTTCAGGGAGTTTTTGGTACATGGACATCTTTAGGGGCCCATTATTCTCCCAACCACAATTATGGTCTAAAGTCAGGAAACAAAACTAACCTTAGTTCTTTATTGTCAAGCCCATGATTTTTATTGTTAATGTAATTCATCCACAGAACCTCCCTTTGTTTGGGCTCCTAGTTGTATAATCTCTAAATCAAGAGTCCTTCAGTTCTCTGTTGTTAGTATTGCTTATCTATTATAGTGACAATTATGTAGTATCAAATTATAATTATTGTTATTTTATCATAAGGAAGGATATACTAGTGTGGCAATACATTCTAATACTTTTAGGATTATCAGGCCATATATAGAATTAGTCTGGTCACCTCTTTTCAGAATAAGAAAATTATTTTAAAACCATGTATTTTTCTGTTTGAAGAAACAAATTAAACCGAATTATGCGGACTTTTTTGAGACTTTAATTTTAACTTATTTTTCTTCTTAGGGAAATTTAAAAATTTGTTTCTTTTATTTTTTTACCGCTTAAAACTATATAAGGTGGGGTGCCTGGGTGGCTCAGTTGGTTAAGTGTCCCACTTGATTTCAGCTGAGGTCATGATCTCATGGTTTCTGAGTTCAAGCCCCATGTCAGGCTCCATGCTGATTGTCATTCTCATTCTCTCTCTCCCTCCCTCCCTCCCCCACCCCTCCCTGCCCGCCCCCTCCCCCCCCACCCTACCCTGCTTTCTTGCTGTCTCTTAAAATAAAAATAAACTTAAAAAAAAAAAAAACAACAAAAACTGAGTAAGGAAAAGTATGTCAAACTGCTGGTAACACCTTACCTCTTTTTGTGAGAAACTAAAGACCTAATTATTCAGTCTGGTCAAAACTGAAATAATGCTTTTCAGCAAACAGATGTCATAATGATAACTAAATTAACAGAATGAGAAAAGAAAAATTAAGTAAAGTTTATCATGTAATGTGACTGAATTGAAAATGTTTTAATATTGTATGTTTACCTCTCTATCTTGGGGGTAAAAACTTAATTTCTTCTTTTTAAATATCCCTAACTCAGGATTATTCTACATCAGTACCATCCAGTAGATATATATAAAATGCAAAAATTATTTAATAGTGTAATTTTAAATTTTCTAGTAGTCACATTAAAGTAGAAAGAAATAGGTGAAAATAATTTTAATAATATATTTGATATAACCCAGTGTATCTAATTATTATTATTTAATCATGTGAGTAGGGCCTGATCGAAAGTCTTTTTCAGGTAATTTTTGGTAATTTGTTTTGAAGTTAAAGAGCATTTCTGTTAGCTCCAGTAGGTTTAGACCATAGTAGGAGTTGAAACATATTTGACCTTTCTGAATGAATGAGAATTTTGTTTTTTTTCTTACACAAACAAGGCTTGAAATCTCCAGAGTAATTTTCCATTGCATATAAAGTGATTTGTATAGAATTTGCCAGGTATAGTTCTTGTTGTTTACAGTGTTATTGCAATAGGTACTTTAAAATGTATCACTTACTTAAAAGAAAAAGTATGTATATTATATAAAGACATATATAGAAACTCTCCTCTCATAAACAAGTGAAGTTGGTAAAATCCATTTATTTCGAAGTTCAGTGTAACAAGGGGGTGTTTAAGCTGAAGGTCTGTGAGTACATTTCCAAGATACCAAAGTGGTAACTTCTAAGAACTTTATATCTGTGCATGTTTTTCCTGTTGATACATGTTTACTGGACATATTTTTTAAAAGAGACCTGATTTATCTGCATTGAAAACAGTGTTTGAGACCGAAAACGTCCTTCATCAAAGATCTTGGCAAGGATCTTTGGAAATACCTTAAATGCTGTGGTATCTGCTTTCACTGATATTTTTGTAGCTTTGTGCAGGAATTCCCATGGCTTATTTGAAAAATTTCATCAGCAATGCTTTTATCATACCTAACCTTTTAAAGTTCTCTTATATACTAGTATCTAGCCTTCTCCAATATTAAGAGCCTTAAGAGTGAACTTTGATTTTGAATCTTAGCAACATGCTAAAAGTGTTTCAAATGCATTGATCACAATTTTGTTCTTTCTTACTGCTCTTGGGCAGTAGCACTTCTCATGGTTTGTATGATTTGGTTTTTATCTTTCAGAGTACCTCTTGTCCAACAGTTCATCATGCTAACATACAAAACTCATTCTTAACCACCTTCAATTATCCATACTTTGATTTTCATCATAAATATGTGTATCTTCTTACCATCCTTCTCAATTTTAGTTCCTACTATTCATAAATAAGAATTGGTGGGGTAAAACTTGGAAAAACCTCTCAGAACTAAAATACCAAGTATACTTTGCTTAATGAAGAATAAAATGGGCAAAACTAAATGCCCACACAAGCCAAGTCCATTTATACCATCTGTGGGTAGAGACCATGGCTTTGATCTTTTGAAGTTTTTAAATCAAAAGTGCTTAAATGTTGTAAACTTAATGGGATTGGATTAGGCTCAGTAAGCTTTCCACAAGTTAGCATGAGAATGGGTAGAAGAGGATCATATTCCAGGGTTTATTAGGAAATTTATATGCTCTGAGAAGTTTTTGTTAATCTCTTATCTAAATGGGCAATTAATCTTCCTTTTGATATTTCTTGAACTTAAAATTTGAGGATTCTTTAAGCCATTAAAATCGTAGAATTATGAATGTTTTGGGAGAAAAATCCAGAAAGAGAAAGCAGGGGTCCAGGAAGTTAATCATCTATGGTGGAAGAGTTCTTTGTTGTAACGAATTAAAAAATGCCAGGTTGGGAGGAATCCTTTTATATACATTAATCTTTTTTTTTTTTCTTTTACAAAGATGCTACTGCTTTTCCATCAGTTTAACATTCATATTAAGCATTTTTTTTTTCTTGATAGTGATGATAACTTTGCTCAAAATAGAATAAAATGCTGGCAAGGAAAGTTCCTTGTCAGTATTTCAGTATGAATTTAGCTATACCTTAAAACTTCATGAACATTTTGGTATTAAATTAGACTTAGGTAAGCTAAGTATTTTAAGCCCACTTACACATAAGCTTGCCTACTTACCTGTATCATATAAGCCTGACTTCAGTAACTCTCACAGAAGCCTCATTCTAGTAACTTAATATTATTATTTGTTTATAATTTCATATTATAAACAATTTGATATTATTGCTCTACTACATATTCTATGAAGATTAAGTTATCTGAAGTTACAAATGTGAGGATTTAATTTGTTAAATATCATTCAAGATCCCATTAATTCACTCAGAGGTGCTTTTAAGGATAACACCAACATCAGAAATAGAGTTCTATAACTTTGCTTTTAATCTTTACCATCATCTTCAGCCCCTTCTATCCCTTCACCCATACCTGCCAAAGACAGGTCAAGGGAACAGGACAACTTGACTCTTTTAAAATTTTTGGTCTTTCCTGAACTCTATGCATATGAACTGTATTTGTCATTTTTTTTAATGTTTATTTATTTATTTTGAGAGAGCATGCATGTGTGAGTAGGAGAGGGACAGAGTGAGAAGGAGAGAGAGAATCCCAAGCAGGCTCTGTGCTGTTAGCGTGGAGCCTGATGTGGGGCTCGATCCCATGAACCATGAGATCATGACCTGAGTTGAAATCAAGAGTCTGGTGCTTAACCGACTAAGCCACCCAGGCGCCCCTGTATATATCATTTTATTCATCCTTTGACATGTATATTTATTTAGTAGATAGGAGAACCCACCAGAAGTTAATCTTATTGTTAATTTTTATTACTTGGGGTTTCATCCTTATTTAACATTGTTTAATTTTAAAATGATGTTTAATTATAATACTAAAAGGTGACCTTATGATGTTTCTTCTTTCAGACAGTCTTTATCTCTTGCAAGGTTCGGTAGTGGCAGATCATGACTACATCGGATTGCCTGAAATTCCAGTTGGAGCATACCAAGCAAATATTCTGGTAGAAGATGCAACTATTGGCGTAGTCGATAATGAATTACTGACATCAAGCAAAGATGGTGAACTATTAGAATATAGAAGTGCCAAAATCTCTCCATTGCTGGAAGATCATAGTACTCTTGAAAAGCAGACTTTCAGTCTGTTGGACTCTTCAAACCAAGTCCTTGAGTACTTAAGTTAGTAAATACTAAAATCTATTTAAAGTGTTTGTTTAGAATGTATAACTCCTTGAATCTTGCTATCTTTTCCATTCAAAAAAGTTGTATAGAAGTGTCTTGACACACTCTCGATGACTAAATCCTGAAGTTTTATTTTATAACTATTAATTTATATAAACTTATGTTTGAATGTCAATACATATATATAAAGGCAAAGAAAACATATAATATATAGAATTCCCTTTTTCTTCTGAAAAGAGAATAGGCAAAGCATGATTACTTCTTAGGAAGGAAACTGCATTCCAGCTCAGAACTCTCAGATCTTTCTCTGCTATTGGTGCCATGTTTTCAGTTTAATTTTTTTTTGGAATATTTTCCCCCTTTGAAAAGTAAGTTTGAACTACCTAGAATGGGATTAATAAATATTTATTCAACCATAACGATGAATTAAGTGAAACTTCTTTCTGTGTCATAGGAACTTTTAAAAACTATTGTAGGGAAAAAATTTTAGAGTTGTTTAATAAGCTCTTAAAGGTATTGATAATTTCACCTTGTAGGCTCAGAATTTGTATCTGAATCGATGTATTGTTTTGAAAACAGTTGTGCATTTCCATAGTATATATTAAGCCAAAAACACCTTTAATAACATTTTTCTTCAATCTTAGAGAAGCAAATAATGCTAACTAGTATAAAAGATTTTAAACTATAAGCTCTGATATTCTGATATTTATAACTTTATTCAACAAATATTTGTTGTAAAACACTTTGAAGAATTTTCTGGGAAGATTAAAGAATGAGTTAGATGTGTGTCTCATCTTCATAAGGGATTTACAGTGTGGTAAAGATTATAGACCATATAAGTCATGTATAACACAAGTTACAAATTACATGCTGAAGTCCATTAGAGAAGTACAGGTAATATACAGAGAGTGTCATAAAGGAGAGATTTTAACTTCTAGATAGAAAATTTAGGATTATGCTTACAAAAGAAGGATCATTTGAACATGACTTTGAAGAATGCACAGGATGTGATGAGACGGTACAAAAGAGAGGAAGAAAAATGAACAGAGTCAGAAAAATATTATAGTGATTCACAGAAAGGCAGGGCTTTTGGTTGTCTATAGTACCTCAGATACTTACATTCAGGTGTAATGTATGGGAAAATAAAGCTGAAAAGGGAAGTATGAATGAAACTTTGTGGAGGGTGTTGAATACGGTTATGGTTTGAATTGTGAAGTACTAAACTCTGGTACCTCAGAATGTGACCTTATTTGGAAATAGGGTTATTGCAGATGTAAACATCAGTGTAGATGAAGTCATATTGGAGTAGAATGGGGTCCTAATACAATATGACTGATGTCTTTATAAAAGGGAGTAATTTGAACACAGACTCAAGAGGAATGAAGAGGAAGGCAGGGACTGGGCATATATCTTCTACAAGCCAAAGAATGCCAGATTACCAGCAAACCTCCAGGAACTAAGGAGGAGGCATGGAACAGATTCTTCCTCACAGGCCTCAAAAAGAATCATCCCTGTTAACACCTTCATTGTTGATTTGTAGCCTCCAGAACTGTGAGGCAATAAATAACCTTTTTTATACACAACCCAGTTTATGGCACTTTTTTATCGCAGCCCTACCAAAGTAATACAAATACCCAGCTAAGTTATTTTTTATTTTCTGAGGGCTATTGAAGGTTTTGTTTTTGCTTTTTATTTTTTTTTCTTTCCTAATATAAGTTCTACACCTAGCATGGGACTGGAACCCATGGCCCCTAGATGAAGAGTTGCATGCTCCACTGACTGAGCCAGTCAGGCACCCCCATTGAAGGTTTTTGTATAGGGAGGTGTCATGATCAGAAATACATTTTAGAGAGACTCCTGCCTGGGTGGCTCAGTTGGTTAAGCATCCAACTTCAGCTCAGGTCATGACCTCTCAGTTTGTGAGTTTGAGCCCTGCGTCGGGCTCTGTGCTGACAGCTCAAAGCCTGGAGCCTGCTTCAGATTCTGTGTCTCCCTCTCTCTCTCTGCCCCTCGCCTGCTCGCACTCTGTTTCTCTCTCTTTTCAAAAATCAACATTAAAATTAATGATAAAAAATACATTTTAGGAAGTTTAATCTGATAGCTAATAAAGGTTAGAGGAAGAGAGAAGAAAAGAATGGGGATTATTTGATACAGTTTGGCAGTGATGAGTAATGGGAACCTAAACTGTTAATGAATAGAGCATATTTTAAGATCAACAGAATATCCCACACATTATGTATGAACCTTACTGAACGGTGATATGATACTGGAAATAGAGACCTGAGATACTGTAATTACTCATTTAAGAAGAAAGATTAGGGGCACTTGGGTGGCTCAAGTTGGTTAAGAGTCAGACTTCAGCTCAGGTCATGATCTTGCTGTTCATGGGTTCGAGACCCATCTTGGGCTCTGTCCTGACAGGTCAGAATCGGGAGTCTGCCTGAGATTCTGTCTCCCTCTCTCCACCTCTCCCCCACTCATACTATGCTGTCTTTCTCTGTCTTAAACATAAACATTAAAAATTAAAAAAAAAAGGAAAGATTAAATTATGTTTAATATGGGCTAAAGGATATGTGATTGAAGGAAGAAAAAAAAAGAATCTGGGGCCCTATACCATAGACCAATTAAATTCCGGGTAGGAGTCCAGAAAGAAATCTTAAAGTATAGTCCAAAATAGTGATAGCTATCATGCTCCTCCCATCAGCAGAACAGGGTTTGTGATGATGTCATATTGGGCCCTTGATGGTTAATATAATGGTCACGTGTCCCTTGCTCAAATGAAATGACTTTCCTCCAATGATCATCTCATTCAAAACAGCCTCTTTTTCATTGTAACAAGGTAATTAGGAATGAGTCATTTATTTTTTTAATTTATTTATTTTGAGAGAGAGTGTGAGTGCAAGAATGGAGGATGGACAGAGAGAGAGAGAGAGAGAGAGAGAATCCCACGTAGGCTCCATGCTGTCAGCGTAGAGCCCTATGTGGTGCTTGGTCCCACAAACTGTGAGATCATGACCTGAGCTGAGATCTAGTCACACGCTCACTGACTGCCACCCAGGCACCCCAAAAGTCATAATTACAATTTCTAGACACTCTAAAAAAAAATTCTGCCTTCCCTAACTAATTTACGATCAAACTGATCTTTATCCTGTGTGCATTGATCATGGTGGGCTACACTATGCTGTGTGTACGAACGACCCCAAAAATCTTAGTGACTTAACACAATGAAAGTGTTTCTTAGCTACATTCTTGGTTCATTAAGGCCTTGGCTCCATTTTTATCCTCACTCCCAAGAGACAAGCTGGTGTAGCCTCACCTGTGGAATACCGCCACCACGGCAAGGGGAGAACATACCCAGCACCATGAAGAGACTTGCTGTCACGTCATGCACAACCTTCCATCTCCAATTATGGTGGTCAAACCTAGTCATACACTGCTAACAGGTACAAGTTTCTTTTTGTGGCAATGGTACAAAAGTCCTAAAGTTAGTGGTGTTAGTTGCCTAACTGAAAATATTAAAATCCACTGAATTATACACTTTACAAGGGTGATTTTATGGTGTGAGAGTTACATCTCAGTAAGATTATTATAAAAAGAGTCTAAACCAAAACTTAAAGAAAAAAAAAAAAAAGCTAGCCACATGGCCACACCTGTAATACCTAAGGATAGTTTAGTACAGTCCTATATTTCTGGAAGGAGGAGAACTGAAATAGTGGTGGCTAGCTATAATAGCTGCCTTGTTTACCTTTGTTTATAAATTCTATTATAGGCCATTTTGATGACAGTTATTTTTACTTCCTGATAAATAGCCAATACAAGCTAGTCATATAAGCTGCTGATTTTATTGCTGAAATCTCAGGATTCTAATGTAGTCTAATTTCAAGTACAGATTATAAGTAAGCAAATATACACAAAAAATAACAAATTTTGTATGTGCACAGTCTCATCTCTAATGTTTGCAGGACTCTCCATGAAAATGGAGGTCCACATACCATATGCCTAAATAATGAGAAGTTATAAATCACACTAACAAACTGTTCCTACTTTGGCAAACATGCCTTCTTAAGGTTCCCAGAATTCTCGGACTCCTCGAGCCCGGCACTGATGAGCAGCAAAGCAGGGCGAGCTGGACTCAGCTCTCTTTGTCCCAACGCCGTCCTGTCCCAAGGACAACCCACCCCCAGCTCCTGCAGGTGTACTGCTTCAGCGGTCCAGACATTTGGAATGTGCTTCCCAGCTTCATCCACTGTCCTGGGATGGACCAGGAAGGCCTTGAAAGAGGTTCTCCAGGTGAGGAGGGACATGTCCCCAGTTGCTGTGATCTTACCGTGTGGGGAGGGACATATGATAGAATGGGACAGAGCCTAGCTCTCAAGCAAAGGGTCCAGGGTTGGAGTCCCTCTTGCCTGGATTTAAGGGAGGTTTTCTATAAGTATAAAGTTTTGACAGATGTCCAGAAATGTCTTTATGAGGTTTTGTATGCCACCTTGTGGTATACACTTAAAAACATGTCATAGGAGGAAATGGAGATGCTGGACTATAATAAAAATATATTTTAAATGAGAATAATATCTTTGAAAAGTTATTTTTAAATTTTGCTTAATGGTTATTTTTGAGAGAGAGACAGAAACAGTGTGCAAGCTGGGGAGGGGCAGCGAAAGAGGGAGACAGAGAATCCAAAGCAGGCTTCAGTTTCTGAGCTGTCAGCACAGAGCCCGACACAGGCTCGAACTCACGAATTGTGAGATCATGAAGTCGGACACTTAACCGACTGAGCCACCCAGACGCCCCTTGAAAAGTTATTTTTAAATATCATGATTAACCTGTGAAGCGTAGAATTTTCTTATATGACCATCTTAAAAAAAGCAACTCACTAAGATTTATAAAAGAAAACTTACCACATGGTTAGTTATCGGATTCATTCATACAATAAAAAAAGGTATGTATTTAAAAAAAGTGGGGGAAGGCGTACCTGTGTGGCCCAGTTGGTTAAGCATCTGACTCTTGATCTCAGCTCAGGTCTTGATTTCAGGGTTGTGACTGCATAGAAAGTTTTAACTGTTTTGTTCAGAGCTCTACAAAGGACTGTGCCACTTCCATTGGGAGTTTCTAACTCTAATAATTAAAAGCAAAAATAAGCATTTAAAAAGCAAACTTATTTCAAACTTCTGTTTTCTACAAGTGCATCTGTTACTAAATGGGAAATGCTAGCTTCGTGCAGTGTTAACAGTTAATGTTAAGCAGGCAAAGATCAATTCAGTGTCATCAAATTAAAAAGTATCTAAATTGGTAGCTTGCTCTGAGCGTGAGGCCCAGGCAAATGTTTCTTTTGCTTCTTCTAATCCCTCAATGTTCTCCTCACCCCCTTTCTTACTTCGTCATGCCCATTAATGCTACCTCCCTTGTGTACCCACTCACACCTTGTTTAGAAGTTAAGTAGCCCTGGGCCTGGGGGACTTCCCTTATCTGACCACCCAATTATCCAACCTTTGAAGGTCCTTGTAAGGAGCACACAGAAGGAATTCCTTAGTCTGCTGAGTAGCTGGAGGAGACCAGAAAGCCAATGACAACTTCATTCCTCTCCCCTACCTCGCAATGAAACCTCTGTTAGTTCTGAAAGGTCTCAAGAACTGAAGTGGAGAATGGAGGAGAAACTAAAGGAAAGGTAGTCTGACTGTAATCCTTGCCCTGTACTATTTTCATATAGTGGTAGAGAGAAAAATACTAAATGGAATGGTTCTCTTCCTCCAATATTACATGTTTCTATTGCATCATAGTACAAAATCTATAGTCTCTGGGCTTCTGAGCAGTATTTTATACACACACATATATACACATATTACATATATATTCATTTTTCAATTTTATGTGGTACATAAACAATGATAAAATGATCATAGTGGTGGTTTATGTGACTTGGTCATAGCTAGAAGTAAATTACTGGCAAATCTGCCTATGCTTTCAGAATAAGACTTAGAGTCAGACCGCTGTTAAGCCATACTGATCACAAATTATGTTGAATAATCACTAATTTTACCTGAGGAAGTTAATATGTTATGGGTTGAAGAGGTAATAGCTTCTTTTTTATGTAATGTAGAAAAAACATATAAAATCCAGAAAAAAGGGGCGCTTGGGTGGCTCAGTCGGTTAAGCGGCTGACTTCGGCTCAGGTCACGATCTCATAGTCCGTGAGTTCGAGCCCCGCATCGGGCTCTGTGCTGACCGCTCACAGCCTGGAGCCTGTTCAGATTCTGTGTCTCCCTCTCTCTCTGACCCTCCCCTGTTCATGCTCTGTCTCTCTCTGTCTCAAAAATAAATAAACGTTAAAAAAAAAATTTAAAAAAAAAAATCCAGAAAAAATACAAATATATTAAAAACCTTAAAAATTCAACACCCAAAAAGACAACAACCCAATTAAAAAATGTACAAAGTACTTGATTATGCAGTTCCCAAAGAAGATATACAAATGGCCAAAAAACACAGGAAAAGATGCTCACTTAACATCTTTAGTCATTAGGAAAAAGCAAGTCTAAACCACAATGAGATATCACTTCACATCTTCAAGAATGGCTGTAATAATTTTTTAATTGAAAGTTACAAATGTTGATGGGAATATAGACAAATTGGAACCCTTGTACATTGCTAATAGGAACGTAAAATAGTGCAGCCCCTGAGAGAAACAGTCTGGTTGTTTTTCAAAAAGCTAGACAGAATTACCATATGACCCAGTAATTTAATTCCTAGGTATATACCCAAAGTATTTGAAAGCTGGGACTGGAAGAGATACTTCTACACCAGTGTTTATTGCAGCATTATTCACAATAGCCAAAAGGCAGAAACAACCCAAGTGTCCATCAACAGATGAATGGATAAACAAAATGTGGTATGTACATAGAATGGAATATTATTTAGCCATCAAAAGGAATGAAGTTCTGAATAATGCTACAACATCATTGACCCTTGAAGACATTATGCTAAGTGAAATAAGTCAGATAAAAAAGGAGAAGTATTGTATGATTTCAGTTAATGAAATAGAAGAATGGGCAAATTTATAGAGACAGAAAGTAGATACTAGTAGATACCAGGATATAGGGGAGGGGGAAAGGAGAGCTAATGGTTATTGATTTTAGCATTTCTGTTTGAAGTAATGACAACATGTTGGAAATAGATAGTGGTCGCGCAGCATTGTGAATGTAAGTATACCACTGAATGGTGTACTTTAAATGATTAACATGGCAACTTCTATATTGTATATATTTTACCATAAAGTTAACATGTAACATACCAAAAACTATTGAATTATTCACTTTAACTGGGTAAATCATATGGTATGTGAATTATGTCTCATGAAAGCTGCTTAAAAAAATTGTGGGATACAGCCCAAATTGTCCTTAGAGGAGAATTTATGACTTACGTGCCTATCTTGGAAAAAAATAAGAGTTAAAAAGTAATGAGCTTAGCATTTAATTTAATGTGATGTAAAAATAACAAGTGAATAATCCTAAAGAAAATACAATAAATGAAATCATGAAGATAATAGATATTAATGGAATAGAAAATAAACATGTAATGACATGCACTGAGGGAAGAGTTAGCAATCCTACTAAAACAATAAGTTCTAGGGAATTTGTAAATAAATAATACTGTGAGGTAAAAAGGGTCAGAACCAGATATGAGCCATATATTTAAAAGATAGAGGGTGTCACAACTTTGTTTCAATAAATTTGAAGACTTAATAAAATGGATAAATTCTAAAAAAATTTAGCTTGCAAAAGTGATTTTGAAATAATAAGCCATATGATTTTTCCAAAAGTTTGTAACAAAACATAAAGAATACATATTATCTTATATAAATTATTCAATCTAGAAAAACAGAACACTCCTTAAATCTTGGCATGAGGGTAGAAGAACCATGATATCAAAATCTAAAAAGGACAGAATAAGAAAGGAAAATAACAGGTTATTCTCTCATAAATAGAAATACAAAGACCTGAAAGGGAAAAAAAAAAAAAAAAAAAGCAAACTGAATGCAGTGACCTATATAACAATATGCAATATGACCAATTGAGTAGATCCCCAAAATTCAAGGTTGGTTTAATGTTAGAAAAGCAGTTTGTATAATTAACAGCTGCACTTCTAAGAGACATAGCAAGAAAGAGATGAAACACAAAAGATAGTTATAACTGAAAGAAATTTAAGGAACAGTTTACAGAAGGATTAATGGAACCCATAACAGATACTTGGACATCCTTTTGGTGACTAACAATAGCCAGAAACCTCTAGGATTGAAAGGGCAAAGGCAAAGAGAGGAAATGCTTAGCGAGAAATGGAATTATGGAAAAGGGTTTAACCATAAGTCTTTGTAGCCGTAGAGGAATGTATCCTCTGCCAGAACCATAACAAGTCAGAACTGTGACCAATGAGGGCTACCACCCTCCCATCTCCTGTTACTGCCTCTCATTTGTCAGCCCTCATGAAAAGCCAGTGGCAAGGGAGCTTGGGGATGCAATTAGTGAAAATAAGCCACAGAGGGAATAGAGCAGTAAAGGGCAGAGAATGGATTTGGGGTGTTTGCTTTGAGAACAGCCAGCTAAGCCATATGATCAGAGGTAAAAAGGAAAGTTGTATAACCATCTAGTTGACAAAGTTCTGCAAAGGGCTAATTAGATAGTAAGTATTTTTATTTTTTTTTTTAAATTTTTTTTTTTCAACATTTTTTATTTATTTTTGGGACAGAGAGAGACAGAGCATGAACGGGGGAGGGGCAGAGACAGAGGGAGACACAGAATCGGAAACAGGCTCCAGGCTCCGAGCCATCAGCCCAGAGCCTGACGCGGGGCTCGAACTCACGGACCGCGAGATCGTGACCTGGCTGAAGTCGGACGCTTAACCGACTGCGCCACCCAGGCGCCCCGATAGTAAGTATTTTTAAATTTGCAGGCCACAGAACTACACATTTTGCCATTGTAGTATGAAAGCAGCCATATTGTACTTAAACAAGTGAGTGTGGCTCTTTTCCAATAAAACTGTATTTACAAAAAAAAAAAAATTGTTGGCTGAATTTGGCCTTTGAGGACAGTAGTTTGTAGACCCTGTATTTAGTAGATGGAGAAAAAATATTTACTGAATGTTAACATCCATTTGAAATTTAAAACAACAACAATAACAAAAACCTCTTGGCAAACTCAGAAAAGCATTTCCTTATCCTGATTCAGTATATGGTGTTAAGAAAAAAAAAAGCCTAGAATAGGCTTTATACTTAATGAAGACAAATTTGCAAATATTCTGTATAAGATCATGAACCAGACAAATATCACTGGTTTTAATTATTGGGGGCTCTAGCCAGTATATTAAGGCAAACAAAAAGAAAGAAAAGTCATAACAATCAGAAAGAAACTAATTTTATTTGCAATAGAAATAATTGTCCACATAAAGAACTAATATAAATCAATATGAAAAAAATAACCTAATATAAAAATGGGCGAAAGTCTCCTACTCATAGGAGAGAAAAGTAAAAATGAATATCTCCTGCAAATATCTTTTGTTTGCCCCTATATACCAACTTTACATTCTTCACCCCATGCTTCGTTTAGGATCCTGGCCTCAGCAGCGTTCTCATCCTCTTTGACATCCATTTGGATTCAGCCAATGGGGATACCTGGCAGAAGATCAGGAGAGGAGAGTGAAGTTGAGATATTTATTCTCCTTGATCCCTTCCTCACTCTAGCTGTTTCTTCCAACCAAAGTTTCCTGCTTCATAAGATTCTATTCCTCTAGGTTTCCAGTAACCTTTCCCTCCTCTTATCCTTTTGGATCTAGGAGTAGAAGCAGCTCTATTGCTGACAGTCTGGATTCACCTACACTCCATGAACATCTTTGTACTTAGTTCCTTTGATTATCCTAACATGTCATTTGTTCCCTCTTCAAATCCTGATACATTTGATCAGTATATTAAAAGATGCTCAATCTCATTGATAGCCAGAAAAAAAATGCAGATCAAAACCATTATTAAAGATGATTTAAAAACTGCCATATTGGGAATAATTAAAAATCTCAGCAGGGCTGTAGAACAGACAATACAGTTATATATAGTTGGTGAGTGTATAAATTGATACAACTATTTCTGAAAAACAAGTTAGCATTCTGTAGCAAAGCTGAAGATGCACAAGTCTATAATGCAGCATTTTGCACCAGGTGCTGTGTTCATGAATGTTTATAGGAGGATTTTTTTTTTTTTGCAATAGCAAACATTAGAAACACCATAGCTATCCATCAATAGAATGGATAAATAAATTGTGGCATATTCATACAATAGAATACTAAGTGGCAGTGAAAATGAATAAATTACAGCTACATAAAAAAAGCATGAATGAAGTCAGGAACACAATAGGGAGCAGAGAAATCAACCAACAGAAGGAGGTGACACATGAGCAAAGTTTTGAATAAAGTGAGAAAAGGAGCCATGTGTATACCTGGGGGAAGAGCATTCCAGAGAGAAGGAATACCAAGCGCAAAGATGCTTCAGTGTTTCTGTGTCTGTGGTTTTGAGGAATAGTAAGGGGCCCAGGAGACCTAGAACAGAGTAGTAGGGAGTATAACAGAAGATCATAGAGGCAAAGTGGTAGAATAAATTGTTTCAGGCCTCATACTGACTTTGTTTTTAGTCTGAGTAATATGGGAACTCACTGAAAGTATTTGAGAAAAGTGACATGATATCAATTCTTATTTTTTTAGATAATTACTCTGGAAGCTGGATTAAGAATGGACAGAGAAAGGGCAATGGAAGACTGGTTATGAGGCTGTTGCAGTAATTGAGGTGAGAGATGATGATGGCACTGGTAGTAATGGAGGTGGTGAGAAATGGCTAATATCTGTTGTATTTTGAAGGTAAACAGGATTTGCTGACACTGGAGGTGGATGTTTAGAAGAAGAGAGAAATCTATGATGACTCTAAACTTTTTAGGCTTGCATAACTGGAAAGATGGAGTTGCCACTAAGATGAGGAAGACTAGGAGGAAGAGACTTGGGAAAGAAAAGAGAAGTTCAGTTTCAATGTGTTGAGTTTGAGATGCTTATTATACATTGATGTAGAATTGTTGGGTAGATATTTGGATAAGAGTCTGGAATCCAGGGGATAAAAATTCAGCATTCATTTATGCACAGTTCAGAACTCTCCAGAATAAAACTTTAATTAATATGTTTCCCTTTGTTTTTGTTTTTTTTTTTTTTTTTTTTAAACGTTTATTTATTTTTGAGACAGAGAGAGACAGAGCATGAACAGGGGAGGGGCAGAGAGAGAGGGAGACACAGAATCTGAAACAGGCTCCAGGCTCTGAGCTGTCAGCACAGAGCCCGACATGGGGCTTGAACTCACAGACCGTGAGATCATGACCTGAGCCGAAGTCGGATGCTTAACCAACCAAGCCACCCAGGCGCCCCAATATGTTTCCCTTTGGAGAGGCCAAGACATTCTCTTTGCTGCACTTACAGTTGACCTGCCACATTTCTTGTTAATCACTGCTGAGGCAGTGATCCAAAGCATCTGGTGACTGATTGTACATACTGTATGGCATTATTTATATTACCTGGCAGATCAAACAGATGCTCAAGCAAGTTTTCTAGCTTTATGAATGATGGCAGCAGAGCATTTGGCCCCCTTCCCCCTTTTGATGGATACAGCTGATAACACCACATTTAAGGGACTGCAAATAAAGGTTGCAAGTTCTCAAAAATCTCATCCTCATCTTTCAGTACATACTGAATGAGACAGAGCGTTGGTCTCAGCAATAACATATTACTTTGCAATCACATAGTACTTTGTCTTTGCTGAGGAATTTACAATCCAGTGTAATTTATACAGAATATCACTTTTCCTATTTTTACCTCAATTTTCAGTTGGAAAACTGGAGAGAGAACTTTTTTTTTTTCCAGAAAAAGAATCAGAAATTCTTAGGAATATCTCCTATCCTACCTCACAAACTTGAGTTATTAGCCTTTAATTCTAAATCTTCCTTTGAATTCTTGTCATAACCTAAAAGTCTTAGCATAGTGTATAATTTTACTAAGATACCTAGATTGCCAAGGTCATTGGGATACAGGGCTTTACTGAAGCAATATGACATTTCAGTTAACTCGGAGGAGAAAGCTGTGTTTGGCTCCATTGGTAAAGAGTTTTATTCCAACTGTGATGAAGGACTGGTCATATGTGAGTAGGGAAGATGGAATGGGCAGTGAAGGTAGTGAAGGAGCAGAAAGCTGAATGCTTTCTGTTCTCCTCCCACACATACGCAGCTCTTTCCATAGCTAGCTTCACATCTCTCCCTACTGGAAGGCCCTCTGTCTTTTAGGTTTTGAATCTCATGGACAGAGGCTCCCTGAGTTGAGAAATCTAAAGTAGGCAATAGATCTACCTGATGGTGGGATGGGGACATACAGCAAGAGGACAACACCAGGCAGAGAAATTCTGCTGTGGGACACAGACTTCCACATGCAACAGAAACATTCCGGTATCTGTGGGTCTCTCCCTAAGCAAGGAAGGCCGTGTCGCAGGAATGTCCTTGGAGAAGTGTATAGCACTGGCCTAAGCAGGACATCTATAGGGTATTTTCACAAGTGTAAAGCTAGGGAATTACTTAGTGAGGCGCTTGGCAGGGGTAGGAATGATTCAGTATTTGAAGGAGCTATGACTCAATTTTGGAAGACATGGAGGCATTTCTCCATGGCCCACCTGTGATCGGGAGTTTTCAGGCTTTGAGGATGGACGTGGTTTACTGGGTTTGAATATGATTGCGTGTGTGTGTGTGTGTGTGTGTGTGTGTGTGTGTGTGTGTAAAATTAACATACCATAAAATTCACTCATTTAAAGTGAAAATTCAATCGTTTTTAGTATTCATAGAGTTATGATTTTACTCATTTAATGCAGAAACTTTAATTGTAAACAACTTGAAACCAGCCATTCTGAGGGGTAGCAGGAGAAAGCCACCTGAGAGAAATACCTGCCAGTTGCACTCTAGTATCTTCCCCCTTTTTGGCCTGTTCCTCCACAGAATCCATGCCCACCTCTTCTTCATCTTTCTCCAGAGCTGCCAGGTTCTTCAGGGCCTCAGAGAACTCCCCTTCATAGATGCCTTCTCCCATATTCACTTTGCTTACATGAGATCATACTTTTGGTTCAGGGAGGCCCAGACCTCAGCCATGGCAGTGGTGTTGCACAGTATGCACATAGTCTGCTGCACTTTGACCAGGTCTCCCCTGGGGATGACAATTGGGGGGCTGGTAGTTGACCCCACTTTAAATCTAGTTGGGCAACATCCACAAGCTGGATGGTGCACTTCATCCTGATGCTGGTAATGGCTGTGTTGACATCTTTGGGACCATGTCCCAGTTACATGCTACAGACGACGTTTTGCTTCAGCAAGGGTCATACTTGGCAATCTGATTGGCTGGCTTGCAGGCATTGGTGATCTTGGCCACAAGCAGCTACTCATCATAGGCCTTCTTAGCTGAGATGCCTGGGGATTGGTAGCCAGTGGAAAGTGGATATGGGACCAGGTTGTTTGGGAATTCTGTCAAATTCACATTCAGGGTAGTGTCAAGTTGCTGAGAGGTAGTGATGGTGGACACAATCTGCCCAATCACATGAATGAGATTGGTATATATGGGCTGTTTAGTATCTAGGTTGTGTCGACATATGTCATAGATGGCTTCCTCACTGACCGTGAAGGCACAGTGAGAATGATCCAGGGTCGGGTGGGTGATCAGGAAGGAATTGTGGTGCTCCACCGTGACTGTGGAAACCTGGGGGATTGGCAACTTTGAGTTTGGACTTCCTGCCATAGACTACCAAGAGCTGTTCCATAAGCAGAGGCACAAACCTAGAGCTGGTGCTGCCCCTGAAGCTGTGGAAGATATGCAAGTCCCATAGCCCTGTACACAGATCCACCAGTTTTCAGATCAAGTCTAGGTCAGTAATCTCCTTGCCAATGATGTCATGGCCTTTGGCATAATTACTGGCTGCATCTTCTTTCCCAGGGATCAATATTAAGCCCCCAACTTTTTTACTTTTATGGACCAAATTTTTATTTTCTCTTATTTCTTAAAAGTAAGAAAATGATTTTGAAAGACATTATATATGTTTATTTTTGCCTCAAGTGCTCACATTAAAAAAAAAAAATAGCCAAACAATTTCATGATTTTCTGTTCTCTGGTGACTGCATTGGCAAAGAGGACATGGGTACTGTCAGTATCTATGTGACACCTGATGTTCCAGATCTTTTCGAATACCTGGATGTATGGCATGATGGAAACATAAAAACTGGATGACTAGTACCATTTTAAGTTGTTCTTGAAGACACAGGCATCATTCACTGAATAGCCCCTTTTATGAGTGCACAAATCCATGCAAATTTTTTGTTTTACCACCAGATGTCAGCCATTCACTGCACTGGTAATAACTATCCTGAAGAACTCTTGATGAGAAATCTGTGTATGTGGATGTCACCTTCATCTCTCCCTCTGTCCTTCTTTTCCTCCTTCCCGCTATGACTGTCAGTCAATAATCAATTGACTTATTATATTTTAATTAGAATGCACATATCTCTTCTAATCTATCTAAATAATGAAAGGGAGGGGCGCCCGGGTGGCTCAGTTGGTTAAGCATCCGACTTCGGCTCAGGTCATGATCTCACAGTCCGTGAGTTCGAGCCCCGTGTTGGGCTCTGTGCTGACAGCTCGGAGCCTGGAGCCCGCTTCGGATTCTGTGTCTCCCTTTCTCTCTGCCCCTCCCCTGCTCATGCTCTGTCTCTCTCTGTCTCAAAAATAAATAAAAACATTAAAAAAATTTAAAAAACAAAAAATAATAAAAATAAATAATGAAAGGGATATATTAGATATTTTAAGAAAACTAACATGATTTAGAGTTTAAATATTATCATATACAAATGTGAAAATGACACTAAAATGTTTTTTAAACTTTGATCTGGAATTCAGGGTCTTTTCAGTCCAGGAACTTTGGGACCAATGCAATATTTTGCAGCCTTTGTTTCAGAACATACTTTCAACTATCACCCAGAACTTTTGCTTTTTTGGAATTTTTATTAGATACTTGTTGGTATTCTGAAATTATATTCTTATTGGAAGAGTATCAACTACATATCGAACAAACTATGCAATATTTGATTTTTAGAGAAACCCTAAGGTGATTAAAAAGCTAATTAATTATTGAAGAACTATGTAGAATTTTTGCCCACCAACAACTTCCATTTAATTTTTTTTCTATTAAATGCCTTCTTGAGTATTAACATATAACTTCTATGGTCCCTGACTACAAACTTTGTCAGGTATGTTGCTCTACTTCAATCACTGAGTTTAATCCAATGATTTTATACTTTTTGCCCTTCAACATTGTGAGCTTTTTGAGGTTTTGGGAGTTTAGCAGGTATCTATTGATAAATGAATTTCATTCTCTAAACTTAGAGTACAGCTAGCCTGTAGTGGACTGTTGGTTGCCTCCTTAACAACCATTTTCTTCTACCTCTCTTTCCTGTCTGAATTTTGTTTCGGTGTCTAGCACTTCTCTTTTGGAGCCATGAGACTTAGGGAAATTTCATCCCATCAAGCTTCATGCATGGGCCTGAGTGGTATAAAAATGATCCCATTCCCTTTGCTAAGGATTAGCTCAGAAATGACCATGGCCATAGAAGGTCCAAGGAAAACTTTTCCTCACTTTCCTCACTCCTAAAAGAGTGAACTATAAGGGCTGATGGATATATCTTTGTGAATCTATTGTCATTCCTGAAGAAGAAAATACTAGTGTTACTGTGTTTCTGAATCCTTTTGGGGGAGTGATATAGATATGGGGAATGTAGGGGAGGCTCTCTCAAATTTTCAGACATCTACCAGAGATATCTTTCATATCACATAGAAAGAAAATTCTAGAGTATGAAACCAACACAGAGGAAAACAGCTGCAGGGGAGAGAGAGAGTGTGTTAAGAGAGAGAGAATGAGAGAATGAGGGAGAGACAGAGAGAGACAGATCTGATGATAGTTTTTGTGTCCCTAGATCCTCTGTTATGAAATAATGAGCCAAAAAATTTTGTTCTTATTTAATTATAACCCAGTGAGGTAAGAGTTTGATAGGGGAAGTCTATTTAGGCATCTGGAAAAATGTCTAGAAGCTGGAAGGACAGTAAGGGCATGGCCATTTGAGAGAGAAGTCAAATGTGGCTTCTCCTTGGAGTGAGGATGATAAGGAGAGTTGGATTCTGGGCCTTTTGCTCTATAGAGACCACATATTTGAGCAAACGGCTTTGTGTGCCTAATAATTTGTTTTAAGGCTTAACTAGTCCTTGTAGGACCGTATTTCCTGTAGATGGTCCATGAAACACCTGGATCCAAATCACCAGGGGTACTTCTTAAAGATGCATAGATCTGGGGCTCCTGGGTGGCTCAGTTAAGCTTTGATTTTGGCTCAGATCATGATCTCATGGTTCATGAGATCAAGCCCCGCTTCCTGGTCCGTGCTAATAGAGTGTACCCTGCTTGGGATTCTCTTTCTCCGTCTCTCTCTTTCTGCCTCTCCCCCACTCACATGCACTTTCTCTCTCAAAATAAATAAACTTTTTTAAAAAATGCAGAGATCTAGGCCCCGCTCAATGTAGTGAATCAGAAACTCTGGGAATGGGACCAAGAGTTAGTCCTCATAAGTAGCCCCAGTTGATACTTACAGTTGCTGAAGTCTGAGAAGTATTGCTATAGGCTACGTTAACTTTGACATCGACTTTGGGCTACTAAGTAGGTGACAGTCTGGGGAATAAGCCCTAAAACCAAGTCTGTGGCTTCCCTTATCATTCAGCTACTTAAATACTCAATTTATATAACATTTGAATGAGAGTTTAAAGATACATGGGAATTTTGAAAAATAATATGCTGATTTAATAAACTAAGAAGATGGGGTACCTGTGTGACTCAGTTGGTTAAGCGTCCAGCTCTTGGTTTCAGTCCAGGTCATGATCTCACGGTTCATAAGTTTGAGCCCCTTGTAGGATTCCATGCTGACAGTGCAGAGCCTGCTTGGGATTCTCTCTCCTACTCTCTGCTTCTCCCTTGCTCGTACATGCTCTCTCAAAATAAATAAAACTTAAAAAAATTAATATATTAAAAATTATAATAAACTAAGAAGAAAGCTTAGAACAAAAGATTTTATGCATATGATAATTCAGAGCCAAATCAGTGAATGAGTGTTCTTTTACGTCCCCCAAACAATAGTATCTGGATAATTTAATGTAAAAAAAAATCAAAGCCCAGCTGTTTCTCTTCGCCTTTTTAATAAGTCACTTATACCTATTTTAATTATCTAATTTAAAACAATGAACAATTGAGGTATTCCGATCATGGTACTAATGGTTAAAATACCTCAGACCCTGTCTCCTCTGTCCAAACATCTGTAAACTATAATTTATGTGCAAATATAGCTATCTACTTGTAGTAACTGGCAAAGTTGAATAGCCAATTCTCAAAAACAATGGTTTTCAACTCTAGATGCACATTAGAATTACCTAGAGAAATTAAAAAACGTGACTTATACCAATGTCATACTGTAAGTCAACTAAATCAGGCTCTCTGGAAGGAGTGCCTTTTTTTTTTTTTTTTTTTTCTTAAATTCCCCAGGGGATTCTACTGTGAAGCCAGGGATGGGATCCACTTCTTGAGATGCTTCCCAGGCAGTGCATTCTCTGAGTGTCTCAGTGAATGAAATTCAGCTAAAAACAATAATCAATGGAGAGATTGCTTGAAGGCAATGCAGTTCATTCATTTCTAGTCTACCATCTTTAAGCCAGGTTAGTAGAATAAGGGTAGTGTACTAGGACGGGTTTATAATGCCCCAGATTTTCTTTTTCTGTATCTTCTTTTTTATAATGCCATTTGCTTATATGAGATATAAGATGTCACATGCTATATTGAGGGATATATGTAAGAACAGACTTGCAAAATGTATTTGTCTACTCTGTGGATATTGTTGAAGACTTGACTCACACATCTTGCTGCTGTCTTTCAGAAGATATTTGGGAACAAGTTTTTCTGTCCTTATAATTAGGAATTCTAAATGTTTAATGGATTTATGAATTATATAACTAATCAAGTTTTATTTAATGAGCTGCTAGAAAGCTTAGAGCCAACGTCTTGGCCTGAGCAGGTGTAATAGGAACTACTCTCGTATTAATTTTTCTTTTTATCTTTGTTCTCCATTTATCTTTTTCACCTCCTTATCATTTATCATTTTTATTTTTTGCATCCATTGAGTCATTGTAAACTGTTTAGGAATAAGATTTGATGTAGGTAACATTTAAAAAAGCAGCTAATAGAGCTGATGATCAAATATTGCACCACAAAATATGGCCTTAGTGCAAGTCAACTAATTTCCTCAATGTAAGCAAACTTGAACAGCATCAAAGTCAACCTATAAAACATGTGTCTTGGTGGGGGCGGGGGGAGGGTACTGGACTAATTCTGATGTTGAAATAAAAATATCTTACATACTGTGAACAGGCACATATACCTCAGAATAGTGTTATCATTCTACATTTACATGTTTACCAGTATGCACTGAAAGGGGCATAAAGGAGTGGGCAAAGGGAGGTAAACATATCCTTATTTGAGAAGGAAGATAAGAATAAAAAAAAAAAAGGTGAAGCTTCTATTTGGGTAGGATGCCCAAATTAAGCTATACCAGGAAGGTGAATATATGGGAAGTAATAAATCTTT
Organism: Neofelis nebulosa; assembly: GCF_028018385.1. NCBI lineage: Eukaryota > Metazoa > Chordata > Mammalia > Carnivora > Felidae > Neofelis > Neofelis nebulosa. The sequence continues at coordinate 76,280,672 of NC_080782.1, forward strand.
CAATCAGATCTTCTTTGGTGTATGAGAAGAAAAAAATCTAGGTTATGTTAGATTTTTAAAAACAACATAGCTGGAAGACATTCTAATATACTTTTTTTGCAAAGCACTCTGTATTGTTTTCACGATGAGTCAATTAAATCTCTAATGTGCCACTACTAAGATGCCTGGATTGTAAATACAGGCATTTTGAAGAAAGGGTTCTAGAGTCTGATTATTACACAAAGAAAAGTGATCACGTTCTTACTAAACTGCATTGATGAATTATGAAAAAGATGTTATAAAAGTATTTCATAGTTCCTGTAAGAGATGAATATTCCCATGAATACATGGAATTGGAGTGAAATTATTCTTTAAAAAGAAAACTAGTAGTAACCTATATTGATGGGTCTATTTGCATATGTAACTTGAGACACAGGTTTCCTCTTAGCTAGATCACCTTTTATTAAATTATTTACCTCCTGATTGATACACAGGCAAAACCCCTCTTTAAATTTAAAAGAGAGCCTGGATTTACACATGTATGTAAACTCTGATGCTGGTTTTTAATTTATATCAGCTACATAACAAAATATCGTCTTCATTTTAATACAATACAACACATTTCTTTCTGCTGAAGACATTGGGTAGTTTTCACTATATCCGTGGTTTGTGTAATTATTACAAAAGTTGTATACAAAACCCTGCAAGTATGCAAAAATTGCAAAATACACTCTGACAGCTAATGCTCTGAAAACACTTTATTACACAAATTACATTCAGATTCTGAAAATAGTGTTCTAACAGTGTAACCATCTAAAAATAAGACATCCCAAAAACACACCAACTGAAGAAAATTAAAAAACGAATTTAAATAGAGACTTTTTTTTCTTTCCCTCATTGCAATATAATGTTAGTGATTTTAAAAAAATAGGAGATTTAGCAGCTTTGTCCTCATGTAGCACAAAGTTTCTCTTTACTGCCACAGGCTGAGAATGCTGAACAGGAAAGGCACCAAAGACAGACATAGGCAATGGAAGTGCTATTGGGAAAATACTGTGTTCAAGCAGAGAATGGGGTTATTTACATCTACAGAAAAGTCTCAAAAATGTAAATGAGCAAAGCTTCCATCATTAAATTAGTAGTGTGATGGAAGAAGAGGACCATTCCTCTAGGCTATGTTCATATAAAGACAATGGCACTGTTATGAACTTTTAGGAAACTCCTCAACTAGAAACAGAAGCCAACTAAAAACAAATGAAATAAAACATGTACAGTCCCACATAGACTAGTACAGTTTACAATTAAATACGCAAAACTCTAAACGTGCTAAAGGGAAAGGAATCGGGCATTCTTGGAAAATCTCATCAACCTAAATCAAAGCCCGTCTTCAGGAGGAAGAAGGTGAGGGCGCAGGCAGAGGTGCTGAATACTCCTCTTCCGATTCACTTCCATCATCCTCCTCTTTCTCTAGGTCACTTCCCTCGGTGCTAAGACGGTCAAACCCTTTCCGGCTGTAGCCCTTCCGGCTTGCAAAGAAATTTCCGAGGTTTAAGCCTCCACTTCCCTTTCCTGGAGAAAGCACACAGTGACATAGAACTGATGGAAAGTTTGTACAAATGATTCTCGGTGTACTTGTAAATTCTTAAATGGTAAACACATTAGATATTGGGATGGGAAAGGGTAGATATTAACAACAACAACATAAGTGAAAGAGATACTTAACCTACAGAGTCAGAAAGATATTACTTGTACTGATTTATTAAAATAAATAAGAAAAAAGCTCCCCAGGATTATGTGTTTCTGTAGGATTCTTTAAGATTCATTTCCCAGCTCCTGCTTTTTCCAGGCTCTCTGGAACTGGGATCCCTTGAGGAGCTCTTCATTTCAATGACTATATGAAAAGGTCATCTTCACTATGACAAGCACTGACATGCTGACAGGAGTGAAAGAAAATTTACTGAAGACAAATGAAGCCAGATAGATAAAAGGCAGGGGAAGAGAATTAAATATAGAAAGGCAAGGTAGAAAAAAACGAAACTGGGAAATGTGCTGCCAGCGCCACATACTTCAGGTTAGTTTACGGTTTGCATTCTGCATTAATCATTGCTGTGCTGCACATGAGGAGTTTACTTTTCAGAGAGAGTATGGGAATTAGATCCCTGCTCTGTAAAGGACATGAGCATGTTGACTCTGAGCCACATGTGAAGGATTCTGAAAGGTCACAGGCATACCTCTAAGTCTTCCGAGCACTCTTCCTGAACTTGCCTCAAGTTTGTGTTCAGAATCTGCTAGAAAAAGATGGCACATTTCAAAATGAGTCCCAGTCACCCTCCTCAACCATGGGCTCAACTTTCAATACCGAATCAGAGGTTCATAAATGATTAAAAACAAGGCCTGTGTTTGTCTGTAAGCAATTCTAAGGGGGAAAAAAGGCGGTATGTTATTGTGATGTATCTGAGGGCCAGAGCTGGGTTCGACTTCAATGCTGTGCAGTCTCAATAAATTACTTCTTTGAGCCTCAGTTTTCTCATTGGAGAAAAGAGGGATCAATGATAATTCCCTACCCATCTGCAAGGTTTAGATGGGATACTGCATGTGATGTGCTTAGAACAGTGCCTGGTAGCTACACAGTAAATGCTCAATAAATATTAGTTGTTGTTATTAGGACAAAATTAAATTACCAAGAGTTTATAACAACTTGGGAAGCTTTGGTTATTATAAATTAGGACTTTTGTCTTAGGCTTTAATCTTTCTATTAAGCACAGTACATGTTGTGCTTGAGACAGCCTTGGATTCACGTACATCATTTCTTCTTTGTGTAGGACTTAACTGAAGGCAAGGACCTGAAACACTGAATAATTTCAGTCATAAAAGTGACCCAAACTCTCCCTTGGAGCTTCCCATCTTCCTGATGGATGGACTTTCTTTCTTTATGGGGAGGCAGAACTCCCAATGGACTTATTTTTCCCTTTGCTCTGTATCTGTCTGTACTTTTTGTCCTGACTTCCCCTAAGGGCTACTCCCCTAAGGGCTGTAGACAGGGAAGTGAGGCTTGGGGTTCTCCTATGAAGCCTCTAACCAGGAGTAGAGGCAGCCTCGAGGAAAAAGCTAGCAAGCAGATGGCAGAGGAAAGGTAGAAGAGTGGGTGTGGAGAAAAATAGGCAAGAAGGGAAGAATCTGATTAAGACTGTTAGAGAGCCAACAAATTAGATTGTAAGTTCTATAAGGATGCAGGACAGCCTTTACTTAGCTGGCTTTGTATTCCCTGTGCCTACCACAGTGTCTGATGTGGAAGTGACATGCAATAAGTATGTGTTGAATAAATGGGAGGTCTTTTATGAGGGTTACTAAAAACTCATTAATTGGACAAGATCTATCCAGAACAAATGCTGAAAAAAGGTGACAGGCTGATCTACTTTTAGAATTAAATGTATTATATGGAACCATATAAAACTGCAATATTTCTGTTGAATATTTCAATATGAATAAAGGTAATTTCATATGGTCTGACTTAGGTCTCTGCCTTCCCAACACACTCCTGTAAATTCAGTATTCTGTAACAGTGCCGTGTCACACGTGCTTACCGGTGAACAGGAGAGACCAAACCTTCTTCTTTTTTTTTTTTTTTTAATTTTTTTTTTCAACGTTTTTTATTTTATTTTTGGGACAGAGAGAGAGCATGAACGGGGGAGGGGCAGAGAGAGAGGGAGACACAGAATCGGAAACAGGCTCCAGGCTCCGAGCCATCAGCCCAGAGCCTGACGCGGGGCTCGAACTCACGGACCGCGAGATCGTGACCTGGCTGAAGTAGGACGCTTAACCGACTGCACCACCCAGGCGCCCCGAGACCAAACCTTCTTAACTCCCCAGCTACTACTCTTTCCAGTGTGGCTGAATACCACCATTCCTGCTGCCTGGTCCCAGCCCCTTGTGTTCCTGATGATCTGCGTATTTATCACTGCACTTACCACCCTCTGTTGTTACCTTTATAGACAGTCCTCTCTTTTTTTATGTTTCATCTATTCTGTGAGCTCCACTTATTTATTCATTCATTTCCCCAACAACTATTTATCAAACCCCTAGTGCCAGGAACTGTGACTGTGCTGAGGATACATAAGTAAACAAGTCAACATGTAAGATTTTTGCTCTTTTGAAGCTTCCATCTAACTCCATGAAGACAACGACTATGTTTATCTTTGCTTCTGCTTACCACAGTTCCATACCCTTAACAGGGGCTCAAAAGAAGTTCTTTTTGAAGAGTTAATTGTATTTTTGAGAGCTTTATCAATTGCAGATGAACAGCAAACCAAAGTCCTAGAAAAATTCCCTTTCACAACTAATTAAATGGAATCTTCTGTTCTTTGTTTCTGTGTGCTTTTCTGTGTCAGGGCTTTGCCGTGGGCACTGAATCCCTGCCATGGCTGCCTTGGCCTGAAATAGAATCAGATGCTACTTCTTGATCGAATGCTGCCTCCCACCCTGGCCCACAGATTCCTTCCCCAACACAGTTGTAGACTCTTGCCTTAGGGCCTGGGAAGCCAGCCAAGGGACTGCTCCTGGGAGGTAAGAATCATGGGTTGGATTATTTGTTTATTTGAATGTCCTGAAAGGAACACAGCTCCTCTTCCTACACTATGATAATGATCTGATAAAATACTGATTCCAACACTGGACCCTGCCTTGTCTGGTGAAGGAAGGCTGATGGCCCAAATTGTGACTATTTAAAAGCTACTGAATGATGTATTGTAGGAATAAATAGTTAATTTCCTGAGAAAGTTGAGGTTTAAGATAAGTATCTTTTATGACTTATGACTTCTATTACTGTATTACCAATGACTGTTTTTCACAATCATTGGTGTTACTTGAGCACTTACCTGGTGGCAGATACTGTTGATAAATGCTTTATGTTTATTATTTCCCTTAATCTTCACACAACCTTGTGAGTATTTTATCCCTACTTTATAGATGAGGAAACTGTGGCTTGGAGAGACTAAGTAACTTGCCCAAGGTCATGTAGCTAGGAGCTAAAGCCAGGACTAGCAGGGGAAATATATAACTCCCAAAGAATGGACCTAGGTATTTTGAGGCCTGGGCCTGTTTCTAACAGCAAGGATCTCCTCCTTCCTGACCCTAATTTATAGTGACTACATATCTACACAATTTCATGTGGAGACATTAACTGGGCTTATGCCAACTGCTAAAAGGCAGTATTAAAAGTTATATTTTAATCTAACTATCTACATTTCTGAGGCTTCAGATACTTTTTCTATGGTGATACTAACTATAAACAATATTTGGAACATAAACAGTAATATCCAAAAAGGCAGAGAGCATTTAGAAAAAACACTGAAAAAAATCACAACCAAACTTTGGGGATACTTAGGCCAAACACTCTTTCAAAGGTAGGTTCCAAGTTCAAGGGGCTCATTTTACTTGCCTCCAAAGGCCTTTGATTTTTTCCACCGAATAAATAAGGCAATGGCCAGCAGGACAACCACCGGAATAACCAGAAGGGTTGTAATGAGAACAATGGGCACTCCAAAGCCCGGCTCTTTGATCAGTTTCTGTTTCTCTTGCATCTTCTGCAACTCTGTGGAGGCCGGTTTGTTCTCCATTTTGTTTTCAACAACTGCCTCGGATTCTTCAGGGAAAGAAGAGTTCACAATATTCAACTGACTCAAAGATTCCAAAACCCAACCACCCACCCCTACCCAGTCAAATCAACAACTGCTCATAAAGAACTTGTTGAGTTCCGTGCATGTGGGGTTCACATTTCAATATCTGAATCTACCAAGCTAGCAGCAGGTATTGTGATTAGTAATATCCACCCAATGGTTTTGTACCTTTAAGTTGGTTTTCTTTGATCCTACCCTTTATTCCCCATAATTCCACAAAACAAATATCCTCCTTTTGCATTTTTTTCAAAGTTAAAATTAATAGGCAGTATGGTGCAGGCAAAGAATTGGTGTGCATACTACAGTCAAATGAATCTAGCCTGAAATCCTAGTTCTCCTATATAAATTAGCTGTGTAACTTTGGGCAAGTTACTTAAATAATCTGGGCCTTAGTAACCTCATCTGTAGAACTATGATGATAAACAAACAAAACACCTCCTTTATAAAATTGTTGAGTGTGAATGTTTATCATAGAGATGGTGTTTAATAAGCATGTTTCCTTGTATCTTTAGTTTATGAATCTTGTTAATGTTCAATGAGTTACTGGCACATCGCATGCACAGTGACACACATTAATTCTAGGATTTCAAACTGGAAAAAGAACTGTGTCCTTTTCAGGTTCTTTTATACAGTTCCTAGCAAGCTGTAAGTATACACAGAAGCACTGTATATATGATTCTGTGTATGATGAAAATAGAACAATTCTCTGGTATTGACTGGTACTGGGTAGATAACAGGCCTAAAGTACTGTTTGGGAAATGATTCAACTGAACCATATAAACTGCTTCAGGTATCTTAACAACTACTGACTTGAAGGTTGAGCCTTCCAACATTCTTGCCCTCCAGAAGCACATATGTGTGCTTGTACAAAAACCCTAGTGTGCAAAGTCTAGAAGTTACTATCATCTTTGCCAAAATGCTCACAAGATTTCTGGAACTTCAGTTTCTTGGTGTGATGTACAGTGTATCATATGGTCTCATGGAAATTTTGACAAAATGGCAGGAATAGCTGGTTCAACACAATCAGGAAAATCTTTGGTTAATGTTTAATATGTGTTCACATTCTTAGTAGCTTGCTGGACAATTCTCCAAGGAAGGATTTCTCAAATTACTTAAGACACTATAAGCTTTTTGCTTATAAGCTTTTTCCAGCTTTTTGCTTCAATGTTCTGAGCCAGCCTCCTTCATGATCTCAATGAAACCTACTGAGCACTTGTACTGTTTCAGGCAATGTTCTCATTTAATCATTACACCAAGCCTATGAGTAGGCATTGTTAGTATCACCATTTTACAGATGGCCCCATAGTCTTCATTTCCTTCTCTGTACTATGGTTAAGGGGAAACCATTATTTCAATTTTTTGTCCACTGGAGTGGCTCTTTGAAACTTCAGCAGGAGAGAAGGAAAGGGATTGGTTCGTAGATCTAGATGGCTCCAATTTAACCTGTCTGGATCTCAGTTTCCAAGAGGAATGTAAGTGTGATTCTTACTCTTCCTGATCACTAATTGTTACATCTTTTTCTTCATTACTATAGGAGAGATAGGCAAATTGTTCTGTTTTACTTAAATTCCTTCTATATTTAAGCAGGAAAATAACAATAAATAGAAGATTAAAAAACAGACCAAAGATACAGATTGGTAGTCAAAAATTTGTTGCCTTGAAAGAAGGATTTGTTTCTATTTGAAGGTGACTATAACCAGAATAATTACATAGCATTTCCTGTCATTTAGTGGGTTTACTGGCACCAGAGACAATGGCTGTACCAGCTCATTTTCAGTTCCCTTTTTATAAAGGCAGAGCTAGGAGTGAGCTCCAGTAAAAGGAAACAAGAACTGTGAAGTAGGTGACAGACTAACAGAATCAGTTTAGCATTCACAGAGAGTATGCTGAGAATGAGGTAATAACCTCACTAAGGTATACACACTACACTTGAGAAATTCTTGATGTCCACATTCCCTTTGGTAATCTGAGTGCATCTACTAAAAATACACCAACATTCTAACTTTTGAACCTGCTGAAGTATGTTTAGATTTTAAAAAATACTCTATATCTTAAAGAAAGAGGATAAATTTAGATTTCCCAGTAAAAAAAAAACAAAAAACAAAAAAACCCCCCAAAACAACAATATTGTTCTTTCTCAGGAACTTTTATAAGTGGAATAAAAAGTCTAAAAAATAGTTATGATTTAAGGAATTAAGGAATTTCAAAACAGTAACAATTCATATTCTGCCACTTTTATTCTTTATCCTAAATTCTTTAACTGAAAATTAAATTCTTTAATTTGGAGCATCCCTGATGAAGGAGCAGTGAAGAAGCTCCAATATTATCCAGAACCTGGGGCTTCTGGAAGAGAGGGGCTGCCTCATGTGACATTTTTCTATCATGTACGATGCCAGATGTACTGCATTTTAAACAAAAATGTCTTCAAACAAGCTCTTCTGGCATCCCTATACATACTTGGAAATAAATATAATTTTGAAAAGCTGACATACAGGAAGTTTTTTCCCTTCTTTAAAGCTCTGAGTTTAGAAAGGGAGTCTAGGTGCATTCTTGTGTGAGCTCACACACTCAAGCATGAACATGTTTCTTTCCCCTTGAGAGAGGGGAGAAGCCCAGAGACCTCTTGGAATTGGAATAACTCGGACAGTAAAGGAGAGACATTCTTAATACAGCAATACAGCAATTATTACCCAGTTTATTACAGACAGAACTGACGACTGAAGGTTTTAGATGGCATACTAGCAAGTAACAGGAAAAGTGCAGATAGCACCAATGATAGCACCAATGAGATTACTCTTTCCTTTCTTTTTATTACTATTTTTTTAATGCAGTGTGTTTCCCCTATAATATGTTGTTCTCCATAAGGCCTAAGACGCTAGCTGCCCCAGAGAGTTTCTTTTTATGTTACTGAGACTGATTCACTATCATCATCTTTTATTTGGGGAGCTAGGGGTAAAGGCTATGATTTTGACATCTTTCATCCCTAGCAACTTTATTTGAAAATGCTTTTCCTAAGTTTCTTGTCATCACACATTCTCTTACTGTGCAACTCCCTGTGAACACAACACTGGTTCTGAAACCCTGTTATTACTCATCAGTTATATGACCATTCACAGTGGGGATGAAGGTCATCAGAGGTTACTCAAATTTGGAAATTTATACAGCAGCTAAATCTGGAATGATGTTTCTCCCTCTCTTTTGTAAGGGATGGTTTAAATTAAGTTTTCAGATTTTGATAAAAGACAAACTTTTGGAGATTCAGCATGCTTTATACTCCTTTGTGTAATAAGGAAATAATCTTAAAAAAAGAAAGGTTTAATGAGAGTCATATGAATCCAACAGAGGACTAGAACAACTTCATTTGAGTTTGGGTATTTGAGTTTAGGTATTCCTATTAAAATGTGAATGTCGTGACAAGATAGCTCAATGACATTTACTATTTGAACTCCTGTGTTCCGCCACAAGGCTGGGAGGTTTTCTGAATTCAGTCAGTGGTGTGCACTGAGGAAAGACGACATGGTGTGGGGAGAGCGCTCACTGTTCATCCTTCATTGGCCAGGCGAGAAGAGATCAGTGTGGATGGGCTGTTCTCAACAATCCAAACACTATAATCTACGATTTTTATTTTATTTTATTTTATTTTTGGTGGAACTTATTTAAACAGAAGTGGCTTGAGGCCACTGTGAAATCCCAGAGATTTCAGAGTAAATACAACCATCCCCAACCTATAGCTCTTGGAAGAATTTATGGTAAATGAATTGGTGGTATTCATTTCTCCTCAGTAGTACAGGAATAGTGGTTACCAGCACAGACTTCAGTGGCAAATAAACTGTGGTTTAACCCCGGCTCTATCACTTAGTAGTAATTCTGATCTTTGATTTCCTCATGTGTAAAATGGGGATAATACCAAATTATCACATGGCTGGTGTAAGGAATTAATTTAGTAATTTTTGTATAGTTCATTGTTTGTGCTCCATGAATGATAGCTATTATTAATAATAATATATTTATTCCAGGGAAAACAACTCACCAATAATTCTGTATGTAACAATCATAGAAAAATAAAGGATCAGGAACTCTTCAATATGAGTGTGGTATCAATGCCACCCAGTAGAGTCACCTGTGTTGAATCTCTACAAATGCCAAACATTTGCTATTTATTTATTTTATAATATTATCTTACCCCTTTCAACCTTGAGTTGGCTATATTCTCTTATCTGCCTATATAAAATCCCTAAGCTCCCTCTTGGTTCTTGCTTCTTTGTATCTTTTTCCATCTGCTTTCATGAGAAAGGAAAACAAGTAAGCCCAGGGTTAAGTCTGATTATCTAGGTGAATCATTTGTAAAGCAACTAATAATGGAATCACTTTGCTTCTTAAACATTAGGAGCACCCTATATTGAGTTCTTAATTTTACATGACCATGTCAAAACCCTGCAGATAGTATAACGTGTACAAATATAAACTGATCCTAGGAAAGGGAGAGAATAATTTGACTAGGATTTCGAATTAAACCAGTGGTTGCTTAACAGTAGCTAAATTCCATTTCCCATTCCTGATAGTATGTACCAAAGCTATACTTATTTGTGTATATGCATATGCATGTGCGTGCACACACACACACACACACACACACACACACACACACACACACTCTCACTCTCTCTCTCTCTCTCTCTCCCCTTATAGGTTATAAGTCTTTTGAAGTCAGGCACAGTTACACTTCCCTTAAACCAATTATAGCCCCTTATACATAGATGGCCCTCAGTAAATTTTGGGGCGATTGGTGCTAAGATTGGAGCTTAGGGAACAGCTCATCTTGTCAGGCCCCTATAATAGTAACTCACCAAAGATATGTTTTTCACTCATTTACACCACAGCCCATTATGGAAGGCCTTTTCCAGTATACTGGATGGTATTTTTCTGCTTGTCTGAGGTTAATATACTTCTAAAAGTGGCTGGCTTACTTTTTTTTCCTCTTTGAATGTCTTTGGCCCGCTTGTTCAGAATCACCTTCTATCACTTGAAATCAGTGAATTTGAGCTCATTATTACCAGTCCATTTAACAGGGAAAACAGTAGCAACATGCAGGTTTAAAGGCTCAGTACATAGTAGAAGTTATGGATGATTTACCGGATTATATTTTTAGTCTGATATTTTTTAATGTGCAATCAAGAGCCATAAAATAATTCAGCACAAATAGTCTTGGGTTTCACAGTCATAAGAGGAATCTGACCAACCTTTGATTTCCTGGACCTCAATGCCAGCCTTTTTTACTGATCGATGTTCCATTTCTGTAAATAGCACAGCAAAGGAAAAAGAAAATCAAAATCTCCAAAAAAGATTTGAAAACTTAATTTTGACATTAATTTTACTTAATAGCAAATATTTTCTCACTTCATCAAATGCAATATCATATTACAGAAGAGTTTTAAGACAAACCACTAATTTGGTGCCAGGCCCATGAATCCTGGATACAGTCTCCTAGGGAAAGCTGAAATATTTCTAAGCTCTTCGTATTCAAAATAAGATTTTCCTTGTGGAGTTCATAATGAATGTATTTTTGAAATATCAAGTGGTTCTGTTTTTATATGGACATGTACTGATGACTAACTCTGCCATGTTGGATTACCAGTATTCTAGCTACATAAGTAGATTTCACTAGTTAAATAGTAGAATGCAAAGACAGGGGACATTTGTTTAGCCTCCGATGGCAGTCTTACTGTTCCAAAAGTACTGTTTTCAAGATTTATTATTCAGTTGCATTCTGGACTCCAGAGAGCGTTTTTCTCTTTCAAAGCTGAATGTTTATTGCAGCGCTTCTCAACCAAGGGATTGTCAAAACCACTTGGGAAGACTTTCCAAAATACACATATTGTCACCCTCTTCTTTCTATAGATCTTGAGTAGGATCTGGCCACGAGTTTTGAAAGCCCTCCCCACCGTGACTTGGATATGCATCTCTGTTGAGTACTGACCACTAGGATGGTATAAAGACCCTCAGACCAGAATCTTAATGAGTTCAAGTATCATATTCCTGTCTGCAAAATGAAGATACTGTCTAGATTTCTGAGGTCTTTTCTATCTTGAAAGCTATTCATTTTTTTTTTTTTTTAATTTGGAAAAGCCTGGATTTAGTCTTGGATTTGGGAATTATCCATCTATTTACTTTCCTGTCTGCCACACGTTCTGGTTCCTCTTTGAGGAGGCAGGTGGTGGGAAAGCTACACTTACAAGAGGAATGTAAGGCTACTGCTGGAATAGAACAGTCCACAGACATCTCTGTGCCCTCAACTCTAACTGGGTCCTTATTACAAAACAGCAAAAGCTACTCAAAGGACAATTCTGAAGATAGCAGTTATCAAATTTACTTGGGTTCCAAGATCTGTATGCTCAACGATTAAAGTTTTTGGACTCTTGATATTACTTCTCTTTCTTATAACTTACTTCTTTTCTTTGTTGTAATTTTCACTTTTCCTTGTTATAATTAGTATTTATCTTCATTAATTCCAAATGACCTTATTATCTAAAATTGCTTGTTGCAGTTCCTGATACCTCAGCTTTACTGTCTTCCATTCTTTAATTCTTTTCCTTAACCCTATCTTCTCCTATTGTTTCTACCTTTTTTTTTTTTTTTTTTTTTTTTTTTTGTGAGAGAGAGAGAGAGAATGTGAGTGGGGGAGAGGGACAGAGGGAGAGAGAGAGAATCTTAAGCATGCTCCACACTCAGCATGGAGCCTGACGTGGTGCTCGATCCTATGACCCAGGGATTATGACTGACCTGAAATCAAAAGTCAGACACTCAATCGACTGAGCCACCCAGGTGCCCTGGACCCTGTTTAATTGAGAAACTTGTTTTTAGTATGATGTCAGAGGCTAGGTTAGTATACTTTTCAAGAATTAGAAATAATGTCCAAATTGCCATTAGAAAATCCCCAAAAGTAGCTGGCTTGATCCTAATGGGGAAACTCTTCTGTCCCCAGACATAATTTTGAGTTATGTGAAACAACAGTTCAGTATTCTGAACAAGCTGAAGTCTAAAGGAGAAAATGCAGTGCTTCCTGCTTGGGATACTATGTGTCTGACACAGATGTGCTGGTGCTCCTAGGTGCTCGGCAGCTACCGAGAGCTGAAGAGCCACATGGGAAGTGACACCAGGGTGGAAGCCAATAGCTCCTCTGCTTTGCCAAAGCCATCATCTCCCTCTGGAGCTAACTTGGAATTAACATTGGCTTTCAATGTAACAGACATTACTCCAGGCATCAAGAATTTCCTGTGGAGTATCTGTGGAAACAAGGGGATAACTGCCAGGAAAAAAAAAAAAAAAGTGTTTCTCTCTACTTTTTAAAAATCAGCTTAATCCCTGAAATGAAACCAAACAGGTCGTTTAACAACTGCCAATTATGCTTTGATTTCCTTCTCCTATCAATAAAAAGAGAAGGGAATGCAAATATTTTTTTCACATGCTCTTAAGCAATGCAACTGAGGGAAAATGTGGACAATAATACTCTAAAAATCATACTTTCAGTCAGGGTGAACTTCCACACAGTGTTGGTGTGAGCGTCTCCAACATACACAGTCCCATCTTCTGACGCAGCAATATCGTGAGGCATGTCAAAGTGCTGCCAGAATAAAAATGAGGGTGGTGAGCCTACACTTGAATTCTTCATGAAAAGGCAGAAAAACAAAGCAAAGCACACAACAAAGCAAGAAGCCTATGAATCAAACCAAACAACCTATAATTCTGTCAAAGCAACTCTAGGCCAAGAAGAAGCATTCACTCATTCACCAGGCACCGACTCTGCCACCTCGGGAAATGCCAAGGGACCCTCACCACTGACTTTCAAATCTTTTAAAAGTGAGCATTTATAGGAAGATTAATTTTTTACAGTTTTGTTTACTTGGTGTTACATTAGCCACCTATTTAGTTATATGTATTTTTGCCTCCATGTTTCTTTCTTCTTTTAATCACTATCACATTTGCCTGTTTTAATTTACACAAGTAAAAAAAGACTGAGTATTAATTTTTGTTATTGCTCCCATCAAGCTACCTACCATATGCTACCTGACAAGCTGTTTATACGTTACTGATAAGAGGAGTCATTTCAAAGTTTCAGGGCATTCAGTCTGAATGCATCCAAAGTGATACGCAGCAAATGTGGGGTTTGCTTACTCTGAAGCCCAGTATTTGTAGTATTTTCAGTCAGCAAAAGGAAACAAATACAGTGTTTCCTGCAAGTACTTCCTGTTTTTTGTTTTTTGTTTTTTTTACCTATTTCAACATTCAGTGGTTTAATGTTTTTCTTCATGACATAGTTCCATTTCAAATCATTGCCATCTCAGTCATGAGGACATGAGACAGGGGAGCACTTTTTGTGACTTTCCTAAGGTCACTAAACTAGTTCCTGGAAAAGCAGCCTTAAAATGTTGTGCTGCTGCCATCTCTGTCTGGCTACTGAAGCTTTCGGAGGTGCCACATGTCCACCAGCTGGTAGGACGTGGATGATTTTTTTCACCTTTGAGGTCAGTAGGCCTGAGTATACAGTTCTCGGAAATATGACCAGTGCGTGTGAACAGGAGCATTATCCTGCCTGTGGTCTTATCAGACAGGATCTGCCCACTTCAGTTTGCTGAGTACAAAGGGCACCGATGAGGCAAACTACTGTTCCTAGCTCACTTTAGGCGGGCAGAATACATGCTGTGGAGATACTATTGTACTTTGCGAATCAGCAACAATTTGTCAAACTGAAAAGAAACATGAGACAGCCATGCCAAGGAGGCTCATTCCTTCATACTATCAAATGAGCTGTGACAAATGCACATGAGAAGAACAGAAAGCCAGAAATCAAAATGTTGCCTTGTTGAAATCTCACAAGCCAGTCATTAAATGTTCATCTTTATTTTGGGTTCAGCTAATACGTGGCAACAGACTTGTAAATTCTAGGCAGTTCCTCTTCTGTACCAAAATATGTTCTTAGAAACTGCTTTGCAAAGCATATGGTTGTAAAGTGCTGCATATTTTCTGATAGGAAAAATAATATAAATAGGTGAGGGGGAAATGTGTGAACTCGTCATTAGCTAAGGACTTTAGTTTAAATAAATCACAATATGTCATCAATTCCATGCTACAATAACAATGAACTTCTCTCTGGTTCTCAAGCTGATCCAGGGAGCCAGGGGTTCTGCTGGAGATACTCTGCGGCCATTGGAGGGGCTGAGGGGGGAGAAATAGTGGATAGGACTTCGGGACCTCTATTCCTACTGCAATCAGAAGCACTCAACTGTAATTTCTTTAATGAACTATTCTGTTTTGTGTTATCTGAAACAGAAAATCATGTTGTAAGCTTTAGGATTTCAGAGTTGAATGGATTTAAAGACCTTCCAGTCTAGGCTTTGTAAACTTTTCTGAGGTTTCTCCTCTCTTCTCTTGAAGTACCCCTCCCTAGCAAAGTAACACTGACAAGAAAGAATGACAGCATCCTCCTGGGGCATCTGATGACACAGCCCAGGGCAATCAACCTGCTCTCAAAATCTTATACTCTGTCTTAAAAGTGCATAAGGGATTTGTGTTCTCTGTACAGTTATGTTTTCTTCAACATAAAATAATGTTTAAACTTACTTAATATGAAGTAAAATAGCTCTCTAAGAAGTTGCATCGAGTTATGTTGTAGTTTAATATAATCCATTGGTATATGGATGTGTACCTCCGGGAATTAAAAGGTTAAAACACATTTTAGGGTCTAAAGACTTGTGTTTATGATCCAGGTGTGCTACTTACTCTGTAGCTTTGGATAAGTAATTTCACTTGTGTGAAATTTTGAGTTCAAATCCTATCAAATCCTGTAATTTTAATCTCCATTGTTAAGGTTAGAGAAACAACATAAATATAGGCTGGTTTTTGTTTTTGTTCTTCTTTTCTTTTCTTTTGGCTTGGAGTGGCAGGGATCCATTCCATTCCAGCCTGAAGAGTGTGTGTGCAACCAGATGTTAGGGACCGTAGGCTTTCTTGTGATAATGGGGGTAAGAAAGTGGAAGGTAACTGTGTATCTTTTGCCCTGATCTTTACTGTCCTACGGTCTGAGCCTCCCTGTATAGACATAAAATGAAGCTCATACATTCAGGCATAAACTTTTCTAAAGAATGTAACAGAAGAGAGAACTGAAGTACATGGGGAAATATGTGGTGGACAGGCACAAACAGGTACACATTATGCAAAACCTGACTTTTGATTTGAAAGAAGAATCTCTTCATACTTAGGAATCAGAGTACCATATGGTTTCCTTCACCCAAATTTAATCTTTGTGATGATAATGTGATTAAATGGGAATTCTGAGAGATTCATCAACTGATGTTAGTTTACAGAGTCAACACAGAACAAATTTCTACATTTTGTTGTAAGTCCTGTTTATTGAAAGGAAAAGCAAATTTCACCTTGGAGTTAGACTCTCTTTTTAAGTTTGCTATACTGACTTACGACTTACATCTTGTGACTTATTCATTGTTGAATGTCTGATGAACGCTAATGTTTAGGCATAATGCTTTCTAAGATTTTCATCCATGGCTGTTCATATTTTTATGAGAATAAGCCTCATGTAGAATTTAGCTTCTTGCTTAGCCCATAGTTTTGCTTTCTAGATGTATATATGAATTAAAAGTTAATGTCCTGGTTGACACAGTATATTATATTAGCATTAAAAGAACAATCAAGGCAAACACTGTACTAATACAAAGTGAAGACGTGAAAGAAAGTTAAGTCTCTTACTTTATCAATAGATATGAGGAAGTTAACTCAAAGGGGCAAAACAATGAATATCAGATAATCAGTAAGGATCTGCAACACTACTGAAGTAAAATAGATATTATCAATGTAATGAATTTCTTTCTGAAGGGTACTATGATTGGATATTTGATTCCGTATAGCTTTTCAGGTAAAATATGGTGAAAAGTCCTTCTTGTTGCATATCAATAGAAACTTAGGAAAAATAAGGAATTTGTACTACAATCTTTAGTTCAGATTCAGTTTGGTTCAGCTCAGATCCTGTAACTTTAGCTAAAACTCCATTTGAGGGAGAGGCTATGTAGGCTATGTCCTGTTCTGTTCACCACCATATCCTTAGTTCTCTAACATGTCGTATGACAGAGTAGGGAGTTAATAAATATCTCTAGGATAAATAAATCCCAGACTAGCTGTCAGTACTCTCACAGACATATTTCTCAAATATTGAGACACTTTAAAGTTTGGTGTTTTTTAATCTAGCAAATTTGGTATTTTAAAGAATACTGTAAGAATTATGAGTATGGAGATAGTTTGTCCAGTGCTTTATGGCAACTGCATTTTGATCCAAGTAAAGCCAATAAATATTTGCATGTTTTGAAAAATAACTCTTATTAGCAGCATTTTGGCAGGCTGAATTTTTTCTTTTTCTTAAAATTTAAATCCAGGTTAGTTAACATATGGTGTAATAATGTTCCATCACTTACATCTAACACCCACTGCTCATCCCAACAAGTGCCCCGTCTAATGCCCATCACCCATTTAGCCCATCCCCCTACCCAACACCCCTCCAGCAACTCTCAGTTTGTTCTCTGTATGTAAGAGTCTCTTATGGTTTGTCTCCCTCTCTGTTTTCATCTTATTTTTCCTTCCCTTCCCCTATATTCATGTGTTTTGTTTCTTAAATTCCACATATGAGTAAAATCATATAATATGTATCTTTCTCTAATTTCTCTTAGCATAATACACTCTAGTTCCATCCATGTTGTTGCAAATGGCAAGATTTCATTCTTTTTGATTGACAAGTAATATTCCATTATGTATATATATACTACATCTTCTTTATCCATTGGTCAGTCGATGGGCATTTAGGCTCTTTCTTTAATTTGGCTACTGTCGATAGTGAGCAGGCTGAATTTTCTAAAATTGATGTGCTGCCACAAGTACATCTAGGAAGTTTATATGAACAATCTGATCATTCAGGCAGTCATACTGAAGAGAAAGTACATTGAAGAGACAAAAGAGCTATGGGCATGATGAACCAGACAGTGTGTTTGTAAACAAGCACTATTAGAATAAACAGTGGTAAGCCATTTGTGAAGTCAAAACTAGCCTTTAGTCTCTTATCTAAACCAAGCCTTTAGGACTTAAACTCCAGGAAGTGCTATTTTGAAGTCTTGTTGCTCAATGTAGTAACAGCATACAAAAAGCAAACGAGATTTCTGTTGGATCTAAGAGAACTACAAAAGTACAATTTGATACACTGTGGTATCTTCTCTACTTGGATGAAACCAGGAAAAGCCATTATTATTATTTTTTTTTTGGTGTTCTAACTACAGTGAATTTCAACCTGCTATCCTGTGTGAAGTCTACTAAGAACCTTAGAAAGCATACAGTGTTGCTTTGTATCTGAAGAAATTGATCTAAGAACAGACAAGGATATTTATTCTAAATAAAACATAGTAACAGGAAACCCCTATCAACCTAGCTAAGACGGTTGGTTATCACATCTCCTTAAAGATTTTAAAAATTATTCAAGTACAAATCGAATGCCAAGATTCCTATTTTAGTTTATTCCCATGAAAACTGATACCTAGGCAATATATGTGAATACCTTGCGCACTGGCTTGAAGACATCCATAATTTCCCCACTGGAAAAGTTCAACACAAATCCCTGTACAGGTTCTTGGTCCCCAAAGTAAGGCTTCCCATTCACCGCAAAGAGCAAACCTGTGACAACATCCAGTTAAACACTCTTTAAAATATGGAGAAAACTGGCCTTCAAATATATACATGTACGTTACACAGACTATTAATATAGGGTCAGCCTGGTCCTTATAATTGAAAATAAAAGTAGAAAATAATACACTAAGCAAATTTATCTTCTTAAGTAATAACAACAGGGGCAAACAGGTTAAGGGACTAATCTCCTTGCAATAGGAAAACCAGGAATTACAAGGCCTCTCCATTTAGGAAGCCAGTAAAAATCAGGAATACACACATAGTGATATAGATATAGATACATAGGCTTAGGAATAGATCTAGATGGAGAGACATATCACAGACATCCTAGTGATAACCTTTACATAAATTATTGTGGGATGTTAGATCTTTTAAAAAATAATATCTGCTATCCTTACCAGAAGAATCAGAGAAAAATACACAAAGGCAATACGTGATATTATAGCAGAAACAGAATAATATGATTTTAAACAAATGAAGTTTGAAAATGTGAGATGCATACTTCAGATTATCAAAGACCTACTTTTTCCTAATTAAAAAAATCAGACCATCTTTTCATTATTTATTTTTAAATGTTTATTTTGAGAGAGGGAGAGAGGGAAAGAGAGTGTGAACGGGGGAGGAGCAAAGAGAGAGGGAGAGTGAGAGAATCTCAATCAAGCAGGCTTCACGCTTTCAACATAGAGCCTATTGCGCAGCTGAATCTCACAAACCATGAGATCATGACCTGAGCCGAAATCAAGAGTCAGACACTTAACCAAATGAGCCTCCCAAGTGCCCCTAAACCACCCTTTTAATATTAACTTCATGAATACTTTTTGTAGCAAAATTATATTTCTTAATATAGTAGTACTTATAAAAAATAATGGAAACAGTGATGTTTGGCTTAAACACTTCAGATGATTGAATATTATGTTTTAAAGAAGTAAAACACAATAAAATACACATCAAACTAAATGACTGAAGATCCTTTCATCTTTTTTTTAAGGATTCCAGGAAAAGGTTCTTCAGCGTATCGTACTAAGAAAAAAATAAATACTATGACAATCAACTACTGTTGTGCAATATTGTAGAGAGAATTCCAAATATAATACACTTTGTCTTTGCTTAGATTGTTTTTAACCAGATTTTCTCTCATCTTCTCTCTTAATGTTTTTCTCTTCATATTTGATTTATTTTTATTCACTATGAACTTGATCACCCTCTTTTTAAGTGAATGGACTTGCCAAATTTATTCCTTAGATATAAAATAAAAACCAACATGAGAATTTCTTTTTCACTGACATTAATTTATGAGTCTTTTATCACTTCATTACTTATTCCTTGTGGAAGCCAAATTTGCTCCTTATCTGCATACTTGAATCCGTTTATTCCATGTCCTAAATAAACTGGGGGCAGCTTGGGAAGACAGCAGGAATATGCAACTTTAATAAAACAAGAAATGTAAATATAACAGTGGTGGCTACAAATAGTCAATACTACTTTAATATAGGTACACCTATATTTATGAAATATATTATAAAAATTATATATAGTTTAGAAATATATTTTCAGTTGTTCAGTATTAATGATTTAAAGAAATCTTATGCAAGTTATTTTGTAATATGAATTAACTGGATCTTATGTCATAAGTTTATATTATTTTTCTGATTTTCTTCACATCAAGAAAATCTATTTTGAAAATAGGAAACAAAATTCTGGATTTTACTGGTCACTCCTCCTGACATTTAAATACAAGCCTCACTTAATTTACATATTTATCTTTGGGAAAAAACTTGGCCACTGCTTTTAAAAAAAAATGTGGCGCAGAAGCATTTTGGATACTGATTTTTCAGACACACACCATCTGTTGATGATGTGTGAAGACATAATATGAATCATTTAATAACTAGAGCAAATGATCATCATTAAGGAAAAATGAAAATCAATGTTTGGAAACAATTTTTGAATCCATTACACACAGTTAAGTTTGAGTTCTTTCTTATTGCTGAATAAAGAACAGGGTCACCTGAGTTGAAAATGATTTACAAGGCATCTTTACACTAAAAGAGTGTAAGATCTGATAAAGCATCTTCAATCCCTTAATGAGAAAAAAATTATAATAAGAGTATACTAAGATAAGAGAAGTAACTTGTAAGGATAGAGGACAGCATGACAAAATATAACAAATAAAGATGAAATACCTGGTATATATGAAATCGCAAATACGTTTCTTCCAAATGACGCATGCTTAATCTCTTGCACAAATTCTTTGGTGTCAGTTTTAAAACACTGGATTCGACCATTTTCCCTGTCTGCCACACATAATTGGCCCAAATGAGGCACAAGAGCCAAGCTGTGAGGAACCCTGAACTGGCCTGGTTTAGGATTGCTCCCAGAAGATTCTATAGAAGAAAGAAAAATCTCGGCTATACAATTTGTAAAATCACCCAAACCTCTAATGTTAAAGTTTTCTAGTTTTCCAAATTCATGATAGTAAAACCATTAAATATTTGGAACCAGGGGAAAAATGAGGTACTAAGTTTGTTCTAGAATATCTCTTACCCACAAACACATTACAGATTTTCTCCCTTTTTGGACAAAGTTTTCAGGTTGAGGCATTCTTTTTCCCTTTCACAAGACTGTGTGTGTGCATGTGTGTATGTGTGTGCGTGTGCGCGCGCGCGCGCGCGCGTGTGTGTGTGTGTGTGTGTGTGTGTGTGGTGTGTGTGAGAAAGCTGGCAACTGGGTGCATACAAAGGCCATGCTTTTCCCACTGGAGGGGACAATTAAATCCTAGAGAATGTGAGGGTTGGCCAATCTCTAGTTCCTAGTGTTACTGGCTAAGAATAACAATTAGAGATCAAGTCTTATTGAGTACCTTCTCCCCACTGTGTGATGAACGTTCCAGTTGGTGAAAATTGCACAATCCGACTGTTGCAGTAACCGTCTGAGACATAGATGGTTCCAGTGTCTGGATCCACAGCCACATCAGTGGGTTGACAAAAGTGATTCTGGTCACTGCCTGGTTGCATGCTCCTTCCCAGGATTAACAGAGGACCACCTTTACTGTTTGGATCCAGTTTGAACACCTTTTTAACAAGGAACAAAAGCCTTACCCACTTCGCATGGTTCCTAGTGGCACACTCCTGCCTTAGAAGACTTTCACAGGCAATTATAGTGTAAGCTCCCAGAGATTTATTTAGAGGAAGATACTTTGTAGAACTGGATGGGACTCTAAAGATCATTTGGTCTGATTCCTCCATTTGATAAGGGAGGCCCTTAGACATTAAGTAATTTGCTCAAGGTCATCCAGGTAATTAGTGGTGAGGGGAGACTAGTACTTGGATGTCTTGTTCCACCCACCTCACACTTCCTTTTGGGTCTCTCCTTGGCTAATGTAATAATAGTACAATGCTCTCCCAATAATACATGAGCAATGAATGTTTACTGAGATGATGTTTGAAGACTCTTACAGTTATGTCTTCTGAGTTCTAGTTGTGTTTTTTTTTTTCTAGTTTTCATACCTCTTTGCCACTTATTCATAAAATGGTTAGTAGAGCTTATCTTCTGAGAGGAAGACTTTAGGCTATTCTGTGATAGAAATATAATTTCCTTTAAAAACAACAAAAATGTTTTATACATAAACATGAATGTACTAAAGACCTTGAAGGATTTATAGATTAAGGTAGTTTAAAACAACAAGTGACAAAACAGAACTAAGACTTGGGGATGCAGTAAGGAAAAGCAAATGTGGAAAAGCCAAGAAGGAGGGTGGGATGGCCTATACAGTGGTCAGGGTGAAGCCTCACATCAGGCCCTTAAGTGTCCCACCAGCCCTGCAGAGAAGGGTGACTCGGTTACGTACATATTAGCTTTTCCTGGCACTGAGTTCAAAAAGAAAAATTTCAGTTTTGGCAGTTGTATTTTCTTGTTATCAACTTCCTAGGTGACAGAAAAATACCCACACAGCTCTAGAGCATATCAAAAGCATAACTCCATGAACTTCTAGTTGAATAACTGCCAAATGGAAGATTACCTGATGCAGAGCAACGTCTGTGACCCAATAATTTCCGTCTTTATCTATGCTCAAGCCATGGGGCAAATAAAACCTGCAAAATAAAAATAACTGTCTTAATTGTACAATTACTCCCAAAGCCCACATGAGAGGAATTTCTTGCTAATTAATCTGTAAAGGTAATATAAATTGATAAATTGATAAATGGGTACCTGCATTCCTAAAGACCAACATAAGTTAAATGAAAATGCCTGTTATCATAGAAACCTCCTTGTGACAAATCTTAAATGGCATTTAATCTTTCAAAAACCCATAAGTGGGGGCGCCTGGGTGGCGCAGTCGGTTAAGCGTCCGACTTCAGCCAGGTCACGATCTCGCGGTCCGTGAGTTCGAGCCCCGCGTCAGGCTCTGGGCTGATGGCTCGGAGCCTGGAGCCTGTTTCCGATTCTGTGTATCCCTCTCTCTCTGCCCTTCCCCCGTTCATGCTCTGTCTCTCTCTGTCCCAAAAATAAATAAAAAATGTTGAAAAAATAAAAAAAAAAAACAAAAAAAAACAAACCCATAAGTGAAGCCTACAACCAATTACAAATATTTATTACAAAGTATGGTATATTAAACAACACAGATCACATCAATTTAAAAATGAGTTCAAGGGTAATATTACCATTTTAGAAATGTGCATAAAGCAAATTGTGTAGAAAAATACAAATGGATTTATATAGTTTGAATAGCTTCAGTATACTTCAAGGTAATGTAATGAATGCCGTATTAATATAAAATATTAATTCTATGACTCAAAAGCTTTAAGAGCGTCTCCTAAATACAATAAAATCCAACAGAACATCTTCCAGCAGACAGGGGCTGTGTTCATCTAAGCAAAGTGAAGTAGTGTTCTGGATAATCATTAGAGAAGGTTAATCTATTTAACAAAATCAGTTGGAATGATGTGGGTGGAAGAACTGTAATGTAGACAGAGGCTCACAGGCTTAAGGAACTTAGAATTAACAAACACCTGGACAATATCTTAATGTGGTTTGGTCACATGACATCCAACAATCCACAGGCTGTTTGTCAACTTCTAGCCTTAACCAAGGTGTTGACACCACAGATTCTTTTTTCATGTGCCAAGATTGGAACACCCTGACCTTGACTAATTGACCGAACTAAATCTGTGTTTTGGTGACTGAATGTGAGAGTTATGATTTGCTTTCAATACAGACTCCCCATGGCTGGCCAGGTTCATTCGGCAACAGTTGCTCTGCCTTTCTCTGATTCCCTTCTGGAAAAAGAATGTTTCTGATTCATTAGTAAAGCATAGAAGAGATAGGTTCAAATACACGAAGTGATAAAGCTGGTATTAGGATTTGGCCCCTGACTCCACCATCTTAGAATCCTATAAAAAAATATCACCATCTCCATAAGCAGCTGCACTCAGGTGGATGGATGGCTCCCTGGCTTTTCCTGTGCCTAAGCAGACGGAGCAGGGTCTAGTTCCTCAAGCTGCCAGGTTAAAATGGTTGAGGACACTCTGTAAGCAGGTGCCCTTCCTTTCAATGACCACGAATATCAGCCAACTTTTTTTTTTGGTTGCCAAATGTCATCTAGGAATAAGAGCAAATAATAAGCGGCTTTCAAAGCCAAATTACCTATGCATGCTAAGAAAAGCTAAAATGCCATTTGTTTAGTCTTCCCTTTGAGATGGGAAGAAAGAAGCCTTTTTCCTTAATGTTGATTACTTGATGAGTTTGGTTATGTAACTTTTACGCTGAAAAAATTTTTTTAATCTTCAAATCTAAGCTGACTAGCAGCTCACTTCATTAGCTATGTGTATCAATGGTTCTATGAAGTTTGAGTACCTATTAGAATCACCTGGGGAGCTTTAAAAGTACTGTTTTGATGCCTGGGCCTCATTCCAGACTAAATCCAATCTAATTTTTCTGTAGTTTCCCAGGTGATTCTAATTTCAGTTTAGAGCCACCTATTTAGAAAATGAAAGATGGGATGGCCCAATTAGTCGCCTGCTTTCTTAAGCTCCGCTTTTTTGCCACTGTTGTACAATACACCCTTTACAGGACCAGAGCCAGTGACACACTTTGATAAAATATATGCAGCAAGAGCCTTAATAACAACATAAGTAGGGGAGCCTGGGTGGCTCAGTTGGTTAAGTGTCTGATTCTTGATTTCTGCTCAGGTCATGATCTCACATGTGGGATTGAGTCCCTCATTAGGCTGTCTTCTCTCAGCAAGGAGCCCACTTGGGATCCTCTGACTCCCTCTCTCTCTGCCCCTCCCCCATGCGCTCGCACACGTGCGCGCTCTCGCTCTCTCTCAAAAATAAAACATTAAAAAAAATAAGTAATTTAACTCACAGATTTTTTCCACTGGACTGTAGTACTGCAGCATTATTTGGATCTATGACAAGAATAGTGTCTTCTTCAATTGGCCCCAGTCCTCTTTGCTGGTAAACAAACATGCTGTCAAAAGAGCTTAAAACAAACAAACAAAAGCATTAGAATGGGAAATAAACCAATGAGAAAGGTCAATGAGCTTGAGAAATGCAGACCATTCACTTGAGATTCTAAATACACAGTCAACCAAAGAGCTTAGACTTTGATTTCATTCTTTGTCCTTCACATTTCTGTACCTTTGATTACATATATATATACCAATATATATAGGGGTAATTACATATGTAATTACAAATATAATTACATCTGTACCGTTTGACTGTAGAACTATGCTGCTGAGAGGGGCCAGGGGAACAACGACATGGGGACTGCCTGGAAATGCAAGGTCTCAGACCCACTGAATCTGAAGTCCATACTTTTCACAAGAACCCCAGGTGATTCATATTCACATGAGAATTTAAGAAATACTACCAAGAACTCTTATTTTTTCAAAGCTCCTCAAAATATTTTAATTCAATAGCTATTTTCTTTGAAACTACAAAAGGAAGCATAACTTATTTTAACTCACACTGTAATAAGGAAAGTGTAAATGATAGCAGGAAGGAATATAAAATATGTTTGCTATAGTATTTGCCATAAGAACCGCATGCAAATACAAATATTTTTAAAATTATTTTTTTTAACATTTATTCATTTTTGAGAGACACAGTGTGAGCAGGGGAGGCAGAGAGAGAGAGAGGGAGACACAGAATCCAAAGCAGGCGACTGGCTCTAAGCTGTCAGCACAGAGCCTGACGTGGGGCTCGAACTCACAAACTGCGAGATCATAACCTAAGCTGAAGTCGGACGCTTAACCGACTCAGCCACCCAGGTGCCCCAACATGCAAATACATAATATAAGGATATAGTATATAATGTTCAAAGTATTTAAAAAATATAAAACATAAATTGATTCTGGAATCATAAAACTTCTTCCATAAAACAACTTTTCTTTAAGTACAAAATGACCAACTACATAATAATATAAAGCTAAAACAAACATGACGGTTTCTGCTTTTTAATTCTATCTCCCAGGTTATAAAATGTTATGAACATATATGTTTATATACATTTTTTCCATTTATATTTCTATATAAATTGCTGGTAGTATCTTTACCTAAATTGACAATTAGCATAGATACTATATTTATTTCAATTCCTGTTTGGGTAATTATTTGAGACAAATGACAAAGATAAAATCTTGTAATATAAGCTTATATAACAGAAAGGTAAATCTACAAATCACAAAGGGACCAATTTATATGTTAAAGAACGAAGAATTGAATTAGCACATAGTTGAGCCATACATATGTGTATCTACATAAAAATATACACAATATATACATATTTTTCCAGACGAGTCAGTGGATGATCAACAAATATTTCTGTAACAGAAACTATCTGATACAGTCAAAGCTGTAACAGCATTTCCTTTATAGAATCAGACAAAGCTGTGAAAAAAACTAATATGTTGTAGTTCAACTGTGTAAGCAAAAGAAGAACCTGAATAATATTAACTATTAATGGAGATACATTTGCAGTTTGGAAAGGCAAGAGTGCTCAGATCTGTCACAGACCTATTGATTAGGTTGATATTTGACTGGTTGACATTTTTGTGGAACTTATGTAGAGTCCCAGTAGATGAATAAAAATTTCAAAATTACATTCTCTTGCCATTAAAAAATTCATCACACGATTATTTGAGCTTCTTGACTGTTAGAGTCTTTGGGGATATTTTCCATGAAAGATAACACTAAGTCCCTGAAGTAGTTCTTATTAATGATGCATTCAATTAAAAACAAAATATTGATTCAACTTTGTCAACCTAAAACTTAAGTAATACTGTTTACATATGCTATTACGTGTAGTTAAAACCACACAGCAGTACCTAGAAAAAAAAATACCTGAGTTTATGAAATAGAAGTAACATCACTAACAAAGTAGATTTTCTAAGATATTCATGGGATCTTCATTAAATTGAAATGTGAAATTTTATTAGAACCAATGTAAGAATGTACAAGGTGTTATTAAAACATGGGAGACTGGTAAAGGGCAAACATGATGTAATTCTTTAATGAAACACCAAAGAGTTATTCTGTATCTGAAACTCTATTTTCAATATGAATTTCTATACTAAAAACATCATAACTATTCTTCTAGAAAACAATGGCATTGGATTCAACCATCAGTGTTGTTTTCTTTTTCTTCCAACATGTCTATGATATTGGATAGCATAAGGTCAGCATGTCTGAGACTCAGAGTATGCTATAAGGTTCACATTCATGTATAATAGAATAGTCTCTTCATTTATGATCTGTTTTAAGGCATATTCTTCATTATCTAGGAACATTCCAGTGCTTTATGACAGCACCATAGCAGTCTAAATAATGTGAGAATTATGCTTTCCCTGACTGTAAGGAGTTAAAATCTGTTTCCTCTTTTTTGAAAAGAAATTTTGAATTGAACTGTGGATTCATATGTACTTCTCTCTTCAAAAGTAGCATTTTGCACAACTACAATACAGCATCATAACTAGGATATTTATGAATATTGCTAAAAATCTACTGATTGTATTTAGATTTCCTTTTCCCTTTTGTATTTTCTAATTTTTTCATGTATTCTTGCAGTTTATTGGATTGGGCATGAAACATACTAGTGTATTATTTATCTACTTTGCCCCCACTTGTGAGTTAGTAATATGGAAAGTTACCAAGTCCTCATAGTTCTTACCAAGTGCTATACACTTGATACATAGTGTTCTGACCCACTACTGATACTTAATAATAGTGGCACTGTATAGTGGCAACAATGCCTACTGTATATCCCGATAAAGCTGGAGCATAACAGATCTCAGCCTACCTATAGCTGCACATCAAGAGACAGTCACTCAGCTGATTGGCTGGCCAGTCGCGATCCTTTCATTTGGGATAGTGGAGCTTTGTGCCACTAACAGTTTGTGCATGGTAGTCACACAGGGCAAGGGACAGAAGAAGTTGAAATTTTTTCTTAAATGGGAAAGTCACAAACATACACATGCACACCAAATCTGCCAAATAAAGTAGTTTATAAATTCCTGTAATTCAAAGAACGGTAACCCTTGAACAGTTCACAAATGGATGTCAGATTACAGAACTGGATATACTGTTGCTATAGCAAACTGCTTATTTAGTGTTCTAAAGCAGCTACCCCACATTATATGCTGCAGAGAAGTCTTTATTTCAACCACATTTAACTTTTTACAGGATATAATAATACCCTGCAAATTTCACACAGTGCCTGGAGCACTGCTGACTTTTGTTTGCTTCTCTGAAAATGCACTCAGTCAAAAAGACTGAACTATGGTTCATGGGCGGGAATTCATCACTTCTTTATTTTAGCAGTTTGAATCCCCCATTAATGGTTTTGCACATTAGCAGCCAATCAAATAGTTTAGATAAGGCTGAGAAGAAATGCTCTGCTATATTCACACAAAAAATAAACTCCAGTAAGAAGAAAATAAGCTTCTGTGCCATCAATCAAAATTAAGGGAATGCAAAATAAATAATAGCAACTGAAGAGAGAAATATAATATAATGTTGCAATTACATAAATTAAGAAGCTGGAGAGAGAACCATAGGTTTTCTCTTTCTTTCCTTTTATGTTTTAATTTTAATTCCAGTGGAGTTAATACATAGTGTTATATTCATTTCAGGTGTACAATACAGTGATTCAGCACTTCCATATATTACTCAGTGCTCATTATAAGTGTACTCTTAATTCCTTACACCTAGTTCACCTATCTCCCCCCGCTCCCCCCCCCGCCACCACCTCCTCTAACCATCTATTAGAACTGTAAGTTTTCAAGTGAGAAAATAAGTGGGAAGATACCCTCAATATTAGGAAAGCAAAGATATACCATATAAAGGCCAGAGTCTTTAAGTGGAATATACTTAAATAATATGTTAAAAACACTCACTTCTGAATATATACACATTGCAAAAAATCTCTGTGAGGAGGAAATTAGGTAGACAGACAAAGAAACCAGTATGACTCTTTAGTGCCCCAATGGACCGAGCAATGGAGACATCACAAACAGGGATGAAAAGAACAAAGAGCTAGGTATTATAGCACCAGCTCTGCTGGGTCAGTAAAGCCACTGAGTAGAAGTCACTGAACAAAGTGCTTTTTGTTACTCAATAGAACGAGGCACTTATTAAAGTCCTCATTTTTTTGGACTAGGGACCTGCAGGTAAAAGGAGTGCAAACATCTTCATGCAGGTCTCAGAGCTAGAAAATGGTAACCAAGGTTCAAACTTAGGTTAGCTGTCTTAAGATAGATATATATATATATATTTTTTTTTTTTTTTTTTTTACATATTTGCATATTTATATATATAGTCTTCTCTTAGTAGGACTGACTCACTGGACTGGAGAATCTCCCTGCCAGTTATCAAACTGAATGTGTGTATGCAAAAGCGATAGAAGAATAGTCACATAACGAAGAACTAGAGAAAGTAACATAAATCTGGAAGAAAATGGTTTGAGTGGCAAATGACAATGTGAGAGAGAATGCTAGAATATGGAAACATTCTTTCTGTAGAACCCCTCATGATTTTCTCTCAGATATGAAGGTACTAAGGTACCATTCAGTCACTTTGAGTTCTGTTTTACAGGTTCACTTAATTCTTAAATGAAGCAGATATCTTAACTGAGGCTCCAGAAAACCAGTGAGACAAATCTTGAACCGATTTTTCTGAAAGGATGCAGAGAGATTTCTGAAACAATAGAGCTTGGCAACATTCCATAAAGCACTGATGAAGACATGTTTTGTGAGCTATTTGGGGGGCAAATGGGAGAAGAATCCCAGAAGACCACATATCTAAGAACAAAACTTTGCTAAGCCAACCACTGAACTATTCAAATTTTATAAACAACATTTATGAAGATATGAAAGGCATGTACATCAATAGACTTGATACAAAGCTGGGAGGGACAGCTCATTCTCTGGTTAAATAATATCTATAAATTGTTAAATCTAATGAAGGGAAATATAATTGGAATAAAGTCCTGAATTCAGTATTTTTAAAACACCACATAAGTGGGGTGCCTGGGTGGCTCAGTCAGTTGAGTGTCTGACTTCAGATCAGGTCATGATCTCACAGTCCGTGAGTTCAAGCCCTGCGTCAGGCTCTGTGCTGACAGTTCAGAGCCTGGAGCCTGCTTCGGATTCTGTGTCTCCCTCTCTCTTTGCCCCTCCCCTGCTCGTGCTGTGTCTCTCTCTGTCTCTCAAAAATAAATATATGCTAAAAAATAAAAACACCACATAAATATAAATTTCCAGTAAAAGTTTTATGAAATGTATTTAAAGATTTTAGCAGATTCAACACACAACAAGATGATATGAATGCTGAATAAGAGTGAATACAAACTTTTTACACTGAGAGATATCTAGAATACACATTAAGGATAGTAATTGCATTGCTGAGAAGATAATACATGAGGTATTGTGGCCACTTCTCCACAAAACACTTTAAAAGGATGAGAAACCAAACTACCTTCAGATGACAGTATCATGTCAGCATACAGACTGGTTGATGGCCTGGGGATACTTATTCCAGAGAAGAGAAAACTTTCTTCAAATGTGTAAGTAATTGCCATGGATAAATGGGAGTAAGTTCACCCTGCGTTAGGTTGTCATGCAGGTGGAGTTAGGAGACTCGGATTTGAGTTTAACATAGTGAAGAACTTTATAACAGCTAGATGAGTCCCATAATTGGAAAGTATGTCTCATATCATAGGGAATTTCTTGGTACTGAGAGTTCAAGCACTGGATGACTGTGGAAGATCTTCTAAGAGGTGTGTGTACATTAGGCGGGAGATTGGAGGTGAGCTCTCTGGTGCACAGTTGCTCTTCTGGGTGCCCATTGTCTGCTGCCCCACATTGAGCTAATGAAACTTCAATGTTTCTTTAGGTGACCCAACATTCTAAGCCCGCTGTCGGTGCATTTGCTTCTGATGTCAACTCTATTCCTACATTCCAGACACAGAAGAAAAAAACTCAAGCTAAGCCAAAGAGTGGATTTTATTTTTTTGCCACAATGACTGGTTTGGAGATAGAGGAGACATGACCTAAGTCAGACCAAAAAATATGCTAACAGACTCAATTTAAGGATTTTCTGTTGACCTGTCCAGGACACAGACTACATCTTCTGTGAGACTAGTGTGATAATGTGATTCTGAAGCTGAAAGCAGGGACAGAGATCAATCAGGGTGCAGGAATGGAGCTAACCAGGAGAAAATTTGTTAAAAAATGGATCCTAGTGATGTCATCTGGATTACCATACCCTTGAAGTTTTCACTTATACAATCTAATCTATTTCTTCTTTTCCTAAGGTAGTTTGAGTTGTTTTTCTCTCTTACTGAAACAATTCCAAGTGATACAACTTCCAACTTTCCTTTCCACTCCATGTGGAAAACTTACTAATTGTACAAAGGAAACAACTTTTTAACACCTAAAAATAAGGGGTAAAGCCCATGGTTTAGTTAAGTGGGTATGTGATGTGAGTCTTGCACAGTGGAACCAGAACCATAGCTGAGATAAATAAAAGAAAGGCCAGGAAGCAAGATTTGACAGCAGTCTGGATTTTAAGACTGAGACCCAGGAACAGCTGTTACTGAGGCAGGAGCTACCCACCTCCTGCTGGGACACATTTAAACTTGAAAAGAGCTCTAGCTGTGATGCCTCCCTAACACCAGGACAGACCGCAGGCTCTTAAACATTTCATTACATCCTTCTGATAATAGGCATTTCTTATTGCAGCTAGAAGAAGCTTCTTTAAGTAGCCATATTGTAGTCAGAGATGGACAGGAAAGAAAATGGAAATCAAATACTGACAGGGAGTGATGACCACCTTTCAGGAGGTCAAGTGGTTTATTATTAATTATTATTATTATTATTATTTCAGTTTGGTTGCCATGCTTATTTAGCATGGTTAAATAGAAGAGTAAGGGGTGATCAGGGAAATCAGGTAGAAATGAAGAGTAATACTACTTATAAAACAGTTGATATGATGATATCAAAGAGCTTTGGGTACTAAGTATTAAGTACGGATTATTAATATGAAGCATGCCTAATAGTTAAAGAATGATCACATCCTAAAAATTAGGGGACACAGAGTGCTTAGTTTTAGAGCAAGTCCTGACCTTAAGGAAACTACAATTTTGTGAACATGAGAACTATCAGGATGAGAAAAATTCCAAGGAAGATTAATACAGGATTTCTCACTACTCTATTCAAACAGTGGTAGCAATAAGAATGCAATTTCCTCCCAATGTTTAATGTCCATTGTCTCTCACCAGTACATCATAAATTTTTCAGGAAGGTGCTGTCTTTTTCTTTTTACAATCCTTGGATATTTAATGAGGGAGAACAAAAACTATGTACTTTGCCTATTTTATATAATGCAGCTTATATATGAAGGATCGCTATGCATGACTGTTCAAAGAACAGAGCCTACAAATCCAAATCTATTTTTCTAAAAAAAATAAAGAGTAATCCACTTCTAATTCTCTTCATGAATAATAAAGCAGACAGTGGTTAAAAGCAAAGAAGTACATTCCAGAAGAGAATTTCCTTGCAACCATTGACTGAAAAAGCTGCTAGAGGCCAATGGACACTACAAGAGAGACACAAGGAAAGACAGCTAACAAAATTCTTACACCTGAAAGATAAAGATGAATAAGAAAGAAGAAATAGAGATTTAATAAGTTAAATCAGCACATCTGCTCTGAAGAAGTCTTGCATTTTTAACAACACCCTTTTGTTGGTGCCATTTATCTGGATAAACACACCAGGGCTTTGGCACTGAAGCTGGAATCTATTTGCACACGATACTGGTTATCTAGATGAAAGCTAGATGCCAGGAAAAAGCAGTTCTTGAGTGAGGACTATCATATAAGTCACAGAAACTGTTCTTATGTGGCTCTTATTTCAGTGTTGTGTCATCGTCTCCCACCCCAAGCTGGCCTTTACTGATCCCTTCTCCTGTGAAACTGTTCCAGCCTCTGCTGTTTACTTGGAATGAGTATCACATTCAAATGGAGACTTGGACTTTATCCAATTTAGCTTTAGCCAGTTGAAACAGTATCAATGGGAGAAAATGATGCTGTAATTTTCTCCTCTGGTAAAATGTGGCTAGAAATCCATGCAGAAAATGTAGCAATATTCATTAAAACAAAGAATATGCTACAATGAATAGTAATAGTTTGCTTTTAAAAGCACTTGTTAAAATACCATTAGATGTTCAATAATGACTGAGACGATGTAACAGAGATGTATGAATACCAATATTGAGTTCGATTGCTTTGAACTCTGAAGTGATTCCTTTCTCAGATTCCATTTTCAAGTGTGACAACTGGAGAGGACAATTAAACAGTAACCAAACTACCAATGTATTGTGAAATGCTGAATGAGTGCCATCTTGACCTGCACAAAGAAAAATACATACACGTTTGTGTGACAGAGCAGAGTTAGCAGCAGCATAAGTATAATCACTATCTCTGAAATTAGAGGGAAAAAAACAACTGAACTATATATGTAGGCTCTCCATTTTCCAAATGAGACCCTACAGCTATACACTTGAAAGGAGAAGATTCATTACAGTTAATTGTTAGTTTAAGATTCACCTTCATATGCATATTTGTGATAAAATAAATGAATAAATGGATATTCATTACTCAGGAGAGTTGAGACCAACCTTTTAAAAATGTCATCATGTGAATGTGCTCACAATCCTATAAAACGCAATACTGCAAAGTGGGCAACTGGGCCAACCCTGGAGTCAGATGAAAAGGAAGTGAAGCTTGGTTTTGCCATTTTCTAACTCAGAGACGTGGGGCAAAACACTTACCTCCTCTTGGTTTCATCTGGAAAATGTGAATGATGGTGATAATAACAGTGCCCAGCTATTGTAAGGTGATTTAGGTAAACATTTACAACAGTGACAGACCCACAGTAAACAATAAATGTTAGACATTTTTAGTCAAAATCCTTCTAAGTAGATAGTGGAAGGTAGAATAAAAGGTTGGAAAGAGAAACGCAAAGGAAAAGCAGGGGAATTAGTCCTCGTGTTATTCTTAAGTCTTTGGTGCTCATAAAAAGAGAAAATTTGAGTGATAAAGTTAATCTGTATGAAAATATGAAGGTCAAGCTACTATTTCTATACATGTGGTGGCTAAACTGGTTCAACCATAATCTCCAGAAGGTTAATTGTTTTCACTGCTGTGCAGCAGTCTGATGGAAAAGGAGAGTCCAATGGTCTTAAAGTGGTTCTTTATGCAGCATGCACACGGAAATAACAAAGTGTTTTCTTGTAGTCAACTAGTAACTTTTCTTAGTTGATCATTTCTCAGGATGCACTTTCTTTGAAGTCTTGAAACGCCTCAGCAAATGTACTCTCTTAACTGCCTTTTAATATTATCCTCCTTAAGAATGTGAAGGTGGCTTCAAGGACAAGGGAAGAAAATGGTAAGTAGGCAGAATCAGATTGTCATTGTCTTCTTTCCATCAACTAGTTTGTGAAACTACTTTAATTGTTTTAAAATGCCCAAGACTTCCTCTCCATTACTTATCAGAGTCATGCATAAAAAGGATAAATATGGTTTGCTCACAAAAATCAAGTTCACAAAGAACCTTGGTAGTTCTCTTACTATTACCCTAGTTTAACAAAAAGTGATGCATGCTACATTTATTTTCCTTTACACCCTGAAGGAAAAATATTACTTACTTTCCATCCCAGACATGGTCACCTCTGTGGAAAATCACCAGGTTATTCTTAGGGTCCAGAGCCACCCCAGAGACCTGGCCTGGTAACAGGTATACTCCAGGCCAATCCAGTGATTCTTCGACATGGAAATCTATAAGATAAATACAGACATTTGGTGTAAAAAGGAAAGCTGTATAACCTCATGAAGATGCACAATGGTTATAAGAAACTCATGCAGTAATGTCACTAGATGCAAAGAAAAAAAAAAGTCAAGCCGTGCTCTAAATAAATAAACCACATGCACATGCCGAGTAGCTTCCTGAGCTATGAAATGAAGTGACTGTGAATTTGTTTGGGGACCGTATGCCCTCTTTTCCTCTTGATAACATGCCTATGAAAACAGCTTACCCGGAAGTCCTTATAGAACAAATCTGAGACTACTTTCTTCTTGACATGATTCTTATTTAAAAATAGTATGTTTGGGAAATAAGACCACATGGATGGCATCATTTTAATACAGAGCTTTTACGTGTGAATCAATAGCAAGCATGGGCAGTAAGCCTGTGTGTGTGTGTGTGTGTGTGTGTGTGTGTGTGTGTGTGTGTGATCTGACTCCTGTGTAAATTCTAGATGTTCAATAGACACAAGACCCTATAATAAACCATTGCTAATTATATCGTACAAGGAATCTATATAAGATACCAATCTCATTTCTCTGAATGTGAGGGTTCCTATAGCAATGGGAATGGAGGGACACTCTCTTTCATGGCTTGTATTTCACTGTTTCCTGCCATAAGAGAAGGGAAACATAACAAACTCTGTGACTCTCAAGTTATTCTGATTTCTAATCAGAGTACCTTTATACTTAGAGAATACCTGCATTTATTTGTGTTAGGCCCTTTTATAAACATGCTTATGAATAAAGAGGTATGATGTATGAAGTAGCTGTACTGACAGGATATAAAGTTATGAAGATACTGTGAAATCAACTGTATCAGTTCCATATTTCTTTCCCTCTCGAATACTTCAACAGAGATGCCAAGAGGTAGAAATGCAGCAATTCGAGTCTCGTTTCTCCTTCCCATCCTCTGGAGGATGTGGCAACATGCAGTGAAATCCCTAGAGACAGGCATTAAAGACTGGAGGAAGAAAGGAAAGCACAGGGCTTGTAGGATCAGCTTATGAAAGCTTGAGAGCATGCTGGTGTGAGAATAAACACTTTTGAAGTAATTTTCTCAACTGTACTTAAGGAAACAGTACTGCTTCATTCAAAGTCTTTTTACCTCTGCACATTTAATTTTTTTCTTTAATAAAAATTAAGAAAACAGCGCAACTGAATGCCTAGGTCAGTTCTGCCTACAACTTCTGCAGAAGCATCTTCAAGTATTCACTAAGTGTATTGTCTATGTAAGGCATTGCTAGATTCTGGGAATAAAACATGGCTTTTGGCCTTGAAGACCTTGTAGAATAAAATGAGAAAAACAGAAACCAAATACTTATGACACACTGTAGTGATGGAACACAGGAGAGGGCCCATAATCCTTCCTGGGGCTTGGCTGGGAGAGGGTAGGGTTAAGGTTAGACCTGGGAGATTTCCCAGAGAAATAAACACTTGTGTATGCACTTAAAGGTAAGTGAGGAGTTCACTGAGTGCAGAAGCGAGCAGAGAATATTTTGGTCAGAAAGATCAAGAGCGAGGATGTTTACAATTGCAGAATGTGCTTCAAGATCTTTAATCTGGAAAGGATACCTCTCTGTGTCCAGGTGGGGCTTAGGAGAGCAAAAGGCAGGATTAACAGACCTGGAGATCTAGTTTAGGCTGGAAAATATATTGTATACCATATGACAGAGTATGGATTTAACAATGAATGAATGTCAGTCTGAGCTGTGGTGTCTTGATCTATACGAAGATTAATTTTGAGGCATGCTGCAAGTATATTATTAGTATCAGTAAAGCACACAGTTTGGAATAATTTACTTTTGAAATATATTAGGGCCCATGAGAATGTCATTCTCACTCACGTGTTTTGATACGCCTTCTTGAGTTGAAGAGAAGGGGGACAGAGTTACAGCTGGCACGCTTACATTTGCAAACAATTCTGGGCACAGCAGTGGATGTGAATGGGGCTGCTCAGATGAATAACATTCATCATCTATCACGTTTGTCATAATAGGAAAAAAGGATGCAAATTGCTGCTACAGGCGACTGGTAGCCACTGAAGGTTTCTAAGCATGGGGTGGCATGATTAAAACTGTGTTTTTGAAAGTGAAATCTGGAAGCAGTGGTATGAGCATGACAATTAGAGATGTCTAGATAGATCAACAGATGGATAAATCATCCCCCAAAGAAAATGTTTTCAATTATTTTAAAGTTCTCAGGTTGTATGTCATTCACTCCCATCTCCGTTACAGCTTGTCCATTTGGTGGTCATTGTTCTATGCTCATTCATCAGCTCCTGAAGAGTCCGGATGGTCTTCAAGGCAACCTTGAACCTCATGATAACACAGATATTTAGCTGCTTTTCATCAGATTCTCAGTGCCCGGAACTACTGCACCCAGATGGAACTTCTTGAGGGCAGGGATCGTGTCGTATTCACTATTTGTTGTAAAGTCTTAACACAGCACCTGGCTGCCTGTTATGGCCTAATAAATACACTAAACAGAATGCTGTGGTCCAGTCTACTTATTTATGTTGTCAACCAGCACTTAAGCACCCTTATAATCTTATATTTCACTTGTATTACCTCTTTTTACTCTCCACACTGCTGAAGACGTTAAGAGATTCAATAAAAATGCTAATTGGCTAATCATTTTTATTAAGAAAATAAACAGATATGTTTCCTAGAACATTTCTATTCAGTGGTTCATCCAGCAGGTACTGGAAGCTAGGTGCTCATGAAGGTCCAGAGATACTAATTCTGATAAAAAATAGATGCAGCGTCCAAAATAAACAAACCGGGACACATGTGAGTTTCATTAACTATTGGAAATATTACACAATCAACTTTAAACTGGCTATGAATGACCCCAATTACCAATGACCTTAGATTGGTAAGCACTCAAAAGTCTGCTAAAAGCATTGACTGATAGGTTGTTAACAGCTTATTTTGTCACATATGAGAGTCCATTTGGTTGGAAATTTTCAAGAAGGAAAAATAGTGTAAATAGAACATATTATTAAAATGTATAGGTTTGGTGAATTTTCAAAACAGTAAAGGTAATATGTAAGGAAATATATAAGAAGAAATATATACACTGTGAGTACTGAGTCAATGCAAAGGAGAACTACTTTGTGCATCGCAAAATTTTTAGAGAGGTTATATTATTTAAAATTTCATTTAAAAATACCATCACACGCTTTTAAGATTACCAACCCAAGACCTCAACATTCTTAGGATCTAGGTCTCCAGGTTAAATAGAAATTGTAAAATAGTTACAGAAAAACTGAGTTCATGTCTCCTCTGTGAACATTAGCTCAGTTAATTGATGTTTTTGCTTCCAGTGTCACCATCTTTTTCATTATTAGGTGGTTAAAAGCTGTTCCCTTTAAGATTAGATGATCAAGATTCAAAGCAGTCTTTTAGGACTAGTGGTCTAGGTATATGGATGGAGTCAATAACATGTTTCTCCAATCCCTGCCTGTTGCTACATGAGAGTCATAGAATGTCAGAACAGTACTGGGTCATCCCAGGTCGTTTTCTCACTTCACAGGAAAGGAACTGTGGGCTTGGGCCAGACTTCAGTTGTCAATGTCAAGATTGATTATTTTCTAGACCCCAATTAAGAAGTATTTCAAATCCTTATTAAAGAAATTACATGATAAAATATATTTGGGTTCTAACTTAAACCTAACTTTTTCAATCATGGAGAAGTTAAAAATTAAGAATTCATATTTTTCTTAGCTTTCATTTAAGAGGCGATTCAGTATGTGACTAATGTTGAAGCCTTTCAGTTTTAATTTGAAAATTAATACAAATTTCTTACGCATGACATCTGGCAAGCCATTCCCAACTCTGTCAGCTGCTCTAAATTCAGATGTCAAATAATAGGATTTTTTCAGAGGAATTCTTGCACTCATAAAGGTCAATGTGCAGCCTCATATTCTATATATTTAGAAAAAAAGTTAACGACCTTCAGAAAAAAAAATAAACATTACTATTAAAATTATATCAATAAATCACTAAGAATTAATGAATTATACCTTTCCAAGAAAGAGATTAATGTAGTGATCAATGCTACTTTCATATGAAATTATTAATATGCATTTAAAAGGGCATTCATTTATCTGTGTTACAGAAGAAATGACAGAATTAAGTTAAGAGAAAATCTAATTTTAAACCCAGAGCTGTGACTTCAGTGTTACGTAATTAAAAGATTAGTTTTAGTGAAATCACTAGATGACTTCAACAAGAACAAAATGTAATGGCTGCTTTTTCTACACTTGGGAATTCTCATCTAGTGAGGAAAGGTGACTTATTTTGGGCAGAGACTGTTACTCATCAGAAGTGTCGGCCATAGCGATAATTAACTGAAATCAGATGAGAAATGTTTATAACCAAGTCAGAAAGAAAACAAGGATTAAATTACAGTGTTTCATTTAATGAGGATGAAGTGAGGAAGAGAATTTAGACATAGGGGCCAAAAGCATTAGTAGAATTTCTTTTCTTTTAAAAATTTAATTGCAAATGAGATCTTCAACTTGGTCAAAATGTTTGGATGCTGACTGAGAAAGTATGATCAAAAGTAATCTACACCAAGAGTTACTACAAGTGTAGATGAGATGACGGGATGATTGGAAAAAAACCTGTCATCATGCTTCCCTCCTGCATGCCTGCCTTCCTATCTCTCTCTCTCTCTCTCTCTCTCTCTCTCTCTCTCTCTCTCTCTCATCTATCTATCTATCTATCTATCTATCTATCTATCTATCATTTTATATTATTGTGAGGCAGAATAACAAAGTGATTAAAACCAAGACTTGAGCAAATCTTGGTTCCTTCAGCTATGGCACTTTAGGCACATGACTTAACCTTTCTGTGCCTGTTTCTTCCTCTCTAAAAGGGTTTATAAATAGGGTTGTTATGGGGATTAAATAAGTTAATGCACCTAAAACACTTAGCCTGGCTCACAGTGAGGGCTATGTATATGTTTGTCTTTATTAGTCTCCTTCCCTCCAGGGATGAAATTTCAGCCAACTGAATGCCTTATTTTACCTGGTAATTCTATAAGATGTGAACCTAGAGGTAAGCATATGACTGAAATATAGACTCTGAGTTGATTAAGAGTCTGTGAATACTTTGATAAGCATCACACACATGCAGATATTATTTTCTGTTCACAGGTATACAATACATGCTGAACCAGGCTTCCATATGCTAGCAATAGCATTCCAATCAAATCTGCCACTGAGAATATAGTTTTAAATTTATTTTTCAGTGAGTGTGGTTTCCAGAAGGCCACTAGAATAAAGACTAGGATTTTGTTCCTATCCTACGAATATTGTCTCAATATAAATATCAAATTAACGGTAAAAAAACAAATGATGTTAGGTGTAAAAAAGAGTGTATTTGCTTCTCAGTTTACCTAGTCAAATATTTCCACACCGTACATCATGTATCACAGGAAAACGTCAAGGCAGGTCAATGTAAGTGATCAGAGATTTGAGAGGCACACACTGCCATTACGACAGAACACTGCCAAGTCATTTTCTGAATTTATCAAATTAGAGTGCCAAATTTTACAGCTTTCCTACACTTTCCAAGAAAATTCTCTCATGGGTGCTGCTTAAGTTATAGTAATTAACATTTACTCCTATTGCTTTGGTGTTTAAAATTTTGAAATCCTAATCCGACATGATGTTAACGGTGGCAATTATAATCATATGTATTGTTAATGTATTACATTTATTTAATACTTTGTGTGTGCCAGAAACTGTTCAAAGCCCTTTCCATGCATTACCTGGAATACATGGAAGTATTATTTGACCCTCACTAAAACCCTATGAGGACTGTACTGTAATCATCCTCATTTTTATAGATGAGAAAACTAAAGCCCAGAGAATTTCTTTTCTAATTTTTCCTACGGACCACATAATAAGTGGTGTAGTTAGGATTCAAAGCCAGGAAGTCAGGCTCCAGAGTCTGAAGTGATCCACAGCATACAACCTGCGTGGAATGGTTTTCAGATTTTATTTTGGCCAAATGCAGAACTGTTCTGGGGTGAGCTGAATCGTGTGCGCGCAGTGCACGTATGTGTGTGTTGTATGCATGCATGTGTGTACGTTGTGTGGAGACTGCAGCTATAGCTTCCTATGTGAGGCACGTCCTTTCCAACAACAGCTGCAAAACCTCTGTGCTAGTCTAGCTACACCTGTCCAGGAAATTTCCCTGTTTCTAATGTTGTTCTCACAACTGTTGGGACAAGAGTTTTCAGAACAGACTCACCATAGGTCATGAAGACAAGACTTAGAAAGAGGTGCTAGTTGTGGATATTTGCGCTCTTAGAGACACGCTGAAGACACAATACTTAACCATCTTGTTCTCGGGAATGCTAAAGGCTTTATAGCAAAGATGGAAGATGTCATTCTGGTTGTGCTCTTCATGCAGCTGTGTCCAATGATGCTCATCCCATTATGAGGTGGGGATTCATGTTTAAAGGCAGCTGCCAAGGTATGGAACTAAGCGGAATTCAGACAAATCTAAAAGTCCACAAAATGGTGTTTCTGAAACCATGAGGTAGTTCTGGGCCTACCACATATAGTCACATCCAGATTTTTGAGCCGATCCAATAATTTCACCTGTGACCTCTCAAATCAGCTGGATGGGATACATTACTGTATTGTAGTTCCAAAGTATGGTCCAGTCAATGAAATCCAAAGTGCTGTGGCATAAAATGCTCCTGTATTGGATTGTGCTAGTGCCATGAACTGTGGACATTAGAACAGAGTCCTAAGTGGAAGCCTCCAGCTTGTCAGCAGTTATATGGCCCAGAGCTCCAGGGAGGCATATCTGAACTGGGCGAACAAGTTAGCTCAGTGTTTTGAGCAAAACTGTAATGAAGTGTAAAGAACTAGGAAGTGTACATTCTAGTTTTAAATTCAGTTATAAAGTCCAAGTTTTAAATTCAGACTCTGTGACCTCACTGAAATGGGTTAACTTCTCTAGGCTTCAGTTTCTTCATTTAAAAATTAAAATAGGTCTCAAAGGCATCTGAAATGAGTAGGAGCTATAACATTAAGCAACACCATAGCCTCGCATTTTTGTTTGAGTAATAATCTCATATGATAAACTACCTTCTTCTTTGAAGGTAATATATTAATTCCTTACAGCAAATTAGGCATTTAGGGAGACAGTTAGTTCCTCCAGACTATTATAGGGTCCCCTTCTCAGCTTTGTCTGAAGTAAAGAAAAGGCTATGAGAACAACAATGGGAGATTATCCATCAAATTTATCCCCCTTGCTCATACCCTGGGAAATATACATGAATTAGACTACTAATGTATTTTACCAGGGTGTTACATGCTAATAATGCCTACTTTCTTTTTTTGCAAATGGAAGTTTCCTGAGGATAGGGCATTCTCTGGCTTACACAAAGGAATGAAACATTTTCAATTAAGGTTAGGTTTTATATTGTGCTATGGTAAACAGTGACAGAAGGGTGAAAAGAAAAAGACTTTCAGAAATAGCTTACCTAAATATGAATTTTGCTATTTTACATTTAACGTTTAAAAGGTTTTTGAATCAGAGTAGTGAAATAACACTAAAATAAATCATTGCAGAAAGGAAACACAGGCACATTTTCTTTCTATAATGAGGATTTGTGCTGTATGTTTCTATGACTCATCATTTTATTTAATTCAGTGACGTTTACCCACATATTTTAAATGAAAGGAAATTTCCTGACCCAGATCCTGAAGCAACATTTTACTCCTGGACACTGCCATTTTGCCCACCCTATAAGGTATAAGATCTGGCAAGTAAATGTATTTGGGGTATTTTAAATATTTCTTTCTTAGAAAAGCTAACTAGGTTTTAGGAATACAATGCCTTAAGTCAAACTATGATTTTTACATGCATACTTATGATACCTATAGGTAAATTATAAGAACCACAATATTATTTCAAATCCAGGGTAACAAAGAGAAGTCATGGGATAAAATATATTGCAACTCTAACATTTCCCACTTGAATAGAATTGTACTCTTGCCAAAGAAGCCCTTCTGCCTTTTATATTTTCATGTCGTATGGGTTACCATTTGCTGTCCTTAATATAGAGGTTCAGAAAGACACTCAAGTCTGTCTATGAAATGGATAGGGACATGATAAACTGCAGATTTTCTAGGCACCACCCTTGGAAATGTCAATTCAGTTGTTCTTAGGTAGTATTCAGGAGTCTAGATTTTTCATAAGCACCTTAGGTGAGGTGATTCTAATGCAGTGGAGTTTAGGAAACCCTCTTGAGAAATAGTTTCATTAGATAAATTTAGGAGTTAGAGAGCAGGGCTGACTCTGTTTAAGTATGAAGATGTAAAAAACTGAGTCCCAGTACACCCCATAGAAAGTATTAGACCAGACCCAATGGACAGTGCTTGAAACTTCTGTGTGAGCAAAAGGCACCACATGCTTTTTTTCAATTATAAATAAAAATCAGCTGGGTGTTGAATAATTTATGGCTTACTGCAAAGCTGTATTTGAAAACACCAAGCCGGCAGCCTGAGCCATTCCAGCCCACGCATGGACAGCTGCCATGCACCCATATCTGTTACTTTTTTGGAGATT
The DNA here is from genome assembly GCF_028018385.1 of Neofelis nebulosa. Lineage (NCBI taxonomy): Eukaryota > Metazoa > Chordata > Mammalia > Carnivora > Felidae > Neofelis > Neofelis nebulosa. Next base: position 76,324,023 of record NC_080782.1, read on the forward strand.
ATCTCCACATGCTGTATTATCTGGCTTTCCACATTAGCAAGTAACATGAAACACAATCAATATGAAAGAGGCCACAATACAATTAAAGACAAAGATGAGGCATCCATAGCTTGCTGGTACAGAAACCTGAAGGGAATAAGGTATTGTCCTCTAATTATGGAAGCCATAACCAGAAGAATCCTGGTTAGAAATAAAGATAAATCTGATAGTTTCTGAGTTGCCGAAGGTCCCCTCAGGAAAGAAAAAAAAAAAAAAACTAAACTAAATTTTCAATTAAGATAGTAATTGATAATGGAACTTAAGAAACAAAATCATAAAAATGGTTATATTTTACAAGTCAGTTGGAAAAGAATGCTGGGAAATAGAAGATTCCTTTGAGAGGACCTTAATTACCTTAAAGAAGGTAGCATATAAGCATTTCATACACTGAGACTTTACAGATCAGGTGTTGAATTTTCAGTTTCTTTCCATTGAGCAAAATAGAGAATACTGATTTGGTAAGAATTTGTTATGCTGAATTTCACGTGCCACTCTCCGAACATGATCTAGGTATTTTTGGTCCCGGTAATTCTGGCTCATCAACTGAACAGAAGCTGAATTTATGAAGTATTGGACCAAAACAAAAATAAAACCTCAAACAAAGGTGGTATCTGATAACCCAAATCATAGTAATGTTTTTTTCTCATGAGTTTTTTTTTTATCGATAAGTATTTTCACCCATTCATTTTTATTCCCTTCAGATTTTGCTAATGTGGATTGTAGCATTTCATAGTTTGTTCTTTAAAAGAAGCCCTAAACGCACCTCCTGTGTGTTCGGGTTCCCAGGTGCCTTCACCAGGTAGGGGCTGCTGTAATGACAAAACTCTGCTTTCTGCTGGCCTCAAAGTAGACTCTAGTCTGTGGAATTTGTGAATTCTGTCTCTGACAAGAATAGCATTGCCCCTCTCCTCGTGCTCTGCACTCTCTCTGGCATCAGATCGACCAAGATCCTTCTTTTGGACTACATTTGCAATCTCAGCTACCAGGTCTGACTCTGATTCTGCCTTTTCTGTAGGATTATATTTATGCACATGAACAACATCTTCCCTTTCTCCTAGCAGCTTGGAAAGTAGTGAATAGAAATCACCTGTGGAAAAAAGAGAAGAGAGAAGGGGTGGAGGGTTGATAAGATTGCAAAATTTACAAAATTTTGTGCCTTAAAAATACCATTGCCTGATTCGTCATAATAAGTGAGAGAGAAGGTTGCTCTCAGATGTTTAAGCATCAGGGGAAAAAGGATGATTTTCCAGAACAATGAAAAAAATAATAGGCTTCACATTTCATTTTATATACCACCTATGTCGTCCTATTATCTCAGGAGCCAATAACACCAGATAACCTCTATTTGCATATTAGTGGAAACAAAACGATGTGCATGTGATTGCATGGCATGTTTCAGTAAATGGTTTTCACAGTAGAGTCGGGTTGATTTGGAAGTTACAGTTCATCAGATTTCTAAAAGTATGATCAACAGCTACATCAGAAAAGAGCTACCTTCAAGGAAAACCCTTTGAAGTTGTCTTTAAAAGCCTATTAAAGTATAATGCACAAGAAATTAAAGGTATATTTTTTCAGCATATGCTACAAAACACAAGAAACGTAACAGATATGCATCTCTTTGGCAAGCAAAAAACCCATGTTTTGTTATTATTATTTTGTTAGCAGTGCTACTGTGTGTAGCTCCAGTTGTTCATTTTAGACAAGAAATGAACAAGTTCCAGAAAAATAATTTTGTGAAAAAAGAATACCTCAAATCAGTTTCAAACAAAAGAGATTTTAACAAACTGATATCATTGTAATGGTTCATCACGATGTATTTCATGCCTTTCTGTACTAAAAAGTAAACTTGGATGTGATCATCCATTATCACCAAGACAGTATTATTTATAAAACATTATGAGAGATATAAAATATGACTATGGAAAGTTCACAAAGCATTTTAATCCTTATCATTTACATCTATGGCTTTAAATCCATTTACATCAACTATGTGAATCGGAAACATGTCTACGTTCTTCATAGAAACAAATCTGCTCTTCTAAGCCAAACCCCAAGGTTGAACAAACACTCAGTTCTTTTCCCTCACCCTATTCTAAGGGCTGCTAATGAAATTAGTTATGACCATGGAGTCTTACTGCTTAAGTTTTAATTACATTTACAGCATGATCAGTTAACATTTACAAAATCTTTTTTATGACCAGTAGGAAATGAAAATGATAACCGGTTTTGCTATGATGCATTCCACCAAAGAATATATTATTAAAAAATTGGTGCAAGGGGACATGAAGTCTTTCCAAAATGATGCTAAGAGATCCTGTCATGTTTACAAATAGTCTTGGCTTAATGACTCAAAGCTTTCAATTCTTTCCCATGAAAGCGGCTTATCCCAGGTGAAATCTTCAATCAAAAAATAATTACCAAGTAATAGGGCCAATCTCAGGAAAATGAACAAAGCAAATTACAACTCAACCAAATCTGTTAGGCCACAGTGGCATTTTGCCTCACAGGGAAGAAATTAATTCATTACTGTTAAATTCACCTGCCCTCACACTAAATACAAATAGTTTAATGTGCTGTTGTGCAATGAAACATTTACATGGAAAATAAAACACAAGATTATTTCAGGAATGAGTAAAAACCAGAATTTTAAAACTTGAATCCGGGGCGCCTGGGTGGCTCAATCGGTTGAGCGGCCGACTTCGGCTCAGGTCATGATCTCGCGGTCCGTGAGTTCGAGCCCCGCGTCAGGCTCTGTGCTGACCGCTCAGAGCCTGGAGCCTGCTTCAGATTCTGTATCTCCCTCTCTCTGACCCTCCCCCGTTCATGCTCTGTCTCTCTCTGTCTCAAAAATAAATAAACGTTAAAAAAAAATTAAAACTTGAATCCATGTCATTAGTCTAATATTGATGGAGGAACACAGACTTGCAACTATGCATGGTTCTTCAGGTTTGTCAGTAAAAATCTAAAAGCTGTGATAAAATATGAAATGCACAGCACTCCAGTTCCTTTGAAATTGTCATTTACAGTTATCATTGGGTGAGGAAAGTAAACCTTTAGCAATGTATTAGGCTTCGCTGCATACAGAGTGCACTGGCCTTATGAAAATGAAATTTAGGGCTGCATCTCATTTATAGAGATGACATGTGAGAGAGAGAGAGAGAGAGAGACCACTAGATGGCTATCTCTTACACTCTTACACATAAACTAGAGAGTTTTTCTTTCGCTTCTGGGGTATTGGAAATACGGAATCCTGAGATGTTAAATATTTTTCTGTGCCAGGTATATCTAACCTTGAGTGCAGTGGATGGAGTAGAAAACTAATGGAGCAAGTTGTGGGGTCTCTACCCCAATCTCATTTCTCAATATTCCTTTCTTTCTCCTCAGTTTATGTTACACACATATTGGACTTCCCCTTCCTTCAATGTCACTCTACAATGTTGTTTCTTCTTCCTGGGACAATTGCTCCCCAGTAACCAACTAGCTCCTAAGCCTTCAGATCCTACTGAGGTGTTACTTATATCCAAGAAGCCTTCCTTGACTATCAAATTAGGGGTCTTAGCTATGTGCACATATGGCCCACAGGTCTTTCACTGTATTGTTACTGCCCAGTGTCTGGGGTATACTGCACACTCTTCTTTGAATCCAACCCTGACGCTTAGTAGCTATTTTGTGCCTTAACATTATATAGACAATGACCACTACCTTTAAGAATTCTTTGGTGGATTTAAAGAAGTTAATGTACAAGGCCCAGTTCCGTGTATATCATAAAGGAGGTATCACTAAATATAGCTAATTACCAGCAAAAAAGACATAAATTCCAGTTGTAACATGCACATGCCTCTGTTTCCATCTATTGTTTACCTAAACTTAAAAAAAAAATCAGTTCTTATCTCATATACAGGTATTAGGATTTTCGTAACAGAAAAAAAAAAGGTTTCTTTAACTTTACAGCCCTATATTTTCTCAAGTCACTATGGCTGTTGTAGTGATTTGCGTCCTCGCTTTGCCAAAGTAAATTGTACTTGCGCTTTCTCTCTTTTTTCTTAAGTCTATTTTTGGAGAAAGAACTATCCCTACTCCAGTGTTCTGGATGCCAGCCCTCTCACTACCCTCTGGAGCCTTTCCTATTTGCTTCCTTTTCTTTTCCTAATTCAGCCTCTTTGCCAAAGACTTGACTCAGGATAAAAGCACACTCAGTCTGCATTTATCTTGAGTGGGTCATGGAAGCAAGGGAGACCCTCCTCTGACACAGTCTATCTTTCAGACTTTTCTGCCTTCCCTTTTCCAAGTTCCAACATGGCCTAACAGTGCTTTCTGTGATAATGGAAATACCCTGTTCCTGTGCTGCCCAACATGACGCCACTAGACACGTGGGGCTACTGAGAACTTGTAATGTGGCTAATGTGATTGAGGAGTTTAGTTTTTAATTTTACTTTTAATTAATTTATACCCCAATTTAAATAACCACATGTGGCTAGCGCCTACCATATTGGACCGTGCAAGGCTACTTCATCCTTGCTCACAACATCCTCTCTCCTTCCCAAGTCAAAGGCATCTGATTCCACTTCTTCATTCATCCCTGTATGACTTCCACATGAGTTGCTCAAGAGCTCTTAGTTGCCACAGCCATCTTAACCTATCAGCGGCATGCAGCACTGCTGAAAAGTCCCTTCAGAAACTCTCTGCTTATAACACTGTTCTTTCTAGATCTCCTCTACCTGTCACCTTTGCTTTCTCATATTCCTCTCCCCAACATATGAAAATGTTGTTTTCTGAGGTCTGTCCCTGGCATCCTTTCTCTCCGCTGGCTAAGGCCTCTTCCTGCTGAGAAATATCAGCCATTCACAAGGCTTAAGTTGCTGCCTCCAGACAAATGACCCTCATATCTGGAGCTCTCCTAATACCAAATTGATTTATAAAACCACCCTGTGGAAATTTCCACCTAGATGTCTGTTTCATAGGAATTTTGAACTCAACCTGTCCTAAACTGAGCTCTTAATCTCCTCCCCATACTTTATCTTTTTATAGTATCTGTCTTGATGATGAAGCATGTTTTGGGTCCATCAATCCAGAAAACTGGATTCGTCCCTCTCTCACCAGTGAATCAACTGATTCATCAATGCTGATATGTCAACATCATTTTTTCCCTCCCTACCACCAGGACTCATTTGGGATTCTTATCATCTGATTGGCGTGCTTAAAGACTCTTCCCCTCCTTCCTCAGAATGGATTTTCATCCCTGCCTTCAACGTCAAAATCTGTCTGTAATGGTATTAAAGCTGTTCTACCTCTGTGGAACGGACTTCTGATTCATGGTAGCCTGCTTCCCTGGACACTCCTTGCTTATGCCCCACCTTTTTCTCGGCTCTGTCAATCTATATACTTCTCAGGGGTATTCTCTAATTTTATTCTGGCTCCCACTGCTAAGAGGACCATATAATTTCTTTCCCAAACTGGGACATATTTGAGAAGAAAAAGGGTAATGGTAAAATTTATACTAGGTATAAAATGGGACAATTCTGGAAAAACTGGGATGTACAGTTACCCTACCTATTGTTGACAGAGATAAGAGGATAAACAAGTACTTTATAAACTGCACATGACAATAGTAATAGCTAAAATTTTTTGTGAGCTTTGCATTACCTAGTTGCTTTGCTGAGTTGCCGTATATGATTTAACACATTTCATCTCTACAAAATACTTACTGTCTTCAGCTGAGATGAGGAAATCAACGGTACAGTACAAACCTGCACATCTGGTAGGAAGGTGAACTGGGATTTGAAGGAGCAACCTGTATTAAGGGCACACCTTCTAACTGATGACTATACTGGATCCAGGTTCCACTTTTTTTTTTTTTCCCTATAGTGGCTAATAAACTCCTGTGAATTTACCTCAGACCTGTCAATCTTACTATATTTGTTTTTTCTATTTAAATGAACTGTCTTCTGAGCTTTGTGCCAGGTGTGCTCTTTAACTGAACAAGTTTCTTTTTGTCCTTTGCTGGCCTGCCTTCTCCACATCATAACATAAGATGCTTGTAAACTAGTTAATACCTCCATACCATAGTGATTTGACAAAGCTGGCCTAAAGAATAATGACTGGCTACCTTTGGTTTGAAAAAGTAGGAGGGTTTTCTGTTCTCTTCAATAGTTTTCACTTCCCACTTCTAATATACCTTATGTGGTATGATCAAACTCTCTAAGATTTTCTTAAAAAAATGGTACATTTAAATTATCTGAGAAGGGACAAGTGGCAAGGGATAAATGTGATTTTTTATGGAAACATTAAAAATCTCTCATTTCTTACACATTGTCATATTTCCAGTGATTAGTACTATTCCTATCACAGCAGCTATCCAGTAAATTATTATGGGATGAATAATAATTTGTTAAAAATGTCACCCTTTGCCTCTGCATCAGTAGAAATAAAAATATTTCTTTGATGATTTTAGGCTGCAGTGAGTCCATTTATTTTTTTCTCACTCAAACTTTGATTCTTATAGAATGCACAAATGTTCTAGTTCTTTTATGTCATTTGGCTGAGTGGGTCTGGATTTGGAAAACATAACTGTGCTAGCAGCTAATGTGCCAGGAAAAAGTACACAGCATAGTAGAAGAAAATCTAAAACACTACCAATTAAACTCCCAATGTGTTAAGTTGTATGCTTGCATTAACTACTTCATGACTCAGTGGCCTTTTTTCTTTAGTAGGGACCATTCGCATTCCCTGCCATCAACATGAAAATTTTTCTGGCTTACCTTCAGGAATATAGTGAGATCAAACTGAAATAAAAACATACATTGAAAAATTGCCCCATGAGTTTTTTTTTTAATAAAATGCTTTAAAATTATTGGAAAAAAAATAAGTATCTCTACTTTTAGACAGTGTAAAAAATCTTTAAGAATATATTTTTTTAAAGCTTATTTATTTATTTATTTTTTTTTTTTTTAAATTTTTTTTTCAACGTTTTTTATTTATTTTTGGGACAGAGAGAGACAGAGCATGAACGGGGGAGGGGCAGAGAGAGAGGGAGACACAGAATCGGAAACAGGCTCCAGGCTCCAGGCTCCGAGCCATCAGCCCAGAGCCTGACGCGGGGCTCGAACTCACAGACCGCGAGATCGTGACCTGGCTGAAGTCGGACGCTTAACCGACTGCGCCACCCAGGCGCCCAAAAGCTTATTTATTTATTTTTGAGAAAGAATCCCAAGCAGGCTCCAAAGTGCTGTCGGCACAGAGCCCAACGTGGGACTTGATCTCTTGACGTGAGATCATGACCTGAGTGGAAATCGAGAGTCAGCCACTTAACCAACTGAGCCACCCAAGCACTCCTAGACAGCGAAAAATCTTAATTGTGGAGGCATTTAAAAAAATAATCAGAAACATCGTGGTAATCTTCAGACTATGAAGTCCTATTTCCCACACATACCACTAGTACTTCATTACCCAAACCAAACAACGCTCGTTATTGCTCTGTCACTTCTATGGTACATGGAAAGTAAATAGGATGTTCATCAGCGTTTAACCCCTGACAAAATATGCCAAGTAACTAAGCTAGTGAGATTGCAATGTGCAATGTAACTGATTAATGACAGAGATATGAGGAATGGAGAAATAAAAGCATTTCTTTTCAGATTTTAATATTTTTGGTTTGTAACTCAGTCATAGTTGATTTTCCTTTCTGGTTAGTTGATTTGGTTTATTCAGCACTTACTTAACACTAACATTTATCCCACTAGCCTTAGAGAAATAAAGCATGATCATGATGACAGCTCAAGGATCTCAAAAGAAGTGAACTTTATTATTTTTTCCTCCTACTGAATTGAACAATCAGAAATGAGCTTCTCCCTGCACCTTTTCCTAAGAAAATGAGACAAATATAAAAAAGGAGAAGTTAGCAGATGATGGCTTCTGCAACTACCATGCACACAGATCTGTATCAGAAAGCACAACTGTGTGATAAATGATCATTCTCATCTGCCTATTCTGCTATTAGGAAACCAATTCAAAACAGCATCCACTCAGCTTCCCAGAGCCTTGGGGGGTATTTAGAATTGCGTTTGATAGATGAGTTCAATATGTAAAGACTTGTGAGCTGCTCATAAATCATAACAAACCAATAAATTTTTAGCGAATGGGAATACAAACAAGAATTGTAACTTCTTTCAAACAGCAAAGTGGCACTGAGGGCGCTTAGAATTAGCCAAGAAGATGCTACTAAAACCATTTGGACTTTATTAAGGGATGAATGAAGTATTCTATTTTGAATAAAGCAAAGAAATACAAATTGTGTGATTAAGCCCGGACTTTGCTCCACTCCTCTATAAATGGTTTACCAACTGTCACCTTAACAAGCTTTTGCAGTAGACTATTGTCTTTTAAACTTGAAACCTTGTTCCCTTGATTCTGCTTATTTGATAAAACATGCCAATGGTAATTCATTTTTGTAGCATAAAACCAGGGTGAAATTATTCTGTTTCACAGAAGGTGTCTGAAGACCTTTAACTATCTGGGGTCATGGAGTGTTTTCCCTCTACAAATTGTATTTTTGTCATATTCTCCCTGCCTTGGGAATATAGTCACTCATGCTGACCTTTGAGTAGAAAGATTGATTATATGAGGGCACAAAGACTACAATGAGAAGAGTTTGGAGAAAACCGAGTAAAACATGTTAAAAGGCCCTTTCTGCAGCAAAAGCAATGCTGTCTAGAGCATAATGTATAATAACAAGGACAACTGGCATTGTAGATTTTGACTTTCAATTCTGCCATGATTTTTTTTTTAAGACATCAAATCTTCACAATACAACTAACACTGAATTTCAATGTTCAGAATTTCATTGCAGAATGCAGAATTCAATGCAGAATTTCAATACTGCACCTTATACTTTGAATTATAAAGGAGAGAAACACTCAAAATCAGCACTCCTAATAGTAGTTGCATTGATGCTTGCTTGAAGCTGGTAAGCTTCCTTGTTTCAGCCCAAGCTCCTCACCCAAACAATGTTGAAAGAAAGCTCAGGTTGTACCACAGGTAGAGCGAACGTATGTGAGAAGTCATACGCATAAGAAATATAGAGAAATTACAAAACACACTTTACTTTCCTAAAAGTGCCAACCATAAGATATAAGTAAAGGATATGTTCATGTGTCTGCTCTGGGAAACCTCAACACCACCCTTTCATTCTGAAGTCTCCTGGGATTCATTTTCTCCACTCAGAATCAATGTCTAATTGAGTCGTACTGTTTAGCTGACTGTACTTATTACAGATATAGGTGATTCCTCACTTACAGTGTTTTCAAAGAACAGTAACATTTCAGTTCATTTTGAATACCTATTAGTGTTTTTCTGCTTGGAGGCAGACATAATCAACTCATTAACAGATTAGCTCACCTACAGGCAAACAGGCTATTTTCAAGGCAGTATAGGTAGGAATATACACATACTATGCAGGCATTAAAAATCATGCTTGCTAGTGATTTCTGTAGTTGGAAGAAATATTCAAGATATAATATTTTTAAAAAAGGAGACAAAACTGTGCATATATGATCTAAACATTATTAAAATAATGTATATATAATATATATTTCACACAAAGATGTCCATATACATCCCTATTTCTGGGGATAATGGATGATTTTTATTTGATTCTTTATACTTTTCCTTAAATACCATATTTTTTTAAATGAATATTATTTAACAACTCAGTCAAATAAACATTATGTTTTAACCGCCCCCACCGCCCTCCCACAGACTTAATTAAAGCTTCACTAAAATGTGTCTCATTGTTGTACGATCCAGGACAACCTGATAGGTAAAGCTGTCATACAATGAGGCTCTTCTGATGTCTTCATAATTACATCTTTTGAGATAAGGTCTGAGATACATTTGCCTTACACCAAATTTTGTTCTACAGGAAGCAAATATATACAAGGATACTGCAGAAGGTAAGCGTGTTTGTAAGCATAGGCTGGGCAGTACTACATAGATTCATAGATCTGAGCTGTCTCTTTCAAACTCTAGTAAAATTTCCAATCAAGGTTAATATCCTGACAAAAATTAATAGCTAGCAATTTCAGTGATTCGAATTTCAAAAACACCCCACTTCTATTCCTTCTGGAGAAACAGAGTATCAGATAAATAATGTGACAGAGCTACATTTTTTTTTCAGCCTATAGCATATGAATACTTCTCTCTCTCTCTCTTTTTTTACTACCTTAATAAAAGTCATCCCTTCTTTCCAATGGAGCATTTATTATATATCTTGACCTTTATCTTCCTGTATGCTTTCCAATGTATTAAGATAGGAAGTAAAAATAATATTGTTTGTATTCTCCAGGAAGAACTATCTCTATTATTTAGCTACTGATGGGTATAGAACTTGCCTTTCTGACATTTGGGGTCTTTTCTTTCCTGCTCCACAAGTGTTCTATTTCCATTGGGGATCTGACATCCTCTGTGTGACCAACATAGATGCTGTCTGTTAACTTGTGGCTAGCACAACTGAAATGATTCATGGCTTTTATTTATTAGGGATTTAAAATATTAAAAGAATCAGTACAACCTGGAGGAGTACCTGAACATAAATTGTTTTGTCCAGAGCACCAAAATAAGGCAGGAGGTTGAGTTGGAGGGTTTACTTTAAAATTAGCAGATGTGGCATAATTTATCTGAATAATTAGAGCCCTGATCAATCTATCAACTCAGGGAATGAATACAAATACACATTTTGTGCAAATCAACATCTTTCAGAAGAATGGGGTACTTACTCTCTCAGTAATGAGTAGATTCGCCACGTGTAGCGCAAGGAGACAGATTGACCTCATTAGCGAATCAAATGGACTATGTGTACAAATATGCATTTGGCATACCTTTATATTCTCTAACTTACAGGCTGGTGGTCCCCAAAGGCCTGTAGAATAATATATAGGCTACAATGGACATTGAATGGTTTTTGGTTAGGTATCTGTCTTCAAATAACCTGGGAGGTGACATTTTGATGGACCCACTAATGTCAACATGTGAATGCCATAGCCCATTTTTGGTAGTATGAAAATTCAGTCAGAAGAATATTTTTTCTTCTCAAGTGAAATAACTTTACAGAACTTTTATTCGTAAGTAGAATAAAGCACTAACTATAAGAAAATAATTTCTTCTGTGTCCGTGGAATTCTTCTCTGGAATCAGTAAGTCTTTGGATATATTTAAACTTCTTAATATTATATGTATGCTATCAGATGTGAAAGGGTAAATGACTGGCAAAACATGAAAGTGTTTTAAAGAATTTGGTTTTTAGGCATAAGTGATAGACCCGTCCTAAATCCTATTTGAAAAGAACAGGTTAAACTTGACATTTAAGGTTCTTCACCTAGTGAAACTTTTGGGTTTCTAACCTTTCAGAAGTTTCAGTGTCTCCCTTGATCAACTCAACAAACTTGAAAAGGAAAACACAGCCCAGCCTAAGTTTCCATAGAAACTTACCTTTTTATTAGACACATCTACTAAATGATGGTCTCATTCCATACTGTATCACATATGTTACTATTTGGAAGAGTATGCTAAGATGACTCAAGTTATTTCAAAGACATATATTCCAAACAGTGTGTTCATTATCAAAACTGAAATGATTCATTTTAAGTCTGATCAAATTTCAGTACAATTATAACAAACACTATTACTACTACTACCATATTTAGGTTATAATTACTAACTTCCTTACAATTATACACAAAGGATTGATAAATTTAGCTAATTTAAATCATACTCAATAGTTTAGTATGAGCCATTTAGTATAACATCATCTCCCTTTTTTTGACTCAACAGAAAAGTACCAACAACTTTGAGCTAAAGTCCTATTTTATTTTTCCCAAAGGCCATTTTGTTGGAATGAGATGCTATGGAACATACTCTATATAACTGAAAAAACATTTCTATTATGGTTTACCTTATTTCCCTTTCAGAGTGCATGTTTCCCTTTAAAAAGTCTGTATTCTTTAATTTTGCAGATACTCTTAATGCAAGAGTGTTATCTTTGTCCTAGACCTCCTAGATACATTCTGAAGAATTCCAATAGTGGTTTACAATATCCAAAGAGTGAGAAATTTCTGTCTGTTGCCAATAGAAAATATCTATTTCCTGTACACTTTATGTTGTCCTAAGAAGTATGTTTGCATTAACATTAATGTTTTAAAATATATCCTATCTAGGCCAAAAAGACTTGATAAGATAACATACTCCAACACATAACACAAAGTATCATCTTTGAAACAACTAGTAAGAAAAAATTGAGGAAAATATTTTTCAGTGCCAAGATACGCAGTGTATGACATGCAAGGACCAAGTATTACAGCTTCAAATAAATGGATCAGAGGAAGAAGGATGCTCTCCTGATTCATCAGATGCACAATTTAATATAAAACTATAAATGCCTAAGTTGGTAATCCCACCTACCTTACTGAAGGCAGAGAAGACTTAAGAGAGGCCAGATGCAAGTTTAAGTCCTAATTTATTTTAAATACAGTCAATGAACATACCATACAAAATACACAAGATTTTAAATGGTAAAGTCCTTTCAAGTTTAAAATGCTGCCCAATGAATGTTTCTAACAATTATATTTGCGCTATATATAAAAGATACAATATTAAGTAAACCAAAACAAAGAAATATCTGATAGGTCCAAATTATTACATCAAGGAATTTTACTTTCAAAGCTAAAGTACAACAATTGACCATTTTCTCATGAATTATATATTATATAAACACAGCAATACACAGGGATCGAGGCTGGTAAGACCTAAAATATCTTAGTAACTTTAAGATTTGGTTGCCCAATTGGAGTATGAACACTTTTATAGGCCAAGTTATAAAACTATGCATACATACCCTGTTCTAACACTTCTTCTTCTCCTTTTGGCTGCTGTTGTAAGGAAGTCTTATCTTTGTTCTCTGTTTCTGTAAAGGATCAAAAAAACTGAGCATAAATTTGTGGGATATATCATATACTTTAAATAGCTTATTGGAAATATGCCGTCAACATAAAAATATTTTCAGGGTCTTATGTTTCATAAAAACAAAAGCATTAAGAATTTAATTCGCAAAAATCTCCAGTGTAACCACCAATTAAGAAGAAGATTTCTGACTTAATAATTAAATCAACTACCCTTTCAGTAATACATACATGATACCAAACTAAAAATGCATTAATAAAACTGCTTATAATTTTAAAAATTGAACTTACTGAAATTTTAAGGATATTTTAAGAACATTTTAAGGCACATTCTATAAATATATTAAGATCTTAATAAGTGACCTAATTGCTATGTAAACTTCATTCATAAAATTTCTTTTTTTTTTTTATTTTATTTTTATTTTTTTTTTTTCAACGCTTTTTATTTATTTTTGGGACAGAGAGAGACAGAGCATGAACGGGGGAGGGGCAGAGAGAGAGGGAGACACAGAATCGGAAACAGGCTCCAGGCTCCGAGCCATCAGCCCAGAGCCTGACGCGGGGCTCGAACTCACGGACCGCGAGATCGTGACCTGGCTGAAGTCGGACGCTTAACCGACTGGGCCACCCAGGCGCCCCTTCATTCATAAAATTTCTAATAGAAAGACATAAGAAGGTGCTCTGGCACTTTAAGATTGAACTTGTAAAACTCAATGAAGTCTCAGCATACTTCATCTAATAAAACAGGGTGTGGGTTTTGCAATTTTAAACTAACAAAATGACAATCAGTATGATCATTTTGCAGAGGAAGAGCAAGTTCATCAACAATTCTGAGAATGAGACCAAAAAGGCCAAGATTAGAAATGCCTCATAAATCACAAACTCTTCTTTGCTTGAGGAGGCCCATTAAAATAGATAATTTAGGGTATGGTTGGAGACAATCACCATTTTCATTGGCAAACTGAAGCACTCTTCAGAACATGGTGTATAAATTCATAAATTACATAAGTCATTACTTGCTATGGAAGGAATCAAATGGGGAAACTAGAAAACATGAATTGAATGAAAAAAGAGGTACATTTCTGGAATTGGCCCCCAAATTAATCTGTTTCATCACCAGTTGAGATTTTTCACTTTAACTGTTTTGATGGGGACATGTCAGGAGGGACGACAGGTTACAAAAGAAGGGAAAGTGGGAATTGGATTGTGTGTACAAGTGATTGCGACAGGAGGAGGGTGATTTTAAATATTAATCATACAGTCAAGTGTGATATGCAAGAAAATATAAAATATGAAATCATATTGTACTGTAAATTAATACCCATTTTACCTTTGTGATGTCCATGCATCATAACCATATCAGACTGCACAGGAATTGGAATATTGGCCTCCGGTGGTATGGTTCTGAACATATCTGGAGCTACATTCTGCGTGCAGGTCATGAAAGAGACTGCATGCCTAGCTTCCATGTAATACATAATGTATAAGTTGCACATTTCATCACTAGATGTGCCACTGCAAGCAAAAAAAAAAAAAAAAGACATAACAAATCAGCCATTCACATAAAACACATTCTTAATGCAAGAAAAACACAACCAGTAAATCTGCCAGCAATAGGTTCAGAGGTGGAAATATTGTGCACTTATTTTATAGCTTTCATTAAAGCCCATCACGGTTTTCAGTATCTAAAGCACAGTGTCAAAGGCCTATCTCCACTTCATAATGGAGTATCCATCCATTCGCACTCACTCCATGCAGTACCAAGTACGGCAGATGGAAATGGCATTTAAGCAGCCATTCTTTCCTCTTTTAAGTCCTTTTATTCTTTAGCCCTTCTTCCATTTGCTAAAACTCAGAGATTGGGCAAAGTACTTTTCTGACAGAAAAATCTTAATTATTCATTTAATAACGGTAAAATTCAGGACACTTTAACAGGAATGTCATATATTATTTACAAGCCTTCAAAAATGCCTTCTTCCATTTAACCCTGAGAGTCTAGGATCTTGCTTTCGGTAACTGCCTTCTTCCTCATGGTCACATGAACGGAGAGTCATGTACTGACCCTAAGACATCATAAATGTATCCCTGAAACCTGAACTGGCACCTTGGCTTCTACACCAGGGAAGAAAAGGGAGCCTCAGGAGTGATACAAAATGAAAGCAATCCTAAGCTCTTCTAAAGATCAGACCTCCATGGGGCAGCACTGAACAACTGAAAGACTCAATATTAAAAATAGATTTTAAAACAGTGCGATGATGGGTGTGTGGGTGGCTCAGTCAGTTAAGTGTCCGATTCTTGGTTTTGGATCAGGTCATGATTTCACAGTTTGTGAGGTTGAGCCTCATGTTGGGCTCTTTGCTGACAGTATGGAGCACGCTTGGGATTCTCTCTCTCTGTTTTTCTCTCCAACCCTTCCCTGCTTACACATGCTCGTGCACATTCTCTCTCTCTCTCTCTCAAAATAAATAAATAAACTTAAAATAAATAAATAAAATAAAACAGTGGGATAGACATTTCCAAGATAAAAGTTCCAAATAATATAAGTTATGCCTAGTAGTTTAAAACATGTTTTCTTCTTTCTTTCATGTGGGTTATCATGTATTTCATTCTCTACATTACTATTAGGAGGGAATTATTTTGGTACACCATCATGAGACTTTCATTTCCAAGGTAGTTTGCACAGATGAATGTTTCCTTTTTGGTGTTCTGACAATTTTTAGCAAGCCTCTGCTAATAAAAAACAAGCTATGAAGTGGACTATTTGCTCTACAAAAATACGTCAGTGGTGATTTTTCCAGCAATGTCATGTGGCACTCTCTTCCTCTCCATAGCAACAGAATGACATCAGCAAGGGAAGGAAAATTTTTTTTTTTCAAAACAGGGATGTAGTTTCTGTAAGGTCTGAAAATGTAAAGCCCCTGAGAGACCAGAGGAATGAATCCCTGCCATGGGAAGCACTTTTCATGCTTTAAAAGTCATTTGGCTTCTCATTCTCTGAATCTGATACCTGTCAGTGTAATTGCTTCTCCCGTGAAATATAAGCAAATGGTGAGGTGCAATCCCAAACAAACACCTGTTCACTACACAGATCTTCATGTGTCAAAACACCATTCCTAAGAATTCCATTTTAACATTGCTGGAGTTGGTCAGAAAACTGCGCTATAAAAGAAATGGCTGGTGTCAAAGTAATAAAACCAGAACCTCTCACCATATTATCTACCCTTCCCCTGTTCAAAAGGAAGTAAAATATATAGATCAAGGGACAGAGATGAGGGAGAAGAAATTCAAGATGTGGCTCTAGTTTAGGAGACCTTGAATCATCATGCAGAGAGGGAAAGCAAAATAATCATGTATGCTTCTCCAATTAGTGAAAGTAAAATCTTAATAAATTTATATAGTAATAAATGAAACTTGCAACCAATCCATGGACAGATCCTCCCATATTTTACCTGTACGGGAACATCATGCCCATGTTCATCTCTAAACACATGCCTGTGAGATAGCATAATCTGCTCACCAATATAGTTTTTTTAAGATACCGATTTTATGATACAAAATTGAGCTGGTCAAATAACTTAAGAATCTTTGCTGTCATACAGAAAATTTCATTAAAGAGCTAAAGAGAAAGAAAAGAGTCATACTTTATTCCTTTCCATCCATAACTGAACTTGTAGTTGAGGTAACTCTGAGTTCCTATCTGACAGGGAAACTATCACTTCTTAAATGGGTTAGGACTCAAGACACCCTTAATATCAGCAAACTAATTTGCCTATTTTATTCCACATCCTTCTTTCTTCCACTCAACAGTAATAAAAAAATATGACGTTAAATCAAACTGCTTTTGGTTAAACATCAACTCTTGATTCTGGCTCAGGTCATGATCTCCAGGTTTGTAAAATCGAGCCCCGTGTCGGCTCTGTGCTACAGCACGGAGCCTGCTTGGGATTCTCTCTCTCCCTCTCTCTGCCCCTCCCCTGCTCACATGCAAATGAGTGTGCATGCTCCCCCCCAAAAATAAATAAATAAACTTAAAAAAAAAATCAAACTGCTTTCTGTATTCCTAAGGGAGAATTCTGACACATCTACCCTTATTTTCCATAAAGAACAACACGTGCAATTCAACTCTGTCAACCTAATGACTATTAACATGAGAAAGTATGTTGGGAGGCTGTGTTCACACGTAGGCCCTGGCTCTGTTGAATAGCCCTTTATGCATTTCCTAATGCCAATGTGATTCCCTGAACAATGCCTCCTAGTACCAGCTGTATTCCAAAATTACAGTGGTGCAGGTCTTTCATCAAGCAAAATAAAGTGCTTATGTGATTACTACTTTTTATATCAGCTAGCTCTCAATCTGACAAAGTGTGATGAACCTGAAAATTGTTAAGCCCTCAATAAATATTTGTTGAAGGAAAGAATGAATAATCTATTTTAATAAATGTTTACAACTTGTTATGGCATAACCAGTTACCCCTAATATATCATACTGCTGAGTCAGGTTAATTTTATGAACTTGGTCTAAGGCATTCCAGAAAAATATTTATAGCTATCTATTTATCTATCTACCTATTTATCATCTATGTTCTGTGAAGGTTTTAGTAAAACATATTATTTCATATAAACATATGTAATAGAGGTTTAAGAAAGTACAAAATATTCTCAAATGTCCCATTTTAAAAAAACCCAAATCTTGTTGTACACTGTGACTCTGATACTCCTTCCATTGATCATGCCCTCAGCCCTAATCCCATTAAAAAAAAAAAGAATGATGGGAAATACTAATTTTGGAAAGAAATATGAACACTTTAAAGAACTTTATTTTCATGGGGCGCCTGGGTGGCTCAGTCGGTTAAGCGTCCGACTTCGGCTCAGGTCATGATCTCACGGTCTATGAGTTCAAGCCCCGTATCGGGCTCTGTGCTGACAGCTCAGAGCCTGGAGCCTGTTTCAGATTCTGTGTCTCCCTCTCTCTCTGACCCTCCCCCGTTCATGCTCTGTCTCTCTCTGTCTCAAAAATAAATAAACGGGGGCGCCTGGGTGGCTCAGTCGGGTTAAGCGTCCGAACTTCAGCTCAGGTCACGATCTCGAGGTCCGTGGGTTAGAGCCCCACGTCGGGCTCTGGGCTGATGGCTCAGATCCTGGAGCCTGCTTCCGATTCTGTGTCTCCCTCTCTCTCTGTCCCTCCCCCGTTCATGCTCTGTCTCAAAAATAAATAAAATGTTAAAAAAAAATTTTTTTAAATAAATAAACGTTAAAAAAAACCTTAATTTTCAAAACTTTGAATTGTTTCATAAGGGGTTTCATGGTGCTTTTAAACTTATACATTAAGGAGTTATTGATCATATACCTTTATCTTTGCATATAATACACTTTAAAATGTTGATTAAAGTACTGTATTTGATATCTATGAATATCCATCAGACATTCTCATATGTACATGAAATAACTGGTTCCAAATGAAAAATACGACCAAGAAAAATGACCAAATAGGTAAATATTATCTACCAATTCTCAAGAGTTAATTTAAAAATTTAGCATATAAACTTTCTGGGAAATTAACTGACTTAATTAGCTTAATTAACTGACTTAATAAAATTCTTTTTTGGTTTGTTTAAACTTGACTAAATGTTAGAAACGAATTTAGAGAAGTCTCATATTGAATATAAAATATGTACTGCAGTCAGCCACAAAATACTGCTTTTACATAAATTAGGTAGTACTATGTTGCCAGTATATACATCGGTGCAACTTTGTCTAAGACATATTCATATTTACTATTTTAAAAGAAATTTAATATATCTAGGTTAAAAAATATTACCATTAAGTAAATTAATACGTCTTATTTTAAATCCATCTATTTTTTTTAAGCTTATTTATTCATTTTGAGAGACACAGAGAAAGCAAGCCAGGGAGGGGCAGAGAGAGAGAATCCCAAGCAGGCTGTGCACTGTCAGCACAGAGCCCGATGCAGGGTGTGAACCCACAAAATGCGAGATCATGACCTGAGCCAAAACCAAGAGTCAGATGCTCAGCCGAGTAAGCCACCCAGATGCTCCCAAATCCCCTTGTTTTTTTATAAATGTTTATTTATTTTAAGAGAGAGAAAGAGAAAGCACGGAGGGGCAGAGAGAGGGAGAGAGAGAATCCCAAGCAGGCTCCATGCCATAAGCAAAAAGCCTGACACGGGGCTTGATCCTAGGAACCGTGAGGTCATGACCTGAGCTGAAATCGAGTCGGACGCTTAACTGACTGAGTCACCCAGGCACCCCCCGCCCCAAATCCACCATTTTTTAATGGTTGTATTTTCTGTTGAGTCCCTGCTATGAAAATATCAGTCCCTATTTTTTAAAAAGTGCTTTTTAAAAGCCTTTTAACTATCATTGTTCCACTCAGGCAAAATTTTCTCCAGTCCTAAGATTTTTAGCTTACTACAAACTTAAGCTCAGATTGGGTGGAAGAATACTCAGCTGAAAATCCTGGCAGGTCACTGATAGAATTTCCCCGTAAAACCTAATTTCCAGGTGGCTGCAGAAGAAGAAAGTTAAACATTTGATGCAGGTGGTTCTTCCAGGACATGGAGGGACATCTCCTAGCCCCATATGACCTGCGGGTAAGTGGGCTTGCATCTGAGTAGGCTTCCTGCTCATGGCTCACACCTGTGCCCAGAGGGAGTGCATGTTCATGTATGTGGGTTGGGAGTTAGGCAGGAAGGGAGAAAAGGGAGAGGAACTTTACAGAGTATCATTTAACAGACTCATAAAATACTGGTTTTCTTTTTTTACTGTTCACATTCTCAACTGTAATTCTATACTACCCTATAGAAGTAGTATCCATTATTTTACAAAATGAATGCATTGATGCTATAACCTTTCTAAAACTAAAATGCATAATAGTGCTATAGGAATACCATGTGTTGTTATGAGAATTATTATTCATATTCAAATTTTATTCAAGCCTGTCTTATCAGTTTATCATTTCACTGGGAAAAATTGCTTTCTTAATATAAATTAAATATTCCGAATATGGGCTCATCCCATAACTTAATTTCCTGTAATTTCCTTCTATTATCATTTATATTTCAAAATGGCATTCCCTTTAGCCCACATGGGATGTACAGTCATTTTAGGGTATTATTTTATTATTTATTTACTTATTTATTTAGACAGAGAGAAAGTGTGTGTGCACGTGCAAGAGAGAGAGATCTCAAGCAGGCTCAACGCCCAGCATGGAGCCTGATGCAGTGCTCAATCCTATGACCGTGAGATCATGACCTGAGCTGAAATCAAGAATTGGACACTCAACCGACTGAGCAACCCAGGTGCCCCAAGCAAAATGCATATTTTAAAAAAAACTAGAATTATTTGGAATTAGTTCTGAACTCTGAAAAATGAAAGAGCCTTCCTGAGATTACTTTGGCCTCTCATTTTGGCACTATTAACAAGTTACTAATTTTTATGTTGGATACTGCCTCACAGAGGACACTCAAAGGATATAATTCGGTCAAAGTTATAAGTCCTTCCAAATTGCTAAGGGGGCTCTCAGCAAAAATTTCTACCTATTCCACACTTGAACTTGTACACTAATACACAGAATGTGTTGAAAGGGATTTTTTTCTTACTTTGTTTACCTATTTCAAAGGTTAATAAAATCACCAATGGTACTTAAGTAAAGCTGTGGAGGTCTACGCTAACAGAGTGGAAAATAGCTGATCAATACCCTGTGACTCCTATTACTTCACGTGAGAAGTAAATGTCTAATTCTTTCCTTCACATCTAATTTTGTCTACTTTGTCAAGCCTTTTCTTACCATTCATGCGACTCAGTAATTTTGCTGTTTTCCTCAAGACTCCCAAACTTAAAAAATTTATTCAAAAGCAAAACTCTTAGAAACTTCTTGTTTAATATAACGATAATTTTTTTCTGTTTGTTCTATCTTTAGCCTTAAAATTGATGTTTATTAATATAAAAATCATCTTAGAGAGAAATAAAAAATCCTATTCCACTGTCTCAAACGCCTTTTTTTCCTTTTACTTGCTTCAGCATCTTTTCCCTTTCCCCTGACAACCAATAGCTGGTGTTGTCATTGTAAGAATCATCATTAGTACATCTAGTGCATATTTTCAGGTGCCTACTTTCTATAAATTCTCTTTGATCAAAGACAAGTAGTTTAAAATTCCAGCTTCCAGGTGGCATCAGTAAATATTTTATAACCTAGTTTAACATGGAAAGAAGGCTCCTTGGTTCTTTTCTGGCAAAAAACAAAACAAAAGAAAACAAAACAACAAAAAACTATGATAAGGGCCTTTATCTTTCATTTTTAATTTAGGCAAACCTTTTTTGAAAGAGTTTATAGTGCTTTGAAAATTTTACTTAGTGTTATAAAAAATATACTTCTTTCAAAGAGGCTCAATATTTAAAAACTGTTTAAAGTCCAATGTTCTCTTTTAGAAAAGTGCTACATATTATTATTCTCATTTGGTTGACTAAACAACTGGAAAACAATGAATACATAGAAGTTTTAACAGGCAGAAAAAAAAATCACAGTTCTGAGTAATTAATGGACACCACCAAATGTGGAAGCTATATATTTACCTAAATTTGAACATAGGGCAAAAGGACACTTGAGAAAGAAATTTCATTTTCCATTATGTTTTTCTTCATTAAATGAGCCTGAGGAAGTAATATACACTCTTGTGACAAGTATAATATATGGAGGTGTGATATGGAAGGCTTTGAATAAAAAGGAGGAAGGCAAGCATAAAAAAATAAGCACATGTTCTGGAGTTTATCCTCATCACTCAGTTCTAAAATGAGAAAAGGCTATATATAATTTATTATAATTGCTCATGATAGGAGAAAGTCTGTGATTCAGCCACAAAGATAAATGTCACTTATAATCATGCCTTGCCCCAATAAAACACTTTTAAATAGCGAAATTTGCAAAACCATACCCAATGTGCGTGGCTTCTGTCCTTCCTTCGCCAGTGAATACACATCTTGCTGCCAATATGTCACCAAAACTAACATCTACTGGGTGTTCCACAGGATAGAAAGCCTGCCAAGAAGATAAACACAATTCATTAATATTACCAATAAACCCCAGAACTGCATGCTTTAATAATGTGAGGCTTGGCACGCCCTGGGTAGAAAGGATGAAGACACACACATGCAGACACACGCTTCATCGTCTGTTTAGAAATGTTAAGAGAAACCATCAAGTTGGAAGTTGTAAAAAACGCAGTTACACACAGCTTAGATACAGAATAATGGTAGATTTAGAGACGCTAGGATTCTAGAGACATTCACAAGGATTCTATGAGGGTTTCTAAAATTATTATCTGCTGATTAACATTTTTTCTCTCAAAATTAAACTAGTTTCTACACACCTGTGGCAGCTGGGGGCTCTGGCGTCCAATCAGTGTCCACTGTCCATTTCTTACTCTATACCCACTCACAACCTTACCTGTAATGAACATAAATTAGAATCATATAATATCATAAAGTATTAGAAAAATAAAAGGCATTATTTGCTTTCCTTTTTCAAAATAAAATCTGAATATTGTCAGAACCCCAAACGCTAGGTATTTTAATGAAAATATATGAAAAACATACAGAATTTCAAGGTATTATGCAACAACATCTCTCATAGAAACAGACTTAAGGTCAAATATAATTTACATTGTACATTTATAGCATTAGCAAGCACAATGGTAAATATTTATAATTTAACCTATAGTTTAAAGTTCTTACCTAAATGGTGAGTGTGAACTCTATAGGCAAAGACATGCATTGGATACTTTTTGTAATGGCATGAAATATCCGAATTCACCACTGTTAGAAATGAAAATACAGAAAACAGGTCACTATCCAGCTGGAAAACATTATTCTTGTCTAAGAGTATGTATAGGTAGTAGTATGTACATGATGCTAGGCATAGGGATTTTCCTATAAAGTGGACATGCATTCATGTATTCAGTGGATATTACATGCTTATTATGTGCCAGCCAATTTACTAAGATGACCTCTTACCCTCTTGCAATAACCTCTTGCCCTCACATTTAATTTCCTTCACAAACAAAATGTCTAGGACCAAATCAAGACATACCGTCAGGAAAAATATAGGCTTAATCTGTTACTTTTACCATGAAATTTATGCAGTTGAAAAAGCTTAAAAATTGTTTTTATTTCTTAGAAAATAAGGATTTTTGAAAAATTGCAAACACCTAAGGTAATTAGATTGACAGCTCCTGTTGAGAAGGAACCACTTCATATACATCTCTTTCCCTTCAGTTTAAAACACTGTAGTTATTCAATAAATATGTCTTTGATAATAAATAAGTAAGCAGTAACAATGATACCATACTTGTCATTAGCTTTAAAAGATTCCCAGTAAAAACAAATGAATAATATTTAATAGGGCATTTTCATCAGAAGATCAGATACATTGATAAATAATATTACACTTATTCCAAAAGCTTTTAGTAAGTTTAGGAGAATCAGCTATTATTATCCCCATTTTACAAACAGAGAATTAAGCTCAGTATATCTGAATTCGAAGATTGAGTCAAATCAAGATTTGCTAACTTCTTGATTTTGAACCTGATATTCTCTGTAGCAAGTTTATGTCACAGTATGCTATGAGGTTTGTTTTTGGCATCTAAAGAATGGAAGACTGATTTGTAAAATACTCAGGAACTATTCTTTCATTTACATAAATTACTACCTACCCATGGACCTTAATTCTTAGCATCTCAATAAAAGAATGGATGATAATAAACTACTGGCTTAGAATAATACAAAAATCTATTTTAAATCTAAGGATGATAATAAGAATTGTTTTAGTTTTCAGAGATATTGGTCATTTCAAAATTTTATTAAAAATATTCTGTAAATGCATTTCTATATATTAAGTAATGAGATCATCGTAAATCTGAAAAAATAATTACCTTTTTCTCCTGGTGGAATAACAGTGTCAACAGACATCATAAGGTACATGCCAGCAATTAATGGCTGTCTGCGGGAAACAATAATATTTATCTTAACTATTTGAAACATCAAAACTATGGCCTTAGAAAAACAAGATATACTTCAGTACACCAGTCTATAAGATTCACGTGAAAACTAAAACAAAACAATATGGAAAAAGAGGTAGAATAGATGTTTTTCTTAAAATAACTTAATTTCCTGGGCAAGGAATTAAAAACACATTTTTATGGCATGGTGCACTTGGAAAGCAGTCTCTAAATGGCTCCTGTGATGGTTAATCCTATGTGTTAACTTGGTGAAGCAAGTGATAGCCCAGTTGCTTGGTCAAACGTTGGTCTAGATGTAGCTGTGAAGGTATTCTTTAGATGTGACTAACATGTTAATTATCGACTTTGAGTAAATCAGATTACCATTCATCCTGTGGGTAGGTCTCTTAAGAGAAAAGACTGAGGTCCCAGGAAGAGGAAGGAATTCTGCCTCCAGATTGCACTGGAGTCTGCCTCGAGTCTGCATGCTGATTCCTGCCAGAATTTCCAGCCTGCCTTGCAGATCACAGACTTGCCAGCCCCCACAATCATGTAAGCCAATTCTTTGAAGTAAATCTGGCTTTCTCTATACGTGTGTGTGTGTGCGTGCGCGCGCACGTGCGTGCACGCATGCATGTGCGTGTGCTTTCTACTGGTTTGATTTCTCTGGAGAATCCTGGCTTATAATAAAACTCCCAATAGCTAGCTCTCAATATCTTAGCTCTGACACTCATGCCCTTGTGGAATCCTCTTCCCTTAAGCATGGATTGGGCATAGTAACTAGACTTAGGCATTTGTTATTTCTAACAAGCAGAATAAGGCAAATGCAATTTCACTTTTTTTTCCATAGGAGTCAGAGTATAAAGATTTGTGGCAACTCTTTTCTTCACCTATCAGACCTCTATATTATTCAGTAACTTCCGATATTAGGCTGCAAAAAGGCTATGGTTTCTATCTTACACGCCCTTTCTTGCTTTCTGTTGCTGGGTGTGATGGTAACCAGGTGCCATATTGTGAGCTGTCTTGTTTAGAGCCTACGAGGCAAGAAATGAGGGAGTCCTCCAGCCCACAGCCACCAAGGAATTGAATCCTGTCAACAGCCATGTGAGTAATCCCGGAAGTGGCTCCACCTCAGGGGACCCCTCTCCACCCCTCGCTCCCAATGACTGAAACCCTGGCTGAGCCTTTGATCACAGCCTTTGTATGAGACCACTAGCCACAGCCCCCAGCTAAGCTTGTGCCCAGAATATTTGTTGTTTTGGCCACTGAATTTAGAGTAATTTGTTATACAGCAATAGACAACGAATCCAGTGGATTTCCCACTTTTAAGTTCTCAAAGATCTTAAAGCTGTCACTGAGCTGGGGTAACTGGAAGTACTTACGGCAGGCGGGTGAGGTGCAAGGACACACCAGAACAGTCTTTGTGATTATCTGAAAATACACACACACACACACACACACACACACACACACACACACACAATACACATCTTAAATATGAAAATGTGAAAATCGAATTTCAAACTAATAAATTTTAAACGATTATAACTCAACACTAAAAACACCCAACTATGTTTTATCTCAATGGTGCTTTATAGTTTGCAGAGTACTTTCATATTCATGAATATATTTAATCTCCAATGCATCATGACAACAAAAGTCTGTGGTTTTTTCTTGACACCGCAAACTGCTAAGTCAACTGCTTTCCTGCAGACGTTCAAGATACTAGTCAAAGCTTAGAGAAGAAAGTTGTTGCTGCTCTTTATGAATGAGCGACCTCGTTGAAACATCCAGAAAAGTTGATTAACTGGATGGTTTGCTCCACGGTGGCTCCAGACAACTAGTTTCTCTACTTTTAAAAAAGTGTAGCAGTCCATACTTTGAGCTTTCAAGATACAGCCATGTTGGGGCACCTGGGTGGCGCAGTCGGTTAAGCGTCCGACTTCAGCCAGGTCACGATCTCGCGGTCCGTGAGTTCGAGCCCCGCGTCGGGCTCTGGGCTGATGGCTCGGAGCCTGGAGCCTGTTTCCGATTCTGTGTCTCCCTCTCTCTCTGCCCCTCCCCCGTTCATGCTCTGTCTCTCTCTGTCCCAGAAATAAATAAAAAAAAAAAAAAAAAAAAAGATACAGCCATGTTTAGAGTCTGCAATGTTTTTGATATATGAATAGGAATCACTTTGTTTAACTTCTATGCCTTGCCCATTCTTACCTCCTAAATAGAGACCTGATGCTAATTTTCACCCCAACTGCAGTGGAAAGCCTCTGACCATCTCTTTATTTTTGTCAAGGACCCTTTAGAGACCTCTCACAAATCCTTTTCCTTATGCCTTTGCCTTCCTGAAGTAGAAAGAGGGTAAAAACTTAAATGACCCATCCTAATTTTTATCTCTGTTGAACTTGCTGATCTGTCACCACAGAGACCATGAGTAGTAACTCATACTTACTCATTCCTTCTATTTCTGTATATGTTAAATTCTTTCTACTTCACATTTTATTCTAAGTATTTATAACACATTATATCTCAATTTTGAGTTGATTTAATATAAATAACTACTGTGTGTGTGCAAGATTGACAGATTTATACTTGAAATTAAGAAGTGAAGTATGCTAACAAATAACAGCAGATAGAATAGTTTATGGGAATTTCCTTCTTTCAGCTGTAATTCTTATGAGAAAAACAAAGGTAGCTTCATACAGTAATACATAAAAATAGGTAACCTAACTAACAAGATATACATTTTGATTTACTAGATATAAAATTCAGAAAGTATAACAAATCATTATTTAATACTTTGGCCATAAAACACAAAGGAAATTTCTCGATATAGTATTAAGATTGATTTTAACAAAGATAGTGCAGGAATAAATTCAAAGATAAACATTTTATATTTAATCAGGTTTTTTTTGGTCACTTTACAAAGGGATCTCTATCTAATCTCCTAAATCAAATTCCAATGTGGTGATATTTTCATAATAATATTAGTGAGGTTTTTTGTTTGTTTGTTTGTTTGTTTGTTTGTTTTTTTTAATTTCAAGTGAGTTTTAAAGAGATGGCGAGATGAGGCACCTGGGTGGCTAAGTGGGTAGAGTGTCCAACTCTTTGATTTTGGCTCAGGTCATGATCCCACAGTTTGTGAGATTGAGCCCAGCATCAGGTTCTGTGAAGACAGTACAGAGTCTGCTTGGGATTCTCTCTTGCTCCCTCTCTCTTTTCCCCTTCCCTCCTCTCAAAACAAATAAATAAACATTTAAAGAGATGAGAAAATAATAACAAATAACAACACAGGTTTTTCTTAATTTTTGTCCATGCTTTTAAATATAGAAAGGATAATTAAGTATTGTTTTTTAAGGTCCTAAAAAAATTATTTTGGGGGCACCTGGGTGGGTCAGTCAGTTAAGTGTCCGACTTTGGCTCAGCTCATGATCTCATGGTTTGTGAGTTGGCACCCGCATCAGGCTCTCTGCTGTCAGTGAAGAGCCGACTTGGATCCTCTGTCTCCCTCTCTCTCTCCGCCCCTCCCCTCATGCTCTCTCTCTCAAAATTAAAATTAAATTAAACATTACAAAGGACTATTTTTGAGACTAAGGTTTCCTAAATGAACTACATGAGCTATAGGAAATATGCCTAGTCTGTACTACTTTCAATATGATTAGCCAAGGACTTCACCCAGAATTATGTAAACATCTACATGATCAAAAGAGAATGGCTGAAAGTATACCATGCATTCATGCCAAATGATTTCCAAACTCCAGAGACTCACTAATTTAGCTTAGTCAATTTTAGGAAACATTTCTCATATGTATAAAAAACATCATACCCATCTTATAAGGTTATTTTGAGAGACAATAATCATCCTTTCATTCAGTTAATATTTATTGAGTACTTGCTATATTAAGACACTATTCTATACATGGGGGATGTAGTGAAAAATAATATATTCAAGTTTCCCACTCTCGCGGTACTTACGCTCTAATGCAAATGGAGGGATAAGGAAATGAGGTAGGTAGGAGAGATACAGAAAAACAAAACACCGAATATATAAACAAAATAATGTCACAGTAAACTCAACAGGATAATGTGAGAGTGCATAGCAATTTTATCCACTGTGGTCCAGAAAGGATGGCGTGGTCATGGGGCTAGAGATTGTGTAGGCCATGCAGAGTGTGTTAAAAGTTTTATTATTCTCTGTCTGAGAGATGCCACTGGAAGATTTTAAGGAATGAAGTGACAGGATCATATAGGTGTTCACCTAGCACAGTACCTGGCACTTATAGATGACTAATTACTGAATGTTAGGCTTTGTAAATTTTTTTAATTAACAATATACCAGGAGAGAGTTTTTCCCCATATGATGTCCATCCAAACAAAAGTGCCAGTGTGCAATGAGAATTGCTTCTTGGATTTACATTACATTTTTGCATTAAAAGAACCAAGTGAGTCACATTTTGATATCCGACTTGGCTAATATTCTTTACCATGACTTAAAGAAAATCAGGAACAACTAATAAATAAATTAACACATTTCAGGAACTATTAAGGAAATTCATCATTAAGGCTGAAATGTCATCAAATTCAGAGTAGCAGGAATGTTACTAATAATAGTAACATGCCAGCTAATGCCAGGGACAGTGTGTCTTCCTTTAGATAATGTTCTTTACTAGAATTGTCTAAATGGAGAGGATTTTTACTCAGAGAAAAGCTCAAAAATAAGTAAAAAAACTTATGTTAGTCTATACATGTCAAATTTTAATTTGAGGACTTTTTTTTTAAATACCCAGACTTATAAAAGTTTTCTCCAAATTAAATAAGAGCCATTGCTATGTAATTGTTGTATATTTACTTCACTCCAGAGTTTTAAGAGTGAGTCACAGTCTCACCACTCACTCCACTATAAAGACACAGTACAGGTTTTCTTTTGAACTCATGTTTATCAACCACATGCCATATCCTATAAAAAGGTCAAGGATACCACACAATCATAGCAAATCAGCTAAAAACTCAAGTAGTAATATAAGATGATCAACACATTCTTAAGAAAAACATCTGAACTTCTGATTCACATATCATAATGACTTTAGGAAAGATTGAATTTTAAGGCTCTACGTTTTTGGTTTTTTTTTTCCTATATAATGTGACTCTTATATGGGTAGAGGGTTGGTGAATATACATATAAAAATCCAAAGTAAAAATCTTGCCTATTTTACAAAAAGCTCAAGAAATAACAATATATAGAATTAAAGTTAGTTACAAGATACACTTAAAAACCACACTAGATAGAATTTCTGAGTCACTGCTGAAGGAATTTATTTACATCAAATTTATCTGGTCAATGTGATCCACTGAATCAGCAAAAAACAAGGCATTTCTAAAAACTATGCTGTGTGTGTGCACGGGTATGTGTGTAAGCATGTAGACAGTATGTTTTAAATTAAACAGAACACTCTGGATTATCATCATTATTTAATCATGGGGTAATAGAGTTATAATTCTGTGTTACTTTAAGAAATTCTGTTACTTAGGGGCACCTGGGTGGCTCAGTGAGTTAAGTGACAACTCTTGATTTCAGCTCAGGTCATGATCTTACGGTTGGTAAGATCAGGCCCCACGTTGGGCTCTGACATTGTGGAGCCTGCTTGGGATTCTGTCTCCCTCTCTCTCTGCCCTTCCCCTCACACTTTCTCTCTCTCTAAATAAACAAATAAGCATAAAAAAAAATAAATCCTGTTTAATCACACACAGTTACTTAATAATGGATACACATTTTAACAATGATATTTTAAGGTTTCTTTTTGAGTGAGACAGAGACAGCGTGAGTGGGGTAGGAGCAGAGAGAGAGAGGGAAAGAGGGGGAAAGAATCCCAAGCAGGCTCTGTGCTGCCAGCACAGAGCTTGACGTGGGGCTTGAACTCATGAAACTGTGAGATCATAACCTGAGCTGAAACCAAGAGTGGATGCTCAACTGAGTGAGCCACCCAGGCACCCATTAACAATGATATTTTAAGTTGAATAAAATTGTAGAAGTTATCTCCAAGTGAGGAAAATACTTCTAAAGCATTACTTATATACATTTTAGACATTATTATAGTCAACTGCTACACAGATATCATTTCAAAGTCAAATTTTATTATTGTAAATGGTTGTAATCTCTTCTCATGCTACTTTTTACAGTTTACCCTGAAGATCCCGTGTGCTTGCATACACACACAGTGAGAGGTCCCCGAGGGAGCAACTTAAACTCCTTCAAACAAGGTGGTCTGGGGGCCTGGAGGGCTCCTGGATCCACTGATATTCCTACAGCAAGTGGTAGCTCTGGAGAGAAGCATATTTCAGCCTAGTGTTTGGTGCGGAGATTATGACCTTCTAACTCCCACTGTGATCTTTGCCATAGTGATGCATTCTTATTTCCATAACCTCTACTCTGATCTTACTTCTGGTGAACTCAGAAACTTCTCCTAGTTTTGCATATTTCACTGATGGTTTCCAGTGTGCTCTGACTTTGCCATTCTATTGTGACACAGTACTTCAGCAACAGGATACGAAGCTTCATAAGAATTAATTCATTTCAATTCACTAGGCTATATATGAATCTGTCTCTGACATGCATCATCATAAAAATGGATGACAACTTAAAAGGTTTATTATCATTAAAAAATACATCAGTGCCTCTGCTAATATTTTACCACATAAAACAAAAAAAGCAAAATAAGGACTGAGATCATTAAGAAATGTATAGAAAATGAACTCAGAATGTCAACATCATAAGCTAGCTGAAAAAACTCCTCGGAAAGGCTGATTCTGTGACTAGAATGAAAGTAAACAGGAAAGAAGAGAGAAGAGGAAATAGATGGGAAAGTTAATGTAGGGCAGAAGACCAGAGAAATGGAATTCCATAGCTTAAAAATAGATAGGAACAGTAATGAGTCAAATAACTAAAATAGTCTGAAATTATAGGATTGAATTTGAAAGAAAGCTAGACTAGGAAGTGAACAACTTCCCCAATTTATATTTCCATATAAATATTGTACATGTTTGTACAGTGGACGACATGTTGGGTGGAAAGTTTGAAATTAATCTGTGTATTTTAATCACACACAGTTACTTGATCATAGTGCCTTATAAGATCGTAAGTTGCAGCCAGGTGCTCTTTGAGTTCCTTTGTCTACAGTGAGTAGGATCTGGAAGGTTATCAATTTTAATACTTGGTAGATTTAGTATTCATAATCAATACTGATACCACTAAAAAACCACAGTCTATAAATAAGATAATCTATGTAAAGAACGTACAGTCTTTGCGGATCACAGTAAATATCCAATACATATTAGTTGTTATTATTATTATTCTTTTCATTGGTAGATCCCAAAAATCTTCAACACATGAATATTTTATTTTAACAAATATAATTTCATAGTCATAGGTATGGAATTTCTTTAACTGTAGAAACTAGACCACATAAAATTTCTTCAACTATTAACAAAGTTATAAAAAAGGGGAAAAGGAGATGAGAATATTTTTTAATGTTTATTTATTTTAGAGAGAGAGAGAGAGAAAGAGAGAGAGAGAGAGAGAGAGAGAGAGAGAGAGACAGAATGGGGGAGGGGCAGAGAGAAAGGGAGACATAGAATCTGAAGCAGGCTCCAGGCTCTGAGCTGTCAGAACAGAGCCCAACGTGGGGCTTGAACTCATGAACCATGAAATCATGACCTGAGCCAAAGTCAGACGCTTAACCAATGGGGCCACCCACCAACCCCAAACATGAGAATGTGAAATGAGTAAAGACATGGTTAAAAAAGGGAATTAGAATTGAAATGGTATTTTAAAGATGTTGCACAAAATAGGAATACTCTCAAAGTAGGAACAGAAATGCTGATTAAGAAGGGTCTGTACTAGGTAGATACAGAACAGAGTAATCACTAAATGAAGAAATATTAGTAAGACATAAGTACCATGGTCTGGCTAAGATGAAATTCTTGGACTGGGTACCACAGGACCATGAAAAAGTTGATAATGCATTGTTTCAAGATCCTTCCACAACTGTTAGTAATAAAGCATCCCCTGATCAGACTGAAGACAATCTGCTTCTTTCTGAGGTCTGGACTAGAGGTCAGTTCAATAGGATTCTATGTTTGCAGAAAAGACAGCAAGGCCATTTTTATCCTGATACCGAAACTGTTGCTTTAATTTACATTTATTCACTTATACTGCACAACTGTCTTCATGCAAAAATCCTGACAGGTCTTCCTTCCAGCTAGCTTCATTTATTTTTTTAAATTTTCTTATCCCAAAGTAAACTATTCTCTTCCTCATTGGATTGGGCTATAGGTTCGTTCTTTCTTCAAGGTACACTGGTGAATACTTGACTCCTAGCTATTAATGTTCTGTACTTATCGAGGATTGAACCCAAGATGTCCCTGTTAAAGAGATCTTTCATGATCGCTGTTCTCTTTTAGTAAGACATAATTATAGCCTAATGGATTTAAAGATACAGAGATGAAACTTCACTCACTAGATAGGTATCAGAAGACAATGGGATATATCTCATTATATGTCATTATATTCCATTATAATGTCATATGTATGTACTTGAAGCTTTAGTAATGGTGAAGATGTTAACAGTGGAAAAGTTAAAAGAATTATTTTTTAAAAGAGATGTAAAATAAGAAAGTCTAATAATGTCTTAGAAGCACATCACAGCATAGGACAGTAAAGAGTACTAGTAGTTGAATGGTAAGACTTCTGGAGAGTAGTCTGATAATGGAAGAAACAAGTATTTCCAGACACTGGATGAAACTTGAAAACAGCATTCAATCAGAATCTAATCTTGAGCAAAATGAAAACTGGACGACCACTCCACAAGGGTCTCAAGCTTGTCTCTTGAGAAATTGCTCTCCTCTGTTGAGGCAGAGACCTATAATTACAGCAAGATAGTTTATCAAATATATAGACTCAGAATTTCAGAATTGGAAGGGACTCTGGAGATGATGGAGTTCAACTCTGGCACTTTACAGAGAAAAAGAGGCTGCAGGGATTAGGAGCTTTGGCCAAAGTAATTTAGCTAACTGGGTCATACCTGGGTATCAAAACTAATTCTCCAATGTTACTAGTTAGTAAACATTACTTACTTAAAAAAAAGGTTCTATTTCTTAAACACTTCCAAGGGATTTTATTTATGAAATATCCTGAAACTAAGATAAAGGAATTAAGCAAGAATGGATAAGTAACCAGTGGTACTTAAGGACATCCACTTAAGCAGGAAGTTCATTTCTCTTAATGGCAGGTGAATGCATGGGATATGAGGTTATCCATTCCAAACTATTTAGCTTGCCTTTCTAATAATAGCTTGTAGTTCCTGCTTGGATACATAGTTAAGTAGCAAAGTAACTGTGGAATAATGCATGATAATAACCTATTACATTGTAAGTCCTTAGAAGACTCTTGGTGTCTCCTAATCTTTCCCTCTAGAGATAGCCTTCTACATTTCATGAGCTCATCTTGTCTTGGTTGTTTCCTGCTTTAATAAAAAAAAATAGGTTAACCATCAATCCTGGGGGAATATTGTTATAAACTACATCCCACTAATTGGAAAAATCCTCAGAAAGACAGTTGTAGAGTGGATTTCAATTCACTGCACTCTCCTAGGGTGGTAAAGGATAAAGCATACCTATTATCTACCATTCCAACCACAGTTTTGGATAATGGATCCTTTCCTTATGGAAGTACTGACAAAGCATGCCTGAAACCATTGCCAGGTCTTACGAAAAACAAAGAAGTAACATCTTTAATGATAAAAAACATATTTCACAAAATTTGTAAGCAAATAGTAAACTGTATCATACCTTTCTACTCTCTCAGAGTGCTCTGAACAAAAGTTAAAGGCTACCTTCCCAACTTTTTCCCTGTCTTGAACAAACAAAAATGAATGAAGGATATCACTAGTATACACCAATAATTCTGCAATAATGTTTGTACAGATAGCGTGGTAACTATTTGCTTATTAAACTGGCTTGATCTTCACCTTATGGTTCTTTATTCTAAATGAACAATATTAACTTAATGAGACAGAGGATGTTTTTCTGAGATTATATCATGGCTCCCAAGGTGACCAAGAATGGGAGAGTACTTGGGGATTCATTTCTAAAGTCAGGGAAATTTTCACGTAGACAAAATTACTTGGAAAATCCCTTAGGAGTGTAGATGGTGTGGTCTCTTAATAGATTAAACACAGCCAGTCGCCTTCGCATTGGAACAGCTTGCTGTCAGTTTTATCAGCTGGACTATGTTGTTAAAAAAATAAAAGTTATTTCTATACAGTTGGACTGTGTGGTTATATAAAAAAAGGTTCTTTCTGTAAGTTGGAAAAGCTGTAGCTGATGAGATGGACACAGCACAGGAGGCAGAGGGAACAGCAAATTGGGGTCTTTTCCTGTGTTCACTCTGGTTTTAATGAAGCTAATACACAGCTCCTTTATTGTTTTTGTGGTACCACCTGTATCATAAGTACAGGTCTCAAAGTCACTGGACAGTACTCAGTAAAAAATGATCCTCCAAATTTACCAAAAAATGTATACCTGGAAGTTTTTTTTCTTAAGAGTTTCTTCAAGACAAAATTTGAAACACCAAGTTGCTCCTAGAGAATCCGTGGATCCCTGAAATCATAATCTCAGAATATCAGTACTCTCCAGTTATAGATCCATTGATATAAAATAATCTTCACTCAAAAAGCATGAATACCTTGAGCTGTCACGGCAAATGTGTATCTGTTTAGCAAATATAACTGCAATAGGGGCACTGCTAATACAGACACAACCTGGAGGCCGTTGAAAGCTGGCTTAACAGACAAGCTTCGGTGCTAAATAAACCAGCACTACAAAAAAAAAAAAATCTTCAAAAAGAGATTCCTTTTGAAGCTGTCACTGCAGCGAGTTAGCCTCTTTTGATTTTGTATTCTCTGCAATGGGAGTAGAAATTACTAGCTTCCATCTGTCCTGTGGCAAGGAAGAGAAAATGCATTTATCCATCTTGCAAGAAGACGACTTGCACAAATGATGGCCTGTGCTGTTTCCAAAAGAGATCAAATGGAAGGCAGGCAGGCAGGCTCACCAACGTGCTTTTATAATCACTCTGTTGGTGGAGGATGTTAAGGCATGACTAATGTCAAAGCACCTTCCTGTTTACATCTTTTATGAATGCAAGAAAAAAAAAAGTATCTACAGCAAAGCTTAGGATTTATGTGACTTCTGTCAGAATTACAAAACTGCCCCAGAATCATAATTCTAAGGAAGTAAAAGACAAAATCCACCAATCCTAGGTAAATATTTTTTTAAAATGGCACTGAGTTTTTAATTGTTGATTGATTTTTGAAATTTTTGTTGAACTACATAATATACAGAAAAGTGCACAAATCAAAAGGTACTTAAGCTTCAGGAATTTAAAAATGCTAACATACCCTTGTAACCAGCATGCATATCAAGAGGGAAAACCCTCCATTTGTGTCCCATTCCTAAGGCATTAAGTTTTAAATCTTTATGTCATGGATATGCCATATGTAAACATTTATTAGTCTTTCTGGAGTTGTCTTTTAGGTAAAACCCAGCACACTTAACTAGCTTCTAGTTAAACTGGACTATTTTAAATATCATACCTGGTTACTATGAAATATTTTTTCCCTTTCTCTCAGTGAAAGCCCTATCAACTTTCTTACTTCTGTATCTCTGTTTTTAGTATATATTCATTTTAAAAATGATAATCTAAATTTTCTTCCGCATTCTTCCCAATTTTTGTTTGTTCTCCCCACTGAGGGCTGAATGTCCATGCAAAAGTCTAGGAACCACAGAAAAAGTATTAAATAAATAATGGAATGAAAAGGGACTTGAAAAGTTTTTAAATTATTTTTTTCAGTTTACTTATTTATTTTGAAAGAGAACACACAAACAGGGAGGGACAGACAGAAGGAGAGACAGATTCCCAAGGAGGCTCTGCACCATCAGTGCAGAGCCTGATGTGGGGCCCCAGCTCATGAACAGTGAAATCATGACCTGAGCCAAGATTAAGAGTCTGACACTTAACTGAATATGGCACCCAGATACTCCAGGACTTTCAAAGTTTTAGTCAAAGATACTGTTTTAAATTCAATTTGAAATATAAAGCTAAAAATGTTTCTCATATAAAATGCTCTATCATGATTTTTAAAATCATTTTGGAAGGTTTTTTTTTTTATGTATATAAAAGGTTAACCTTTCACCTCCTTTAGAATTCTTAACTCCTTTGAAGATGCTCTCCACCTTTTATTTAATTTAAACCTCTAAATGCTCACGAATGATAAACAAAAAGAGGGTATGCTATGGCAACACTATCCTACTTTGTTTTGACAACAGGAACTTCATATTCTGCAAATGCAGTAATTTAACTGCAATATATGCCTTTTGAAGCTCAATCTAAAATCAGTGGCTACATTTTCCACCCAATTATCTTCCTCAACTTAAAATACTATTGTATATTGTGCTTGGTTCTTCAGTGAAAAAAAAATAATCTAAAAAATCTAATTTACATATAATTATGCATGCATGTAGTCCTTGGTATTAATTAGGGAATACACTTTGAACATTATAGCTCCTGTATTTGATTTAGCATTAGTTTTCAGTAATTCAATAAATATGTTTATGTTGTAATGTGAATAAAGTAACATTTATAGAACACTTCAGAGTTGAGAGGTGTAAGTGCTAAGTATACTTATACTATAAGTATACTATAAGTATACTTATATATAGTATACTTATACTGTAACTATACTTACATAAGGTATATAAGTGCTAAGTATCACTTCTACATTAACGAAAAAAATACTGAAACCCCTTGGTGACCAGATTTATCTCTCAAAATTCCCTTAGTCCTTAAGCAAGTCTTTATACCATAACATAAAGGGTTAGTGTAGAAGGGACTGTGGTTATTGCTCAGATTTTATCCTTCTTTCAGTTAAGTTGGGGAAACAAGAATAAGAAACATTTGCAAAAAAAAGATGGGGATAGACAAGTGTGAAGAGGAGAAATATTGCTGCAAGAAGAAAAATTCTTGAAAGTTTTCAAAGATAGAGAAAATAAGAATTAATTTGTAATGAGAAGAAATGCAGAGCAGGATGAAGGGTTTTCAAATTGAATGAAGAAGAGAGAAATGTTTCCATTGGCAGAAACAGGGAGGTTAGTGGGGTTTCCTCCAGGTCTAGGGAAGGGTGGATTCTATTTTTCTAACAATATTTTGTAAGTATCACTAAATATTATAATTGGATCATTTTCATCAAATGCTTTATTTGTCAAATATTTATTGAGGGTATCTTTTCCATTTTACAAGTAAGACAGTCAACTACCATAAAAGGGTATTAATAGTAAATGGGAAATGGAATGTGCAAATTCTAGCATATCTCTCTAAAAATTCCTCTTTTGCCAGAATTCCTAGAACATAGGAAACAAACATAAACATGCTAAGGCAATGATGGGGAGCAATGAGAGACAGGGTGAAGGGTAGGAAACTAGCTGGAGTATGTGCAAAATGGGTAACATCCAAGGATGATGCCCTGGAGAGTGTCAGTGCCCTGAACTAGATTTCACTGAAACATAATTGCATCTCCCTATTTTTATGTGAGCCAATGGGCAAGTAACTTTATTTCTCCTCTTAATTTCTTTTGGTTAAAAAATGAAATGTTATCTGCTATTAATTTAAATAGAATTAATTAGTTGGGACTATGTAGCCCTGACCAACTTCAAGAGAGGAGTTAATAAGTACGAGTGATTATAAAGGCATGAGTTGCAAAGAGGTAAATGAAGGTAAAATATAAGCTTTGCTTCAAAAACAACTAGAAAATAAATTCAAAATATGAAAAAGTAAATGGTATTAGGGGAACTTTTCTTCCTAAAAAAAGACACACTTAAGCTAAATATTACATTGTTCAATGTTAAATTGCTTTAAAAAACACATTTTAAGGGATAAAAATGTTCTGAATATATTCTTTAACAAAGAAATAATACTGCAGTGCTTAATATGTCTTCTTACAACCAAATGAATGAAAATGCAATTTCTGATTCTTAATGACCATATTTAGGTATTAAAATAAACAGGTGTCCCATGGAATGAATGAGATGAATAAGGATCATTAGTCTTGCATACTGAGGATGATTAACAAAGTGAAAAAGCTAGGGAATCAGAAAGCTCACATTTATGTGAAGAGATTGGCAAGAGCAAAAAAAAAATATTGCAGGAGAATAGGCTTCTTTTGGATCGTTTGAGAGGTACTGAATAGTCCTAAAATCATTCCCATGACTCATATCAAGCTGCTTGTGTATAATGAAGGGTAGACAAGAACATGAAGAACATCCGATTACAGTTCTTCTGAAATCAGTGGTACTATCAAGCAACCTGATTTAGAAATATCCCTGCTGGATAAGGGAAGTGGATTACTTCATACGTCAGGATGAAAGGCAGAAATGAGATGAGGTAAACGACTCCATATTCATTCAAAGAGCTCATTCCTCCTGGTTCCTAGCAGTTCAAAGGACTCTTAGAAACACTGACTCCATTATTTGTTTTATACAGTCAAGACATGAACTTTGGCTCATAGACAAACTAGAAATCCAACACAAATTAAATTGCTTTGGTTTTTAATAGCATTGGACTAGTAGCTATATCACCTTAGGCAAATCACTTAACCTTTTTCAGCATTGATCCCCTTTCTGTAAAATGGAGGGGTTGGGCTAGATGATCCCTTGAGGGACATTGTTCATGCTGTGTCACCCTGAA
Organism: Neofelis nebulosa; assembly: GCF_028018385.1. Classification (NCBI taxonomy): domain Eukaryota; kingdom Metazoa; phylum Chordata; class Mammalia; order Carnivora; family Felidae; genus Neofelis; species Neofelis nebulosa. The sequence continues at coordinate 76,362,804 of NC_080782.1, forward strand.
CACTCAGTCTCTGGTGTTAAAAACCAGTGCCTTAAAAACAAGTTAGTACACAACTCATAAAGGTCTATGGTTTTCACTCCTTTTTTACGACAGAAGAAAAGAAAAGTTATGGTTTTATTTTTAACAATTCTTAACCACATTTCCATCTCTTATCTGAAAAGGCCTAAGAAGCTATGGAAATTTTGTGCAGGTGGAATGTTACCAAGTGCTTGCCAGTCATTTCTCTTTCAGAATTGGTCTCATGGTCTCTGCTTTTCTCTTACTTTCTAGTCCTTGTCACTCCATAAGCTCCACTTAAAAATAAAAATGTAAGGGATGCCTGGGTGGCTCAGTCAGTTAAGCATCTGACTCTTGATTCAGCTCAGGTCATGGTCTCATGATTCGTGGGATTGAGCCCTGCATCAAGCTCTGCACTGACAGCATGGAGCTTGCTTGAGACACTCTCTCTCTCTCTCTCTCTCTCTCTCTCTCTCTCTCTCTCTCTCTCCTCCTCCTCCTCCTCCTCCTCCTCCTCCTCCTCCTCCCCTGCCTGTTCTCTCTCTCAAAATAAATAAAAATAAACATTAAAAAAAGTAAAAGTGTGGGGCGCCTGGGTGGCGCAGTCGGTTAGGCGTCCGACTTCAGCCAGGTCACGATCTCGCGGTCCGTGAGTTCGAGCCCCGCGTCAGGCTCTGGGCTGAGGGCTCAGAGCCTGGAGCCTGTTTCCGCTTCTGTGTCTCCCTCTGTCTCTGCCCCTCCCCCGTTCATGCTCTGTCTCTCTCTGTCCCAAAAATAAATTAAAAACGTTGAAAAAAAAAATTTATAAAAAAAAAAAAAAGTAAAAGTGTAAAAACTGGGGGGAGGATAGAACTTATTTTTGCTGCCCTTCAAAAAGGTTCATCTAGATTAAATGTAAAGAAGGAACATTTGCACACCTATATATAGGGAGGGACATGTCCAAGGCAGTCATCTATTCACTCTAAGTGGCTTCTACTTACACCACTTTTTTTGATTTACACCAAATTTTGTGAAAACATTAAGAATAAAAACAAACTCTCTTTTAAATTTCTAAGTGAAATCAAGAAAGTGCTAGAATAACCAGGCAGTAATTAAATGCATTTTCCTCTTTCAAAGCTTCCCCTTTCTTAAGAGAATTGAGATTTAATTATACTTATTTTGGTAAATGCAAATTATTCTGCTCATGTCCCAAGTCCCCAGGGAATGCCCTGACACACATGTAGCATGGGGGGAAAAATGTAGAAGGAACTCAATTCTTACTAGAAAAATCTGAGCCTCAGTTTTTAAATTTTAGTTTGCCTCAAAATCAACTGGGTAGCTCATTAAAATTTCAAAATTCTGGGCTCCCTGGTGTGCGGGTAACATATTGTTGTCTCTCGGGAAAAATATGCTTGTGTGTACACATAAATATATTATAGTTTTTGTTAATATAAAAGATATGCAACACATAATTCATAAATAATAATAAAATATATAATATTCTTTATTGTAAATTCCATATCACCAGTTGAATTTCACAGAATTATTTCCTTAATTTTTGCTGAACTTTTCCATAGCCGATATATAGTTGTAACTGAGGAGTAATTCAGAAAAGAATGTTTGTTGATATTCTTGGTTATTGAAACAACAAAGATATATGTAAGAACTGCATTTGCTTGTCAATGATGTGAGCAAAATCTTTCCTGTACTAGCTAATAGTTTTTGAATACTGGAGGAATATTTCCTCAAATTTTTTGACTATTCACAATAATCTGCATTACTGACATCTTTTCCATCATTTTTTAAAAATATGATCCAACAAAATAATTTCTCAAGCACAGATCTACAGCATTTGTCAATTACCATAATGTAATGGTTGATTTCAAGTTATCAATGTGACGTCAGTGAACACTAGGTTGGGAAGAGATGAGCAGTTAACACGCCACTTTATTTTATTTCCACCATACAGATACAATAGAAATAATAACTTAAATATCCCCAAGAGCAGTAACAGTAAAATGCGGTGAAATAATTAGGAGATGATGATTTTTGAGTATCTATTGCCTTCATTTTTAATGATGGTTATAATTAGCAAACAGCTCAAAAAACATGTGAAAATTAACAATTGGGTCTTGGAGTCATTATGAGGCAGCTCCAATACACCTGTGCCTCACCTCTACCTTTTATGCATCTGATTCAGTAGGTCCGGATGGAACAAGAATTTTCATTTTAAAAAGCACCTCAAGGAGATTCTGGCGCAGGTGGTACTCAGATCAGATTTTGAGAAATCCTGAACTAGACTATGTACTTTAGAGGTAATTCTATTAAGACCTTCCAGCTAATTCCAATCCTTTTAATGAAACAGTAAGAGGAGTTCCTTTGTTTAAGTAAACAATGGGCAAAATTTTTCAAGTGTGAAAACATCTAGGGGAGGGAAGGATATGGGGCTCACTCATTCACTTGGATTGTAAATTGGAAAAAACTGTTTTGTCAGGCAATTTGGTGGAATCTGTTAAGGTTTAAACACTCCACGACCCAAAAATCCCATTTCTAGAAATCTACCCTGCAGAAACAATACATCGTTACCTAAAACACTGCTTACATTAAAGTTCACTGCAGCATTGCTTGTGATAGCAAAAAACTCAGAACTTAAATGTCTTTAATAGAGAGAAGGATGTATAAATTATAGTATATCTGCACAACAGAATACTAGGCAGCCATTATAAATAATGGAAGAGTTTTACATGGGCTGCTTCAGAAATATGCCCAGGGTACATTGTTAAATTAAAAACAACAGCAGATGCAGAACTGTGAAAAGTGGTCTGATTTTTGTCCAAAAGAGAAAAAGTGCATATATACATATCTGTGGTTTTTGTGTGTATACAAATGTTAGTTAGGATAAGCATATGAAAAGTAGGCAGATCTAAATGATACTTACCTGAAGCTGGGTGTCCAGTGAGAAAGGGAGGTACAAGTGAAGAGGGTATTATAGATTTTTTTTTCTTTGCCATCTATATACCTTTTCTTTGATAGCTTTATTGAGATACAATTCATATGCCACACAATTCACCCCTTTAAAGTGTATCATTCAACAGTTTTTAGTATATTCATAGAGATGTACAACTCTCACCTCATATCACAGGTTTTTTGAATAGTAAGGCATTGTGAGGGAGTTTTTACTTTTCTTTTTTAATATTTTTCTGTATTTTCCAAAAGATTAAAAATAAAGTTTGGGAGAGATTATTTTAATGGGAAAATATTCAAATATATCTAGAGTCCTCCAATCTTGTTAGTATTGCAACTGATAACTCAAGTATTAGGGAATAGGTTTCTTTGTTCTAATAGAACTTTTTGCAATTCTGAAATCTGAAAAGCTCTGGAAGCCTAAAGAGTTTTTAAATAATGTTTGGCAGCAAAATCTGGGCTGAATGGATGCGATGCTATTTATATCTTTATTTATCCCTTGTAATGTGACTATTTGAATATTTTGCTATAGGAATGTCAGCATATTTGATGAGAGATGGTGCCTCAGCCTCCCAAAGGTGACATAATGTAATACATGGATTATGAGCTTAAGCACCTTTCTATCAGGTTTACAATCCTTACTTCCAAACCACATGTGGCCCAAAGCACCTGAGTAAAAGTTTGTACTTTTATCAAGTAATAAAAGAGAAATAAAAAGTGGAAGTTGGGGGGTGCCTGGGTAGCTCAGTTAAGCATCTGACTCTTGATCTCAGCTTAGTTCATGATCTCACAGTTTGTGAAATCGAGCCCGGAATCAGGCTCTGCACTGACAGCACGGAGCCTGCTTGGATTCTGTCTCTCCCTTGCTTTCTGCCCTCTCCTTGCGAGGGTGCACATATGTGCATGTGCATGGGCTCTCTTACTCTCCATAAACAAATAAATAAACTTTAAAAAAAGTAGGAGCTGGGGAGGGAAGAAAGGAGACTTGCTGAATGGCATGGGTATCACAGCCTTGAAAGAGAAAAGGGCAAAGTGCAGCCTTCCGGAGCCACATTTCTGTATCTGCTGAAGGTACACTTGCTTAAGCAGGGGTGCTGTTGCTGGTATTGAGAACTTGGGCACATTATGTGTACTCTGGAATAAAAGACCATGGTGAGAACGAACCTCCTATATTCTGGAAGGGGATTAGGCTTTCTGGACTACGTGCACTAACGGTCCTATTCAGGGAAGGCCAGGCTGAGGACTAGAAAGGTGCCATCTAGGTCTCTCTGTCAGTGTAAAGGCCTATGGCTTTCAGGCATCTGGGGGGTGGGGAGGGGCTGGGGGTGAGGAGAAGCGTGAACAACAGTCTCCACATTTGCAATTTCAAAGGAGGTTAATTAACTATAGAAAGTAATCCAAACCAATGGAAAATACTTGGCTTTAAACACCCCACCTATAGTATCCCTCACTTTGTAGAGAAGTAAAGTCAAGCATGGGTGTATCTTCCTGGAGAGAGCGCAGGAGGAAGCCTCTGAGAGAGATTTAGAGAAGACAACAGAGGAAGCGGTGGGGTGTGACCTTCCCCGCTGTTATCCAGGACCCAGGCAGGTACCAGGGAGTCAAGAGCATTCTCACGCTTCCACTGAAGTCAGAGTAGTCTGCTTTATACTGGAATGAAATAATTTTAAGTGTCGCTGCCCTGCCACTGATCTATACTCCATCTTGTTCAAAAATGCATTAGCAAGGGATTTTTCCTGTGCTCACAATTTCAAAGCTTTTTCCGATAGCTTCCTGGCAGTAGTCTTGTAAGAGGCAGAGATGCAGCAGAAGTCACAGTGGAATTCCTCGAGAGCCCTCTCTTTTCCCTTCTGCCTGCCATTGATTCCTTCATGCTCGTTCTACTGTTCCTGCAGTGGTGGTGAGACGGGGACCCCCAGGGTGTGCATGTGGATGAGTGTGACGTGTGAATGCGTGAACTCACATCCTATGTCCAAGAATACCCACCTCCTCTGAACTAAGCTGCTCAGAAGCCACACCTAACGGATCATAGGATGGAATAAGACAAAGAAGCCAAGTAGAAATCAAATCCGAAGGTCACCAAGTTCAGGCACTAGTGTTCTCATGATTTTGTTCAGAAAGTTCCTTTTAAACGCTTTAAATCTGAGTCTGTTTATTCTAAACTTGGAAACAATTATATGAAACTTAGTCACCTGGATTTCATATCTAATGCATCAATTTAGAACAAGGGAGCACAATGTCTATAAGAAATCAATCTCTAGGGTACCTGGGTGGCTCAGTCGGTTAAGCATCTGACTTTGGCTCAGGTCATGATCTCACAATTTGTGAGTTCAAGCCCCGCATCGGGTTCTGTGCTGACAGCTCAGAGCCTGGAGCCTGCTTTGGATTCTGTGTCTCCCTCGCTCTCTGCCCCTCCCCCCTCCCCTCAAAATAAATGAACATTTAAAAAACTCTTTAAAAATATCAATCTCTTTCTAAACTGGGTATGGTCTTACCTGCTTATCAATCCCCTCTCTCACCACCTGCGAGGACTGTGTACTGACTCATGTGATTATAGCTATTGTTTTATTTTTTGCCATTGGATGGTGACCTACATGAAGGCAGATTTTTGAGCCTACTCATCTTTACTTCCACGCAGTGCTCTGTGGGAATTAAAATGAGTTGAAGTGGTAGCTTGACAAAGAGGAACACACAGAAAATATAGAAAAGCAGATAGAAGGAGGCAACAAGCCCAATAACACAGAAAAACTCCATATATTCAATTTTGAGGGAAATCATTGTGCAGTCGTTGACGTTTAGAACGATATCCCAAAATTACAAAGAAAAGAGGGATGGGGATAGGGAAGGAAACGAACAGCTGTGTTGGACGCAACTATAGACATTTAACATCTACCACCTATTTTAATTTGAAAAGACATGTAATATATTTGGGAAAGATTTCTGTCTAAAATATTTTATAATTATAATACTTACAGAGCTAAAACCTTGGCTTTCTAAAAAACTTGGCTATTAAAAATGATTTCTTCTTTAAGGATTCTAACTGGAATTTTATGATCTGATTTTACTTATAACCCCAGAAATTTGGAGACTAAATTTCTGAGAGCTCACAGAAAAGAGAGTTGAAAACAGGTACCTCAGGTTTCAATCATCTCATTTAGAGTGTAAGTATTAAACACCCCTCTAAAGGAAAATGAATCTTTTAGCTATATTCCAAGGAACATGCTAAAATGTATGTGGATTTTGAGAGCTGTGATGAAGGGGTAAAAGCAAGCCCTAGATATGTATGTGTGTTTGGGGGGAGGCTGTGGGAAGGGCTCTGTATCCTTGATAGTTTTCCTATCAGCAACAAGAGCTGAAGGGACAGTAAGTAGTTGGAAAGCAAGACAGTTTGGAAATTCTGCCACACAAAGATAGTCAGAACTTCTGCACTCGGGCAGAGGTTCTTATCTCCATTTTAAGGATATCCGTTCCAACTTCGGTTAGTGAGTGAGCAAGTTTTCCAATTTGAGAAATGAGTTACTGCTGGAAACTAGCAAGCTAATGCTGATAACTCTGGAGAGACCAGTTTCTTAAGATTCCCCTAGGTCAAAGCATCCAGAAGAAATGTGCCAAATTTCTTTTTTTTTTTTTTTTTTTTAAACGTTTATTTATTTTTGAGACAGAGAGAGAGAGACAGAGCATGAACGGGGGAGGAGCAGAGAGAGAGGGAGACACAGAATCGGAAGCAGGCTCCAGGCTCTGGGCCATCAGCCCAGAGCCCGACGCGGGGCTCGAACTCACGGACCGCGAGATCGTGACCTGGCTGAAATCGGACGCTTAACCGACTGCGCCACCCAGGCGCCCCGCAATGTGCCAAATTTCTACAGCAATCTCAGGATAATTTTCTTCTTGGAACAAGACATTACTAAAAAAAACTTGTCAAGAAAGAAAAAAGAGGAGGAATCTCTATTTCCTATTATTCTAATTCCCTTGAGGGCAGGGACTGTCTTGTAGTTTATCTTCTTATAAATGAACTATGAATAACAACAAATGCTGTGGAGAACAGGAAACAGCATAACCAGGAAACTTCTAGTAGCTTAGTTCTGTGTCTAAATACAACAAGACATTATAACACCCCTGAAAAGTAACCAACACACCCTTTATATTATAGGCAACTACGACAAAAGGTTGCATTTAGAGCAATTTATTGTCACTTTGAAGCCTTTTATAGGGACTATAATGATACTAGCTAATATTTATTGAGCACTTACCAGGTACCTTTCTATAAACCATTATGATCCCATTTTATAGATGAGGGGGCAGAGAGGCTTAGAAAGTTTGTGAGGGTAACAAAACAAGCAAGTGCCATTGCCAGGCCATCTGGTCTTAGAGTCTAAACACCTAACCCCTGAACGCTATTGCTTATGCGGGATATTCGTTTCTTTTTGTTGTTGTTGTTTTTTAATTTTTAAGTAATCTCCACATTCATCATGGGGCTTGAACTCACAACCCCAACATCAAGAATTTCATGCTCTCCCGACCGAATCAGCCAGGCTCCCTGGGACATTCATCTCTAATTATATTACATTATGTTTTCCATGGAATATTAATTTATAAAAATTAGTGAGTCTATATTTTAAAAAGAACTCATTCTGGCTTTCCGGAGCCTCAGTTCTGGGTTACCTGGGCCTCCTAAAGCCTCAGTGCTTTCTTCATAAGGCTAGTGGCTTTTCCACACTCAAGCCTAGGACTGAAGCCTAGGTTACTGTCTGGCTGACAAGCACTCTGAGTGTTTGTGAGAATAAAGTCCTGACAAGGCTCTGTATGGTCTGGCCCTCACCTTTCACCAATGTTCTCATTTCTTGCCACTTCTGTCTTTACATTTCACACTCCAGGAGCACCAAATTACAGAAATCTCCTCATGGATGGGCTTTTCACTTCCCTGTGTCTATACACATGCTTTCACCTTTGTTTGGAACATGTCTTCCCCCTGCCCCTGCCTACCTGGGGGCTCCTGACCACCACGCAAATCCTTGCTCTGTTTCCATCTTCTAAGAAGCCTTTTCCTCTCGCTGTCTCCTGCTTTCCCAGCAAACCTGCGTGCTCTGCCCCTCCACAGCCTCAGTACTTGATATACATTTCTAGAATTGTCTGTAAATGCAGTTTTGTGCTTGTCCCTCCTGCTGGCATATACTAAACTCCTCTGAGCAGGAAGGTTAGGATACCAGCACCAGCATGGGTCTGACACTGTGATTGACGTGGCATTTAATAAAGATAGCTGGTTTTTTTTTGTTTTTGTTTTTTTTTTTTTGGGACAGAGAGAGACAAAGCATGAACGGGGGAGGGGCAGAGAGAGAGGGAGACATAGAATCGGAAACAGGCTCCAGGCTCCGAGCCATCAGCCCAGAGCCCGACGCGGGGCTCGAACTCACGGACCGCGAGATCGTGACCTGGCTGAAGTCGGACGCTTAACCGACTGCACCACCCAGGCGCCCCAAGATAGCTGTTTTTAAATGATGCTTTTAACAGCTTCACATTCTGTGCAATTTCCAAAACAAACAAGGACCCAAACCCAAGCAAATATTTCATGTAATTCCACAGAACTCACTCTAAAATCACACTCAATTTTTCCCACTAATAGAGACAACAGTGTAAGACACACCCATCTGGCTTCTGATACTTTAAAACATTCCAATAAATTTTAAAATATTTTACCTTCACTATTGGTGTTTCTATTAAAGAAAAGTTCTAGAGACCCTTAAATACAGAGAACAAACTGAGGGCTACTGGAGGAACGCTGGGTGGGGGTATGGGTTAAATGGGCGGACATTAAGGAGGGCACTTTTTGGAATGAGCACTGGGTGTCGTATGTAAGAGATGCATCACTGGGTTCTTTCTACTCCTGAAGCCAAGGCTACACAATACGTTAACGAACTTGAATTTAAATTAAAAAAAAAAAAAGAAAGAAAGAAAAAAAAAGTCCTAGGCTTCTCAGACGTCTAAAACATTCCCTGTAAGGATAAATACTCACACCCTTAAGCTGAACATTTTCCTATTTTTCAGGGGTGCAGTAACTTCCTTGTAGTGTTAGTCTGCTTTTGATGTATAATTTCTATACTCAAAAATATCATCAACAGTTTCAACATCATTAGGTTCAAATCCTGACCAACACCAATACGACGATATATGTGTGTATGTGTATGTGCACATAATGTGATTTTTCATCACTAGAAGATAAGATGATATAATTATTTTCTACTTCTAGGTATATCTAGATATAAGTGTGTCATCAGAACATAGAATTTTTATATAGTATAAATCACTCCTTATAGGAAATCAGGCATATAGAGGAGATTTATACTGATGCTTTTTGTCAGAAGGGTATGATTGAGAATACAGCATGCTAACTGGTAGGTATTAACAGACTTAACATATGACTTCTACTTGTGGAATTTTAAAAACTTCAAGATAATGTTATAACACTTTGAAGGAAAAAAAATAATCACACAAACCTGTCTTTCATGCTTATTGACTATTTTCTTTTTTTTCCTTGTTCCTTATAATACTTGGAAACATGCAAGCCTACTTATGGTTTTATGTGGTCTCTATACATTTTTATGATTTATTATTTTTGTTATTATACCATTTATTTAACTAGTCCCCTATTATTAGGGACATTTGTTAACTTTCCAGTTTTTCATATTAATAGTTAATGGAGCAGAAACAACCATGGGTAGGTAGCTCATTTAAAAACAACAACTCTTTTTAGGATAAGAGCCTTGAGCAAGATTTTACTGTTCTATATAAAATGTATCTAATATGATAATGTTGCTTTCCAAAACAGTGCACTAATTCAAAAAGCTCCCCAAACTGCACCACCAGATTAGTCCAAACCCTGGCAGTCCTGGGTTTTATAATTCAATCTTCACATACCCCCAATTTAATAAATATAAAATGCTCTCTAGTTTTAGTGAGATTTGATATTTTCCCATGTGTTTATTTACTATTCTGAGCCATGTACCCGTGTATAGCTTAAGGCACAAAACTGTATCTAAGGCTACTGAAAAAATTACATGGTGAAATTTGTTGTTTATATTTTTAGTATATTACAATAAGGCCTATGAATTATAGCACCAGTAATGCTTCTAACTCATACCTCATCTGTACCTTCTTTTAGGAAAATTGTTCTCAAAAAGGTGGAAAATGAAAAATTAGTATAAAAATTCCTGATCAGTCTCTTATAGTAAAGAATAACTATATATTTACATATTAAATATTGGAACTTTTATTATTTAATGTTTATTTATTTTTGAGAGAAAGGCAAAGTTAAAGCAGGGGAGAGGCAGAGAGAGGGGGAGACACAGAATCTAAAGCAGGCTCCAGGCTCCGAGCTGTCAGCACAGAGAGTGATGTGGGGCTCAAACCCGCAAACCGAACCGTGAGATCAAGACCTGAGCCAAAGTCAGATGCTTAACCAACTAGGACGCCCAGGCACCCCTAAATATCAAAACTTAAATTATCCCTAGATTAAATATAAATTATAAAACAAAATTAATTCCTCACCAGTAAGAACTTAATATATATTATGACAGTAATATAGCTTAAAAACTAGTCTATATCATCCATCTTGCCTAGGGTATCATTGTGGTATCTGTTAGCATGTACTATAAAGCTAAGAGGAATTAGATTGAAAAGTGAAGTCCAGGGCTCTATAGAGGGACCGAGAGTCGGAGTGGGGGAGCGTGTGTAGGTATGACCGGATACCTTAGTTGTGGGAACAGGGAAAGCCTTCCTTGCCTTCTTGGGAAAATTATTGTCAGGTCAGTGCTTTGAAAGTCAGCAGTGGTGGCATCTGCCTGTTCCACTCACACCCACACAGTCAATTTTTAGAAGAGATAAGTTCTGTCGTTGTTGCTCAAACACATTTATTTCATTGTTTTCAACAGAATCCTCTATCAACACTACAGTTAACAACTTAAGGTTTTAGGTTCTGTTCCAAAAACGGAAAGCTATTTGCATACTACACCTCAAAGTATATTTTTAATAGAAAAACAAGTTTCATTTGGAAGGCAGGTTCATGGGCTGGTCCACAGGAGGTTGTTTAATTGATAATATGTCTGACTGCAATGTTAGTTCTAATTGAAAAATTATATACAATTTTTCTAACATTTGTTCCCAGAGGAAGACCGCATTTACTGTCCCCATCCTGAATACTGGGAATCTATGGAAACTATCACCACACGAGGCACTCTCAGCAAAGGCCCCAGAGGATAATTCACAGGCAGAGATGGACATGTACTTCAAGACTTAGTTACTGGATAGAAAGCTAATGTGTCTGGAGAGGAAAATGTATCAGGTTAGTTAGCAGAAATATAACGTTAAATTAGAAAACTTGGGGCAATATGTGTAAGTCAGCAAGACATAGTGGAAAAGCTGATAAGCCAAGGAGAAGACTGCTTAATATTTACACTACCGTGAACACTGAAGTGTGAACCTGGAAGGCAGTTGGAGTTTGACTAAATGTAGCAGAAGGAATAACAAGTACCAGTCTCTGTTGCCTTGGGAACAGGGCCCCTTCCTCATGTTAATGATTCTATAATAAGAAAAGGAGGGTTTAAATGAAGTACATAGTACAAACTTCCAGTTATAAAGTCATGGGGATTAATGTACAGCATAGGGAATATAGTCAATAATACTGTAATGACTTTGTATGGTGACAGATGGTAAGTAGACTTATCATGGGGATCGTTTCATAATGTATAAAAATATTGAAACACTGTGATGAACACCTGAAACTAATCGGATACTGTATGTCAATTATACTTCAATTAAAAAAATGAAGTGCATCGTAATCATGGGCAGACCAATGAGTGTCTAGGGGGGTGTTCAGCAGTGTCAGAAGAGTGGGTGGGTCTGTGCATTACTGCAGTGGATGATGGATGAGTTCATGAAGTGGCAAGTGTAGATTACAGAGAAAGCACTGACATGAGCCCTAGAGTCTGAGAACCTCCCTGGTACTGCAAAGTATGGTGACTCACTCAGTGGCTTGCCTCTAGCAATGGAAATAAATTGCTAGTCCCTATTCTTCTGACGATACTGCTTGCAAGGAGAGGACAGATAAGACAATACATTGGAAAGCAAAGGAACCATGAAGTCAGCATAAGAGAAAGAAGCATAGCAGAATAGTAGAATGTATAAGATGGCATCATTTCCAAAATAAAAGTCATTGCTTCAATCGTCTCAAATTAAAGGAAACAAAAGCAGTTTTTTCCCAGTGAGCAGAGAGTGTGGTCAATAGTTTGTACATACATTTTAAGTTTTTGTATGTATTTTATATGTTTATAGTATTGAAAGTTGTGCTTAGTTCCAAAATTTAAAAACTTACCTCTAAAAGCACTAATATCCCCATAGTGTACTTGTAGTACAAAGTATTTACTTCCAGTCTCTCCTCCGACTCTGAATCCAACTCCTAAAGATTTATAAAGATGATAAATTAATATTTTAGAAATGAAAGCCTAAAATGGAACTAATCTCAGGTTGCTTATCTATGAAATCCAAAGGGAAATAAAATAGCATATAACATATGAAATTATGTTATATGAAAAAGGAAATGAACCAGGCATTCACTGAAAATTTCTAATATAATCTATCATTCCTTCTACAGGCTCTGATAGGTTTCTATCCATACTTCCCATTTCAGAACCAGAGTAAATACATACACTTTAAGAGAAGAATTTACTCATTTTGAAAGAAATAGAATGAAACAAAATTCTGCCATTATTGAGTACATAACAGACATACATAAACCCACTTTCATTTTGTTTTGAATATATTCACATTCATTTTTAGTTTCTGACTGAATATAGAAAACAGACTTCTTAAAAATATCTCAGGGGAAATGCTTTTATTCCCATATGAAAACAGGTATCTGTGGAAAGGTCATTGAGGAAATCAGTTATCAATTAGATTACAAAGTCCAGTGTGTCAATAAGTGCTTGGAATCTGAAGGGTTCCTAATGGTCTTACTATTAATAGAGTTTCCTAGGAAGCTTTTTAAACATCTACAGAGAAAATATCTACAGGTGGAGAAAAAAATTTTTTTTTATCTGCTCAACCAATGGATCTTTAAAATGTCAACAAATCTGTAACAGCCTTCCCCCAACCCCCATTAGTTTGCAAACGTGTTTGGTAGCAGCTGCCTGGTAAACTATGGAGAGGATTCAGAAGCTCATTTGAAGCAAAGCAAAAGAGGTATCAGTTAGAGCTGGCAAAGTTAGGGAGGCAAGAGAGAAACAGGTGTATAAGACACCATCCCTGAACCATGGCAGACATATTCTGTTACAGAACTGCACATTCCCTTTGACATTAAGAAACATCAAGGTAATAGAAGAGAGCCTGATAATTCATTCACACATTGGTAGTGATGAGCAATTTAGAGTGAAGATAGAAAGCCAGCTGAGGTTTGGTATTACATTAAATACCCAGGTTCCAAGACAATTTTTTTTTTAATCTGTTTGCTGAAACAGCAATTTATTTAATTCCTAGCTCTCTTGGCTTCTGAAATGCTCCTGCTGTCAGGAACCAATGTGCTGTAGGCCAAAGGTGGCTTGAGGTATTCTAGGGTATTTTCTAATTCTATCCAAGCTGTTGTGCTGGGCAAGTTATACCAAAGAGAGGCAGAGAAAGAGCAACTACTTAAATGAAACCTTTTCAATACAAAGCAGGTAATACAGATATTTTTTTAGTGTGAAATTGCAAAATGGAACACTGTCAACAACTGTGGAAAGAACATATAATAAAAAGTACTTTGGAGTCAGAAATTCAGCAGCTTTATAGAAGAAGACTATGCAAGAGGCCTCAGATATACCTTTGGGGAGTCTGGTAGGGGGAGCATTTCTTGCCCAGGCATATAGAATATTGGCTTTATCTGTACAGGTTCCTTCATCACAAAACCTGAAGAAGAAAAAAAAAAGTAGCCATAAATGAAGATTCAAGTAGCAAAATGCATAAAAAATCTCCACCAAGGAGGGCAGAGAGGTTAAGGGGAAGGCATTTGGAAACACAGTAAAATACGTCATTGTATCATGACTGTAGTCATACCAGCTCTAAGATCTTAACAAAGACTAAACAATAATTTTACATGTAAAAAAAGTAAACACAAAGGGAGATTTGTCTGTGTGTTGCCCGATGTGAAACGATCCTGTGAAGATGATATACAATTTATAATGTGATATGTCCCTGTGTGGAATGTATTCTGTGTAAACTGGATAGGAACGTAAGCATCACACAGAGAATGCATATAAACCAAAGCTAACACTGTTACTTTGGAAGTTGACTAAGCCAAATGTCATACACATGTCCCCTTTGGGGATCAGCATTGTCAATATGTCTTTGGCCACGGCAAGAAACAGTAGTACCCAGTGCCTACTCTCAGCAGAGGGAACAGTACAAGTATATCCCACTTAAGATGTTCCTGGTGTTATACATATGTGACTTTTTTCTTAAGTTTATGAATACTGGTTGTGCCATTTATAAGTTGTTTCATGTTGCGCAAGTCACTTGAACTGGTGAGCCTCAGTTTTCTCTCTGGACAAACAGGGTTAGTTATACTTACCTCACAGTTATTCCATAAATCAAATGAGATATAAATAAAAGCACTTTATAAACCTCAAAGCACTATACCAGGGCAATGCATTATTTAATAAAACATTCACTTTATCTACAGACTCATTATCGAGAGGCAGTGTTGTGTGGTGACAGGAGCCCAGGCAGAAAGACGTATCTGGAGTTGAACCTCCCCCCTCATACAGACTGGGCATGTCTGTAAACCCTCCCAGGCCTGGTTCCTGTATGGAAACTTCTCTGATCGGGCTGTGGTGGCGATGTGGGTAAGACACTCACTATGGTAACCGGCACATTGGAATCTACATCGGTAGATAGAATTTCATAAGCGAAAAGCTGTCTGATTACAAGCCACACATTTTTTTCCCATTACACTGTATCTCTTAGTTTGTCCCGTTCTAAGAATTGGATTTGTTCAAAACACCATTTGGTGATATTTTTAAGTGCTTTCCATATTTGTGTTTTGGGAAACTGGCACCAAGCAAGGTCAGGGTCAGGAGTTTGGGCAGACTTGAAAGGTTTCAGGACTAGCAATGAGAAGGACAGAGACAGCTTCTTGGGCAGGACATTGGCTCACATGGTAGAAAATGGGCAGTGCCCATGGGCTGGGAGAGAAATGAAGGCAGACCGTGGTAGCTTTCTAAACAGGTTAGGAACTGAGGCTAGACACTGGGACAACACCCAGGTCACAGATAAGAAAATCACTGGTAAAATGTACTTTCACACTCAGAGGCACGGACATGTCCCTGCTTATAGACAGAAATGAGTGGGAGAAAAGGCAGTAAGTGCAGACAGTTGTTACCCATCTGGATAAATGATTGAGGTACTGGGAACCAGGAGGTCCCCATAAGGTTATATTTAACAAATGTTTTGCTTCTCTCAATCAGGCTGTAGAAAGAAACTGGTTAGTGTGCAGTGTAAAACACATCAACCTGTGGTTTCTTAGTGTTCACTGTCAAGAACAATATATTTATGATGAAGGATTATTATCATCCTGTGAGACTTGTGCACTGGAACATGTCTGTGACATCCTTGTGCCAACCGTACCAAAGGCATAGGGAATGGGACAGTGCCCAAAAGCAAAATTTTCCTCCTTGGATTCATGCTATTATAGTTTAAGAAATGAGACTGTCAGATGGGACGAACTTTATATCTCACTATTGTGAGCTACTAAAATTTACAGACTCGGGTGGCAGTTTACAGAGCTTTCAACGAAGATCACAAATATACAAAAGTGCCTAACATCAACGTGATGACAGTCTTAGGTTAAACAAGATAATTGTTTCTTCTGATATGGAAGTCAATTCAGTGTATGAGTAGAGAGAACCGGAATGAAATATAACAGAGAAAACAGCTTTAGTACGTTTTTCTAACGTACATATTCGATTATGTCATTCACTGGCACAAAATCTTTCAAATGCTTCCTCCCAAATAACATGAAAATAAAATCCAAACATTGTAGCACAACATATTAAGGCTTTTCATTATCTGGGATCTTTTATATCTCAGAAAAAAATTCCCCTTATACTCATGCCAAGTTTCTGCCAGTTTCTTTTTTTTTTAAATGTATTTATTTTTGAGAGAGAGAGTGAGACAGGACGCAAGTGGGGAGGGGAAGAGAGAGAGGGAGAGACAGAATCTGAAACAGACTCCAGGCTCCGAGCTGTCAACACAGAGCCAGACACGGGGCTTGAACCCACAAGCTGTGAGATCATGACCTGAGCTGAAGTCAGCTGCTTAACCAAGTGAGCCACCCAGGCACTCCAAGTTCCTGCCAGTTTGTAAAGTCTCTCTTCTGTACTATTCCCTTTGCCTGGAAAACCCTTTCCCCAAATCTCTGCCTGACAAACCTGTACTGACTTTCTCCTTCAAGATTCCCTCTAGGCTTTCTCCTCGAGGAAGTTTCTCTGGTCCCTATCCAGGCCAACTTGTACTTGTTAACCATAGTGTTCATCAAGTATCAGCTTACTAATATCCTGTGCATACTTTGTGATTTAAGGTCATAAACTCCCAGCACCTGCATACCTGCCTGTCACTGAGTCAATATCCAACAGGTGTTTGGTGAAGTTGCCTTCCAAGTATGTTTTTAACTTTTCATATATGAACACTTAAAAAATCTGAACTGACCTTAATTTTACTGTACACTTTCAAATATAATTTTTTTTTAATTTACTTAAAAAGTTTTAACTAAAACATTAAATAATGATAAATCTGAATTATTACTTGCCTGGTGTTTTATAGAAATCAGCTTTCACAAGAAGAATACAAAGAGGTTATGCTTTACAGCTGATTAAGCTCAGAGAGTTTAACTTCCAAAGGTCACGTATTCAAGCCCTGATTCAAAGCTCTGCCTGTCACACTCCCTTCTGTCTCAATTCATGAGATTGATGTATGGGCAGAAAATTATATTCTATGAAGATAAGCTTCGATGACTACACTACTCTCATATCTGAACTAAGCTGCAATGTATGTACACAATTCTAAAACAAAATTCTAGATAAAATAAGTTGTCCTCACTTATTCACAAGAAGACAATGATTTTACATTTTCTTTCTTTTTTTAATATTTACTTTTGAGAGACAGAGCATGAGTGGGGGAGGGGCAGAGACAGGATCAGAGGATCCAAAACAGGCTCCCTGCTGACAGCAGACAGCCAGATGCAGGGCTAGAACTCACAAACCACCTGAGCTGAAGTCGGACCCTCAAATGACTGAGCCACCCAGGTGCTCCATACATTTCATTTTCTTCTGAGCTCTGGTAAAAGTAGAGCTCCAAAAGCAAACCTTGATTCTTTTAAGTCCTGTTTTATAATTTTTAAGAAATTTATTAAGCTCAAGACTGAGTAAAGAATGACTCACTGGAAGGCACTGGGATATTCAAACTAATCCTAAAACTTCATATGTGAGAGGACTAGGTAAAGAGGCAAAATAAGAAAGCCAAGAGAAATGGGTTCTAGAACAGATAATACAATGGCAAACGGGTGGCAAAAAAACATTTAATTAAAATCCCTGCAATCTTTTCATTTTCAGATTTCCATTTTCCCTTTTAAGTGAAAAATAACATCATATTTTCTCCACATAAGATGACCACCAGGATAAAGATGGTATTGTGTATTTTGGCTTTTCAAAGAGTACTGTAAAAATAGAGAGGATTTTTACTATTCTTATTAATAAGAAAAGTCTTCAGGCTAGGCGGCAATGTAACCCTTGATCAATGGCTGTTGTAATTTCAGGCTTCATCAATTGGGTGTCTTATTCTTATAAATCTAGCAGCTTCTCCTAAAGGCTCCTCCAGATTAAGCCTATTAATTGTGAAAAGATTCACACAGTTCCCTTGTGGTTTCTTAGTAGTCATAGTGAAAATGATGAGAATTAACTTTTGAAAAGAAAACTATTCTGGATTCCTGGACCGTTGCTTTAGAACCTTTTCACCTCTAATCCATGGGGAAACCATTCAGATGGCATGAATATTTTCAGGCTATGCCAAGCACTGAAAAATGCTAACCTGTCATTTCGAATTATCCAAATAAAGCATGATTGACTGTTAAAGTACTCTCTAGTTGTATCAGTTAAAGGCTATTTAAAATCCAAGGTTACTCAGGGAAGATCAGATCTGACAAGTCATTTCTTCTTTGTCTAAAAAAAATTTTTTTTAAATAAAATTGTCATGCCTTCAAGTTAAGTCTATATAGCCTTAAATTCCAATTTTAATAAATTAAATATCAGGGCCACTGAAAAACTAATCCAAAGTTAGAATGTTTCTTTAAAAAACACAATATATAATCAACGGCACATGTGGAATGTCTTTATCATTCAAAACTGCATCCTGAATAATCAGATATTCAAATTTCATTAACTGCTCTATAAACCCATAGACAATTATTTCCCAATTCAGACAAATCCTGTGTGAATATCATTGCAATGGGTAGGCAACAGGTATTGCTAATAACACAGTAATTAGAAGGATACTTAATGGAAAAGCTAAATAAAAGTGGTGATTTAAAGTGGCCTGATAAATAGCCCCACAATACCCACACTCCCACCTTCCCAGCAAGATTAAAGAAGCCATAAGTTCCATAAAAAAAGAGGGTGGGTTTGTTTTGTTCACACCAAACTTTCAGTGCCTAACAAAGTACTTGGCACATAGTGAACGGTTAATAAATATTAATAAACAAATGAGGATAACAACTATCATTTATTAAGGACCTCTACGAGCCAGGCACCGCACCAAACACATTATTTACATTCCTTTACTTATACTTCATGATGACCCAATCGGGTGGGATTAGTAGTCTCATTTTACAGATAAGGAAACAGACGAACACAGGTTAAATAATTTGACCAATGTTTATGACTACTGGCTCTAAACTAGGTGTTATAGCCCTATGCTTCGTCTTGCCAAGAAAGAACCATATTCAAAGTTATGTAATTTTTGTTTCTGTTGAAACTGTCCAAATGGTTATAATCATGCCATTGTATATTATGAAAGTTTACACTAGTCTACTAAGAACTGGTCAGTTGCTAAGGAACTCCTATCAACACCTCTAATCCAGGCACCTACAAATTAGCCAAGGAATAGGTTCACTGGTAACTAGAAGTAAGAATAAGTACCAAGTGTATTTTATATAAACAAAGATCCCTTATGCTACCCTGATATGTGCTATCATATGAATCTATTACATTCCAATTGAAAAAGAAAATGGATACAATTAATTTTAGCCTAGTAGAAATTTATGTCTAAAATTTGCTACTACACTCAAAGACACACTTTGTGTCCTCATGGCTTAGAATGAGGAACAGCGCAGTTTTTGGAGATTGTTATTTTTATTTATACTGATGAGGATGTTATGTACGTTTAGCTTTACAAGTTTCTTTACAGCAGAAGAAACAAAGAAGAGACTGCAGAACATACACTGTGCACGGATGACACATAGCTAGGATATGTATGGCAGTGTATGCGAATGCCACTCTCAACCAAAGAATCATTAGCATCATGAGGGAGGCAACAAAACTGTAGACGTATCTGGAAAGTACTAGCACCCTAAAAAAACCAGTCATTTAAATGAGTAACCAAGCAGGGTGTCTCACATACTGGCTCCTCTCTCTCTCTCTCTCTCTAGATATATATATTTGTATGTTTTAGCTACTTTTCTCTTTCACCACATCAGCATCTGTAACCCTGTGGAGACAGTGGCATTTAAAAAGACACAGCAGGTGGTTAATAAATAGAAGCAGTTGAAAGGGACTGAAGCTGAAGCCTCATAGGATGGTAAAGCACTACTGCTTTAGCTTGAGAAGGATTCCAAGTTAGAACAGCTGGAAACAGCCTCATTTAACCAGCTGGGATTCTTCTTTTCAAAAAAGATCAAACAACCCTGTAGAAGCCATCTTTGATTTGTAAAAAGTACTTGGTCACAAGCATCATTAGAAATAGTTTTTAAATCAAATATTAATTGCTAAGACTAAACATAATGACTTGAGTTATGTATAGAAGATGACGCCTAAGTACAAGGCAGGATACATGAGAAGCCCATTTGCTTTAATCACCCAATATTGTGAGCACATAATCTTGCAGTTTGCAGTCATAAATTGCTTTAAACCCTAAGTCCTGTGCTCAGCAGATAAAAGTGCACAAGCCTGTACAAACTTGCATTACAAAAAGTGGTGCTCCGGAACTACCCCAAATGTCAAACAACTTGAACAAAACATCATGATTTTCAAAGCCTGAAATACTCTCCATAGCCAGCCATGCATTATTTTTGAAAACTGAGAATAAAAACAGAATAAAGGAGGTATTCATAGAATAGACAAATGCAGTATTTCTAAGATCTTTAGAAATTTACCATTTTTTAGCAAGGAGCTGTAATAGGTGTTTTATGTCCAAATTACCCAGTTTACAGCACCTCATTTCCTTACTGACCCTAAAAGGCACATCTACTCACCTATGGCTCACGCGTAGCCAACAAATCTGGAGAGCTCAGAGCTGCTACGCTTTGAGTGAAGTCTGCAAACACCAGTGGAGTCCAACAAATCATGCCATTGCTACGCTTTGCTCCAGTCTTGGTGCTATTACTTTCTGTTGGTCCCTAGATACAGTTAATTGTCTCCTCCTCTAAGGGCCTGGGAAAGAAGGTTTGAGGGTTACATCTGACAGGTACTGCTGCCTTCTTCACAAGGGCCAGCAGCTTTTCCATCAGCTGGTCCTTGTTTGCATCCTCGAGAGGTATGTTAATTTGGAATTGAGCACCAGGCCCACTCTAACTGTAAAGGGACCACCCCACAGTATATTAAAAGGTTCACATCAATGTATGCAATTTAAATGCACATGCATATAATTAACTAGACACATTAGCGGTGTGGGCTGCTAATTTGGAATGAGACACAAAAGACTGGAATATGTGTGGGGAAAAAAAAACTTTAAAATTAAAATGACTACATAATGAAAACTGCTTCATGCTGTGTCTAGTATTTTCATGTAAACTTAATATAACTGTAAATATATTTTAATGAACAGAAGAAAGAGGCAATTACAAAGAGCAAAGGAGGGCAGCACAACAGTGAAATATCATCAGAATAGCTCTTTGTTTTCATATTAAAAGTGCTGCCTGAAGACAGGGGATGAATTATAACTTCATAATTTCAGGGGGGAAATGTTTACTTTATTAGAGACACATACCTATTTGCCAACCTGCTGGCAATGAAAATAGAACAGTGAAGTGAAAACAGGGGGCTAATCCTAGCTAACAAACAGAAAAAAAAAAAAAAAGAGGAAAGCTTGACATTTTGGTGCTAAAATATCCCATTAGCTTGTTCTTCTTTCACTAAAACAGCTTTGTATTTCCATAAAGGTTTTCCCAGAGTGTGAAGGAGTTCTTGATTTTCTGAAGCCTCAAAAAACATTACAGGTAGCATAACCAAAAATATATGTGAACATTGGGGAATCTTAATTTAACTACTGTCTGTATCTTGGAGCTGTTGAAGAATAGATTTGCAACTGTAAAATGAGTGTGATAAATTCTATGACTCAAACATTCAAGAAAAATAATGCGAGGCTTTGACACTGATAGATTTTTGTTATTAGTATTGTAATTCAGGTGGGAGGATAAGGGGCAAAGCAGTGGAAAACATCCGCTGTTTCCATGGCTGTGCCTGTGTGGCTGTGAGGAGACAGGGTATGAGATGTTTCTGTGAAGCAACTGAAGAGTTTCGTCTGTGAAATATTCTGTGAGTGCCAATGCTTTAAAGAAGCAAGGATCTTGCCAAATATTGGGGGATAAAAAGTCTATACCATCTTTATATGGAGAATAAGACTGGATTGTGGAAGCCAGAGTCACTGGAAGAGTTTTCCTTAATGCATACCTCTTGGTTTACATTATCGAACAGATCCTAGATATATAGATTAAAAAGATCCTACTTTAAATGTTAGATGAACACTTGCGCTTGGCTCAAAGAAGATAAATACCACCATCAATTACTGTCCTTCTTGTATGGTTATAAAGTCAATCGTAACAAACCTATAGACTAAGTGGGAATGTGGGCTGCAGGGTAGATTACTAAAATCCCCTTAAAATGATATAGGTATAATGCCATTCAGAGTTCTAATTACTCAGCAGTAATGCAGTGGGAGGCCTGCTTGAGGTGAGTCAACCAGTGCACATATCTCCAACGCCTTATAATGATGACTTTCCAGTCTGACTCAGCATCTGCATGCAATTTATATTCATAGAATTATGGAATTACAGAGCATAGAGGAGTTCTAGAAATGATCCAGTGGTAGTCCCTTGCTGAAATGAAGAAACTTAGACCAGTCCACATGAAATAAGTAATTTACCCAGGGAATCCAGCTAGTTAGTTCACTACTCTTTCACCGTACTATGTTGCCTTTCAAGTAGTAATTTTAGCAAAATAATACATCTAGCAATTACTTTACTCAAAATTGCCATTTTCACTTTCATTTACATTTTTCTTCGAATTCTCTCTTTCCCCAACTTGGAAGTCTTTTGGAAAAAAAAATATACATATTTTACTAGACTTAATTTCAAATCAGTATATTTAAGAATATTAATAAATACTTCTACAGGGCCCAAATAATGTTTGCTCTGATAGTCCCTTGATAGGAGAACAGTAAACCAGGCTTAGTTCATTGTATATAATCTTTCTCAATTAAAAGCGTAACAACATTTTGTGACGTTTTGTTTTTTCCCTCATTCTCTTCTACCAAGGTAAAGTTACAGCAGGTTTTAAAAGCTTATATTCCTTCCTGCCATTTTCACTAATTCCAATTCAAACTAAATTTTTCCAATTTCACAAGAAATATTTTTAAAACGTAAAATCAAAGGATGTGATTTATTGTATAAGATTCAGAAAAAGCTGTCACAGAATAATCTTTAAAATTTTTTTTTAACGTTTACTTATTTTTGAGACAGAGAGGGACAGAGCATGAATGGGGGAGGGTCAGAGAGAGAGGGAGACACAGAATCTGAAACAGGCTCCAGGCTCTGAGCGGTCAGCACAGAGCCCAATGCGGGACTCCAACTCACAGACCGCGAGATCATGACCTGAGCCGAAGTCGGATGCTTAACCAACTGAGCCACCCAGTTGCCCCCAGAATAATCTTTTAATCCCAGAATTTTATTTACAAAAATTTATCAAAGAGCAAAAACTGGATTGCTGCTATCAAAGAGTGTTAACTGTGATTTGCTGGCTCCATTTTTATATAAACCCAGTCATGTGAGCAGGATTCCTATGTGATATGCTCCTTTCATCAAATAACTTAAGCCTATTAACAAATGCTTTGATGGTGCTTGGTCCCTGGAGATTTCCACTAATTGCCCTGTGCTTTTAACAGTTCCAAATACATATTACAGTCGTTTGTTATAAGAACGACTAGAATACAGTTGCTGTGTGCCTTGCATCAGCCTGATGAATATTAGGATGCACAGAGAAGGGTCTATCAGTCTACATGATTATG
This sequence comes from Neofelis nebulosa, assembly GCF_028018385.1. Classification (NCBI taxonomy): domain Eukaryota; kingdom Metazoa; phylum Chordata; class Mammalia; order Carnivora; family Felidae; genus Neofelis; species Neofelis nebulosa. The sequence goes on from NC_080782.1 coordinate 76,386,315, forward strand.
CACGGACAGGAACACAAAACAGATACTTTTTCAATGCAAAGCAAGACACACTAGTCATTCTGGACTGTGAAATACATAACAGTGATTCTGGCTATCGGTGCAAAATATGAGGTTTAAATGCATGGCTATTTTCAAAGCTCACCAGTCTTCATGAACTCCAAAGAACAAAAGGGAAGGACAGATCTCAAGCCATAAATTAAGCTGTAAGCTTCTGGGGGTTAAAAATATATCTATGTATTCTATTCCACAGCATCTGCTATAGTTCTAGGATACAAGAGGCATTTAATAGATGTTTACTGATCATTCATAACATGATATTAAGACTCTACATAGTGATTAAAATAAATTCTAAAACTGCAACAGTTGCTCGAATAAATGGGAGGCAGCGTGGCGAAATGCTGGATTTGGAACCAGACAACCTAGGGTTCTATCCTGGTCTGACACCAACCAGCTGTGTTACCTTAAACATGATACTGATTCTCTTCAGGCTCCTTGTTTGTAAAGTGGGGACAATAGTAACTGCTCTACAAAAACTTTAGGAGAAAATGAAATGGTGTATACAGATTACCTAGCACACTGTCTAGGATAAAAGAGTGCTCAAAGAACAGAGCCATGGTGCTCTTTGGATTAAAGCAAGATCTTAAAAAAAGTAAACATCAGAACATCCATTATCTAAATTGTCTGTCTTTTTTAAATAAGCTGTCTGTACCTTGATACACTATCTACGACAACAGACATACATTTATTAAGTCAGTGTCTAAGACTGATGGATGTGCTCCATAGCAGACTAAATAACTGATAATCAGACCATGATAACCACGTGATGCAAAAGAACAATGTTCTTTTCTGAAAAGTAAGCATTCTACCTATTTATTAATCAGTTGTAAAATACATACACAGATGCAATTTGTACTTATAAAACATACACATTTTCTACACCCCTTTTGACTATGAGCCCATTATCCCTTACCAGTAACTTCCGGTGGAAGAAGGCATATTGCATCCAAAAAGTAACATATGATGGACAGTATCCATGCTGGCACGAGGTTTAAAGTCAACTGTTAAAAGAAAATGACACATGAATGTGAATACAAGTTACACGTCTGTGCACAAATGTTCCAAGAGACCCCATCACTCAACCATTCCAATAGCTGTGTAACAATGATATTATGTTGCTCCTGATTGTATAAACTATCTTATTCCTTAAGATGAGCATGATTTGACAATTTAATTTTGCAGGACAGTGGTCAACTATTATAGAACGAAAAGAGAAAAGCAATAATGTACAGGCTGCAGCTATACATACACCCACATACTTTTTAAAGGAAGACCCCTTTTAAAGTGCTGAGAACAGTATGCGGGTACAAAACGAAAGCTCCAGGCTACGTGTTCACAACAGATTCCCTTCGAGATTTCAGTAGAGTGCTGAGTACTATAAAATACTGCACAACACCGCAGTGAAACAGAAACCACAGTGAGTGGTCAGAACATGAGCGGAAGGATTCTTAACGCAAATTTTTCACCATCTTAAACCAACAGTAGTCACTGGGATGTGATATGAAGAAACAGTTTACTAGAAAATAAAATAAAATTGGAAAATGTGTCTTTATGAAAGTACAGAAGAGAGAAAAATCACTGTCCTAGAGGAGCACTGTGCGCTTGTTACAAGGATAGTGAAACTTATTAAATGTCACTTCTTTATTTTTCTCCTAATAATAGTGGTTGAAAGATATTAAAGTAAACAAAAATGAGTTTGGAGATAAGACAAAGAAAAAATTAAAGATAAATTATACTATTGTGCATGGTCAATATTCAGCATGAGCTGCCTTTTCTGGTTTGGGTTTGGCTCAGCTACTTTTGTCTGCATTCAAACTGCTGCTCTACCAACACAGTTTACCAGTCACCTTTACATAGAAACATGCTAAACAATCTAAAATGATCTTGAATCGCAGGTGTATGCAAAACTGCATATTTTGTCTTTTCTTGTCTGATAAAATAAAACATCATTTATTGTTAAAATATGTGAGTACAGGTGTATTTACAAAATAAAATATGTTCTACATCAAAGTATAGTGTCATGACTTGGAAAGCGTGGTTGGTCAGAAAACTTAACACCTACTATGAGCCATTTGACTCACAACTTTCAGGGGAAATAAAAAGTCTTTCACTTACTGCATTGAAAATAAGAATTTAAAGTCCAAAAATCCCATCATGAGATATTAATACCACCATTTAAAAACCTAACAAATGGCTGGAAAATGGACTTGCTAGAACTTAAGGCTTTGTTTTCTACCACCAAAGAATACAATAAGCCCAGGAGGTTGAAGAAGATACTTTAGAAGGAAAGAATCAATTGGAAGTTACAACAGTTCATAAATCATAGAAAATCCTACTGTTAACAAGTCTACATTTGTTACCAAGAGAAATAGAAGGAATAAGAGGGATTCTATCTCCATAGACTCACTCTCAAGTACAGGATATCCTTCTTTTCTTTCAGAATCCTCCCAGGGTATTATCCCTGGCAGAAGGGAATTTGAAAAAAGGTCTGAGGTGGGAGTAGCTGGCCTTTGTTTTTTATTCACTTAAAATTTATTTTGGTATGTGATGTAATTGTTATCTTACATTCATTTTTATGAAATGGCTTATCTCATTCTATGGACATCTAACTTTTTGATCTGACTGTATCCACCTTCTACTCTCTCTCTGTTTTTCAATATCCCTCTGTCAATACACAAGGGGTATGACAAACAAGAAGATAACTCCTCTGTTTTTTTCAGAACCTATGTAGATGATCATATGGTTCTCATCCCCCTTAACTTCTTTTACTATGGGTGGATTATATTAGATTTCCAAAGTTTGAATCATTCTAGGAATTTTGATAATAAACCAACATGGCCAAATGCATTTTATGAAGAATTAAGCTGTTTGGTGCAAAGCAACACGAATTTGAAGTGTCATCTAAAAATCCAGGTGGAAATACCCAGTAGAAGATTGGACTCTTGCTCAAGAAAGAAGTCAGAGAATTACATACTTGGGAACCACTCAAAAATTGAACCCTCAAGCCATGAGGGTGAACAAAAGGCTCAGGACAGAATTTTCGGGAAAGCTCTGAGCTGTCAGGATCTGTGTAGGAGACCCCAACAGTTTTTGTTTTTTAAATATTAAATCACTGTGTGTACTGCTGGGAAATGAGGCAAATATTATTTTTGAAAAAAAAGGGGGCCATCATTAAGTTTATAAAATGAATTATTAAGCAAAAACATTTAGGGAAGGATGGAGAGGAGACTTGTTGAGAGAAAAACAGATCATGAAGATATACCATCTCTTTGGCTTTTCATTAGGAAGGAAAGTCAAATGTTTCGCCTGAGCCTCTGCTTATGCAGAGGACTCTTTGTAAAGGGCAAAAATTATTCAAAGTATAACTTCTCTGTCCATTTTCTGATTTTCTTCTCCTTCTGACATACTGCTTTAAGAACCACTTATTTGCTCCACATTGAAAGCTTACCAGATTAGTGTTTAATTTTAGTTTCTATAATTAGAAACAAATCAATATCTTTAAGAGGTAGTTAACAGAACATTCCTCAGAGTTCCCTCTCATAGAAACTTACTCTCGTGACTCATGCATTCTTCCAGAAACTCAAGATCTCATTTGAATGCTAGGTAAATTACTGGTATAGAGTTGTATATAACCATCTTTTTCACATCCTAAAGAAAGAGTATAATATCAAAGTACTTATATGATTATAGTTCAAAGTACAATTCATTGCAAGTTGAAATGAAAAGTACTGCCAGCAAAAGGAATGTCATATCAAAATGTAAATCTAAAACAAACAGTAGGTGCCATAAAATAAAGCAGGCCTTGGACAATTTCTTTGAAGAGCCTGCTGCCAATGGTGGGGGGTCAACTGGGAAAAGATTATGCTGACAGGTTCATTACCTGGGTTTGCTCCATTCCTACGTATTATCCCTAGCTTTGCAAAACAAGATCCCACCCCTAGTGAATAAGAATGAGATCTGTTGGGCACAAGATACACATATGACCATGCTGGAGATTTCAACACTACACAAAAAGAATATGGGAAAATATTTTCAAATCACATCTTAGAAGAAGTTCTCCCTTCTTTCTCTCTCTCCCATCATACGCCAAAGAAGTCCAGGATCCAAGGGGAAGGGAGCCAGAGGATAATTACAACAACTAACAGGCAGAATAAACAAAGGCAGCCTTGGGATGGCCACAAACAGGCAGAAGCACAGCCTTGTGAGAATGCAAGGGAATATTCCATAAGATTAAAAAGTGCCACCTACTCTTCTAACTCAATAATAAGATGACAGTTACTTAAGTGGAAATGGAACTTCAGTCTCAATGGGTGTTAGTTCAGACTGCCTGATGTATAAGATCAGAGAGCAGTTTACAGGCAAGCAAGTGTGAGCAAGTCCTGGGAATCAAATATTTCTGAAGGACTAAGACTCCAGAAATAGTAACTCACGCACATTAATTAAAGGAAATGCAATGGCTCTGAAAGTGCACAGGGTGGAGGACTTCTCAAAGGTTAATGACATCTGCAATGAAAGACTTGAAAGGATGCGTGTGGGCGACGTACTTAGCAGAGACAGTGAGGTCTATTTTCTGGCATTCTAAGCAAAATTTGTTCTAACTGCATGAGGTTGTTTGAAATTTATGGCTTCTTTTAGCGAACATCAGACACAAATCAGGACCATAAAATTCTCTAAGAATGTGACCTAGGATGGAATTTCATTTAGCACTTGGCTTTCTCTCCGTTTTTCCTTTCCAAGTGGATATCCAGGTCTGCATATCAAATGTTGATGTATCTGCCAGACGTGGGACATGGAAAGATTTTGAAGAACCCACATAGCCAAGTATAGGAACTAGAGACTTAGGAGATATCCATGCACAATCAACCCTAAATTACCACTGAATATAAGAGATACACCCCTCTCAGCTAAAGATATGCCATAGAGGAATACTATAGACCACCAATAATTAACCTATCAAATAAAAAAGAACTGACTTTTCAATGCAAGTTTGGATCTTCAGAATTTAGGCACTCTGGAATTATTGCCCATATATATCATTAGAGATCATTATTGTTCTCTTTGTTTCCTTTTTCCTCCCAGTGGAATCATATTATACATAGTAAATGGTTTCTTTCCTATGCTGTGGATATTTTTACGTGTTATTAAACAATTTTTGTCAATGATACTTTTTATCTAATAGTGTGCATTAGAATTATGCTACGCAGTTTATTAAAAGTAGAGATGCTCAGAGTTAATCCTGGGTCAGTCCTACCCCTTCCCCCATCAATATCTCATTTAAATCTCAGAGGTCATTCCAGGCATGTGTACTTTTGAAAAGTTTCACAGGTGATTCACAGGTGATTCTGACCCCAGTCGACATTTTTAGTGCCTGAATATATATATTATATAAGCATGCTTAGAGTTTGGTTAACTCATCTTAGTTAACGTGGACTGTGTTACTCTCTTAAAGGCACAGAGCAAACAGTAAGAACAAAGTTTCTTTTAAAATTAATTTATAAAGAAAATTTTTCTGGAAATAATTAGCTGATCCCTTAAAATCAGTGTGTTAAAAGAGATCACTGGAACTCTGCAGTACATTGTACAGCTTCAGCTATATCACCTGAAGTCATTTTAAGGCCGAGGTCTGAAGCAGACACACAAATGGAGCCTCTGGTGATTACAGTCATGTCTGTGTAGTGTCAGCCTTCTACTACTGTTAGTGTTTCCAGTCATATTCAGTATGGAGACTAGAGACATGTAAGGTTTAAGACATAATAACGTAAAAGAGCTGTTAAAATTTTTAAAAAATGACAGGCCCCAAATCTTAATATCCCTTCCATAAACATTTGTTTCCCAAAAAATAAAGATTATATATCAAAATCCATTGCAACTGAAGATAAGGCTGTAAACTATCAAGAAAGTGTAGGATATGATCACCCTTAATGTTCATAATCTTGCAGCTGGGTCAGAAAGGTTCAGATAAATGTAGAGCTCATAGCAGTACAAACCATTTAGCAGCATGTTAAAAACCCACAGCAATCACATATTATATTATCTTCCACCAGCTTCCTCCAAAACTGTAAAGCAATTCTGCACCAAAATAAAGACCTTTTGCTTGAACGTTTTTAATCAGAATGTTTAATAGATAAATTGTTGTTAACCCTCACTAGCATGGACAATGATGTACACTTCAGAAAGAATCCCTAATGTGGTTTATGAGGACGTTAAGCCGCTGTTGCCAAATTAAGCAAGAAATAAGACACCTGAGCAAGCCTTTAAATTGAACATGAATTTAAAATGAAATAATCCTTGCCTCTGAATAAAATAATTTAAGCACAAAAAAGATTTAGATTTCTGGATGATATACCTTTTAAAATGGAACTTTTTTGGTATATGTCAGAACCAACTAAATAATCAACAAATAGACTTTATCAGCCAGGCTGTGCAAGCTAAAATAGTATAAGCTTCATTAATCCCTATATTTGTAATGTCATCCCTCTAGTAGTCCCCTATTAACTTCCTATGGAAAAAAATCCATAGCCCCTTCTGACCAGTCTCCTGGTCCGCGACGTTTCCAACATGACAGCTCCCTACACTCACCCTCCCCTCCCCTCGGACAGCCCTCTGCACCTAATAACCACCCACGACCACTAGCATTTACTGAGGGCCACCCCCTGCCAGGCTTGCTTATTGCTCACAGTGACCCTATGTCTGGTCTTTCCCCCTCAAACAGATGAGCCTTGAGGAGAGACAGGCTGAGTAGCTTGTGTACAACCCTGCAGCCAGCAGGTGGTGAGGCTCACATTGTGCCCAGTGTGCTCCTTCACTGATCATACTGTTGGCCACTGGAATATTCTCCTCCCCTCTGCAGATCCAAATAGACCATCTTCCCAGATGCAGATAAAATCCTGTCTGTCTCTCACATGATGTTTTCTCTGACTAGAACAGTTCACGTTCATCTTTTTAGAGTTGGCCCCTACAGTTGTCCCTACTGAAATAGCAGAAATGGCTACTTCAGAATGACTGTCAAAATGTCATGTACCCTTCACTAATGAAGAGCATTCACACATCGAATACGATTCAGACCTGGGCTTTCTGGATTGGCCATTTTCCTGGGAGTGTCGGCAGAGGTGGTGGGGGTGTGTGTGTGGCATTTTGACATTAATGCAATAAAGCAGCACAGTCAACGTGTCAGTTAGTTTCTGGTGATCTCTAGATGTATGTAACGGAAGACATCCTAACTCTCAGCTTTATAAAATATGATGAGATGGTTCCTACTCCTCCATCTCCCTTTGTTTTATTACTTGAAAGAACCCTGGGCATTATCAGGGGTTGTCATGTTGGAAATGTGGTATTTGGGTGACCAAACAATAGAAGACATCCTAGAAATACTCTGAGACAAGGCAGGCAGCAACTTCTTTTCTTTTTTGTTTATGACTAAGCAAATCAGGTTGTATCTGCGCATCAGAGACCTATAGGTGTAGCATATCTTATTTGCGCTAGCTCTCCAAGTAACTGTCACTATGATGCTAGAAAAGCTTCTGAGGGTGATTGCGGGAAGATACCCAATGGTCACGTGAAGACACAGACTACAGTTTTCATGTTGGAGAAAATCCTAGAAGAGGGAAAAGAAAAGTTATGCAGGCAACTAATCAGAAGCAGAAAGGTGACAGAGTGACTTCATGGGGATGGAGACTCACACGTATGTACACACACACACACACCCTTCTATTTACTGCTGCCATGCCATAAAATGTGATTATCTGAGCACTGTATCCTACCCGACCTTGGTCTTTATAGTCTTGTAATGACCTTATGTAATGACCCATAAACATGATCAAAATTAGACTGCTCCTCTATTTTTTGAGATAACTCAACATCACCTGAACATGTGCTTTGTTTAAGAAAGGTCACATTCAGGAAATATTTAAGTCTCATGGTGCTATTCTGCAGAAGACATTGCTCTACATTCAAGAGAGAAGCCCAAGGAAAGGAAAAGCAATGAATCATTAGATTAATTTCATCTATTTCTAAATTCAATGGCTTCTACCTCATTTGTATAGTGCAATTTGATAGATAGGGACCCGCCATCATTCACTAAGGAAAAGACACATTTATTTACTGGTCATCCATGTGAGGGAAAGCAAGTGGATGAAGATGACAGTCAAATTTCTTGGCTGAGTGGGCTGCTGTCAGAGTCAATTCCTCAGAGTGTCTGTAAAACACCTTTTAGACAGCATCACAGTTCAGTGGTCAAATGCAGATTTTATCATACCTTCACCCATTCCAATCTGTGATTTCTTATTAAAACAATAAACAAAAGCAGTGCTCTAGGGAAAGCTATGATTCTGTTCAAAGTATAAAAATTATATTTATCTTCATTAGAGTATTTCCCCAAACAACTACTTTAATTCACATTTACTAATTCAATGGAGACATATAAATACATCAAAGATGTTGTGCATGCTTATACATAAAAATGCTGGGCATATGCACATATAAATTCTATGACAATTGTGATGGTATCTTCTCAGAATTAAGAAATATGTTTGTCTAAAATGAGTTACATAACTAGTCACACAAGCAGAAAGCCAAAATTATGAATTATTCAAATGCAATTCTGGCTTTTAACACCATGAAGAGAGTTTGTTTTAGTCCTAATAAGCAATCTTAGTTGTACTCTGCCTTTTGTGATCTTCTTTAGAAATTTGAAAAGCCATCGCTTCTCGGCCTTTTGGCTAAGATCAAGTGTAGAAATTTGAAAAGCCAAAGGAGAAAGTTCTTTTCAGATGTTATAATATTTATATTCTTGTCTTTAGAATTCTGTCAGGCTATAATTTCTTTGAATTGGTGTCATACCTCACATCCCCATTGCCTTGCCCAATAACTAGCACACAACAGAATTTTTAAAGTCTGCTGAATGTATGAACAAGTGGCTTTTCTTAAAAAAAAATAATTATTCCCTTATATTTAAATAAGGGTAAAATTTAAGGCAAAAAGGTAAAGTGTCTACTAGATGATACATTGTCTTAAAAATAGCCAAGCACAACACTTTTTTTAGTATTCAATCATGTATTGAGCAAACAATATTGAGTCCCCACCATATCCAGTAGCACATATCCTGCTGGCCTTCAAAAATTGAAAAGGCACAGATAATGAAAGCAGAAAATATAAAATTAATAAATGTCTTAAGAAAAAAATAAAGTAGTAAATGCTTTACAAGTCTTCATTTTCAACCATATCTTATGATAAGGCATCCTGAGACCTAGAATTTGGGAGAACCCACATATTTCAATCATGGCAAAACCCTGTTTACCACTAGCAGAACTTTCACTCTGGGAATAGGGAAAAGCTATGCATGATCACCCTCCCAACATACAACCTATATATCCACTTTTCCTACTGCAAATCTTTCACCTTTGTGTATCCTGGGTTTCGCTTTGTAGGATGGTTTGAGGTTTATTTTTGTTTTTGACAAAACCGACCAGAGTGTTCCTAGTAGATACTGAAAGGTAAGGAAATCAAAGAATTGTATTTGATGTAAGACAGAGATGTGCGATTGCTGTATTTCAGCTCTATCTATCCATTTGATAACTTCTTTCATTTCTTCCCCGATTCACTATCCTCACATCCAAATCTCTTATGACAGGGTAACACACAGCTAGTAAAAATCTTGCTCACATTCCTTGACCTCTCTGACCATCCATTTCCTCTCTATAAAATGGCTTAAATGTGCTTAGGTGTAAGTATATTAGTGTCTTGTAGGCCCCTGGTAAATGATGGGTGGTAATGAGCTGATTCTATGAACAAGGATCCTATACAAACTATTGCCCTCCTGTTTGATTAAATCAAAGACAGAGATGTTCCTTTGTTTCTCTAATTATAAACTGGGGCTACCTTCAGGTTTGCCCTAAGAATTAATGAGACAATACATGCAAACTTCCCCTTACTTATTCCCTTATATGAATGATTGTTTGGTTTTCAACTTTCCAGTTCTAATTTGCTTACACCTAAACATCTGTGGTTGCTGGATTATGCAAATAGTAGTAACCACAAACGCCTGGAGCTAGTACATTAAAGGACTCACATTGAAGATGAAACAACCCTGTTTTGAACAAGTGACAAAATCTTTAGTATTCATGCAATCCTCCCAGCCACAGAGAAAAGAAAAAAATATATTGAAAATAATTATTAATCTTACAAGATCCTTTAAGGACCTTCAAACTGGGAACAGTTTAATCTTAGAAGGGAGGTGCCTAAGAAAATGCAAAAACATTTGGTACCCTAGTTCTAATATAGTCCTTTATGAGTTTCCCATGAATATTTTCCTTGACTGAATACATTCACTTGTACTTCTCAATTTTAATTTATGTGAAAGTAAACACATTTCTATTAGGAGAGCAATAACGCATTCCAGGATATATATTTATAGTCCTTAGAGTCACCAGCTCTGAAATCATATACTACCACCAACCTCCAGAAACAAGTCAATAACCTCTTAATGTGAGACCTATAATGTTGCTGTGAAACATGACATTCATATGCATACAGGCATGGAGACGGCCTTCTCTTCTATGCAAATGTGAAACAGGAGGAATCAAGCTTTCTTGGAGCTTGGAAAGAAAATATAAAATCATAAAGAAGAAAACATCATGTAAACGCCTTTTAGTGAGTAAATATTATTTTCTCCTAGGCTGCCAAAAATGTGGATATGATATTGAAAAAACCTTTACTGTTGATATTTTAATGATGAATTTGTAACCTAAATCACATTTACTATTACACAAGGCACTGCAATTATTTTCTCTGTCTTTAAAGTTAAAGTTGAGGATCTGGGAGCACTGTCGTTTCTACCTTTTTTCTTGGTAATATTCGATTATTATACAAAGTAAGGACACACAGGCAATGCTCAACTTCCTAAGGCCTTTCATTGTTAAGAATGAACTCTAGGAACAAATTTGTAGAGTGCTATTCTAAGTTGTATTTTCTGTTGGAATTGCCACCAAAGTGTGTGGAAAAAAATGCACATTGCTCTGGCTTTTCAGGTCTGTAATGTATATTCCTGTGGGAACATCTCATGAAAATTTATCCTCAGATGGCCCCGAGGCAACAGTACACATTTTATAATTCACATAATGGCCATTTCAGACAGCCTACTTGAAGATTAGTTTCATGGGACCAAAGCACAACTCTCATTACCATTACTTTCTCTCCAAAATTAACATCTCAAACCAGAAAAGTGAAGCAGTGGGAGACAGAAACAAATCCATGAATAATTTGTCAATCACACCTCCTCCCAAACAGTTAAAAGTTTGTCATAAGGATATTTCAATGAAAACAACCTAGATGGAAACAGATGGTATTTTGTCACTTTTCTTATCTGACTTAAAAGCTCAGCTGGGGAAGGACCTGCCATTTATGAGTCCTCTTATTCTACAATAGAAACCACAGGACCAATGTTCCTGCCTTTCCCAATCTATACCTCCTTCGCTTCTTTCCTTCTCTCAATTTCTCCTTCCTTCCTTTCTATCCATCTACTATTTGACAGGTAAAATCTTAAATTCCCCAATGTTGATTCTAAGTACAGTCGATTTATAGCATGAACCAGCAGGTAAATAAACAGTCTGTTGAGTGGAGCGGAATTAAGCATCCAGCCACAGACAGAAAGCCAATACTATACAAATGGGACCACACGGTATTGGCGACCATTGACATCTGCATGCAACTCCTTAACTACTATTACTCATGAATCTCTCCAGATACAGTTTGCAACCTTGTCTCTGAGTGGCTCTCTCTAGTTTGTTTCTGCATTAGGCATGATAAGTGCATTTTAGAAACTGACAGTAAAAGATTAATATGCTCATAACCATCAAAGAGAACCTTTCACTGATTTCAAATAGCTGCCCTCCCTTCGACCGCCCACCCTGGCACGCCATCCAATTAATACTTACTCACGAAGGCTTCCTCATCCACCGGCAAGCGCATTGACATGCAGAAGTACGTATCAGACTGGTAGAGAAAGAAAGATACAAAATCTGAATTAATCTGCAGCTAGTAAAGAAGGAAAAATAACAAGCAAAAGCATGGGCTCTATGACTGAAAAAGAACTATTGGCCCAATGAGGTGAAGATGCCTGCTGAATGGGTGTGACCAAGTTAATAGAAGGGCCAAGTCTAGAACTTAGGTACTCCAAACATTTTTCTAAGACTCTTTCCTAATTGACCTCAAATCCTATTTATAACACCAATTATTATGACTGATATTTCTAGTTCTGTCACAGTTAAAAGGCAACATTTTAGATACTTCTATAAAAAGAGTGAACTACTTTATGCACTTGACTTTAAAATGGTAGGTTAGTTGGTGTTGACCATCTTCACTATATGCATAATTATTCAATTTCTTGAATCACTTTACAACTGCCCCAAATATTAATTAGAGAAGTACAATGAAAAAAAGTTGGTCTTAAAAGGTAATATTATATTTGGTTCTCCCTTACTTTAACATTTTTTATGTAGTACATTGAAGAAATCAACATTAACTCCAGTTATTCTTTCTTTTCCAGCAACCAGTCTCTTACCTAAATGGCCATTTTTCCACTATCAAATGTATTAACACCAAGAATTTTTAGTGATAAAAACTGTAATTTAAGGAGAATGGGATTCTCTTTTCATCTATGCATTCCACTTCATTAGTGGAAGACTTATGCACCATAGTTGGTAATATACCCAACACAAATACTGCATTTAGTAATTCATACTTCATGGATTATTACTATACAGTGCTGGGATCAAGAGATTCCATAAACACGGATAGAGATCATTTGGGTATCTCTGAACCTACTAGTTAGCGTTGAAAAACTGTGAAATCTGTACCTCTTCTTAAAATTCTGTATTGGGTGGGAAACAAGGAAGTTCAAATATACAGCAAATCAACATCTCAACTTTTGAAAAATTTGATAAATATGGTTCAGTCTTTATTACTATTTTAAAAAACTTTTAATGTTTATTTTTCAGAGAGAGAGAGAAAGAGCACAAGTCGGGGAGGGGCAGAGAGAGAGGGAGACACAGAATCCAAAGCAGGCTCCAGGATCTGAGCTGTCAGCACAAAGCCCGACACAGGGCTCGAACTCACCAGCTGTGAGATCATGACCTGAGCTGAAGTCGTCAGATGTCCAACCTACTGAGCCACCCAGGGACCCCCATTACTACTCCTATAAATGCCATTTTTTTCCTCAATTAAGCAAACTCTTTTGTTTAAAAAAAATTTTTTAATATTTATTCATTTTTTGAGAGAGAGAGAGATAGACAGAGTGAGAGCAGAGGAGGAGCAGAGACAGAGGGAGACACAGAATCCAAAGCAGGCTCCAGGCTCTCCAAGCTGTCAGCACAGAGCCTGACACGGGGCTCGAACCCATGAACTGTGAGATCAAGACCTGAGCTGAAGTCAGCCGCTTAACCAACTGACCCACCCAGGCACCCCGAACTCTTTTGTTTCTTTAATGGATTTACAATTATTTAGATTCACCTTTACTTTCCTAAGAAGGAAATATGCTGGGAAATATTGAAGGTTGAACAGTAAGGAGTTTAAGCGACATAAATGATGGACATGTGGCCTGCATATCTAAAACTCGAGAAATACAATGTCAAAATGATGCTTAACGATCTTAAAATCACACACAATATTGCTCATAAATATTTTTCCAATCTCTGAATTATTACCATTACAAAACATACCTACTCCATTCTAACATAAAACACAGGAAGTTTAAGATTCTTTGCTATTTGGTCGTCCTGATCTAGAAGCAATTCAGGATTTGGTCGTCCTGATCTAGAAATAATTCAGGACTAGAAGATATTTAGTAGCTACTACAGAGCTGTGGCAACTATTACTATTTCTAAGCCAACAGTTATACAATGCTTTTTATGTGCCAGGCATAGCTCTTCATGTTTTACTTGTATTATATCATTTAATAACTAAAACAATCAAATATGGTAGATAGATACTATTATGAGCTCCATTTAAAGACAGTGAGAATAATCACTAACATTTATTCACAGCACTGCTCTAAACACTTTACATGTATTAACTTCTTTAATCCTCAAAACACATCTCTATGATATGATACTATTATTCTCCATTTTACAGATGAGGAAACTGAGGCAAACTGAGGTTAAGTAACTTCACTGTTTGCTCTAGCCAAAACCTGACAGTAGGCTGATAGGCTTTTGAGTAGTACCCACCCACCCCCACTTTGCTTTAGAAAGTTGGCAATTATAAATCTTTGCTCTGTCTCTTTGAGATATAAATCTTCTATAACCCAGAACTGTCTTCTGACATTCAATGAGACAATTCTGCTCTGGTTGTCAGCCAGTGGATGCCTTGCTCTAAGTTGTATCACTGCTTCCTGTCATGAAGATAGAAGAAGCTTGTTTTTTTTGTGGATAGGTGCCAATGAACAAACCCAGAAGCACTAGTCACATGGACCAACCTCCTCCCTAACACCCTTCAGGGCTTTTCCCTTAGTACCCTCCAAGGCTTCAAAGGTCTTCTGTTCTGTTTTGGCAAAATTGAGTTCAGTCCACACTGGACCTCCTTCACTATTACAATGGTTAATTTTGAAGAAAATCTGTCCTTACCACTTCAACTAGTGTCCACCTGATTTACCTTTGACCCTAAAAAGTGCAGGAGCTGGCATCTGAACACAGGCAGTCCGACTAATGCATTACAGATCATTCAAAGCAATATGAACAATTAATGACTTACAAGCAAACATAAAAACAAAAGTCAATTTAGATTAGCTAAGCATATATTTGTAATAATAAAGGATCAAAGGTTGCAATTAAATGTAAACCAAACAAAACTTCCTTTATATTTGGATTTAACAGTTTTCGGTTTTATTTTACCTTTCATTTTATTATAAACCATCTCAACTTGTTTTTGGAATAGTAAGTTATAGGAATAAATACATATATCAAGTTTAAAAAGTTGGTTCTTTTGATTAAAAATAAACAACGAAGCACAATAATGGTTCCATAGACGGAACAAAGGAGACTACTATCATACTCAGAACTGATTGGATCCATGTTGTAATTCTTATTCTCATCAGCAGCTGCACAATTTAAAAGGACAGAATAACTTGGGAATGTCTTCCTCTTACCAATTTTTATTTCTTGGCTTATACCTTCTCCGATAGTGAGAATGTATTCAAATTTCAATGTTTCTTTCCTTTTCTGTGGAAACCAGTTTAAAAAAAAAAAACGAGGACGAGATGAGGGAGAGCCTCTGCACAATTTGGCAAAATTGTTTTGGGAGAGCAAAGTCTGTTTTATACTTTGATCAATGGTGTACCATGCCCCATCATACTCTGATTTAGTCTTTTACTTATACCCCATTTTTCAAGATAAAAATAATTCTGTTAGAAGAAAAGAAGGTAAAACTTTTTTTTTCTAAAAATGAGCACATGAAAAAATAGTATGTATCAAATCAATAATTAGCCTTCAGCTAAAAGCTCTGAAGACCACAGTGCGATGGAACAGAGAATAACAAAAAGTAATTTATTCTTTTCTCTGCAAGTGTAAAAGGTGTCAGTGATCTGTTCTGTAACATTCTGGTAACATAGTTTGGTTCCTAGAATTTAGTTGAGAGCTCAAGATCTATGTAAGGGTATGATCATATGGGATCATATGATCTAACGATCATTTACAGGGTCTAATCGGAGAAGCCCTATCTTAAAGATGACTCAGGGCCAAGTTCTGTCCCCCTTAGGCTGGCTGAGTCTGAGTAAGCACTCTTTTTGTGCTACTTTGTTTTCTTCTCACAATTATGCTGTGAGTAGGTCTAACAGGCACTGCATCATTTTTACAGAAATGGAAACTGATTTACAGTAAGGTTATTGATCTACCTAAGGCTACTCAGGTAGTTAGTGTCAGAATAAGGATTAAAAGTCCTCAAGTTTATGCCTTTAAGACGATTAGAGATAACTATCTATCTTTCCTGCTACTTTCTTGTCATTAATCTAGTTTCTTGCCATTTTAATCTAGTTAAATTGTGATTCTGGAGAGAGTCTTTGAATCTTCATACCTCTTTTTCTCGAACTATGAGACTAAATCCTATATTTAAAATTAAATGTAAGACTCTTCATAAGTAAATGAGTAGCTTTTTTTTTTTTTTTTTTTTTTTGGCAAGACAGGTAATTTGCTGAATAATGGATTGGACAGTGGCCTTTGCCAAACTATTATGAACTCATTATAGCACAGGGAAAGAAAAATTATTTTGGTGATTACAAAATACTGTTTCCTCAATATAGGTTAATATCTATAGCAGGTCACCAAGAAGGGATAGTTACTTAAATTTAAATTCCATGCTGTAAACAACAGTCAATATAAAACTTTAAGGCTATAATAACATGTAATTACATAGTTAATTGCTACCAACCTTGTGATAGAGAAACTTTTTTAAAAAACAAAGCCTCTGAAGACAACAATATTAAGAAAAGTGGGACAACACATTTCTCAAAGTAATAAAATCATTATATCACTGATATGAACAAGTAACCAGTTATGTTTTTCTTTTTTGCAGGATGACCATCAAGAACACGATTTAATAATATGTTCATCAGATCAATGTAATCTCATACTCTCTGTCAACCAACAATACAAAAAAAAAAAATTCAAATGACTTAAACATTCAATCAGCACTTGGTGTATGATACCTTGTAAAAGGGAAAACATTTACTGAGCCTTCTACTTTATTCTAGGAGCTTTCCATCAGTTATTTGCCATGATAACACTGCCAGGTGGTGTTTAAGCAGACACTGTTTTAAAGGTGGAAAACTGAAGCTCAAACAGGTAAGTAACATGTTTGTGATAAAACAAAATTCTTGAAACTGATGAAATGGAATTTGAACCCAGCTCATTAAAGCACTTCTCTTTCCAATATAGGAAGACAGCTATTAAAAGGTTGTTTTTCAAACCTCTCTAATATTTGAAAAGAAAATTTCAATTCTTAGACACAACTTTAGTTGTTTCTTTGATTAAGGGGAGAAATAAAGAAATCAAAGACACATGACATTTAACAGGAAGTTTTAGTCCAAGTCCCCTAAATTTTCAATAGCACATGAGAGTATTTCATGAAAGCCTGTTGACAAACCGCAAGGAACTAGTCTACAGCCACAGCAATTTAATTTTGCCATTATTTTGTTTCTGTAAAGTAAAGCTATTTGAAAGCATATACATAACTCAGATCAATGCTTCTCTCCAACACGTTCTGTAGACACAAAAATAGCACCTTACTGCCCATTATAATAGCTTCTTCATTTGAACACACGGTCCCAGAAAGGATGCTTCCATAATTCAACCCAAACTACCAATACAACCTTTCACCATTTTCCATATATCATCATCATGAATCCTCTTTTTCTCTCTGTGGGAAAAACATTGGATCTGAGCTTGGTGCCAGGGGATTCAAATACTGTGGATTCAAACTGCTAACATAAGGCTCAGATGTACAAAAAGGGAGAAATAATGTGAATCTACATAGCTGTGTTTCCCAGTGCTCTCTGTTATGGCACATCAGCCAAATCTGAATCAAGAGGGATATGATATTGCTGATGCTTCTTTACTGCTGCTACTGGGAACTATCCAAGAAAAGCACATTTTTCCAACAAAAGAAAAAAAGTACTTATTATTAAAGAACCCCTATTATATTCTATTAAATCAAGCCATTTTAAAATGAGAGTTCTCCCATAGACAATAGGGTTTAGTAACACCTTCCTTACATTATTTAAAAAGTGTTCTTTATTTTGATTTAGTCATTTGTGAGATAGAGATGCAGTGGTTTCTAAGGAATGAGTAGTTAACAAAATCAACTGCTTATTTAAATTAATATGGGACAAACAAAACCATCTGTTCACATAAAACTAGTAATTTTTGTTTTGGGAAACTAGAGGTACTATTCAGATTCTAGTGTTGAACACTATCATTTGATCTTGATTAGATAATATCCTCACTGATATAGCCTCATATATATATATATATATATATATATATATATATATAAATTTATATTTGAGAGAGAGAGACAGTGTGTGTGTGTGAGAGAGAGAGAGCGAGAAGGGGAAGGGCGGAGAGAAGAGAGAGATGGAGACAGACTCTGAAGCAGGTTCCAGGATCTGAGCTTCAACACAGAGCCCAACATGGGCCTCAACCTTATGAACCGCGAGATCATGACCTGAGCCAAAGTTGGACACTTAACCAGTTGAACCACCCAGGCACCCCCCTCGCTGTCTTTATATTGTTTGAGCTTGAAAAATCCCTGCAGACAACCTCTCTTAAGGAGACTACTCAGTGTAATGACACAAACAGGTTTACAAATAGACATGACCCAGTTTTACCTGGACATGTTTATTTCTGTGGCCCTTTGCAAATTGGTTGTTTTCTGTTAATAGGCCACAACCCGTAGAAATATTATATTGTGTATGGTACGGTCTCTGGTAACCTTTCTCAGCCATCCCTTGCTAAATAACCAGAGTGGTGAAACCATTTCATGGTGGCAGCTGTGACTTTGTGCCTTAGAGTATTGCTTACAAAGCAAGTAGTAACCTCTTTACCAACCCAGATCATGCACAGTTTAAATCTGATCTAGACAAAGTGTGAAGGATCCACAAAGCCCTTCATTTTCATACAGTACTCACTTTGGGTTTAAATAAGTTTCATTTTGCAAAGAACTAGTGGAAATCTCAGGGACTAATGGTGGTGATGCCAGGCCAACAAGGGAAAGGCCCAGGAAGTGATTAGGCCTCTTTGACAAGGATTTCAGTTAGGAGAGGAAGGAAGCAACTGGAAAATTATCTTTCAAAGTTTTCTTTTAATTGATCCAGATGGAAAATGGAATCAAACTGCTATTTCCCAAAGTGACTTTAATGCATGCTTATTAAGCTTATACTGTATCTTTTAATATTATCCTACTATAAAAGAAAGTAGTCTGTATTTTCAACATCATCCTAGTATAAAAGAAAGCTAAAGCAAAGGAAAATTATAGCAAAGCACGGAGGATTTTCTGAAGTGAAAAACTCAGGTTTAAGAAGTCCACCTCTCTAGGCAAACCAAGAAGCAGACCCTTAACTCTAGAGGGCAATCTGAGAGTTGCTGGAGGGGAGGTGGGTGGGGGATGGGTTAAATGGGTGATGGGCATTAAGGAAGGCACTTGTAACGAGCACTGGGTGTTGTATGTAAGTGATGAATCACTAAATTCTACACCAGAAACCAATATTACATTGCAAAGTAACTGGAACTTAAATGAAAATTTGGAGAAAAAAATATCAAGAAAGAAGACAAACAAGACTTTCTATTTTAGATGCTGTATTCGATATTAAAAGAATAATAAGCTATTAAACTTCTTCACCAATATATACTTATGTTGCGAAGTTGGAGGAAGATGAGGAATAAAAAACTCTTTAATTAAAAAAAAAGTGTACTTCTCTAAAACCAGAACTTAAGATACTGACAGATAAAATCCCTTAAACTGTCACTTTGTATATAGTCTATCTTCATTTTTCCCTTGCTGTTGTCTTTCCCTTACCATATAAATAAAAAATGTGCCTATTTGTATTTGTATTCATTAGGCTCTGGAAGAAATAGTCATCGTGCAGATTTTATGTTAAAACATTCCCAAATTGACTAAAAGAAAGTATTCTCCAAATTGTTCCACACTTGCCCTAATATTAAGCTGTAAGCCCCAGCCCCACGTACTTTTTGGATGTTTAGCCCAATCTAGAATGTAATCTTCTTGTAACAGTGTCTGTTTTGCATCCTATTTAGAATAATATCTGGCACATACTGGGAGCTCTATAAATATTTGCTGAATTTTGCATGTACCTTCCTCCTTTGGTGGCAATAAACTGACAATTTAAGAAAGGCTGAACTGAAACCTGTATTATAGATGCTGCCTAATTAGGGTTTTATACAGCATCACTTTTTCATATGAATTTCATCCTTCAGTTGATTCATCCCAGAATCCCATTTGCATTTTTAAACTATAATCACACTGTGGCTGATGATGACAAGATTCTTAATGCCAACTAGCTCAAGTGGAAGCTACTTCCTGGCAAGGGCTCTTCTTTGGGAATTACAAATCTGTGTGAGCAAATGATGACGGAAAAAATATTTTGGTGAGTGAACATCTGTCTTAGAGCTTTCACGCGCTTTCGTTTAAGAGAAAACAGAAAGGAGCTTACTAATAACAGTCTATAATTAATCACCTATGAAACAACAGGTGGTGACAGCGGTGGGTTTCTCTTTGGATTCATGATTATGGGGAATTTATGTGAGAGGAAACTAGGGTTCTGAACAGAGGTTGCTGATGGCCTCTACTACTTACCTTCTCCAAGCTTAAGCCAGTGGTTTATGATTTTCATCATTTCCCCAGAATGAAAAGAGTCAACTTTCGGAAACTTTGACCAACATTAACTAGCCACGCCTATGTTTCTATCTTTTAGCACAGCAAATTGGAAAATAACTACCTCAGATCTGTTTGGAGACACTTCAGAACAAAAAAGCCCCACAGTCACTACCCCCAAACACCAGGCTTCTGTGATAAGTGCCTTCCATTTGATTCTGGGGCAATACAGTATCGTGGAAGAGAAGCTCCAGAATTCAACAGGTCTGTCAATTACCTTCCCACTTGAGTTGCCTCCTATTCTCTTGAAATTTAAAAGGAACCATCAGCAAACAAAGTGGTCAATACAATTTCTGGGCCTGTTCCCACATGTCTTGTCATAGGCATCTCATTAATACTTGCCTACCTTTATGGGCCCAGCACGCTTCCGCTGCGCCACTCTGCTATTGTTATACTTGCCTACCTTTAGGTCTGTTTTAATGTCTGTGTAGAAATCCATTCATCTACCCATTCATTTGTTCCTTCAACAAACATATATGTTGGGAGACTCCTAGGAACCAGGCACTAGGCTACACTCATGAAACTGTGAGCAAAGGTATATATCGTTTCTCTTCTCATTGAGCTTGCAGTCTACTAACAGAGCAGACAAATAATCACACAAATGAATGTTAATTTTTTCCCATTTTAAATAATACATGGGAACAGTACAAGTTGCTATAAGAGCCAGTAATTCAGGTGAAATGACCAGGTGAAGGGGGGTTAGCAAAGTTTTAGGCATACGAAACAGCATTTTCAAAGGTCCTGTAATTGGAGAGAATTTGATGTGATCGAGGAAACAAAAGTCAGTGCATAGAGACAAGGGCACATGTGTCAAGCTGGACTGGAAAAGGAGATGCAGTACATACAGCTAGACCTTGTGGTCTATGTTGAGGACTCCAGTTGTTTTGTTTTATTTTGTTTGTCTTTTATTATCTTTCTTTTTAAGTTTATTTTTTTAGTAATCTCTACACCCAATGTGAGGCTCAAACTCACAACCTCAAAATCAAGAGTCGCATGTTTTTGCGACTGAGCCAGCCAGTTACCCCCGTTTTGTTTTTCTTGAGAGCAACAGAAAGCCAATGAAACTTTTTGTAGGAAAGTGACATGGAGGCTAGAATTGATTAGATGAGTTAAGTAAAAAGGCCACATAGTTATTCAGAAAAAAAGATGATATTAGCTTGAAACTGGGTGTTTGCACTAAAGAAGGAGAAAAGAGAACAGATTTTAGAGACATTTAAATGGTAAAACAGACATGACTTAGGAGTGGATTTGAATGGAAGGGAAGGAGGCATTATTATCAAGGAAAGTGTTTATCAGAAACAGCCCTTTTCTCCTGTAATGGATTGAGCATACACTCACCAGGACATATCACAAAGACCGTACTAAATCAAATACATACCATCTCAGTCATATGTAAAAGGCCTAAGAAAATGTTTGTGATCACTAAGAGTACATTTTGTTGCAAATTGCAGAAGAACTCAAAATGGCTTAAACAGAGATGCAGTCTCTCACATAATGTGTGTGTGTGAATTCCAGAAATAAGACAGGGGCAGGAATGGTTATTTCATCCAGCAACTCAACAATGTCATCAAAGACCTAGGTTCTTGCCATCTATCAACTTTATCATATTCAGTATATCGCTTTTCATCTGTAGGATTCTTTCTTCGTGATTACGAGACAGTTGCAGCAGCTTTCAATGTCATATTCTCAGGTTAATTCCCAAAGGCCAACAGAGGGAAAGTCCTTCCTTCAGTTCCCTTTCAAGAGTGAAGCTTTCCCAGAAGCATTTGCTTCCAGCAGAATTCCCTTTACATCTAAATGGCCAGAACTGTATCACATGCCATTTTCTAAACTAATCATTACAAGGTAAAACAATTACTATGATTGGCTTAGTCTAATCAAGATTCACTTTCTGGGCTAGGGAAGGTCAAAGAAAGAAAGGGAGAAAAAAAATGCTGGTAGAGTAGGCAACCAAAATGTCCTGACAGAATATTACTGAGAACAAAAACAAAAATCCTCAAAATTCTGAATTTAACCAGTGGTAGATAATCTTTGGGTAGCTGGGTCCATTTCAATGTATTGATCTGCAATATTCAGAATTTTTGAAATCTTTTCTTCTTGCCTAGTAAAATAATTATGTCAACTAAATATATACTACATTAGACATTTTCTGTTGCATCTCTTGAGTAGGTGCCAAAATACACTAAGATTTAGAGGCCATGAGCGGATAAAATGCCAAATTCCCAATTTGGCAAACCTGAGGATCTTGAGGGAAATAAGAGATGGAAAACCAGTTTAACCGTAAGTGAAAAAAAGATAATTGTACCTTCCGAAAAATGTTTTTTTCTTCCAAACAAGAGGTACCACAGGCATGATATGCTTACACTTCTGTCTCTCTGAACCTCCCTCCCAGTGATTTTGCAAACTGTTCATTTTCCTTAGATTTCCAACTCATAAAGAAAACATTACTACAGATTTGCATCCTTTGCCTCGAATTTCTAAGAGGAACTATAAAATCAAATATAAAAATATTCTTTGGAATGCTCTTTGCTTTTCCTTCGCACATCATAAACATCTCTGTTTCAACATCAGGCAGGTTAGAACAAAGCTCCTTGTTTGCTAGTGTGTCCCCTTGTTATTACATTGTGTTTTAAAGGCTGAAGCCTTGATTTATTCTTGTTTGTATTGCCAAAGACCACTTGGCATAAGAATTGGGTATGTAGTGAATGTTGGTTGAATTTGTTTGTTGAATTTTTTTTTAAACTGCATGACTAGTAACATTTCACAAAGGGCCTATTCCTACAAAAATAGCTCCAGAGCAGTGAGTCATTTTTTCCTTTAAGGATTTTATTTATGCTTTAAAAAAAAAAAGACTATCAAACTAAATTTATCCCACTGCAACTTTCCAACTTCCATTGAAAGACAAATTAATAATTCAAGAAAATGAATGACTCTACAAAGGTTGTCTTCTCTTTGTATCTCAACTCCCAGGGGTGGATACTTGTCATATAGTTAATGGAGTTATTATTGCAACGAACCAAAGAGCTTAGAAACTGAAAATGTCCATTTCCCAGATATATTTTTACTTGTCATCAGTTAATTTTACATTATAAACATAAATACTGCACTTTAGTATTGGCGTCCTTTGTTAAACCAGCTTGGGAAATCCCTGACACTAAAAGAAAAAGTAGATTCAACATTTTAAAATCAGCTTCATTTCTTGAAGTTTTCATAGACTTATACATACACAGCATAATAAGAACAATAAACTAAACAATCAGTAGCCCTTAGTAGGTGCTATAAGAAAATATGACCTTTTATATCTAGCAGTTACAAGATATAAACTGTGTAAACATAATAAACTGAATTTAAGAGTGATCAAATGGTTTTTGTAATTATTATTGGCTAAGCATAATGAACATACAATATATTAGTTTCAAGCGTACAACACATTGGTTCAACAATTCTATGAATTACTCAGTGCTCACCACTATAAGTAGAGTCACCATCTGTCATCATAGAATATTATCACAGTATTACTTTTTTAATGTGTGTTTATTTATTTTGAGAGAGAGAGTGAAAGAGAGAGACTGAGCAGGGGAGGGGCAGAGAGGGAGAGAGAGAATACCAAGTAGATTTTGTGCTATCGGTACAGAGCCCAATGTGGGGCTCTATCTCACAAACCGTGAGATCACGACCTGAGCTGAAATCAAAAGTTGGACGCTTAACTGACTAAGCCACCCAGGCGCCCTATCATAATATTATTGACTTTATTCTCCATGCTGTACTTTTCACATCCATGACTTACTTATTTTAAACTAGAAGTTTGTACCTTTCAATTTCCTTTATCTATTTCATCCTCCTCACCAACCGCCCCTCTGACAAACCACCAGTTTGTTTTCTGTATTTAAGAGTCTGTTTGCTCTGTAGTTTAGATTACACATACAAGGCAAATAATATGGCATTCATCTCTATCTTTCTGACTTATTTCAATTAGCATAATCCCTCCAGGTCCATCTATCTTGTCTCAAATGTCAAGCTCTCACTGTTTTTTATGGCTGAGTAATATTCCATTGTGTGTGTGTGTACATATATATACAATCCATTTATCTATCAATCAACACTCGGGTTGTTTGCATAATGTAGCTATTGCAAAATAATGTTACAATAAACCTACGGGTACATGTATCTTTTCAAATTAGCGCTTGCATTTTCTTTGGGTAAATACCCAGTAGTGGAATTACTGACTCCTACAGTATTTCTATTTTTAAATTTCGAGGAATCTCCATACTGTTTTTCACAGTAGTTATATCAATTTATATTTCCACCAACAATGCACAAGGGTTCCCCTGGAGGAAAGTTTCTTTTTATAAAAGTATTTTCATTGACAAATCTGGGAGAAATGACATAATTAGAATACTCATCATATGCAACTTCTAACAAATCGAGGCAATGATAAATATTCATAGCTGCTAAAACCAATAGGTGAAAAACTTATAGGGAACTTTATAATGGGTCAATCAATTTCACAATTCCTAATTTGTTTATTAGGATTTACATTATAAGAAGAGAGACAACCAGTCATTATATGCTTCCTATTGGTTTAATATAACATCACCTATGAAAAATTCTTGCTAAAAACTCTAAATTTGATCAAGCCTTTAGATGTAGCAGTAGAGGAAATACAAAGGACAGAGGTACATGTTAAACGATACTCTAGTGATGCAATCAGCAAAACCTAGAACACAGAAAACGTTTTAGGACAAATACCATTTTCTTCACAAATAAATTACAGGAGAAAAAAGAGACAAAAGGAATTTCAAGAATCCCTATAAACGAGACCTATCAACAAAATTTACCATGGGGACTATGTTTGGATCATGATGCAAACAAACCAACATTAAAAAAAAAAAATACATATCAGAGAAATTTGATACTGACTAGATATATGATGATATAATGGTAATTGTGGCTATGTTTCCAAATAAAGTACTTATTTTTAAAAATAGTACTGAAATACTATGAAATGAAATGATGTCTAGTAGATGCCTCAAAATAATTCAGTGTGTGTGTTGGGGAAGGAATGATAATAAGCCTGAGCATGAGTTTATCATCATGAATGGGTATGTGGGAGTTCATTATATAAGTCTTTTAATTTTGTGTACATTAGAAGTTTCCATTAAAAATGTTTAAAATATAAAAAAGGTACAGTTTGTCCCAAAGAATCATTGCTACCAACTTATCAACCAACTAATACAATAACAAACAAACTGAACAACCATCATATCTTGAGTCCATATATATTTTAATCCTGGTACACAAAAATACACACAAATAATTCTCTCCCTTCAGAAACTTTAAAATCTAATGGAGACAAAGCATATTGGGCTTAGGGAAGAGTGAGGTGTAAAGCTTAGTGTTAAGGGCTAGAAGAGTGACAGAGGAGTTCAGAGAAGGAAGAGTGATGACTTGGTCCTAGATAGGACCAGTCAGGGGACAGGGAGGAGGGCCATCTGGCAGGGCCTAACATTCAGAGGGCCTTTTCTCCTAACAAGATTATGCAGAGAGAGACACACAGACAAGACTGAAAAAAGATGACATTTATCTTACAAGTTCCAACTTGTTCACCACTTGTAATTCACAGACTTAGCATATTTTACAAATCTTGTAATTTTCTTGTGAATGGCACTGTACCATCTTTGTAATAAAAGTATTAATTTGCTATACTTAATATTAAAATATATCAGTCAAGTTTCTTTAGGAAACAGAAGGCAAAATAAAGGGGACAATTAAGGAAAATGTAACCAAGGAACCAAGAATAAAGGTAGGGGCTAGGTTAAAAGAAGCATGTGGGTGATGTTGAAACACCCCAGGGATTCACAAAGTAGCAAGCTGTTACCACTTAAAGACATATAAGGCAATAAGAGGAAGAACTGTCAAAACCAGAAGCTGCTTTAGCCATAAGAGAGAATAGGAGCTATGGCAAAGCAAGAGAAATTGTCAGTGTCAACCAGCTGCCCAACAGAGAAAGAGCCAAGGAAATAAATTCTGTCAGCACATCTTCCTGCTTTTCAGTTTTCTGTCTGTGCCTCCCAATGACTAGAGCCAACAGGAAGCCAGAGAGTAAGGGAGTCTATGGATGGGATCCATAAAGGTAAGTCTCCTGCAGAGCAGAGAAGGCTAGAGATGAGTGGAAAGTACATCTGGAGAGGCCAATGAAGAATTCCCAGCAAGTAGAATACATCCCTCCTTTTACACTCTTGGTTTGGCATTTCTTAATATTCCATGATCAAATGGAAGCCACAAAAACAGAGGAAGTGGCCTAGAGTTCTCTCAGCATCTGAGAGACCTTGAACAGAGAAGCTGAGTCACTGTGTAGGAGGGGAAGAATTCAGATAAACAGAGGTAAGAGAAAGACCCTCTAAGCTATAAAATTAGTTTGAAAAAAACAAAAACAAAAAAACAAAAACAAAAACAAAAACAAAACCCAGATGGGAGCAAGTGTGATGAACAGGCGTGGAGGTGACATTTTAGGGAGTTCTGAGAAAGGAAGTTGAAAAAATTGAATGAAGCTAAGTAATAGAAAGGGCCTGGGAGATAAAGTGAATTTCGATTTGATCTATTTAGATGTGAAGCTGGTTATAGCAAGAGAGTGAGGTGTGGGGCATTAAGTCATGAGTGCAGTCCTTTAGGAAGAACACATTGATGGAACTGAGAATTAGCAATAAAGACACAATGGGAGGGAGAAGGCAGTGGAGTCTGGAAACTAACCAGGAGATGTTGCTTTCAGTCTGGGTTAAGTCTGTAACAGGAGAATAGCAGTGAAATATGTCCATATATCTGGCCATACGGTCCATATATCTATTGATCCCACAAATATATACTAGTCTAGCGTTGCCAGACAATGGTGAGCAAAACAGGTATGTTTCCTGCCCTCACACGGTCCACAGTCTGATGACGAAATAGAGGCATGAGGAGAGTAATGACACGAACAAGTGTAAAACTGCAGTTGTGAAGCACATCCTAGGAGCTGGGGGGGCTATGACAGTTCCCTGAAAGGTGGAGTAGGGGCATCACAGGGAAGGAGGGAAGAGGAGGTGGTCGGGGCAAGCTCCTCTGAAAGAATGGTGATCAGACTGAGACATGGAAGCTGGAAAGCTGGGAAGGCATCACCCAAGGCAAGCAGGGAGGGAAGAGCAAGCACATCAGGAACACAGCAAGAGCCAAACTGGACAGGGAGTGCAGGAAGACCCAGGAAGGAAGAAACCAGTGTCACTGGGATGGAGACGAAAAGGGACAGACCAGAAAGGCATTTCGAAGGAAGAAATGAAAACTGTAGACACCTCGATTTTAGACACTAGGAAGGGAACACAGTCTAATGCTATTCCAATCATTTTAACCAAGGAGATGAGATGTTGCAACAGCCTCATCAATCTGTAAACATATAGCCTTAACTAGACAGACAATCTTTATCACATCATATGAGTCATCAGCCAACCTGCTTTCCTACACGTACCCAAAAGCAGAAGAAATAGCTGGGCACAGATTTAAGGCAGATAGATCTATTAATCAACAAATATTCACTGAGTACCTTCTATGTGCAAGGCATGATACAAAACACTGTGCAAAAAATATCTAATCTGCAGGACAGGTATGAGCTGACTTCTTTTAAATAAAGATTGTGATGTCTGTTTGCTCAGCCTAAGTGTAAACTGACAAAAATATGCACAATGATGAATAAGATGCAGTCATTGGTTTGAGAGACTTTTTAAAAGAGATTTAAAACACGAGAAAGAGACTTTTTTTGGCAGAGATTTAAAACACGAGAAAGATTCACTGTAAGTGACAATACAACAGGTCTAGAATGGTGGTATAAAGTATCACGGCACTGAGATGAGATCAGTTTGAGGGAATCGGGTAGCTTCATGACGAAAGGTACACGGATTCTTTAACTTAATAGTGTATGATTTCAGTAAGTGAAGATGCAGGGCAAAGACATTATAACAGGCACAAAGAATGACATCAGTTCCAGGGCATCTACTTGTAGGAATAACAAACAGGCTAAGCATGGTAGAAAATGGGAAAGTCAGGAAGTAGCAATGCAGGGAACAAAAGTTAAAGTGGCACAGATGGGACCATTGGACATAGAATTCAAGAATGTGGACTAGGAAACATACTAGGTCAGATTGAGGAGTCACTGAAGATTCCCAGTAAGAGAACAGCATTAATGGGGATGATAAGAAAATTATATGAACTGAAAAACATCCTAACATAATGGTTAAAAGCACAAGATTTGGAGCCAGTCTGCCTAAGGCAAAAAGTCCAGACTCCCTCACGGCTATGACTTGCACTAAAAAGGAACAAACTAGTGATAAACACAGTGTCACAGATGAATCTCAAATGTCTCATGTTAAGTTAAAGAAGCCAGACACCAAAGACTATATACTCTTGTGATTACATTTACATGTGAATCTAGAGAAGGCCAAACAGTAGTGACAGAGAGATCAGTCCTTGCCAGAGGCTGGGTTTGGGGAAGGAATGGGAAAGAGCACAGAGGAACACAAGGGAACACTCAGGGGTGATGAAAATGTTATTTACCATGACTAAGGGGCAATTATACAACTGCATATATATTTATCAACATTCATCGAATTCTACTCTTGAAATCGGTGATTTTTTATTTTTAAGTAAATTCATCTCAAGCCGATAAAAGTGAAAAAAATCACGCAAAAGTAAAAAGATTACAGTTGAAATAAAAATAATTGATCTGATGAAGATTTCTTACATATTAAGAGCATGGCAGCAGGGGATTCACAAGCAGGAGATTTGTCATCAGTGTGGAGGCATAAAAAATACCACAGTCTGGGGTGCCTGGGTGGCTCAGTCGGTTAAGTGTCCAACTTCAGCTCAGGTCACGATCTCGCGGTCCGTGAGTTCGAGCCCCGCGTCGGGCTCTGTGCTGACAGCTCAGAGCCTGGAGCCTGTTTCAGATTCTGTGTCTCCCTCTCTCTCTGCCCCTCCCCTGTTCATGCTCTGTCTCTCTCTGTCTCAAAAATAAATAAACGTTAAAAAAAAAAACTAAAAAAAAAATACCACAGTCACTAGGAAGTGCATGTATGTGTGTGTGTTTGGGGGTATCGGGGAGGGGCAGGGAATATCCTCAGTATGAAGGTAACTTCCTTCCCTTTTGAAAAAAAAAATTTCAACTAATCTTTATTGGACACTTGGCATTGTTTTAGGCCCAGGGGATACAAGAGTGAACGAAACTTGTACAAGCCTTTTCTCTTAAGGAACTTACATTCTTGACCGTATATCTCGAAAAAGACAGAAGTGGGGATAATACTTCAACGAGTGGACACGAAACAGGGATTTGTTCCTTGAGTGATGACTACTCAGACTGAATTCAGACTTCTTCCCCTGACTCATACAAGTAATTTTATAAGGAAGGGCTAGCTATCGAGACTATTTTATTCACTGTAATACGTGATAGGCTAGGTATAGTATAATGACTGTTATATAATGATGTCACGATGGTTACATAAGATTATTTTTAAAAACCTGGGGGAGAGGGGCGCCTGGGTGGCGCAGTCGGTTAAGCGTCCGACTTCAGCCAGGTCACGATCTCGCGGTCCGTGAGTTCGAGCCCCGCGTCGCGCTCTGGGCTGATGGCTCGGAGCCTGGAGCCTGTTTCCGATTCTGTGTCTCCCTCTCTCTCTGCCCCTCCCCCGTTCATGCTCTGTCTCTCTCTGTCCCAAAAATAAAAAAAATAAAAAAAATAAATTAAAAAAAAAACCTGGGGGAGAAACGGTCTGGAAGACTGATATTTAGAAAGGAAAGAATTGGAAAAACCATTTCTTTTTTTTTTTTTTTTAATTTTTTTTTTCAACGTTTTTTATTTATTTTTGGGACAGAGAGAGACAGAGCATGAACGGGGGAGGGGCAGAGAGAGAGGGAGACACAGAATCGGAAACAGGCTCCAGGCTCCGAGCCATCAGCCCAGAGCCTGACGCGGGGCTCGAACTCACGGACCGCGAGATCGTGACCTGGCTGAAGTCGGACGCTTAACCGACTGCGCCACCCAGGCGCCCCTGGAAAAACCATTTCAATCTTGTTTACATTTCGAAGTTACTTAGAACATCGTCATATATGCCTGAATTACCAGATTTGAACACACCTCAAAGAAAGCATTGTCAGTCCATGATGTCTTGAACTGACTACCACAATAAAGTGACAAGATCATTTTTTAATTAATGTCCTCCTTCATAACAGAGTATTTCATGGGTTTGCATATTCCTGTTCTCTCTAAAGTTCATAACTACAATAAATAGGTTCTGGAAGATTTATCTCTTTTAAAAGCAAAGAAACTGCCTTGGATTCATATATTTGTAAACCTTTTTTGGACAACTGACATTTTTGAATCTTGGGGAATACATGTTGAGAAAGGAAGGGAAGCGGAAATAAATAAATGATACACAGTCTTCCAATAAATTTGGAGTCCCTCACCAGCAGCAGACTTGAAAGCATTAAAAGAACGCTAGATTTGGCTTTTATTTGCTTCAGTGGTGCTTCAAATCTCTTTGGCTATTGTAGAAGGTTTTCAGGTCATCACAAACCAAAGTGAAAAGGGAATATTGTGGGTTGTAACTGTATGAAATACCTTGTTTATCTCAACTGACTCCTGCCATAATTGATTGAGGGACTAAAAGTCCCCTTACACCTAACAGCCATGGGCTTCTTAGACCCAAGCTTACGGTGCTGATTAAATAAATGATAGGTGTAAGATAGAACAGTATATACCTCTGGCAGAGTCAAAGAATTCATGTTGAGTAAGATAAATTTTTTACCCTTAGCTCTGAGCTGATTAGGGCGGGAACTTAATTTCCTTACCCCTGAGCATAGTTTTTTCCATTTTGTATTACAGAGTGGTTATGAGAGCACAAAAACAATACAGAGACTATTTGTTAACTTCTAAACTTGTTTGACCCCACTACAGTCACCTCTTTAATACTCACATTTACCCAGGGTACCAATCTATCTTCCTTCTTACAGCTCCTGAGTCTGCTTTCGAAGTCTGAGGCAAGTGGATGAAAACCACAACAGTAAAATATCTGTGAGTACTGCTGTAGCATTTATGAAAAATACATTAAGGAGATAAAATTAATATTTTAATGTGTCCAAAATGGGGAAGCTAAATATTATAACTAGTAACATCAATTATAGAAATAGTGGGGTAAACAGATAATTTGCATTTTCAAAGCAAAATGTTCATTCAGTCGAAAGCAAAAGATTTAACCATAGTTCAGTGTAGCTTACCACATGAAATAATTTTGATTTCCACGAACAGTGAAAGCTGAAATATTTTAGTGATATTTTCCAGCGTATATTTAACTTGGTGTCAGTTTTTGTTGAGAGTGTAGTGTTTTGTTTTGTATTCTATTTCCAAATTAAAACATTTAAGAATAATCAAGTTCAGTTATATATAAAATTATTAAATAAGAGTGCTAAAATGTTAACTGTGTGTACATCTGAGATCTATGAAAGGAAGTACTCCAATATCTCAGAAACATCATTTGCCCTTTGTAAATCGATGTTGCCATGGCAAATGTTTTCATTTAACACTGGATTCACAGAGGGTGGGAGTATGACACAATGTACAGCAGAAATGTACTGGCTATTTTTATATATCTTC
Source organism: Neofelis nebulosa (assembly GCF_028018385.1). Lineage (NCBI taxonomy): Eukaryota > Metazoa > Chordata > Mammalia > Carnivora > Felidae > Neofelis > Neofelis nebulosa. Next base: position 76,418,473 of record NC_080782.1, read on the forward strand.
CTCCTTAAAACTGCACTGAGGTTTGTTGGATGAGGTGACTTTTGCATGCTGAGACAAAGCTATTCCTTTAATGTGTACCTTAGATTTGTCCCTTTATATATGATTAAGTAGAATACATTATCTGTGAAAAGCAATCTGTGCCTTGAAAGAGTGTGTTCTGCACTTTTGCTTAAAGAAGGCAACATTCACGTGGAATGGTTCCGAATGCTCCTCTTGAATAGGGTTATTGAAATATTAATTCAGACTACATAAATCTGAAAACAAGTGAAACAAAGAGGATTTTTCTGGTGGCTAATAAGTGCAAAGAGAATCACTTCTCTTGCTAATGTGGAAAGATATGCATGGTTGCCTTCGACAAATATCTTCAGACCAACTAAAATAGAAGAATGACCCCCTACAAAAAAGGCTCTATTTGTTTCTAAACGTGTACCAATTTCCTAAATTCTTTAATTAATCAGGCTCTCTTAATAGCATTGTTGCAAAGCAGAGGAATAGGGATTAAAAATTTATCAATTAGAGGCATTGCGTAGAAAACCCCTCTAGAGATTTCTAGAACATTAGGGTTTATATCAGAAACGAAGATCTTTTGTTGTTGTTGTTGCTGTGTATTCTTTTCATTGGTGATAGTGCTTATTTATTAATTTTTAACAATTACAAAATAAAAGATGATCTTTTTAATGATGAAACAACTTTGATATATACTAAAAAATCTGCTGTTATCCTCCTTCACCTGCTAACTTCTCCAAGGGAACCTGTGTTTACAGTTTAATGTATCTCCTTCCAGCTTCCTCCATGCCTGTACAAAAATATAACCACACACACACATTCAGGAGTTTTATTATTATTTATTTTTATTAAGATGGGATCACACTCTGCATATGACTATAGTTTGCTTCTCTCACTCAACACACAGTGAAAATACTTCTAGGGCAACACATGTAGATCTCTCTCAGTCTTCCACTTACTGCATAATATTCTATAGAATGATATTGCGCAATTTGTTGCTAGATGGAGCACAGACTATAGGAATAAAGGGTGCAAGGAGACCAGTGAGGAGAGCTACTGTAATAATACAGGAAGAGAGAATGTTACACGGGCCAGAGTGGGAGAGATGAGTGTGGTGAGAAAGGACTGGATTCTGGATATATCTGGAAGGTAGAACCAGCAGGAGTTGCTGGCATATTGTCCATGGGGTGTGAGAAAGAGGAACCAAGAAAGACTCCAGTGTCTTTCTAGTTCCTACAGGAACTATGTAACACAGGCACTGCTTCACGGAGATGGAGGAGACGGAAACACAATATTCCAAATAAGAAAAGTCTTGTTTTTAACCATTTAACTCACGAAAACCAAATAGGTAACTAAGGAACAAAGATCAAAGAGCTGTTAACCTTGCATTGGTATTTTTATTCTTTATGTTCTAGAAGTCAGAAGACACAGTTCATAAGATGTCAAAGGTTAAATCCATTTATTAGCCTAAATGGCATATGCAATGGTTTTCAATCAGGGATCAGGAAACTACAGGGCATGGGTGGCTGCTTGTTTTAGTAAATAAATTTTTTTACTGGAACACAGCCAAGCTATTCATTTACATATTGTCTAGGGCTGCTTTCTCACTACAGCAGTTACAACTGGGACCATACGGCTGGCAAGCTGAAAATATTTACTATGTGACACTTTAAGAAATAATTTGCTAATCTCTGACTTAGATTCAGAGAGGGATACGCCAAAATTGTATAAAACAGAACTAGGCTCTTTTAACAGCGAGGTGATCAGAAATACCTTATCAGAATTCAGATTAGTAACATTTCTTTCTGGATGGACATGAGAAAATAGAAGAAAAAAGTTACTCAAGGATTTAGGATGGAACCAGTGATCTCTATTTAGTTTATGTGACAAAAGAAAGCTTTTATTGTATAATATATGTGTAAGAAAAAGTATAAGTGTCTGTGTACACACATATGCACACATAAAATACATATATAGAAACATTCCCTGGAAAATACATATAAACCATTAACAGGTTTATGAAACAAACATGGTCTCAGATTCAAATAAATCTGTATTTAAATCCTTGTTCTCCTATTTACTGGCTATTTGGTGATTGCTAGGTTATTTAATCTCCCCGAGTTTTTATACCTCATATAAAAACGGGACTACTAGTACCGTAAATGCAATGTTTTTATGAAAATTAATAAGACAATGCTTATATAGTGCCTAATAGAATGGTATTACATAATGAGCACTCAATAAATATATTTTCTCCTTTAAAAAATTTACTAGAATAAAAAACAACAAGAACTCAAAATCTTATTGAGAAAATAGGTGATCATAAGGGAGTCTCTTAGACTATAGTTACTTTGTAAAATATTTTCTTTAAATATCATATTGATATAAAGATAACAAAAAATAATTGAAAACAAAAAGTCCTGTTTCTCATTTTTAATAAAGAAAGAAAAAAAAAAGCTTGATGTGTATTTGCAGCTCTGAACCCAGATTTGGGAGATGTTTAGATTATTCTCACAGAAGAAAACACTGTTAATAGTTCAATCATATCTTTCCCAAGTGGACATTATATAGGTTTTAGTAAAAATAAAGAGGAAGCATCATGATTTAAACTTAAACAATTAGCAGTGAACAATGCATGACTTTAATTTGCAGTTTACAAGATCCATTTAGTGTTTTTGTATTCTACCTAATTCACATAACTGAGCCTTGCTGATGAAGCAGGAGGTGAATTATACAAATCCAGCCAGAGAATGTGATGTGTAGCATCTTAAACGACACCAATCCTGAACTTTCAAAAAATAAAGTGGAAAAAACAACTTAATGTGAGGCAGCTAAGTAAACAAAACAAAGGTCTGGTGACTTTCCTTTCTAATAATCACTGAATTGTCTTTGCTATTAGCTTCTCCATTGGTAAAATGGATAATATTACTTCCTTGGTTTAGGGAAGGTGGAGGGTATAGCATGTTAATCTCTCTTGTTATTAGTTTTCTAACTCTTGGAAATTTATACACATTGCCTAAGTCTTTGTGAATAAAAGGTAAATACTCGTCCAGAATTAGGATATTCCTTGATTTTCCTCCTTCAGTAGCAAGACAACCATGCTCCTTTAATGTTTTTGTAAAGGGAAAAAAAACTAAAACACTAAGAACTAAGAAACACTAAAAGCTGTGATTCATGTTCATTTTAAGACAATGACTTAATGCAATCAACCTTTACCCATGATATATTTTTTCTGGCAACAGAAATGCACTGGCATAGAACTGGTTACTGGAGCCACTACCTCTGTCTTTCACACTCATGGTCTCACAGTTCTTAACATTTTCTAGGCAGCTCCTCTCATTCAAATGGACTTGCCTCAAAAAGCAAACCTATTTGCCATGTTTGTCCTAATGCATAGATTGAATGAGAAGAGGATGAGGGTGCGGTGGAAGAACAGGTCACAGGACTAGGGAAGGCAGGATGGGACACGGCCACTGGCCACATACGGGTGGTCAGTGAATCTATGGGGGTTCCAGATACATAAACTCTAGAGTCAGATAGGGATCTTCTCTGGGTATTTCCCAGCAATCATCCTGCTATTTTGGGAAGACCTTGAATCCACTTTCTCCAATGAGTGCAACAGATAACCTACTGCTGGTGCCCAGAAGGCTGTTGGTGCCCACAGATTAATTTTCTCCACTTGTATAAGAGGCTTAATCTGAAAGTCAAACTAGCCTTGAAATGGGATATGGAGTACATCCCTCTTTTTTATTCTCATGCTCAAAAAATACCTCGGAATTTTTATTTTAAAAAATGCAAATATTATTACATATTAATAACTAGAGAGAAGGAGACAAGTAAATCACAACCCCCAAAGAACTGAAAACTATTCCAGTAAAGCCTCATTTGAAGGGCAGGAGTCCTTGATAATTCTGTCCTGAATTTTAAGCACTGATTGGGATTCCTTTTTATCCCCCATAATGATTAATATAAAAACATATAGATTTAATACATTAGAATATTCCACAAGTCAGTCATAAGCCAAACTTTGTACAAGTAAGTGACTACAAGAAAACATCTAATTTTATCAGCAATTTTGAACTTAAGAAAATTAAGACATTATAGCGATTTCTTCATTTACTTTTGTATACTACTTTTGATAAACATATATCCTAAGCAAATGCTGTTTATAAGGGAAGTTATGATACTGGCTTGATCTTTTAAAACTGATTTTTGTTTGTTTGTTTGTTTGTTTGTTTGTTTGTGTTGAGGGAAAGTATGCACACGTGAGTGGGGGAGGGGCAGAGAGAGAAAGAATTTTTTAACCTATTTTCTTCTTTTTAAAATATAAATCCAAGTTAGTTAACAAAGAGTGTAATAATGATTTCAGAAATAGAATTTAGTGATTCATCACTTAGGTATTACACCCAGTGCTCATCCCAACAAGTGCCCTCCTTAATGCCCATTGCCCATTTAGCCCACCCCACCACCCAATACCTCACAAGCAACCCTCAGTTTGTTCTCTGCATTTAAGAGTCTCTTATAGTTTGCCTCCCTCTTATTTTTCCTTCTCTTCCCCTATGTTCATCTGTTTTGTTTCTTAATTCCACATATGAGTGAAATCATACGGTATTTTTCTTTCTTTCACTTATTCTGCTTAGCCTAATACACTCTAGTTCCATCCACGTTGCTGCAAATGATAAGATTTCATACCTTTTGATTGCCAAGTAATATTCTAGTGTGAGTGTGTGTGTGTGTGTGTGTGTGTGTGTGTATGTATGTATATTTATGTATATGTATACACACACACACACCACATCTTCTTTATCCATTTATGAGTCGATGGACATTTAGGCTCTTTCCATAATTTGGCTATTATTGATAGTGCTATAGACATTGGGGTGCATGTGCCCCTTTGAAACAGCATTTTTGTTATCCTCTGGATAAATGGCTAGTTGGCCAATTGCTGGGTTGTAGGTAGGTCTATTTTTGATTTTTTGAGGAACCTCTATACTGTTTTCCAGAGCGGTTGGGAGAGAGAGGATCTTAAGCAGGATCCAAGCCCAGCACAGAGCCCAAGGCAGGGCTCGATCTCACAAACCTTAAGATCATGACCTGAGCCAAAATAAGAGTCCGATGTTTAACCGACCGAGCCACTCAGGTGCCTCTGAAACTGATTTTTTAAACAGGTGCAGTAAGAAAAGTCTACAAAAGCTAGGTTCTTATTACATGTTTATATGCATAAGGAAAGCAAAGGGAATCTCTTTCTTTTTATGTCAGAGAATGAAAAGTTAAAATATGTTAGTAAACATTTTCTAATAGTTGTCCAATTTTGAGAAAAAAGCAAAGAGAAACATTGTGGGAAGCTTTTGAGAAAATCTCACAGGAGTAATTTGTTCATCATGGTTTTATTTCAATGACTACATTCTTTCAGTGTTATTTTAAAATAAGTGATAACTTTAGACTCTAAGGTTTTTCAGCTTGATGTTCAGGGATATCAGATATAATCTTTAAACTCAGAATTTTTCCATTTCCTGCTCTTCTTGGTGATAGACATTTGTGTTCAGGAACACAGGGGAAGGCTGCCTTCTGATTTCAAAGCATAATCTGTGACTCAACAAAAGACAAATACAGAATGCGACAAGAATCTGCAAGAGGTTCAGAAAGGAAAAGTGTACTCCTTTTTATTTCTCAAACTGCTCCCAAAATAAGGGAGGAAAATGACCACATTAGTGACAGCCTAACATATCCTAATGTAAAGAAATTCAATTGTTACATGATTTCAAGTTATTAGGTTCAAAGAAAATATTTAATTCTATAAAATTATATTTTTACAAATTAATTAACATTTGTAAGTCCTTAGCAAGACTGCAGAGGGCCTAAGAGCAGAGATAACAAATAAACAAAATGTTATTTAAACCCAGGATTTGAAAAGACTTATGTTAGGTAAGAATGATTTTTTTAAATAAGGTCAATGTATAAAGTCTCCAGCAAAGTGAAGAAATCCAGGATAATTTCGAATTGATGTTAAAAAAAATAAGACTTTATACTGATGAAATGGCTTTTGGTAATTGCTTTTCTAAGCAGTATGAAAAATATATAAGAACTTTGAGAAAAACATATTCATCCTCAGTGTTCCTTCATTCTCTGATCATGAGAGCGATTTTTAATAGAAATAACTTCTGGGGAATGGGCACACTGCAAGAGTGACTTCCTCACTTACTTCTTCCTGCCCAGGTTCCTCTTGTCCAGGTTCATGCTTTCTATTTTTCTTCATTTGGCTAACTTTCCTCTCTTTCAAAATTATTACAATGTTTTACCTTCCCCACGAAGTTATTTCCGAAAGCATAAAGGCTGGCAATGTCTTTCTTAAGACTCTGGTGCCTGGGTGGCTCAGTCATTTAAGCGTCTGACTCTCGGTTTCAGCTCAGGTCATGATCTCATGGTTTGTGGGAGGGGGCTCTGCAATGACCGCGTGGAGCCTGCTTGGGATTCTCTCTCTGTCCCTCTCTCTTTGCCCCTCCCCTGCTCTCTCTCTCTCTCAAGAATAAATAAATAAAAACTTTAAAAAAAATACAAAAAAACCCCTCATTCACATTTCCCTCAACATACAAAATCACAATAATGATACAAGTTCAGAGTTCATGAGAACTTATCATATGCATGGCACCTGAACATGCCGCTGGGATTATCTTGCTCAGTCCACAAAATAGTCCTGGGTAAGGACAATTATTATTCCATCTATAGATGAAGGAGCAGGACCCGCTGGTTAAAAACCACACCATAGTTGACACCACAAGAGCTGGGACCAGAATGCTCTCAACCTGGCCCTGAAGTCTACGTAACACACCAGATGTGGCTTAGACTTAGACAACAGACTTTATATAAAATCATCATGATTATGCCTCATTTATTTTGTTTTTAAAATGGACATTTGTCCATGCACATCAAATTGATGATAGCACCTTACTGTGACCATCAACTGGCAGTTTATCAAATTGCTTTGTTTGTTGATATGAATTGGCGACAGCAAAAGCCCGCAGGGTCTTTGGTGAGAAAAGGAAGCAAATGAGGAAGAAAAAGTGCTAAGAGAAGAGCCTCAAGACACTACACTCTGCACCTTTGTTGGGTCTGAGGCCTGTGCCATCAGAAACCAGATGTGCTTACTTTACCTCTACTCTAGGCTACTTAGCTGCTTTCTCTTCTCCCTCTCTTCCCAAAGTCTGAGAACATACAGATTAATAAGAAATTTATTAAAGAAGACAGAAATTATTTTTTAAAATTTCAAGTCACAGAAGACAGTGAGCTTATCTTGAATATAAAATTGACATTGCAATAGGTAATTAAACTACCTTCCCCAGACTCTCCAGAGCTGGTTCAACGAGAGTACTCTTTAAAGGTTGCTCTGGAGTCTATGATATGGCTGAATGGATTGCAACTCAGAGACCTGACATGACTGGAGATTTTTTGGTAACACACTAATTTGTCCTGTATTCCACCAGCAAAATTAGTTACTTATACTGTGTTAGTATTATAGCTAAATTCTCTCCACCTCTGTTCCGCATCTGTTTTGTTTGTCTATTCAAGCCTACTTAACAATCTCAAGTTTCCCAAGGAAAAGTCTTAGAGCAGATTCACTGATGTACATTGTTATTTTGTTATTGCCAAAACTTAAGATATGTGTTATAAAAAAAAAAATCTGTTGAGTGAATATATCTCTTTAACCAACTTGGTCTGCTTCAATTACTAACTCTTAAGTTCGGGGCCCTCAGTTACTTCTTTCTTTAAATTGTGTTGCTCTTCATGATCTGCTCTTTTTAAAAAAAAAAAAAAAAAAAAGATTTTAACTCCTCCATGCCTCTCCTTGCTTTTATGTTTCCTTACTCCTCATTTTCTTATAAGATTTTTAAAATGTTCTGTTCTTCAGATTATAGTTATTTTTTTTGTCCTTTATTTTTGTTCTTGATCGTTCTATTCTCTTGAATTTTTTTTTGGGGGGGGGGACCAACTCTTTTTATTCCTTTCTTTTATTTCTTTCCTCTAACATGTTTCACTTTCCTTTTCTTGCCTTGTAATCTCCATTCCTCTAAGTATCTGTGTTAAATTTGGTTTCATCTGCTTTTTGGGAAAAGAATACTTTCTCTACCAAAAGTATTCATACTATCACAACTCTTGGTCTTCCTCACCAACAACACCAAGTTCAGGAAGGAAATGGGTTTCTGCGTCCATCTCCTCCTGGCTACACTCAGTAGGGAGTATAATTCATTTCTCAGGAAGGTTTCCAAGGTATAGCTAGGTTGGCTGGATCAGGTGAGTAAATACTCTTGGTATTTACATGATGGGGGAAGTGGAAGAAACCTTCAACAACCAGTTCTGAGCTGATGAGGCAGCACAACTGAATCACTTACTCTGTTAGGTAGTTTCAGTTACAAGTCAGAACTTGTAAACCCAACTCAACCTGGTTGAAACAAAAAGCCTAATGTAACTGAAAACTTCCTAAGTAGCAAGGTCACCTAGAACATCTGTTCTTTCCCTGTCTCTGCATTACCTTCTATGGTATTAGTTTTACTCTAGGCACGGTTGCCCTCACGGATGCAGCAGACCCTAAGAGTGCATGCCTCCTGCTCACATGCAACAGACAAATGCATTCTCAGCAAAAGTCTTGAGGTTTAATTGTACTGTTCTAGGTCACACACCTTCTTCTGAACCAATTAGTGTGGGAGGGGAGATGGGATGCAGTGATTGGCTAATCCTCACCCTCTAGATCTTGGGTAGAAAGCTCCTGGAAACCACACGGTTTAAAGAGAAGGAGCAACGAGGAGACGTCTGCTGGGAAGAAACTGCCCACTGAATAAGGCAAAAACTGGATGCAGATGGTGGAGAATAGCAAGCTATAACTTCATGTAAGTTCTTTTGTCAAGGACTTATTTTGATAATTATAAAATTATAAAAATGAGTAAACACATTTTATTTTATGAAAATTGATCTTCTCTACATTTTTTTAAAAATAATCAATTCCTCTAGGAATCTTTCTGACAATATTGACTCCTACATAGTTACCTATTATTACTATTGTTAAATAACTTATTTCTGTAAAATAACAGGAAGAAAAAACAGAATAATAATGAACCATGACAAATGACTACTTGAGAAAATAACTTTTTCCTGGGGGAAAAGAGGGCTTAAAGGCCAATTAGTGGATTTAAAAAAAAAATCAGTTTTAACATAAAGCAAATATAGGTGAAAAAAAACCTTTTAAAAGTGAAAAGAGAGTGGGGTGCCTGGGTGGCTCAGTCAGTTAAGCATCCAACTTCGGCTCAGGTCATGATCTCGCAGTTTGTGGGTTGGAGCCCCTTATCAGGCTCTGTGCTGACAGCTCAGAGCCTGGAGCCTGCTTTGGATTCTGTGTCTCCCTCTCTCTGCCCCTCCCCTGGTCACATTCTGTCTGTCTGTCTCTCTCTCAAAAATAAATAAACATTAAAAAAATTTTTTAAAAAGTGAAAAGAGATAAGAAGGAGCACTCTTCACAAGTGAGCAACTGTCACTGCTCTCTCCTATTCCCAATCTCATTACACCTCTTCTGACTATGTACTAAATAAACAGCTTATGGAATTAAAGGCCAGGACACTAACAACTGAATGTACAGAAAAGTCATCTGCCTGGTCATGTGAGAATGGGCAGGGGTGGGGGTGAGGGTCCTTTTACAATAGTAAAGTAGTTATTTATAGATAGCTAGATCATACACAGGTTTTCAAACAAATGAATGTCAACCCTTAGGCGCCCAAAAAAGGGCCATGTGTATTTTCTTAGAGCATCTGGACGTCAATTTCAAAGGAATTCTCTCCGACTTTTTTTTTTCAATACTTAAAAAAAAAAAAAAAAAAAAGGAAAGGAAACTAGAATGTTATCTGCAACAATGAGTCATCAGTCACTGCAGCTCTACAACACCCAGGTCTCTCCCTGTCTCCACAGCCCTTCAAAAGAAGAAGACTATCTTTTAATGACACACATAAATCCCCGCAGTGCCTGACTACAAAGCATAATTAATTCTGGCCTTTTTATGCCTAATGAGACACCTTGCACACACCACAGCACTGAGTTTGAGCTTCTTCTAAAACAGGGAAAACCTTGGCAACAACCTAGTTTTACTCAAAATACTCTATAGGGCATACTTGTATGAGCTCTGCCATTATTTCTTCAAAATATATATTTTTTATAACAAGCAAATCACACCAAAGAAAACTCACAATCAACCACCTGTTTGAACAGTTTTCTTAAAAGTGTGTGATGTTTTGTTTTTCAAATTCTTGGCAGGAAAACAAATGCTTTTATTTCTTAATTTGTGGCTGTGATAGAAGGGTATTTAAATAATTTCTTAGATGCAGCTGCTCAATATCATTTCCCTTTATTAGAATAATTTTTCATATTTTAATATATCCTTACATGCTGCATTACAGAGGCTATTAGTCCACTGAGAATTTCAAAACATAAATTTCCAAGGTTCTATTTCAAAACACAAATAACAATATGAGTAAAATTTTTAAAAAAGAAATTTAACCAAAAGATTTACCCTGAAAGATTTACTCCTCTTTATAATATTCAATTATTCTGGGCCTACCTGAGGAGTCCTGAAATCAAATGCCTACTTTCAAAGAAGTTCCTACTGCTGTAAATGCACTTTCCCTGCTTCAGTTACAGACAGTATACAGAACAAGGAATCATGAAATGCAGAATGCCTCTCACCTGTTTAGGCGTGACTCCAGGCATGTGAACATCCAACGCGAAATCTGATGAATCAATAGGAATTACTGGTCTGGTGGTACCAAGACATTCATTGGAAAAGGATCTGGTACTTTCTTTAAACCTTGAAAAAGAACATTTCAATATCCTTGAACATAATGGAATTTTAACATGAGAAGGGGGAAAAAAGAATTCTAAGATCTTAAGATAAAAGATTATTGATTTAGTTCCAAAGAGAAGTCTAAAAGATGTAATGACTATATAATGTTCTAAAACATCAGAATTGCATTTTATAGTCTAGGAGCAACATATGCCCAACTTGGAAACAAAATATCACCAAAGCGATCGAGCAGGCTGGCTACATTTAAAACTCCATTCAATAAAAGCTTGTCAAAACATATATTTGTTTCTACTCAATACAGTATTCATAAATTAGAAATCAACACAGGCATATCAATTTTCTAATGGCATAAACATTAAGTATAACCAAGTAAAAATTTTGTAACTATTTTGTGAGTATCCAGGATCACTAGCCAGAAACAAAACACCAACAATAATATTGCTAGTAGGCATAGCTGTATGAGGGAGGGAAAAAGACTGCGATGTGAATTACAAATGTACAAGTGCATGAATATTTAATATGGTAATTATGAGGAGTGTATATACAGCTCAATGTTTTCTCCTGAGCTATTACAGTCCATGATCTGCTTCTCCCCACCACTTATCTGTCTTGATATTTTATTCTTCAGGCTGTTTTAAACAAGAAAGCATTCAAGTCTAAACGACTCTACTGTAGTTTCTGAAATATCTCCCGGAGAGGGAGTGATTAGTATTGGAAATCACAACTTCTAATTGGAGTTTTGAAAGCCAGTGCAGCCTGGCGACAATACAGTGGGCTTTTTCTGTACGAGGGACTTTACAACAAGTTACTGTGCTAAAATCCCAAGTCGTTTCAGCCAAGTAAATCAACCTCGCATATTTCCACAACACTCTGGTTCATAAAAGTGATTACATTTTCAACAGCATGCACAGGAACCATCCAAACACCATCCCGCCCGTCTGAAAAAACACACACCCACCTCTTAAAGACTGAAAGCGGGCTTCTGAAACCCAAACAGCTGCTTGGGAAAACAAGAAGGAGAGCAAGCAGGCTCAGCACGCCAGCCATGTCCTCGCCGCTCCGGCCCCGCCGGGAGAGGACCCGGCGGCAGCGCAGCGCTCGCCTGGGGCCGGCGGTCGGGCAGCGGCGCCGCCAGCAGCCGCTACTTCATGGCCCGGGCGCGGCGGGCGTCCTGCGGCGGCCGCACACCATCTGCCCGCGAGAGCGGCGAGCCGGACGAGGTGAGGCGTCTGGATCACCAGCCGCACGCACAAGCCCCTGGGAAGGCGGTACTTTTGTCCGGTCCGCGAGCGGAAGCTTTCCAGCCTCCAGAGCTCCCTTCTGCCCCGGTGCTGGGGCTAGTGGTGCGGGCGCCTTATCACTCGGGAATGACAGGGACTGTGAGGGCTATCACACAAACGCGCGTCAGTCATCATTCAGAACCTGCAAAAATAGAAGCAGATAATGGATGACTAACACATTACAGCATTTGTCCTCAGCAAATCCCAGCTGAGGTTCTTTAACACATTAGGAGTTTTCACAAGCTTGAGCCCAAGCCTGGGGAAAATGCTGGTCTGTTGATCTCCCTCCCCCACGACCAGCCCCCAAGATCTCACAAACCTGCATACCACCCCCCATCCCATTCTGGCTTTTGCTCTTTCTTCCTCCATCACACCTTTTCCTTTCCTAACTGTTCCCTCCTTTTCCCTTTCTTCCACCCCATTCTCCAGATGTCTTCTCCTTACTGCCTGTATCACTCCCTTCTATTATCAAAAATGCACTTAGTACCTCTGCTGAATGTAAACAAAGTTATTCACACAAACGACACACTAAGGTACAAGAAAAGGGAAGGAAAAAAAAACAACTAAGACAGGCAGAGACAAAGCACTTGGATACAACAGTAATCAAATAGAAAAAGACTTTGAGAACAAAGGCATGTTTATATACATGCACCAGAGTTACAGATTCCAGGAGAACGGTTCCCCCCTCAAGAATGATCACCAAAGAAGTAATCTCTGAAGTTCTCAGGATAATGTTAAAACAAATAAAAGATCTACAGCTGACATGATATATGAAATGTAAATGGCGATTTTAAAATTCTACATTGGATACACAAAGTAATAATTTCTTACTTATAAGGCATGCCTCACAAAAGATAAACTTTCCTGAATAAAGTCTGGAGATTTACAATGCAATGCAATTAGAAACAGTAGGGAAAATCTCAGCTGGCCCCCAAATGAATTTCACCTACACAGGGTATGACCAAGAACTTAATAGAAATGAGAAGCCCTGCAGAATTCAGGATTTTAGGAGGAAGAGTCAAATAGGCTAAATTCTGAAAAAGAGGTATGTTAACTTTACTGTTTTTCTGAACTTAACTCAAGACTATGCATCGTTTGTAACTTTAGATAGAAGACATTATTTTCATATGTATCATTCGCAATATAAAAATAGTTCCAAAGAAAAATATTTCTTCTTTATTATTATTTTTAATTTTTTACATATAATTTGAGGTCAAGTTAGCTAACATGCAGTGTTCCTTAAAGTTTTATTTTAATCACCAATTATAAACATGGTTTGGGGAAACTCAAATAAATCTATTAGCTAGATGAATAAAAGTAAAAACAAAAAATCAGTAAGATCATATAGAAGTACATCACAATAATACATTAGCCTCTAAATTATCTTTTGGAATACACAAGATATTGAGCTAATTGAAAAAAACACACACCTAACAATCAAACAAGCAAAAAACAAAGTTAAAACAAAAAAGCATGCACTAACGTTAAATTAAATCAGAAAACCTCATGATCAGTGCTTTCCAGAAGAATACCTTACACCAAATACAAATAAAATGATTGAATATCTGACCAATCCAAGGGGTGCTCGGGGCTCACCAGCACCCAAAAGACCACAATTAACTTACACAAGCAATGACATTTTTAAAAGTCTGATGATATTTGCTTGAACTTTCTCTTTGGTTTGCTGTTTGAGATTTCTGCAACAAAAACCTTCAGCTTTGTCTGAATCCTGTGGGTAAAGGAAAGAAGTCCTTATGGGGGAAGAGAAAAAACGGGCCCGAAGGCTATAGTATTGCCTCTGCCAGCAAGAAAATATAATCCTGTCTAATGACAATACTTCCCTTTCCCTGGTGTTTTTTCTTTTTTTTTTGTAAACGTATGTGAAGAAGGGATTATATTTTATTATTTCATGCAGAACAGGATTCAAGGACAGTCCTTCTTCCAGTTGGCAGGGAGATATGGTATTATACAAACACTTAAACAAATTCAGTATTCAAATTCTTTAACAGGAACACATCCTTAAGTACTAGCCTTTGAAAAAATATTCCACTTATCTCTCTGATTGATTTTATTACCTTTGATGTCCCTAAAACACCCATTAAAAGAAAAGGGAACCAAAGTTGTAGGTAGAAGCAAAGCTGGTATTTACAGCCATGAACTGAACAGAAGGTCCCATCGAAATGAAAGCTAATTACTCTGGTTCTTGATGCCTCGTAAACTAAAGACAAAATACAAATCACCATCTGAAAAAAAAAAAGTGTAGCCATTTCATTTGTTATTTTCTAATTCCTGAAAGTTGTGGAATATATAATATCCAAATCTTAGTAGTCTTTATTCAGCAGTTGAAAAATTGAAAATATATTTCCTTGAGATAATCCATTCCCTCATCCAAAAAACCACAATACTGAATTTCATATCCTGTTCAAAATGTTGGAATATATATTTGGGTTTTGTAACATGAATAAAATGAAAAGACAATATAGTCTATTAAGGGGGATGAGAACTTAACATAGTTAATATATGTTTAGAATGTAGCATTCCTATACTATACTATAGTACTATAAAAAGGACTCAGGGAATTTTGAGGAAGAAAAGATAATTTTAACCTTCAAGAGGAGAATAAGAAAAAGAGAAAGGTATAGGAGTTGCCAATGGAAGTGGGAGTTTGGAGGGTCGGGTTTCCACTGTGGGGAGATGGACACACATATTCCAAGTTGAGGGACGGGCAGGGGCAGAGGCGCCCAAGTGGGAAGTGGACGGTATGTTTGAAAAATAAGTGACAAAGATTCTGCCTCCTAGACTAAAGCTGCAGACCCAGAGTTACTATTTTATTTGTAATACAAAGCTAATATTCTGTTTCCATGTCCGTAAATTTGTAGCAAGAATGATGTAAAGTTTATACAGTACAGAATATTAATTTCAGGAACAGTAACATTATGAAGTTAAGTACAGCCTAGTAGAAAGGACCATAAAATGAATTTGGCTTTTACAAAGTCAGAATTCCATTCCTTTCAATTTTCATTTGAAAAAAAAAAAGTAGTTGAAATCTGTAATTGACCAAAGAATCAAATAAATACATTGGCCATTAATTCCTTTATTCAACAAGAGAACCAAGATAGCACAGTGGCAAAGAACATGTAAACCAAAGGAAAACTGCCTGGATCCCTGGCTCCATCATTTCATAGCCTTGTGAAAGTGGGCAAGTACCTAGCCTCTCTTTGCCTCAGTTTCCTCAAAAGTAAAATGGATAATCCTACTACCTATTCTTGGGCTGTTACAAGAAGTACATGAATTTATATCCTTAGAACAGTGCTAGACATATAATAAATGTTCACTATTACTGTTCTTGCAACAAATATTTATTGAGTGCCTAAGACTGCTTAATGCTGGGGATGGTGATAATCAAGACAGATAAAGTTCTCACTTTTATAGAGATTAATTTCTAGTGGGGGGGAAAAACAAATGAAAATAACTACCAAATTATAAATTTCATTTTCTTTTACGAAGATTTTATGTGGTTTCCTACAATGACTTATGATTAAACTGATTAAAGGATGCATATCCACTCACATAGCAATTCAACTCTCCGCATTTATTCTTAAGCAAAAATTGAACAAGAGCACAAACATGTTTAAAGTGATATTTACTGACATGGTTTATAATAACAAAGAACTGGATATTTATAATAAGCAAAGAATTGGAATCAGTTTAAATGCTCATCAATGAGAGAATGGCAAAAGCTTTTTTTTTTAATATTAAAACTTGAATACTATGAATCCCTTTTAAAAAGGACAAGAGGGGAGCCTAAGTGGCTCAGTCAGTTGAGTGTTGGAGTGTTAGTTTCAGCTCAGATCATGATCACAAGATTCCTGAGTTCAAGCCCCGCATTGTGTCAGTGTGGAGCCTGCTTAGGATTTCTCTCCCTCCCTCCCTCTCTCTCTCTCACTCTCTCTCTCTCTCTCTCTCTCTGTCCCTCCCCAGCTCACACACTCTTTCTCTCTCTCTAAATAAATGAATGAATGATAAATAAATAAATAAATAAATAAACAAACAAACAAACAAATAGGACAAGATGGGTCTATTTTTATAGGCAAGGTCATATTCTATGACATATTGTTTTTCTTCTCGCATAATTAAAAAAATGTTTAAACAATATCAAACTTACAAAATGTTGCTGTGGAGCTAACCACTGACTGCTCCGCCACTGGAGCACCTTAGAAACGTTGCAAGCACAGTTACAAAGAATTTTTTTCCTTTAACCATTTGAGAGTAAATTGCTGACATGGTGCCTCATCATCCCTGAAAACTTCTGTATTTCCTAAAGTACGTTCCACTACATTATCACAATGCAGTCATCAAAATAAACATATTCACACTTACACATTACTACCATCTAATCCTCAGTCTCCAGATGTTGCCAACTATCTCAATAATATCTCTAATAGCAAAAGTCCAGTTTAGAATCAAGCCTTATGTGTACAGTTATCATGTATCTAGTCTCCTTCATGCCAAGATAGTTTCTCAGTCTGTCTTTACTTTTTGTGACCTTTACTCTACTGAAGATTTCAAGCCAGTTATTTCACAGAATGCCTCTCAATTAGTATTTGTTATCTTTTCCATAAGGACTAGATTCTGGTTGTGCATCTCTGGTAGGAATATCACAGAAGGTTATGTATCCGTATTTTTTCAATGTATCTGTATTAGTTGTCCATTGAAGCATATCAAATTATCCCCAAACTTAGTAGTTGAAAACAACAAATATTATCTCAAATAGTTTCTGTGCACAAGGAAAAGAAGAAGGTTAGTGGGGTGATTTTCTCACGAAGTTACAATCAAGATGTTGGCAAGGGCTACAGTCAACTGAAGGTTTGAAGGATCTGCTTGCAAGGTGGCTTACTCACCTTGGATGAGTAAATTAGTGCTGGCTGTTAGCAGAAACAACCTGTCCTCACTATGTGGCCCTCTCTCCAGGGCTGCCTAAGGGCCTTTACAACATGGCAGCTGCCCTCCGCCAGAGTGAGCAAGGTCTTTTAGCATCTAGCATCAGAAGTCACATGCCGTCATTTCTATAATATCCTATGGTTACACAGGTCAGTCCCACTCAGTGTGTACAAAAACTACCCAAGAGCATGAATACCAGAAGGCAAGGATCATCTTCTTGGAAGCTGGCTACAACAGCTCTCATGAGATGACATGCAATTTTAATTTGTCTCATTGCTGATGATGTTAAATCATTTGATTACGGCGTGTCTTCCAGGCTTTTCCACTGTTAAGATACTTTTCCCTTTGTCATTATTTTTTTTGGTGGAAAATTTATTTTTTAACTTTGTAAATATTATAATTCTAAGTAAACTTTCATTTTATTTACTATTTATTACATCATAACGGACTCATTTTATTCAGTGGGTTTTAATCTGCTACTAACTTTACTTATTTACATTATTTACTTAGATGCTCAAACAGTCTCAATTGTGGCCCCCTTAAGCTAGCTTTTGTGTCCTTCTGACTTGTCCCATTATCCTTAGAGCACTTGCTTGCTTTTTTGCCTCTTCTCTCATTTGGGCTCAAAACCCTCTTAGCATCAGGGCTTTCTGTTTGTGTTCTTCACCCCACTTGGCCTTCGCTGACATCCTATAGCGGGCTGCTCACACACATGGATGCCCTGTGTACCTTGTTTGGGCTATGGCATCCCATGGAAGGCCACCAACCCACCACATGGACACTCTCCTTCCCTGAGGTTGGTTCCATACCCTATGCCAGGCTGCCCTTTCTAAATGCCTACCTTGCTCTGCCCCACATAATAACTGTAGGACTGAATTGTTCAAGGAGAAATCAAATTATACAACAATATACACATGCATTTATAAACCTGAAGTAATATAATTCAGTTGTATTTCCAGCAGTTTTCAATGGGGACAGGTGGGGAAAAAGGCAGACCTTCACTTTCCATTTATATGTTTTTGTAGGCTTTCAACTTTTATAAGTTTATGTTACTTTTGTAACCAGAAAAAATATATACAGATATAGATACGCATTTTAAAATATTTTATTGGATATGAATCTATATATTTCAATTTACATGTTAATTTCTATCTGAGTTAGGTTATATTTTGAAAAATGAATAACTCTCCTTTCTTGGCAAGAACTTTATAAGCTAATATTTATGGTGGTTATATGGCCATAATGCAGGATTTCTCCAGCTCAGTACTAGAAACACTTTAGGAAAATACTTCTTTGTTGTAGGGGACTGGCCTGTGCATTACAGGATGTTCAGCAGCATCTCTGGAGTCTGCCTACTAGATTTCGGTTGTACTTTCTTCAGTTGTGACAACAAAATGTCTCAAACATTGCCAAATGTCTTCTGAAGGTAAATCACCTTGGTTGAGAAGCAATGTTATAATATGGTTCATTAACATGAAATTTAATCTGTAAATCGAATGTGATGCAGTTTCCTTCAAATACATATAGTGAGACATAAATTGCCAGAAACAAAAGTGCTTGCAAATATGGAACTTCTAAATAATGGGAAAATAACAATCAAAAAAGCAGGTAACATTTATTGACTTATATGCCAAGTATTGATTTTATACATATTATCTCACTGAATTCTTATGACTTTAAAGTACAGCTATTATTTTCATTTTATAGATGACAGATCTGAGCCTTAGAAAAATAACTTGCCCTGGTTATATGGCAGTAGGGTAAGGATTCAAATCCTGGCTTTAGACTCCAGAATATATTCTCTTAGTTCCTATTTTTCAACATAAAAAAGACTCTACATTCACAGGGAATGTTTTCTTCAAGAACAAAAAGGCCAAGTCCTCTGAAGATCATTATTTTATAAACTAATAGCCAATGTTTATTGAGCAACTACTGTGTGCTAGGCACTGTGTGGACAGTAAGTTCAACTGAATCCTCACAGCAACTCTACGAAATTCATACCATTATCATTCACATTTTACAGAGTGGAAACTGGACACAAAGAGAATTGGCAATTTACCCAGGGTACATAGCTGAGATTTAACCCAGGCAACCGGATACCAAAGTTGAAGACCTTAACTACTCAGCTATCAATGTTACCTAGTCTTATTTTTTTTCATTCACATATTAGGAAGCATTCACATTTCCTCTGTGAATCTACTAACATTACTCATTTAGCTAATTCAGAAAGAACAAATTGAAGATTTATGACTAAAGTCCAAGTCTGGTCCAAAATTAGGTTTCTTTTGGCTTGCATGAATTTTTCCCAACTGAATCTGAATTCTGAGAAAACATTTCAAAATGAAAAGATTTCACATAAAAAGTGTCTTTTGAAGAATTGTAAAATCTGGCATCCTTGGACACACATTTCCATATGGCAACAACTAACTGAGCCAAGTAGTGTCTTCTTTTTAGATGAGGCCAGTGCTCTGCAGATTGCCGCGGTCCCCACTCCCCCCCTATTACTTCCAGATCCTGAAGACAAGAGTAGTTGTTGCAACTGCCACTCAGCATGAAGGTATAGTTGTTGTCTGTCTATTCATTGGAGGTCTTTGTTTTGTTTGTTAACATTACTAGCTGGACCCTAAAATCATCTGTGTGGTAACCCCAGAGGCACAGCATTTCTCTATGTGAAAAGGTAAACTTGACCCTGTACGTAGGGTAGAGTTTGCCCACTCTGATATACTAAGTTGCTGCTCTTTTTTCTTTTCTTTTTTTCTTCTTTGTTCTTTTCTTTTCTCTTCCATCCTTTCCTTTCCTTCCTTTCTCCTTTCCTTCCCTCTTTCCTTCTTTCTTTCTTTCTTTCTTTCTTTCTTTCTTTCTTTCTTTCTTTCTTTCTTTCTTTCCCCTTCTTCCTTCCTTCCTTCCTTCCTTCCTTCCTTCCTTCCTTCCTTCCTTCCTTCCTTCCTTCCTTCCTTTTCTTTCTCTCGCTCTTCATTACTAAGGCACACCAAATTGAGTGGCATTTTCTGCATGTGGATTTGTTTGGAATTCGTTATTTCAATATGTAGCCAATTTGAAGTATTTTTCACTTGAAAGTCAAAACTGGCTGGGTAACTATAGAATATTTATGTTAAAAAAAATCTCAGGGGTACCATTCAGCATATGATTCTACTGGAATAACAACTTGCCAACAGTAACAAATTTTCTTTTATTTTTTGGTTTCCATGATCAGTACCAGATGCCCTTTAAATATGTTCATTAGTCATCAAATCACTCAGTTCTGTAAATACTTCCATGGGGGAAAAAAAAAGAGACATTATTCTTAATTAAATTTTTCAGCTTTGACTAATATAAATGTTACTTCATAACACATGTATCTAAAGTCACTGCTGGCATATCTTACTGTAAGAGAAAACAGATCCCTGAGTTCCAATCAGCACACATCTTTTAGTTCTAAGGACTACACTGGGCAGTCCTCAGGAAACTAGTTTCTTGCACAGGAAAGCATTAACTGTTACTGATGATGTCAGAGAAGTAGACCAGCTCCTCTGTATGCTACTCATTTGCCTAGCAGGCATCTTATTTATTTACAAGCTCAGAATATCACATAGAATTTAGTTTCAGAAAAAGAACACAAAGCACATCTATAGTTTTCACCACTCTTTTCCTTAAAATATTCCCATCAAGTGCTGGATCACAGGGTGTCAGCCTTCTCCTGCAGAGTCTCTTAGCAAAGTGGAGAGCCCTCAGTGATTTCTGTGCTAACTCACAGAGTTAGATGTGAGGACCTAAACTTACAGGCTATTTCCACTTCGAAAATTAATAAACTCTCTTCTTCCTCTTCAGTGAAGTTTTTAAGAAACTAGTTTGAAACTAATGCCTAAGACCTGAATAAATTTCAAATGTCTTGTGGTTTTCAATAAAGTGTGGATCACTGAAAGGCCCACTGATTTTGCTATTGAAAGGTCTTTTGCATTACCTTTGTAATGCTTCCTTTGTGGGTCTTTGCATTATTATTTTCTCCCATTTTGAAGAGGAAGTTGGTACAGAATTGGGTGGGAGGTACCATATTTAAGCTCAAATATTTAATGCCAGCCACTGGGCTTAGACGGATGTGGTCTATAGTTGGGATCTGCCTCTCCTTCTGTCTTGCAATTATCAACACATTTTTTTAAATGAGATGTCCTCTTTTGAGGGTTCTTTTTCCTGTTTGATTCTACATCCTTAGGCATGGTTATTTCCAAAGCATTTTACTCCATATTTTGTTAAATGCCTCCTGATGACTTCAGAGGCAGGAGCTATTAACTACACATAAAACCTCAGATCCAGAACACGCTAAAAATAAGTTTAAAAATAAGAATTCTTTTTCTTGATAAGTAAAAAATCTACAGGAAAATGTCTAGATTCCCATTCAAAAATAAGACTTAACTTTATCTTTTGCTTCTTGTGATACTCACATAGAAGCATTTTCTCCCATAGCAGAATTAAATTTTCAAATGATTCTCATGTTTTTCATTTCAAATGTTTCAATCCTTACAATAAAATGCCTATAAACATACCCATTTTTATTACATAAGTTTGTCTGGCTATCCTTTTCTTCAAGCCTCTCAGCTCGATAATTACAGCACTTAACAGTGGTATCTATAATTAGATAATGTTATTATATAATTGAAAAACATGGGAATTTTTCTTAAGGATCATAAAAGAATGTCAAAACATTCTCTCATTTATATAATTTTGCTCAAGTGAGTTTATAGCAACCTAGAGGGATTCTATAAAATCTATGGCACACAGTGCCCCCGCAATCCGTCTCAGCTACATAATTTGGAAGCCACTAACAATAGGAACATGGTTGCTTAAAACCACTTTAAAGTTTTTTATTTTATGGCATAGAAGCTACAATAAAATTTAACTTAATAAGAACAGCATTTGAAACTTTAAATATGCAATCCGCCATTGAAAGAAATATAATGTATTAAAGTAGCTAATATTCAGACATTTTAATTTCTCGTCTACAGCAATAGTTTTCTTTGATCAGTGTCCCCAAACTCCCCCATGAACTACCAATAAGGAGCTTCATAATTTTCTTCTGACTGAAAGGATCAAAGCATTCTTACGTTTGCTAGAACTCTTTGATACTGCTGCACAAACAGGTGGTGAATTTATTTCATTGCTACTAAACCATTTCTTGCTGCCTTGAGCTTAGGAAGAAGTGGTTTATTTTAACAAGACGTTTACAGACCAGCTCGCTCTTCCCCCATTTTTAGTCTTCTTTACAAGGTTTCCCATAGTGATGTGCACTACACCCGGACACTGAAAATGAACGCTGAAAAACGATGAGGCCCATGACCCTCTGGGCTTGGGAGCACACACCGGGTACAGTCCTGGTGGTACTTCCCCCAGGAGGGGAGGCCTGAGCACACCCTGTTGATTTTATTTGCCTCCTCTTTCCATTATGGAAATTATAGGCCCTAACCTTGACTTATATCGTAACTAAAAGTTGAGCTTTTAAGTCACAGAAAAATGTGAAATAGACCAATTGTGTTTGCCAATTTTAACCAAAATAAAGAGGCCCACAACAGTACCATATGGAAAACTGGTTCCCATATTTGAAGTAAGAAAACCTCTTTCTAAAATCACAACATTTCATGGACCTATCCATAATAATAAATGATACTTTTAATAATTAAATTATTTAACAGTTAGTATTTGCTAAATGCTAGACAGTGTTCTAAGTACTTCTCATGTATTATTTCATTGAATTCTCACAACATCCTATGAACTAGAGTATTATCTCCATTTTACAGATGAGGAAATAGAGGCACAAAGAAGTTAAGGAATTTGCTTGACATTGACAATGGCTGATTCCAGAGGTAGGAGCTATTAAATGTCAGGCTACACTTGATAAAGGCTGTAAGTCTGGTATTTGCTTATTAAGAAAATATGTAAAGGCTAAAAAAACTATTACTGACTGAGTAATGATTTTCAATGAATTTCTATTTTATTCCCAATATAACTAAAACCAGTAATACACATAAGCATGAGACATGATATTTCCCATCTCATAACGCCTGCTTTCTATCGGTGACTCCAGGCTAAATCTCAAAATCTCTCTCCTCCAGCAGACTCTGAACCCAAAGATGCAAACTACTGGTGTAAAATGGAGCGTGAAGACTTGCACTTGAAATCAGAAGTTGTGGTTTCAAGTCCCATTTTAGGGATTCATTTCACATTTCTCTGCACTTTGGTTTCTCACTGTACCAAAGAGGGATAATTGATAAACGTACTACCAAAGGGCTACCGTGAGCAAATTCTGAAAAGAGTAAAGAGTCACAGAGACAGAAGTTCTTATTGGTGTTTTAGGTTCAGCTTTATCAATGGAAACATTTTTAAATCTTTTCTTCTTCTAATTTTGTACTGTACATTCTGAATCTACTTATACCTCATCTTTGAGTAAAGTTTCGGAGTACTAGAACATCTTCAGATGAGAGATACTGTAAAATTATCCATTTTTGTAAAAGCGAGAATGAACTATTGGGATTTCATCAAGATACAAAGCTTCTGCAAAGGAAACAATTAACAAAACTAAAAGGCAACTGGTGGGATGGGAGAAGATATTTGCAAATGACATACAGGATAAAGGATTAGTATCCAAACTCTATAAAGAACTTACCAAACTTAGCACCTGCAAACAAATAATCCAGTGAAGAAATGGGCAGAAGACACGAATAAATACTTTTCCAAAGAACACATCCAGATGGCCAACTGACACATAAAAAGATGCTTAACATCGCTCATCATCAGGGAAATACAAATCAAAACCATGATGAGATACCACCGCACACTGGTCAGAATGGCTAAAATGAACAACTCAGGGAACAGCAGATGTCGGCAAGGATGTGGAGAAAGAACACTTTTACACTGCTGATGGGAACAGGTGCAGCTGCTCTGGAAAATAGTGTGGAGGTTCCTCAAAAAATTAAAAATAGAATTACCCTTCGAACCAGCAATTGCACTACTAGGAATTTATCCAAAGGATACAGAAATGCTGATTCGAAGGGGCACATGCACCCCAATGTTTATAGCAGCACTATCAACGATAGCCATATTATGGAAAGAACACAATGTCCATCAACTGATGAATGGATTAAGAAGATGTGATATACAACTATACAACAGAATATTACTCGGAGATGACAAAGAAGCAAGTCTTGCCATTTGCAACAACATGGATAGAACTAGAGGGTATTATACTAAGTGAAGTAAACCGGTCACAAAAAGACAGATATCATCTGATTTCACTCACATGTGGAATTTGAGAAACTTAACAGATGAACATAGGGAAAGGGAAGGAAAAATAAGATAAAAACAGAGAGGGAGGCAAACCATAAGAGACTCTTAAATACAGAGAACAAACTGCAGGTTGATGGTGGGAAGGTGGGTAAATGGGTGACGGGCATTAAGGAGGGCCCTCTTTGGGATGAGCACTGGGTGTCATATGTAAGAGATGAATCACTGAGTTCTACTCCTGAAGCCAAGACTACGTTGTTTGCTAACTAACTTGAGAATACAAAAACAAACAAACAAACCAAAAACTATCCTTGAAAAGTCAGGAAAAAAATAGGGCTAAAAGATCCAAATTTAAACTCTTCCTAACAAGAAAAATAAGAGCAAAAGCAGGAACTCTGTCATTCAGCAAAAAGAGAACTAAAGTCAACCTAAATCATTTGAAATGTGCTCCAGTAATCAGGAATAACATTTATATTTCAAGGGAATTACCAATGTTATGTCAAGATTATTAGGAAACATTTACTGGGTATGGGCACTGACAGGTACAGTATGTCATGGCCTTTGAGTTTGTGTCACATGACTTAAGGAAACTATACAGAGTCAGGCTTGCAGAACCAGCTGCCCAAAGACATCTGTGGTAGAGGTAAATAACATGAATTTATATTCTACAAGCAGTTATTTTCTGGGAACAAATAAATATAAAATGGTAGCCCCAACTAGGTGCTTGGGATTTAAGTGAGACAAATAGATTCTTATTAGTAACACTTGCCTATTCCTTTATAGGAATATTGACAAGAAACATAACTTATTGTTGCTGAAGCATTTTGAAGATGAAATGTGCTGTGTAACTACTGCTACACAAATACTAAATGCTATATGAGGTATCAAGTTTACTACTATTTACTTGATCCTACTGAATTTAATATTTACTCCTAAATAGAGGGATTATGTGAATTACTTTGCTGGAAGTTGGTTCTTTTGGAATAGAATTTTTTTCGAGCCTTTGAAATGAAATTTTAATAGTTGGCGTATATGCACAAATTTTATTTTCTTAAAAATTTGCTTCCCGTTATAATGAATTTCCATTATCATAAGGTTAAGACTCTTTCAAATAGCAAAGAAATCATTGCAGATAAAAAAATGTGGTCATAATACAACTCACAACAATATGTAAAACTCTACTGAGAAAGCAAACAATGTACTGCCAGTCCACTAATTCCACCAGAAGACTTCTCTCTTTTGAAACAGCACATCCCTAAATATTTAGTAAAAACAGAAGTAAAAACAAATAGGACCTTAGGCCTTTAAACATACTATTCATAAAGGTATAGTAATTACAGATTTAGAATGATCATATTTATTGTTACTTTAAAACACACTAATGTCATCGTCAAACCTTTTAAAATTCCACCCCTCCCCCGTTCATGCTCTGTCTCTCTCTGTCTCAAAAATAAAATAAACGTTAAAAAAAAAAATTTAAAAAAAAAAAGGGGGCGCCTGGGTGGCTTAGTCGGTTAAGCGTCCAACTTCGGCTCAGGTCATGATCTCGCGGTCAGTGAGTTCGAGCCCAACGTCGGGCTCTGGACTGATGGCTCAGAGCCTGGAGCCTGCTTCCGATTCTGTGTCTCCCTCTCTCTCTGCCCCTCCCCCGTTCATGCTCTGTCTCTCTCTGTCTCAAAAATAAAATAAATGTTAAAAAAAAAAAAATTAAAAAAAAAAAAAACCTTTTAAAATTCCAATGGCAAAATAAAACTATAAAATAATCAGTGGTTCCAATCATCCCTGAGGTATATTAGCATGTACTTAAAAGAAGCTGACCATTTTATCTTTCAATATGATTTCTGGGAAATTTATGTCTCTATCAACAGATTCAAAATTAATGGCCCATGCTTGATCAGCGGGTCATTCCCACTATCATAATGGCTGGCAGATAGGTGCTTCAATGATTCACGGATGGATACCAAAAGGGAAGGCAGTGCCAGGCTGGTGATGCTGGTATACGGCTAGGAAAGTACCATACCAGATCCTGCTCTTTGGGCATGGCAGAATTTGTATTTTACTTCATGATATCTTCATTCATGACTAAACAAAAGCTGAATGACAGAAACAAAAAAAATATTATTAAATATGAGTAGAGTCAATTCAAACAATGGGAAAATATACTTTAAAGTATTTGATTAGGTCAAGATTAAGGGAAAAAAAGGTGGAATTTCTCCCTCTATAAATAATAATACAGCTCTCTTAGTCTTGAACTCAAAGCCACAGAGCTGTTTTAAGATATTAAAAAAATACTACTAACTGTTTCATTCTGATTTAGCCAAAGTAACATTTTAAGATGGCCTACTTTATTTCTTGTTCCTAAAACTGGGTAATTGCCTTGTTATCTTCTCACAAAATACCAAAAATTTGCTTGTTATCAAAGAGGTCAGCATTTTTTTTACCAGTAGGTTTTATCTTAACCAAATGCTAATATCAAAACCAGAAAAATAAATGGATTAAGCAGTATTAATTTGCCTAAAATAGAATAAAGCTGTGCTAAAATTTCCCTTTCATTTTGATATTTAAATCACTATTGGTATTACATTGTAATGAGATAAAGGTTCATTAAGGCAGCCTTTGTTATGTAAAAACAAAACACACTGGAGGGGAAATTATGGAGTTACAATTATCCTCCAAGGATATAGCAAATGAGATATCATTAAAATATTTAAGTTTAATTATGCAGTATGTTCCAATACATAATCAAAATACATACATATGCACACAAGTATTTCATTCACTACTGAAACCTTCTGAAGTTGTCTTCTAAGGAGAAAGTCAAAATTAATAGAATTATAGAAAAATTTGGAGAAGCAATCCTACTCTTTATGCATGTAAAACTATTTTCTAAGTTGGAGAATGCATCTGATTCTGGAGCAGAATTCTCCACACGTGCTCATGTTCAGGTTCTCTTGATCCCACATCCCTACTGCTCAGCACTGATCCAATCAGCACATTATCCGGTCTTTAGCTTTCTGGAAATGGAGTCTGCTAATTTAAGTTCCTGTCCCCTCATATTTCGCCCACAAATTAAGGTATTTCAATCTGAGGCCTAATGGTAGTCAATGGCTACTGCTGCTCTTCTGTCTTTTTTCTCTATTCTTCATGTCCCAATTTTCGGAGTCTGAGTTTTGTAGGCACCTTATCTGCTATAGAAACATACCTCACTTCCCCACAGCTGGGTAGCTTATGGCCCAGCTGAGTAGGGGAATCACCAGGACTGGCATCAAATGGGTATGTGACTTACTTTAACCAATGAAAGGGGAATAGCAGTGAACTGTGTGAATCCAAACTCAAGTTTTAAAAGCCCTTATGTAATTCACCACTCTCTTTCCCTCTTTTCCTTCTGTGTTACCTACAGAAATACCCCCACTCCTCCTGCTCAGTGATGGGTGATGTGAGAGGGAGGCTGCTCCAGGAGCCTGAACCAAGACCCTCCCTGGGGAAGGGAGAGGGCAAATAAAACGAACAGCCATCCTTACAGGGACTTGGATTTAGAAATTACGCAAATATTTACATGAAAAAAGAATGTTAACGCAGAAGAACCAGGTAATTCCAATGGGCAAATTTCATTACTTCCCAACTACCCAGGAGGGTACGCATTATGAAGTTTATATGAGTTACACAGAATAAAGGGTGTGATTTTCAATATACACTCGGATGCCTACTCCTACCCAATGCACTATGTTTGCTAAGGCCTCATACTCATCTCCATGTAGAAAAAGTTTGTTCGTTGTTGTTTTTAAATCCAGGGAGACTGGGACTTCATCCTACCTGTTCCAACATTGACATACTCAATAAATGTTAAGCAAATGAATGCCAACAAGGGATACAAAGAAATACATCACACAGTTCTCGAGGGGCTCACAGTAAAGTTTGAGAAAATTATATATACCAAAATTTGCATATATATTACATTGTATAAAACTGGACGTAAACTTTAAAATATTTTTTTTTAAATCAAAGTAGTATATACACATAGTTAAAAGTCAAATAATGCTAAAATCCTACAGTGAAAACAGCCGTCCTCTGCCCAACTACCTCGAGTCCCACTCCTCAGATGCAACTTTTTGCAAACTGTTAGCAGACTATTCAGGTATTTTACTTCATTTTTCCAAATGTGTTAATGTTCTGGTTTACTGATTCACAGTTCTATTCATTATCTTTTGACTTATTACTTTGGAAGATGAGGACTGAAGTCTCTTATACCACCCTTCTCATACCACCTGCTTTCTAATAAACATATCACAAATTTTTATCATTTTATTTTATTTCCTCAAGGTAAGTGTACTCTTTAATCCCCCTTCCCTATTTCACTCATCTTCCTGCCCACCTTCCCTCTGGTTTTTTCTCTATAGTTAAGAGTCTGTTTGTTGGTTTGCCTCTCTCCCTCTCTCCCTCTCTCTTTTTTCCTTTGCGCACCTGTTTTGTTTCTTCCATTCCACATGAGTAAGATCATATGGCATCTGTCTTTCGCTGACTGAATTATTTTGCTTAGCATTATACTCTTCTAGGTCCATCCATGTTGTTGCAAATGGCAAGATTTCATTCTTTTTTATGGTTGATGTTCCATTGTTCCAATGTTCCATTGTAAATATATACCACATCTCCTTTATCCATTCATCTATTGATGGAAACTTGGGCGGCTTCCATAGTTTGGCTGTTGTAAATAATGCTGCAATAAACCTAGGGATGCATGTATCCCTTTGAATTAGGGTTTTGTATTTGGGGGGTAAATACACAGTAGTGTGATGACTGGATTGTAGACTATTTCTCTTTTTAATTTTTGAGGAACCTCCACACTGTGTTCCACAGTGGCTATACTGGTTTGTATTTCCACCAAAAAGCAAGAGGGTTTCTTTCTCTCTACATCCTCTCCAATACTGGCTGTTCCTTATGTTTTTTTATTTTAGCCATTCTGACAGGTGTGAGGTAGTATCTCATTGTGGTTTTGACTTGCAATTCCCTGATGATGTGTGATGTTGAGTATCTTTTCATGTGTCTGTTGGCCACCTGGATGTCTTCTTTGGAGAGATGTCTGTTCATGTCTTCTGCCTATTTTTAATTGGATTATTTGATTTTTGGGTGTTGAGTTGTACCACTTATTTATGTATTTGGATACTAACCCTTTATCAGATATGTTATTTGCAAGTATCTTCTCCCTTTCAGTAGGTTGCCTTTTAATTTTGTTGTTTCCTGTCTCAATGCAGAAACTTTTATTTTGATACAGTCCCAATAGTTATTTTTACTTTTATTTCCCTTAAGATACCTACCTAGAAAAATGTTGCTATGGCTGCTGTCAGAGAGATTACTGCCTGTACTCTGTTCAAGGACTATTATGGTTTCAAGTCTCACATTTAGGTCTTTAATCCACTTTGAGTTTATTTTTGTGTATGGTGAAAGAAAATGGTCCAGATTCATTCTTTTGCATGTTGCTGTCCAGTTTTCTCAAGACAATGTGTTGAAGAGACTATCTTTACCCATGGATATTCATTCTTCCTTTGTCAAAGATTAATTGACCATACAACTGGGTGTATTGCTGGGTTTTCTGTTCTATTCTATTGATCTATGTGTCTATTTTTATACTAGTACCATACTGCTTTAATTACTACCACTTTGTAATGTAACTTGATATCTGGAATTGTGATGCCTTCAGTTTTGTTTTTCTCCATATTCAACATTGCTTTGGCTATTCGAGGTCTTTTGTGGTTCCATACAAATGTGAGGATTATTTCTTCTGGTTGTGTGGAAAATGATGTCGGTATTTTGATAGGGATTCCATTAAATGGTAGATTACTTTAGGTGGTAAACATTTTAATAACATTTGTTCTTCCAATGTGTGAACATGGAATGTCTTTCCATTTCTTTGCATCCTCTTGAATTTCTTTCATCAGTGTTTTATAGTTTTCAGAGTCCAGGTCTTTCACCACTTTAGTTTAAGTTTATTCCCAGATATTTTATTGTTTCTGGTACAACTGTAAATGAGATTGTTTCCTTAATTTCTGCTCCTTCAGTATTTGTGTATAAGAATGTTAACAGATTTCCGTGCATTGAATCTATATCCTATGAGTTTACTGAATTCATTTATCAGTTCTGGTAATGTTTTGGTAGAGTCGTTAGAGTTTTCTATATAATCATGCCAGCTGCAAACAGTGAGAGTTTTACTTCTTCCCTATCAATTTGGATGCCTTTTATTTCTTTATGTTGTCTAATTACTGTGGCTAGGACTTCCAATACTATGTTGAATAAGAGCAGTGAAAGCAGACATCTTTGTCTTGTTCCTGACCTTAAGGGAAAAAGGTCTCAGTTTTTCACCACGGAGTATGATGTTTGCTGTGGGTTTTTCATATAAGGCCTTTATTATATTCAGTACTGGACATATCACAATTTTTAGCAAAATCAGTATTTAGATTGTATTAAATACTAGCACTGGTTTAGTAAAACCATAATTTAAAGATATATAAATGTTGTTCTTCACTGAGCCAAGTAATTGTCCTATGATTAACTTTCTTGAACACCTTTTTATTTTTACTAGAGTTCAAGAACTATGGCATGGTTTCTGAACCATGTTTGGATTTTTTTTTATTGACTATATTCCCTATGCTATACTATCCCCATGACTTATTTATTTTATATCTGGAAATTTATACCTCTTAATCACCTTCACTTATCTTTAAAATATCTATCTAAAAATAAAATATCTTTATTTTAGCTTCATCCTTCATTGTGTTTGGATATAGATTTACAAGCTGACAATCATTTCCTCTAAGAGATTTAAGGATATTACTTCTCTATATTCTCTCTTATAATCCTGTTGTTGAAAAGTCAGACGCCAACCTAATTCTGATTTTTCACAATTTATCTATGATCTCTCTCAATCTCCCCTTTCTCATCCCCAGAAGCTTTAAAAATCTTCTCTTTAGCCTCCTGTTCTGAACTTTTACTGATGTGCCCTAATGAAGTCTTTTCTCATTCATTTTCTCAGGCATTTCTTATTCATCTTATGAAGTCATTTTAATCTGAAGATTTAAATCATTCTATTGATAAATATTCTTATATATGTCTTTGATAATTTCTTTTCTCTATCTCTGTTCTCTTTTTCAGAATTCCATATTTCCATGTGGGATCTGCTGGAATGCTCTTCAAATTGTAAAACCATTTCCTTTCTACTGTCTGTTTTGTTTACATCCTTTCTTAGAGATTTCCTCAACTTTTTCTATTTTCTGTGTTCAGCTATTTCTAATTTCTATTCCTCTCTACATTGCTTGTTCCAAATGAGTTTCTTTTCCTTTTTCTCTTTTTTTTTTTTTTTAATTCTCCTTTTCAGTTCAGACACCTAAGTTCCTCTTCATCAGGGGGGTTTTCAATTCTCTAGAGAAGAACTTGCCCATCTCCTGAAAGGGTCAAATATGTTGCCAGTGTTCTGCAGGAAGAGAGAGGAGGCTGGAACAGACTGCATATTAATTCCCTGGTTGCAACCCCAGATAGCAC
The DNA here is from genome assembly GCF_028018385.1 of Neofelis nebulosa. Classification (NCBI taxonomy): domain Eukaryota; kingdom Metazoa; phylum Chordata; class Mammalia; order Carnivora; family Felidae; genus Neofelis; species Neofelis nebulosa. The sequence continues at coordinate 76,450,342 of NC_080782.1, forward strand.
TCCCAATTTCCACATAGCCCATCACCAAGGCTTGAAACTTTCATGTGGTCTTTTAGACCAATCAGCTTGCTTCTCATGGGGCTTACCTCTCAAGGACACTTAGTTGTAACACCTCCTGTTATACGAAGCTTATTACCAGTTCTCTACTTTCCACTTTCCAAATATGTATTAATCTGTTACTTGCTGTAGAATCTCTCTTAGTCTCTTTATCTTTTCAGGTTTATAATTTTTTAAAACTCCTTTTCCACCCTTTTTAGAGAGATTTGGGGAGATAAAAAAGATAAAAATCATGTACTTAATCTGCCACATTGAACCTGAAGTCTCAGAAACACAATTTTAAAGTAGATTATCTGGAGATTATCTAGTTCAATTCCTTCATTTAATAGCAGAGGAAAGAAACAAAGGTAGGTTAAGTGCTCTGCTCAAAGTTCCTTTCCCACAATCAGAGGAGAACCAGGGATAAAATGTCTCCTGTCTATTAGTCCAGGATTTCTGTGACTCCCAGTAGAACGTCTTTCTAAGAAAAGCATTTTTCTGGCCTTCTGGATAAGGGACAAGAAATATACCACTGAACCATCCACTAATTACATAATTAAAGAGGAAACTAATAACTCAGGGGAGCATACACTGAATGCTGTGTGTCAAAAATAATGAGCAGCAAGGAGCTGAGAGAAGGAGAGATCCCTGAGGGACAGGGCAATTCCAAAAAGCTCCACGAAGCAGCTGAGATTTGCATTAGATATTGCCACGGGAGCTCCAGTTAAGGGGAGAACAAAGGCAATGTGTTGGCAGAGGTTCTATGTCAGGAGCGATGAGGGATCCATGCTTCACAGATTTTCACCAAGGCTGTTTTCATGAAACATAGAATCCACTCCTGCAATGTCCTGCATTTTGACACGTGCCCAGAACGCATAAACCACCAACATTACTGCTTGATTCTCTGGACTCTGTCCGTCTGCACAAGACAATTATATTATGTTGACTCTTACTCTCTGTATTCTATATTGTGGAATCACTGGGTAGTTCTTCATTTTTTATTACAGTTTCATTATCTGATAGCCATTTTTTAAAAAGTGATACACCCCGAATTTTATGAAGCAGCTTCAATATCTATAAGTAAGACATGGTGTTTAAGGACTAAAACAGTGGTTATAGGACAAAAATATGGCTGGATGAGGTAGAATTTTAAAAATTCAACTGAATGCCACCAAAAACATCTAAAATTTGGGCACTTTTTTTTCTATGTCATATATCAAAAGAAATCAGAAAGCATTAATAAATAACTCTTGATAATAAAAGAAAAGCTTAAAATAAAGTATTCAATACTTACCTTTCTTAGGAAAACAATAAAATGCTTATTAATTCTAAATAAGATAGGTAAAACACAACAGCAATTATATTTGTTATTGTTCATACTTCAAGGCAGCTTTCATAGCTAAAATATCACCAAATATCTACTCGCCTATGACCTTAACATATACACTACCTCTTTCAATGGAAAAAAGATAGTTTCTATTTAATTTTGTCAACCTAGTTATAAAGATGCAACTGGATATCTCAAAATAAAACAAATGCTTTTAATTAATGAGGCATAAACAAACAAAAACCATGTAATCAGTGGCAAAAAAAATTCCATACACTTCCTCCTATTTTTTTTTTTTTTTGCCTTATCTAATTCTGTTGAAATTCTAGGACTAGAGACTTAAAATATGTGTGCTTTAGCTATTTATTCAGGAATGCAGTGGGAGCCCCCACTACCTAGAATACAATTAAACCATATTTTGAATAAACTATAATTTAATTGAGGAGAGGTTTAGACTTAGATTATTCAAATCCCTTTAAATTAGTAATAGAAATAGACCCAAGTATTCTGTAACTGGGGATTCTTGACCATTAGGTCAAGATACATTCCTGAATTTGCTCTTGAAGCAAATGTCTTCATTTGCTCATGAATGCATGTCTATGTACCATATCCAAGCTTGCTCTCACAAGGAATCTTCCAGGACTTGCTCTAATTACAAGTATTTAAAAGAGAACAATAAAACCTATTCTTGTCCCCTTTATCTCATAGGGATTCTTGGAAGACAAAGAAAGACAATAGCCATGAGAGGCTCTGCATATTTTACTTTAAAAGACTTTCTTCCATGAGAATCAGTCATGAAGACAGAAACTGCTCCAAAAAGTCCAATATACTCTAGCATCAGTCTTACAGTATCAAAACTGATCTATGTCCAGTTGCTGAACTATTCCAAAGTATTTACGAAATGTCAAAAAGCAAAGTGGGAGATGGGAGCCTATTTTTGAAAAAAATTAGACTAGATAAATAAAGTCATACACCTGCTTGGTACAAGAGTCCTCCGATTCTAGGATCTTTGAATCTTACGTACATATATAAATGCTTAAGTTCAGACCTACTCAGTTTGACCTTTTGAGGGGTAGGGTAAGCAATGTGTGATTTTTAAAAGTTCTCCAGGTTGTGAATCTCTGTTCTGCAGATCAATGTCATTCTCACCAAAGCCAATCTATTATTGTCCAAATGGGTCAGGTGAGAGGCAAAATCAGAGCACTGTTTCCAGCAAAATCTTCTGGATTCAGGTCACTATTGGGTCTTCCTAAATCTGAGTTTGATTCCTACAACCCCATAACACAATATTGTTCAAACTTTATTATTTCCCAGGGAGCTTAAAATACAGATTCCACTGCTCCTTTTGTTTCTTAAATTCTACATAAGTGAGATCATACAGTATTTGTCTCTCTTTGACTTATTTTGCTTAGCGTTATACTCTCTAGCTTCATCCATATTATTGCAAATGATGAGATTTCATTCTTTTTTTATGGGTGACCAATGTTCCATTGTAAATATATACCACATCTCCTTTATCCATTCATCTATTGATGGAAACTTGGGCGGCTTCCATAGTTTGGCTGTTGTAAATAATGCTGCAATAAACCTAGGGATGCATGTATCCCTTTGAATTAGGGTTTTTGTATTTGGGGGGTAAATACACAGTAGTGTGATGACTGGATTGTAGACTATTTCTCTTTTTAATTTTTTGAGGAACCTCCACACTGTGTTCCACAGTGGCTATACTGGTTTGTATTTCCACCAAAAAGCAAGAGGGTTTCTTTCTCTCCACATCCTCTCCAACACTGGCTGTTCCTTATGTTTTTGATTTTAGCCATTCTGACAGGTGTGAAGTAGTATCTCATTGTGGTTTTGACTTGCAATTCCCTGATGATGTGTGATGTTGAGTATCTTTTCATGTGTCTGCTGGCCACCTGGATGTCTTCTTTGGAGAGATGTCTGTTCATGTCTTCTGCCCATTTTTAATCAGATTATTTCTTTTTTGGGTATTGAGTTGTATCAGTTCTTTATATATTTTGGATAATAACCCTTTATCAGATATGTCATTTACAAATATCTTCTCCCAGTAAGTAGGTTTGCCTTTTAGTGTTGTTGATTGTTTCCCTCCCTGTGCAGAAACTTTTTATAGTAAACGAATGAGCAAAAGGAGAAAGAAAAAAAAAAAGAGAGAAAGAAATACCAAGACACAGACTCTTAACTATAGAGAACTAATGGCTACCAGAAGGGAGGTGGATGGGGGGATAAGGGAAATAGGGAATGAGGATTAAAGTGTGCACTTACCACTCTTCAATGAAGATATTTTTTTGGAAATTGTTATGAAAAAAATTAAATTTTAAAAATGCATCACAATATTGTTTGTTTGACTTCAAGTAATGTATACTAATATTTTTTAAATTAAGTAAACCGAGGGTAAATTAGTTTTGAGAATTTGGTATCAAATTTTAAATTGAAATTTTTAAAAATTTCAAAAAGAAAATAAGCTGCCACTAATTATTTCTTTGTAATTAAATTCTCTATTCTTAATAAGATTATTTTTAAAATGCAGATTCCAGAGCACACACCTACTAACTCACATCTAGTAGCTTTGGTAAGGACCTGGAATGCGTATTCTGATGCAGGTGGGGTGAGGATCAATTTTGAAACCATGGCCTAGGAGTTTTGATCACTCTGCAACAGGCATGGTGTTCCAGGGTCTTAAGATGATGTTCAGACTTCTGTAAATCTGATGCATAATAATCCACCCTACTGGTAAGTGCTCTAAACAAACAGGATCCCATCAGGGCCCCTTAGGATCAAAGTCTATTATTTCCACGAAACTTATCCTCCTTGACTTTTCTTCCTTGGGTCTTCACTTTCTTGGGTCAACCATAACTGACTGACCTACAACACAGGATGTACTGGAAAACCATTCCACTTGCACTAATCTAGGATAATATACCTTGTTTCTAAATATGGTATCTGGATAAGAATAAAAAGGTCAGAGGCTACCATGAGGGAATAGGTGGGTTTTGATGTATGAGGGAAACCGGACACAGCCAAATAGTCTTCTAGTCATGGTAGACTATCCCCATTCCTTTCCCTTCCAGTAATGATACACTGAAATCTCTTGATGTCAATGGCTATGACTGAAACAGAGCAAGATGACAAGAGAAGGCCTCATGTGCATTTTAGTTCTCTCTGACCCCTACTTGGCTCAGACCACCGTATATTCAAGGATGACTGGAGCCTCTGTAGCTATCTCCTGGCCCTTGGCAAAAGCAGAAGCTTCACATGAACCAAAACAAACATGAGATGTCAGGGAGTATACCACCTTGCAGAATTATGAAAAATCCAGCATTTGTTTTGTACACCTTTATTCATTTTCCATTCAATGTTTTTATTCCCAGAAAGCAGGAAATTATTCTGTTAGTTGAATGACAATAAGGTGAACTTGGATATTTGTCTAACCATCTAAAATGTTAAAAACAGGTCAGTATAAATCCACATACATCTTATGACAGCTGATAAATAGAGGGATGGACAACTGACAAAGGACTTGTTCATTAAAATCTAATGTACATACGTCTACTCTGAAGGCAACACTTTTTTCTGGAAAATAGTATGTACATGAATGAGTTTTTTTTGACAAAATTGTGTTCAAATTTCTATCCAAAACTGAAATTATCTTAAGGTGAAGACAATTGTTTCCTTAACTAAATGACTAAAAATAGAACTAAAAAAGAGAATTCTTATTCATGAAGGTGGTAAATGTCTTTCGTGTAGTATCTACACCATCAATAAACTGCACAAACACTAATTTTCACAAAAGCTCATAGTGCTAATTCTCAGCTCGCATAATTCACGAAGACATCCATGCATTTGCACTCAAGAACAATGCCTCTAAAATGTAATAATGGCATTTCTCTTCCTACCATCTTTTAAGTTCCCGCCTGGTTTTCTTGACTATTTCTGTTATCATAACACTTTAACAAGGAGTATCTGGCTTTTCGATACATTGCAAAATTCTAATTCAAGGTCTTGATGCACTACCAATGCATGTATACAAAGAGGATCCTCAGCAAAACAAATAAGCACCAAACTAAGACTAGGAACAATTCAGCACAAACTATTAATATGGTAATCCTGACCATAATGAACTGGTTGTTGACCAACTGTAGCTAATGATAACGAAGTTAAGGTGGTATATCCTTACTCCTGTCCTCTCCTTCATCTTCCTTGTCAATGCCCTGCCTTCAAAATATGCATATGCGCACATGATGCGGACTTGTTAAATTTATTATGCCTTTGGTCAATGATTACAAGTATAACCACCATCAAGTGCTTCAAAATATGAGCCCTGACTCACAAGAAGGATTTAATAGGAGTATGTACCTAGATCACACAGTTATCAATCAATCAATCACTACTTCTAAAAAAATAAATAATGGGGCACACTCACTGTGCATCAACAGCTACCAGATGTGTATACAATGGGCAACATCAGCAATGTCCCATAGGAGCTCTGGCGCTCTTTCCAGCTAAGGCTTATTATTTTGATTCTGTGGTTCCAGCCAAATGGTTAAAGCTCCAGTAATTTATATATCTGTCATGGCAACAAAATATAAATCAGACTAACAGGGCTGGAATACTTTTTATTACAGCATAACAATGGCTCTCATTTGTTGAGCACTGACTATATGGTGGGGTGCTGTTTTTTCTTTGGTCACTGCTACATCCCTAGCATGCAGAACCATGCCTGACAGAAAGCAAGTGCTCAAAAATACTCGTCGAATGAATGAATGAATGAATGAGGGCTTTATTGTCTGACAACAATCCTATGAGTTAGGTTTTTTTTAATTACTCTTATTATATAAATAAGAAAACTGATAACATGAGGTTAAGTGACATGTTTCAGGTTCCTCAGATGTTCAGTGAAAACCCAGGATTTGAAACCCAGTCTTGTAGAACTAAGAGATGCCAGTGCCTGCCCGCTAAACCTGCTGCACACACCACCTTTCATAGTGATGGGCCAGTACAGGGAATTCATCTCTCCTTCCCAAATGGAAACAAACTCTTCTTCCTCTGCTCTGAATTACCAGGACACTTTAATTTGTACTTCCATTCAGGTTCTGTCAATTCTTTCTTTGTTCTATTAAAAGGAAGGAGAGCTACCATTTCCTAAGCACCTATCATGTTCCAAGCACCATGCGGGTACTTTCAGGAATGTTACCTTATTCATACTTTGTCACAATCTCCTGGGTAGGCATTTTATCCTCCATTTAATGAATGAAGAAAATGAAAATGAAATCTTTTGTCAGTATTTCCCAAACTGATCCAATAATAAGAATAATCTGGGATAGGAGGGAAAGGGCTTTTAAAATAGGAGCAGATTCTACTCCAAATGACTTTTCTCTTGTTCAGACAAGGAGACTAGATTATCCTGACTCCCCAAATAAGTGCTAACTCTTTAGGGTAGGGGTCACATGTGAGGCATCTTTGTTCCCTTCACTGCACATACTAGACCCTTAACAGTGTCTCACCTTTCTAAAACATTATGGCTTATAAGGTACATGCACAAGATTCCCCCAAATAATCATAGTACATAAGGGCAATAGGTTCATTTTCTTATGGGTGGGAAAAATAAAGCACAATCAAGTTCTATGCTTCCTGGATAAAGAAGAAAAAAAGGCGGGGGGGGGGGGGGAGAGGAAGGTTATGGAGAGAAAGAAAGAGATCACATTTTACAATTCAAAAATTTTTACCCAATTTTTCTTCTCCTCAGGTATACCCTTCTCCTGACAGTCACAGTGGGAAATCATTCTATATATTCAGCAAATCTCAGCATGAAGTAAGAGGTGTGTCAAGAGGATCACACGGGCTATATGGAATAGGCCTCTCAAAAACAGTACTTTTCTTTGCCCTAATCAATAAAATCTTCACCATGTTCCTATTCTATTATAGAACTGGTATTCTGTGAGATAAATTCTCAAAATAGAGCATCATGGAACAATTTGTAAGATGTGGTATGTATTTAAAGAGAAAACTCCATAATTCTCTGATTTCAGCTTTAATTGAGTTTCTTTAGGATATTTCCACTTAAATAAGTTTTCTTAGAAAAATATTGCCCCTTATCATCTAAAGCACTCTCACCGGAATAGTCAGGAAGGAGTTTAGAGAGCTGAATGATATTAACCTAGATGTAATTTTACTATCTTTAGCTCACTCAAGTAGATACATTTTCACAGCACAAGAGATTTAAAAAACCTAATTTTCTCTTAAATTTAATTATAATTTTCCCCAAATAAACAGAATTGAGTCCCCTGCACCACCACCACCAACAACAAAGTTTTTGTAATAATCCCGGTGAGAACACGGCCATTCCAAAAAGTGAACTTCCTCTTCTTACTTGGCAAGAAAACCATGAGAGGGAAAACCACCCCAGAATTTGGAAAAGGGCTTATTCATATGAACTGAGATGTCATGCCCTAAAATCTGAGATCAGTATACCCTTTGAGTGAAGGGTAAGTAGAACTGTGTGTAGGAACTCTGTAAAGTGAGACTTTGGAGAAAGGGGAAGGACCATCTCCCTCTGAGCGGTAGAATCAGAGAAGCAGCACCAAACACACCTCCCAGCCTTGAATGGTGGGCTCCATGGAAGTTACGGTAGGACCTCACTCTGTATACAATCCTGTATATAGCTTTGTATACAGCTAATCAGCCACTTGACCTAACTGGGCCAGTGTAAACATCTCTGCCTAAAAATCTGATATTGTGAAAATGAGATGTTAGCTGAGTCAGAAATTCATGTAATATCAGGGCCAAATGGTATCAGGGGAATCCAAAGCAAAGCCATTAGCAAGCTGAAGTGACAAAAGGGTACAGAAGCCAGAACATCCCTTCACAAATCAAAAGAGAAGAATGGATCAGTCACAGAGAGGAGTGATGGAAACTACACAACACCAAGGGAGCCAACTTGGTTCCTAACTGGGTTCTCTCCAAAGCCCTAGCATATTTCCTGTCCTGTTCAGAAAAGCATGAAGTGGCCTGATTTTCATTTACATAAACACTTTTTTGGTGATAATTTCGGTGGATTTCTAGACCTTGAAACCAAACAGCCTTGACTAAGGCAGCCTCATGGAGGAGGTGACTAAGCTAGGGATCAAGTGTCCAGCAGGTGGCCAAGCGGAAACAAAACAAAACAAAACAAAAACAAACAAACAAAACATGCCAAAAAGAGAAAACAGCTTATAGGTCAACCTAGAGGCAGGTGAGCAAGGTGGGTTCTAAGAACTACAAGTAGTTTAGTATGGCCAGAGCTCAAGGAACACTGGAAGTGGGGAGGGCTAGAAAACGAGGCTGGTGAGAAAGGCAGGAGCCAACACACAAGAGGCCCTGTGATCCATGCCGAGATACATTGAGACTTCATCCTGTAGGTGATGGAATCACAGGTGTGTTGTAAACTCTGGCTGTGGAGTGGAGGCTGAAGTGGAGGAACTGGGAGCAAGAGTGGAGACAAGAGACTAATGAGAAAGTAAGCTTCTCAAGGGTATTTTTGTGTGTCATTACTTCTACCATCAGGGACTGTTCTAAGGGAGGAGGGAAAAGAAAAAGGCATTAGCCTGTTCCTAAGAAGCAAGTCAGTACAACACCCCATGAAATTAAAAGGTCTTGCAGCTCGGCCAGGGGTGCAGTTGATCAGTGTTCCACCCTTCATGCTTGTTGTTTTAAAGAAACTACGACAGCCTATGGGCTTGCTGACCCATGAGCAAATACTCCACCAAATATGACCTAGTGTGTGATAAAATATAGATCACAAAAGAAGCTCACACTTTGAAATACCACACAATTTCACACTTCATTTCCTCAGTTCTCATACTCATTTATTAATTTCCTATCATAACATAAAGCCCCATCAAGCTTTAGTTACTCTCGGAAACATGGCACCTTTCAGAAAGCCTGAAAAAACATTAATAATTAAAGAGTGACTTTCAAAGAAGGGCATCTAAAACTCTTTGGCACAATTTATTTGTGCTATTCAGTAATACAAAAATTAAACATATGTACCCCTGAATAAATGGAACTTTGGATATTCTGACCTTAATTAGTTTAGATAACAGGACAAATCAAATCCCAAAACACTTAACTGAATGGAACTGGAGTTGTCAGGTCTGATGACAGTCTAGGCTGTGGACACAATAAACTTCCTACATTATCAATAATTTCTTTTACACACAAATGTAAAAAGTAGACAACCTCACATTTACAACAGCTGTTTGCTGCAAAGCATCATCTTAACACAATGCTTTGACTCTTGAGTGTGTGTCTCTTTCCACTCAGCTGTCTTCACTTATGGATGGATTCCCCAGGCTTAAACTACAGCCCGACGTTTTTCTTCCTCTCTCATTCCATGTGCCACTGGAGTGCAGTATCCTAACCGCATCTGAAATGCTGTTTGTTGTAAGGCATTCTTCGTTACCTTAGTTACAAACAGCTATCCCTGTTTCTTTTATCCTTTTATCCCTGCTGCTCAGTGACTGGTCCATGGATTACAATTTTAGCATCACCTGGGAGCTTATCAGAACTAGTCTCAGGCCCCACCCAAGACTGACTCAGTTCGAATCTGCATTTTATCAAGAACCCCAGGTGACCTTGAGATGTTTGAGAGGCACAGTTGAGGAGAGTTTGACTACAACCTAACATCTGATCCCAATTTTCTTTGAATTTCTTTAATTTTAATGTTTCTTTCTCACTTTTTTTTCCTTTGGAGAAATGGCTGCAAAGGCCTGCATGTAAAAATTACTGCCATTTACCTTGAGTGGGACCAGGAGGATGGCATGTGCTGTGGAAACAGAGACTAGATTTAAAGTCGGCTGTCTGAGTTCAAGTCTAAGCACTGCTATATTCACACGCTGTGGGATCATGGGCAAGTTATTTAACTACAAGGTTGAGTCTTTTGTCCGTTTTCCCTTGAGTTGAAGGGACCATTTAGTTTTTTGTTTGTTTGCTTTTAAGATCATGGTAGATTCACATGAATTCGGAAGAAATAGTACAGAGAGATCCCAGATAACCTTCATCCAATTTCTCCCTATGGTAACATCCTGTTCAACTATCGTCCACAGCACATGAGGAAATCTGGTCTCTATCTTTTATAAGTTTGTCATTTCAAGAATGTTTTATAAACAGAATCATACACTGGGTCATCGTCTGAGATTGGCTTCTCAGCACAATTCCATTGAGACACATCCAAGCTGTTATACATATCAATAATTCATTCCTATTTACTGCTGAGTCTTATTTCATGGTACAGATGTACCATAGTTTAACTAATCATCTTTTGCAGGACATTTGGATTGTTTCCAGCTTGAGGCTTCTCTAAATTATGCTGCAATGAACAGGCATGTGCAGGTTTTTCTGTGAACCTAAATTTGTTTCTCTGAGAATAAATGCTCAAGAATGCAATTGCTGGGTCATATGGCCATTTTGTGAGAAACTGTCATTCTCTTTTCTAGAGTGGCTATGTGTAAAATGATTTCTACTAGTAATGTACGAGTGATCCAGTTCTCCACACCCTGGGCTTTATTTGGTGTTATTGCTATTTTTACATTTTAGCCAGTGTGATAGGTGGGTGTGTAGTAATATTTTACTTTGCTTTTAATCTGCATTTCCCTGGTAAGTAATGATGTTGGCCATCTTTTCATACGCCTATCTGCCAACTATGTATCTTCTTCAATGAAATGTCTACTCATGTCTTTTGTCCATTTTCTAACTGGATTGCTTTTTTTTTCTTTTACTGTTGAATTTTGAAAGCTTATATTATATTCTAGATAAAAGGCCTTTGTCAGATATGTGGTTTGCAAATATATCTCTGCCTCTGTACCTTGTCTTCACATCTTCTTCACAGCATCTTTTTCGAAGCAAAAGTTTTTAGTTTTGATGACTTCAATTTGTCAATTTTCCCTTTTATGGATTGTGCATTTAGTGTCAGGTCTAAGAACTTTTCACCTAGCCCTAGGTCCTGATGATTTTCTCCTATTTTTTTTTCGTAAAAGTGTTGTAGTTTTATGTTTCACATTTAACTGTGATACATTTTAAGTTAGTTTTTATATAAGCTGTGAGGTTTAGGTTGAAGTTATTTTTATTTTTTTTTCCTTTGAATTTCTATTTGTTTGGGCCAACCATCACTTTTGAAGTATACCCTCAACTTAATAGAAACTTTGCAAGGAGGAAAAAAAAAACAAAAACAAGAGTGATTACATTAAATGTACATATCCAAAGTAAGAAAGCACAGTTCTAGAAATATTAAAATGTTTTATCATGTGCTGGATCACATGTGGCGGTGCCTCTGCTCATGGATCAGCAAGCCCTTAGGCTGTACTGATTTCTTTAAAGCATCAGGACTGAGGATAGAACACTGTACAACACATCACTGACCAAGCTGTTAAGACTTATCATTTGGCATTGTGCTGACTTGCTTCTTAGAACAATGTTAATGCCCCCCTCTTCCTCCTCTCTTAGAATAGCCCCTGATAGTGGAATAAGAATGTTTCTAGATTCCAGAACTACCCAAATCCTAGTATCATTGTGCATATCCAGTGGAGAAATTATGTCGTACTCAAAGTCTGGCTCATAAAGTTATTCAAAACAGCCTATCCATTAATTGCTCTCTTTTTCTCCAATCTTGAGAAAGAAAAACAGAGCTGGAGGTATCACAATTCCAGTTCTCAAGATATACTACAAAGCTGTAGTAATCAAACCAGTATGGTACTAGCAAAGAAACAGACACATAGATCAATGGATAGAAAGCCCAGAAATAAGCCGACAATTATATGGTTAATTAATCTATGACAAAAGAGGCAAGAATATACACTAAGGAGAAGATAATCTCTTCAATAAATGGTGTCAGGAAAACTCGACAGCTACATGTACACCATGTACAAAAACAAACTCAAGATGGATTTAAGATCTAAGTGTCAGGCCTGAAACCATAAAAATTCTAGAAGATAACACAAGATGTAATTTCTCAGACATCGAACATAACAGCATTTTTCTAGATATGTCTCCTAAGAACAAAGGAAAGAAAAGCAAAAATAAACTATTGGGTCTACATCGAAATAAAAACTTTTGCACGTCAAAGGAAACTATCAACAAAACAAAAAGGCAACCTACTGAATGGGAGACAATATTTGCAAATGATAAGGGGTTAATATGAAAAATATGTAAAGATCATACACAACTCAACACCAAAAAAACAACAACCCAATTAAAAAATGGGCAGAGGCCCTCAACAGACATTTTTCAAAAGAAGACATACAGATGGTCAACAGACACACGGAAAGATGCTCAACATCACTCATCATCGGGAAAATGAAAATCAAAACCACAATGGGATATCACTTTATACCTGTCAGAATGGCTAAACTCAAACACAAGAAATTACAAGTGTTGGTGAAGATGTGGAAAAAAGGAACCCATGTACAGTGTTGGTGGAAATGTAAATTGGTATAGTCACTGTGGAAAAAGTATGGGGGCTCCTCAAAAAATTAAAAATAGAAATACCATATGATCCAATAATTTCACTACTAGGCATTTATCCAAAGAAAACAAAAACTCTGTTTTGAAAGGATATATGTACCCCTATGTTTATTGCAGCACTATTTACAATAGCCAAGATATGGAGGTAACATAAGGGTCCATCAATAGGTGAAATGATAATGAAGATGTGGGTGTGTGTGTGTGTGTGTGTGTCTGTGTCTGTGTGTGTATGTCTGTGTGTTTGTAATAGTTCAGGAGTGAGCAGGTAGAGATGGTAGAAAAATCAAAGCTTGATTCTGGGTCCTAGAATGTATAAATAAACAGTGTGTTATCACTCCAAGTGCAGAGGACAACTGCCATAATAAATGTGAATCAAAAATATGTAATTTGGAAAAAGAGATAATATTAACCCAGCAATTATGCTAAGTACAATTTGTTAGTATGAGTTGCCTGGAAGAATTAGGCAATTTCACTCTAAATAACTGAATTTTAATGAAGCTTATTATATGTGTTATTTCTTGTTTCTATGCTAGTGTGTTTACCATTCATAATGACAAAGTCATCTTAAAAAAAATAAGTGCTCGATGACAGACTTACTCCTATACTGAAAGGGACAAGGTAAAAACAAGTAAAGGGGCACCTGAGTGGCTCAGTTGATTGAGCATCCAACTTTGGTTCCGGTCATGATCTTGGGGTTCGTAAGTTCGAGCCCCATGTCGAGCTCTGTGCTGCCAACTCACAGCCTGCAGCCTGCTTCAGATTCTGTGTCTTCCTCTCTCTCTGCCCCTCCCCTGCTCGCACTCTGTTTCTCTCAAAAATAAATAACATTAAAAAAAGTCAAGTGAAGAGTATGTCTCCTCTGTGGGGTGCCTGGGTGGCTCAGTCAGTTGAGCATCTGACTCTTGGCTTTGGCTTAGTTCATCATCTCATGGTTCATGGGATTGAGCCCTACACCTGGCTTTGCACTGACAGCATGGAGCCTGCTTGAGATTCTTTCTCTCTCTCTCTCTCAGAATAAATAAATAAACTTAAAAAAATAGTATGTCTCCTCTAATCTTCCAACAATTAAACCAGCATTGTTATGAAGTTAAACAGCCACCTGACCTGTAACAAGGACCACTAGCCTTACAATATCCCTTTCCCTTTCCACCTTCAGCACAAAAACCCTAATTTTTAGCTAGTCACATTGCTGCTCAATTATAGGATGACATGCCTCACCCTCAACAGCAGATAGGTAAAGCCAAAGTATTATTTGTACGCCCTGCTTTGCCACTTCATCTATCCTGCTGGCTAAAAAGGGCATGCTATGACTGGAGGTTTCACAGCTGGGCTGAACCATGAGGACAAGGACTATACCTAAAGATGCTAGAGTGGTGGCTAGAATGAGCCTGGGTCCCTGATGAATATATGGAAAAGCCAGACCACCTTATCTCCAAAACACATATATCTCTTTCTTTTGTGAATGAAATTAACTGCTATCTTATTGAAATATTTTCATTTGTTTTGCTGTATGTAGTCAAATCCACTCCCAAATTATATACCACTACTGCCCAGTAGGATTAAAGTCTGTGGGACCCAATGTATTAAACCAGTTTTCTACAGAAATTTTTTAATCATTGTTATAAACATACACTATGTCCAGAGAGGGAGGCAAGCCCTAAGAGATTCCTAAACAGAGAGAACAAATTGAGGGTTGATTGAGGGGAGGTAGGTGGGGAGATAGGCTAAATGGGTGATGGGCATTAAGAAGGGCACTTGTTTAGATGAGCACTGGGTATTATATGTAAGGGATGAATTATTAAATTCTACTTCTAAAACCAATACTATACTATATGTTAGTTAAATTGAATCTACTATGTCTAAGACAATACGGTTTAATTAAAGAATTTTTATGTCAAAGAGTTTCCAAAACATTATAATCGTTTCCTCTAGACTTTGTTTTGCCCATGGCTTTTTTCCCATTAATATCAGGACTTTTGAATAGAAACAAAGAACATATTTATAAAACCCATAAGTAACAAATAAAGACAACCTAATTTTCCTCCCTTTTATGCATCATTTAAAAATAGTTTGGATCAATGTTGTTTCAAAGAAAAGATTGTTTACTATTTTTAACGTATCTGAATCTAACCATATGTAACTATATATTAATTTTAATTTACATTTATATATAATATTTGAATTTTCATTCTTCTTGTTTTACTGCTCTGGTTAGGACATCTACTACAACAGTAAATAGGAGCAGTGAGAGTAGACATGCCTCATTTCTAATATAAAGAGAACACTTCACATCTTTCAGCATCAAGCATGACATCTGCTGTGAGTCTTAGTAGACTCCCTTTATCCAGTTAGGGATAGTTACTTTCTATTTCCAGTTTGCTAAGAGTTTTTATTACAATGGGACACTGAATTTTATCAAATATTTTTGTGAAATCATTACTAATGTGCTTTTTTTAACCTTTAATCTACTCATGTGGGAAATTACCTTAATAAATTTTCTGAGGTCAAACCACTCTTTAACATTTTCGATAAAACACCTTCGGTCATGATACATGTTTTAAATATGTGGCTGGGTTCAGTTTTTATTATTTCACTGAGGATTTTTTCATCTAATTTTACAAATAAAATTTACCTTTAATTTTATCTTATCATATTCTCTTCTCTGGTTTTGACATCAAGATTATCCAAGCCTTATAAAATGACTTGCAAATAAAACATTCTTCTAGACTGTATTTTGTTCAGTTTGTATATTCTCGAAATTGTTTATAGAAGTTTCCTGCAAAAATGTTTAGGCTGTTTGAGATTTTTTTGTAAATAAGTTTTTAACTAGTGACTGAATCCCTTTAATGGTTACAGACCTTTTCCAATTTTTATTTTTTCTTGAGTTAGTTCTGTTGAGATATTTTCCCAAGATGGTGTCCATTTGAAAGTTTCATTGATAATTTCGATTTAGTAAAAAGAACAATACTAAATTTTCTATATTGTGGAGACATTAATCCACTTGCAGAGTTAAGGGGATTAAATGAGCTTCATGGTCAGTGCCTAAGCAGTGTATTTTCCAGACAGTTCATTCCTCTTCCTTCATTTCCCACTCTGACGAACATTCTTGGAGTTTCCATTTTTCAAGTCCCTCTTAAATTGTGGTTTCTGAAAGCAAAAAATCCTAGGAAGTATCCTTGTACCCTGAGTGCTCATTACAATAGTTCATCTTCACATCAGACTCTTTTTTCTGGTAGCTACTAGAATTCTAATGATCTTTCTACGCTATACAGCTTTACCATCTTTTCATTATGCAGGTTTTTTTTTTTTTTTTGGACTAACTATAGAAGTTCTCACTACTGCATTAAATTATATTTGTTTTGCTCAAACCCATTTCAAATGATATTTGGGACCTTGATTTTCTAATCAAATGCACTTGCTGTCCCTTCTAGCTTTTTATTTTTATTTATTTATTTATTTATTTATTTATTTTTTTTTATCATTATTTTTTTTAATGTTTATTTATTTTTGAGACAGAGAGAGACAGAGCATGAACAGGGGAGGGGCAGAGAGAGAGGGAGACACATAATCTGAAACAGGCTCCAGGCTCTGAGCTGTCAGCACAGAGCCCGACGCGGGGCTTGAACTCACGGACCGTGAGATCATGACCTGAGCCGAAGTCAGATGCTTAACCGACCAAGCCACCCAGGCGCCCCCCTTCTAGCTTTTTAGCGTATGACACTGTGACCTACTTTAGGGGTAAAACTGAAACAAAAGGTTCCTCCCTTCACTGATTAGCATTTGGTAAAATTTTTCAGCCAAAGTTGGTTAAAATTTTTTGGTAAAATTTTTAATCTATCTTCCTGTTCTAGCACCCAACCCATATTTCCACTACACTTTCTGTGGATCTATATTTTTCCATTAATTTATATGAGATCTTTACTCTTTCATTCAGAACCTGTACTGTCTTCAAATGTTATCATGTAAGTTCACACAAAATACTCACATACTGACCTAAATAATTACCCTTTTCAACAAGGTCATGATACGTAGAGTGGCTGCTTTTTAAACACTATTGCCAGAAACGAATTTTTTCATATTTTTGTGGATTTTCATTTTTTTTAAAGAAATGCTTATTTATTTATTTTGAGGGGAGGGAGGGCAGAGAGAAAGGGAGAGAAACAATCCCAAGCAGGCTCCATGCTGCCAGTGCAAAGCCCAACGTGGGGCTCTATGTCGCCAATCATGAGACCATGACCTGAGCCAAAACCAAGAGTCGGAGATTTAACCAACTGAGCGCCACCCAGGCATCCCATATTATTGTGGTATTTAATGCCAAACTTTCTCCTAAAAACTTTCCACCTTTAATCTTGATGTAATTTTATTTCTATCTCTGTGAATAGAGAGGTGCTATAGACTGAAAGTTTGTGTCCCTCCTCAAAATTCATGTTGAAATCCCAACACCCAATGTGATGATATTAGCAAGTGGGGCCTTTGACAGATGATTAGGTAGCAGTGGTACATGAGGAGGGCATGGTGTTCTTATAAGAGACATTGAGTAGCTTCTTTGTCCCTTCCACATGAGTATGCAATGTAAAGATGGCCACCTATGAAACAGGGAGCAGGTTCTCATCAGATATTAATCTGCTGACATCTTGATGTTGGACTTCCTGGCCTCCAGAACTTTGAGATATAGCTTTCTTTTGCTTATAAGCCATCCAGTCTATGGTATTTTGTTATAGCAGCCTAAAAGGACTATGACAAGAAGATTTTGATCTATTTTCTTATCTGATCATATTCAGCATTTATTCCAAGATTCTCATTCCTCCCATCTATAAATTAGTGGAGAACTGAATTACCCTTAGAGTAACATGGATATCAATAGGGATATTAAATCTAGATTGAAAACATCTCTTTTTGGTAACTCCTTTTTGGAACCAAAAGCGATAATGAAAGTTTGTAGATGTTTTTGAGAGAGACAGAAATAAGGGTGTTATGGTCATGCTTAAAAAACGACTTAAAGATATTTATATTTGAGATTCACTTTCCTTTTAAAATTTTGGTTCTAATATTTGGTTTAGGATGCTACATCTAAGAGATTTAGTGCTGATGCCACCCATTTGTCTAGTTACAAATAAGGGCGGCTGTGAGATCTGGAAGGAAGAAAAGTGAAGAGCCAGTAAGGTGTATACCAATCATTTATTTTATACGGATTCATTTACTGAATAAATAATTTCTAAGTGCTTAAAATACACCATGGACAAATGGAAGATTTCAGCCCTCATGCATCTTACATCGTAGCAAGAAAATGGACCATAAACACACAATAGTTTAATAACATTGTATGTTAGAAGGTGATGATCATCATGGGAAAAGGAGAGCAGAGGAAAAGAGAATGAGAATGTTAGGATAAGACAAGCAGTAAACTATGAGACTATAAAGGTGACAGGTGACCAAGACTCCCAGGAGGTCAGGAGTGAGAACACTGGCTGTCTACAGAGGTCTCCAGGGAGATGAAAGGGCTGGAGCAAAGCAGCCACAAAAAGGCAAATGTGCTGGAATCAAGTCAGGGGAGCAGCTCAGGCAGGTAATGGAGACTGGATCAGTAGAGCTTTATGGGTCACTGTGAGGACTATGGCTTGTCGTCAAATGGAAAGTCACTACAGAGGCCGAGAAGAAGGACATGATTGGATTTATATTTCAAATTAATCATTTTGGCTTCTTTATGGAGATTGTGGACTGAGGGAAAGAATGGAGGAGAAAGGGGATAAAGCAAGGAAAGTATATTCTTCTTTTTATATTATAGTATTATAAATTTACAGTATTTTTTAATGCTTTATTTATTTTTGAGAGAGAGAGCATGAGCGGGAGAGGGGCAGAGAGAAAGGGGCACTGAGGATCTGAAGCAGGCTCTGCGCTGACAGCAGCAAACCTAATGTGGGGCTCAAATTGAGCAACCTTGAGATCATGACCTGAGCAGAAGTCGGATGTTCAACCGACTGAGCTACTCAGGTGCCCCTATAAATTATAAATTTATTTCATTAATTTATGAAATCATTATACATTTATATTATTATAAATTATATTATTATTAGGTAGTATTTTTATATCTTATTATCTTTTTCTGTCTTATCCTGGTAGTTCAATCCAAAGTGTTAGCAGTTGAGGTAACAAGTGGTTGGATTCCAAGTACACTTTATAGGTAGAGAAAATGGGATATCCTAATGGACTGTGTATGAGATGTGGGAGACTTTAACTAGAAAAGCTCTCAAGCAGAAGAAGTAAAGGAGAAACAGGAAACAGATAGGGTTGCAAGACACCCTGGGACAGATCTAGGAAAGAATATTGATTAGTTCTTGCCCTTTACCCCAGCTAGTGATATTAAAACCTATGATCCTTTAACATGTTAAAGAATATACTCTAACAAGGAAATGGGACACTCCTTTCAGAGATGCCTCTGAAGCCAGACAAGTTGCTTCAAAATTGATATATAGTATAGTGAATCCCCTTGGTTTTCTTTTCAAAATATAAAGAGGAGGAGGCAAAACATACAGTAATAAAATACAGTGCAAACCTTGAAGATTGATATCATCCAAAGCTACTGGCTGAAGATATTTTGTGTAGTGATATTTTTTACAATAGCATCTATGTTTTATAGGTCAAAATAAAGAGGACCTGTTCTGTCTCACACCAAATTTAATGTCCTCTGTGTCTGGGAATGCCAAAACACCTCTCTTTGTGAACTGTCACATCTCTGGCTGGTGGGAGCTTTGCCCCGGCAGCAATGATTATTACACAGATCCACTACAGAGCATAGAGGTAAACAGGAGGGCAAGGGAAAATGAAAATCATGAAATGGGAGAGGTGCAATATTAAGTCTGATAGAAGTGTTTCTATGTTCTTTAATTATAACAAATATCCATATTTTAGAGGTGTTGGGTTTTTTCTCTTTTTAGAAAAAATATATGTAGACCTATGTATGGTTAATTTCCTTTTCCTTTTTTTTTTTTTTTTCTTCTGTTCCAGTAATCTGATCACAGATTGTTATACTTTGCCAACAGCTATCTTTGGGAAAATATTAAAAAACAAAGACAAAAAACTGCAGAAATCAGCACCCATCTGCTCCTTCAACACCAGCACCATTTCAATGATATTTATAATTCCTTTTATAATAATAAAGTATCTGTTCAGTGATTAATAATCCAAAATACAATAAAACAAAACCAAACAAATGGCCCTAATGTAAGAAAGTAGCATAAGAAGAGAGGCTGGGTGGCTCAGTCGGTTAAGCGTTCTGACTCTTGATTTCCACTCAGATCATGATCTCGCGGTTCCTGAAAGTGAGCCCCACAGTGAGCCCCGTGTGGGGCTCTGCAGTGACCGCATGGAGCCTGCTTGGGATTCTCTCTCCCCCTCTCTCTCTACCCTGCTCAAGCTCTTCCTCTGTTTCTCTCTCAAAATAAATAAACTTAAAAAAAAAAGAAGTGGCATAAGAAATAAGTTTGGACATAATGCTGTACCTATCAAAATGAAGAAAAGCAACATGTTTTGTGGGCAGAACACTGAGGTGTATATTTAAAGATCTAGTGTCTAGTAAAAAATGACAGTACACGTTTTTTTCCTTCTGAAAAACTTGGTTACACTCACTGAAGTCATTTGTCTGATGTCTTTTTTAAATTGTTTGTTTATTTTTGAGAAAGAAACAGAATGCAAGCATGGGAGAGGCAGAGAGGGAGGGAAACACAGAATCCAAAGCAGGAGGCTCCAGGCTCTGAGCTGTCAGCAGAGAGCCTGATGCAGGGCTCCAACTCACGAACGGTGAGATCATGACCTGAGCTGAAGTTGGAGGCTTAACTGACTAAGCCACCGGGTGCCCACATTTGTCTGATGTCTTAATTGAAAATTGCCTCCCAGTAGTTACCTTCTACCCTACTATTTCAGCTGATTGTGGTACTACTGGATCTTTTCTATCATCCTGAAAGATGGATTTAATCGATGTCAACCCAAGAATCTCTTCTCAGTCCCATCTGCCCAAATCTCTACATTTCATCTTAAGCCTCTGCATTTTAAAGACAGATAGAAGGATGCTACCCACAGCTCTTTCAACAAACACATCACCTGGCACAATTACCTAAATGACACACTTTTACTTTCAGCCACTAAATGCATTTCAGAATCACCAGGAATAGAAATACTTCTGGTCTAGGCAGGGTCTCTGTTGAGTTTAACTCTTTCCAGTAATAAAGCCCTGAAACTTTGGGAGGTAACGGGAACACAGTGATTCTACATGTAATCCTTGAACATAAACTTTGACAACTGGAACTGGTTTTGATAGAAAGTAAAAGCAATTTCATGTAGAGAGAAAGAGTAATGTTCTAGGGCAAGAGTAATGTTCTATTTCTTGAACTGGGTGTTGGTCCCATAGGAATATATGGCTATTCTTTAAACTGTCTAAGCTTTATGCATTCATCTGTATGTATGATATATATCATAATAAAAAAGTGATGAAATTTTCTTTAAAGATCTTTAGGAATTCAAATATTTCAATGTACTACTTCTGAGATTCAGGGAGTTGGAGGTGATATTTCAAAGATTATTCCAGACCTCTGATTCTATATTTATTACTTATTAGTCAATCCATCACTGTCAACTCCTATATTAAAGAATATTTAAAGGTGAAAAACCAGAATCTCTTCCATCTTAATCGAGATTTTTAATCAAGAATTAAGAACATGCATGACATATGTGTTATCCTGATGGATTAGAATATGAAGCAGAGACCCTCTCCTCACTATTTTCTTCTTAATTTTATTTCCTGATCATGGACAGAAACTCATTATGAGACAGCTATTCCCTTTGAACTCACAATAAATTAAAAACAAAACAAAGCAAACATACACCTTGAGAGTATAATTACAATGATGCCACATTTCTCTTTTAAATAATAAAAATTACCATTCAACTAAAACTTGAGTTTAAATAAGTTTCTCTGACACGTAGAAGAAAACAAAAGTTAAGAAATTATTAAGTTGTATTCACATTTTTTCTTCCCTTCTCTCCATTATATTTAGCTGAATTTATCATTTTACTATCTACTAACTGACATATTGAAAGGAACAATATAAAACTTTAAATGTAGATATTTTTACAAAAAAATAAACATAAGTATTTGTATTATTAATATTCTTCTTCTTTTGGGGGCAAGTAATTCATGACCAAAGAACTTAATGACCACTCTTTAAAATTGGTATGACTAAAGATAGTAAAAACGTATGTAGACTTTAAAAGGCTGTACAAAATACAAAAATGCCTTGATGTTCAAGTCAATGACTGCTGATCTATAAATCGATACTTATTCACTTTTTTTTAACTAATGGAAATAATGGCAAACACTGTTAAAACCTTAAGAATGATCTCAATATAATCAATTTTTCTCCATCTTAGTAGTGAACAAATAAAAACACGTAACTAAATATTCACAATGTAACGTTCTTTTTAAATGTTGCTTTAAAATGTTTAGAAGTTTTTCTATGAAAACTTATAAATATCGATACTGATTCCGGTAAATGCATGATGACATCCCTCACATAAAATATTTCTTTAGGGCCGTGGCATTTTTTTCAGTGTTACATTATAATTTAAGGTGAGCCACATAATGGATTGCATTATAATGAATCATACAACTCTTCAAATGACTTATCTAATTTCACTTTGCAGTGCATATATAAAACCACATATATAATTATGTTGTTTTTCTACATGCCTCTTAGGTTTCTTCTGATTAATTCTAAATGTGGTTCAGAATCCTGCTGTCTTTGGCTATGAAAAACATAAATACTGAAACAGAGGAAAATAGTTATTAATGTACCTTTTACATTTTATTTAATTGACAAGAGTGCATTTAGTTTCTGAAATTAATCCCATAATATATTACATTTTGTGCTTTCACTTAACAATTTACATCTTGGAAAAAAGTATATTTGTGGCTTGGCATTATTGTAAGTACTATAAAAATAACCCATTTATTAATATGGTTACAAAATACAACATAAGTTATTGAAACTTTTTGCCTCAGTCACTGTTTAACCTCTGGGGGAAAAAACAAACAAAGATAAACAGAAACCATGCTTACCTGGCTTTTACAGGGGCAGCTGGGGTGGCATAATAACGGGATGGAAGAGAAACGTTATAAGGCAATGTGAGAGGGTCTATAACAGAAGCAAATACAACATGTGTGGTACTAAGAGAATGAAGCTAGGTGGTGGTGGAAGGATCAGGAATGCCTTGTAAAATAATGATTATGCTTAATAGGAAGAAAAGCAAAAGCACATTAGAGAGATGTTTTTCTGTCACTGGCAGATCTCTAAGTGGGGGAAGAGACACACTGTGGCACTGGCTTCAACTCCGGGTACATGAAAGTTGTGAGTGCAGTCAGGCTATTAGGAATCAGGCTGAGAATAAACAGAAAAAGGCTCAAGAAGGAAGTAACAGCTCCATCTTTCTACACGAAGTGAACGGACTTTGCCTCCCCCCACCTCCCCAGCACAAAGGTGCCCTGCTCTCTCTCACTACTCTCTGGGCCTAATCATAGTGAATACTTTCACTTGTTTGTGTGATGGTTCACCTGCCTCACAAGATGGGAAGCTTCAAGAGAGCAAGGAGCTGTATTGAATAATGCCTGGCATATAGGAGGCACTCGATAATATTGTTGAACAGAAGAATGAAATCAACAAGAAAAGAAGCAAAAGGAGGGAAGAAGAAGGACTTAAAGAGTGGGCCACATAGGAAAGAACAGGATTAGAGAAAAAGAAACCACTATCTCAGATGCTACCCGCGGCACCAATCCCTAGGCTAATCCAGAAACCATTACCCAGAAAAAAGCTCAAAAAGAACATTTTGAAAGGGCTCTGCCTATCATGTATTCTACATATTGCAAAAGCTTGTCAGATTGAAAGCCAGAACATCAACTGCATTTTATACATATTGCTATTTCAACTAAAAAGTGGGGGAAAAAACATCTTTAATGGGGAATATTATAATTGAGAGCTTATTCAAATAAGTGGCTTTTTCAACATAAAATATTAATCTTTTCAATAATCATATTTGTAAGAAAGAAATGGAGTACTATTGTGTGGACCATAAGTTCAAATTCTGATCCTGAGCACTTAAATTTTTTCACAGTCATCACTATATTAATCTGCCTTTTTTGCATTTTACTGCTGTTATGTTCAAAAATTCTATCTCCCAGACAAATGGCAATTCAGGAACACAATTCAAGTGATATATTATTCCCTTTGACTACAAAGGTGTATTTTCCCATTCAGATTTTGTTCATTCAAATGTTGCAATAGGTGTTACATCACACAAAATACACACACTGCTTTCTCAACTACTATAACATAGAGCAATTTCTGCAATACCCTCACTCTTTCTCTGAAACACTGAAAATGTATTTTAAATTTAAATTAAATCAGAGAAGTTATTTTTGTTATTTCCTTTGACATTAACTTGACTATTTTAATTGTATTCAATGTATCTTGTAGGTTAAAAGTAAAATGTCATGAGCGTTGTTATTTAAATTCCATATATGAAAATCATCTGTCTGAAATATTTTGATATACACAAGGCGACACTGTACCTAGTAATACTGTTCAGCAAAAATTAAATATCTTTCAGTATTATAATCCCCCCCCCATTTGGGGGGAAGTTTCTTCCAGTTTTAGAACACTTTTATCTACTTCATCTTTAGACATGTGAATCCTGCAAACAGAAATGATGAACTTAAAAGGAGAAAATTAATGCGTATTCTTGTTTATAAAGAATCTCCTCTGAAGAATTTACAGTCAATTCCAATAACAAAGCTGTTTTTTCAGCTTGACAACCCAGCCACCACCAATGATAAATATACACTTTAATGAGTCAGCAGCTGAGTAAATTTCTTTAAGTGTACCCAAATCCCATCTTCCATGAATAGATGGTTATTGGTTATTGCTTAGCTTATACATATTCACAGAAGACAACGTGCACACTCCTGAAAAAAGAAGGAACCAGCTGCATGACTCTAGCCATGTCCTATAAACCTCAGGACTATCATCCTTTAAATAGGCTATAGTGTGGGCTAGATGTGGCAATATATATAAGAATGCTCTGGAAAACTATATAATGCCATACACACACAAGATTCATATTATCACAGTAACGACTAAAACAATGTGAAGGATGTCACTTTCATTGATTTGTTTTCCTTTCATGTAAGATTTGTGCCACAAGGGGAAACAATGCAGAGACTAAAAACTAACTAGAAACGGTCCCTTTGCACTGGTCTCTGTATACAATACACGCAGCAATGAATGCACAGTAAGTAGTTAGATACCATCTTCTCATACCCAGGTTATTGTAATTGCCTCCTAACTCATCTCCCCGCTTTTGCCCTTGCCACCTTATAATCTGTTCTCAATGCACAGCAATCATAGTAAGCCTTTGGTAAGGCAGCTCATATCTCGCTGCTTAACGCCCCTCTCATTTGAGTCAGAGTAAAAGCAAGAGTCATCATCCTGGCATGCGAGGCCCTACAAAACCAACCTCTCCCACCGCCCACCCCTCTTCATAGGTCTTTCCTCCCTCCTTCCTCTTACAGGGACACTGGCCTTCTTGCTGTACTTCACACAAGCATGTTCCCACTTCAGAGTCTTTGCACTTGCTGTTTCATCTGCCAAGAATATTCTCACCCCACGTAGGTAGGTATCCATTTGGTTTCCTCTCTTGCTCACTTCGGGTCTTTGATAAATTATCACCTTTACAGGGAGGTCTTCATTGACCTTGACATTTAGAACTGCAACATTTCCCATGCTCCTAGGATCACCCACCACCCTGTACTGCTCCAAAGTGTTTAGTATAATTACAATATTACCTATTTTACTTATTACTTTGTTTAATTTCTGACTGTAAGCCCCATGAGAGTAGGGATTTTTGAAAGCTTTATTCACTAATATACCCCCAATACCTAGCATAGTGCCTCACACATAGCAAGACATCAGCAAATATTTGTTAACAGATATGCAACTTTCAACTAGTACAATATTATAACAAACTCTTTTGTACTCAGTTCAAGATAAATGTTCCAAAAAGAATGGGTGCTCTCTTTGGCAGCACATATACGAAAACTGAAACGATATAGAAATTACCATGGCCATTGCATGAGGGGGAAAGAGCCATTGCAAAAGAAGAGGAAAAGATTATACAAAGATGAGGAACAAAAGTGATATTTAAAAAAATCATCCAAAACAAAATAAACTAATTGGCATTAAACTCAGGAGAGCTCCAACATATTCATAAAACCTTTACTTAATTAGTCAACGTAGAATTAAAGAACACATTTCAAATCCATCTTTGACTAAAATTTTTTAAAAAGGGAACCATTTAGTGTTAGACACATTCAATAATTAAGTTAATTATATATGCCTTTGCTTCTCCTCTGTATATGAAATAAAGACTGCTACTCAAACAAGTAGGAGAACTCTGCATTTTGCTGCCACAAACACATAAAGATAAAACTTGTATTTCAGCCATTACTCTATAACAGCTTCATGGACAATAGCAAATTCAATGTAGGATGTGTTCTCAGAAAATGTGAGCCCTTAGGGATAGGTGTGGGGAATGCAGCATCCTTCACCCTGTGAATAATACTAAGCTCCACTCATTGGAATGTGAAAAAACCAAGTTGCCTTTCAAGTATAAATGGTAAATGAATTAAATATTTTTAAAAGATATGCTAATTTCTTCTATGAAACCAAACCTTGCAAACAAGATCTGACAAAATTATGATTTTTACAGATTTTTACGGGACTACCCTTATTGAGTCCCAGTATCAAACATCCTTTTATGCCACTTATCTCAATGGCCACACCAAAGAGAAAAGTGGAGTTGTCATTCATATGGTGTTTGATCTGCACAATGTGTTCTTTCCCTTCCCCAACATCCTGTAGCACTGATGACCTTTATATAAAAAGCTTTGTATTTTAACTGTTTCTTGTATGTCCGTACTGTTTCTGCATGATGGATACTTGAGGGCAGAAATCCTCAATTAATAAAGACTCAGTTTGATGAGGATGAATCCACTTATAACATCATCAAAGAAAAGCAAAGAATGTTTATAAATAACGGGAAGCACAGCTGTAAGCATTAACATGGCCTCTACATTTCCTCAACCAATAGAAGCAAACAGGAAAGATATGATCCCCACAAAACATGCCTGGAGGGGCCTCAGCTTCTCATTTATTCACTTTCTAATAATATAGTTGATGAAACATTATCATCTTCATTTTACAAGTGAGGAAACAGTGGTCTGAATGAACTTACAAACTTTAACTTGTTCAAAATGACAAAATATCTAAAAAAAAAAAAAAAAGACTTAACCCTAGGAGCGTCTGACTCAAAGCTTGTGCCCCTTGTTACTTAGCTGTTTCACCTCCCGTTGCTGTAGAGGTGGTTATGTACCCAATTGTCTGGTATTACACTTTCATGTGAATGAGTTCTCCATGACTTATCCTTCTAGCCAGTTATTGAAAAATTGGTATATCTAATTACAGAATAAAGAGCAATATGTAAGAATAAAAGAAAAGGAGGACAATATTTGGGAGAAAGGGAACATACATGGAAGCTCCTGAAGCTATACCAGACTAGCTTGGCCTTGCCCTAGCTATGTTCATGGGTCAATGTCAGGCCTGACTTAAAACGGTGTTAGCTCCAATAATATTTTAGTATTCTTGTTAAGAGGAATTACTGTGTGTCCCCAAATAATCAATACACTACTAGGTAAAGTAGGACTCAGTTATAAAAACAGAGAAAAGTTTGGAAATTTGCAATCATGGTTAGATTCAGACATTTATAAATTTTTCAGGTTACAAAGAACTACTAGACAAAAGACGTAAAGGGAACAGCTCCGAAACCATCTTTAAAGCCTGGGTTTTAAGGGAATGTAGAACTTTAGTACTACTGGTTACAAAGGCAGTTAGATGAAAACATAGAGCATGTCATAGGAAAGTTCAATGACTGGAGGAAGGTGTTATAAAAAATGACAATATTGTAACAAAATGCCATGAATTTCACTTAGCATCTTAACATAATTTAAGAACTGTACCATATTAGCATAGCAGTAAATTTTTTCCAGTTAAAGCAAATACTATATGGGGAAAGAGTTATCATATTGTTAGATATTTACTGTGTGCTAACAATGCTACCCATGAAATATACAAACTTCACCCACCGGGCTTAAAAACCGTATGAAATATAGTCATATTATACATAGCATCACAATTACTTTCAGCTATTGATAATATATTTCTACTCCACACATATGCATGTTTTGGCAACTGCCAAAAAATAGTTCAAGCTAATTCCCTAAAGACTTAATCCATGTTGAAATGGGTCCTTAAAAAAGCTGATAGCATACTTTGTACAACAGAGCACAGTAACAAAGGGTCACACTTAAAAGATATGCATATGAAGCTACATTCCTCTTTCACACATCTTGTCTGCATTTTCAAAATTGAATAATAAGCATGATATTTTTAACAAGATAATTTTCACTTCCTTTGCATATAATAAAAATGTCAGAATCTTAACTTTTTATGCCTACATAATGGATTACAAGGTTATAAAAATGTATTCAATATAAAGGTTTCCAAGAGTTTTATAATAAAATGGCCAGGAGAAACGAAAATGAGATTAGAAACTGAAAGAACTAGGTTCTAGTCCAAGGTCTGCCACAAACTAGTTGTGTGACCTTGACTGGCAAGTCTACGATCTTCAAGCAGCCAAAACCCAACTGAGCAGAGCTGACACAGAAGTTGAAACTTATGATCCCTAGGCTAGTACCTTAACCACACTGAAGTTCATATTCTGATCTATAAATTGAGATACTTGACTTCTGACTTACCCTGAGACCCTGACACTCATAACCACAATGAGCAGAGGGAGAAGTTTAACAACCGATGAGCATTATTCCTATAAAATCTGTGAGACTCCTTTAGGTCCTCCATTTTTTTCAAAGCAAAAATGCCTAATTTGCTGTGTATAGGATTTTTTTTTTAATTTTTTTTCAACGTTTTTTATTTATTTTTGGGACAGAGAGAGACAGAGCATGAACAGGGGAGGGGCAGAGAGAGAGGGAGACACAGAATCGGAAACAGGCTCCAGGCTCCGAGCCATTAGCCCAGAGCCTGACGCGGGGCTCGAACTCACAGACCGCGAGATCGTGACCTGGCTGAAGTCGGACGCTTAACCGACTGCGCCACCCAGGTGCCCCTAGGATTTTTAATTAATAGAAGATGAGCGTATCCCAGCTAGACATCAGCCATGGTTACAGGCAAATATTTACCTAGTACATTGAAAGAGCTCTATATATGTTGTTTGACCAGTGGACTACTGACATGATGCACGACCAGGGCCCAGAAAAAGAGACTAAGTAAATTCTCTCTAGATTCTGAGATTTCCAAAGGTAATATACACACAGATAATCTGTATATATTTGGATAAAATATAAGATATATTCAGAATTATTCCTAACAGGTACTCTTTTCTAAAGACAAAAATCTCTTACTTGCTAATTTTTGGCTTTTTTATTTAAAGACTACATATTAAAAATCCAAAAGGAATTGTTTGTTTACATGAATATATATCAAATGTTCTTACAATTTAGCAACTTTTATTGATAATTATAACCATTAAAAGCTTAGTCTTTAAAAAAATGGAGTACATATAGATTAGCCTAAATTGGAGTACCCAGAAAATGTTTATACATATAACTTTCGGCCAAAATTCACAGTATGAAAAGTCTATCACAAGAGTCACATCTTTATATTAGTAACAGCTTACATTCCTGAGCACTTAGCAGGTGCTAATAAGCTCTTTGAATTATTATATTTTTAAATCTTCAAAATAACCCTATGAGGTAGGAACTTCTTATCTGCAAATGCAGTTGATTAAGTCATATATACTTTCAGCCTATGCTGAGAGCTAAAGGATACTACCTTGGAGATTACATAGGTTCATTCTTCCTCTCCTTTTTTCAATTAATAAAAAGGAAGCAAAGAAATAATAATATGATAAATATCAAGGCCACAGATTCACTCAGCATATAAGCATGGAACTGTCCAAACCCAAACCCCAAACCACACCCAACCATCTGCATTTCCATTCTATCTACCATGAACTAGGAAACTAAACTTATTGAACTAGGAGACACCTTCTATATGTCACACACTGTTATATACAATTCAATCTCATGTAACCCTCACCACTGCCCTAGATGTATATGACTAGCCCCATCTTACAGATGAAAAAACTGAATAACTTACAGTAGGTAGTCAAAGAGTGGTAAATCAGGCCTCTGATGCCAAAGTCAGTATTCCCTAGGGTGTACCCCAGCATTTCTACAGCATAGACACAACTCATATTCAGAGTTATGATCAGAAGCCATCAAGACAAGGTAAAGATATAGTCAATATAGTACATAAAGAAGAAAGGGAAATAGAACATCTTAGAAGAAATTGAGTGTAGTTTCAAAAGAAAAATTACAACAAATGTGGGGTAAAATTTTACTATAGAATAATATTTGCTTTTTTATCTAAATTACTCAAAAAAAATAAATTACTCCATGTGGTAACAAGAGTGGTGTTTATATTAAACTCACAATAACCTTCAAAAGATATTATAATTTATATTTGATAGACCATTGGAATCCTAGCTCTAAAAAAAAGTATGCTTCATGAAAACGGACTTGGAATAGATGAATTTATAGGCACTTTTCTAAAAGTAATAATATTTGTTTACAATGTTCAGTCATTATTCATGTTAGGATATAATTAAAAATAAAAGGGAATAAAAATATTAGAATATGATCAGGAATGTGTTATAAAAGAAGTTTACCAAGATTTTATCTTGTTTTATTTTCCAAGGATCATAATGTCTCAAAATACTTATATTGTCCTTCCAGGGAGGTAAGGTATGGCTTGTTCAAAGAAGACAGTAAAGAGAAGAACTGAACAGTTCTTGACTTTTATTCCTTTTATATTTAAACTAACTGGATCTGAAGGTTTTTAATTATCAAGCAGTATGCTTAAACTGAAAATGTTTCTTAACACACTTTTCTTCTGAAGTAGTACAAATTAAGGATATTAAAAGGAAATTTTTTCCTGTATGGTTGAATGGCTTATAAAAGCAACTGTGTATCACTGTATTCTAAATTCACCTTACTCTTCACATCCCTTCAATGATACAACCATTGAAGAACAAAGATGAGGCGCAACGAATTATAACTTTCTCAAAACAGAGTGCTTTCTGTTAAAGCCTTCGTATTTCCTAATCCAGTAGACAGAAAGAGGTCTGAGGTCTGCGTTTTCCATTCCAAGAGTGTCAATTACATTGTAAAACCTGTCAAAGAGCATAGGATTACTAGCTAGAACATTTAGAAACAAATTTGTATCTTTAAAGATTGCAGTCCCAGCAGAGTGTTAATCCCATTACGTAAGGAAAGGTTTGAGGTTGACTCTCTAAATGGATTGTAAAAGGTAGGCAGTTGCTTGTGTGTCTCAAATATGTTCTCTACAGGAGGGCACCAGCAGCTCAGAGTGGCTTCAAATGTCTTCTCATTGCAATTTTTTTTTAAACTTTACCCTCTCTCTATAGAGTCATACAAGCTTCTCTTATTTTATGCCAAACACACCAACAAAAAGATTTAAATTGTAATTAATTATGGCACAGTATAAACAATGAAAGAATTCTGGACATCCATTCTTCCTCAAGTCCCTTGTATCAGAAAGCTAAAACATTACATACAGAGGGCATTATCGGTTTAGGAAGAAAGCTCCTCATTCTACATACTGCCTTAGCTTAAGTTATTCTAATTTACAAGAAAGCATGGGGAGTAACAAGTCTTCAAGTAAAAAAAAAAAAAAAAAAAAAAAAAAAAAAAAAAAAACTATTAGAATAGGCTTTCAATAACTTCAAACAAAATAAAATTTTATTACATTATTTTAGATCTCCAGATGACAAGAGATGTGTAGACATTTAGTAAAAATAGTAAGTTATAACAGCAACTAACATTTTTGAAGCTTACTTTGAAACAGTTTGCAAATATTGGATTCTTATCTTTATTTTAAATTGTGAAAAACATGACTCCATTGGGTTAAATAATTTATCCAAAATTACAATGCCAGAAAGTGGTAAAGTCAGAATTCAAGCCCAGCTTTTACAATGCATAAATCACTTTCATAATCTTATTTACATATCACAGTACTTTAGAAAGTAGGATTAGTCTCCTATTTACTCATTAACTGTGGTGAAATTGAGACTCAAAGAGGTTCCATGACTTGGCCAAGTCCACACAGTCTGTACTCTTGGAGCTTGAATTTTAGGCTACATTAAATGGTCTCCTGGGGCCACATAAGATGGTCTTTCTGGCATATCATGCTGCTATTAAAATCTGACATTAGATATTTGATCTCATACACAGGCAAACAGTAAATGGCCAGGTTACTATTAAACATGTCATTGATTCTCTTCTGATTCTGTTGTCTTCAACTATTAAGAATATATTTGATTTACATAATATATAATTTCCTACCCAAGACTTAGATCTAAATTTTGCAATGTTGAACAAAAGATAATAGTATTATAGAATCTAAAATCATTTCTCTCTAGAGAGATCCATTATCCAAGGTTTCTTCTCAGGAGTCCAATAAGGAAATATTTGATGTTTAAAATATAATTATTAGCCATTTAATTCGTATGTTTGAGTATGACTTAGATTTTTCTATTTTCTGTTAACTTACACAAGAGGCTGACTATGTTACAACTCAGAGCCTGAGGGCTCCCAAAGACCATCATTGTTCAAGTAGAAAAGGCAGTGTCTCCCCTACTGTTGAGTTTCTGGGATCTTAGGAAGTCCAAAGAGATCTTTCATTAACTAATGGGTAATTTCCTATTCCTGACCATTTCAGCATCTGACAGGGTCTCTGAAGTCTAACTTGCCATCTAGACATAGGTCAGCAACAATATGGTAACTACAAGGATTAGAACATAAAAGTGTTTGTTTACAAAAGCCCGTATTGTATAAAGTTTACATTTCTTAATAAAAGAATTAAATTTTTAAGTAATTTATTTCTCACAATTTTTTTTTTAATTTTTTTTTTTCAACGTTTTTAAAATTTATTTTTGGGACAGAGAGAGACAGAGAATGAACGGGGGAGGGGCAGAGAGAGAGGGAGACACAGAATTGGAAACAGGCTCCAGGCTCCGAGCCATCAGCCCAGAGCCTGACGCGGGGCTCGAACTCACGGACCGCGAGATCGTGACCTGGCTGAAGTCGGACGCTTAACCGACTGCGCCACCCAGGCGCCCCTATTTCTCACAATTTTTAAGTAATTTATTTCTACTCCCATAAAACTAATTAGGAAACACTGTCACTTGTATTTAACAGTTTTGAAGCTTCCTTTGCCTCACCCAAAGGAAACAAAACATTTAGCATGTATTAAGCAGGAAGCACAACTTCACAAACAGAATGGTTACAGCAAAAGAGTAAACTTAATAACAGAAAAGTAACCAGATGCCACCTATCACAGTTATATATGGTACCAATTAATTACACTCAGCTTTTTAATATTTTAAGTGCTGGGAAAATATTTAAAGTCAAAACTTGGAGGATTCTATATTTGGTGTGAAGGAGTTTAAATACACAGTGACTATTCATCCTAGTGACTATAACAAATGACAACTTCCATTTGTACAGAGAATGGATAAGATAAAGCACCATAGCTATCAAGTTTTGGCTGGATTCATTATAAAATTCTATTCTCAATAGGTTTATTAAAATGTTCTAAGAATAAATACCACATATTTGGAAATGTTTGCAGAACCCTTCTCCCATGGAATATCTATTTGGTTTCACAAGCTATGCTCATGAACACTTGTCTCTTATTTTCCTAAATATTTATGAATAACAGTCTTTAACTCAAAAGCGTTTTTCTTGGCATAGTTCTTCCAGATGCAGCATCAAGTATGGTCTGGAATTAAGGATCAAGTAGCATCTTTAATGCTGCTTTCCTAAACCATCTGCTAGTTTTGGGAGGTTTTAATAAACCAAATGTCATCTTAAATGTTTCCATTTCCAATGCTCCTAACCACAATAAAAGCGTTAGGTTAAATTAATGCTTAATAAACTAGGAACACACAAAGAAAAGATTAAGTAATGAAAGTTGAAGTATTTTTCTCCTAAACAGAGAAGGGAGCAAAACTCTTTTCCAGGGTCAGAGTCTATTTGATATATAGTTAGTTTCCTTTTGTGACTTGATTATCCCAAGTTCAGACTCTGCCTTACAAAGTAGAAGTGAGAACAGGAATGTAAAGATTTATAGTAAATTTAAACTCAAGACCACTGGTACCAATCACTGCAGTTTCTTTCTTCATGGCCACTCTTGGGGAGAAAAATGCCCATAGAAAAAGAGAGGATCCTTAACTCTAATTCCTAGGCAAGTATGCTCTACGACTCCTTAGTTTTAACTGTTCACCCTGATTGTAGTTTGACATCTGTTCCAGGGCTCCTTCCAGGAATCAAGTCACAGATGCAAGAAAGATTGGATCATCCAGTTGTTCAGTCTTTCCTGTCTAATTAATTCCCACATGAAAGTTCTACATGATGGTCACATACTTAAAATGAAACATTCTAAGGAGAAAAAAAATTTATTTTAGCCTTTGATTTTAAAATTAGGGGAACTATATACCATTAATTCCTACTTATATTTTTAAAAATCTTTTTAAATTTTCATGTAACTCTCTTCCCTTAAAGTGAGTTAAGATCTTGTAGCAGTTTATGACTGTTTTAACCTAATGTGGCTAAACAAACATTGTGATTTTATTCTGATCCCGTCCCAACATCCCATATTCCTAAGACTCTCAGCTTTGATAACACAAATGTGAGAGATCTAGTTCTAAAGGAGCTAATGCTTTTTCCTCATAGTTTTTCTATCTTCTCTATAATTCCATACTCTTCATTCATTCTCCTCTTCTCCACCAAAATTATATTTCAAAAGATAACTTCTGAGAATTTTTTTTCAATATTGTAGAATTCTGTAGAAATATTCTTTATCATGTCCATCTGGAAAAGTTTAAATATTCATTAGTCAGACGTTACA
Source organism: Neofelis nebulosa (assembly GCF_028018385.1). Classification (NCBI taxonomy): domain Eukaryota; kingdom Metazoa; phylum Chordata; class Mammalia; order Carnivora; family Felidae; genus Neofelis; species Neofelis nebulosa. Next base: position 76,485,388 of record NC_080782.1, read on the forward strand.
CAAGGATGGCAGTGGGAAAACAGCAACTTGGCTGAACTTCATTCAAACTTACACTGTTATCCTCAAACTATATTATACACCCAGTCATTGTATTTTGGGACTGTGGTAAGAGGAGTTAACAAATTAAATGAAAACATTCAAAATACACCACAGTTTCTGTGACCTGGTGTCAACATTCAGATTTAACTGAGGAGCCTAAAAACTTGGGATTATGGGCTTCTCTTCACTGCCCATTTGGAGATGCATTCATCTTAGAGTTTAGAACATAATCTGGCCTCCCACTGAACTACACTACAAAGAATGGAGCATTTTAAATTTGGACAGAGTACCTTACAAACATATTTATTTTCTTCCTAAAGTTTTAAATCCCACCCCTTTCATCCTCAAGATCTCAGACATCACCACTGCCCATAACCTATTTTTGTTCTATCAGAACTCTTAGATTGGACACATTTAGATATTGAAAGTCAAATCAAACCTCTTGGGCACTTTGGAATTAGATTCACCTGGGAGGCAGGACCCTTTCTAGGGCCAGTTTTGCCTTTTGGATTTTGGAAACAAGTAACATTGGCACAGACTTTAAGAACTTAGGGGACCGAGGAGGAAAAAAAAGACCAAAAATAACCAACAGTAAATCAGCATGGCCCAGAATGAATTCAAACCAGCAAAAAACCAAGGTTGGATAACTTGGATAATGGCATCAGGATAGTGCAGAATATAAGGAGTGTCAGGAGCAGGGCAGGAACTGCTGCCCTCCCTTCTCTTTTGCTTCTTTCCATGCTTAATACTTCATCTCTTAAGCTATGCATTATTCCGACTTCTTTCACCTACTCCTTCTCTTCCAATCTTCCTCATCTTGTTTAAATGCAAGACATTTTAGTAAAATGCATTTTTAATTATATTATCTTTGAATCCTGGTGTCGTATAATAGCAGATCATGTATTGCCAACCACTTATTTAACTTATACACTTGGATATAACAAAAACAACAAAAATTTCGATCAACGTCACTCAATTTGCTGTTGGCATGCATGGGTAAGTTAGGTGAAAGGTGACAATGAAATAATGGTTTAAGATTTTAACCAAAGATTAAAAAAAAGAAAAAAAACACCTTTTTGGATAAAAATTTTAAATAAGAACAAAAGGTTTTTAAGGAACAGCCCAAAGTATACTTAATGCATCATCTCTTTAGGAAAGGGGTGAAAATGTAGGTGATTGTTTAATTGGCGAAACAATTATAGTGATATAAACTTGGTTTGTGTAACCAATATTTATGGGGTGTTAACTATGTGCCAGGAACTGTCTAGACATGCCAGACTCACACAATAACTGCCATATTAAAAAAAAAACTGAGGGAAATTTGAAGAAATAGCAGAGATAATTTTTTAAAGAAAGGATAAAGAAAAATGTGACGCAACTTAAAAAAGACAAGGAAAAAGAAAAAAAATGTAATAGTCTAAAAACTATCTTAAGAAATAAAAACAGTTGGGGTGCCTGGCTGGCTCATTTAGTGGAGCATGAAAGTCTTGATCTCGGGGTTGTGAGTTCAAGTTCCATGCTGGGTACGCAGATTACTTAAAAATAATAAAAAATCTTTAGAAAAAGAAATGAAAATAGTTAAGGGAAGCAAAATAGTATTTTATCGCACACAAAAAAGCAGGGTCTATTACTGGGCTATCTTTTATATATTTATCACATTTGACCCTCCACCTTCCTGATACAGCACCTTTCTTAAACCCTTAGACCATACCTAGAGTTTGTTACATGGAATTTCTACACTGATTTGAGATACTTTAAAAAAATATATCACATCTTTTTCTCTTTGCTCTGTTTGAATTAAATGCACATCTTAAATATACAATTCAATGAATTTTAATGAATTATACACCTGTGCCATCACCACATCAGTAGGAACTTCTAGTCCAACCAATCCCCACACCACCAGGGGGAACCTCTCTTCGTATCTCTTTCCCCATTTTTAAGTTTTCCTTGTAGTTAACTTTGTGTGGACAGGCCTCATATCTGCTCAGCTAAACTGTAAGCTCCTTATCATCACCAACTTTTCTCAGAGCTAGTAGGGACTCTAGAACTGGTGACCCAACTCCCTCACATGACCAACAAGAAAACGAAGAACAGAAAGTTAGCATAAATCCTGGGACTAAGACAAGGGAACTCATGTTCTCTCAGGCCAGTACACTTTCTATCATGTTTGAAGTAAAAGACTCACTTTTCCACATCCCATTCAACACCTTGTCCAGGTGCTCAGAAATCTCTTTTAACTGGAAAAAAATTATTGAGATGAAACATCTTTTCCCCTAAGAAGCACTTTTCCTCCCCTTGTCTCTCGGTTGTCCATCAGCACTTGGACTGGACATGAGTGGGGGGGGATACACATTGGACACTGGGATGAGGAGGAAGCCAGGTGGGCAACCATGGCAGGGAGTCCATACCAGTCATGGGTGCATGTCTAGAGCAGTCTGCCCTCTGCTCAGTCTCTCCCAAACATAAATGCCCTTCTCAGCTTTTTTCCCCTCTTTTCAGTTTAACACTTCATTGTGACACCATCTTCTCAGTCTCCTCTGCTGCCCTTTCTTGGGTTTAATCTGGAGAGGATGAGGTTGGAGGGGACATGTACTCTTCACACGCAGGACACTTCTAGGAGCCAGGTGGGTCTAAATGGCACTAGGGAACAGTAATCTGGAGCCCATCTTCCCACAGTAATCTCAATCCCTCTACTGGATTAGCTGGGTTATGGGATTCCTCATTTGCAAAATGAATAATAATAGGGTTTCTGTAGGAATGAACTAAGAATGTACTTAGAAAACCGTCAGGCACACACGAAGTCTTCAATAAATGTTGGTTGTTATTAGCCAAGTGACAACTGCCAAAGTTCTCTGGAGATCCACACTAGATAGATAATCATAATGAGATGGATATTGGCAAATGTAAACTATATAGAAAATATTGACACAGAATAAAACTGTCACAGAAAGAAGAAACAGGTTGGGAAAGGAGACAAGGTAAGTTACAGAAGGAGAATTTAAGCAAATGACTGTATGTTCAGGTGCTCTGGGGTGCCTCTCAATTTGGAAACTCCTTTCTCTGCATTTCTGCAGCACTTTGTTTATGGTTCTTATCCTAATCTGTTTTGTTAAATCAAAATTATTCCCATCCTTCCCCTTCGGAGAATGTAAGATCATTGGGATAAATGTTTTCTACATAAACTAAAATGCATTTTACGTAACTAAAATTAAAACTTTTCTTCTTTCCCACCCCTACTCTTTGCCTGGAAACACTGCAAGCTTGAACAGAGGTGATTATATATTCAAACAAAATGAGAAACTAATCCAAAGTTTTATCTTTAAAAGTTTCTGGTAATAGAAGATGATAGATTTCTATACATACATAATTATTTTCTTTCTTTTCTGTATTCTCCCTTCCACAACTCATCGTATTTTTCCGTCCAACTGGGAAGTGATTACCTTTACCAATTTAATCTTCAAATGCTTGTCAAAGTCCCCAAAGTCACTTGCCCTTTACTGTAAGTGGGTTTCCACAGAAAGCATGAGCAATGAGTGTATTCCACGTTCTTCAGAATGATTTTCAATCCAACTCCTTTATTCTTTGTGCTAACATTCTGTGAGCAACAGTCTCCTTCATTCACTTGCCCCCACAAGTGCGGTAGACCATGTTTTTCATTTGGCACTCAGAACTATGTATCCATTTGGACAGGGAAGGGGGAAGTCAAATCAGTTTTCCATTATTTAATTATATATAGAATTCATGTGGGGCACCTGGGTGGCTCAGTCGGTTGAGCGTCCGACTTCAGCTCAGGTCACGATCTGACGGTTCGTGAGTTCGAGCCCCACGACAGGCTCTAGGCTGATGGCTCAGAGCCTGGAGCCTGCTTCCGATTCTGTGTCTCCCTCTCTCTCTGCCCCTCCCCCATTCATGCTCTGTCTCTCTCTGTCTCAAAAATAAATAAACATTAAAAAAAAATTTTTTTTAAATAAAAAAAAAGAATTCATGTTATTATGAATACATGTGCAGTCTTTACAAATCTAGACTGTTTGCACAAGTATCATAGATTCCAAAATACATTTCCAGGAATATGAAATAACTATATTTTTCTTCTTTTTAAAAAATGTCCTTATTTCGGTGCTTCCAATGCCTTAAATGTATGTTTTCTACATAACAATCAACCCCCATTCATTCGGCTGCATCAAAATTGGATGAGCATAAATTTCTATCCATTTCTTACCCTGATATCTAAATAAGCACCATTCATCATAATTTATTTCTAACAGTTATAAATACACAATTTTTTAAAATTAGCATATTCTTCTAAATGATTTTTGTGTTGGGTTTAGGAGACAGCATACTGAAGAATTTTTATTTGTAACTAGTGCTTGCACTAATAGTTCAAAACACAGGACCCTGATTTAAAATCATCTCTAATAACCTCGCTAAAAACAAAACGCCCCATCAGCTCAATTTGTTTAGAAATTTTAACTTTGTAAGGTATGGTGACTTTATGTTATGCTCCAAATATTTTAAGCAGAGGAAGGAAGTGGTGAATTAAAAAACATATATTAATTAATGAATATTTCATCAAGTTGCAAACCAACTGTCTTGAAAACCCTTATATATTATACGTAACTTTACATAAGTCATTTGGTGGCTTCAGCAAGAGGAATATACTCTATTTAAACTGGCTCATGTGATGATCAGGAAATTCTGCTGCGACCCCCCTCTCCAAGCTGACTGAAGGCAGATGGTGCTGACATGTTCAGCTGAGGGAAGCGTTGATCACAGACTATCTGCCAATCAAACACTTGGGAAAGAAATGAGCTCCATCTGTGTTTTAATTACTACAGCAAAACCATCCAGTGTAACTGCCAGAGCTGCACATTTTCAGAGTACAAGAGACATAACACGTAATTTCTTTCAAAAACTAAAGTAGAAATTGCCATGTACTAGAAAAAAAAAAGAGCACTGTCAATTAAGAACAAAATCTAGTGATAGTGTGAATATCTTCTCAAAAATACTTCTATTTTACCTCAGCTTTATGTTATACTCTTTTTCTAAGGCAATTCTAATGTGCATGAGAGAATTATATACACAAAAGAGGTAATCATTGAAAAGTAAAATATGATCCAAATATTCTGGACACCAAAGAGTAATCCTACTAAAATTCAATAAAATGAGAAAATCTCATTTATTGTAATATGCAAATTTATATTATTGTGTTTTTGTAATTACATAGTATATATTATACTTGTTAATATATCTTTAGATTATTTTAAAAATTCATGTCAGTAAGAGAAATACCAGAGCTTTCAAAACGTTTCTGGTAAGTGACAGACACCCTGTTCATTTTCTCCCAAATAATATTAGGCTGTTTGGTTATCGTGCTATTATTCTCGTAAATGAGTTCATTCTGGGACTCACCTTATTTCATCACCATGTGGACAGGAAGTGTAGAAGTACAGACAGTACTTGGACTTTGCACTTCCACCCTGGATGTGTTCAGGGGCTCCCCATGACTGGGATGGGCAAGCAAGCAAGAAGAGTATAGGGAGGGATTAAAGGGAAAGAGGTCTCTTTTGCCTTAACATTTTGTATTCTCCCAACTCAGTCTTCCCTGCCACCTCTCACTAGCACCAAATATTTAGCATCAAGGATTATAGAGTAACTTCAGGGATTCACAGCGACCTCAAAGTTTTAGTTACGTTTTGAAGTTTGATAAACTATAGGAACATACACAAGTAATGACAGTAAAAGGATTTCTAAACTCTGTGCATTATGACAAAATAATTTCATTCATCCGATAAGCATTTATCAAGTGCTTATTATATGCTGGGTTGGAGTAAAGATGAATAAAGATGGCCCCTGCCCTAAAGGATCTCAGAGTCTAGCTAAGTGGCCAACACCGTAAGTACCTGAAGGCAAAACAAAAACATGTAATGAGACATATAAATAAAGTACATGAATGGTGGCAGAGAGGAGGGAAAGAGTAATCTTGTTGGGATTCAGGGGGACTTTCAGAAGGATAAATGCTTTCACTGAGACAAATAAGGCAGAAGTGGGGGAAGACATATCAAATGGGGGGGACAGCATGCAGAAAGGCAGGGACACCTGACAGTTCATAATGTTCCCTCCTGCCTACTTATCTCTTGGGAATGGTGATCTACAGGTCAAATGCAACCAAGAGATTATTTGGCATAGGATCTAAAAGGGACCCATTACAATTAGCCATTTGAAAATTATTGGTGACTTTTTACAGAATAGTCTTAGGTTTGAAGCAGGTTTCAAAATACATGGAAAATGAAGTGGGTAGCAGTTTAGCAGGAAGAGGAGTAGGGGAAAGGTGAAGAGGAAAGGGGAGAGAGGGAGGAAGAGGGGTGAGTATTTAAGAGGAGACAGGGTGGAGGGGCACCTGGGTGGCGCAGTCGGTTAAGCGTCCGACTTCAGCCAGGTCACGATCTCGCGGTCCGTGAGTTCGAGCCCCGCGTCAGGCTCTGGGCTGATGGCTCGGAGCCTGGAGCCTGTTTCTGATTCTGTGTCTCCCTCTCTCTCTGCCCCTCCCCCGTTCATGCTCTGTCTCTCTCTGTCCCAAAAATAAATAAAAAACGTTGAAAAAAAAAATTTAAGAGGAGACAGGGTGGAAAGAAGATTTCAGAACTAAGCAGGCTGAAATCGGACAGAAATGGCTGCTCTTAGTGGGACTGTATAAAAGTTTGGTTTATTTTTATAACTAATTGAAGAATTACGTTTCTTCAAAATTATTCATTGAATTATTCTTGATCAAGTAAAGAACTATTTCCTTTTACATTAAATAACCAAAAATGTTTATACAATCATATGTAACTTTTGCTAATCCAGTTTATTTTTTCTTATCCAAATTATCACCCACCCTTAATGATACCTACCTTCTCATATTTTTTCTCAGTTTTATCCCCAGAACAAGTAATGACAAGACAGTTAATATATGCTACCTTTTCACAGCATTGGTAAAGAAATGGTCTTGCCTTGAGCCAATTTTCATATTTGCTATGGAATTCAGATATCAATTCACTATCAGAGTCCCTTGACACAGATAATGAGTATACTAAGAGAAACACTTTCAAAATGTTCTAAAAACACAAAACTTTTAGAAATATATCACAGATCACCATTATCACCCTAAAATCACCACCATTTTATAATTATCAGAACCTTGATCCTCAAATGCTACCTCATCCACATATAAAAGGTAACTAGGTTACCAATCCAACACCAAACAATGAGATGTTTTAATAACTAGATGTTTTTATTTCCTTTTTTTTTTAACTTTAAATTCTTAGAAGACTAGAAACCACATCACCCAACTCCTTTTCCCTGCTCCAAAAAATCATGATTATTTTTTAAGGAAATATGTTCTCCATATAACAAAGTATTTATTAGGCCAACTTACTAAATGTGGAGTAGCACAAAATACATTATACTCTTTGTTATACTGCCACATCAAAGGTTGTTTTTTTTTCTCCTCCATACAAGAAAATGTATATGACTTGCTAGATTTATTTTTTTTTTTAATTTTTTTATTTTTATTTTTTTAACATTTATTTATTTTTGAGACAGAGAGAGACAGAGCATGAGCAGGGAAGGGTCAGAGAGAGAGGGAAACACAGAATCCGAAACAGGCTCCAGGCTCTGAGCTGTCAGCCCAGAGCCCGATGCAGGGCTTGAACTCACGGACCATGAGATCATGACCTGAGCCGAAGTCGGACGCCCAACCGACTAAGCCACCCAGGCGCCCCTGACTTGCTAGATTTATAATTGCAGCCTGTCATCCAATTAAATAAAACGGCGAGAAGGCAGCTATAATCCATTACAGCAATGGATATAAGGTTCAGGAAATAATAGATTCCTTATGTATGACAAAGGTGAAAATTTTAAATTAAGAGTAAAAAAGAGGAATATTAGGAAGTGACAGGTGAGTGAAAGGAAATTCTTCGATATTCATAACTTTGGAGTCTAAAAAAATCACTCCAGGCTACCAAAAACCAACTAAAGTAAACTATTTTATGCATCATTGCAAACAACCAGGAAATATTACACAATGTTTTATAATCTTCTATCTAGATACTCTATCTTGCCAGTTGTTCAGATCAAAAACCTTTGGAGTCATCCCCAGTTCTGTTTCTTTCATACCCAATCCTTTCTCTCCACTCCATCTTCAAAGTATATTCAGAATATCTCTCCACTGCTCTCTGGTCCCTAGCACCTTTCACCAAGGTTACCACAGTTCCTCCCAACTGATCATTTCCTTTCCTTGGCCGGGGTGAGCTTTAAGAAAGGCAAATCGGACCAAGTCACTCCCATGTTCAAAACTCCCACTGGCCTCTGCTCTTGCTGGGACTAAAAGGGCCCTGCACCATCTTGTCCCCATTACCTATCTGACCTCATCCCCAGCTACTCACCCTCATTCACCCCATTCCAGACACAGTGACTTCCTTGCTGTTGTTCAAACATATCTGCACACACCCAAGGCCTAGGCCCTTTCTCTTCCCTGTGGCTTAAACACTCTTTACCCAGGTCCCTCGATACCTTGTTTTTTCATCTGTCACCTCCAAAGGTTCAACCATGACCCTCAGTGAGTCATTCTCGGACCACTCAAAATAGAATTGCAAACCCAACCACAAACACTTCATCACTCCCTACCTCTACTGCCTGCTTTGTTATTTTTCTATCGGTGCTAACCATACTCAAACAGTCAATATATTTTAATTATTTGTTTATTGTCAGTTTTACACAACTAGAATACAGACTCCATAAAGGGAGGAATTTTTGTTGGTAGATCAATAGTATTGACACATAGTGGATTTGCAAAAAATATCTGTCGAATGAATCAAATCAGTTCCAGAAACAGACGGTTGCTAATGATACATAAACCTCTTCATTTCTTGTACAGTGGTTAAAAGTTTAGCCTGGTGGAAGTTTTATGAGCTTTCACTGCAACTTATGTTTTAGGTGGAAGACCATCTAACAAGCTACCTCTGAAGTAGAGTCATAACTTCAAAAAAAGACATGTCACCAAAAATCAAAAATAAGAGATAAACCCATTGGTGAGGTCAATAATTTGAATCTATCCTTAAATACCCAGAAGAAATTAATGAGATTATCTATGATGCCCACAAACACTGGCATAGCATGTAAAACAACTTTACTTAAAGCTCCTTGATTATACTACAGAAACATTTTGAATGAGCAAGGACATGCAAACTTCAGTTCTTAAAGACTATATGAAGTCAGAAAATGTAATTTCACAAAGTAATTCATAATGCATTCTGTGACTTTCTTTGCAAACATGACTAAAATAATTCAGTTTCAGTCCTAATGACTGCTCCAAACATGCCAATCCCAACACTACTAATTAGCAGCAAGCAAACACTCTACACTAGACATTATCTCTTTCACCAATACTCCAGGTTGTTGTTAGGCCCAGACTGATTTGGGAATAATTAATGTTTCTGCAAATCTAAAGATAGATATGCAAATCTAAAGCAGAGTTCACTATATTTCCATTGGCAAATACTAATAAAAGCAGGGTCATCCTTCTACTACCTTTCCCGGAACATCTTCATAGCATGAATTTAAGGGGCAGCAAGCTCCCAAGTTTGGTCAAATGTGCTCTCATCATTGAAGAAACTTGAAATGTGCATGAAAACATTGCATGAATTCATATCTCTTTAAGCTTAAGATTTCCCTAGCCTGAAATCACTTATTTCCCTCAAAACTTGCCTCCTTCAGGATTCCCCATTTCTTCTTACCTTCCCATCAAGGCTGCCATTGGGGATTAAAGAACAGTCATCTTTATCTTTTTATTCCTCCCTTATCACATACAATTGGTTGTCAAAACCTGTAGGTTCCTGTAGCAAGTCCTTAGTTTTCAACTGCATGACCTCATTATCCATTCAATTGGTCTTCTTGTCTCTGGTCTCTCTGTGATATAATCAATTATTCTTTTATGCACTGTTTCATCAACTGTCTCTCTGTCCATCTATCTATTCTCTTACCTACAGGATTAAAGTAAGTGTCAGTCTATTGTGTTTCTACTTAAAGAATTTGAATGGCTCCTAATAGTCCACTGAGTTAAATGTAGATCCCTCCACCTAGGATTTAAGGTCCTCTCTAACAATGCCCCACCATGATTACCCAATCTTACCTCCTTTTAGTTCATTTCAGTAAAGAAAGCAGCAGTTATCTTATCTCACGAAACACCTATAATCTTTCACTTCAAGTCCTTAGAGCACCTGTAGTGCTAATAAGTTCATTTACTCATCCATTTGACAAATAGTTATCTATCCCCTAATATATGCTAAACATTGTTTTCAGAGCTCAAGAGATAGCAGTGAATAAAACAAAGGTTCTTGCCCTCATGGAATTTATGTTCTGGCGGGGAAAGACAGAAAATCAACTCAATCGATAAGAAAAATATGTTAGATGATAAGCACTAAGAAAAAAAAATCGAGAAAGGGAATTAGGGATTATTGGGTACAGTTGGGCGGGACAGGCTGATAATTTTAAATAGGGTGTTAATGGAAGATTTCACAAAGAAGCAAATACCTGAAGGAGGTGAAGGTACAGCCCGGCAGATAACTGGAGGAAGAGCACTCCAGGTGCCGTAAGAGAAAATGTAAAGACCTCAGGTGGGCAACAAGTTTGGCTCACCACAGGGAGAGTGTAGAAATACAGTCCAAGGGGTAGATGGAGACCAGCTTTTTTAGGACTTAACCTCTACCCTGAATACAAGAAGCCACTGGAAGATTTTGAGAAGAGGAGAGGCACGATCTGACATGTTTTAAAACAATGATCTCAGCCAATATATTGAAATTAGACTGTAAAAGTCAGGAGACAAGTTAAATGCCTGTTGCAAGAATCTAAGCAAGAGTTAATAATGACAGCTTGGATCTGAGTGGCAGTAGCAAATATGGGGAAAGTGGTCAGCTTCTAGGTAGCATTCACAGGATAAGTAGTAGAAAAGGAAGAGAGAAGAAAAGGATGACTCCAAGGTTTTTGACCCGAGCTACTAAAACAGCACTGTCCAACAGAAGAAACATAGTGTAAGCCACACATGTTAACTTTTAATTTCTTTTTTTTTAAGTGTTTAGTGATTTATTTTGAGAGAGAGCCTATGAGTGAAGGAGAGGCAGAGGGAGAGAGAGAGAGATAATCCCAAGTAGGCTCCATGATCAGCACGGAGCCTGACACAGGGCTCGATCCCACACACAACCTTGGGGTCATGACCTGAGCCAAAATCAAGAGTTGGTGGCTTAACTGACTGAGCCACCAGGCGCCCCACTTTGAATTTTCTTATAGTCACATTTTAATAAGTAAAGGACAAAGATGAAATCAATTTTTAAAGTATATCTTATTTAGCCCAATAAAACAAAATACTATTTCAATAAGTGATCAATATAAAAATTATTAATAAGATATTGTACTTTTTTTCAAATTCTGTGAATTCTGGTGTGTATTTTACATTTACAGCACATTTACTTCAGTCTAGTCACATTTAAGTGTTCAAAAACCACATAAGGTTAGTGGCTACCATATTGGGATCTTGCAGAACTAAAATGATTAAGTGGCTTTTTCTTTCCTTTTGTAACACGGATACTAGATGTAATGGGGATGCTAGTTATAGTTTAAATTATAATAGCAAGTCATGGGAGGCAATCCAATATTCACTCATAAGAGTCATTAATAAATTATGGTACAACCAAATAGCTACTAAAAGCAAGATTCCCAAAGAACATTCAAGAGTATACAAAACATGTTCATAGTAAAGTGGGGCAGGGGGTGGGTAGGGAAGGATCACAGGAAAAAACGGTATATACAAAACGATCTCATGAATAGCAATGAGAAACACACACACACACACACGTAAGCTTGGAAAGACATATGTCAAAGTGTTAATTAACATTGATCATTTCTGGGATATTTGATAGAGGAAAGACTATAGGAAGAGTATCTGACACAGGAGGATGATCAGAAGTTTTGAATATATTACATTTAGGATGCCTATTAGACTCCCCAAGTGGAATATGTTATCTAGAGTTAAAGAGGGAGGTTCTGATCACTACTATGAATCTGGAAACTGTCAATGCTAGATAGAATTTAAAGGCAAGAAAATGTATGAGATCATTAAGAAACTGGGTTTCAACAGAAAAGAAACCAGGACCAAGGACTGCACCCTAGGATATCCAACATTTAGAGTAAGGAGGACTGTAAAGAGTCCTAAGCTCTAAGGAGGTGAAGGACCAGCCAACAAGACTGGGAAGGACAGCAAGTTAGGTTGAAAGAAAACAAAAAGAATGTGGTAGTTGTAGAAGTAGAAAATGAAAATGACCACCTTTTCAAAAGATACTTCAAGTAACATCCAAGGAGAACTGAGAACTGACCAAGGTATTGACTTGAAAGTGAGTCACGGTCCTGACATGAGCAGGTTTGGTGGAGAAGGGGGCTCCAAAAGAAGTGCGTTCAAGACAGACCAGGAGGAAATGAACTGCAGAAAAATTCAACAACCACACTTGAGCATTCTGCTGTGTAGGAGGGCAAAGAAAGACGGTGTATGAGGGTAGAATCATAGCCTTATGTTCTCAGGTTCTCTCTCCCACTCTGATGTAAGTTTCTTAAAAGAGGGATTGTCTGAGCCCAGTATTAACTTTTGCAGCAACGAATTAAAAATATGTGCCTAGCAACAATATAGTAATTTTACACAAGCTGGCATACTGAATGCTGAGGTAAATCAATGGATTAACATGAAAGTTAATTCATGATTCAAATCATCGATTGGTGAAAACTTCAACTCAGGGTAAACACCTCTGAAAAGTAACTGCAATCTGATAATTACTGGGTGTCATGAAGCCTAAGTAAAAATTCCTCAGTGAACACTTTCATCAAGGATGCTTTTTCTTTTTGCCAAATTTCGCATTTAAAAACTACTAACCACTACATTTCTTTGACATTACTGCAAAGATGAAAAAATCCCAAACACTGAAACTTCAGGCAGATAACCAGTGAGTTATCTGCTAGGACACAAAAAGACCATAGACTGTAAACCAAATCAATATAGGAGATTGTTACAGTGAAAAATACAACGACAAGAAAAATCAATTCTTCTTCAAACTTCCAACATTTTACTACGTCTGGGCAAATTTCAGGCTATTGTTTCTGCACAATCAGTCTTTCAACAATGGTTCAATTTTACTGGAAAGTCCTCATAGAGTTAACATATTAGGAGGCAATTCTAGATAACTATTATCAAGCCTAATATATGTTGCTTCTTGGCATAAAAAAAAATCTTGGGCTCTTTAAGTTTCATTTAGAAAACACACATTGTTTCTAAATAGTAAGTAAAGAATTCACTTTCCAAGTTTAGCACCCAAGATTGAGAAATGATGGCCAGAGAATGGGCAGGGTAACAGAATAGTTGAGGTGATCTCTAAGAAATGTAAGGTTTTGAGGTTTTTGCACTTGGGTGTTAGCCATTTGAAAAGGATACACTGGTAACTTAGTGCAGAAGTTTCAATGTGCAAATATTGCAATCCATTTCCCTCACCATAAAACGCCTTATGAAACAGTCAAAATAATTCTGCTGGTGCTGCTTCTTTACCTTGTCCTATCAACTTAACAAGACTCCAGTGTCTCAACACAATCAGTGCTCTCAGTTCCTTTTCCTGGTTTACAAAATCGACCTTCAATTTCTTTTCTCTAGAACCAGTCATGCCTCTTCCTTCTGCCCTGTCTCTCCTTTAATTTTACCTGCCTTCCACCCACAGAAGAGACTGATAACTATACAATCAAGGCTCTGCAGCGGGAGAAAGGGAGAGGCAGAGGCCTCCAAGTGTAGCATGATGCTTTACACTCCATAGGGATCCCATAAACAGGAGGTGGGCTGCTTGCATTAAATATTATAGGGAGCCTAAAGGAAGAGGCAAACAAGAGTAAAGAGAAGGACTGACATAGGAAGCATTCATTGTGAAGTAACTCCATGTATGTCAGCATGTGCATGTTACTTGTGTGGGTAATAAGGAAGAGAAAGACATTCTACAACAGAAAAAACACAAAGTATGTGAGTTTTAAGTCAGGCAAGTGAGTGGCTCAGTTGGTTAAGCGTCCGACTTCAGTCGGGTCATGATCTCGTGGCTTGTGCGTTCGAGCCCCACATTGGGCTCTGTGCTGACAGCTCAGAGCCTAGAGCCTGCTTCTGATTCTGTCTCCCTATATCTCTGCTCCTCCCCTGTTCACTCTCTCTCTCAAAAATTAAGAAACATCAAAAAAAATTTTTTTAAGTCAGGCAAGTAGGACCAAAAAGGTGGGAGGATAAAATGCTTAACAGCATAACAATAAGTCTGCCACCAAGTAAATACATCAACTCATTTACCATTTTTTTTTTAACATTTTATTTATTTTTGAGACAGGGAGAGACAGAGCATGAACGGGGGAGAGTCAGAGAGAGGGAGACACAGAATCTGAAACAGGCTCCAGGCTCTGAGCTGTCAGCACAGAGCCCGACGCGGGGCTCAAACTCACCGAACGTGAGATCATGACCTGAGCCGAAGTCGGCCGCTTAACCGACTGAGCCACCCAGGTGCCCCTCGTTTACCATTTTTAAAAACATTACTTTTCAGTAGAATGTAAATAAAATGACTTTATCAAATTCCAACTGGAACCTGCCACTTGGTAAAAATAACCATGAAAATAAGACAATATGGGTTATTAAGTGATAAGAAAGTTACTGTCCATATGTAGTTCCTCTTTCAGCAGAAACTCCTTGAAATACAAGGTCACATCGTCCTTTGATTAATTCTGCATTGTGTTTAGTGCACCACCATGCACGTGACAGCATTCAATAGTAATCACTGAGATTCCACTTTGATTGAAGAGGACAAGACTGACCTTTGCCAACAAAGGAAAACAATGCCACCTGACTCCTGTCATACTCTAATATTCCAATTGGTAAGTTACATTCATCTGTCACTGTCTCTCCTAAGACTCTAGGGAAAACTTTAAACTTAACTTGTGGTATGTATTTGGTAACAGAAGGTTTCAATTTAGCTAAATCATTGGTGAGCTCATTCCCTTACTTAGGAATATTGAAGGCCGCATGATGGTCTGCAATTGCCTCCCCTCTCCAACACCCTTGGAACGGGAAGAAAGCACCTGAGAACAGCTCTATTTTCTAGCATGACTGTGGCTAAATCCCAGGAATCAACCTCCTAACCCCCAACATAGGCTTACTTGTTGTAAAGTCATCTAGGATACAATAAGAACCAGGCATGAGAAGTGGTGCTAAGCTTTCCAGCCTCTTGGCTGGTCTTGTGGTGCCCTCCTCACTGCAACCCCCTGACAGAAGATGGCAAGACTCTCTCCCTGTGCCTTTTGTCATTTAAGTACTGCTGCTCTGACTTTGCCCCCCAGCCCCACCACAGATTTTGCAAGCAGAATGGGAACCATTTATTTCCATTAATACTCGCTCCAAAGAAGGAGTTAATGAAAAAAATTGGTCCATGGTTATAGAATCGTGCTTCCATAGCAGAAATTGACAGAAACAGGGGCATTCCACAAATTAAAATAACAGAACTTTCTTCATAAAAATTTCAATAATTGCTTTCCTTTTTGCAAGGCTCACCTATTTTAAGGACAGAAGTCAAATTAAAGCAACAATTAAAGGAAAACAATGGAATGCAAGGTCAGTGAGGAAAGTGAGTAGAGCTTGTGGTGGTTCTCTGATCTACAAAGGCTTTGGAACAAGAAAGATTTAGGATAACTGCCTAGTTCCATCCTTTCTTTGGTGATTGCCTTTACTCCCATTGCCTGAGAAAATCCCCCTAGAAATAAAACCGAGCTGGTTTTCAAAACAGTCTGTGAGAAATCATAACAATCTTTTAAGTTTCGATTTTGAAGTTTCCTTCCACCTTATCCACCACTCACTGACCACATATGATTCAGAACCTCAAAACTCTCATCTCCATTAATTAGCTCCTTTATCTCTGATTTCTCTCAAAGATAAGCTTTTAAGATAATTTTTAACAAAGTTAAAGGATCGGCAAAGCAACTGAGCCAGTTCAAAATGATTTAAAGATTAAATAGTCTCTTCTATCAGAGAAGGCAGCTGCTCCATGATTTTTTTTTTTTTAAGGAAACAAAGAGATTTAATCTCTAATGTACTATAGCTGGGGAATTCAGTATTGAGTATTGTGTACACATTTTTTTTAATGTTTAAAAGTGTTTGTGTTTTCTTCATTTATATTAGCATTTAACACATACTATTGATAAAAGTAAACATTGAAGTGAGTTTAATATGAGCATGAAGAAACTTTCAACTAAATTTTTAGAGATATTTTCTATAGATGCACAGCTATTTTGTTATCAAATTGTTTAGCTGATTTTATTTTCAACTTCATTGTCAAATAACACCTTTCTTTTAATAATGATATTTTTATTGAAAAATAAATCCCATGATGGGATGAAATCAGATTATGCTTTTATATAGAATCCTAAGGATGTTGCACCCCTCTAGTACCAAAAGGACCCATAGTTACTTCTTACAAAGAAATGTGCCTTCCACAAGCTCATGTCTTCTAAGCAAGGGTCGTAAGGTAGTGTTCAGTTTTCCTTAGAAAATGATTCCAAAAATAAAAAGGAATATGAGAAAGAATATAGCTGATTTTCTTCCCATTCTTTTCCTTCAGAGAACCACAGCAAAAAGTAATTTTAGGCTTTCTGTCCAAAAGTAATATGCTACAGTTCTCTCTCCTCTGCATCTTTTACCACTGGTGTTTAGCAAAGAAGTTTTAAAAACTACTGTTAGATATAAATGACCTAATGCTTAGTATGGATGGATACATGTGCCATGAATTGGCTCAAATCTATGATAAACACAGGATATGAACAATAAAATAAACTATTTTTGCAGCTGTTGGCCTCAAGTCTAGTGTTATTGATTGTGGGAATATATTGTGCCTTTCCTAGGAAACCAGTTAGGGCATACCTGTCAGATTCATCTGCTGTGTCTTTTGACGCAAATGGCTTAACGGCAGATCAATGAATGACAGCGTTATTCAAAACTCAGGGTTACCAGGGCTCACCTTTGCGTCTGGCAGCCCCACCATTACCCTTCAGTATCTAAAGAAACCCAGGATGATTCACATACGAGGTAACTAATGGAATTTTTGCATTCCCAAATCAGTTTTATTTAATTAACTTCATTTGACATGAGCCGTTCACTAAAAATATTAAACTGAGAATTGTGTCACTTTATAAGGCTCAGATCCATACCTCAGAGTTTTAAATGTTTGAATTGGTGAAACACTACTCTCTAATCTGATTTTTCCTCATTAATTATGCAGGGGATGGCTGCACCCACCGAATTAGGTCAAAATTTCATAGTGTCTGTAGGCAATCACCAGTTTAACTTATAGTTGTCAATAAAAATATCCAATGTGTGAATTTAATGTTGATAAAATCAGCCATACATTTTGTAAGCTTTCTGTGGTGGGCAGGATAAGGTCTCGAAAGATGCCTCTTTCCTAATCCCTAGAACTTGTAAATATGCTGCTTTACAGGACAGAAAGGACTTTGCAGATGTGATTAAGGTTAAGGACCTTAAAATGGAGAGATTATCCTGGGTTATAAAATCAGCCTAATCTAATCATATGAATTCTTTAAAAGTCAAGACTCTGCCCCAATTGCAGAGAACCAGAGAGATGGCTGCATGAGGATTCCTTCAGCATTTGTTAGCTGTACAGAGGAAGGAAAGTGGCCATGAGCCAAAGAATACAGGCAGTTCGTAGAAGCTGGAAAAGATGGGAAATGGATTCTCGCCTAGAGCCTCCAGAATGGAATGTAGCCTTTCTGATACTTTGACTTTGTAGTCCATTGAGAGCTGTGCCAGACTACTAACCAACAGAGCTATAAAATACCGTATTCTTTAAGCCACCATGTTGGCTAAATGTGTTACAGCAACACATGAAAACTAATAAACTCCCTACTTATTATATTGTTGTAATCCTTCCTTTTGCAGGGGAGAAGTAGGTTGAAAAGTTGACTAGGAAAAAGGGCTCACCTCCAACTAGGGAGAATGCTGCCATGATAATGAAAACCGGCCTATGAGAGTGTGGGCGTCCAGATTCTAGCCCTGGCTATGCCATTAAAGGAACAAAAAAACAAAACAAACAATAACAAAAAAAAAAAATTGGGGCAAAGCACTTAACCAGTCCCTTACAAGTTGAACCGCTTTCTCTCATTGGAAAAAAGAATGTTTATTTTCAGGTCTATCTTCTCCAAACAGCTTCTTCCAATTCTTTTGGATACTAGTTTCATTTAGCTTGTTGTCTTTCTGGTGACAACCAAAGTGATGCTTCTCCTGCCATTATCCATCGTCTCATGATGGCAAACTCTACAGACCTGCCATTTTCATATTTCGAGCAAGAACAAGTTTGAGTATCTGTCAAACTTAAAACATTCTTATTATGACATAGGAATAAAATGAAAGAATAAAATGAAAACTCTCCTAAGACAATTTTTAAAACCCCCTGCCTAAAACTGCTTGGAATTACTTCTTAACTCAAGGATAAAAGAAACTGTAATCTTCACAGCATACTCTCTATAAACTGCCACCCATATCTGTTAAGTCAGCAGGAAAATATCTTCATGGTTATATTAAGGGCTCAAAATTACAGAAGTATTTTTTTAATTACAGTTAGTTACTCAATAGATTAAATTATATCACCCAAAACATTAATACAACAATGAGCAAAAATTTCATGGAACATAGCCTGGATATAAAAGTTTCGTTTTTAACACAAGCATTTGGAAAGAGGTTTTCAATAAAAGAATTTTTCAAAGTATGAAAACACTTTACACTGACTTAATTTCTTTAGTATTTAACCTACCATGATCTAAGTTATGCAATATATGTAGTAAGGTAATTATGTAATGTAATATTAATGTAATGTAATTTATTAATTACATTAATGTAATGTAAAAATGTAATATATGTAATACATATCTCAATATGTAAATAAGTCATAATATCTCTCTACTTCTCAGGAACTTTTTAAAAAAGATTTTATTTTTAAGTAATCTCTATACCCAATGCAGGGCTCAAATCCACAATCCTGAGATCAAGAGCCACAGCCCTACTGACTAAGCCAGCCAAGTGCCCCAGGAATTTTTTTTGATAGCAATTAACTAGCAAATTTTCAAACACATGAACAGGATTAGGTATTCTAAACATAAAGTAATTAAAAGTCAAAGTAGTTTAACATGTTTTCAGAATAGAACTCATAAATAAGCATTTATGATATTTAAGACAGAAATTCTTCACGTACAAGTAGTTAAATTTAAATTTTTTAACCTTTTTTTCACACTCCCTCACAACTCTATTTCTCACAGATTCTCTGTAGAAAGGTGAGTGAAGGGTATCACCAGTCCACTAAGTATCACACAAAAACAAAGGAGGGTATATTCTAGAAGATTCCGAAAATAAAACAAAAATTTTAATCAATGTCTCTCTAGGAATGGACTAAACCATTTAAACCATTGACCCACATCTCAAAAGAGCCACCAGTTTACTTCCACACACAATGAAGGTTCAGTTACATTAAAATTGGGGGAGAGGGACTCTCTACTCCATCCACTCTACTCTTTTTCTTTCTTTCTCTTGCAAAGCTATCCATTAATTAATTAGAAACTGCCTTCACCTACCAACTTCATTTATACACAGTAGCATGGTCTGCATAGACATACTCAACCAGTCCTGTGGAAATCAAGAAGAGGAAATAAATGCAAGACTAATCTTGTCATATGGACAGAACTCTCATAATGCATCGAGACTCAGAAGCAGGCTGGGAGGAAGAAACCTGCCTTGTGTGTCATCATTTATTGTCTATTGAAGAGGCATACCATAGTAGAAAAATTGAAACACAAAACTAACTTTTCAAGGGAAATGTTTGTTCATGGCTCTTCTAGGAGAATGTTGTAAGTGGTTCTAAAGTATTCTTGTCATAGAGCTGAACTCAGCTGGCTTATCATTAAGAAGCATGAATATGCATTAAAGGAAAACTTTTATAAAGCCCTAATTTCATTTAACATGACAATAGGAGCATTGTTTTTACTATCAAATTGTGAGTTATTTAGAAAAGCATTAAAAGCATAAGTATGAAATGGTAGTTATTAATATACTTGAAGCTTCTTCATACATCTCCCTGTAACTGAATTTTTGTTGCTATAATGGAAGTTTTAATTTCTCTAACAATGCAAATTCTCAATGTAACCTGGCCCTTCTTTTCTAGTATCTGCCCATGTCATCTTGACCTTTAAAATTTTAATATTTAAACTGGATAAAATATACAAACTACCAATAAAAATATATAATTTACAGACTTAAAAACAGTGACGCTTGTCAAAATATTTTAGGGAATTTATGTATTTCAAATAATTTGTAATCAAAAGCCCTACTGTGTTTGCTAATGCTGCTTACCAGGGAGAGCAGCAAGCATTACATTGTGCATTCAGTTATTTTTATAAGCCTATCTCACATGCGTACACACACACACACACAAACACACACTTTGAGTACAAACTGTAAGTCTATTCCAGGTAATTGGATGAAATGCTCCCATATAGTATGATTTCAGTTATTAGTATATCTTAGAAAGAAGAAACCATTCACATACCTAAAACAGAATAATAGAGGCATTTAGTAATTCTCTGATATGCAAAACAAGGCACTCACCTTCCATTTCTAGGGACGTCTGAAAGTGCGCTGGAAACCGAGCAACGGGAGAGGGGCTTTATTGCGGGGTGAATCATCCCCACGTAAAAGCTCTGAACAACCCCTGTATGCATACTGACATCATCAGGAGAGACTTGGAGGCAGAGGATACTATGGTAACCAAGCAATGTGCTGGGAGACAGAAGCCTTTAATTGCTTTAACAACTTCCTGGGGCTCAAGCTACTAGGCTCAGATTTGCTAAGTGGGAAGTGAAGATTGTCACAGAAGCGGCAAATGTGACACAGAGCAAGGGGACTCAGTGAATTTTGAATCTATTCATTGAGACGCGACTTTTTAATGACAAATGTCATTACATGATTCCACTAGCAATATTCATCTCACAGCTGAAGCTCTGACAAAGTCACAGGTCAATAAATAATGCTCCCAGGTAGCAACAGTGTAAGTATTCATAGATGGTTTTCTCACTTAACGAGCATTAATATTATTGCATTACAAACATCCTTTTCCTTGAGGATGAATACTTGATTCCATTTGAAAAGAAAGCTCACATCTGTGCCTTCGGAGGTCAATGTGCTGATAACAATGAAAACTGATTCTATTTACTTCTCCAGGAGGCAGCAGCTGCCCATTCCATTTATCTCCAAGCTCCAGGAAAGCCTTGCCAATACATCACTTATCCAGGAAACACCTCCAGCGAAATGCCTTAATTATGACACCCAGATAAAATCAGAAGAAATCTGCTGTCTTACTGCCACACAGTCTTTTTGATTAAGTCTCTTCTATCACACGCAGAATTACTTCTACTTCTAACATTCCCTAAAACTACACATAATTTAAATCTCCCTTTGAACTATTTGTCCTCCTCCACATCTGTCACCCACGTTCGTGGGAATACAATCCTTTTAAAAAATACCAGGTTTAAAGTAATTGCTTAAAATAACAACACTTCAACATCAGACTGAATCTGTAATGATATACCATGTTTATTCGATCAGATGTGATGCTTTAATAAGTATACAATTTATCATCTGTGCTATAAAAACTATTGTTTTCTTCTCCATGAAGATTGGATTGACATGTTTTTTAAACAATACCCTGGTCTAATTTTTCTACTGCAAATACTGTAATTGTAACGCAAGTAACTTGGCAGATCGTCTTTAAGATATTCATAACGCAATAAAAAATGAAGGTTGTCATTCTGTACAGTATACTTAGATCTAAGCTACTTCAAAGAAACTATTATTATCTCTATTTCAATCTAGATGAGGTGCGGCCTGCCTTTTAATGTTTCCCTTGTGAGTAAACAGTGTACAAATGCATAGCGATAATACTGCTTAAAAAAATAGTAAAATAGAATACAACAGCACCGATTTACAACCCGGAATAATGTAGAGAATTTATACTCATTGACAAGTTGGACTTTTCACTGCTTGTAGAGGTTAGGGAGAATTGTGAAAGTAGAATAGTCAGCTGTCACAAAAAAACATGAAATTCAGGGTTCCTTAACTTTGGTAAGATGAAAAAGCCTTCCAACAAAATGGAATTACTCCCTTCATTTCACTTGTTCTTCCTGAGATCCTCAGTTTGAGAAGCAAAATATGCACACTTTATCATGATATAAATGAAAATGTAAATACAAATGCAAAGCGTATCATGATATAAGTGACGTTATATATACACACACACACATACACACACACACATATATACATATATATTATATATGTGATTCATGTTTTAAAATAAATGTGTTTGCTTACCTGAATATGCATTGGAAAATGTCTAGAAGTTACATATCCAATTACAGACTGAGAGTATGCTCCAATTTTTACTTTATATAATAGTTTTATACTTTTTTTTTTAATTTTTTTTTAACGTTTATTTATTTTTGAGACAGAGAGAGACAGAGCATGAACGGGGGAGGGTCAGAGAGAGAGGGAGACACAGAATCTGAAACAGGCTCCAGGCTCTGAGCGGTCAGCACAGAGCCCGACGCAGGGCTCGAACTCACGGACCGTGAGATCATGACCTGAGCCGAAGTCGGACGCTTAACCGACCGAGCCACCCAGGTGCCCCAATAGTTTTATACTTTTAAGTGTTTTTCTTACCCATGGATATGAATTACAACTGTAATTCAAAAAATGGAAAATGTGTTTGAACTTGTTATTCTATTCTACTTGCTCTCAGAGAAGACCAATGACAGCTTTAGTGGACTATATCCTAATATGCCAGCCAGACAATTTTAAGGTTGCTTTAAACAGTTCTCAGAAGGAAGAACCTGTCTAAACCTGTCTAAACAGAATTGGATGGGAAAAGCAAATAAAGGCTATCTGGACAACACACACACAAAAGGGAGAAGGTGAATGGACTTTTGTAGAAAATTGACAATCAAAAAGGAATAGTCCAACAGTAAAGCTAGTTTGTTACATTTTTTAAAAAGGTACAGCTTAAAAAACAGTATATCCAAAAGTAAGGCCAAAGCAAGAGATTTCCGACCAAAGGGCTGAACGCAACATGGAAGACCACCAGCAGGAATAGAAATCAAGTGTCACTGAGACAAATGGCCCCAGGTAGCCAGATTATGGGTCTTATTAAAGATGCCTACTTTAGGGGCACCTGGGTGGCTCAGTCGGTTAAGCATCCGACTTCGGCTCAGGTCATGATCTCGTGGTTTGTGGATTAGAACCCCGCATCGGGTTCTGTGCTGACAGCTCGGAGCCTGGAGCCTGCTTCAGATTCTGTGTCTCCCTCTCTCTCTGTCCCTCCCCTGCTTGCATTCTGTCTCTCTCTCTCTAAAATAAATAAACATTAAAAAATAAAGTTAAAAGATGTCTACTTTACAGAAAAGAAGCGTAATCTCTCCAACTTCCATTCCCTAACTCCAGGCTTCATTTAGTTTTTATTCTCCTTTTAATCTACAAATCATTTTCTCATCAGTGTTCTATTTCCTCTTGCCACTCCAATACACTTTATAATCAGTGCAATCTCACCACCTTCTTAGAGAAGATTATAAACGCTTTCCTAAATTGACAACTTTGTACAAAAATCACTACCTCTTCCTTGGATCCCTGAGGATCTCACAGAGAAGCCCTGTGAAGTACACACCTACATTAAGCCACTCACAGCACAGAGCTGGGATCAGGGACAGAATCTACCCAATGACAGCATGAGCTCCACCAAGCTCTGACATATTCTTGCTGGATAACTGTACACCCCTTTAATTTGTCCTAAACATCAGAAAATCCACTTCTTATTTCCTAGCAGATCCCAAGGCTTCACAGATAACCAACAATATTATAATTTCTCAAACTGAAAGAAAACCAAAGTTAGAAGGTGAAAATACTCTTCCAAAAACGACAACAACAACAACAACAACAACAACAACAACAACAACAACAAAAGACAGCATTTTTCCCAAAGAAGTCACCCCTTGACTACCAAAGTATGATCAATCTCATATAATTCCCATGCAACCACTGTAATCCTTAAATCAAAGTTTAGTGTTCAACAAGGCCCTGAGCTGACCCTGTTTCTTAAACTAAAGTAAATTTATGTTGGCAAGTGCTGATTCAGAAGCAAATGGGGGTTAAAGTGCCACTTATGAGGAGATGTTCGGCCAGGATTTCTAAAGCCTTAATAGTCAGCCACAGTAGCCAGCCTACCTCCTCCCCCAAATCACTTTTCTGATGATATATATAAACACCCTTAATCCCAGATCAGCTCTGCCTCATAATTTACATTGAATTTCTAGCCCAGATGAGCAATGTTCTTGGCTCCTCTGGTCTTAATACAACCCTTTTCCTAATTTCAGTTAAACATACTATAAGTACAAAAACAATCAAAAATGACGGTGGCATATGGGATTATACTAGCATTTGGGTTCAAATTAGTTCACTAAAACAAATTCATACTGATGATTTAATTAAAAGAAAAAAAAAAAAGTATCACAAGAAAGTATCACTTCCAATGGCAAAAGGGTTGTAACTCCCCATTGTCCTTAAGTCCAGTCAGGGGCCAAATTTCAGTGATCTATCTCCTTTCTGTTCCTGTCCCATAGTTGCCCCTCTAGTGCAGCCTTCTCCATCAGTCCTCCCATAGTGCTGTGGTCTCGGGTCTCCCTGACTTCAGTGTCTTGCTCACTTCTTTAATCATTTCATGCATCACTGTGTCCTTAATGAGTCATCACAAAACATTTTCTTACCAGGTTACCACAAAAATCCAACATCTTAACAGGCCCCTTGTGAGCCACGGAATCAACTGCAGATTTCACAGCTTCACTATAAACCCATCTTTGTCAAACCTACCTCCTTGAGCTACATAGTCAATGAACTAAATACAGCCAATGAGGTACATACAGCCGGTGAGGCACACTAATATGTCCTCATCCTTTCCCTCCTCCAGGCCTCTGAGCTTTCTGTCTCTTCCTCATGAAATCCCACACCTACTTCCTGATCCACAACTCCTGTCTCTCCTCCCTATCAATCTAACAATCCTCTACGGCCCATCTCTTCCATCAGGAATGGGTTCTTCCTCAGAAACACCAGTGTTCTCTATCTTACTAACTGCATTTAAAGCATTCCACTGTCTGGGGCGCCTGGGTGGCTCAGTCGGTTAAGCGGCCGACTTCGGCTCAGGTCACGATCTCGCAGTGCGTGAGTTCGAGCCCCGCGTCGGGCTCTGTGCTGACAGCTCAGAGCCTGGAGCCTGTTTCAGATTCTGTGTCTCCCTCTCTCTCTGCCCCTCCCCTGTTCATGCTCTGTCTCTCTCTGTCTCAAAAATAAATAAACATTAAAAAAAAAAAAAAATTTTAAAAAAAATAAAGCATTCCACTGTCTAGTTATTAGCATGTGTCTTATCTCCCTGCTCCATTTAACCTTCTGAAAGGTAGAGACAAAAGTCTGTATTTGCCTCTTATTCTCTACATGGCACCTTGCCTTGCATCTGGCATTCATTCAATAAATACTTATCGGATAAATGAACAAAAATTTATTATGTCTTAATTTTTTTTTCATTTTCCAGAGTGCTTAAGATGAAATTATTGCACTTAATCTTTGAAACAAGCTAGCAGGGTAGGTAGCATAAAGTAGAAATTGGAATTTCACTTTTAGAAGTAAAAATAAGAAGCAGAAGCTCAGAATGATGCCATGAATTCTCTTGTGTCACACAGCTTCTAGATTCCCTGATTTCCCAACATGTTCCCCACCTGGACATCCACTACTTCTAATGGCAGCCAGAAAGGAGGTGCCCTCATATTCCTACACAGTGGATCTGCTGTTTCTGAAGAATTCAGGCCAAAATGGCCTTAATTTTTCTATCTTACCAATGATCCATGGCCTAGTCATGCATTCACCATAATATTCTCAAGTCAATTTACAAGGCTTGGGAGAAACATCTTTTGTTACAATTTATCTTCCCTATATCTAGCTACCATCATAGAAAGGCTGCTTCCTCTGTTTCATCCTACCTTCTCAGAGTAACTGATACGCTGGGCAAGCCCCTGACTTTGCTAAACATCAGTTCCTCATTTTCAAACAGGGAAGAAGAGTGCTACCTCGTATTGTAGTTATGAAGACAAAGATAAGGCACAAAGTACCAGCACAACACAAACACTAAGTAGTAGTTATTAAAATTAACGAAAATGAACAAAACCAGAGAAGCAGATTATACAACCATCTCTGAAAAGCTTCCTTTGTATTCCAGAAAAGTGTTGTAATTAGGTGATGAGGAAGTAGAAACTGACCAAGTAAGGGCCCTTAAGAACTTGACTAATCAAGTAGCTGGCAGGGGTGGGGGCGGGAGTGGGGGTGGGGGTGGGTGGGGGCTCAGTCTTTTGGTGTTTAAAATGGGGATGTTGGTCTTTTCCAGCTAATATTCCATGTGTGGAAGCATTCTATAGAATGCAGTTTTTTTCATTTCCTCCCCACAGATATCTGCCCTCTTTTGTAACCAAGCCCAGCAGAGTACCCAATGTGTGGATTTTTTTCTCACTTTATGTAACAGACTGAAATTATTCAAAGTTTTATCCTTAAAGAATTTTAATTTTGCTTTCATTTAAAGATCCAGAACTAGATCTTTATACTACCTCTGAACTCACTCAAGAGTCAATTAATGTTTTCCCAAAGCTAAACACAGATTATAAAGCCTTCAATGTTTTGAATCTAAAAGTCAAAGGAATTACAGATGATGGCTTAGTCTAATACCAAAAAGTTATTTCAACATTTCGTGATTCTAATTTTGATTATGATTCCCAGAGGAAGCTCTGGATTAAGTTCTAATACACTTTTTCTAAAGAAGCCAGTTTAAAATAAATTCCCATTTTAGTCTCTCAATTAGTGGAACTTTAAAATACATTTTCCCTAGGATACAAATAAAGAACTCTGAAGGTAATGTAGAGCATTTGTATCAATCACAGCATAGATATTGTTTTCGTGAAATAAAAGGGAGCATAAGGAGGGTTAAAGAAGCTGCCTGCAGTCTAAGGAGACCAACGGAGCTGAAAGGGTCTGACAGCAGGATGTGGGTTATAATGCTTCTGAATGAAATCCTTTTGTGCAAGGGTCTCACAGAGGGCATCCAGGCAGGACTGCGTGTTTGGATTGAAATTAATCAACCGGTCAGTTCCACAATGCTAAGATTCCTTCCGTTTAACTGATTAAGGCAGGTTTACAGGCAGCTCCCAAATGATGTCAATAGCTTCTAAAAGGTCAAATGCAGCAACACACAACAAATGTCCTAGAGTAAAAAGCACCAATAACTTCTTCCTCTATAATTTGCTGGGTGTGACTCATTATGCAGTGGATTATCCCTTTTTAATCAACTGCCCTGGTTTTCTTTTTCTGTTCATTTTCCCCCAAAAGCTACAACATATTTCTACATTTAAATGATATATATACATTACAAGATTGCCTATTGTATTCTACAGTGTGTCGGACTAAAACGATATAAGTGGTCCAGCTTCAGCATCACATTTTGCATGGGGGGTAGAGGATGGAGCGGAAAAGGGCAGAAGCCGAACTATTCTAGTCTAGTCAATAGGGGCCAACTACAAGCAAACCATTATCTGTGTGATTAAAGCAAATTCACACACAAAAAGCTACAGCCCTAATAAATGCCACTGTCAAGTAATAGATGCTCAGGATATAGTATTACGAAAGAGGAAGAACCACACCAGGTGGAAAATTACATCTGGGTTCAAAACTATGAATTCTAGCCCTTCAAGAGCTTCTTTAAAGTCCACTGTTTCATTGTCTTTCCCAAGGGACTGAATGCATTCTTGCAAAATATTAATCATGCATGTCTTGGGCACTGAGTTGGGAAGGCAAAGGGAAGAGAAGATAAGCCAAGAATACTAGAGTGTAGTGATCAGGACCAGGGCTTGTCTGACAATGCTATAGGAACAATAACTGTGGCCCAGAGACTCAGAGAAGTTCCAAGAACTCAACAGAGCCCCCTCCCGCCCATTAATGTCCCTGACCTTCAGTTGTGAAAAGGGAGGCATTGTTGCACAGGTTCCTAGGGCGCAGCACTGGGTCTAAATCTCAGCTCTGTCACCTCCATTCCTGTGATCTTGGACAAGCTTTCAACCTCCCTGGCATCACTTTTGTTACCTATAAAATTAAGGAAAGAATAATCCTACCTCTGAATGTAGTTGAGAGCACTTCTAGGAAACAGTCACATTTTTAGGTACTGAGAATACACAGTGCTGAACACACCACACAAGGTCACTCCTCTCAGGAAGCTTGCATTCTGGGATGGGAGATAAAACAATAAAAAATTATATAAATAACATAATTTTATATGTATGGAAAAGGGCTGTGAAGAAACTTATAGGATGAGAAGATAAGAAACTGACTGAATGGGAAGATGACTTAGATACACTTGTCAGAGAAACCTGAACCTCAGAAGAAATGATACTTGAATAAGGAGAAGGAGCAAGATGTGTAAAATAACTGATCAGGAAGAATAAAAGTTTTAAAACAGAAACAAGCTCATAATGTATGAAGAACATAAAGAAGCCCAATGTGGCTGGAGGACAGAGAGCAATGAGCAGTAAATGTAGATACCTATTAGACTAGTAAGTGAAGAAGCCAAGTAATGAACTCATGAATGGTGCTTGGGGTAGAGGATAGAACTGGAAATGTAAATTTGGGAAACATCTACTTAACACCCAGCGCAATGTCTGAACATTATGATTATGAATAATCTCTCTATTCCCACTTTTTAAGTAACTGAATTGACACCTGCATTAGGGATACTGTCAGCAAAACAGAAGGAAGAGAGAAGACTGGTAGAAGTGGGTTAGTTTAGGGAGAATGAATGTTTCACGTTGACTGCCAACTTCTACAAAATTCCGGGCTTCTGTGTTGAGCAGGATTCTGAGGCCAAGTATGAGCCTGGGTAACAACGTGTTCCAATATATGCAAGATATATAAATGGTAGCATATTTCCAAGGCTCTAGAATTCTAGAGCAAGCCTCTAGAATTGGCAGTGTTTGTTCACTATAAATTTCATTTAAATTTTTGGTACTTTTTTCTTATAATAATATAAATTAGAGACCATTACTATTCCTATTACATAATTAAGAAACCTGAGGCTGAGAGGGAATAATTTATTTGCCCCAAGTGACCAGCCTTCAAATAATTAAAACTAAGAACCAAATCTGGGCATCTCTAACTCCTGAGACCATGCTCCTACCCACTGTAATATATTCATGTAAATTTGCTAAATAAGTCCTTATATGTATTCCCCTAACTGCACTTTAAGGGTCTTTCCAGCTGAGCTTAGCACATCTGGCTCTAGGATGGAATGTCTTGTTCAATCATCTCTCTAATTCTGGCATGTTCGCTGGTTTCTAAATTAACATGTTGCTTTCTTAAGGAAGCATCTTGGCACAATTCTTTTTCTGTGCTGATGTTAGTGGAAAACATCCTAGTTGTTAAAATATCAAATCCTATTTGATTATTAGGTGATTTTGTAAGCAAAATGACTTAATTTTAGCAACTGTCAGAGTTCCAAGTTATTTTAGCCATCACCTACCTATTCTTCAGCTGATGGCTTCCCATCTAGCTGCATTGGCAAGCCCACAGATACCCTGTATCAATGAAGTTACTGCTATTGTTATTGTTACCCCATCCTGACACACAAAAGCAGATTCATATACTTTGACTAAAGAAAAGAAATTTTTAGGAATTTAATGTCCTAAGGAATAGTAATTTTAATTTCAAGGATTCTAGGGCACTGAGAAATAAAAACTCTTGTGTAGGTTACAGACTAACCACACCATAGGCAGAAAAGCTAAATATATTTAATCTTGAATTGCTTTGTCCTTTCTTCCCTCCACCATGCTTTCCTTTGCACTTATTTTCTGTGAGAGGGCTTCATAACAGGAAAAAAGTATGCCACATACTACATTGATCTAATTCCAGCAAACTACCCAGAGTTTGAATTTTTATTAGCAAGAGCCATAGGCAAAAGCAATAATGCACGATACCTAACAGAGTGGTTAGTTTTATTCATGAATGCATGCTGGGTTAAGAAGAAAAAAAAAAAAAAAGAAGAAGAAGAAGAAGAAAAGCCAACTTCAAAGCACTACTGAAAGACGATTAACTCTCTAGCCACAAATGAGAATCACAAGCTACTTTGATGTGTGAGAATTTTTAGTGCCTAAATTTAAAAAAAAGGACATCTACAAGTTTAACCATTTGAAAAAATCCAATGATATACTTCTTTTGCATTTTGAAAACCAGTAATTACCTGAGGGAATAAACAAGATTAGAACTCAGCCTCAGAAATTAAGCCTTAAATGCATTAACACACAAACAATATTCCTCCGTCATCATACAGTTCAGGGGCAAAATGCCAGCTCTAATATGCTCAGTACAGGAAACAGAACTATTTACATTGGCATTTTCTGATTCACCACCCCACAGGTACTCTGGGCATTAATCAAGCTACATATGCAACTTCATCTCAAAAATCCAACAAAGTTGAAATCAGGAGTGTTACTCACATGTACAAGCCATGTGGGAAATCCTTGTAAAGACTATGGTTGTATGAAAATTTGTGCCAACATTAACTTCAAACTAAGATTGACAATGATCTATAATTGCTAATCCTGGAACCCTGAGCAATCTCTATCATTTATAGAGTATATATCATGGTCTGTTTTCACACAAAAATTGAGAATTATTATTTAGTATGTATAATTCTCAAAGGCTGTGTGAAATAGGCCATGGAATATCCTGTATAAATTTCAAGAGAAAATGGAAATCACTAAAAAGAGAAGTGAATGGATTAAAATGTGGGATTTTTCTTAACAATGGTTCAAAGATATGGGAAAGATGTAAGGCTGATACCATGAATTTTAAATGGTTTTTAACATGTAAACATATTAGATCTGATATTATTTATTAAGATACTTATATTTACTAATCTGAACAAGTTTAAATATTGTTAAAAATTAAATGCTGTAACATTACATTTTCTATTTCCTATCAAATTGACACATCTCTATCAATAACTACTTGGAAAAATATGCAAGACAATCTCAAAAAAAAAATCACTGTGCACATTATGCAAGATGAAAATGCAGCTTTTAAAAAATACTCTGTCTGACATTCAGTTCTGTATGCTGCTACAGCAGGTCAAAAGCCATTAGCCACCTGCTGGAAACACATACTAGGAAATAAAATGCCCTTCAAAATTATTTTGCATACAATATTCTCAATGTAAAATGGGTGAAGTTATATTCTAAATGTTTTAACATGTGATGCCTTGAAAGGAAATACACTCACCATGCCAGAAGTTAATTTCAAAATAAGATTTAATAAGGGTCATATAATTTGGAGTATTCACATTAGATAAAGAAAGTACCACGTCTACTATGAGAGAAATGAATACATAAATGAAAACATATAATAACCAAGCAGCTCAACACAATGGCTACCACTGTCTCTTTTTCCAATAAAGTGACAGACTTAATTTGATTCCTGGGATTCTTAGGACATTCTCTCTCACCCTTCAGTAGTCTTCTGGGGACTGACCCAACAGTCCTTTTGTATCAATAAGACATTCTACAAGTCATTCAGAAAAAGGAAGCAAAACACCAGCCTCTGTGCCATTGCACATAAAGAATTCACAACCCTGTCTTGTTTAACATTTTGAAACTTGGCAATGAAGTATATAGCTCAATATCATTAATATATTAATAGGTTCTATTTGCAATTATTAGATGACTGGTCATGTGGCACTTTGTATAGCCAGGTACTAAGCTCAGTACATGACATAATCTTAATGCATTTAATCCCCACAACAACTTGATGATATAGGTATTATCCTATCAGTATTTCACAAATAAGGAAATTAAGGCACAAAGAGGTTGAGGAATTTGCTCACAGTGATACAGACAGCAGATGGCTACATTTCAAGGAGGGAAACTTACAGTTTATAAAATGTGAAGTCCTGATGTGATGGGCAACCACAGGAAAGAAAACAAAAGAGGCCTAAGTCAAGGACAGCCAAAAGAAAGGATGGAAGAGAAACAAAGGCTTTTTCTTTTTCTCTATTTTCTGTTTCTATTTATTTCTGTTTACTATCTTCTCTAATCTTACTGATGGTGGTGTGCTTAATAAACAAAATAAAGAGGTAAGAGAATTGTAATCTGGTTTGCAAAGGCAAAGATGACTTCTACTGAAACACTAGGAAGATCACGTTTTCTTGTCTTACTTGAAAGATGGATTTCTGTTTTGTGGACTGCAAATACCCAATATCACTGCTCAAGCCCTGAGATTACCTCCAGTGGATAAATACACATTTTGGTATCATGTCAGATTCGCAAACTGTAGAGGCAGAAATGGGTTTCTAAGAGCCCTATGTTATTCACCTATAAACCTGGTTCCTAAGATAGGAGCGCCTGTCTGGCTCAGTTGGTTAAGCATCCAACTTCGGCTCAGGTCATGATCTCATGGTTTGTGGGTTCAGGCCCCACATCGGTCTCTGTGCTGACAGCTCAGAGCCGGGAGCCTGCTTCGGATTCTGTGTGTGTGTGTTTCTCTCTACCCCTCCCCCACTCATGCTCTGTTTCCCTCTGTCTCTCAAAACTGAATAAATGTTAAAAATAAAATAAATAAATAAACCTGGTTTCTAAGATGGATCAAGGGCAACTCTTGGAGACTGACTTCAAAAAGGGTCAGTGGAGTTCCCAGGCTGTTAGCTCTAGAGAGGTCTCAGCTTCCCTGGTGTTACCCTCACTGACTTGAGCCATGCTAAATTTGTTTGTAAGAAATCTTAAACTGGCTCTCCAATATAAGTGCCCAGTGATCTTTCCAGGGCCCTAATCCAAAACCTATCATCGGATCATGAGAGGTTTTGTTGGTGCAACTGGGTATTTGAATTTTCTTTGATTATTCAACAAATAAAACAACAACAAAAACATTTCCCCTTAAAACACAACATTGGAAGCCTGTAAATCTTCAAACACAAATTAAACAAAATACCTCGTTGTTAATAAAACATGGAATCATACAAAATGCATCTGTCAAAATGAAGATTCTAAAATATTTCAGTAAAAAATTCACTAAATCTCAGATAATAAGGTTGGAAAAGATTCCTTTTTCCACACCCCAAACAAAGGAAACTGAATCCCTGCCTTGACTGGAGACTGTTGCTATTTGTTTTATGGATAAAGGCCAAATTATGCATATTTTTGTGACTTCAGTCAAGATTCAAGGTCAGTCACCAGATTTTCTCCCACACCAACAATACAGCAGCAGCATGAATTCAGATGTTCCTCATTCATTTCACCGTGAGTCTTTAAATTTGTTTTCCCTGTCAGAGTAGCTAAGATTTCTTCCTTTGTCAAAAGGGTAGCCATTAAGAAAATCACTTAGCTAATAAACAAGGAAATTAGCTAGCAAGCCTGATACAAAGCAGATAGTCCCAACACAAACAGCAATCTACACACAAATTAAGGCTGTAAAGAGTTGCTCTGATAAGCACTTTTAAACTTAGTGGCACTCAAACAACTGAGCATCTCTAGTATTAGGGGTCAAGCAGCAGTTTTAAACTTTTCTTCTTGTCTCACTTGGTGGCCACAAAGATCTCAATAATAAGTACAGAGTTTTACCTAAGGGTGTGCTGAGAAAGATACAGCAGTAAGCAAACAGAATAATTATGAGGGCAACATAACCCATCTTCCTTTCCAACCATTTTTCTATTCTTTTATCTGTCGCTGCTTAGAGGAACCAGCTAACATATATTTAATTTTGTGAAAAGTCACATAACCTAAGTAAGTAACAGTGGAAATAAAATCATCACTCTCATGAAACATGGTGTCAGATTTTGAAGTGCGTGGTTATCAAGCAAAACATCAACATCAGAATTTACATAGTTACATTTTACATGTCCAATTGATATACACTTTTAAAGCTGATAATCTTTAATTCATACACACAACAATTTTTTCGTGGGGAACAGCATAACTAAACACTTGTAAATTTCACTAAATTTCACATTTAATCAAATGGCTTCAGTTTTCTACAAAAGTTAAATTTTTAGTAAAAGTCTACATTAGAAATACTACAGATTGGGGCGCCTGGGTGGCGCAGTCGGTTAAGCGTCCGACTTCAGCCAGGTCACGATCTCGCGGTCCGTGAGTTCGAGCCCCGCGTCAGGCTCTGGGCTGATGGCTCGGAGCCTGGAGCCTGTTTCTGATTCTGTGTCTCCCTCTCTCTCTGCCCCTCCCCCGTTCATGCTCTGTCTCTCTCTGTCCCAAAAATAAATAAAAAATGTTGAAAAAAAAAAAAAAAAAGAAATACTACAGATTAAGAAGAATCTGCAATTTTTTTTTTTTAATTTTTTTTTTCAACGTTTTTTATTTTTATTTTTGGGACAGAGAGAGACAGAGCATGAACGGGGGAGGGGCAGAGAGAGAGAGGGAGACACAGAATCGGAAACAGGCTCCAGGCTCCGAGCCATCAGCCCAGAGCCTGACGCGGGGCTCGAACTCGCGGACCGGACCGCGAGATCGTGACCTGGCTGAAGTCGGACGCTTAACCGACTGCGCCACCCAGGCGCCCGAAGAATCTGCAATTATAATCATACTAATACCTTCTGTCTAATTTTAAGGACAGAAAAATCTCCCTCATCTAATCACTTCTAATAAAATGCTTGAAATGCTTTGTTCAATCCTAGATTTAATAATTCCTACCTTTAGTTGGTTGAAAATGTATCTAAATCAGTAAGAACCTACTTCTGCCAATTCATTCCAGGAAAATATTCATTTCCACCTGCCAAATCACACCTCTGCTCCAGGCTGGGTCATTCTTGGACTTTATTAAGATGAATGTTCTGCCTCTACTCCCATCTTTGTGAGACCTGGTGATCACAGCCAGTCCTGTATGACCCTCAATATACCAGAAATAGAAGATAACCGGTAACAAAACATGTTTAAATGATCATTTAAATTAGCCCTATAAAATAGAAAGTATGAGTCTCAAGAAGTAACTGGCCAAGGATAAATAAACCATTTTAAGTACATTATGAACTCAAAAGTATTAGATAAGTAATAAATTTTATTTAAAATTCCTCAATAAAGAGATCTGTGAATGAATGCATATACTTAACAAAATTTAAAAAAATCTTTTAATGTTCATTTTTGAGAGATAGGGAAGGAGCACACACGCGAGTGGGGGAGGGGCAGATAGAGAAGGAGACACAGAATCCAAAGCAGGCTCCACGCTCTGAGCTGTCAGCACAGAACCTGATGCGGGGCTTGAACCCATGAACGGTGAGATCATGACCTGAGCCAAAGTCGGAGGCTTAACCAACTGAGCCACCCAGGTGCCCCAACAAATTTTTTACATGTTTTTAATGTTTACTTATTTTTTTGAGAGAGAGTGTGAGCGGGAAAGGGGCAGAAAGAGAGGGAGACACAGAATCCGAAGCAGGCTGACAGCACAGAGCCCAATGCGGGGCTTGAACTCTTGTACCCATGAAATCATGATCTGAGCTAAAGTCGAATGCTCAACCAAATGAGCCACCCAGGCGTGCCTGTTTAACAAATTTTTAAAAAGAGAGCAATGTGCCTTTCATTTATTAAACCAGAAACTCTCAGGTAAATATAACACAATATATTCAATATGTTTCACATATTGTTGAATTTAAGTGTAAAAAAATTTAAGCTTTAAATTCTTAATGTAAAAATAATCTATTCTGGGGTGCCTGTGGCTCAGTCACTGAAGCCTCCAACTCTTGATTTCGGCTCAGGTAATAATGTCACGGTATGTGGGTTGGAGCCCCACATAGGGCTCTGTGCTAACAGTGAGGGCTTGCTTAGGATTCTCTCTCTCCTTCTCTCTTTCTCTCTCAAAATAAATAAACATTTTTTACAGTGTTGCTATAATTACTTAACACATTTAATATTTTCAAAATGCTTCAAAATCTTTTACTAGTTCAGTTTTTAAATAAGACATTACTATATCTGTGATTTTTGAGCTTTAAAATAAAACCAGTACTTACAGCACTTAGTTTACTTAAATATACTATACATATAATACGCTTCAAATACCGCACTGAACCAGTAACTGTTCTAAACATTCTGTAATAGTTTCAAATTTTGACAAATTCCCATGTACAAAAGCTTTTAATTTAAACATTAGAAATGAAAAAGCCTAGGTACTTCAGACATAACTCAATGTATATGGATAGTCAAACATATATCTAGGTGTTTCTTCTAAGAATTTTAAAAGCAAAGAATCAGGTGTTCTACAAAAATTCACAAATTCATACAAGTTATCTTACACAATTTGTAAAGGAAAAAGTAGGTTTAAGACATTTTGGTATAGAATGAAAAGAATGTATTCCGTTCCTATGACGACCAAGACTCCTAACCAACCATGATGACAAAGGGCAGATGTTTTAGAGAGAAAAAAAAATTTCTATATACTTGATTAACATCAGAGTCTACTTCGCAGCACTATTAACTTACTTGCTACCTGAGACTTTGTTACTTTTTTTCTCTAAGATGGCTACAGACAGCACATTTCTTGTTCATAGTCAAACTGAAACTACCATAAGCCTCAAAGACTGTCAAGCTGTATTCTGATTTGCAAGAAGTTTAAACCAATGGTAATTTGAATTGCAAATTCTTCACTTGACAAAATTACAATTTATAGGGCTCCTTTAAACAGCAAGTACCTCTAATATATTTAGAAGGGATTTCAAATTACAAAAACTCAATTTGCTATCAGATTATGTTAGTACACTGCCCCCATTCCAACTCTTCATAATGCCAGTTAGTGGCAAATAGGTGCTCCTGTATCATGTTTTTGAAAGCTTAAGAGAGTGCACATCAAGGGCCCCTAACACAACCTAAGAGACCTTAACAGTCAATTGCTTGGTAAACAGATAAAGAACAGGCCTTCTGTAATTGCCAAGTGCTTTTTATGCAAATACATTCATTTCCTGGAACCTGGTAACTGTTTGTTTTGAAAGTAACCTTAAAGTCTTTTCACATGCACTTTATCACTATTGGATTGGAGAGCAATTTATGACCATAAAGATTTAATTTACCTTTAATATATTTCTCAACATTATGATTTTGGCATTACTTTCATCACCCCATCCCCTCTGATATATATACAAACCCACATATATGTATACACATCAGTGTTACTTTCACATATCTGAAGTGAATTTCCTAAATTGCATATGTACCATGTTTAAATATAAATTATAACCTGCAAACAATAAATGGCTCTAATCTCCTTCTTGGAAAACGTGTTAGTTACTTAAACACTCTGCTGTAAGAAACACAATTCTACACAATAATGAAATTATTATCTTCCTT
This sequence comes from Neofelis nebulosa, assembly GCF_028018385.1. Taxonomy (NCBI): domain Eukaryota; kingdom Metazoa; phylum Chordata; class Mammalia; order Carnivora; family Felidae; genus Neofelis; species Neofelis nebulosa. The sequence continues at coordinate 76,523,023 of NC_080782.1, forward strand.
ATTAGCATGGGTACACCTTCTCTCCACGTTTGCATATTACCCAGCAAAAATGCCAACTGCTGTTGTGTTTCAGCAATACTTGGTGTAATGGAACATATCCAAATGGAAATGTTCGCTGTACCTACACTTTCCTTCAATAAACTACTAACACCTAGATAAAACCCCTTATCAGAGACAAATCCCTTTAGAAACAAAGGATCTAAAGTTACCTAGTTATTGTTATAAGACTGAATGCTTTAGGGCTAATTGACAGGGTAAATGTTTCTCATCTGGGGTTGAAGAAAGGAAACTATCTTGCCTTCAGAAACAAAACTGAAATAAAGTTAAGTAATCTATCTAAAAAAATTTTGGGGGGTTTTTTTTATTTATTTTATTTTATTTTTTTACCTTGGTAACACTTGGCAAAATGTTGAAAATAGAAAAATCCACTGGAGAAAAAGTATTTGCAAAAAAAAAAATAATAACATAAAACGGGTAATATCTTTAATGTGTGTGGGACCCAAGGAATTTAACAAAAATCCCCTACCCCTGGACAAGCAAAGCAAGACTAACTCCATTTTGTGCTACACCCACCATCTCATTATACCCCCCACATGACCTACTTATTGCTTAAGACACTCCCCCACCCTAGTCAAGCCGCTGAGCACACCCTTACTAGAAACCAGCTCATATAGGAATGCGGAACCCCTAACCGCCAATTCTTAAACCCCGCCTTTTGCCCGCCAAACTTGGGTGCCAATTCTGACCAGAGTGATAGGCTAGTTCAAACAGTTACTGTAGGGTAAATTGTAATTCAATTGGCCACCTGTGTGTGGACTGACATGACTATGCAAGTTTCTGTGTGTGTTACAATCTCATTGGCCACTGGCCCCTATAAAACTGCTACGCCTCTTAACCTAGGGGTCCAAGTCGCTGCTCCGCTGTGTCGGGTATACTTGGGCGCAAGCTCGAGCTTGCAAATAAACCCTCATGCGTTTGCAGTGGTATCTGCTCCTTGGTGGTCTCTCGGATTAGAAATAGGGGGCATTACATGTGCATATAAATAAGTCTTACAAATAGAAAAGAGGAACACATAGGATTAACCCCGACATGGAGAAAAATAAATGCTCAACAATCATATAAAAATGCTCAAGTCACCGTTGAAAATTAAAATAAACGATCAGAATTCTTCATTTCTCTAATTGGCAGTTAAAACACACACACACACACACACACACACACACACACACACACACACACACACACAAACTAATTCCAGAATGGGCAGTTGTTGCTCTCACATAGAACGTCACAGAAGTATAAACCAGAAGAATCTTTCTGAAGGACAATTTGGCATATATGGATCAAACACCTTTTAAAATGTTCATATTCCTTTACTTAACTCTACTTCTAGGAATTTATTTTAAGAAAAAAAATAGAGGGGTGCCTGGGTGGCGCAGTCGGTTAAGCATCCAACTCTTGATCTCAGCTCAGGTCATGAGAGCCTGCTTGGGATTCTGTCTCCCCTCTCTCTGCCCCTCCCCTGCCTGTGTTCTCTTTCTCAAAATAAATAAATAAACTTAAAAACAATTTTTTTTACAGAAAATAAATAGAAATAGGCAAAAGATTAATCTAAGTATTTCCAGCATACTGCCATTTATAATAAAAACAGAATAATATTCTAAAATCCCAGTAATAGAGAATTGGTATAGGCATAAAATAAAGGGCAATGCAGCTACTTAGAAAGCAGCTGTAAAAGAATATTTAGTGACACGAGAAAATGTTTACTATTTAACACTCAGTGAAAAAAAAATTGCAGGTTATAAAATACAGTAACCATTACAATCCTAATTTTATGTCTTCCAGTTTTGTATCTCTGTTCCTGTGTGTGCATACATGTGGGGCAGAACAGGAAAACTGCAGGCATGCAAACAAATGATATCAGTGCTTATCTTTGAGTGGTAAAATATGAGTAATTTTAAAAATAGCATTACCTTTGTGTTTTTTGTTTTTGTTTTTTGCATTTGCATTTGCCAATGTTGCCTAATGAATGAATATAATTCAAGAAGTAATGGGCCGGGGTGGGAGAAGGGGGAGACAACATAATTACTCAGAAAAACAAAACTGTAAGTTCCTATGTAGGAGATAGTTTCTGATAACTAGAATCATACTGCTCAGAATAATGAAAATAATGTTCCTATAAAAGACTAAAATCAACTCTTTGCCAACAAAAAATACACAGTGGCATATCACTCTCAACCTGGCAAAACCAGCCATATGAAGCAGTGTTACATAACCTAATACCATACTATTTAGATAGGTTTTCTGCATCGCCACTTAGATTTCTTCCCAGGAAAATAGTCAAATCACCCTCATAAGAACCACAGGCTTACGTGAAGCTGTGGTCATGGTAAAAGAAGCACCGAGATGGCCACGAGACCCACAGTGATCTCTGTCCATCTATAAAATGAAGATAATAGCACTATCGACCCTACAGCCAATCTTTCAGGCGACGAACTGTCCATTTCTCAAGATAATACTAATACTGTTTTAAATACCAATGACAAAAAGTCTTGGCCTATTTTATAATAACTAAGAAATACCAGTTCCCATAATCTAATATATTGTATACTGCAGTTTTATTGTCTATATTTTAAAGGTTATATTTTCTATCTGTTCACTGAGCTTATAAGTAGGCTTAACGAGTTACAGTTAAGCTGATTATTTTGCACATGAAGATATGACTATAATTTCCTGAATAAACAAAGAGCAATCAACAAATATTTACTGAGCATCTTCCATGTTCTATGAATTATGTCAAGTACTGAAAGAAAATATTTTTAATTATTTAGGCAAATCACTCCCTAGATCATATACAAGACAAGGAATTTATTTCCTCCAATTCAGTCTAACGATGACTACTTAATATTTATGAATATGAATAATTAGCTAACCCTTCTATATGTCTTATTAGTTTGTTCTCTAACTGGAACCATTTTATTACTTTATGATACCATTGTAGTAAGTTTTGTTTTTGTTATTAAAGTAGAATATACATAGCATAAAATTTACCTTTTCACCATTTTTACACTTCACATTAAGTCCCATTCAAATTATTGTGCAACCATCACCACGGTCCATCTCCAAAACTTTAGCATCTTTTCCAAACCAAAATTCTGTGTCCATTCAACAATTACTCCCCATTCTCTGCCCGCCTCCTACCCAGCCCTTGGCAGCGACCATTCTATTTTCTATTTCTATGAATCTGAACACTCTTAAGTTCCTCATGCAAGTGGAATCATACAGTATTTTTCCTTTTATGTCTGGCTTATTTCAGTTAGCACACTGTCTTCAAGGTTAATCCATGTTGTAGCAGGTGTCAGATTTTCATTTCTTTTTTAACACTAATATGCACTGCATGTATATCCCACTTTATCCATTCATCCATTGATAGGCATTTGGGTTATGTCCACCTTGCGGGTATTATGAATAATGCTGTTATGCACGCTGATATACAAATATCTGTTCAAGTTCCTGATTTCAAATCTTTTGGGAATAAACACAAAAGAAAACTGCTAGGTAAGTTCTGCTTTTAAGAATTCCAACTTTCAATAAACATATCTTTTGATATTTTAAAAATCAGTATCAAATTCAGTCTCTAGACTGAATTTTTAACAGCAAAATAGCTATTTTATTCTCTTTCAGGGTATGCCTTAAAAACCCAAGTTAAAAATAAAAGAATTTTTCATACTTAAGACTTAATGGTAAACCTCCTGCTAATAACAACATTAGCCAACTTTTCCCTAGCAAAGTGCATCGCTCTTTGGTACTGTCATCCATAAATACTCTTCCTGTTTCCCCACACTTTGTATTCTCTGCTTTTCAGTGTGAATCATCAGGGCACTTAAACCACCAAGCCATTCTGTTTTTGTAGCTGATATGTTCCCCTCCAACTATTAACATATTCTTACCTCCCACTTCCAAGTAACACATACATATTTTGAAAATGCCCACCACAATGCTCACAATTCTGCTGTTAAACTAATAGTTACTTAATAGGAAGAACTTCAACCAAATAGAGTAAGAACAAGGTAGTATGTTTCAGATCAAATCATGACCCTCTCTCTCAACACAATATTTAATTTCATACCACCATAAAAGCCAGATCTAATATACCTGGCCCAGAATACAAATATTACTATCTGTTATTCAGTGGTACTACAAAAGGATTCCACTATATAAAAAAATTAATATGTGAGGATTATACTCACATTAATATGTGAGTAGTTTTTAAAACTATGTAAATATACTAAAGGCATTTCATCACTATAGTGAGTGGAAATATACTCTAGAGATACAAAGCCAATTTGAATTCCTAACTGTGAATTACTGACCACTTGAGAAGAGAAATGTAGTTTCTATCAAAAAGAAATAGAGTTATTATGCCTTGCATACAATCCATAATTTTAAGATACCAGTGGCATGATGAAGTTATTAAAGTCTTTCTGACAAGGTAAAGACCATCATAACTCACTGCCACCTTCATCAAAGCTGGTGAATTATGGATTTTATGAAGGGTAATTACCCTTCAAGTAAAGTATGTGGGCAGTTACTTATTATAAATTTTTATCTTTAATACATAAATTGTCACACATTGTTAACAAACAATTTGAAGCAAGCTGAATTATGTGATTAAGTTATAATAGAAAATTACTTCATATCTGTCCATTTCTCCTCCAAGACATCAAATATACAATTTATGTTACTAGGGTCCAGTGATTGATACTGAAGTCAGTTAGAGCTGTGGAAATACAAATTAATTGAAATAGGACAAGACTTCCCTCAACTACTTTAACAGTGAGGAAGAACAAGAAGTTTTCAACGACGTGATACAATTTTAGCTCTTAAATCAAAAAGTAAAGTGAAGATAGAATGATAGAGTTAGGATGCTACCATTTTTTTTTTTTTAGCATTTATTTATTTTTGAGACAGAGAGAGACAAAGCATGAACGGGGGAGCATCAGAGAGAGGGAGACACAGAATCTGAAACAGGCTCCAGGCTCTGAGCTGTCAGCACAGAGCCCGACACGGGGCTCGAACTCACGGACCGCGAGATCATGACCTGGGCCAAAGTCGGCCGCTCAACCGACTGAGCCACCCAGGCGCCCCAGGATGCCACCATTTTGCAATATTAAATGAATAAACCAAATTGAAAAAAAATTAAAGAATCTATTTTGCCAAATCCATCAACACTGATACTAACAACTTTGAAATATCTATAATATATGCATCACTTAATAAATCCCAAAAATGTACTCACTATACATGCTAAATCCTAACATAGAGAACTTCAATTCCTTAGATGGGAGGCAATTGATCAATACTGGAAATAACCAATATTTCCTGAGAATATCGAACATTAGTTTTTTTGTAAAGCCCTATCTGTTTTGCCAAAGAATCCACACCTTTACTTGCCCCCCATGAGTATCGTTAATTTGGATTTCCTTGGTGAGAGTTGCACAATAGTTTTCTTCTGGAAGTAAAGGTGACTGCGGTAAGTGAAGTTTGAGTTTAGGCACTTAAACCATAACGTGGCATATTTTCCATACCTTTTACTGAGTCCAACCATGAGCCATTCCCAGAACACAAGAATTCCAAGTAGCACAGGATTGTGAAAGCTATATTTAGAACCTGGCTGGGCATATCCCCAAGTTACAAGAGTCCTATGGGTCTGATAGGGCCTGGACATACAAATACCCAGGACTACATCTATTCTTCTTCTGCCAGCTCCCCACCTCAACTGAAATGGGTTGGAAAACGTGGATTGTAAAACCATTTTTGAAGAGGATAAGCAAAATGTTAAAGATGGAGCATTTCTCCCTGGCCTTTACATCTGCATAATGATTTCTAAACTAAGGGAAGATTTAAAGTGAAAGTCATGCCATTGTAATTCAAGAATGGTGATGAACAGTTTTAATTTACAAAACTCAGATAGAAGAATAAGATGATTTTCTGCTTCCAGAGGTGCTACCTTCTTCTCACTGCGTTGTAAGGGTCAAATGTTACAGCTGGGAATTATCATTATTATACCTAATTATAATCACACTTTGCTTGGCAGCTTTCTTTCACATAACTTTTGATATAGAAATTGTTATGATATATTCTTGACCTTTATACTTTGCATCAAAAGAGTAGTAATTTACTTATTCCTGTTCAGAGTAAATTATTGATTTGCTACTGACTACTCAGAATGAAGATTAATGGAATAGATTTAAAGTTGTAAAGAATTTGGAGCCTAGCTCCTCCTGACCGTCAACTTTTAGCTAATAAACTGGAATGTGTCAAAACTGAAAGGCAAGGTTTAGTTTTCATATATATATAAATTGTACTACATTTTTGGTATTTTCTACTTTTTCTCCATGAACGTTTCAGAATACAATTCCTAGAAATCTGCTAGTTTGTAATCTTCCCTTCAATGTCCAGAAGTTCATAAAAATGAGAGAAATAACAGAAGACTCAGAAACTGTTAACAGCAGCAATTTAGAAAGTAAGACCAAGTAGAAAGAGGGAAAATTTGTTTTCAGTATTAGGAAGAGCTTAAATTTAATTATGGCTAACTAAATGCGAGGCACTTTCCAAAATACTTTTAGAAATGAACTCATCAATGCTTATAAAACCCTGTAAAATGGATAATACCAACCAACTAAGCCACTTTGCAAACAAGGAAGCGAAAGCACAGAGTGTAAGTACTATGTCCAAAGTCACTACTCCTGTAAGTGGGTGTAACTCAGTCTAGCTCCAGAACCTGTAGGGTTTTTTTTGTTTTTTGTTTTTTTTTAACGTTTTATTTATTTTTGAGACAGACAAAGACAGAGCATGAACGGGGGAGGGGCAGAGAGAGAGGGAGACACAGAATCGGAAGCAGGCTCCAGGTTCCAAGCCATCAGGCTAGAGCCCGAAAAGGGGCTCGAACTCACGGACCGCGAGATCGTGACCTGAGCTGAAGTCGGACGCTTAACCGACTGAGCCACCCAGGCGCCCCCAGAACCTGTAGTTTTAATCATGACACAAACCACCTCCTTTAATTAAAAGCTGCAACAAGATTTTTTTCTTTTTCCTATCTCAGTTCTTTCTCTGAAATGAATATCTTTTGTGTATGTTTGACCCAAGAATGGAATAATGTAAGTTTACAAAAAGTAACTTTTGTTTTACTAAAGTTCAGCATCTTTGGTTCAATCTGATATGAAATGGACATGTTTAGTACATATATAAAATTTAGTACATATATAACCATTTAAATGAGTGATTTCCCCTAATCCCCATTTGCTTTCAAAGTTCTGGAGCCAAATTTTATGCAAGAAACCTCTTGGATGGTTAAGGTCACTTCATATTCAACAGGTTTATCTCTTCCCCCAAGCTTACACTTCCCAAACACATTTCTACCTTGTTTAATCACATCATCTAATCAACCAAAAAAGAAACTTCATATTTTTTTCAGCCCGTGCTCTCTTTCAATACCTTCAATGCAATCACTCATCACAATATTCTGCCAATTGTATCTCTGGCACAACTCCCGAATCTGTCACCTGCCTTCATTCCTGTATTCACTGCTCCAGTTCTGAGCCCCATTTTCTTACCCCAGGAACCTGTAATGGTAACAGCTTCTAACAGACTGCTTTATCCTCTGGTTTATTCTTTAATCAGTCCTTCATAAATCTCTATCAGAGTTCTCTACTAACATAAAAAGAAAATTAAAAGCTTTTAAGTTTCCAATCATTTAAAGCAGAATTTCCAGGGACACCTGGGTGGCACAGCTGAGCGTCTGACTTCAGCTCAGGTCATGATCTCACGGTTTGTGGGACCAAGCCCCACATCAGGTTCTGTGCTGACAGCTCAGAGGCTGGAGCCTACTTCGGATTCTGTCTCCCTCTCTCTTTGCCCCTCTCCCGCTTGCACTCTGTCTCACTCTGCCTCTCAAAAATAAGCATTTAAAAAATTTAAAAAAATAAAGCAGGATTTCCAAACTATAAAGTATATTACATTCACCAGAAAGGCTTGTTAAAACAGATTGCCATAAGACCCCTCTCCCTTTCCGATTTGACCGGACTAGGATGGGGCCCAAGAATCTGCATTTCCTACAAGTTCCTAGGTGGTTATAATGCTGCTGGGCCAGAGACCACACTTTAAAACTACGTGGGCAAGATTCATAAAATGCCCTGCCATATACCCTCAACCAAATACATGCAGGATTTCATTGTGTGGGGTTTTTTTAAATCCTCCAGGTCATTCTGATTTGCACACTATTGTGAACTGTATTGTGTGCTTGAATTTAAATTATTTTTTTAAATTTTAATGTTTGTTTTTGAGAGAGACAGAGTGCAAGCAGGGCAGGGGCAGAGCGAGAGGGAGACACACAATCCAAAACAGGCACCAGGCTCTGAGTTGTCAGCACAGAGCCCCACGCAGGGCTTGAACCCATGAATCAAACCATGTGACCAAGACTTGAGCTGAAGTCAGAAACTTAACCGACTGAACCACCCAGACATCCCTGTATTGCGTACTTGAAATTTGCTAAGAGGATAGATCTTAAGTGTTCTCACCACACACAAAAAAAAATGGTAACTATATGACCTGATGGATATGTTAACTAGCTTGACTGTGGTGATCATTTCACAATGTATACCTATAGCAAAACATCAGGTTGTACATCTTACAAATATACAGATTTGGGAGGGGGGTGCTTGGGTGGCTCAGTGAGTTAAGTGGCTGACTTCAGCTCAGATCATGATCTCGCGGTCTGTGAGTTGGAGCTCCATGTTGGATTCTGTGCTGACAGCTCAGATCCTGGAGCCTGCTTCAGATTCTGTGTCTCCTTCTCTCTCTGCCCCTCCCCTCTTGCTCTCTCTCTCTCTCAAAAATGATAAACATTTAAAAAAATTTAAACATATACAGATTTTATTTGTCAATTATACCTCAATAACACTGAAAAAAAGACCCCAAAACCCACAAATGTAGCCAGGTGTCCCCTATTCTTATTTGCTCAGTCTGGTAGCCCTACCCACATTTTCATTTCAAACCGGGCCCAACAAATTGTGTAACCCCTCCTGAGCATGACAGCAAATCTAAACATTAAGTTCATAAGGTAAATGAATGAACTGAGTAATATACAACACCAGCTGAGATCACACTGAATGAAAAACTTTCTTTTTATTTCAGAATCTTCCTTTCCTGCCTTCAAATCCCCCACAGAAACACACCCTGATGTACAACTTTCCTGCCAAGTTTCCATCTGCACGAAGGTGTAAAAGTGCGGCTGCCAACTAGGAAATAAAAACCTGGAAATGAAAGCCCTTTAGAGATTTAAACACTACCAACAGTATGGAGAGTATACGGAAAGAATGAAAATTTTAAGAAATACTTTTCACAAAAGCACAATTTCTTTTTAAAAAAAGGTAAATGGAGGGGCGCCTGAGTGGCTCAGTTGGTTGAGTGTCCGACTTCGGCTCAGGTCATGATCTCGTGGTCTGTGAGTTCGAGCCCCGTGTCGGGCTCTGTGCTGACAGCTCAGAGCCTGGAGCCTGTTTCAGATTCTGTGTCTCCCTCTCTCTCTGACCCTCCCCTGTTCATACTCTGTCTCTCTCTCTGTCTCAAAAATAAATAAACATTAAAAAAAATTAAAAAAAAAAAAAGGTAAACGGAAAAAAGAAGCCAACATGTTGCCTATACCAGTATCACCAATAATATATAAAACCAGAGAGAAAGAGAGAAAGCACTGGGAATATAGAACTTAATTGATTCTGCCTTCTCTACTACCTGCACTTACAAACCTAATATTGACTTTGGAAATATTTCTAAACCCTGCAATGCTATTTTGATTTTTCAAATATTACCTTTGAAAAGGTTTGCATTCACTTCTCAATAAATACAGATGGTTTTCCATCAACTGTCTTACCTAAGTAAGGGTTGGATTTTTCTTTGTTTCTACTTATAGCTGTCAATCAAATATATATAAGTTTGAACTCATTTTGCAATAAACGTTTTCAAAATCCTTTCTCCTTCCTCTGGGAGAATAACAAAGGGTAAAACAAAAAGGAAGATGACTTCATATAATCCTTTCATTTCAGATCCTGGTTCCTTCCTGCTATGAACTTCATGCCAGAATTCTGCTTTACTTGCTTCAGATATGGACAAGATGAAAGGAGCTCTTATACCCTATAAAGAGTGAGTTCACCTTCGGTGTAAATGTTGGAGAAGTGTGAAGAATGATTTCATCTTTGGAGAAAATAGAATGTGTCCCGAAAGTGTTCAGGTTTGAAATGCTCCAAACGTTTAACTCCTAAGAATACCAGTTTCACCAGCAGGATGTAACAGCTATCTGTCCTTCATGAGTTCAGTGCTTAAGGCTTGAAGCAAGTAGACTGGAGCAGGTAGCGAACAAGAGCGTGGGATCTGGCAGTCGACTGACTGGCCTTAGATCCCAGCTCTGCCACGTAGGAACCCCATGACCTTGGGCAGGCTTCTTGGGCTCTTGGCACCTCACCTACATAAGGGGGATGATAAAAGCAGTATCTACTTCATAGGGCTATTGTAAGAATTAAAAGATACAATTCTTGGAAGAAGGCCTGGTCCACAAAAGCTTCATGGAAGTGGTGTTATTAACATTAGCAGTAAAAATATTTCTGTTTAATCTAGGAATATAAGTCCCTGTATCTGATAGTGAACCTTCTCACTTGTTTTTCCTGGCAAGCATGATGGACATCAAGGTTTTAAAGAAAAGTATTATTTTGTCTTTCATGTCGCATCAAGAGTCAGAGCTTGCAAAAAACCAGAACTATTTTTACAAATATAGCCTGGTTGGGAGACACTGTAATGTACAAAGAGCATCAGGGAGACACCCATGAGATTTATTAAAGTACTGGTTCACACTGAAACTATGACCGCACTTTAGCTTTTAGTCCTTTTCTCATCTGTAAAATGAGAAAGTACCCATAGAATTTCTAATATTTCCTGCAGAACTGAAATTCTAATTTTGTAACCTTTAACATCAATGTCAAACTTGTCAGAAATGAATTCCATGAACTCCTATCTATCAGAGGGTCTTCTTAGGGTAGTTTTTCTTGAAATTCTCATTTTTCTCATACTAAGAAATTTATCATCCTACACTGTACATACTTCCTACCCCTCCAAAGCCAGGCTATAAAATAATCCCACTGTTGAATAACTAGAAAATCAAGAATGAGAAATTGGTAAAAGCCTCCATTAGTGCTGAGCCTGACAGAAAAATTAATACTACCTATTAGTGTGGTATGCAATGTTTTTTATCCATATAAACAAATATTACATAATTCTAATGACAGATTTGGGGAGCTGGTAGAGACCTCAGAGTAATGCATCTCAACCTGGAGTAGTTTCACCCCCCAAGAGACATTTGGCAATGTCTGAAGTCATTTTTGTTTATCACAACTAAGGGAGAGCACTGGCATCAAGTGGGTAGAAGCCAGGGATTGCTGCTAAACATCTTCCAACACAAGGACAGCTCCCCTAAATAAAGAATTTCCTGGCCTAAAATGTGAAAAGTGTTACTAAGGTTAAGAAACTGCACCCTAGGACAATGGTTTTCCATGGGGGCAGTACTGTCCCCTAGAAGGTGATGCACAAATCTGGCATCAGGGTTGGTGTGACAAAAGGGGGCTACAGGCATTAGGTGGCCAGGTCTAGGGATACATCATGCAATGTGCACTCTTTTTAATTTTTTTTTTTTAATGTTTATTTATTTTTGAGACAGAGAGAGACAGAGCATGAACGGGGGAGGGTCAGAGAGAGAGGGAGACACAGAATCCGAAACAGGCTCCAGGCTCTGAGCTGTCAGCACAGAGCCCGACATGGGGCTCGAACTCACAGACTGCGAGATCATGACCTGAGCCAAAGTCGGACACTTAACCGACTGAGCCACCCAGGTGCCCCAACAATGTGCACTCTTAATAGAGTGCCATACCGTATGCTACTGAACTTTCAAATGTCTCATGAACTACAATGGTGATCAACGTGTTTATGATTATCTAGGCCAGAGCCTAATTCCATCATACATATGAACACAAAAAAATTTTTTGTATGGTTTAAAAACTTTTATGTTTAGAAATGAAACTACATAAATCAAGAGAAGGCAGCATTTTGTTTAATCTGGAACTCTGCCAAGAGTTGCTTATCATTCTGGAAAAATAACATCACCAACACCATTTATAGTATCTGAGTGGGCAATATAACAAAAACATCAATCTATGTGTATAGCCATCACATACACTGTTATTCTACATATAGGCACAGCCTTCTGAATACTTCATTATGTCTTCCTGTGTAACTGTAACTAATTTACATATTAAAAGTATATTATTTCATTATAAATTACTTGATTTGTATTGTTATTTTATATTACAGGTAGGAATTTTATATACACATAAATATAAATAATATATATATTTTTATAAAATTATGCATGCAAGGAGGTTATATTATATAGGATTTCACTTCATGGTAGCAAAGAAGGTACTACAAAACATATGCTGTAAAAAAGAAGCATTGGATCTTACAGGGTTGAGAATCTTTGGTTTACAGAATACCTTATTCAACTCCTTCATTTTATGGAAGTCAAGTTGGATGCCTGGAGAGGAGCCCAGGTTCCTCATGGCAAGTCCAAGAGTTTTCCATGACAGGTAATTCTGGTCTTAGATTCACACTATCAAAAGATCTCTGAGTGGTAGGGACTGCCTGATTCAAATTCACACAAACTATTCCCTCCAAATATACAATATAAACCCATCTTGTACAGGATCCACATATAAAATATTACTATGGGAACCACGACAAGGATGAATTGTGAAAATTGTCAGTGCCAACCAATCAGAAAGCTCAGCTTCATTTATTTGGTTGTCCATGTGGTCTTCCATGTAAAAACAAAGTGAAGGGCGCCTGGGTGGCTCAGTCAGTTGAGTGTCTGAGTCTTGATTTTTGGCTCAGGTCATAATCCTAGGGTCATGGGATAGAACCCTGGGTCAGAATCTGTGCTGAGCATGGAACCTGCTTAAGATTCATTCTCTCTCTCTCTCTTCCCCTCTCTCTCTCTCTCTCTCCCTCTCTCTCTCTCTGCCCCTCTCACCGCTTGTGCTCTCTCTCTAAAATAAAAATAAATAAATAAAATAAAAACAAAGTGAATGAAAATGGGAATGACTCATTTCAGACATTTGTCATTTGGCAGGATTAAATCACCACCGATCTAGAATTTCCTCTGGAACAAATGCCACAGACCAGGCTTTGGAAGCAAACAATAACAGTAATCTACTTGAGCAGTCCCCAAACTCATTTTATCCATCCGTATGAGGTCCACTTTTCATCTCACTCTGAATGCCAGAGAGACCAAATGCCTGTTTTGATTATTCTGACTCCTTAATATAATTTTTGGTAATGTTACAATCTCCTTCCTGGAACCTTAATTTTCCCTCATTTACTTGTGAGGCAAACATTAATTGAGTGCTTCTTGTTTAAAACACTGTACAGAATGCTCTAGGGAATTATAAAATAGGAGACAAACTGTCTGCCACTGACAATGTTACCACCTAAAACAGGAGACAGAGCAAATATAAACATATAAACACAAGCATAGGGCAAAATCAAGGAGACTGCAGAAGAACGATACACAAGTATTAAAAGGGAAGACAAATCAAATCTTAAAAAAAAAATGTGGGGAGCTGAGAAGCTGAAAGGTGGCCCTCCCAAGTCTCCTTCTTAATTTTCTGTGATGTGGGTTTTCTCCCTTGAACTTTTTCGAACTAGTGGGGGCTCCAAGAGTTGATTCTGAATACTTCATTACATCTTCTCACTTAATTGTAACTAAGCATTTACATACTGAAATGTTATTGGATCATAAATATTATATATACTATAAAAGGGCATGATAATATATTAGGGCAATACAAATATATATAGCAGATATCCAGGCTGGTGCCATTCAAGTGTTAAGCCATAATTAATACAGTTCTGCCTGTAACAGAAATGACTACAGGTCTCTCAAGGGCAGGAAGAAATTTGGCAGATGACATTTCACTTACAACATCACAGGAGAAATAAACAGAACGAGCCCCTATTAATCTCTAATCTAGCAAAACAACTTTTCTCTCTCATGTTTATTTTCATCTTTAAAAATGGAGAATGATAGCTTCAATGACCTCTCTTTTGTAGGGGAAACAAGAGGGGTAACCCAATCTGCTATTGCTGAAAGAAAATAGATCTCCACATAGTTAACAGAGCCCTCAGCATGAACAGCAACATCCTGTTTCTCACATATTCAAATATAAATCACTGACCTCTTAGCTAAAAGCCTGCTTCCCTAATGCACATTTTACCTATGGGTTCCTTCCGCAAAGAAAAAGCTTCATTTGGCTAATTTTTAAATTCTCTAGTAGAACAGATTTCTCACCCTTACTCAGACAAGTAGGTCACTATTTTCAGAAACCCTCACTTAAATACTTGATTTTTCCCTAACTAAAGTTTTATTCAACTAAAATTTATAGAACACTTCCTAGGTTCCAGGCACTATTCTAAAAAATGAGCCCAATGAAGCTTTGATTCTGATCAAGATAGACAGTAAGGGGAAAATATTTAAAGTAAATTATGTAATATGTTAGACAATAACAAGTTCTATGGGAGAAAAAGAGAGCAGGGCAAAAGGATAAAGAATTAGAGGTGCAGGGGTGCAAATTCACACAGCACAGTCAAGGTAGGTCTCAATGAGAAAGTAACTTGAACAGTCTAATTCACAGAAAATCTCCTTTCTAGATTTTAAGTCAACTCATATGTTGCCTCACTTTTTCCATTTTTGTATCCCTATTTTTGTTGCTACATGGTGATTGTGAAAAAGATCCATTTCAACTAAGATAAAGTTCCAGAAACTATAAAGAAAACTGCCCTACAATACAAACATTCTTCTCTCCCCACAGAAACTTTTCTGCATACCCACAAAAACAAGTAAGAAAATATGAGGGAGCAAAAGGGAGGCCTTACCCATTCACAAAGCAAAACAAAACAACCCTAAATATATAGGAATAACTCTAATAAAAAACGTGTGAGATACACAAAAATAAAATTTTTATGAGAGCAATAAATACAGTTATGCAACAATGGCAAATAAATATTGTTACCCTGTATGAGAAGAGTAAATACTATAAAAATGTTATTTCTTCCAAAATTAATTGGCAAATTTAATGCAATTCCACTAAAAAAAAAAATCTCAAGGTAGAGCATAAATGAGCATAACAATGCTAACATCTCTGAACAGTGGTTGTTAAACATAGGCATATATCAGAATCCATCAGAGTTTTATCAGAATACACATGCCTGTGTCCCACCTTACACTTAGGAAATTACAACTTACAAATGTCACATATATTTGGTCAAAGCTTCCCAGATAATTTTTATGCATAACGTTGGTTAAGAATCAATGACTGGGAATAACAAATGATAGGGAATCTAATTGGAAAAAAAGGATCACTAAAAAGCATGACTTACCAGTCATATAACCTATCTTCAAACTACAAAAAATAAGATCAATCTGGTACTTGTAGAATAGACAGATACATCTTCTCATGGAGAAGAATAAACCCATAAACTTCCCAGGAAGTCATGTTCTGTATTCACACATAAAAGAAAAACCACAGCTCAATGGAGAAGAAATACACTATGCTCTAAATCATTTTAAGCAACGTGGGGAAGGGATCAACTTAAAATTATACCTCACACTACACAGACCTACACAACACACACACACACACACACACACACACTCACTCACTCAACCAGGTAGATTAAAAAATTGAAGGGAATTTTATGGTTTGAAGTCTTACATTCAAACCTTTCACCTATTTTGAGTTAATTTGTGTGTAGGGTATAGGATAGTGGTCTAGTTTCATTCTTTTCATGTAGCTGTCCAGTTTTCCCAACACTTTACGAAGGGACTGTCCTTTCCCCATTGTGTGTTCTTGGCTCCTTTGCCATAAATTGTTAATACATGTGTGGGTTTATTTCTGGGATCTCAATTTTGTGTCATTGATTTATGTGTCTGTTTTCATGCCAATACCATGCTGTTTTGACTACTACAGCTTTGTAGTATAGTTTGAAATCAGGGAGCACGATATATCCAGTTTTATTCTCTCTCAAGACTGCTTTGGCTATTTGGGATGATTTGTGGTTCTATGAAAATTTTAGAATTATTTGTTCCAGTTCTGTAAAAAAATGGCATTGGAATTTTGATAAGGGTTACATTTAATCTACAGATTGCTTTGGGTAGTATGGATATTTTAATAATATTGATTCTCTTCCAATCCATAAGCACAAAATATCTTTCCATTTGTGTCTTCCTCAATTTCTTTCATCACTGTCTTATAGTTTTCAGTGTACAAGTCTTTCACCTCGTTGGTTAAATTCATTCCTAGGTATTTTATTCTTTCTGATGTAAATGTACATGCATCAATTGTAAGTGTTCATTTCTCTTTCTGATAATTTGTTATTTGTGTATAGAAATGCCACATTTCTATACATCAATTTTATATCCTGCTACTTTAATGAATTCATTTATTAGTTCTAACAGCTTTATGACAGAGTCTTTTGGGTTTTGTATATACAGAAAATGTAGGTGGTAAGCTCCTGAACATTAGTCTTAGTGATGCTCTTGTACATCTGACTCCAAAGGCAAAGGAAACAAAAGCAAAAATAAACAAATGGGCTTACAGACCAAACTAACAAGGTTCTGCAGAGCAAATGAAACCATCATCAAAATGAAAAAGTAACCAACTGAATGGGAGATTTTTGCAAGTCGTATATCCAACAAAAGATTAATATCTAAAATGTGTAAAGAACTCACACAACTCATCCTAAAAACCAAACCACCTGTTAGAAAATGCACAGAGGATATGAAAAGACATTTTTCCAAAGAAGACATCCAGATGGCCACCAACAGGCACATGAACAGTTGTTCAACATGACTAATTATTATGGAAATGCGAGTCACAACCACAATGGATATCATCTCACACCAATTAGGATGGCTATTATCACCAACAAGTGTTGGTGAGGATGTAGAGAAAAGGGAATCCTTGTGCACTGTTGATGGGAATATAAATTGGTACAGTCACTGTGGAAATCAGTATCATGATTCATCAAAAAATTAATAATAGAACTTATATGATCCAGCTATTTCACTTCTGGATATTTAGCCAAAGAACACAAAAATACTGATTTGAAAAGATACATATACCCCTTTGTTCACTATAGTGTTATTTACAATAGACAAGAAATGGAAACAATCTAAAAGTCCACAGACAGATAAATGGATAAAGAAGATGCAGTATTTATACACAATGGAATACCACTCAGTCATAACAAAAGAGTGAAATTTTGCCATTTGTGACAACATGGATGGACCTTGAAGGTATCATGCCCAGTAAAATAAGTCAAACACAAGTATCATGTGATTTCACTAATATGTAGAATTTAAAAAACAAATGAACACACTAAAGAAAACATAAACAAAGTCACAGATACAATGAACAAATGTGTGGTTACCGGGGGGAAGGAGATGGCAAGGGGTGGGCAAAACGGAAGAAAGGGGTTCACTTGTATGGTGATGGACTGTAACTAGACTTTTAGTGGTGATCACTTTGTAGAACATACAGATTTCGACTTACAATGTACATGTGGACAAGACTTTGAAATTATTATTTTTTACTGTTTTTGAGAGAGAAAGAGAGAGCGAGAGAAAGAGAGCATGAGACGGGAGGAGCAGAGAGAGAGGGAGACATAGAATCTGAAGCAGGCTCCAGGCTCTGAGCTGTCAGCACAGAGCCCAACACAGGGCTCCAACTCATGAACCACAAGATCCTGACCAGAGCTGAAGTTGGATGCTAAACCGACTGAGCCACCCAGGCACCCCTGAAATTATTTTAATCATACCAATCAAAACAAAACAAAAACCTTAAAGAATTAGGGATGGGGACACAGAAAAAAAAATGATTGAGAAAAAAAATAAGAAAATTTAGGTTATTTTTACCAAATCATTTGAAAGGAAGAAAAAGAAGCAACTGACATATATCCACAAGTTAGATCAGATAACAGGTTACAAAACAGTAAGCACAGCATGATTCTATTCTATATTTATCAACACACCTATTTGTAAGAATACTCACGTTAACAGTAGTTGACTCTGGCTGATTCTTTTTCCCTTTTGGTTTGTGTTCAGTTTCTTAATGTTATGCAATATATTTGTAGCTTTTAATTTTCTTTAAACGGTATCTATTTTTCAAAGCTATGTAGTTAATTTGTTCACTGATATTTTTCACATAATGGCAAATTGGGCACCTAAGAGAAGAACAGCTTTAAAACTGTTTTTAAGTGTTTTGTTCATGTTAAAAAGTGTTTTCTCCTAAATATTGCTTTGGTATTTTTCTTTCTTTCTTTCTTTCTTTCTTTCTTTCTTTCTTTCTTTCTTTCTTTCTTTCTTTCTTTCTTTCTTCCTTTCCTTTCCTTCTTTTTTTTTTTATTTCATTATTAATTTCAGTCTGCTAAAAATTCCTGCTCTGGCACATCACAATTTTTTTTTTAAGTTGGAAAAACTCAATGTCCAATCACAGTGATAAGTTGTAACAATTAAGTATTTGATACAAGTGATGTATTAGGACCAAATCAAATTTTGATAATAGGGGATGATCAGATTTGGTACTCTGGTACACAGAGAAGATCTGGTAAATAACTGTGCAGCCAATGAGCCAGAACAGGGCTAGTGACCAGCTACAGGTCCTACCACAAGAGACACACAGAAAATAACCTAAAAGTCCAGCAGAAATTCTTGCATCATTTTTTCCTACAAAATGTATGATAAATACATTAAGATATATCTGAAAGCAGTAAGACATAAAGGACATCCATAATCCCATCAGATCAGAGACTAGATTTAAAAACATTTCAAAAATTTTTTTTTCAACATTTTTTATTTATTTTTGGGACAGAGAGAGACAAAGCATGAACGGGGGAGGGGCAGAGAGAGAGGGAGACACAGAATCGGAAACAGGCTCCAGGCTCCGAGCCATCAGCCCAGAGCCCGACGCGGGGCTCTAACTCACGGACCGCGAGATCGTGACCTGGCTGAAGTCGGACGCTTAACCAACTGCGCCACCCAGGCGCCCCTTAAAAACATTTCAATCTCACCCATAATTACCAAGATACCAAATAATGGGAAAAAAATTTTTTATAATTTTATTTTAATTTTTTTAATGTTTACTTACTTATTTTGAGACAGAGAGAGAGAGAACACGCACCAGCAGGGAAGGGCCAGAGAGAGAGGGAGAGAGAGAATCCCGAGCAGGGATTCAGTGCAGAACCTGATGCAGGACTTGATCCCACAAACGTGAGATCATGACCTGAGCAGAAATCAAGTCAGAGGCTAGGGGTGCCTGGGTGGCTCAAGTTAAGCATCCAACTTCAGCTCAGGTCATGATCTGAAGGTTCATGGGTTTGAGTCCCATGTCTGGCTCTGGGCTGACAGCTCAGAGCCTGGAGCCTGCCTGGGATTCTGTGTCTCCCTCTCTCTCTGCCCCTCCCCCACTCAAGGTCTGTCTGTCTGTCTCTCTCTCTCTCTCTCAAAAATAAACGTTAAGGGGCGCCTGGGTGGCGCAGTCGGTTAAGCGTCCGACTTCAGCCAGGTCACGATCTCGTGGTCCGTGAGTTCGAGCCCCGCGTCAGGCTCTGGGCTGATGGCTTGGAGCCTGGAGCCTGTTTCCGATTCTGTGTCTCCCTCTCTCTCTGCCCCTCCCCCGTTCATGCTCTGTCTCTCTCTGTCCAAAAATAAAATAAAAAACGTTGAAAAAAAAAATTAAAAAAAAAAAGTAAATAAAATAAACGTTAAAAAAATTTTTGTTTTTAAAGAGGAGGCTTAATCGATTAAGACACTCAGGTGTCCTAGAAAAAAATATTTTTAAGAAGTTCTAAACTTAAGATATTATGCTAGGTGAAACAAGCCAGTCACAAAAAGACAAATATTGCATGGTTCCATTTATATGAGTTATCTGAAATGTCAAATTATAGAAACATAGAGCAGAATGGTAGTTACCAGAGCAAGGGGAGGAGAAAATGAAGAGTTGTTGTCTAATGGGTATAGAGCTTCTGTTTTGTAAGTAATAAAAAGTTTTGGAGATCTGTTACATAAAAATATGAATTTAATTAATACTCCTGAACTATATACACTTAAAAAGAGTTCATATGATAAACTTTGTGATGTTTTTTACCACAATTAAAAGATAGATAAAAATTATTAAAGTCATATAAAAGCTTCATATTGCACCAAATTACCAATACTGAAGGCCAAAGAATAGTGTCATACTGACAAGCCTTGTTTTTAAAATAAAATTTGTTTTAATATTTTATTTTTAAGTAATCCCTACACCCAACATGGAGCTTGAACTCACAACCCCAAGATCAAGAGTCACATACTCTATTGAATTAACCAGCCAGGTGCTCCCCCCGAAAATATTTTTCAGGTCCAATTCCGTTCAACCAAATTACCTGGAATCAGAAAAAAGTGGCACTTTAAACGGGTGGGGAGGAAATAACTCATCAATTCATGATGTGGAACTAATTTGTAACAATCTATATTAAACAGTATTAATCATGACATATGTAAGATTTAATTCCAGAATTAAACAGTTAAGATGTGAAATTACAAAACAACCAGACTAAAAATATAGGTAAATATTATCTGACCTTAGTGTGAGAATATTTTTACAAAAATAAAAACAATGGAGAAGATAAATGTATTGCATTTATCTTCAACAACTGAAATAATTGCATTTCTTCAATAACTGAAATATAAAAAACTGAGACTATTTTGTTTTTTTATTTTTTTTTTTATTTAAAAAAAAAAATTTTTTTTTTCAACGTTTATTTATTTTTGGGACAGAGAGAGACAGAGCATGAACGGGGGAGGGACAGAGAGAGAGGGAGACACAGAATCGGAAACAGGCTCCAGGCTCTGAGCCATCAGCCCAGAGCCTGACGCGGGGCTCAAACTCACGGACCGTGAGATCATGACCTGGCTGAAGTCGGACGCTTACCGACTGCGCCACCCAGGCGCCCCTATTTTGTTTTTTTAAAAAACTCACCACTACAAAACCAGAAGGCAAACAAAAATAATTCACTAAGTGTCTGACAATGGGTTAATAATATATAACTATGGCATTGCATCAAAATAAAGAGTAAATATGACTGTAGAAGTCATAAAAGAACAAAATATTAAAATAGCCAATAAGTACATGAAAACTGTATGACCTCAATAGTAATTAAAGAAATCACAAGAGCTAAAGCTGCAGACGATGTACTCTGTGCTACATGTTATACGTCCAGTTTCTTACCTCATCTCCTGCAACCGAGGTACAAAAAAAAACTTTCCCCTATTTTTCAGTTGAGAAAACGGAGTCAACGAAAAAGTCATATTCCAAGGGCAAACAGGCTCTGTTCAGAGCTGTTATGTTCTTCACCACACTCCACTGCCTTCATAAATAAAAGGAAAAAAGAGATACCTTTTCACTCTATCACATGTCGTCGAGGGCAGGCCTGGACAAACCAGGCCCTGAACTCAAATGCCCTGCCAGACATTTTTGCATGGTCTGCAAGCTAAAAATGTATGGTTTTTGCATTCTTCAATTGTTGGGGGGAAAAAAAAAATCATGTAACGTGAAAATTTTGTGACGTGAAAATTATATGAAGTTTAATTTCAATGTCTACAAATAACAGCAGAGTTAAGCAGTTGGAACAGAGATTGCATGTGGCCTGCAAAGCCTAAAATATTTATCCCATTTGGCTTTTTCCAAGAAATGTTTGTTGTCTCCCAATTTGGGATATGGTAAACTGGGCCCTCTTCTACACTGTCGCTGTAAATGGCAATCAAATGCAACGCAAAACAAAATATGCATATCTTCACACGAGTTGACCCAGTAATTTTCATTTATCACAAAGAAATGTATAATTCACCTAAAGTTTCCTGTAAATGTATTGTTGCAGCAATGAGAACCCAAGAAGTCTGACTCTAGGTCCTATGCTCAGGGCCAGGACTGGGGTGAAGGTTACACTTAAACACTGACTCTGAAGGGAATACAACAGCTTTTCAGGTTTGTCAAGTAACACCCGGTAAAACTGGTGTTCCTAAAGTCCTATTATTCTGAACTGTCAAACAGCTTGAAATTGCTCTCAAATCATAAAACATTCATTTAAAAAGACATTGTTTCTTGAGCTGGAACACATGAAACCATAGATATTCAAAGGTTTATAACACATTAATAGTATTAAATCAAAAGGTAGTCATAGACTAAACATAAAACCCATCTGGAGTATGGATAAACCCAAAATTGACAGTTTACTTGCAGAATAACACATCTGTCACATAAATTAATGTCATTACTTGAATTTTATTGTTTTTGCAGTTTTGTTGGCATTATATTTGTAAATTTGCTTTATTTTATAACTGTGTAAATGCTATAAACTAAGACATTTACTCCATGTTGGGATATATTTACATAACATTATGACAAACATAATTAAGTCAAACTGGAAATAAGGATGAAAAGAGGCCTTTGTATTTCATAAGTTTGAGAATGCTGTATCTTGTAAATTGCATCATAATCCTAGTACATAAATTCTGAGAAAAACAATCGCAAACCCCTTATGCTCTATCTCACAAGCTTGGTATTAATGGGCAACAGCAGAACATAACCATCAGGATGAAAAGGATGCCAAAAGAAGGACCATTTTCACATGAATTCACCTTCAGAACAAAATACTTCACCTTTGTGAGCTTCAGTTTTCTTCTGTAAAACAGGGATAATGGTTTGCATTGCAGGGTTATAGAAAGCAGAAGTACTCCAGGTAGGTATACAACATGTAACAGTAATAATACTAGTTAATATTTACTATACAGTTAATCATGTGCTAGGCATTTTGTATGCATTTTATACACACATAACATTTTATATGCATCACTTCAAAAAATAATTACAACCACTACACCACATATAATAGGTACTAGCATATCTTTGTTTTAAAGATGATAAAGCTAAGACACTGAGAGGTTCAGTGATTTGTCCAAGGTCACGTAGCTATTAAAATGGAGAGCTAAGACTTAACCAAAATATCTAAGGCCAGGAAGCTGGTTTTCTTCTCCTTTATAAAAAACTCCCTCAAGGGGCGCCTGGGTGGCGCAGTCGGTTAAGCGTCCGACTTCAGCCAGGTCACGATCTCACGGTCCGTGAGTTCGAGCCCCGCGTCAGGCTCTGGGCTGATGGCTCAGAGCCTGGAGCCTGTTTCAGATTCTGTGTCTCCCTCTCTCTCTGTCCCTCCCCCGTTCATGCTCTGTCTCTCTCTGTCCCAAAAATAAATAAACGTTGAAAAAAAAAAAATTTTTAAAATAAAAAAATAAAAAAATAAAAAAAATAAAAATAAAAAACTCCGTCAATAAATGGGAGCAATTATCATGATACTTATGTCCATAGTTTACTAGAATGAGAACACATAAACATTTCTTCTTTTAAACCTAGCCACAGACCTTCTAGTGAGCCATGGCCTCTGAGGGGGTTTCCGAGCCACTCAGGTCATAAACCTTCCCAGAATGCTATTTTCCAACTGGCATTAGTCTTCTTTCTACAAAATTTGAGACATACAATGCAACTTTATTTTTAAAAGCTTCAAAACTAGCCAACAGCAGTGTAAACATCAATTTCCTCTTCTCAGGATTCTAAAAGGTTCCTCCCCCAGTGTTTCCTCCCTTTGTATTCCCATAGTTGATAACTCTAGACTAAGTCACTAGGCATAAGTACACAGTGCTTATGGGAAGGAGCCAAAATCATTGTCACCACCAAGTTTTTTGTACAAATAATAAAAAAAAATCTTGGTTAACATTGCAAAGTTGGTGTGTTTAAACTCCATACAGGGTTATACTTTAAAAACTAAAACCACTTCTTGCCATTTCCTATGTTTCCCCTGCTTAGAATGTAGTACCAATGACAAAAATCTTCAGTTTCATTCCTAACTGGAAAATGGGTTTATTTTCATTTTTTAGAGGCATCTTAGGGGCACCTGGCTGGCTCAGCTGGTAGAACATGAGACTCTTGATCTCTGAATCATGAGTTTGAGCCCCACAGTGGGTGCAGAGATTACTTAAGGAAGGAAGGAAGGAAGGAAGGAAGGAAGGAAGGAAGGAAGGAAGGAAGGAAGGAAAGAAAGATAGATCATCCTAAATGATTATCAGAATTATAATTTTTAGCAATTGGAAAAAAAGGTTATTAGGAGATTTAGTTCCCAACTACCCTCACATCTTACTGCCCACCCTCCCCCCCGCCCCAGAATCAAGTATACAATGTACTGAAATATAAAGGTTTTAAACTGTGACAGGGCTTAACTTCTTTGAAGAGACACTAAAATGGCTATCAATGGGGCACCTGGGTGGCTCAGTTGGTTGGGTATCTGACTTCACCCCAGGTCATGATCTCGCAGTTTGTGAGTTCAAGCCTCACGTCAGGTTCTGTGCTGACAGCTCAGAGCCTGGAGCCCACTTAGGATTCTATGTCTCCCTGTCTCTCTCTGTCCCTCCCCTACTTGCTTGCTCTCTCTCTCTCTCAAAAATAAATAAACATTAAAAAAAAATTTTTATGGGCGTCTGGGTGGTTCAGTCAGACTTCTCAGGTCATGATCTCATGGCTCATGAGTTTGAGCCCTGCATTGGGTGGGCTCTGTGCCGACAGTTCAGAGCGTGGAACCTGCTTCAGATTCTGTGTCTCCTTCTCTTTTCTCTCTGCCCATCCCCTGTTCATGCTCTCTTTCTCTCTCTCTCTCAAAAATAAATAAACATTAAATTTTTTTTTAATTTTTTAATAAAATGGCTGTCAAGAATTTATAACTCCCAAAAGCTTAACCAACACCTTGTGGATTTTTTCTTTTTTTGTATAGCTACGACCTATAAATGGCTCCACTGTACAAAATACTTTTATTATATGGACATGCTAAAATATTATGTTCAAAAACTCCTTTAGGAATCAATGCCTTGAAAATAACTAAAAAAGGAGAAACAATAAGAGAGACACTAGTAAAGTCATTTTTTCAGAGTCTATAGAGAGTGTTTGGGAAAATGATTATTATTAAAATATAGTTAGGTATGAATCAGAGTGGGCAATATAAACAGTAGTAGTAGTTATTGTAATAGCAGTAGTGGTGAAAAGGAGCGGTAGTTCAAGTGCTCATAAGTGCGTGACTCCGGGCTAAGTGCATTACATGAGCATCTCATCTGTTCCAGGGTGGCACAGGCCCCCAAGCCAGAATCCCTGGATTCAAATAGTGGCCACACCACTTAATATCAATGTGACCTTGGGTAAATTACGTTGACCTATGAGTAGCTGATTTTCCTTATTTGTAACTGGAGTAATAACTACCTATGGCACAAAGTTGCTGTGAGACTTAAATGTGCTAAAAATATGTGGCATGTTTAGAACAATGCCTGGCATATAACCAGTATCACAAAGGCTACTGGTGAATTATTATCTTTTTAAGTTTACTTGTTTATTTTGAGAGAGTCAGAGAGAGCATGAGTGGGAGAAGGGCACAGAGAGAGACAGGCAAACAGAGAATCCCAGGTAGGCTCAGTACTCAGGGTAAAGTCTGATTTAGCACTCAATCTCACAGCCGTGAGATCATAACCTGAGCCAAAATCAAGAGTCAGATGCTTAACTGACTGAACCACCCAGGCACCCTGTGAGGAGTCATTGTTGTTGTTGTTATTATTATTATTATTATTATTATTATTATTTCATTTCAGAGATTAGGAAACTGAGGCATAGAGAAAATAAGTCATTTGTCTGAAGTCACAAACTGGTAAAAGTCAGACCTAGAGTCTGAACATAAGGCATTTTAACTCTCAAGTCCATCCTTTTAACTACCTCAAAACAAACAAACAAAAACTGTATTTTTCAAGTATAGAGAATTTACTCAATGAGACAACCAGTATCAATGAAGTTGATGATGCTCTAGAATGACTGCCCCAGAACCTAGTGATTAAGCACCCCTTGGGTCAAATATCTCTACTACATGCTGAGATTACATGAAACACCAAATAGTCCCAAGTATAGCTTAAAGCTCATGTTTTCAGGAGAAAGAATATACACATTTAAAGTGGAACAATGAAAAGCTGCCAAAACAAAAATACCAAAAAATTTTAAATGACCAGAATCAAGATCTTTCCTGACTCCAGGAACAAATATACTTCTTTCAAATGTTTTCCCCACATGTCTCACTCCTCAACCCATGAAATTTTCTATCTAACATGTTCTCTCTTCAACATATTTTTGGTTGATGTTATCGTTTCAGTCACTGTTTTCACCTTCTGGTGTTTATGTTTAGAAAGTAAAATATATGTCAAAAACTTTGCTTAAGAACAAGGAAAAATCAAATTTTGAAGATAGTGAAGATTAAGGTAGCAATAAATTTAATCTCCTGTGATGATTTTATCCTTCTCATATGATTTTTCAATTTTTTTCTAGTTTCAGAAAGAAGATGTTCTAGTAGATTTGGAAAATAACGATCAAAACATTTTTTTCTCCTGATGACATCTACTTGATTGCATACCAAGAGGAAATTTATTTCTACAATAACAGTGAAATCTGAAATTCACTGCTTGCCTTTTTCTTTAAAAAATTTTTACAAAAAAGTATAAGCAGAAATACTCCATGGCCGTTTTTCCTTTAGCAAAAATCTCAATATAGCAATAACAGTGAAACAAATTAATTAAAGTGCAACAATTAAAACCTTTCTCTATCACATAATTATTTGGAATATAAGAGCTATGCTAAAAAAGTTCTGATTGACCAAAAATAGCCACTTTTGTGGTAAAGGTCAAGTATTCAATTTCTATTCACTAAATCTGAACGGCTTCCTACCATAGGCTTCTCAGATGTGATCTACGTGCTAGACTATTAGAAAATAAAAAATGGTCAGACTTTTAAACAGGTCGGCCAGGTACACAGGAAAATACCACCACACCAGCTGCAGGTACCTTTCCTCAGGGCCCCTGTAACAAAGGTTGTCCTGAACACTAGAAGAAGAGGCCGTCTGAAGAGTAACACAAAAAATGGAACACCTTAATGCCAAATATGATAAAAACTCTTGCAAGAGGAGCACTTAAGTATTCTCCAACATCAACAGATAGAATCGTATTAAACTCTTCCCTGCGGTATCATAAATAAATAAATAAATAAATAAATGCAAACAAAAAAGAAACTGATGATAAAAACAAATATATGAGATTTTTAAGCCTAAGAGAAGAGTGAGTTTTTAATCAACCGAGGCTGAGCCATCTAATAACATAAAAACCACAGATCCTTCCACACGTTTAGTGGAGAGTGGTTAGTCTGTGTCACAGGACCACATGTGGCCTTCCAGAGAGTCAAAGGAAGCATGCTTAGGCCAAAGAAGCAATTGGAGAAATAAAACTTTTCACACACAAGAGTCTACATAAAGATTATATGAATAAGTAGAAGAATTACATATTTGTTTCCATTCATATCAGTACAATATCTGAATGTACTATTAAAAGAAAAGTATGGTTGTCCCTCTCTATTCTAATTTATACCAACTGGAAATTAACAGGAATTGCAGAATTCTTAAATAAGTATATACGTACGTTCAGAATTTCACATGGAACTTTGACCAGGTATTTCATTTATTTTGCCCTATGTCATACAGAAGATTAGCTCTTACATACCTAACCCATCACCTCTATCAATCATTCTAATACTACACAACTAATTCATGATATTTGTGGTTACCATTTCTTAATGTGTATTGAATCATGCAGATGTGATGTGAATCACATCCCCTAAAAAAGATGTTAAAGTCTTATTCCAGTATCTGCGAATGTCATCTTATTTGGAAATAGGATCTTTGCAAGTGATCAAGTTAAGATGAGGACATTAGGGTGGGCTGTAATCCAATGACTGTGTCCTTATACAAAGGGGAAACTTGGACACAGTGACACAGAGGAATGGTGATGTGAAGACACCAAGAGAACTGCATCTGCAGGCAAAGGAATGCCAGGGGCTCCTGGAAACTAAGAGAGAGGAATGGAAGAGATGCCCCCTCACAGCCCTCAGAGGGAACCCACCCTGACCATACACTAAGCTCAGAGCCTCCAGAACCATGAGACAATATGTTTCTGTTGTGCTAAGCCACCCAGTTTCTGGTGTTTTGTTATAGCAGCCCCAGGAAACTATCACACAGGACATGGACTGGCATGTCCCAAGCTTGCGTAGTGAGGCTAGAAGCTCAAGAAGCCTCAAAGAATTCCAGCAGCACACGAGATTCCACACTAGGAACTGGTGTGAAAAGCTTGCAATTTAGATGAGGAAATGAAATATGCCCATCTACAATATTTAAAATAATGACTTACATTTGTTTAAAACATGTTTCCTGTGTTTTACTTCATTTACTTCTCACAACCACACTGTGAATGAAATAGGGGAGGCTTATCATCTTCATCTTACTGACAAGGAACCTGAACCTCAAAGGGTTGAATGCGTTGGCCAAAGTCGCATATGCATATGGCAGAGCTAGTATTGGTGCCCAGTCTTTTCTAGGAAGAATAGAATCACAAATATTTTAACTTGAAACAACAGTAGCACTTTAAAGTGGTGCCTCTTCCAATGACTCAAGGAACAAAGGAAAAAAATAGTATCCTACAGACTGACTAGGCTGAGGTGCTCAGTGATCCAAATAAAATGTGGTAATTCAGAAGAAACTGGTAGAAAAAGTAACTGGTAACTTACGAACCTGGCCTTGAAGGAAGAGCTGGAAACAGACTAACAAAAAGGAAAGAGGCACCATAGTGAATAAATGTAACATCAAGGAGAAAGATAACAAATTATGGGTAAGGCTGAAACAAACATCGGGCCCTTCAGATGACTAAATGGAGAAGTCCAGAGAAGGCTATAATGGAAAATGGGGTTAAAATTTTAAAAAAAGGGGTCCTTCCATTGAGCCGATCAAAGGGTTATCGTTGACATGATGGACAAGCAGTTACCAATGCCTGACTTTCAGCGGGCGTGTGATGTGATGAAGGAAACTATCCCAGTAGCAGTGTTAACAACAGTTTAATGGCAGAGCAAAGTGGGATTGTGACTGGTACAGTGTGTGGCTTTGAAAGAGTGGTCATGACTACACAGAGTATAATGAATCTCTCTAGATGCTCCAAGTTTCAGCTTCGAGCAAGACATCCTTGACAGCTTACATATTTCTAGACAAACTGGCCTTCTTGGTTTTTTTTTTTGAGGGTGTGGGGGGGTTCTTGTTTCAGCCTCAAGACCTTGTACTAGCTGCTCCCTCTGCTTGGTAGAGGATTTTTGCATGGTTAGCTCCCCCACTTTATTTGGGTCTTTGTTCAAAAGACCCACCTCTTCAGAAAGATCGTTCTTGACTACTCTATACAAGAAGATTCTCCCCTTGTCATTCTCCATTCCCTTACATGGCTTCATTTTTCTTTATAAGACTTGTTATTACCTCAAATTATATTTATTTTTAAATTATTGATTAGCCATTACTCTCGTCAGTACATAAACTCCACAAGTACAGGGATTTTGCTTGTCTTATTCACAGCTGTATCTCCAGAGCCTGGCACAAATCTTGGCATAAAGCAGGGACTCATAAATATTTGCTGACTGAATAAAAGAATCTTATTCCCAAATACGGCTGATGTTATCCTCTAAAACACTTTTTAATCCATCTTCACTACCACTCCACAGCATACAAACAGGTGTAATGCACATGGTCATTTCTACTTGGAATGCAGCAGCCATCCATCTCCTCCCCATGAACAACCACCTTCACAGGGCCTTTGCACAAACTTCTGTCTGCTGTCAGGACCATTCTTCTCCCCACCCTCTCTCAAATTCTCCACCCCATTTTTCAGATATTGATCGAGTGTTACTTACTCGGGTTCCTGTTACACAAGCCCATAACACCGTATTGTTCTATTCAGAGCATTTAACTCTGTACATTTATGTAATTTTAGTTGCTGTGGGTATTTTTAAATTAATGATTGTCTTCATCTTGGACTCTTCACTCCATGACAGCACAGATCATGAATAATTTGCTCCCTATCGAATCTCTAGGGTCAAGAACAGTGCCTAGTACATGACTGGCACCAAATAAATATTTGTTGAATAAGTGAAAGAAGGCACCTTGGTAGGAACCAAAGAGCTAGAAGCCAGTATCAAATACGCATATAAAAACTTTCCACAAATACTGAAGAAGAGCTGAAGACAAAGATACTAGTGAAAATGTACAATATGATAACAAGCTGGCACTAGAACAGGAGGAACAAGGGGAAGCCGAGGGCAATACAAACTTTGAAAACAACACTGACTACAGACTGGAAAAGAGTGGCACGAAGGGAGTTTGTTACATTAAAAACTAGACAAGAACCAGTCCAAACAATTTGCTAAAACTACATAGTTATGACTTAGGTAATGACAGTAACTAGGTGAAAGGTTACATCTACATATCCTGTTAAGGACTCCTTGACTCATCAGTCTCTCTGGAAACAATTGTCTCTGCAAAGAAACTATTCAAACTTTCCTTCTTGGCATTTGCTCTTATAAAAATTCTCAAAAAAGTCCTCAGTCCCCGGAAAATGTTTTAAAGACATTTCACTGTGGTCAATTAGGCATAGAGCAATAGCTAAGTGAGGCAAGGTCCATGGAGGAAATGGCATATAATAGAAAGAACCCACTTTGCTACTGATTAAAGCCACTCATGTATGACTTGAGGAAATGTACACACTAAAAATTTTTGAACACCACAGGAAATCAGGGGTTAAAGGACAAAGCCTGATTTGTAACCCTCAACTGTTGTTGTTTTTATCACCTAATGCTGAATCCATGTAATTCTAAATTCTGAGGGAAAAGGAAGAACTTACTGATTTTTCTTTATTTCAGGCTTCTTTTAAAATAAGAGGTAACGTGGACGTGAATGGAAAGCAACCTAGTACCATCTCCTTTCATTTGAGCCCATCAGTGACTCATGCAATAAACAGCCAAGTCTCCTGGGTTTGTTTCTGAGAAGGGCACAACAGTTTCAACCACATACTCCAGTTTTACTGGAGCCAGTTCTCCAAAGATGATTTACCACACCCTGCCTGCGAAAGGACAGCATGAAACTGCTGAGAATTCTGATCTTCAGAAATACAACAGACAATGATTACTTCCAATTTCATGCTGTTGATATGAAGAGAAAGGAGGCACAAGGAAATGCAAGCCTGAAGTGTGCTAACCAAACTGTGGCAAACAAAACAGAAAGGGAAAAACGAAAGCATGCTAAAAAACTGACGGTGTGAGATTTAGGCTGGGAGGGGCGGGAAGAATACAGGGAAGATCACAAACCTTTTCCACCCCTCCAGAATTAAGATTTCAAAATTCACACACACACAAAAAGACACGGAGCAAAGTAACACTGAAACACAAAATGGAGTAAAAGCTTACTAATTGAGAAATTTATGCAGGGGACTCTACATTGGTACAAACCCTAACAGCACATGATCCAGCTCTCCCCAAATCTATTAAAACCTGAAGAGTATCTGTGAAAATAAGGGTTTGTCTATGCATTTAGCAGGGTAAACAAGAGCTATATGTGTAGCCTACACAAATTTTCTTTAAATAACACAGAAGCCCTCCAGTTATATGCAAACAATCATCCAATCATCTTGCGACTTCAAAATTAACCTGTCTCTTTTATAAAAGTCTTCTGTGAAAGAGTTCTAAAAGACAGCCATAGCATACTCTGGGTTATGCATGTAAGAACTTGTGAACAATAAATGCAATTTTTAAAATATTCTAAAACTCAAATTTTTAAAACTTTGAATTTGTCTTCACGTACGAACCATTTTATTACACTAGAAATACGTACAAGCAAATTTCTTCTGCCACACGTAAATGAAATTCCCCAAATCTGAAATTTTTTATAGGGCATTTCTATCCAGGGAAATAGCAGGTGGTAATATGATTCTTCCCTAAGGGCCTCCGCCTTCATTTTTTTAAAATTTCACCACTGTCCTTTGTTTTGCTTATGTTGTACCTACATGACTGCAGTCAATTTCACAGTCAATGCAGGTAAAAAACCATCCTCTGAGGCTGCCACTGCTGTTGCCTGGGCCTACAGAATGACAGAAGAATGATAGAAATAATGTTGTGCTTCTCCTTCCCGGGACTTGTGGTCCATGACCTCCTCAAAATGAACTGCCCTCCCGCCACCACCCCCCCCCGCCCCCCCCCCCCCGACAGAGAGGGGATCTGCTGTTTTTATCGTTTCCTGGCATTTTCTCCCACCCACGCTGTGTCACTGAAAGTTGTGCTGTAAAGTACTACTTTTTTTTTCTCCTGTTTGAATCTAGTTTGCTCTGTCCTCCAGGCTGTCCCTTTAAACTCCCTGAATGAGAGCCACTGGGAATCTTGTTCCTTTCCTCCATCCTCTATATGAATTCAGATGGCACAGCTGGAGGGCAGAAGGAGCAGCCTGGGTGCTGGTGGACTGGCAGTGTTCCAGAACCTCCTTGCGAATGTGCACCTCTTATCCTTTCACAGTAAACATGCCTAGTAGATGAAACTGAAGACAGTGTGCAGAAGTTCAAGCTCCTTTGGGCACAGATCCTATCTCCACATGATACTGAGGAATGCCATATACATGGAGAATTTCTGTTGCCACATGGCCCTCGTCTGTCCAGTCTCCAAACTGACACTTTAGGTAATTTTCTGCTTTTATTTTCCCAAGAGGCCTGAACCAAATACTGCATTGATTATCCAAACTGAAATATTTCCTTTGCATAAAGGAACTCCTATGAGCCTAACATGAAAACAAGTTATCATTTTTAGGCTGTCGAAATCAACAACTCATCTCAACTCACCCAAGAACACACAAAAAAATTTGAAGCTTTAAAGCAGCAATCCCTGGTAGAACTTCCTGCAGTGATGGAAATGTTCTGTATCTGCTCTTCCCACAACAGTAGCCACTAGCCACATGTGGCTATTAAACACTTAAAATGTGGCCAGTGTGACAGAGGAATTAACATTTTTTTTAATTAACTAAAATTTAAATTTAAACAATGTAGCTAGTGGCTTTAAAGAACTGTAAAGGATCTTAGATTTTACCCAATTGGCAAGCTAACAAATAAGCATGCCACAGCTTTATAGACGCTGGGAGAAGACAGGAGATTGCTAAGTATGAGACAAAGGAAGGACTACACTACTCACGGAAACAGCAATAGCAAGGGTATTAATACAGTTGTGCCAGCTCTTTGAAACCCAGTTCCCACAGTATGATGCAAACAGGGCAAGTGATACCTAATGATTGCATTGCAGAAGGGGGACCCTGAGCTTAGAGTACCCAAATCTCTTACACTAGACAGTCAGCTCTCCTTAAAAATCCAGGGCCTCTGGGACGCCTGGGTGGCTCAGTTGGTTAAGTGTCCGACTTTGGCTCAGGACATGATCTCACAATATGTGAGTTTGAGCCCCACATCGGGCTCTGTGCTGACAGCTCAGAGCCTGGAGTCTGCTTCAGATTCTGTGTCTCCTCTCTCTGCCCCTCCTCTGCTCATGCTTTGTCTGTCTCTGTGTCTCTCTCTCTCTCTCAAAAATAAACACTAAAAACAATTTTTTTTAAAACAACAACAACAACCAGGGCATCTGGCCATACAAGGCCTGCATCCCAACCTGACAACACTTGGCTGGAGTTGAGTATCACTGTTTCTTTTGAACAAAGCCTGGGTTCTGCAGGTGCCACACCTCTCCTTCCCACTCTCATTCATTTATTCTTTTACATTATCTACCTGACTTCCATTCTAACGCATCATGCTCTGTTTGTTCCCCTTGGTCTGCGACATTCCTCAATCCCCAACTTCTGCAGTTGCTAATTATCATTAATTCTTCAGGTTTTAGTGTATTCACAGTAAGCTTTCCCTACCCACCACCAGCCCCAGGTACAATGAGGTGATGCACTGGAGGACACTCTTGCACCCAGGCCTCCACCATCCCATCTCCTGTGGTTCTCTGCATTACCCCTATCATGGCACGAATCACATGAGATTATAATTTTCTGTTTACAAGTCCAGATCCCTCCCCAGACTCTTAAGGTCATAAAAGAGTGACTATGACTATCTTCTACGCCACTGTATGCCAGTGCCTAGGAAAAAGTCCAACACACAGTAGGAGCTCAATAAACATTGCTGACTAAACAAACAAACATTAGCTGAAGAATGACCAATTCAAAATATTGGGGAGGGGGGTGACGTATAGTTTTGTTTTTGCTTTTATTTTTTAAATGTTAAATAACAATGTAATTTTATTTATTTTTAAATTTTGAAACATCATCCCCTGCCCCAAGAAACTAAAATAACTACTTTAGTAGAGAAGTAGGTTTTGTACTAAATAAAGGCAATGTGCTAAGCGCATTTCATCCTAATAACAGTCCTTTGAGCTAGGTACTTCCATTATCCCTGTTTTGGAGAGGAGGCAACTGAGGACTTGGGAGGTTAAGTAACTTACCCATTATTACATGACTACTAAATGGCAGGGCAGGATTCAAACCCAGGCCCACCAGACCCCAAATCCAAAAGTTTTAACCATATACAATTTACAAACATGAGATTTTTAATATACCCTAGATGATAAAAGACCACACAGGGTTAAGAAAGTAAGGAAGAAAGAAAGAAACCCACAGAACTATTATTCAAGCAATATGAATTATAGATCTACTCTTGCCGCCACTAACTAGCTGTCCAACGCTGGGTAAAATGAAGGTCTTATTCTCTACACAAGTACAGTAAATGACAGGAGATAAAGATGACCAAAACTTCTCCAAGGAGACTTGAGAGAACATAATACCAACAACTTTATTCAGAGACTTTTTTTGTAAAGCTATGTGTATGTAGTTTTAACAATTAGCTTTTACTAGTTAAAGGAGTTAAAAGGGGTAAATAAAGTTCTTACATAAGAAGATTCCTGGCTGAAGACTCATGACTATTTACCAAACCGCACAGTTTCCAGAGCAGTGACAGGATCTTTAATCTCAACTCAAAATTATAAAAAAAAGCCAAAGGTGCTAAGCAAAAAGGCCAAGTGTAAAGTTAACTTCATCTCCCTCAGGATGTCCTTCAAGGTGGCTTGCCTCACTGACAAGAACCAGAGATGTCACTAATGTTGCACCAAATACAACACAGCCTGGTCAATCTTTTCCAGATGGAATTCTTGCCCATCCTTTGTGCCAAGCTAAATTCTTTTAAAATGGGAAAAACAAAAACAAAACAAACAAAAAAACACAACCTCTTACTGAGAATCTTGTAACTGTTTCAGTCAAATTTCCAGAGTCAATCCAGGGCCCATAGGCCTTTAAGTGTTCAAGTTTCAATTTATTAAAAATATTACATTCAATCTCTGTACTTTTTCTAGCCATTTTAATTTCCTTTCTCAAAGAGCTGAGAAAAAAACATATGGGCACCATAAATTGACTTGAGTAAAGAGAGCTGAATTAGAATTGAACTTTCTATAGCTTTTAACATTTGATTACCATATCATATATGCATGGATACTTTTTCTGAGTTTTCATTCTAAAAACACAGAATTTATTTTATTACAAAGAATGCCTCCCATTTGGTGAAATAACATTTGAAATTTCACTTCAGAAAACACTGGCTTAGGTTAACTTTTTATTTCAACCTATTAAGTAGATTCACCAAATTAATTATCTTAAAGGGCCTTCAATAATGTATTCTTGATATCATTCTACTTGCTGTATGTAGCATTAGGATATATTCGATGTTCATATAAAAATAGGAAGTAAAAATATTATTCTCTAATTTAGACTGGAAACCTCTTTAGGACAAGGAATATATTGTATATTTGTCTTTTTAAGCACCTATCACCATGTATATTGTACAATACAGGAACTTAGGAAATGTCTACAAAATCAGGAATTCATGGATGGCGGGACTCAGACATTTAATATCAAGTCTAAAGCTGACTTTCTTAGGCCATTTACTTGCTTTCTTCATACAGTAATTAGAATGGTGCTAACCATGCTTCTTGTGCCTATGATTTTAAACTGAAAAGTTGCCAACGATAGAGTATCTATCTTTTCTTTGAGCTAAATGTCTAAACTTACCTACTAAAATAAAGGTCTACTTCCTGAATTTTTAGCAAATTTAAATTTCAGTACAGATGGAAAAGCGATTCCAAAGGTTGGCAAACATCGGAAGCACACACAATTCTCGTTTACAAAGAACGAGGCCAGTAACGATCTTCTGTTGTTTGAATTCCTATGGCCATAGAAATATACGTAAGGTCCCTAGCTTGGTACTTTGGGTTCGGTGGGGAAGAAACGATTTCAACCCTGAACACTCCTGACCCGATCCGGAAACACGAGTCTTTTATCCCAGAAGAGCTACACGCCCAACCACCTAGAGACATAATTACATCTCAGCAGAAGCACCTGAATTCCGATGATTAGAACACAGGACCCGCCATCCAGGAGCTTCCCGAGAGACGGGCGACAAGGCTCGAAGTCGAGGAACACCCCTAAGTCATCCCACTGGATCTTCACAACGACCCTCCGCAGTGGGCAGAGCGGACGCACGTTTTGCGGACACCAACCCAGTGCCCAGGGGTCGAGTCCCAAGGCCACGCAAACAGGAGGATGACCGAGACCCGACTGAAATCCCGACGGAGCGCCAAGTGGCGGCTATTTCCATCCCGCCTCTGCGATCACCCTTGGCGGGCGCACTAGTCTGACCGGCAGAACGGCGGGAAGGAGGGCAGAGCTGGGCAAGGACGCGACGGGCGAGAGCGAAATTCCACCGCTTCCCGGCACTTCCCCGCCGGTTCTCGAAGCCCCCAGGTCGCTCCCCAGCTCCAGCCCCTCTCCCAGCGCGGCGGACCCCGCTTCCCCCCAAACTAGTCTCAGGAGCAAGCCGGGAACCAGGGAGGCTTTCTCACCGGCACCGAGAGTTCCAGAAGTTGGGGGCAGAAAGAACGAATTAATGCGTACGAATTAATGGGTGCAAGAAGTGCGAAGGTGAGAGAGCCAGGAGGGGGTGACCCCTCTCGAAGCGGCCGAGGCCGAGGCGGGGGAGGGGGGGGGGGCGGCCAGGGAGAGACCAGGGGAGCGCGAGGAAGGCTCAGTCCCGGCGACCCTCCCCGGCCGAGGCGCTGGCTTCCCCGGGACCCGCCGCCGAGGAGGAAATCAACAACCGCGTCGGGCGCCGAGGGGGCAGGGTCGGCGCCCCGGCCCCAGCATCTGCCTAACTTCCGAGGCCCCTCGGCGCTCCCACCCCAGCCTCGCCCGGCCCGCCCCACGGCGGCGGCGGCAGCGGCGGCACCAACCTGCGCGGCCGCGGGCACAGTCCGGGACGGAAGCCAGAGCCTGCCGGCGGCGAAGCGACGGGCGCGGCGGGCGGAGTTAGTTGGGAGGCTCTGGCTCCCTGGGCGGGGACAGGCTAAGCACGCGGCGGCCGCGGTGGCGGGGGCTCCTTCCTCCTGGCGCGCGCGGGGCCCAGCCCCGTCCGCCGCTCGCCCTCCCCTCCCGGGGATAGCTCGCAGTCCCTCCCCCGGGGCGGCTCCGCGGTTCCCGGCCGCCCCTGGGCCCGCCTGCGCTCCGCCCCTGCCCCCTCGGGCGGGGGGCCGCGGGGGTTGGGAACAAGGTCCCCGCAGAGTCACCTCCTGGTCGCGCGCAGCTTGCTGGGGTTTCCCTGCGGGGATCGCTCGTCCTGGGTGTTTGCACTTACGTGAGGGCAGGAGGTGGGCAAGAGCTGGGGCTCGTTCTTGAGCCTGGGCAGGGGGTGAAGGGCGGGCCTGAAAGTCTCCTTTTGCTCCGCCCGAGTCCCGTGTCCCTTAAAAGCAGCCCTGCGAGGTGGCCACGCCGGCTGCCCGGAAAGAGGCCTAGGAAAATGTCCGACTCTCCCACCGCCCAACGAGGGGCTGGGAGGACATTTCCCGAGGGAACCGAGGACCCCTCCCCCCCAGCTCCTGCCTGGGGCTGGGAACTCTAGCACAGAGAGGGTAGGCAACTAGCAGACCGGGCACCGGGGGTTGAACCTGCGGAAAAGGTGTGGTTTCTAGTCACACACACACCCTAACCCGGTCCCTGAGTTCAGGTTCCTCGCTCACGTCTTCGCAGTCCTTTCCTGCCCGCACCCCAGGCCTAGGGGCACCCCCTTTCCTAGCCTGGCTTCCCACTTAGGTCTGCAGGTCCTCCGCCCCGCCCAAATCTTAATCCTGCAGCGCGCCCAGCGCACACTCTCTTGACCACTTCTCCCCTAAAGTGCGGGCAAGGAACTAAGGAGCCAACTCCCTCCGGGCCTCACCTCAAAGCAGGAGGAAACAGGGTGCCGAGGATCCGGGTAGTTTCGGCGGGAAGGTTCTGTACCCGTGAGGTGACATGCTGAGCGTTACTGATCCCACAGACAAATTAATACGCGTACAATTCGAGGGCCGTGTCTGCCACGTTCTGTATCCCATTACAGGTGAGCTCTTGGGTACATGCACCGTGCTTTTTCCCTCCCCAGCGCCAGCCGTTTCTCATCTCCCTAAATCCCACTCTGTCTTCTCCCAGCCTTTCCCATTCCAGCTGGTTCTTCAAATAGTAGATCCTCCTGGGGTCTGGGGGGGGGGGGGGGGGGGGAGGGGAGAGTTGGGGGATTGGGGAGTGAAGAGCAATCTGGGAGGAGAAACAGTGAAGAGGAAGAAAAATAAGCCGGTGGACTGAGGGCAGGGAAGGAAAATGCAAACCGAATGAAAACTCAGGAGATAGGCTGTAAGACAGAAAGCAAAGCCCTCCAGCCATAGGGCAACTCCAAGAAAGAAAATCCATTTCTCCCTTGGGAAAGTATCAATGCTTGCAGTTGACAGATTGGAAAATTTGGACCATCTCCAACAGAATTCCCAGAGAGCAGTGGAGTCACAGATAAACTTCAGGACCTAGAGCATGCCTTCACCAGCTCCACTTCCCTCCTAAATTCCTGGGAAGTCTGATAACCCCTCTAGCTCTTGGCCAAAGATGAGTAATTCATCCTGGGAAGTGATGGGTCATTGAGGAGATACAAGGAAACAGCTGGGTCAGGTTTACAGCAGGCCTGGCTGTTCTTCTGCCTTCGGCATCCTCTAACTCACTTATCCCTCCCTCCTGGCCTGGGTTATTTACTGAAACAAACACTTGGAACCCTCCCTTGAACTAAGAAGTCACTTTTGATGAGAAAAGAAGGAAGTGGGGAGGGATAGAAGTCCTAAGACTATGGTGGTTGTTATTTTTAAGTTCAATTCGGTGTATTTTTATGTCAAGAAAATTTTCCTTTCCAAGATAAGAGAATGGCTGGGACAGCGCTTTCTATTTTACCTGATGGCAACCTTCTCTCACAGTCTCGAGAGGGTGCGCACAGCCACAGCTTCACCTGCACTGACACAGAGCCAGTCTGCCTGAGGAAGTCCCCCCCAAGCTCAGAAGTCAGACATCACAGCCTCAGAACGTTCCAGTCTGGGGGCGCCTGGGTGGCGCAGTCGGTTAAGCGTCCGACTTCAGCCAGGTCACGATCTCGCGGTCCGTGAGTTTGAGCCCCGCGTCAGGCTCTGGGCTGATGGCTCGGAGCCTGGAGCCTGTTTCCGATTCTGTGTCTCCCTCTCTCTGCACCTCCCCTGTTCATGCTCTGTCTCTCTCTGTCCCAAAAATAAATAAAAAACGTTGA
Source organism: Neofelis nebulosa (assembly GCF_028018385.1). NCBI lineage: Eukaryota > Metazoa > Chordata > Mammalia > Carnivora > Felidae > Neofelis > Neofelis nebulosa. The sequence continues at coordinate 76,562,849 of NC_080782.1, forward strand.
AAAAAAAAATTAAAAAAAAAAAAAAAAAAAAGAACGTTCCAGTCTGTGTGCAGTCCAGCCACCGAGCACACACAAGCTTAGCACCAACTTATGGAAGAGAGCCAACCACCCCCACTTTGTAGGTGAGAAGATTCTTTTCTCCTGGCCTCAGGGCTCCACCTCCCCTGAGCTTTGCCCTGTAGAAGTGCCATTACAGAACCATCCCTGGTGTCGCACTGTTACTATTGTAAAGGCTACCTCAATTTCAACTATGAAATCTCCTTTCCTTATTTCTGCTAGTGCACAAAAGGCTAAGCCATTAAAAGTCCCAGAGGCTAGAAGGGACCTGCCCTAATAAGAAGTTTTTTCTTCTCTTCTCATTAAAAGAAAAACCATCTCTGAAATGGAGTCTTATTAAACTTGCATCGTTTCTGAATATGATAATCCCTCTATATCTATTAGTTATTTTGCTCTTATATATATGGTACAATCCTATGGCAAAAAGTGTCCAGCCAGCTGATGGGGATAAAGGGTCCAGTTTTTTTTCCCTAGGAAAATTCTTGTAGCCAAAAAGAATGGGAGAGTTTATTTACAGGAAGGAGAATTGGTCTCAGGAAGTATTACAAAGTACACTGAGATGGGCATGTCCTCCTTAAACCTCTCCTGCTTCGATTTGCCTTCCCAGCAGCCTCATCCACCCAATATTGCCAGTTCTCCAAGCCAATACACCTCACAGAAAAGTGTTAGGGACTTCAAATGCTGTTGCCTACCAGTGCTTGTCGTGGGAAAGAGTGACATTTTGAGCAGAAGTGACAGAATAAAAGGAGATCCATGGAAAATCTTTCCTGTACTCTTTTAGATCTTTCTGGTAGTCATTTCATTGTAAAGACAGGTCCAATGGACAGAAGTTTTCCTGGACGGTTGGGGAATGTGCAGGCCTACGGGCTTCTCTGAAAAGAAAGAAAACTGCATCCTTCTACATTCTGCAGCTCTTCCAATAAGATCTAAGAGCACCCAACCCTGATTGAGAACAGAGGGTTATATTCAGTAGTAGAATAAGCTTCAAATTGGTTATATCAAACAGTCAAATTTGCTTATGCATATACAGAATGGCAAGAGAAAATATTAATTTCAATTTACAAGTCATCAAAAAGCACCTTGTGGACCACATAAAGAATAGAGCCATGTTAAAGTAATATATGTGTGTTCTTTCACAAATAAATTTTCCTCTGAAATACAGACATCTGTCATGGAGTCAATTATCTTGCACAGCATGTGCTATAAAAGCACATAAAAGAAATAATATACTACATTGCTTATTTGAAAGTGATCAGGAATATGCAGCTTCATGCTGGCATGTCTTTAATTTCATGGTGTTAAGAAAAAACTATAGGAGTATGAAATAGCAAACCCTTTCCTACTGGAGTACTAATTCAATTATGTACCATGATATATGTAGGAGGAAAAATTTTCTTCATAAACTGGCAGAAACACTATGGAACTATTTTCTTGTCTTCCTCTACTAACCCCTGTAGAGAGAATGTGAACATGAAGTTTCCTTTGAAAACAAAGGAATCACCACACTCTGATCAGCTCCAGGGGTGTGCAGAAGAACAAGGCTGGAAATGGCATTCTAAGGACATAAATTATCATTTAAATGAGGCTTGATTCTTATGAAATTTATGCATCAAATAGACCTCAAGATTTGAAAAGTGCAATAAGAGATAGGTCAAGTCAAACTTCCTTGATGTAATGCAAATATAAAACCTTTTTCTCTTTTTCTTTTCTCAGGCAAACTCCCATTCTCCCCTCTTTCACTGTATGATGCACACATAAATAAAATACCAAAATATTTTTCAGAAAGCCCTGCCAGGTTAAGTACACAGAGCCTTCTTGAATACCTCATATTACTTGTGACACTTTAAAATAGATTTTAAAAAAATTCTTAAGAGGAATATCTTAATAGCTTCCCAGAGAGTAGAATGTATTATCATTGCAGTACAAAGGGCATCATTCATTTCTAATCCTTGGCTCAACAGGTGTTCCCTGCCCAGACTGTGGTTGACACTTAGAGGGCCTAATTATGATTCATATATCCCACGTTCCCCAGGAACTCGTCCCTCTAATTTCATAGAATCCCCTTATTTGGGGAGGAAAATACATTTCAGTCTTATTGGCTAGACATAGTGATTCTCAATCCTGACTGCATATTAAAATTATCTGGGGAGCTTTAAAAATCCTGATGTCTCAAGCCTGCCTCAACCAAATAATCAAGACTCCATGGGGGGTGGAGCCCGAGGATAGGTATTCCTTTAATTCTCTAGGTGGTTTTTATTTGCACTCAGGGCAGCCACACTGGCAGCATGTGAACACGTAGCAAATAAAAATAAAGCTATTCGTTTTTAATATACTATTTAATATGAACTGACCTACCAATTGGGTGCACTTTTTTACTTTTTTTTTTTTTTTAAATCACGAAAGTTGTTAATTTGGTTTGACAAGGTAAGTTTTCCTTACCAAATTATGTTCTCTCTACCTAACTTTTTGGCTAAGATAGCGAGGCTAGCTCACAATGCAAGTGCATCACCTACCCTGGTTTTGGTGATTTACTGGAATCAAAGCCATGGATCACTGTAGGAAAATAGACTTGGGGAAAACCGAATCTTATAAGTCTTAAATTCCCACAAGTAATCTCCTTGAGCTATTAAACCATTATCCAATTTAGCCTTTAAAAAACAGATACATGCTATAATTAATTATTTCTATAAAGTCCAAGGTTTAGAAACAAAATCATTACGAGAATAACCAGGATCATCAGTTTTATGTAGATTCAGTACTAATGAAGAAAGAAATATTTGATTCTGAAAACGGAGTGTCAAAATGCTTCTGGCAATTTCACATAAGTAGTTAATATTTTGAATATGCTTATGGAATGAAAATAATCTAACCTGAAAAAGAATACATGATAGGTTTTATATACAATATCATATTTAAACCATAAAAGCTCTCTTCATACAATTTAGCATGCTTGGATAAGAGAGAGCAAGGTGGGAAAAGGGGATATAAGAAAGAAATCAGTTGATAGGAAATTGATATATTGGAGAAGGTGAATGAGCTAATAGTGTTTCGGCAGTAGAGATTACAAGGTCAAGTTAAATCTGAGTTACTACTGCTTTCCTTCATTACCTTATTTGGAGTGACTACTAGCAGTTTATAAAGGTGGTATGGCAGAGATGAAGGCTAGAATAGCTACTGAGTCACTAGAAATTTCTGCAAGTCAATGACTCCAACAATGCTCCATGAGCTTAGATTTTTTTAAATAAGAAATTCAGTTAATTTCTCACCAAATGGACTTACTTGATTTCCTAATAGAAAGTGGTAATCCCCCATATTTTTCAAGTAGAAAATATACAAATGGTTATTAGTACATGTAAAGGAAATTAGAAGGACTGATAGATTCTTTGAAATTATTTACGTATGTGACCTCAATTTTGTTGAATTTTTTAAAAAGGTTTATACTTTTCCGGACTTTCCAAAATAACATGTAATACATTTATTGTTAGAAAGTGACCAATGTTATTTTCAAAAGGCATGATCTACATCCTTTGTCATAGCATCCTGTTTCTTTTCAGTGACTTGAAAACTGAAAATGAAGTAAATTTGCTTCACAGTTTTCTTTCTCATATTTGTATTTTCTTTTCATTTTACACCTGTAAATTTGCCTCTCTATTTTAGGTTCTTAGTGGGATGGCAATGGAGATTTGTTTTCAACAACAACAACAACAAAATCCTGGATATGTAAAGAATGACAAAATTTCCAGTCCTATTTAGCAGCAAGAAAACCACATATGGGTGTTACTTTTTTTTGTTTTTATCATGAACCAAAAAAAGCTTTTCAAAATAGCATACAGGAGGTCAGAATACCTGATTCTCCTTATTGTGCATTTATTGCTGATGAGTTGTGTCACATGCACATCACTTCTCCTCTCTGTCCTTTTTCCAGTACATGGTGAGAGGTTGGCCTAAACTTCAAGTTTCTTCAAAAATAACATAAGATTATTTTATGGAAAAAAAAAAAAAAGCAAAAGTTCACTCAAGGAAGTGCTTTGGGATTAGACACCTATGTTTCTGAAATATTGATGGCTACAAAAAACAAGTACATATTTTTAAATGCCTGCTTTTTCTTGAGGCTTGGGCAAGCAGGCACTCTGCTCCTGCCCTTTGTGGAAGGGTTTTCTGTTGGGAGGAGGCATTAGTGGGTATTTTTACTCTCCTGAGATCAAGGCCTGACTCTTCTCAGGAAAGGACACCTGAGACACCGAATGCCTGAATACCTGAAGCACGTATAGAGGGATTGGTCACAGTCTACTCTGGTCATTGGTAGCCACTTTGGTCCCAGAAACAAAGCCATCAACAGCAGATGGTCGGTAGCAAGATGGTTGTGTAGGGATACAGGTAATGGATCCAATGATAAGTTTCCCTGTCTGCAGTCCATCCATTTTCTCATCTCACCATGCTGACTTTGCTGAGTTTTGGAGAATGAAGGGAAACATATGGGTTAATGCTTAGGGAAGCTCTATGAGAGACATCTGTAACAGCTGCAGGAGACGGAAATGATGGTGTTGTGACCTTCAGAGCAGCCCAGGGTAACGGTGCCTGATGGTGAAACACTTATGACCCTTAAATTGTCTGGGATGGGAAATATAGTAAAAGGCAGCCCTTCCTATCAGTCCAGCTAGGTGGAGGACTGGCTAACTGTTTGAATATTAAAGAGAAGGCATCTGAGGATAGGATTATTGACAGCGTTTGGGTCACATGAGATCTCTTATTTGTTGAAGGCTTACTATGTGTCAGGCACTGTGCTGTGCTCCTCACCTGTTGCATCTTTCTGTCTTCCCAGGAAAAAAAATAGAAAAATGTACTGAAGCAAATGATAGTTCTTATCCTTTGTTACCATGGCTGCACTATTAATCACCACTCCATGGCCACACATTAATAATTATGTGGCTTTGGTTTTCATTTTATAATTAAAAAAAAAATCCAATGTGGTAGGCAGAATAATGGCTTCCAAAGATGTCCACATCCTGATCCCTGGAGCCTGTGACCATGTTACTTTACATGGCAAGAGACTTTGCAGATATGACTAAGACAGGGAGATTTTCCTGGAGTATCTGGGTTGGCCCAGTCCAATCACATGAGTCCTTCAAAGTGGATAAGGAAGGTAAGAGAGTTCATCAGAGAGATTCAATGATGGGAGAAGAGGCCAGAGAGATAAGACCTGACAAAGACTTAACTGCCTTTCTGACTTCAGAGACAAAGAGGGCTATAAGCCAAAGAGTGCACATGGATTTAGAAGCTGGGAATGAGCCCCAGCCAACAGCCAGCAAGGAAAAAAGGATCTTCAGTCCTATAACCCCAAGAAACTGAAGTCTGTCAATAATCTAGGTGAGCAAGAATATCGATGCTCCCGTAAGCCTCCAAAAAGGAACTCAGCCTTGCCAGACTTTGGTTTTAGCTTAGTGAGACCCACTTTGCACTTCTGACCCATAAAGCTGTAAGATAAAAATAATTTTGTGTTTCAAGATGCTAAGTTTGTGGTAATTTGTTACAACAATTATTGAAAAGCAATGCATCCACTGTATCTTGAATGAAAGCTATGACCCATGCCTCTTTACCTCTGGCTCCCAGTACTTTGCATGGAATTGACATTGAGTTAGAATAAATATTGGGTGATGAAAGTAAGATAAAAGGGAGGGAGAGTAAGAAATAGTATGTTAGTTCCTGGACCCCTAGTCCAACTTGTGTATGTGGACTCTGCCCCATACCAACAAACAATTCTCAGGAAGTGTGTGAGAATTCAACTCAGTTCAACTCAATTCTGACACTATCTACCTGGAGATAGCATCAGATTCCAAAAATAAAGGGTGCATTCTCACAGGACCACCCTCCACTTCAGGTTCCAATCACAAGCTCAGATTCTTACCTGTACTTCTGACCAAATGTCTATAAATCAGAGGTTCCCCTGCCCCCCACCTTGGACTCACTTAATTTGCTAGAACTCAGGAAACCCATTTACTCACTAGATCACTGATTTATTACAAAGGATATTAAATAATACAAATCAACAGCCTGATGAAGAGGTATATATGGTGAGTCCCAAACAAAGGAGCTTCTGTCCTCATGGAGCTTGGGCCTGGCACGGTGGCACAAGGAAACATTCTGATTCCCCAACCAGGAAGTTCTCTCAACCCCCTCCTTTTGGGTTTTTATAGAGGCTTCATTACATAGGCATGACTGAGTTAACTAGTTGCTCATTGATGACCCTTCAATATCCAGTCCCTTTCACCTCCCAGAAATCAAGGAGTGGGACTGAAAATTCCAAACCTCTAATCATGGTTGGTTCTTCTGGCAACCAGCCCCATCCTTAGGTGCTTTCCAAAAGTCACTGCAGTAACATAAACCCAGTTGTGTAAAAAGGGGGTTGTTATGAGTAACAAGACACCCATTTTACCTTTATGGCTTTGAAGCATTTTCAGAAACTGAAGACAAGAGACCAAATAATATAACAAAAGAAGCTCCCACTGCTGTTATTGCTCAGAAAATTCTGAGGGTTTGGGGAGCTATGAGCCAGGAACTGAATGAAGACCACATACACACAATGAGAAATGTATTCTGGTCATCTGAAGGACCATATGCATATAGTAAATCAAAGTATCACAGGGAGACATAAGTCTTCATTTTTCACAAATATTTTTGGAAAAGTGAAAGAGAACTTTCACAATTAGCCAGGAATCAACAACGGGTATGGAATTGGTGAGATGGAAGAGGGGTACAATGGAAGGCCAACATGTTGCAGCTCATGTTAGGGGAGCCTTATCACATTGTACTTCAGAGTGGATGACAACATTCAAGCATGCCTCAACAGTTCACGACTTCTTTCCCCTCTACCATGCTACCCTTTGTCAAAAACCATACGCAATAGACTTCCAGAATTGCTATTCTTTCATTCCAAATCTAAGTCATAGTTTTAGTGCATTGTTGGTTTGCACAGTTTATCCTCAGCACTAGTGTTAGTAGTACAAAATTAACTCTTGTTGTAATCTTACAAATGAGGAGTGAATGTCACCACGTGTGTATTTCTTTGTATGCCCACTGTGACCACCCTAGATCAAATCCTTAATATTTGTTTTCAACCTGTGAAATATATCACAACTACTTAAGGGTATATAAAATATAGCTACACTGTTTAATAACAAAATAAACTCAGATATACATGCAGTTAAAGAAATAGTGTTGCCAAAACCTCAGAAAGACCCTCCCTCCTCAGTCATATGCTCTTTTCCCCAGAGGTAAATAATATCTTGAACTTTATTATCATTCCCTTACCATCCCTTATATGTTTCCCACATTTTTATGCATTCCTAAACAAAAATATCGTCTTATATGTTTGTGAAATTATAAAAATTCACAATTCACAAGAGAATTTATACATGTATACACATACAACTATATATATAAATGTGTATATATAATAAACAAGATAATAAGTAAAATTCCCACAAGAGAATCTATGTTCAGGCACATGAATATATAAATATACTTTTAAAAATATATACACACACACATTAACAAATATATAAAATTCTCTTGTGAATTATTTTTCCCAGTCAAATTATGTTTTGGTGGTATTTACATGTTGATGGAGCTTTAGTTCACTCGCTGTCATTGCTCTTTATGAATATGCTACAGTGCATTTATTCTACTGTTAATGAATATTTGAGAGGTTTCCAGGATTTTACTAATATAAATAATACTATGGCAAACATTCATATGCATGTTTTCTGGTGCATATGTGAAGTTTCTTTAGGGACTATACCAAGGAGCAGAATCACTGGGCCATGAGCTCTACCAGGTAATGCCAAATTGTTTTCCAAAATGCTTACACCGATTTCATTCTTATTGCTTTTCCAGTTAAAAAGATTCTTAAATAGTGCTTCTGACTCCAGTTTTTTTCTAAATCCATCTATCGTGTCCACTATCATTACTTTGGTCTTCCTAAAAATGCTACTTTCAGCATGTTTTCCTTACATTCTAAATGCTAATTTTACTCGAGAATTTACTGTAGCAACTTATTGTCTACATCAACAAATCCAAAGTCTTTTGATATCTTTTTGATGGTCTTGACACTCACCACTTCTTAATGAAAAATCTGTGCTAAAAAGGTGGATCTTTGTAGTTTTTTCTCCTTAATGTATGTTCTTTTTGCCCTTGAGGTTTTCCTCCTAAAATCTACCTGTGCAGAATCCATCCCTTTCCTCTCTACTTCCTAAGTACTACCCATTTTTCAAAGCCCATTGATGTCCTCCTTTTCTATGATACCTTTCCTGGCTATTTCCATTTCCATTCCCTGAATTCTCCCAGTACGAAGAGTATGTTATTCTGTCATTCATCAACACACAATTTGGGGGTTCATATTTTATGAATTCATGATGTATACAAGGGGAAAACACCAGGGACCTAAGAAAGTTAATATGCACATCAATTTTTCATCATTCTGCAAGCAGAGACTGGATGACAATTTGCCATGGGTGCTTGAAGAGGCAGTCAAGGGTTACTCGGTAAATTGGGCCTGATCAACCCCACCACGCCCTTCCAATTATGATTCTTTAGGTCTGTGACTTGCCATGAGAGCTCTGACTAGAGAGCCCTCTTCATTCTGATCCCAACCTTCCTCTCCTCCTTTATTTTTCACCAGACACTGCTAGGTCTCTTTGCTCTAGAGACCTTTGGTCCTCTTCTCATCCTCAAACTCACTCTTCCTGCCTGTTTCCAAGTCTTTGCTTGGGTACCTCCCTCTATGTGCAGGACCTCAACATTCCACTCTGTTGGGCTAGGTGCTCTCCATCCTCTGAGAACTGTCTAGGAAACCTTTGCAGGGAATTTTAACTTACTAAGATTCTCTTCCTTCAAAAAATTTTTGGTGCTCAACATATATTGCCTTATATAGTTAGCTATCTTCTTACGTATAAACATCAAAATCAGGAGCCATGACTTAAACTCAGCTGAACAGACCAAGAACACTGCTGCTATTCAAAGCCTAGTTTTTGACTGACAGATGATGGATACTGCTGAAATCACTGATTATGGTTTCTATTTTGGTTTTATAGATGGCAGATACATTTTGCATTAAAAGAAGATTATATTTCCTATGCTGTATTTTCTCACATCAGCAAGATTTATGCTTGAATTCTTAACTGGAATATTGTTTTGTGGTGGTTATTTTTGTTGTGTTTTGTTTTATTCGTTGCCAGTCTACTAGTATTAAATACAGAATGAAAATCAGGATTTGGGACACATACAATCCATGGCTGTTGCAGGACATTTGTGTGTATCCACAGTAGGAATACTTGGCATCTATGATATTTCAATATGCTATAGATCTCCTATATCTGACCTAACCTTTAAGCTTTTTGAACATTTTCTATTGTTAGTTTCTTTGTGTTAGACCTAACAAAGACCTGCTTCTAATGCAAGGTGGTTTGACCTAGGATTCTGAAAAATTGCATGTTAGTTTTCAAATCTTAGTATTTTTTGTTGCATAAATTTTCTTTTAAGCCTAGCCTTATTTAAATGCTAATGTCAGTTTTCATTCAGCCAGTTTCTTGTTCTCCTCTATATATCCTCATGGCTGATCTGAGAATGGATATTCCATTCACTTCAAAGGAAACATCACGCTTGGATCCTCTCCACAGGGGTTCTCAGACTAAGACAAGAAATGATCCCAATAGCTTTTTTCTCCTGCATTTGTGAAGAAAATAAAATAAAAGGAAAGATTTCCCAATGCATTTAACATTCTAAGTAATTGCATCAGTACCATATTTGGAGCATTCATACACTATTGCTAATTCAGAATCTTAAAGAGCCTTTTTAACACTGGGACATTAAAGGTATGTCCGTATGGTAGACTATTCTAGTGTACCTATTACTTTCAAACAAACAGTATACCATGTTATTACTCTCATGTGCATATGTTAGGATTGATCTCATGCTGTGTAAGATAATTGACTACATGATAGATAGATATACTTTGCATGCAAAGGATATTTTAAAGGGGGAATAAAATATATTACCTTAATGTGGTCATATTTAGTAGCTAGTTTTTAAATGTCCAATAGGTGTTTTTTAAGTGTTCAGTGGTTTGTAAATTGCAATTAATCCTTTCTTAATCTGCTATTGTGGCTCTTATAATCCTCTTTTTCTGTTTTTATTGGAAGCCTTAGAAATGCAAGATTTAGAGCTCATCAGTTTGCAGATAGGAAATGATGACTTAAATTGCCAGTATTTTTTATTATCAAAAATAAGAGACATTTTCCCTTAGGTTAATATTCGTGATGAAAACCTTTATTCTTTTCCAATATTGACGTGACTTAAGACTGATTAGGTATAAGCACACTTATCTGAGTTGCAAAAATAGCAATGAACATTACTATTAGTTGATTTTTCTTTATAATTCGTCAGCCACTTTCAAAGCCATTACTTCATGAATTGGCAACTCACAAAAATCTTTTGACCTGAAATTAATTTTGTGATCTCCTCTACATGAGAGAACTCCAGGTTAGATAAATTAAAACAAAAAGCAAAAAACAAAAAACTCATCCAGGGGCTTAGAGAGCTGGAAAAAAATGGTTCTGGAATTCCGACTCTGGTTTCTATTCCTTCTAACCCCAAAGTCTTGGCTACACACTGCTGCCTGCAAATGGTAGATGACTATTCAAAGGGGAAGATTTTGAATCTTGCTTTTTATTCTAATAGCTACTTTATGTAATGGAGTCTCTTTCCCTATGTTTTAGGGGAAGAAGTGGCATGTTTTATAATAAAAATACAGTTTATTAAAGAATAAAATCTAATGCAGAGTATTGTCTACTGAGCATTTAATCTGTAACAAAAATAGATAATCATAATAATTGTATTAGGTGTTTGAATAATCATGCCAAAGGAATACTGTTATGGACATTCTTTTTCTCTCTCTCCTGGGAAAATCTGGCTTAATAGGTTCTTGTAAGTAACCATAAAGCCATATTTTTATAATGAACTTATCATCTGACTCATATCAATATAAAAGTGTTACTACCATCTCCCTTTGAATTTTCATGGAAGTTTGAGATTAGAAAAAAAACCCCACCATTTCTCTGATGCCTTATTGATATCTTTGTTTTATATCCGTATTAGATGTACTCTTTTATCTGCATCTTACTTTATACACTAGAGATCAAACTAGAACTATTTCTTCTTTCTCCTTTCTGGGGCTAGATGCTGTTTAAAAAGGTAAATTAACTAATTCATGGATGAATTATTAGTCTTTGTACATTTACAGAGTGGTAAAGAAATTTCAACCAAGTATCTACAGGGATAATTCATTCATCCCTCCATTCTTTATCCAACAAATATTTATTGACTACCTACTACATTCTAGTTACTGTTCTAGCAGGATGGAAACACTAGTTGAACCAGAGAAGCAAAAGATTTGTTCTAATAGAGCAGTGCTGTCAAGAATGTGGTCCCTAGAATCCTGAGAGTCTCTTACCTTTTCAGGGGGACCACGAAGTCAAAACTTCTTTAATAATAATACTAAGACATTATTTGCCTTTTTCACTGTGTTCCATTTGTAGTGATGGCACAAAAGAAATCATGGGTAAAATTGCTGGTGCCTTAATATGAATCAAGCCACCAAATTGTATGAATAATAATTTTTTATAGCCATACACTTACATTATAAAAATTTTAATGCCAACTTTACTTAAGAATGTCACAGATGTAGCAGTAAAGATAACTCTTACATTTGCTACTTGAATACCCATTTTTTTCATGTTCTGTGTCACCAAATGCAAAGTACTCATGAAGCCCTTCTGCGTACTCAAACACTATTGTTATGAGGAAAAGCACTGGGGCAGTTGTTGAAGTTGTGAGCTAATATAGCTGCGTCTCCACGCAACACCATTTTTACTTGAAAAGAAATTACTGGCAGAGAAAATGTAGTTATTTAGACTTAGGTATTTGGCAGATATTTTCTGGAAAATGAACAATGCGGGCCTGTGATTTCAAGGAAAATAAATAACAATATTTGTTGCCAGTAATAAATACCAAACGTTGAAGCAAAATTAGAATTTTGGAAAACTTGTATTTTCCAATGCTTAAAGATTTTTCTTAAAGGTCAGTGATGATGTTAGCAAACGTACTTTTTTATGTTGCACAATAAAATAGGGAAGATTTGGATAACTCAGTGAACCGACATTTTTCACATGACCATCCATGATGTTATTGAATCATTCTTCAATAAGGGTTAACTTAAAATGCAAGATAGACCAGTTAATTTTAATGGGAAGAGTTGTAGTGTGGAGTGTTTTATACCTGTTGATTAGATCCTTTTGACAGATTATGCTATTAAATTCTTCCTTATTTGTGCCGATTTTTATGTTTCCTTATTCTATTAACTATTGAAAGAAGGGTATTGAAGTCTCCAACTATTGTCACAGATTTGTCTATTTCTCCTGCAACATTTTTTTTTCATCTGACTACTTTGCATCCTGCCTAAATCTGTGAGACAACAAATTATCTTATTGTTATACCACTTTCAGTTGCATTCCTATCACTTACAATAAACTTGACTGAAGTCCTAGATTATAGAGAAGGTCAAACCAGTCATTCCTTGATAGCATTATTTCTCAAACTAGGGTCTAGACATATTTTCAGAATGTCCAGAAACAATATACACATTTTAAAATGTTCATTTACATTTCAATTCTAACTTTAAATAATTTATGTAGAAATAGTCTTGTTTATCTGGATGACCCTCTAATTGAGGACTGCCATGCAATTTCATTGCTTTTGTCACAAGTCATTTTTGTGAGCTAAAGATAAAGAATTAATGATGGTTGTAATAAAAGAGCATGCTCTGGAGCCCAACTGCCTGTGTTTGAATCCTGGCAATATCTCTGAAAATTTATTCTGACTTTTAGTTGCTTAGTGTCCTTGTCTGTAAAATAGAGAAAATGATAACTACCAACCTCACTAGGTTAGTGTGAATATTAAAGGAGTTGATATGAGTAGAGATCTTAGAATATTGTCTGCCATACAGTAAATGCTCAAAAATGCTCTATTCTTTTGATTATATAAATTATGTTTTTGAGCCAAGTGAAGAGCATGTGACATCAGGTATGCTATAGGTTTTACTGTAACTCCAATAGAGAAAAATGGTAGAAGAAATGACTTACATATGTACAATAGGATGTGTGAATAAGAATGCTCAAAGAAGCATTGTTCTTGATAGTGAAGATATAGGAAATAACCCATTACCCACAAATAAAAAGGTGGCTGGATAAACTGCTACATATTCACACAATAGAATGTGATATAGTAGTTAAAGTGAATAAAGCACGGCACCATGCAGGAATACAATATGGATGGATATTAGAAATATAATATCAAAGGAAAAAATGTTTCCAAATATCATATTTCTCCTATGAAATTAAAAACAATAAAAATAAAATATGTACTTTTTAGAAATATATAATCCTTCTTATACATTTATAAAATTATGTATATGACATAAAACCATCTTTTAAAAGGCAAAAATGATCATAAGTACAGAATTTAGGATGATGGTTACCACAGGCATAGGAGCCTAGGGAATAGAATAGGAGGTTGTATTGTCAGTATAAGCTATTGTCATGATCCTAAGTTTTTGTTTCTGTGTTTGTTGTTGTGTTTTACTGTTTCATACATATTATTTTATTTAATCTTCACAACAACTCTATCAGGTCAGTACTGTTTTTATCCTGACTAACTTATTTATTTATTTATTTATTTATTTATTTATTTTTAATTTATATCCAAGTTAGCATATAATGCACTAATGATTTCAGGAGTAGATTCCTGTGATTCACCCCTTATGTATACATCCTCATTTTTTAAAGTGAGAACTAAGCTATTGGGTGATGGAGAAAAAATTTAAAGAAAAAAGATCTGACTAGAATCTGCTCTCTTTTCCTCTGAAAGCCAGCGGGAAATTTGGAAGTAATGTAGATCAGCCCTCCTCTTTCTACAAGTGAGGAATTGAGAGTCAAAGAGGGCCAGTTGTGTGCCTGAAGTAATAAAGCCTGAGGTAAGGGGAGAGTAGGAATTAAAACGTCTACCCTAATGTGTGGTCACTATCACCATCCTTTTCAGGATCCTGAGTTTTATTTTGAGCGATGGGTTTACTGTCGTTTGTAACACTACAAAAATTAACCAGCTAACTAAGTGTAAGAGGACTATTAATGGATTAATGATGACAATGTGCGCTGAACTATAGATGATGATTTATCTAATTTTGTGCACCTGAGTTCCAATGAGAGCATGAGAGAGAAGACTGTGTTACACATGGGACATGATAGCACACACATACTGACAAGCCTTGCTGCTAGAGCAGTGAGTATTGTATTCATGTTAGAAATATCCAGCAAATATCACCTGTCACATTAAATCAGTGTTAAGAATTAGAATTTTGTTTTTTGTTTATGTAGTTTGTAATTTTAAATTTCAATTTAATAGTTGTCCAAAGGCTTATGCAATTTCCACCTAGATTTTAGTTTATATTTACATCATATTAAAGAGAGTTTAAGTAATCATTGAAGAGTCCCTGAAATTATTTTTATTTCAGAAGGATACTGTTGGTTATTCACCTTTAAGAGGCACTGCACTGTATTCTCAATGGTTCCTTTCTCAGAGTCCTTTATTCCAGAGGATCTCACAATGAAATCCGGGGGGTGGCTGAGAGATGCTGAAACATTTTTACAGTTATGCCACACAAAGTATAAAAGACCCCACAATCCGTGAGGTTAAATTACAAGACAGATATTTGCCTTTATCACTTTTGCTCAGAAGCAGGTAGTGTTTTCCAGTATCTATATGACATGTGATATCACAAGCGACTAACTGTAGAAGCAGATAAGAGAAGCAAGAATTTACATTTAATTTTGACTATTAAATCAGACATTAAACACATTGGCCAAAATGCAAACAATGGCTTTCTTCTCACTGAATTTCTTTCACTGTGGAAAATGTAGGGTATTTTGTTCTCATAAATATATTATTGTTACCATGTAGTGGGTTTACGACCATTATGTTTTTTAATTTTTTTTAACGTTTATTTATTTTTGAGACAGAGAGAGACAGAGCATGAATGGGGGAGGGGCAGAGAGAGAGGGAGACACAGAATCGGAAGCAGGCTCCAGGCTCCGAGCCATCAGCCCAGAGCCCGAGGCGGGGCTCGAACTCACGGACCGCGAGATCGTGACCTGAGTCGAAGTGGGACGCTTAACCAACTGAGCCACCCAGGCGCCCCAAACGCCCATTATTTTTAAATGAATTAATAAATATTTGAAAATTTTGTTTTACTTTCTAATACAAAAAATATCAGTAGCTATTATTTACATAAACCAAAAAGGTCTTTGGGATTTTTAAGAGTATGGAGGGAAACAGAGACCAAAACCTTCAAGAACTACTGCTTTAACCTATAACCTCTCATTTTTATATTCTCACTAGGACTACACTAAAATTCATACGACATGAAATACTGTCATCTCTCACACTATATTGAGCAGCTGGGAATTTATACGTAACTGACAAGTAACAGGGGAAGCACAGAAGGTTGTCAAGGTGACAGGCTCATGAGAAGCAGGAGGCAGACTCCTGGTTGAGAGGAAGTAGGTGAGCAGGTTTACCCTATTGGATAGGTAGATGATTAAAAACCTGTGGAATTTCTGGAGGAATAAGCTCAGAGTTTTTACATGAATGGCATAAAAGAATGTCAAAGGCAGAAGGAGAGGGGGAAACGAGAGTATGTGGTCATGGGTATTTGCTTTTTGATCGTCAAGTCACCAAGCTTTCCATGGCCTGCTGAGGGATGTCTAGATGGTGGAAGGGCTCTGGTCAGTGTCAGTTTGCCTGCAGGCCCAGGACATTGAAAGTAGGGTGGCATTTTTAAAATCTGTGCAAATATACACAAAAACATACACTAAATGAAGGATGCTCAGATATCTGTCACATACATACAAATTACTTCCCATAAGCTGCTGGAAAAAACTGCATTTACTAGATAATCTCTATTTCAATATTTGATGAAAAATGCAATATCTGGTTCTTTTTTTTGGCATTCATGTCACTGCAGTGAGATGAACCATATTTTAGGCATTAATAAATGTGTCTCAGCCTTTGCTTAAATCCCATGAGGATATGAATCTGAATAATAAACTCAACAAAAACACATTTTTAAAGGACATTGTACCATGTGAGGAGGGTTGAATAAGGAAATCTGTGAAATATATGTATTTTTATGTATTTTATACATAATACATAATTATACATAATACATTTTTATGTGTTTTATATGTAAATATAAATATATATCATATAATATTAGCTTAAAGCTTTTTATTTCATGAAACTAGTTAGCAACATCATCATTCCAGGCCCTGCCATGCTTTTTGTTCCTTCAACTTTATTGTTGCCTCAGACAAAAAAAGACATTGTTCATTTTATGAAAACTTGGAATATGTTTACACCCAGACATTGTTCTTCATGTAATTGACATATTACTTCTAACTTGAAAGAATTTTTTAATTGTTTGCTTATATGTATGTATTTTTGAGAGAGAGACAGAGAGAGCTGAGAAGGGATAGAGACAGAGGGAGACAGAGAATCCCAAGCAGCATCCATCTGTTAGCGCAGAGACCGATGTGGAGCTGGAACCTTGAGATCATGACCTGAATCAAAGTTGCACACTCGACCGACTGAGCCACCCAGGCACCCCCTAAGTCAGAAATTTTATTTTATTTCATTTTAAGTTTACTTATTTATTTTGAGAGAAAGAGAGAGAGGCAGAGAGAGAGAGAGAGAGAGAGAGAGAATCCCAAGCAGGCTCCACACTGTCAGCACAGAGCCCAATGCAGGACTCAAACTCACAAACTGTGAGATCATGAGCTGAGCCAAAACCAAGAGTTGGTTGCTTAACTGACTGAGCCACCCAAATGCCCCTACCTCAGCAATTTTAAAAAGAAATTCTGTTCTCTTAGGTACTTCATCAGTAAACTCTGGCTACCTTTATCATGTTTTATGTAAATGTTTCACAAAGATACTTGTTCTAAGCATATAAATAGCATCCACATAATTTATGGCAGGATATCTGAGGTCATGGCATGTGGAAAGCTTTGCCACTTTTCTCTGTCCTTAACTCAGTCTGTCATTCTGTTTAATTTGGTATTTTAGAAAAAATGTGCCAATGTTTCAATTTTTTTTTTCTTTTTCTTTTCTGAGGTACACAATTACAGAAATTATCTTATTTCAACAGAAACACTGCTGGCAACAAGAAAGCATGAAAATCTTCAAAGATCTCTTTTAAGGATTAAAATTATCTGATAAATTCCTGCAGGCTTAAGAATGCTTCATGATTTTTTTCTGGACACTCCTTACCTTTGCCCTCTATTCTTCCCTCAACCACCTCCCAATCCTAATAGCTCATCCTATATTTTATTGCTTCTAGCAGAAAGAAAATACTGCTGAGATCCAGGCTCTCTATCCATCAGGGCACAGTTCTCTTAAATTGATGTGCTGAGCTACTAATATTAAGGGGAGAAACAAACTGATTTTAAAAAGTCAATAAAATACAAACTGTATGAATTCAAAAGCAGTATTTAGGATTTCTATATTGTAACATATTTTTGCATCTGCTCAAGTAAGGTACAGCAGAAGAAGTTGAGTGGTGTTGGAATGAGCTAAAGAAGATGTAATACTTGTCATCTCTTATATGGGCCATATATCAGAACAATTTTTTTTGTGCAGCAGCTAATATGGTAATATTCACAATTCCAGTTTTACTTTAAAACACACTTAAAGGAAAACAAAAACAATTGTATGAAAACAATTGGGAAATGAGATATTTTAAAAATATTCGATATTACATTATAATAACCCATCCAATAAAATGCTTTACTTTCTGTCTCTTGTTTATATATATTTTATATTCTAGTCTCATAAGCTCAATTTAGGTGGATGCCCTTGATAGCTACTGTCTTGATATTATACATTTCCCTAATTATTTGAAAAAGAAAAATACTTTCACTTAGACAAAAAATTCAGTTGGTCCTGGAATGTTTATGTTCAAAGATACTGAGAGTTTCATCAACAACTTGTTCCTGCCTGGGTGCAACTCATTTTAAATATTATGCATCAAAAGTCTGGATCATCTTTTATTTTTATTAAGAAAATTCATTTATTTTCTGTGGTGTTGATTGTAATCTCTCCTCCTTTATTCATGACTTTATCCATTTGGGTCCTCTCTTTTGTTTTTGAGATATCTGGCTAGGGGTTTATTAGTTTTGCTTATTCTTTCAAAAAACCAGCTCTTAGTTTCATTGATCTGTTCTACCGTTTTTTTTGGATTCTATATCATTTATTTCTGCTCTAATATTTATTATTTCCCTTCTCCTGCTGGCTTTACACTTTATTTGCTGACCCTTTTCTAGCTCCTTTAGGTGTAAGATTAGGTTGTATATTTGGGACCTTTCTTGCTTCTTGAGATAGGCCTGGACTGCAATGTATTTTCCTCTTAAGACTGCCTTTACTGCATCCCAAAGGGTTTGGACTATCATGTTTTCATTGCATTTTCTTCCATGTATTTTTTAATTTCTTCTTTAATTTCCTGGTTAACACATTGATTCTTTCATAGGACGTTCTTTAACTCCCATGTATTTGAGGCCTTTCCGAAGTTTTTCTTGTGGTAGATTCCAAGTTTCATAGCGTTGTGATCTGAAAATATGCATGATATGATCTCAATCTTTTTGTACCTGTTGAGGGCTGATTTGTGACCCAATATGTGATCTATTCTGGAGAATGTTCCATGTGCACTCAAAAAGAATGTGTTTTTTGCTGCTTTAGAATGAAATATTCTGAATATATTTGTTAAGTCCATTTGGTCCAATGTAGCATTCAGAGTCATTGTTTCTTTGTTGATTTTATGCTTAGATGATCTGTTCATTGTTGTAAATGGAGTATTAAAGTCTCCTACAATTATGGTATTATTATCAATAAGTTTGCTTATTTTTGTGATTAATTGATTTATATATTTGGGTGCGCTCAAGTGGGGAGCATAAATACTTGTGATTGTTAGCTCTTCTTGATGGATAGACCCCTTAATTATGATATAATGCTTTTGTTCATCTCTTGTTACAGTCTTTGTTTTAAAATCTAGTTTGTCTGATAAGAGTCCAGGACCAGATGGCTTCCCAAGGGAGTTCTACCAGACGTTTAAAGCAGAGATAATACCTATCCTTCTCAAGCTATTCCAAGAAATAGAAAGGGAAGGAAAACTTCCAGACTCATTCTATGAAGCCAGTATTACTTTGATTCCTAAACCAGACAGACACCCAGTAAAAAAAGAGAACTACAGGCCAATATCCCTGATGAATATAGGTGCAAAAATTCTCAATAAGATACTAGCAAATCAAATTCAACAGCTTATAAAAAGAATTATTCACCATGATCAAGTGGGATTCATTCCTGGGATGCAGGGCTGGTTCAACATTTGCAAATCAATCAATGTGATACATCACATTAGTAAAAGAAAAGATAAGAACCATATGATCCTGTCAATCAATGCAGAAAAGGCATTTGACAAAATTCAGCAACTTTCTTAATAAAAGCCCTCGAGAAAGTTGGGATAGAATGAACATACTTAAAGATCATAAAAGCCATTTATGAAAAGCCCACAGCTAACATCATCCTCAATGGGGAAAAACTGAGAGCTTTTCCTCTGAGATCAGGAACACGACAGGGATGCCACTCTCACAGCTGTTGTTTAACATAGTGCTGGAAGTTCTAGCATCAGCAATCAGACAACAAAAGGAAATCAAAGGCATCAAAATAGGCAAAGATGAAGTTAAGCTTTCACTTTTTGCAGATGACATGATATTATACATGGAAAATCCGACAGACTCCACCAGAAGTCTGCTAGAACTGATACCTGAATTTAGCAAAGTTGCAGGATACAAAATCAATGTACAGAAATCAGTTGCATTCTTATACAGTAATAATGAAGCAACAGAAAGACAAATAAAGAAACTGATACCATTCACAATTGCACCAAGAAGCATAAAATACCTAGGAATAAATCTAACCAAAGATGTTAAAGATCTGTATGCTGAAAACTATAGAAAGCTTATGAAGGAAATTGAAGAAGATATAAAGAAATGGAAAAACATTCCATGCTCGTGGATTGGAAGAAGAAATATTGTCAGAATGTCAATACTACCCAAAGCTATCTACACATTCAATGCAATCCCAATCAAAATTCCACTAGCATTCTTCTCGAAGCTAGAACAAGCAATCCTAAAATTCATATGGAACGACAAAAGGCCCCGAATAGCCAAAGTAATTTTGAAGAAGAAGACCAAAGCAGGAGGCATCACAATCCCAGACTTTAGCCTCTACTACAAAGCTGTAATCATCAAGACAGCATGGTATTGGCACAAAAACAGACACATAGACCAATGGAATAGAATAGAAACCCCAGAACTAGACCCACAAACGTATGGCCAACTCATCTTTTTTTTTTTTTTTTTGGTCTTTATTTATTTATTTTTTATTTATTTTTATTTTTTAATATATGAAATTTACTGTCAAATTGGTTTCCATACAACACCCAGTGCTCATCCCAAAATACCCATCACCCACCCTGCCCTCCCTCCCACCCCCCATAGCCAACTCATCTTTGACAAAGCAGGAAAGAACATCCAATGGAAAAAAGACAGTCTGTTTAACAAATGGTGCTGGGAGAACTGGACACCAACATGCAGAAGGTTGAAACTAGACCACTTTCTCACACCATTCACAAAAATAAACTCAAAATGGATAAAGGACCTGAATGTGAGATAGGAAGTCATCAAAACTCTAGAGGAGAAAGCAGGAAAAGACCTCTCTGACCTCAGCTGTAGCAATTTCTTACTTGACACATCCCCAAAGGCAAGGGAATTAAAAGCAAAAAGGAACTACTGGGACCTTATGAAGATAAAAAGCTTCTGCACAGCAAAGGAAACAACTAACAAAACTAAAAGGCAACCAACGGAATGGGAAAAGATATTTGCAAATGACATATCGGACAAAGGGCTAGTATCCAAAATCTATAAAGAGCTCACTAAACTCCACACCCAAAAAACAAATGACCCAGTGAAGAAATGGGCAGAAAACATGAATAGACACTTCTCTAAAGAAGACATCCAGATGGCCAACAGGCACATGAAAAGATGCTCAACGTCACTCCTCATCAGGGAAATACAAATCAAAAGCACACTCAGATATCACCTCACACCAGAGTGGCCAAAATGAAGAAATCAGGAGACTATAGATGCTGGCGAGGATGTGGAGAAACGGGAACCCTCTTGCACTGTTGGTGAGAATGCAAATTGGTGCAGTCACTCTGGAAAACAGTGTGGAGGTTCCTCAAAAAATTAAAAATAGATCTACCCTATGACCCAGCAATAGCACTGCTAGGAATTTACCCAAGGGATACAGGAGTACTGATGCATAGGGGCATTTGTACCCCAATGTTTATAGCAGCACTCTCAACAATAGCTATATTATGGAAAGAGCCTAAATGTCCATCAACTGATGAATGGATAAAGAAATTGTGGTTTATATACACAATGGAGTACTACATGGCAATGAGAAAGAACGAAATATGGCCCTTTGTAGAAACATGGATGGAACTGGAGAGTGTGATGCTAAGTGAAATAAGCCATACAGAGAAAGACAGATACCATATGGTTTCACTCTTATGTGGATCCTGAGAAACTTAACAGAAACCCATGGGGGAGGGGAAGGAAAAAAAAAAAAGAGGTTAGAGTGGGAGAGAGCCAAAGCATAAGAGACTGTTAAAAACTGAGAACAAACTGAGGGTTGATGGGGGGTGGGAGGGATGGGAGGGTGGGTGATGGGTATTTAGGAGGGCACCTGTTGGGATGAGCACTGGGTGTTGTATGGAAACCAATTTGACAATAAATTTCATATATTGAAAAAAAATTAAAAAAATTTAGTTTGTCTGATATAAGTATGGCTACTTCAGCTTTCTTCTGACCTCCATTAGCATGATAGATGGTTCCCCATCCCCTCACTTTCAACCTGTAGCATTCCTCAGGTCTAAAATGAGTCTCTTCTAGGCAGCATATAGATGGATCTTGTTATTTTATCCATTCTGATACCCTATGTCTTTTGTTTGGGGCATTTAGTCCATTTACACTCAGAGTGATTATTTAAAGTATGAATTTAGTGCCATTGTGTTATCCATAGATTTCATGTTTGTAGTGATGTTCTCTGGTCATTTGTAGTCTCTTTTGATTTCTACTCACAGAGTCCCCCTTAGAATTTCTTGCAGGGCTGGGTTAGGTGTCATGAACTCTTTTAGTTTTTGTTTGTCTGAGAAGTCTTTAACTGTCCTTTTTTCTTTTTTTTATTTTTATTTATTTATTTATTTTTTTTTAAATTTTTTTTTCAACATTTTTAATTTATTTTTGGGACAGAGAGAGACAGAGCATGAACGGGGGAGGGGCAGAGAGAGAGGGAGACACAGAATCGGAAACAGGCTCCAGGCTCCGAGCCATCGGCCCAGAGCCTGACGCGGGGCTCGAACTCACGGACCGCGAGATCGTGACCTGGCTGAAGTCGGACGCTTAACCGACTGCGCCACCCAGGCGCCCCTGTCCTTTTTTCTATTCTGGATGACAGCCTCGATAGATAAAGGATTCTTGGCCTCCTATTTTTCATATTCAGAGTATTGAATATTTCCTGCCACTTCCTTCTGGCCTGCCAAGTTCCAGTGGACAGGTCTGCTACTACCCTTGTGGGTCTACCCTGTTAGTTTAAGAACATTTTGTCCCTAGCTGCTTTCAGAATTCTCTCTTTATCTTTGTATTTTGCAAGTTTTACTATGATATGTTGTGTTGTTGACCTGCTTTTGTTGATTTAGAAGGGAGTTCTCTAGGCCTCTTGGACTTGGATACCTGTTTCCTTCCCCAGAATAGGGAACTTCTCCACTATAATTTGTTTAAATGAACCTCCTGCGCCTTTTTCTCACTCTTCTGGGAATCCTATGATAAGGGTATTGTTTTGTTTCATCCCCTTGTCATCTAGTAATTCCTTTTCCCTCTTTTTTCCAGCTTCATTATTTTCCATAATTTTATTTTCTATCTCATCTATTTTCTCCTCTGCTTCTCCCATCCTTGCTGTCACTGTATTGGCTGTGTTGGCTCAGTCAGTCTTGCTCCAGTAACTAACCATTTGCCAGGCACAGAAGGGTGAGGTTTGGTTATAAGCTTGTCCTGCCTCCACTGGGAGCTGTTGTGCTGCTCTCTGAAGTCTCACCATGTTGGTGTTGAGGAGAAAAATGGTGTCAGTGTCACCCCACTTTCTCCACTGTGGACCAGGAATCTCAACCCATGCTGTTCAGGCAGCCCTCACAGAAGAGTGAGGGCAGTTGGCTTGCCCTGCACCACAGTTCTCCTGCTCCTTCTTCTTGGCGCTCAGCTGGGATTCAAAACCCCATGTCTTAAAAGGACCCAGCACTGTGTGGATTCTCTCCCCTGCTCACGAGTAGAGCCTGTCACCCTGCTGATGAAAGGCCTGTGGTTGGAACCTGCAGGGTCTTTTGTCCTTGGGGAGGCAATAAGCCCTCTTCCCAAAGTACTCCAGGAAAGGAAGCATTTTCTCCCAGTGTGCCTCGGAGATCACTACACCATGCTATGCACCCCTGGGCCAGCTCTCCCCCTCCCCAGGAGCACGCGCTGTGGCTCTGCTTTGGAGAAAGTCGTGCATTTTCAAAGCCTTGGAGTTTCAGCTCCAAAGGCTGTTTGCACAAGTCCGTGGTCCAGAGAGGTTTTCCTCTTGTGCTAACTCCATGCCATATTTTCACAACCCCTCTCTCTTTCTCTCTTTTTTGTCTTTCCACAGAAAGGGTTCCCTTTCCTCTACAGCTCCACTGTTTTATCTCTCCCAACACACATATACACACCTCCGTCCTGCCAAGTTGTCTTCCTCCAGCTATGGAGATCCTTCTGCTGCTCCGCAGATCTATTTCATGGGTGTCCCAAGTGATTTGACCTAAATATAGCTGTGTTTGAGGGCCAGGGAAAATCCAGGTCCCCTACTTTGCCATCTTAACTGCCCTTCCCAAGAAAATTCATTTATTTTGTATTAGCCAACATTCATCAAGAATTCCCTATAAGAGATGATTCATTTAGAAGATACAGCTCTTAGTTAACTTAAGAGCCTGAAAAGGAAAGTACTATGGGGAATACTACTGTTTACTGATAGGGTTAAATAAAATGGTGACATGTTATGGTAACATAGTCTGTTCAATCAGACTTGGTAACATAACTTAGGTGTGCAAGAATATGTGTATAAAGAAAATGTAAGTGGCTTCACATGGTCTCTTGGTTTTTATTTATTATTTTTCTGCAAAAAATTTTAAATTAGGAGCCAATAACCCTCATGTTGATATTCCAAATGAACCCAAACCATACTTTTTCCTATAAATTGTATGAGTTGAGGTCTCTTATTTGCAGTGGTCTTTTTGATGCACTTTATTTTTAAAGTCTAATCTTTTCTATCTCATGGAATATAGTTGAGAGCTAAAACTTACCTTGCTTTAAGTGGAAGAACCATTGCAATCTCAAAGTCAACCAACATTTATGTAGTACCTGTTAGTGAAAGGGATTGTTGTGGGGGTCGTGTAAGACACAAGGGCGAGATCACTGGAATTAGATGCTTACTCATAAAGCCTGGTTCAATCCTTAATATCGTAGGAATTTGGGCAAGTTATCGAACTTCTTTTCCCCTATTCCTCATTTGTAAAATGGAGCTAATAATAGAACCTATTTCTTAAGTTTGTGGTAAAGATTAAATGAGATAACACTTTGAAAGCAGACCATCGGATACATACGTGACCACAATGCCATAGGCTGACTGTGTCCTCCAAAAATTCATATGTTGAAACCTAATCCCCAGTGTGATAGTATTTGGAGGTGGGGCCTTTGGAAGGTGATTAGATCATGAGGGCACTAATGGGATTATAAAAAAACCTTACTAAAACCCTTATTGAAAAACTTCAGAGAGCTCTCCTTCTCCTTCCTCCAGGTGAGGATATAGAGAAAAAAAACAGCCATCTATAAATCAAGAAGCAAGTCCTCACAGACACAGCATCTGCTGGCCCCTTGATCTTGGACTTTCCAACCTCCAGATCTGTAGAAATAAATTTCTGTTGTTTATAAGCTACCCAGTCTATGGCATTTTTGTTAAGCAGCCTAAAGGGATCAACACATGTAAGTATAAATTATAATAATAACGTATATGTAATTTTTGATATTATTATGAAAAAGGCAGATTTCTTACTTCCCAAGAGTTCAATCCCGTGAAAGAGGCAGCCAAATATACAACTAACAAATATCCTACAAGTTGAGAATCATCTACATCAGAGGAAAAACAAATAAGTGCAATTAGAGACCTTCCCAATCCTGGGAAGGTCATCTGGAGGAAACGAAAGTTGGAAATGTGTTAAGGAATGGGTAGATAATTCATGGAAGGGAAGCAGAGGAAATGTACTCCAGGAACAAAGACTATAAATCAGGATAAGGAAAGTATTTACAGAACGTGGGCAAAAAATTTATGTAGGTAGAACACAGAGTGATTTTCATGGTAGAGTAGATATTCCTAGCCTCCATCTTGAGAAGAAAAGAAAAGAATACTCTGAAGGTGGTCCCTGGGAAGTCAAGAAAGCAAATACTTACGTCTTCGTATCCTGCTATCTTGGCCTCTTCCTGAGGAGGACATCTACCCAGATGTATGCTCCTGCATGCTGTTGGATTCTGTGTAGGTAGTCTAGGAAGCCAAGAAGATAGGACCCTGTAGTAGGCCATAAACTGAAGACGGGTCCATTGTATTGCAAATCAGATCCTCTGGTTACACATACCTCTTTGGAACTTTTTCTCTTTCATTATCCTCTAGCCCTCAGTAAAGTCATGTTTAAATATTTCAGACTTGTTTGGTGTGCTATGGGGTAGAAAGGGGGAAATCTACTTGTTCATACAGGCAAACATTATAGATGAAGCAGTGTTTTTTCCTATGTAGTGGAAAATGTAGAAGATTTAGTCTTGGAAGGAAGTAACATTCCTGCCTTCAGATCATAGAGGAATCAGAAAGAATAAGTTTCCAAGAAAATATCAAATGCTGGATATATACCAGAATGGGAATTTCCTTCAGAGGGCTTTGGTCATCTGTGTGATTTAGGTAGAGGGCAAAATTATTTACTGAGAGTAAGGATGACAGGTGTGGATTAGGAGCCTTGAGATGCATTTTCAAACAGTTGCTGTGGCAAGTGCAATAGGGAATCAATTAGAGTTAAATAAAAGAATTGCTGAGTAGCACTTGGGGGCCCAGCTGAGGAATCTAATCCAATGCAATTAAAAAGAAAGAGAGAAAAAAGAGAGAGAGGACTCTATTCTTTATATAACTAACAAAGAAGGTGAAGACATAAGGGATGCTTTTTTGGAGGAGTTCAGTTTAAAACTAAAAGGAGGAAAATGTTACCAACAGTAATCAAGGATGATGTCAAAAAGGTATAATAATAGTATGGTTTCACTTGAGATCAAGCAGGGCACTTTACATGTTGGCAGTACATCTAAGTGAATTTTTAAAATAGGATAATCTAAAATAAACTGGCAAAGTCCATTGAACAAACAATTAAGTTACTTAATGGTCTGTGCCTTTGTTTAATTGGCTAATTTCTGAAGATACTCTAGGTTATAGGCAATTTTAAGAGGATAATAGATATAATGAAACAAGTAGAAGGAATATGAAAAAAATTAAATACAATTAACCAGTTGAGATATAAGTGTGATAATGAAAATCAGTCACAGAATTTAAAGGTGGAATAAAAGTTTTATACCTTATTGTTCCTATTAATTGTGTTTTCTTCTAAAATTTCAGAAGCAGTGCTGTGGACTGTGAGCATAACTGAATCCAAAGATATGGAAATAATCAGAAAACAATAGTCTACTTTACAGTTCCTACATGATTTCACTTATTAACCAGGTAACAGGAGCTATTCACCGCACATAGGTTGTAGTGCTAACCTCATGAACTGATTTTGGAAGCAAGCCAGGCTTCATCTTTTGGAGATTCACAGATACTTTGTGGCATGGACTTGGAACAGGACTTGGAACTCTGCCATTGTTTATTCATTCACTGTAAGAACTAAAGGCACTGAAATTTTTAGCAGAGGCCAGCTAAAATAAAACCATCTTGGTAAAGAACAACCTAGCTGTTCATTTTCCAACTCTGATACAGAGCAAATCCCTTTGTAGAGAGGGGTTGGGGGGGAGGTCAAGAGAGTGGGACCTAGTAGACAGGGTGGAAGAGAATTAAAGGCTAATTTCTACTTCACATTTTTTCCCCAGGACTGGGAAATATTAAGATTGTTTTATAATTCTTTTGCTGACATAAGAATTGCAGCAAGCATGTCTTTCAGTACATGTTGTTAAATTCTGCGTGTGATTTCTTTTACCATTTTAAAAGTCATGCTTGAATAAAAAATTATTCTTAATGAAGAAAAAGAATCATTTTTTTTCATTCCAGGTTTTGGCTTTATATATATAAAAAACCTCATAAATGAAAATTACGACTAATATAAAAGTTGTGATTTAACCCAATTACATAGTGCTAGCCATGCACAGGCTTATCTTTTTGCAGGGTCGCTTCCGAAAGCTGTTTTTTTTTTTTTTCTTTCAAAGAATAACATCATCTCTATTTTAATGCTGTCAAATATGCATTTGACATTTCTCCTTCCCAATATTTTGTTACAAAATGTTTAAAAAAATATGGGAATGTTGAAAGGAAAAGTATGCAGCCAATATCCATATACTTACTTCCTCAATTCTGTAATTAGCATGTTGCTATTTTTGCTTTATTATGTACTCACTAATCTACCCGTCTTTCTATACATCTATTGTTCCATCTTTTTTTTTTTTTTGAGCTCTGTATCTTCTTATAAAATAAGAATGGAATTATTACTATATGTATATATATTGAGACCAACCAGAAGGTGTGTAAAATATATTCTGTATTTTTCAGAGGATGTTTCTTGGAGAGGATTGTATTAGTTCCCTATTGCTGTAAAAATGTCCGTTTTGTGTAAAAAAAAATCACACAAACTCGCAGGCTTAAAACAACATGAATTTATTAATCTTATGGTTCTGGAGGCAGAAATCTGAGATCTTACAGGCTAAATTTAAGGTGTCAGCAAAACTACATTCCTTCTGAAGGCTTTGAAGGAAAATGTTTCCTCATGTTTTTCAGCTTCTAAAACAATCTTTTCATTCCTTCCTCATTCTTCAAAGTACATCACTCCAACCTTTTCTTCCATCCTTAAATCTCTCCTGAACTCTGCCCCTCCTGCCTCCCTGTTATAAGGACCCTTATGACTACTCTGGCCCTACCCAGATAATCGAAGATAATCTCCCTATCTCAAGGGGTTTAATGTAATCACATCTGCGAAATCCCTTTTGTCATGTTGGGCCACATAGTTACCGACTCTGGGGTTCTGGATGTGGACATCTTTGAAAGACATTATTCGGCTTACCACAGAATAATGTTATGGTCTTTACTGCGTGCTTTACTATTAACATCCCTTAGTGCCTGGAGAAAACATACGCTGATTTTAATGCTTTATTTATTTGCTTCATTCCATGAAATAAGTAATCCTCTTACCATATGAGACAAGAAAAGCATCAGTCACTTACCATTCTTCATGATCACAGAGTTGCACTCTTATTTTATGTACCAATGAAAAAGAAAAACACTGCCAATTAAATTGATTCAGTACCTAATGTAAGATGCATTTGGAGGTGATGAATGTTTAAACGTGATAATATGTGTCTCAAAATAGGTCAAATTATTTACAATTGGGGTTTCAGTGGACCACATGGCACAGAGATGGCCCAAGAAATTTCTTCCTGTTCCATTAACATATGACTATTATAAAATTCCTATTTCAAGTAGGAAGATTTGGTTCCATTAAAATGTGGCATTGAGAATACCTAAATTGACTTAGTGCTTGCAATGACTAAAATGTATGCATATTTCTGCTTTAAGTTATAGTTAGTAATTTCCTTTATTCCATACTCCTAAGTTATAGTTAATGATTACCTTTATTCCAGTATTCTGGATACTAAAAGTAAAAATACTAGTCCTGTTAAGGCCATGTCCTTTGAAGATGGGCCTATTATTTTGTACCTCCCAGTGATAAAATGACAGTGCAATCATCTATAGTATGCATTAGATACCTAAAGGGCACCAACGTAATTAAGTCTACATTATTTACTTGGAGCTTCTACATCTCTGGGTTGACAGTTACTTCATAGCCAGGATGGATAGGAATGGAATGGAAACATAATTTTCTTTAACTAAACAAAGCAAATAGGCTGCATCTTGATGGTCCTTATCTGCATTCACCTTTATCATCTCAGGAGCAATTCTTTCAGCATACAGCACAAGCCCTTGTGTTTTCATTATTTTCTGCCAACAATCTCTCTTTCCTGGGAGAAACATCTAAAGTTAATAAAGATATAAAACCTATTTTCTTTGAGCTGTGTTTTTTTCAGATTTTTCAATATTCAGTTAAGAAAGGGCAAAAGTTGCAGACCACCTTAGAGGAATGCTGTTAGATCACTTCGATTTTTTTTTTTTTCTTATATGGTATTCTCAACCTAGATTGTGGAAAGAAACCTTATATTTCTCAGCTAGGGTATGAAGCAATGATAATGCTTCTGAATTTCAGAAAATGCTGGAATAAAAAAGAAGATTCTCATCTCTCAGAGCTCTGCATTGTAGAGGGCTCCCACTCATTCCAGAATATGTCTCTGAAAATTTTTCTTGGCAGAAAGTATAGTTTAAGGCTCAGATTTTCTTGTCTATTGTAGTGAGTGATGTGGTTGGAAATGTTGGTCTCAGAGTAAGGACCACCGAAAAATGCAACTTTGTTTCCTAGTGCAACCAAGAGGAAGGGAAATCAGAATGTTTAAGGTAGTGAGGGCTATATACAGTCTAATCTAAGACCCTTAATTTTACTGATTAAGGAACCATATCAGAACTGATGCTGTAGATCAATTTTCTCATTGGGTAGGGGGTAAACTCACAGTTATTACTTATTCATCTATTTACACAGTTCAATTTCTTTTAGGTTTTGGATATACAGAGCTAAGCTAATTTGTAACTCTAAATTCAGACTACCTAGAATTCAAGCCACCAAATGCACTGTGACGGGTTTTGTTTATTTATTTTACACTTTCTAGAGGAAAATGTCTGTTGCAGAAATTTCACTAGCTGAGAGCTATTTGCAGCAGTGTTGAAAGCATTTATTCTTTGGGACTGATATACAAATAACATCTATGAAAAATTATTCTTTTTCTCTCTGTCAGAATTTATTTGGACATGAGGTTAAAAAACATTATTTGGCCTGTGAAACTTCATAGTTTCAAATGCAAATAGCCTCCTTCTTACTAAAAAAACAAAAACAAAAACAGAAACAAAACCCTGTGTGTGTGTATATATATATATATATATATATATATATATATATATATATATATATTTCCCAAGAGCTGGACTTCTGTGTCTAAGAAGTTCAGAACCTGAGCAAAAGAGAACCAGGCAGTCATGGTCTTTCTTGGGTTCCAGGTAATATATTGGTAAACCATTATACTTCCTGTTTTGATGGTAGAAATTCCTAGGAATTGTCTCTCAAATTTTAACAGTGTGATACAAACAAAGCTGAGATTTCTAGTTTAAACATTTTTGGGGGGAACCCTAGAATAGCATTTGCTAAACTTGTTGCTTCTCTACAATAAAATGTGGCCATAATATTCACATGTGAGTCACATTCACAAGAGACCCTGGAGCCAATTGAGACCACAAGTAAAGTAGTCTGTCTACAGTTTTGCTTTCTGCTGTTTCAGTTACCTGTGATCAAGTCAACCACAAGCAGGTGATCCTTCTGCCGGAAAGCATGCGATCCTTCTGCCGGAAAGCATGCGATCCTTCTGCCGGAAAGCAGGCAATCCTTCTTTGATGAATCATCAGAAGGTCAGTAGTTTCCTAACTCTACATCACAATGCCTACATCACCTCACTTCATTTCATCATGGAGGCAACTTATTTTCTCACATCATCATAAGAAAGGTGAGTACAAGGGCACCTGGGTGGCTCAGTCAGTTAAGCTTCTGACTTTGGCTCAGGTCATGAACTCACGGTTTGTGAGCTCCAGCCCCACATGAGGCTCTGCGCTGATAGTAAGGAACGAGCTTTGGATTCTCTCCCTCCTTCTCTTTTTGCCCCTCCCCCACTTGCACTCGCCCTCTCCCCCTACCCCCTCTTAAAAATAAATGAACTTAAAAAAAAATTTAAAAAGAAAGGTGAGGGGCGCCGGTCCGACTTCAGCTCAGGTCATGTTCTCATGGCCCATGGGTTTGAGCTTTGCGCGCGCCCTGTGCTGACAGATCAGACCCTGGAGCCTGCTTCGGATTCTGTGTCTTCTGGTCTCTCTGCCCCTCCCCTGCTTGCGCTCTGTCTCTTTCTCTCTCTCTCTCTCTCTCTCAAAAATAAATAAACATTAAAAAAAATTTTTAAAGGAAGATGAGTACACTACAATAAAATATTTTGAAAGAGACCACATTCACATAACTTTTATTATTGTGTATTGTTAATAATAGTTCTACTTTATATTATTGGTTATTATTGTTAATCTCTTACTGTGCCTAATTTATAAATTAAACTTTATCATAGGTATGTATGTGTAGTGAAAAAATACAGTATATACAGGGTTTAGTTCTGTGCTTGGTTTCAGGCATCCAGTGGGGGATCTTGGAAAGAATCCCTGTGCATAAGGTCAAGACTACTGCACTGCATTTCCAAATGCACATTGGATATTAAGTGCATGAGAGTATTGGGGAAAACATTGGCTTTAATATATTTTAAAAAATCATTCCTAACCTTGATATTTTATTATACAGAATACTTCACATCTGATGGAGACAAAATGTTTTAGAGCCTTATGGCTGAGAACAGCTTTTGTGCAGCATTTACCGATTTAATCATGAATAAAGGTTAGGAGTGCAAACAATAAATTTTATTTCATGTTTTCTTTCAATGCTCTTATTTTTTTAATAGCTAACATAGTTAAATTATCCAAAAATCAGAATGATATGAAAAGATATATGTTGAGAAGTTGCATTCTCGTATCTCTTCCCTTTCTTGCCCCTTTTGGTAGGCATTAACTTTTAGTTTTGACTTGTGGTTCTTCATGTAATTTAAATATATATTCTTATTTTCCTCTTTCATTTCACAAATGAAGGCTACTATATCCATTGTCTTGCACCATGGTTTTCTTTTCTTTTCTTTTTTTTTTTTTTAGTTTTAAATCTATCCAAGGGTACTCTACATCACATACTCTGATGATATATTATGACACAGAATATATATATATATTTCATTTTTAAAACTACATGGTCTATACCATAAGACATTTTTAGTCAGTCCAATATTCGTGGAAACTAAGAGAGATTCTAATCTTTTGCTATTATAAAGAATGTTGCAAAAAATAACCTTGAATATATGTTATTTTGTGAGTGATATAAATATTTTCTAATTAAAAAAATGTTTCAAATGACATGGAATTTTTGAGTCCAAGAAGTTCAGAATCTGAAAAGTTAAAGAAACAAAAGATTAAAAAAAAAAAAAAAAAGGAATCCTGAAAGACCAAGGTGTTCTTAAATTAAGGATGAGATAAACTCCCAGAAGTGGGATTTCTAGTTCAAAGGGTAAAGAAATTTATGATATGTATATATTGCAAGTTTTCCTTCTTTTTAAGGTTGTGACAATAACAAAAGTTCAAAGTTGTCAACCTTTGAATTGTTGACAATCTGATGAGTGAAAACAAATATCTCTGTATATCCTCATTTGTATACCTCTTGTTCTGAGTGAATTTAATTATCTTTTTTACAGGTTGTTTGCTTTGCCTTCCTGTGACCTTGCTACTCATATCATATCCCTATTTTTATTGATTGTTGGTCATACTTTCACGGAGTTCAAAGAGCCTTGTATATACTCGGAGATTAGCTGTTTACAATATAATACACACATTCTTTTCCAGTATGTTTGTGTGTTTAATGACTTAGCTTATGGCTTAACTCACCCACATTCATTTTAGAGGCTCTTTGCTAGCTTTTCCTAATTTCTCCATCTTTGTTCTGGATTCCATGATCCCCAACCTCCTATATCAGTCACCTCTCTTCTCCATCTCAAATCTCACTTCTTCCTGGGAGCTACTAAGTTATCCTCAGTTCAGAAACATATTTATATATCTCCTATGTTAAAAATGTAAAAGCTCTTTCCTTTATCTTATATTGCCCTTACTTCTATATTATTTTTTTATAGCCAAGTTCCTTGAGAGAAGTTTTCACTCCATGTCTTCGTTGTTTCTTTTCTTTCCTTTTATAAATTTTTTCAAAGTTTATTTATCTTTGAGAGAGAGAGAGAGAGAGAGAGAGAGAGAGAGAGAGAGAGAAACAGAGTGCGAGTGGGAGAAGGGCAGAAAGAGAAGGAAACACAGAATCTGAAGCAGGGTCCAGGTTCTGAGCTGCTCAGCACAGAGCCCTACACGGGTCTCAAACCCATGAACCATGAGATCATGACCTGAGCCAAAGTTGGACGTTTAACCAACCGAACCACCCAGGCGCCCCTGTTTGTTTGTTTGTTTGTTTGTTTCTTTCTTTCTTTTAAAGTTTTAGTTTAAATTCCAGTTAGTTAACATACAGTGTAATATTAGTTTCAGGTGACACAATATAGTGATTCAACACTTCCATACAACACTGAGTGCTCATCACAGCAAATGCACTCCTTAATGCCCGTCTCTTTTTTAACCCATCCCCCTGTCCCCCTCTCATCTGGTAACCATCAGTGTGTGCTCTATAGTTAAGAGTCTGTTTCTTGGTTTGCCCCCTCTCTCTCTTTTTCCCTATGCTTGTTTGTTTTGTTTCTGAAATTCCACATATGAGTGAAATCATATGGTATTTGTCTTTCTTTGACTTATTTTATTAGCATTATACTCTCGAGCTCTAGCCTCATGGTTGCAAATGACAGGATTTCATTCTTTTTTTTATGGCTGAGTAATACTCCGTTGTATGTATATACTATCTTTTCTTTATCCATTTGTCAGTCAGTGGACACTTGGGCTGTTTCCATAGTTTGGTTATTGTAGATAATGCTGTTATAAATATTGGGATGCATGTATCCATTGTTTCTTTCCATAGCCCTCAGCTTTGGCTTTTGCCACATCACATGCTCAATCACATGACTACAAATACTCCTCTACCCCAAGTTCTCAAATGATGTGCGCTTTCCCTTCTCATCCTACTTCACCTCTCCTGCAGAATCTGATACTTCCATCACTCTTCCTTGACATCATTTCCTCCTTTGTTTTCATAATACTCTCCCTTCTGTATTCTGTAAGTATTCTACTCAACCCATCTTCTTCTTCTTTGTTGTCCTGTTTATACACGTACAAGCATTTGACTACTCTGTGTAAGTCAAGGACTCCTAAATCTATGTCTACAACCCAGACCTCTGGCTTCCAAAATCCAGATATACGTATCTAGTGCCTCATAATGATGGGCCACAGACACCCCTCTCTCCGTCTACCACTCTCCACCTCCTCATTTCTATTTCTTGGATGAATTTGATCATGCTAACACCTTGCTACTAACACTTTGGAATCTTGACTTACTAATGTGTAAATGGGATCGATCCATAATGTTATCTCCTTCATAGAGTTATGATAGGATTAAATGGAAAAATAAACAGAGAATACTAGTAATTAGCAATCCCTTCAATATTGCCCCTTCTTCTTTTCCTCTTCCTTCTTAATATTGTAATTATTATCAATACTATGATTACCATTAGTGGCTTTCAAAATTTTGTTCAAGTAACTTCTTCACTGGGGAGTTGTTACTGACAACTCTACTGACAGTGATTTTGCTTTCAAGGAATACAAGTCTGTTTGAAAAAACAGATAAGAGAATGCGTCATTTCTGTAATGTTTGAAAAGTACTGGGTTAGAGATAGGCCATGCATTGCTAAGACTACCAATATGTCTAACACCAAATAGGTGTTCAATAAATGTTTGTGGAAGGAGTATTTATAAGCTGGTAATTACTGTCATAGTAATACATGTCAAAAGAATATACTTAAAATTTCATGCAGTGATTTAGAAATCTATTTAATTTCTGTGATAGTAAGATGTGCTAATATTGGGCCTTATTACTTTGTTTCATACTAGAGTTTGTGGTGGGGGGGCAAAATATTAGAAACAGTTACCTTGTCTTTGTGTAGAATTAAAAAAAGTCCATCTACTATAGTCAGAACCTTTAGGTTTGCAATAAATGATGATAAGTTAAGCAACCAGACACTTTCTTTCTATCACCCCTTAAAGAATTTCTTTAGCCCTAGAATTAGTGTCAAAAATCATTAATTCTGTAACTTGTGAGAGCGAGAACCTTTATATTATCTTGAATGAATGTCTTTCTCCTCCCCCTCCCCACATCCTTTATATTCATCTACTTTTCATGTCACAAGGTCAAGGAAACAAAAGGCACTCTATAGCAAAGGCTCCTAGAGAATCTCATAAACAGGATCTCATGAAAACCAAATAAACTGGAACAGAAAAAAAGAGACACAGATAAAATGCTCTAAAGCTGTCCCAATTTTTCTTTAGGTCCTATGGTTTATTTTCATGTCTGTCACACAATATAAGTAGAGAAATATGGTTTTCTGACCACTACCTTATTGTTATTTCACATTTTCCAACACTGGGAAGCATAATCTCTGTGTTGATAATTTATCTTTGAGGTATAAATCTTTCAATATTTTCAGGGTAGAAGTCCTATGGCTTAGAGTCCCAAGAAAATCACATCAGCATTCCATCTTTATAATGAACGACTGGGGTTTATTATTCCATTGACCTATGGAGACACATGAGAGAATTAATGTACTGTACTGCATGTGTTATATACTAGGCTTGACATGTATAAATATTCTGAAAAATTACTCATTTATTTAGCTGGATCATTTAACAGATTTAACAAATGATCATCTTTTTAGCAAATATTTGTTAATATTGGCTAAATATTTGTTTAAATCCTTGTTAAATATGCATGATATTTGTGTCTAGTGCTATCTGAAAGACAGATTAGAGCAATCGTATTTCTGTAACAAGTTATTGCAGTTCCAGTTTCTAGTATACATGAAGTGATGCTCATCTTCCTTAATCTCTAATATCCCTTTAAGTATATTGGAATATTTTCAAAACCAATATTTTCAGAATCCAAATATGATGCCTGACACTGTATCATATTTAATGCTGGTCTGAAATTCAGAAACAAATTGGACCCTTGAATTGAAGTTCAAATGTTAGCTTTTTTTTCCTGAGATTTAACATGAAGAATCATATAATCTGCCTCAGTTGAGGATACTGCTTTTCCAAGAGAAGTAGTGCTTTCCTCATTAGTTTTTTTTTTTCAACTGTTATTTTCATACTGTTAAGGAATATTCCAATTTAAAAATAAAATGGAATTATACATTTTCCTCTACTTACAAATAGGAAAAAAAAGAGATAAAGAAACAAAATTTTCCTATTACTTCTTAGTTCTTAAATGCTGAAGTTAGGCTACAGAAACAAATGTAACATAAAAAATTGGATGTCAGTGAGGGTAGTGAGGGTAGTAATTTGTGGTTTAAGCAGTGTGCTGAAAAATAGCAATAATTCTAAGTAGATGTGTGTGTGTGTGTGTGTGTGTGTGTGGTTTCAAATCCACCATATCCAATCTAAAATGTGTTATCTCTTCAATATTCCCAAGAAGAAAACAATGGACCCCCAGATTTTAAACAAGGAAAAAGATGTAATTAGGTGTTAAGTGATTTGCACATAAAAAAATGTTTAATAAACTATAGCTACTTTTGTTGTTGCACTTTTATTATATGTATGTATATATATATGTATACGTATATATACACACACTTTTAAGTTTATTTATTTGTTTATAGAGAGAAAGTACGTGCAAGTGGGGGAGAGGCAGAAAGACAGGGAGAGGGAGAGAATCCCAAGCAGGCTCTGCATTGTAAGCACAGAGCCCCATGTGGGACTTGAGTTCACCAGCTGTAAGATCATGACCTGAGCTGATGTCAGATGCTTAATCAACTGCCTTTCCTCTACCGAGTGACAAATAGAAAATGGAAGAAGGTCCATTAAGAATATAATATATAGAATTTTTCTTCTAAAGCCATAGTAGTTTTCTTATAAATCCCCTTGATTTAAGATAGAGAATTTGGCTGTTTTTTTTTTTTTTTTAAGTTTATTTATTTTGAGGGAGAGAGAGAGAATGCACATCCCTGGGCAAGATGGGGAGGGGCAGAGAGAGGGAGAGAGGGAGGGACAGAGAAAGAAAAGGAGGGGCAGAGAGAGAGAGAGAGAGAGAGGGAAAGGGAAGGGCAGAGGGAGAGAATCCCAAGCAGGCTCCTTGCTCACAGCAAGAACTCTGGAACTCACAAACCGTGAAATCACGACCTGAGGTGAAATCAAGAGTTGGTCACTTAACTGACTGAGCCACCCAGGTGGTCCTAAAGAATTCAGCTTTCTGGAGATCTTTTCTGATGTCCTAGGCTGCTTAAGATGGCCTTAGAACCATTGTCAATAACCCAGACTCAGAAGTTCCTAGGTTTTTTAATTGGTTGAACCAGGCATACATGAAGAGCTCAATAAATATTTGCTAGTGAGCGAATCACTGGTTGAATATTCTAAGAAATGCAATTTAAAACTAAAGAAATTTCATAACTACTTAATGGCAGATGTGACATTTTGTCATTCTTCTCTGTGTCAGAGTATTATTAACTAATTGAGGCTAGGCTGCTAAAGGCAGGGCGAAAAAATTCATGGGATTTCTTTGGCCTCATTACCTTTTCAGCTTCCATTTTCCTCATCACATGTATCAATCACTGTTGGGAGTGGGATGGGGGATGGAGTGATATATACAGAAACAACAGTAATTTCTGGATGAAGAGTCATTGTTAGTTTGTTTCTCAGTATAGGTGAAAGCAAACTTACTACAAACCTATACTGAATGACATCCACGAATTAATTTTTCTAAAGGAATAATTACAGCTTAAAACAAATTGACTCTTTGTCACTCAATATGAAATCATGTGAGACTGTACTTCAGAAGAAAGAATACTGTTTTTATGGAAAAGAAGTATACACATACATTTCCTTTATGAAAGCATATTTCAACCTAAGGTGTTTTTTAAAAATTGGAATGTTATTCTAGATGTTTTCTTAAATTAGTTAACATTTTTGCTTTACATCTTATTCCCTGAAATAAGTGCCAAAGTTTATGTTTATATATGTGAGTGTTTGTCTAGGTGCGTGTGTGTGTGTGTATTCTAGGATTTTTCTCTCTCTAAATTTCTAGTTTTATTCTTTAAGCCTTTGCCACCAGCTAAACTAAACAAATGTGAAAGAACATGGTGAGAGGCTCTACTAACAACTAGCTCACATAACAGTCAGGGATTGAATAAAATTTGTGTGGTTTTTTTTTTGGTTCTGGCACAAAATATGAGTTTAGGAAATATTAATAGCGTATCAGTGTAGCCCTGCCCTTTCAGTATCATTGTGCCCCCTTCATGGTTTAGTGTTTGCTGCAGACAGAATATTGAAAACAAATCCAAGACATTTTCTTGGGATTTGACTCTGTTTACGTGGGCAAGGAGGAAGCACAGTTTTAGAAACTTGAGCTCCTTCTTGGCTTAAAGTCTTTTCCTGTCATTAAATGAACTTTCATTACTTCACCTGGACTATAGGAACAAGAAAACAAAAAGAATCCGCTTTTAATAAAACTTACTTCTATCTCATAACATTAAACTTTAAAATAGAAAAACCAATAATGGAAATATGTAAGCACGGGAAGGACACTTCGTGCTTCCTCGCAGGCATCGTAATCTCTGATCCTGGTTATGGCAGGCCCTCCATTGCTCAGCTCTGACCGTCCACACTGGCCCACCCGAGGGACCACACCACACAGTTCACTTCGTGAGGGATGGCTTGTACATTTCATGTGTGTAGACAAGGTGGGAGTTTAAAACAAGCACCATTTTTTCCTTTACTACATATTTTCGAACTACTTTTAAGAAGTTTATTGTAAAATAAATTTTCATGAGTAGCTTTCCATGCTTCTTTTAGAGACTTCGGTGGTCCTTTCTAGCTTTTTTCTTTCTCCTGTTGCACACAGAAGACAGGGCAAGGCCAAAATGATTTGACACTGATTTGACCCTGATTTGACAACAGTGACCCTGGAGCCACTTTTCATTTTTTAAGAGTTTATTACTTACATAGACCGTCCATGTAAGAGTAATTAAAGCTGCCGAATGCCAGTTCCTTTTCCCACACCACAAAACAGATGCCACGGAACCCACAGGGACTGAATGACTGTATTGCATGTTGTGGATTATCCCATTGCTAAGCAGCCCATTCTAGACTATAGCTAAGTGGTTTCATAGTCTGTCACTGTACCTTCAAGGAGGAGGGCTGAAATTCTCATACTTCAGCAGAGACAGTGGGAAACTGTCTCGTGACAGCCTCCTGGGGGAGAAAGAAAGGCAGGTGTGCAATGGTTCCAAGCCAACCCTAGCCTTCCATTCATTTCTGCTCTGTGAAGTTCATAAGGCATCTTGCCATGACTCAGGCTACAGTTCACACCTTTGCCCATATGGCATGTCTGGAGTGGAGCAAAGGGTGCTAGGACACCATGGAGGAGCCACTCCCCTATCTTTTCGAATTCTTTTTCTCCAGACTTTCCCCCATTACCTATTACAATGTTCTATTAGTATTCTTCTTTCCTTGTACAAACACAAAGTTGGGCAATATTCTTTAGTCTGTTACATGGGCAGTGGGTACAAATTTTACCCTCCTCAAAACTAGAATGGGAAAGTTTTACCATCCTTCATTTTTCAAAATAAAATTATATTTGCCCATAAACCCCCCATTATTCAGAATAATAGAAATTCAATCCCAGTAATTAATATGACTCCCTTTTCTTTAGAGCCATGCTAAAGAGGAAGGGTTTGAGGCAGTCTGGAAGAGGAGAGAGGTATTCTTAAGTTGGCTCCCCCCTGGTCACTGTGGAGACCCTCACTCTCTAAGCTTCCTTTGGCTCTTTACTTGTGCATGGGTTCTGTGATGAGGTTGTTAGTTTCAGTCTAGTTTGCAGCTTTTCTGGGTCCTTAAATGGGTGATACCCAACCATTTTTCAGGGCCTTGCCAGCTACCATGAGGGCAATCTCTGCTTCTTCCCTAAACCCACCTCAAACTCCTCCCCATGTCTTTCCCTTTTGCTACTTTCTCCTAACCTCTCTCCTCATGAATTACTCAATGCAATTTGTCACAAAAGAAATTTTAGGAACTCTGTGTTATCCTTTTGGGGAGTTGGTGTGAATGAACTACAAGCTAAAACCATTATTATTATTGTTATTATTATTATTATCATTATCATTATTATTATTTTACAAAGTCGCCCTGTTAAACATGTTAAATCATCAGGGCCCCTGGTGGCTCGGTAAGTTGAGTGTCTGATTCCGGCTCATGAGTTCTAGCCCGGCATTGGGTTCTGTGCTAACAGCTTAGAGCCTGGAGCCTGCTTTGGATTCTGTGTTACCTTCTTTCTCTCCTCCTCCCCTGCTCATGCTCTGTCTCTCTCTCTCTGTCTCAAAAATAAATAAACATTTAAAAATTTAAAAAACATGTTAAATCATCAACAGATCATGGGAAGCAGGAGTGACATACTTACAGAGAGTTGACCTCATCCCCAAAGATTCTGATGTTTTCCCAGAATTTGCTAAGTAGGTGAACATTTCCAGAGCTCAGAACTTATTATTGTGAGTCACTTTTAGAGTATGCTAATGACTCATGGAAATATTATTCAATCCACTGTTTTATCTCCAGATTTTTCTCTTCTTCTCTAATTACTTGAGAAGAAAATGATGATTGTGACATCTTAAAGCAGGTCCTCACCCTAATTTATTCCTATTTACTGATAATTATGTCAGTGTAGTGGTTGCAGTAGATATTTAATGATGTTCATGCTGAGAGTGGGGTCAGGATAATGATGGGCTAAGAGCTGCGATTGGGATGATGGCTAACTTCATAAGGACAGTCCTCTCAGGTGTGTGTATAGATATAGTCAGGACTCCCATATTAAAAAATACATTTTAACTAGTAGGGTGGTGACCAAGTACCAAGAATGAGGAGATAAAGAAACACCTAGGCCAAGGGCAACATGCTTGTGAGTTTAGAGAGGTCCTGGAAGAAAATTTTGCCAGATGCCAGTCCTTGCCTTTCCAGACCCTGCTCAGCAGCATTCACTGAAGGCTGTAGACAGGTTCAAACCACCTAGTCCCTGAGCCAATACTGGCTAAATATATATTGCCAACATATACAATAGGATACTTCTGCCTCCCACAAGAGGGGGTTTGTAATTATCTTGCTTCAGCTTAGAAACTGGGGGTCCCTGAGATGAGCCCCCAATCACCTGAGCACCTTATGGTAGCTTTTTTCTCTACCTACACTGTGAAATACTCAACTCGTCAGATAACCCTGTCTGCATTACAAGTACCCACCCAGAATAGAACCCTAACACTAGCTCACTTATTTGGAGCCCAAATGTCTTGGTTATCTCTCAATGTTTCTTGCTTTCTGCACCTGTGGTTGCTGGTTCAGATCTTTTACTCAACCAGTATCGCCACCTACAGCCTAGGAACTCCTGTGTCCTAGGTCACTTCCTTGTTAGGTGTGAGTGCTGGTATGGATGGAGCCAGAGTTCGCTCTGACACTTTGGCAGCCATGATTCACAATGTTGGTCGCTCTTTGAGCCATGAACTCTAGTCCTCCCTGACGCTCCCTTCCTGACTCCCTTTCCCCAACTGCCAACATTAACTGAAGTCCTAACATGCTTCATGGTTTAGCCCACATAAGATTCACTGGCTGGCTATCATTCTATCTGTCCAATTTTTTTCTGTGTGCACATACAGGCTTTCTTCAGAATTTTTCAGCCAGACTTCTTAACAAATCTAAACTCAGGGATCACACTGAGAGGATCAACCTGTTTCAATTGGTGAAGTAGAGAGTTTTGATTTAAAATTTTTTTTTATTTGTAGTTCACAAAACCTCCTATCATAAACACTTATTCTTTAGAGACTGTTTCAGGGGAAAATTTTGAAATATTGTCCATGCTGAGATAATTCACTGTTTTCACCATGGAGAAAGGCGAAGAAAGATCAGGACAAGGGCAAGGCTTACTGATTCCCAGCTTCCTCCCACACGCCCCTTAAGACACCAGCACTCTAAAGATCCAAGAAGCATCTCTAAGACATGTCCAAGATTTAAATGACCCTCACGTGACCCTGGTGCTTGCAGTGAATGCTAAGATATGGAGACACAATCAGGGGTTTTAGAGGCATGGTTTTTGTTTTAAGGGCATTGAGAGTCTCACTTGCTTGTATGTTCAGACTTAGTTAATGGTTTAATTTTCACCAGATTTGGCTGGTACAGATGTTCCCCTCGTACTGACAGCTTTACTGCCAGTCAACGAAGCATCTCAGCTCATGATTCTCTTCTGCCGCTCACCCTGACAAGTTGGAGAGGAAAGGCCGCCTGCAGATGGTGTTTCAAGTGTGTGCAGTACAGTGGGTCCAAACACATGGGGGCTTTGTTCTGGTTGCCAAGGCTCACTGCGCTCTCACACGTGGTAGAATGCATGTGATAAAAAGAGTTCAATTTGTAAGCAGTGTTTCATGATCAGAGGGGAAAATATTGGCATTCTTGCTTAAGGAGCAAATTTAAACTGAGGCCTATGGAGAAGAGGGGGAGAAAGAGTTACCAGTTTTAAAGAAGCTCCTTGTCTCAGATCCTTGTTTTCAGCCCTTTATTTCATTAGTATAGAAGGTCTCCTTAGTGGTCTGTGTCAGATTACAAGTGACTGTGATTGCAGACAATGGCACCGAAATCCTTCAGAACTGCAT
Source organism: Neofelis nebulosa (assembly GCF_028018385.1). NCBI lineage: Eukaryota > Metazoa > Chordata > Mammalia > Carnivora > Felidae > Neofelis > Neofelis nebulosa. Next base: position 76,606,078 of record NC_080782.1, read on the forward strand.
GGTTCATGGTTTCCTTTAACTCTCTGCAGGCTCTTCATTGGTCATAGCTATTGTTCCCTCACCACCAACAAAGGGATGAATGTTAATTTCCGCATTGGGTGAGGGGCTCAAAGTTGGAACACAGATTTATGTAACACGGAGCACAAATTTGTATCAAAGCCCTGTTTTGAGAAAGGACTGTTATGAAACTTGAATATATGTGGGCAAGCATTTCAGTTTGGGGGAAAAACAGATATTCCTGGTTTTTCTGCAGGACTAGGAGCTCCTCAGAGATATCTCCTGTGTTTACATAGTGCCTTGTTTACAGTAGGCACTCAATAAATGTGTGACTACATAAATAAGGGAGTGGATGGTATTGCCTTACCCAAGGATTAACACTGAATTTAAAATAGATGAATTTTACATTTCTTTACTAACGCTTTCTCTGGAGCATACAACAATGAAAGTAAAATTGCAAAGTATTAGAAAGAAGAGAGGGAGCCTGGGTAGCTTAGTTGGCTAAGTGACTGACTCTTGGTTTCAGTTCCAGTCATGATCTCATGAGCTCTTTGAGCTCCACGTCTCTGTGCTGATGGCTGGGAGCCTGCTTGGGATTCTCTCTCTCTCTCCCCCACTCTCTCTGCACCTCCCCTGCTCATGCTCGCTCTCTCTCTCTCTCTCCCTCCCTCCCTCCCTCTCTCCAATTAAGTAAATAATTAAAAAGAAAGAAAGAAAGAAGAGGAATGAGGTGACCAGTCAGACTGATTACCTTATTTTAGAGATTATAATGATGATATTTACTTCCTATTTACCATGCCAGGCTTTGTGCTATGGGTTGATTGTGTCATGTCCTGTTTAATCCTTACAACAACTGTAAGTAGGTACTAGCCCATTATATGATAAGGAAATTAAAGCCTAAAAAGCTCGCACAGCTAGTAAGTGATGAAGCCAGGATTAAACCCAGGCTGTCTGACTCCCTCGTCTTCATTTGCTACTTTGCCTGTCACTCATTCTTAGGGAGGTTGAATGATATATCCAAGGCTGTCACAGAATGGAGTCTCAAACTTCATCTCATGAGTTCCTGTTTCACTCTTTTTTTCTTCTACAACACATTTCCTAAGTAAAAAAAAAAAAAAAAAATCTTTCCTTTTTTTTTTTTTTTTTTAAGTTTATTTTTGAGAGAGACAGAGAGAGCAGGGGAGGGACAGAGAGAGAGAGAGAGGGAGAGAGAGAATCCCAAGCAGGTTCAGTGCTGACATTGCAGAGCCCGATATGGGGCTCAAACTCAAGAACCATGAGATCATGAGCTAAAATCAAGAGTCAGACCCTTAACCAACAAAGCCATGTAGGCACCCCCCCCCAATCTTTCCTATAACTCATACCCTTCAAATTATTACCTAAGTTGCAGAGATAACTGCTGAACCATATTGGTGGGTAGGGTACATAAATTAGGATGCTCTCAGCAGCAAGTAATAGAAAATCCTGATTCAGCCATCTCAGACAATAAATAAAAGCATTCTTATCAAAATAAGCAGCCTTAAGGTGGGTAACGTTACAAAATAATCTAAGTGTAATGACACTGTTACAGAAATTTATTGTGCTAAACATATATTGGTGGGCACGTGAATGCAAAGAATTTGTACAGTCTGTTCTCTAGGCTTGAGGAAGTCCCATCTCCCTACCCTTCTACAGTCTCAGATCACCATCTTGTATGAAAGGGCCACTGAAGATAATCACGAAGATTCCTGAGACAAGATTCTGCCATCCTGGCAGCTGGCTGCAGGCAAATAGGATTCTGGATTCCAGGGCTAGGGACTATGTGGTTTAGGAATTTAGCCTGGGAAAAAATCCTGAGGAGCACAGGTTTATGACCTTGCTTAACTCTTATTCTCTATTCATGCAAGAGTAGGAAGTGTCTGTAAAATAATTTTAGCAAATCAACACAACTTAAATACCTTCCGTTTCACCAGTGAGAGCCCAATTTTAGCATGCATCATGCTAGTCAACAGGCTGCTATTTTTATCACTCAAAGCCCTTTTCTGACATTTAGTATGCTAATTAACAAAGTGTAGGTTATTGAGCAAGATCCAGGTAACAGAAGTGCTTGTAATTAGCCTTTCGGAAGTACAGATGTCCTGATGAGAATGCCAGCAGATCACTCCTGTGTTTTTGATTGCCATGGTCATTGATCACTCTGGGATAGGGCATGTTTGATTACAATGCTTAGAACTCAACCCAAGTTACACTCACATAACATCACAATCTATGGTGAATTTTCTTTAAAGTAGGATGTCGGTTTCATGTCCAGTGTGGAGCCCAATGTGGGTCTTGAACTCACAATGCTGGATCAAGACCTGAGCTGAGATCAAGAGTCAGATACTCAACTGACTGAGTCACCCAGGTGCCCCTGTATATGCTGAAGTATTTTAAAGTAAATTATAATAATTTTAACAGTGGCTTCCAGATTGGTTAATTCAGCAGTTAAATGAAATACCCTAGAACCCAAGCTCTCCTGGTGTCTGCCCTGCCATCTGACTCTGTCTTTGACTAGCACCAGTTATGGTAGCAAGATGGTTGCTGCTCAAGTTCTAGGTGTTACCACACTCACACTTGACACCATCTGAAAGAATATGGGGAGCAGAGTAATGGACATCCTTTTGTGTGTTCCTCTTCGCAGCAGCAAGGGAACTTCACCAGAAACCAGTCAGCAGATCTTTATTTTCATCCGATTGGCCAGAATTATATAATACATTCATTTTTCAGCCCATCACTGGTATGAACAATGGGATTTATTTTTCTTGACATTGGTAAACTTCATTAGGACTTAATTTTAAGTCATCTGAGGAGAGGTGGGAAAAAATAGAGCTTCGTGAACAATAATAAAGAAGGAAGAGGCAGTGGGGAAGGCAAATCTGCTACCTGTGTAATAAGTATTTCTTTTTTCAACGTTTTTTATTTAGTTTTTGGGACAGAGAGAGACAGAGCATGAACGGGGGAGGGGCAGAGAGAGAGGGAGACACAGAATCGGAAACAGGCTCCAGGCTCCGAGCCATCAGCCCAGAGCCCGACGCGGGGCTCGAACTCACGGACCGCGAGATCGTGACCTGGCTGAAGTCGGACGCTTAACCGACTGCGCCACCCAGGCGCCCCTCTTTTTCTTTTTTAATGTGACCACTTTATCTTTAAGGGCAACATTCAGCTTTATTTGACCCTTTATCCCGTCTTCCCCTTCAGTCCGAGTTCTCTTTCTTCCTTTCACGGTTGGCTTGTCTTTGCCGCTGCCATGCTCCCGTTCGCGGAGTCTTCAGTTAATACCCCAACATCTTGGACAAGAGGAAGGGAGTTGCAGCTGTAATAAGTATTTTTAGCTTTGATAGTTAACCAAAAGTCACTTTGGGTTCCCTGATGCATTGTTATCTCAGTGCATGTTGTTTATCATGTTAAATCTGGGATGAATTCTTCACGGAATACTTCTGATCTGAGAACACAGAGGCCAGAGGAAAAAGATTTGCTTGGGCATTATAATCACTGAAACCATCCCTTATGAGTGCTATTGTCAGGTTATTTGCTTCCCTTCCCTGTCCACCTAGAATCTCACTCAAAACAAGTGCTTGACATTTTTCAAAAAATGATGTTTGATTTCAAGCAATCACCTCCAACTTCTTCCTCTCCCCCTGGCTAGTTTTAAGATGAAAGAAATTGCAGGGTGTTTTAAAAGCAGACTAGAGAGCTTGTGTCAGAGGATAAGGGCATAGTCACTAAATATTTACTTCTCCACTATCTTTAGAGAAAAGAACCTGGAGACTGCACAAGACAAGAATCAGTTCTCTGAAAATGACAGGAAATGAACTAAAGTTTGTACAGATTAAAGAATTCCTTCTTAAAAGTTTAGGCTTACTTAATGAAGAAAGCAGCAAGTCTAGATGACAAGGGTTCAGGATTATTAGTAAGGTGCAGTCAGGGAAATGAAAATCGATTTAGCTGGTATTTTTTAAGCTTTCATTTTATATGAATCTGATTCAGAGTTAGGAGCTAGAGAACATAAGTAACATTTTAAAAAATCTAAATATACTTTAAATTATAGCTTAACAGTCAAAACCTGTGAAAGGTTGTCTTCTTCACCTGCATCATACAATGTTTCCAATCATGCATTTGTTTCTTTTTTGCTGTGAGGTTATTCTTCACTCTTTCCCCATGCACGCCCTGCCCCACTCTACTAATTTGGACAAATAAGACAGACAAACCAGCCTCCCTTCTGTGACATCTAGCTTCATTAATGGCATCACCATTTCACCATTCTCCTAAGCTCCCGGTCTTGAAATTGTTTTTCATCTCTTCTTTCAATTCTCACAACTAATTATTGACAAGTTCTATGAATTCTACTCCAAACTATTTCTTGCTTTATGTTCTCCTTTCTTTCCTTTGTTACTCCTTTCATCTCCACTATTCTTCCATTCAAAATTTTGCCATAAACTCCCAGTGGGATTCCTTGCCTCGGGCTTGTTTCTGCCAATTTGTCTTCTACCACCAGAATGTTTTTTTTTTTTCAAGTTTATTTACTTATTTTGAGAGATGGCACGAGAAGGGGAGGGGCAGAGAGAGAGGTAGAAAGAGAGAATCCAAGCAGGCTTCGCACTGTCAGCACAGAGTCCGGCACGGGGCTCAAACCCAGAAACCGGGAGATGGTGACCTGAGCGAAACCAAGAGTCAGATAGTTAACCGACTGAGTCACCCAGGTGCCCACAGAATATTCTTTCTGTAGGACAATTCTATTAGCACTACACAACTAATGACACTCTGCTGATACTTGAAGGTCTTCTTCAATTGTCCCTCTTTGCCTGAAGAATTTTAATCCCCCCCATGCCGTTCATACTCTGTTCACCAGCTACATTTATAACCTTATCTTATTTTTAGAATTCTTTCAAGACTTCTGCTTTCACATCACTAGATGCTACTTTCTTTCACCTCTTACCATTAAATACTGTCCCCATAATTTCTCATGTCAAGGTTCTTCTCATCTTTCAAGGCCTACTGGAGATGCCACTTCTTCCATGATGCTTTCTTCTGTGACCTTCTGTCTCTCTCTAATAACCTCTTCCAGATTCCCACCCCCCACTAAATAACTGTCAGCATTTCTGTTATAGTACTTACCATGGTCTGTTTTGAGTTGTAGTTGGTTGTAAGTTGGTCTTTTTCATCAGTCACTTACTGCTTAACCCAGAGCTTCACAAACAGCTTGATTGTTGCATTGGGTTAAATTTGGGAGCTGATGCTACATGCTCTTAGGTTATTTAATGCAGAACCCAGCTGAATGTAGTCTTTTACTTTTCATAGAGCCTGGGAATTACAGCAAGACCCAATGCAGAATAAAAGTCATAATATAAGTTAAACCCCATTGTGATTTTTATTTTACTTGCATAATGACAAGAACATTTTATACCCCATTCTAACGTTTTCTTTTCTGTCTGTATGATTTCTTCCCCTCCTAAAGGAACTGTCTTACCTTAACTCCCTTCACCACTATTTTATGATTTCTGTCTTGCCCTGTATGTTTATGCACTTATTTCTATGCTTTGGTAGACAGCTTTGACTTTTGCTTTCCTGGTGTCATTTTCCCTTCATCTAATAACAAAAACTGATTTTTCTTTGGAGGATGATTAGCATCAGGAATAGGCATATGGCCTAGTTCTGGTTGAATCATATTCTAGCTCCGTGGCCACAGTGATGGACATAGGCCCAATTTGATGGGTGTCAGTCCAATGAAACTCCAGTATAGTAATATGGCTTTGATGATTGGAATGGAAAAGTTCTAGTTTTGGTGGGATTGCTAAAGTGATGAGATCTAAGCCTGGAGCTGTGGTTATTACTCTCTAGCCCTCCAGGAAGAACTGACCTGAATGAAGCCATCACAGAACAAAGCAGACGCAAAAGATGGAAAGAAACCAAGTGCTGAGGACGCCATTTGAGCCCCTAGATCCAGCCTTTGGCTTATGCAAGCCAATACATATCCATTTTAATTAAGCCACTGTGAGCTGGATTTTCTTCTCAAGTAGACAGAAGAATCCCTGCTCTTAATATACCAAACATAGGCTTCCTCATCAAGGCTACTCTCTTAGCCTTTCTCTTTTCCATTGATCTTATCAAATTCTGCCTTCCACACACACCTATGCTTTTTATAAAAGAAGTTTTAAAAAGGATAATAATAGTACCTATTTTATATGACTTTTCTGAGGATCAAATAAATGTAAAATGCTTGAAAAGGTGCCTGGCATGTTGTACCATGTTAATGTTAACTGTTGTCATCTCCACCGTCGTCATCGTCATCATCATCATCATCATTATTATGTTACTTATTACAATAATCAGATTATACAACTGAAGACATAAACTGAAATTTCCATTTCTAGACATATTTATTTGAGAACTGACTTTTATTTGGCCAGGATATCACCTCTTGGCTTGTTCTACACTGCTCTTTGCCTGAATGGCTTTCTATATGTTTGGCAGTGCATTCCATTTTTAAAAATGTAACATGAAGATTGTGCCTGTCAATTCTGCTTCTGGGAGATGCATATCAAAGAACATCACAGAATATCACTTGTGACTATTGCTGGTTCCTAATATTTGTAGTGTGAATTTATATATCCCCTTAAGGTGTTTGACAAGAGTACCTCTTTTATTTTGCATATAAAATAAACATATAACAAAAGAAGATACAGTTTCCCAGTGGTAATCTATTAATGGGGACATTGGTGTCTAGATTTCTAATTCAGAAAATGAATAATTATCTCTTAAAACATTTCAGTAAGATCCTTTTCTTAGTACAACATTGTTTTTATTTGGAATTAAGTTCTCTGGGTTCTAGGTTTTGCTTTGACATTAATTGAGTAATTCTAAGCAGATCATGGAATCTCTATAGACCACAATTTCCTCCTCTGTAAAATGAAGAGTTTACATTTAATGTGCATTTTTACTTGCATATTCCCTAAATTCCTTTCAGAGAGGATTTATCACAAACCCATTTTAGAATTACTATTATCCACGAGACAGGAGAGCTGCAGAGAGAGGACATGAAATTCTTCTTTCAAGTATGCAGATGATATTCAATTTGTAAGATTCAGTTGGAAGAAATAAAAAGGAACAGCATGTATAATACAAAAGAGTTTAGATCAATTTAAAGTGAGAGCTTAAAGGTGTCAAGTTCAGTTCATTCTACTAAAACATAAGCTAATTAAAGCAAGAGCTAAAGCCCAAATTGGGGAAAAGGTGATGAACCTGTACAATCATATAGCATAACAATTGGGAAACAGGTTTGGTGAATAGGACAGAGGTCACTGAAATTATCATCTTGTGCTAGAGGAAGTTGAGAAGAGGCACGTTTACTTCTACCAAGAATTCCTACTGGTGCATTTGTTAGTCATTATACACTTGTCTGGAAATGGTAAGGACTCTGAGACAGACAAGGGTTTTTGCCTGTATCTACCTCCTGAGGTATAATCAGGCTATGTAATGTGGCAACCATTTTGAGTCAGAGCTCTTATTTCGAATCAGCTCTTGGACAAAAGATATACACAAATGATATATTTCTTTTGCTTCTGAGTTAATTAAATGTAGTCAAAGTGAAATCAATTCCTTCTCAAAGTGACGGGCCTGCTGTTTATCAGAAGAGTTGCAACAATTAGCTTGGACCTAGCAATTCAAAGTACTTATCCCCTACTGAATTACCTGTAGCCAACAGTTTAGTAGATGGATAGATAGATAGATAGATAGACAGACAGACAGACATATTTAGATTCATATATAAATATAGATACATAGACATTTATAGATATACAGATTGTAACTTTTTCCTGAGAGTGTTCTGCAAGAGAAGCAAACATTTCTAATAAATTTTAACTTGATAAATGAATGATGTCTTGCAATATGGGTCGTATGTGACACAAAATGTCACATGATCATATCTGAGCCACTCCTCCCTCTCTCTCTCTCTCTCTCTCTCTCTCTCGCTGCGGGATTGTGGGTGATCATCAGTGCAATGTCACATTTCCTCAAAATCCTCAAAAAGAGGCAAAAGCAAGTGCCATTGGATAGGTTCTTTGTTAAAGTTGCAAGAAAAGAAAAATATTCATTTACGCCAATAGGTAGCAGTGATTCCGTTAGTGATAGTGAAAGTCCTCCTACAAAATAACCCTCCTCTCTCTTGTCTCCCTCACATCAGCCATGAAGGTTTTCAGAGGTTAAGTGCAGGTTAATTTGTTTACTTTTAAAAATATTTTGTATTTTCTTTATTATTTTGTATTATATTACAGTAGTGTAATCATTTTTATATGAATATTTTTGGGTTGTGGAATGAATCATTTGAGTTTCCATTATTTCTTCTGGGGAAATTCTTTTTTTTTTTAATTTTGTTAATGTTAATTTATTCTTGTGTGAGAGAGAGAGAGAGAGAGAGAGAGAGAGAGAGAGAGAGTGAGCAGGGAGGGGCAGAGAGAGAGGGAGACAGAGAATCAGAAGCAGGCTCCAGGCTCCGAGCTGTCAGCACAGAGCCCGACGTGGGGCTTGAACTCACAAACTGAGAGATCATGACCTGAGCCAAAGTCAGACGCTTAACTGACTGAGCCACTCAAGTACCCCTGGGGAAATTATTTTGATATACAAGTGCTTTGGATTACAAGCATGTTTCCAGAATGGAATTTATGCTCCCAAACCGAGGTTTTACTGTATACTGCTACTGACTTCATTTTGTCCCCTCAAAATTTATGTGCTGAAGCCCTAATCTTCAGCGACTTTATTGAAGATAGGGACTTTAGAGGGGGTAACTAAGGTTAAATGAGGTCATAAGGGTGGGGCTTTAATCTGAAAGACTGGTGTCCCTATAAGAGGAAGAGACTCCAGAGATCTCTCTCTTTATGTCTATACATACAGAGAAGATGCCATGTGAGAACAGCCAGGAAATGAGTTCTTAGCAGAAATCAGCTCTGAAGCCACTTTGATTGGATCTTTTGGCCTCCAGAACTGTAAGGATATAAATGTTCAAGGCACCCAGTTTGTGGTATCTCCTTTGGCCAGGCAGACTAATACATACACAGTTGACACTGAACAATGTGGGGCTTAGGGGTGTCAACCCAGTGCAGTTGAAAATCCACCTATAACTTTTGACTCCCCCTAAAATTTAACTATTAATAGCCTACTATTGAGTGGAAGCCTTACCAATAGCATAGACAGCTAACACATATTTTGTATGTTATATGTATTATATGCTGCATTCTTACAGTAAGCTAGAGAAAAAGAACATCTTACTAAACAAATCACAAGGATGAAGAAATATATTTATAGTACTTTACATATATTTATTGAAAAAACTCTACATTTAAGTGTATCTACACAGTTCAAATCTGTGCTCTTCAGGGATCACCTCTATCTATCATTTCCATGTATCTGTCTGTCTCTATCTAGTTGCATTTCCTTATACAAATGAAAACTTGACTCAACCCATGTTTTTGTCTAGTCTCTTCCAAGTTTTTCTATCTTTAGCAGCTCACAATGGGGTGTAACTGTACACTGTTTTTAATTCTGAAATGAGGAAAACAAGTCCCAAAAGAATATCCCGTAATCCAGTGTACTTTCACTATGGTGAATGGTTCTCAACTTAAGCACTAATATTAGAATCACCAGGAAGTGTTTTCTAGGTTTAAAACTAGACACACTCTTTTTGGGGGTTTGTCAGAAGTTTCAGAAGAAAAAATGAGATATGAGTTCTTTGAACTCACCTGCTGGAGTCTGCCTAGAATGTCTTTTCTTGTTTCTCCTCTAACATCAGGAGAATAACTTCACCAGGCTGCTAGTATTCCCAATCCACAATCTTTGAAGGTTTATTATTTGTCACATAAATTTGTTTTCTATCTCCCCAATCAAATTTCTTGAGTCTAGGTGTATGGTTTCAATATTATATTTCTAGTACCTAGCTCAGTGCTATAGAAAATAAGTGTTAATCTCTTGGGATGTGGAACAAACTCTTTAGGCATATCCTGACATCACCTATTCTAGGGACCTGACAGAATTATCCTGGATCAGGAGGATTAACAGTGCCATATGTGCTAGAACAGTACTTTCTAGACTTGGTCATATGCTTGTATCACCTCAATTATCACCTATTGTCTGTTTTTACACCCACCCTACTACAGTCTAGTCTCAACATAGCAGCAAGGACAATCCTTTAAAAATATCTGCAATGGCTCTCCATTTTGCTCAGAGTAAAAGTCAAAGTCTTTACATTGTTGTATGAGTTGAGTGACCCTATGTTTCAGTTTTCCTGGGATAGCTCCAATTTACACATGCTGTTTTGATGTAACTATTAAACAAATACATGTTCTTTACTCTAGTGAGCATCCCAGATTGTATGATAGTTCTACAGTCATCCACCTAGAATGCACTACATGGTCTGGATCCCCATAATCTGTTGGCCCCCTCTCTTTCTCTTCTCTGGCCACACTGGCCTCCTTACTATTCCTCCCACACACGGGCCACTTCTACTCTAGGGCTTCTGTTCTAACTTCCCTCTGCAAGGAACACTACCCCAGATATCAACTTGGCTCCCTCCTTCACCTTTTCCAAGTTGGCTCAGATCTCACCTTCTCAACAAGGTCAACACTGGCTACCTGCTTAATACTTGTAGAATGAGCAACTGAATACTGGATATTTTTCTTCAAATTGATCCTTTTTTAATCTTAAATCTCAACTTCAGTCTTAGTCTTAACAAACTAGTCATTAAAATGTGGGTGTGATATTGTATTTTATCTAATATATAATTCTAATGTTTATATTATAGTCAATGTATTAAAAGTTGAGTAAAAGGAAAAGGAAAGTGTTGTGTGTGACATCTAAAATGATCACATGGGGGTGCCTGGGTGGCTCAGTTGGTTAAGCTTCTGACTGAGGTTCAGGTCATGATCTCATTGTTTGTGGGTTTGAGCCCTGTGTCAGGCTTTGTGTTGACAGTGCAGAGCCTGCTTGAGATTTTCTCTCTCTCCCTCTCTCTCCATCCCTCCCTGACACGTGCTTTCTCTGTCTCAGAATAAATAAGTACACTTTAAATTAAAAAAAAAAATGATCATATGACTTTTAGTACTTTGCACACTGGATTTTACAGAATAGTGCCTGAAGGGTTCATGAAAACTCTGCTATACACCATTCTGAGACCCAGGGGCTCTGTGGTTACACGGAAATATCTTATGGTCGCCCACCAATATGGAACAAGTTTCAGTTTATTATTTGTGGTTGAACACATCTCCACGGATCTTCCTAGCAGGCATATTATATTTGGCCCAAAGAGAGTACATTGTAGTACATATAGTGCACTTTCAAGTTTATCACCAGTCTTTATTCTTTCAAAATTCAAGCGTTTCATTCCAGCGATTAGGTAATTTGATTCTTTTTTACTTGCTTGGCACAAACACTAACCCCTTATCTGGCTAGTTGTTTTTATTGTTGAATTGGCCAATCAACCTTAATTACATTCAGCTGTCTGACCCATTCTATGTTTTTGTGCTACAAGGTTCAAAATTAGAAATCTAATCTATGCCTTAAGAAATTAAAATGGCAGATCTGGGAAATTAGAAGCTATGCATATGAATCTACTCGGAAGAAAAGTGAAGAAAATAAGAAATGACTAGCTCATGGTATTAAAAAAATGGAAGTGAAGGGCATTGTAGAAAATGAAAATAACAGAACTGATTTTCACTCATTTGAGTCAATTCCAATTTGAACTTGAATAGAAATTGCCATTGAGAAGGCTAAAATTATCTACAAGTACGTTTTTCCCCCTAAACCATTGAAGAAAGTTAGTTTGAACAAGACATTTTGTTTGTAACAATATAGAAATAAATTGCTTTATAAGAAGAGATCTGTCTAAATTTATTAGAGGCACTTAAAAAAAAATCTATGTTGACTCTAAATGTTTAAAGAAATAGGCTGTACTAGAAACGGCCAAATCTCTAATATATTCCTTCTAATTATGGCATTATAAGCACATATTTTTTTGTGTGATTTTACAACTATCACTGCAATAGCGAAGTATTATAACACCTTTGTTGAGGTTAAATAATTGTAAAAATATAATAAAATACAAAGAATCAAATAATACCCCCAGATATAATTCCATTATTTTCAATCACAAGTAATATACTTTATATTTGAATTGCAAAACAAGATTAGAACTCCTTTATCAATAACAAATGAACATATACCCTTCACAGAAACTATAAAGCTTTGACAAAAACAATCACAATGGCATCAAACATTTGAAGATATTTAAACCACATTTGAGGTCATTAATTACTTCTATGTCTAGCATTCCTCTCTTTGGAGGACTGGCTCTTCCTACCTTTGTAGACTTCTCTCCTTCTCCTCCCCATGCCCCCCACCCAGCTATCTCCACATGGTTGAATTGGAGCTTCCTTTCTTCCTACCTGATACTACCTCACTGGCTTTAGTGGTGATTCCAAATGGACATCTACTACCATTGTCCATTTTAGAGAGGTTTCAGACTAAGATTGGCATGAGAAAGAGTCAAGAATAACGGAAAAGAATTTCTTCTTTATGATGGTGAATCTGGGATGATTTGAACACAGATGCTATTGGCAACACATTCAAATCTCTCACAGCATGGAGAGCCCTGCCTGTCTGGGAGAAATTAAGCAGTGAATAAAATACAGAAAGAAGCAGAAACCTGAAAGCAAGAGTCCTGAAGATGTATGAGTCCCTTGTTCCAGCCACTCTTACCCATTCCTTTGTTATGAATTAATGGTGTCTCTCTTTCTTAGTTCAAACTGAGTTTCCTCACTTGAAATCAAGAGTCTTAAAGCACACCGTGAACTTCTAGCTACAATTGTACAAGTGTGTTTGTGTGTGAGTGTGTGTGTGTGTGTGTGTGTGTGTTTGTAAGTTCCCCTAAATGGGAACATGATTAATGCAAGTCTTGTCTGTTTACCTACCTGACATTTCCAGTAAGATTTTTAGACAAGAAAAAAAAGTGGCTTAAAAAAATCTGTTATGCAAAAAAATCCAGTGTAACAAGTGATGAATAAAATACTTCTTTTACAAAAACAAACTTCCAATCTTTAGTCAATGACCCACTTATCCAAAATCTAAAAATAACAAAATAATTTAGATGGTAACTATGCTCTTTTTAATGGAATTTGATCTCTCTCTCTTTTCATGAAATAACTGATAGAAAGTTTTCTCCTGTTTCCTGTGCCAGGGCCTGAAAATGTTCCTCCCAGTTTATATAAATAAAAGTCTCGTAAATAAGATCAGCATCAGGTCTTGACCCCTCACTTACAGACTTTTATAATAGTTCTTTGAGTGTGTGCCCTGTCTTGCATGAGAGCAAGGACTTTTTCATTGTGCAAGTGTATTTTTAATTTGGCCTTAATGCACTGTGTTACATACTATGCCCGAGTAGTGAAAAGTAGTTGTTAAATGAACGAAAGAATAGAAGATTGGCAGATACCAGACAACTCCTTTTTTTCTTAAAAAGAATTTAAATTCTCTCATCCTACTACATTTGTAATTCCTTCTTTAGGAGGCCTGTATACTATACAGTTTATAGATGGCACAAATAGACTTTTTCTGTTTTCTGTGCTGCTCCCTTCTTGCTATGAAAAACAAACACACAGACACACAAATAAAGACAAGAAAAAGAAAGGAGAAATAAAGAAAAGGGAAAAGGAAAAGCCATACTCTGCACTGTGGGTTTATTTACAGTCTCCCTGTGAGCTGGAAGGAGACACAACATCGCAGGGTTGATGGATTGGCGAGAGCTAGTGCCAGATGTTGACCACGACAGGTGCATAATAAAAACACCCTTTGTGGTTTTCCCTCAGAATTCTAAATATATTTGGAAATAAGGAAAACATCTGCTTGGTATTTCTTTCATTGACAGGTTGCTATAGTTTTTTGAACTGTGAATTTTTTTAAATTGGGGGCCATTATTTTTGTGACATTGTAAGTACTTCATCTAAATGTTCTTCACAAGCAAAATTCTAGCACACGTTTTGATGCCATTCCATTTATTCAGTGACTACATTGCTTCTTACATTTCTGTCCATCTGTCTTTTGGTTCCCAGCAAAGTCACAAATGCTTAATAGGAAGGAAGCAACCCTATTTATTACGATTTGGAGATTGTAAAATTGTGCTGCAGAATCACCACATGGTTAGCATTCTTTTTCCTACAGCCTGGGCTCTGGTTACCATGTTTGTAACAGCTTGTAAAACAGTTCTTGAGGGCTAAGCTAAGGGTATGCATGAAAGCCATATGAAAAATAATGCTATATTTGGAATCAGTGGCTTCACCATAACCCTCAATGGGGCTCCCTAGACAAGCATCATGATCTGATATTCAAATGTTGAGTAGTTTCTGTCTCAGTCTATTCAGTTTTGAAGTCTGTAAGCAAGACCATATGGAAAGATGCTAGCAGCAACTTCTAACAGCACATGTGCTCAGCTTGCCCAATGGAATGAATGCATAAATGTAGATCTTTCTCAGAATTCATAGTGAACAGACAAGCATAAAAGAGTGAGTCATTTGTCCTTCATGGATGGCAATATGCAGCAAGTGCATACTGAGCCTGGGCTGAAGGAGGAGAGAAAGGGAAAGGAGGCTCATGATGAGAGGAAAAGGGCTCCTTTGCACCTGAGAGACCCCTGATGCTTCTCTCATATTTTCTAGGCAATTAATATTTGTATAACCCCCAAATCTAATGCTATACTCCCTTTCTTTAGCTTCATCAGAATGTGTTACACGTGGTCAAGAAAGCCTTGTTTAAAACACATTCTACCCTACATTTTAGAGCATGATGAAATGAATGCTAAGGGTTTCAGGAGGTGCATATTGTTTAATGTTTCAGACCATTCGTTCTTTTTTTTTAATTTTCATTTAAATTTTAGTTAACATATAATGTAATATTGGTTTCAGGAGTAGAATTTAGTGATTCATCACTTACGTATAACACCCAGTGCTCATCACAAGAAGTGTCTTCCTTATTACCCATCACCCATCTAGCCCATCCCCACCCACCTCCCTCCATCAACCTTCAGTTAGCTCTCTATCATTGAGAGTCTGTCATGGTTTGTTTCACTCTCTCTCTCTTTTCTTTCCCTTTCCATATGTTCATCTGCTTTGTTTCTTAAGTTCCACATACGGTATTTGTCTTACTCTGACTGACTTATTTTACTTAGCATAATACACTCTAGCTCCATTCACGTCATTGCAAATGACAAGTTTCATTCTTTTTGATGGCTGAGTGATATTCCAATGTGTGTGTGTGTGTGTGTGTGTGTGTGTGTGTGTGTGTGTGTGTATGACACATCTTTTTTATCCATTCATCAGTCAATGGACATTTGGGCTCTTCCCATAATGTGACTATTATTGATAGTACTGCTATAAACATTGGGATGCATGTGCCCCTTTGAATCAGCATTTTTGTATCTTTTGGGTAAATACCTACTAGTGCAATTGCTGCATCAAAGGATAGTTCTATTTTTAACTTTTTGAGGAACCTCTATAGTGTTCTCCAGAGTGGCTGCACCAGTGTGCGTTCCTACTAACAATCTTATGTAAGAAGGTTCCCCTTTCTCTGTATCCTCACCAGCATCTGTTGTTTCCTGTGTTGTTAATTTTAGCCATTTTTGCAAGTGTGAGGTGGTATCTCATTGTGATACAAATTTCGATTTGTATTTCCCTGATGATGAGTGATGTTGAGCATCTTTTCCTGTGCCTGTTAGTCATCCATATGTCTTCTTTGGAAAAATGTCTATTCATGTCTATTCTGCCCATTTCTTAACTGGATTATTTGTTGGATCTTGAGTTTGATAAATTCTTTATAGATTTTGTATACTAATCCTTTCTGAGATATATCATTTGCAAATATCTTCCCCCATGCTGTAGACTGTCAAGCCATTGGTTCTTAAACTGAAGATAATGTGGAAAACTTGGGGGCATCTCAAAATTAGTAGAAGAGAGTGTAGTAAGTCTATGAGATGTGGAAACAGCTGTATTGGCCTCCTTGATATTTTTAAATCCTTCCTTTCCCCATATTGGTCTCTCCTGCAAAATCTTTGTGTTGGCATCACTGGACCCCGGCCAGAGATTTTTGTGGGGAAATCTAGGTTTGAGCTTTGTGAGTTGTGAATCTCCTGACAAGACATTCAAAAGTTGTAATGAATGAGTATGTATGCTGTTGAGCATATTTCTGAAAAGGTTTTCATAGCTTCCAGCAAATCATCAGAAATCTCCCCAACAGGTTAAAGAAACAACTACTTTGATATTAAAAATTGACTTTCACTTTCTTCTGCTTTAAGTAGTAAAGTAATTTTGTACACTTACCTCATTCCTTTGATTCTTTATACTAATATGGCTCTTAGGAAAGGACTTCATATTTGTCATTAACACTTTAGTGTGAATATTAACACGTTACTTCTCAGGAATAGTGTCTCTTTTTTTGTTTGACTTCTGACCGTGGAACTAAACATGTTGTTGCCTGTTTAACGACTGTCAGGCATTAAATTTTTTTTAATGTTTATTTTGAGACTAAGAAAGACAGAGCATGAATGGGGGAGGAGCAGAGAGAGAGAGAGAGGTAGAACACAGAATCTGAAAGAGTCTCCAGGCTCCAAGCTGTGAGCACAGAGTCCGACCCAGGGCTCGAACTCACGGACTGTGAGATCATGACCTGAACCGAAGTTGGATGCTTAACCGACTGAGCCACCCAGGCGGCCCATGACTATCAGGCTTTAGAAAGTGAGAGGGTAGGTAATTTTTCTAGATCACTTGAAATCATACAACCACATTCTAGAGGAACAATGAACTTACAAAAGCTCCACAATTCTGTTTTTCCTGAGGTGTTGAGAAAGCATCTTGGTGTTGTGAAAAAGTACTGGTCTTACAGTTGGCTAGTTTTGGCTTTATTTTCTGGATCCACCACATACTAATGGTGTGACTATGAGTAATATATTTCATCTATCTGAGCTTTAATATCACCGTCCACAAAATGGCAGCTACCAATACTTCCATTACCGTGCAGCGAGGATTTTTGCAGTAGTAATTTTTGCAGTTTATTACTCAGTAGATGGTTGCTACAATGGATGGAAATAACACATGGGGAAAACTATATGGTAAGGGAGGTACAAAGGCTGCAACAGTGATCATAAGAAGTTTTAAGAAGTGTTTTACATATATTGTCTTGTTTTAAGACTCACAATGATGCAATTATTGCCCCCATTTCACAGTTGAAGAACTGAGGCAAAAGTAGCTCAGTAACTTACTCGAGGCAGTTGGTGGAACAGGTGAAATCAGTGAGCAGTCTCCAGATAGACTCTTAACCCCTAGTCCAGTGATGACGACAGTCATGGGTGTGTGGTATACGAGTTTGAGAATCTTCAGCTCTGATATTTCATTTTGTATTTTTATGTTTTCTGGAAATGTAATTATATAGAATTTCATTAATATGCTCAACGTTATCTTATCCACACAAGATTTTTCCCTTAATGCTTGCTTTTAAGTTTAGTATACAAACAAAAAACCAACTTATTTGAAGTCTATTACACTCCAGGCATTGCACTTAGCTTACTAGCTTTGAAGAACTGACAGTCTAGATGAAGAAATGCGTGCATAAACAGATGACTTAAATATAAATATAGTAGGAGGTAAGACATAGATTCACTTGGATGCTGTGGGAATATAAAGAAGGAGGTCTTCAGCCAAACTGGGAAAACAGGGTGCTTCCCAGAGGAGATGACCAGAGGAAGTCTTGAAGAGTAGAAAAACCTTGGTCCACCTAGACCAAGGAAGGTGAAGAGGGTATTTCTATCAGACAGAATAGCAGGAGCCAAAGCGTGGAAGGAGGAAACAGCATGGGGCATGAGAGGAGAGGGCTGTGGTGCGCGGATTAGCAAGCAATTTGACTTAGCCAGATATAGATGGACATGGGGCAGAGCTATGACAGGAGCAGACAAATGGGCTCAGGACATGCACTGCCACCTGTCCCCTCATTGATTAGACTGGCTGGTTGGCTGTCATTTTGCAGATGATGGGAACTATGGAAGAGTTTTGAAGTGAAATGATCCACTCTCCCTGTAGCTCTACTGTGGAGCAGAGATAGGAACAGGATTTATCTCTTGGAAATCCTTCTGTCAACCAATATCCTTTGTGAGAACCTTTAATTCACTTGTTTTTTTTTTCCTTCTTTTCTGTCTCTGCTCCAATGGGGAGATCAGAATTTCATAACTTAAATACAGTAATTTATGATAGCTTCTGCCCCTTTGATTTTTTTTTCTCCAATCCTTCTTCTGTATGTTTAATTTAATTTATGCAAACTTCCATTTTATAGTAATGACTGAGTGAGTCTCATTCTCCGACTAGCCCGGGAGACCTGGCTCATGTAAACTTAGGGGTCCTGGGCTTTACCAGATATTCTGTTGGATTTCTCCCAAAAGTGGAATAAGAATATACAAATCCCAAATCTGAAAATTGTATTGTTTGCAGTGAAGCCTAGAAAAATATGGAGCCAGGGGCGCCTGGGTGGCGCAGTCGGTTAAGCGTCCGACTTCAGCCAGGTCACGATCTCGCGGTCTGTGAGTTCGAGCCCCGCGTCAGGCTCTGGGCTGATGGCTCGGAGCCTGGAGCCTGTTTCCGATTCTGTGTCTCCCTCTCTCTCTGCCCCTCCCCCGTTCATGCTCTGTCTCTCTCTGTCCCAAAAATAAATAAAAAAAAAAAAAACAAAAAAACGTTGAAAAAAAAATTAAAAAAAAAAAAAAGAAAAATATGGAGCCAAAGAACTTACAGTAATGTGAACAGGTAAGAGAGAGAAACTGCTCTTCATATAGAAAGCCTGTGTTCCCTGGAGGGGAGAGGGTGAAGGGGGGCAATTTATACATGAAGCTCATAGTTAGCTTCTCAATTGTCTTTCTTAGTTACACAAGGGACACACATGGAAACTCATCTGCCTTGCACTGTTCAATTCTACATGGTAGAGCACCCCTTCTCAAGGCAGGGATTAAGTGCACAATCAAAACCAGCTGTGGGCTTTTTTAAAACAGTTTTGTGGACACTCTCCCACTGCTACCATTGAAAATTACTGCCGGGGTACCTGGGTGGCTCAGTCAGTTAAGCATCAGATGCTTGATTTCTGCTCAGGTCGTGATCTCACAGTTTCTTTTGTGGAATTGATCCCTGCATTGGGCCCTGCAATGACAGTGCTAAGCCTGCTAGGGATTCTGTCTCTTTCTTTTTGCCCTTCAACTGCTCACATGCACATGTGCTCTCTCTCTCTCTCTCTCCCTTTTTCTCTCTCTCTCTCAGAAATAAATGAAGACACATTTAAAAAAATAAAGGAAGAAAACTACTGGCCAAGTGAGTTACAATTACTGATAAGGATGTGTCACATCATGTAGGCACATCTGGGTAAATAAAAAGTTGAGAACAACTGTAGGCATCCTCTGGTAGTACATGCCGTGGTGTGCAGGGAAACCTAGCAAAAGCCAGGCATGATATGCGAAGTTGGCAGCCATGTTTTCCCCAGTTTGCCACTGTCAGCTGTGTTTTCTTTTGTGACAAAGAAGTGACTTTTAGTAAGTCATAAATCAAAGGCTGTTCTCTTACTTTTACTAGTGTCTAGAAGGCAAGGACCATGTCTTATTTATCTTTCTATTCCCACTACCTCTCCCAGTGCCTGGTAAAGAACAATCGCCTGGCAAATGTACTGCAAAATGAATTAGAAATGATCTTGGGAGGGTGGTGAGCAAAAAGGCAAAGATTTTATAAACTTCTAATTATCTAAAACACTACATTTTCCCACCCAAATGTTTGAATTGGGCCTTTTATACATTAAGCATTTGGCTTATTTGGTAATTATTATTCTGTTACCTCACACTTAGCAAACCTAGCATTATGAATAAAACTAATTTGAGGTCTCTCAGCAACTGTTGGTTTTCAAATACTTTCTTCCCTACAACAAATGATACTCTTTAGGGCATATTTTTCCCCATGTTATTTTTTTAAAATTTATCTTGATGAACTAAACAACAATAATTTGACAGTGAAGACATTTAAATCACACACTTTAGTGCAATTCCCAGAGCAAGAGAAGACAGGCCACTGTGATTGAAGCAATGGATTGAATCTCTGCTGCCAGATGGCAGTTGAAATATAATGGGCTTACAGCCGTCAGCCACAGTGAGAGATTTGCACGCAAAGGGTAAGCTTTTCAGTGATGGAAAATGGAAAGCTGGGTGGTTACTTGAAATTCTTGCATTGTTCCCAGTGGCTTATAAAGGCTAAGGGAAAACTCCATCCATGCAAATTCTGTTTAGGATAGTATTTGTAATGGAGATGCATAAATGTACTGGTACTATTGCTGTTGTATTTATATATCTGTGTGTACACACACACACACACACACACGCACGCACACAAATCTAAATCTATGATGTTTACATGATTTTTTTCTAATTGTTCTTGAAAAATGCAGTGAAACAGCTTCCCACATCCCAAAGGCCATAAAGCATAGGATTTCAAAACTTTCTCTGACTGATTTGACTTTCGTTGTTGTGCTGTATGCTACAGTTGGTTCAGGGCAAAAGTGCTTTGAATTTCCTGCTCCATGTCAGAATAGCCCTGAAATAATACAATTATTGGCAGGATAAAGTTGCCTCCATGTTTCTGTAACTTCTGTTAGAGAATGCATCTGGATCTATTCAACCGTGTTTAATGTTTTCAAATGCCAAATGAGATCTTCAGAAGAGCCCCTTGAGGAGGGAGAGATGACATTTGCCATGCTCTGCTTATATCAACTCAGGAAGAAGAATATATCTGGCAACACATTTATCCTGATAAACATGATGATAGGGAAAATTTTTGTTTAAGCATTGGCAGCATGTATTTACTGCTACATCTGTATATGCACTGTCAGGTCACATAAAACAGGCCATAACAGAAGACAGTTGCAGGGAATAGGTTATGTAACGAGATTAAGCCAATCAAAGTCTGGCATCCAGCTGTAGTTCTACTAACTGTGTGGAGAGTCTGCTTATCTACCCAAGTCAAGGATTTTTTTTTTCTTTTTGGTCACTGCTCATGAAATTACATTGTTATCCCCTTCAGCTGTGCAATGAGCCACTAGAAATAAGAATAAAATGTATAAAAATGGGAGGAAAAGAAGAAAGGCCTCAGGCTATAGAATTCATGGCTGGAGAACTCAAGATTTTTATGCAGGTAAATTTCCTAAATAGAAAAGGACCACAGAGTCTCGAGCCATTCAGAAATAAATATGCCGTTCTAAGTTTATGATGTTCACAAAGTCCTATATGATTTTGCAACTCTAATTGTCAAAAATATAGGACTCTAGTCTTCAAAACAGCCTGGAAAATCATTCACATGAGGGACATACCAAAAACTACTGAAGCAGGGATTCCTTAAGTGTAACTTAGTAGGTTTTCAATCACTTTGGTTTTATAATATGACATTATTAAGGCTAATATATAGGTGCCTGCCAGCACAGCTACCATTAAGAATCTATCGGTATTTCCATTATAAATCCCATTTTTCAGGGGTTAATAACTTGATCATAAAAATTCACTGCAGGCTGATGTCAAGTCTTGAGGGGAAATTTTTTTCCCTTAATCCCAACAGAAGAGTTCGTTCATGTTTCTGAGACTAAGATAGTCAGAGGCCAGAAAAGGGTGGAATATGTCTAAGCTTTCATTTCTGAAAATTTAGTGCCAATATTCATGCCTGACAGATATGGTGATATGTACTGCATCTTATTTGTTTGTTGGTTTGCCTTTTCTTCTTCTTCTGCCTCCCCTTCCCCCTTTCTTTTCCTACTCCGCTTTCTTTTTTGTATCATGGTCCTCAGGGGAAGTTAATCCTTCTGCTATGACCAACATGGAATTTGCTTAGTGGAGAAAGAGCAAGGAAGTCACATTCATCAGAAAAAAAGCACTGCTCCTTTTCCTTCTGGATCTCTATAATCTTTTCATTACTGAAACATTTCTCGCAGAAACATTATGAAGTTACTTCAGCAAGGTGGGAAAACTGTAAGCTCTTTGTTTGTGGCTGAGAAAATTTATCTATTTTCTCACAATCTTTTCAACTAACCAGCAAACAATTTATCAACTTTCTTTGTGTTTATCAAATGCATAGTAACTACAAAAAAGGTGCCATATTAGTATAGTGAAAGTGGTAAGGAATTTAACAATTCTAAATTTTGACATTACCCGAGATCTTTTAGATTTAGCTTAATTTCTTCCAGGGCCTAATTCTCTGGGCATATTCTGTTAGGCAAAGGGTAGTCTAGTTTTGGAACAAACTGGTTTTTTTCTACAGTTATGCAGTGCTGAAAGTCTGTCTTCTCTTTTCCTGGGGGAGAAATAGTAAACCTACCCTTCATCCTAGACCACTGAACCATTCAAAATGTTGTAGAGCTACTTCCTGCGCAGGCTTAAAGGCAATGAGTACAAGAGAAAGGAAGAGTGCTCAGATTTAACTCTGAGAAATTAGGGCAGGATGATCCCAAACATTCTGTATTATTTTGGTGAATTTGGTAGGGGTATTAAGGAAGTGCTGACACATACTGATTTCTAGAAGCATACATATTCTCAGTTCTAATTCAAAGCTCTGCATTGGTGTCCAGGTAATTTTGACTTAGGTATTTCTACCATCTCTTTTTTCTAATGCCTTATCCCAACTTTCTGGCTTCTTTATTTCTGCATATCTATTGCTTGCCCTGCCTCCTGTTGCTCCCCTGGACAATTTCTTGGCTAACCTGGCGAGACTCCCTCAAGTTTCAGACACTGAGGGATCTGGGGTGCCTTGCTGCCCCCTACTGGTTACAAAAGACTGTTGGGTTGGGCCTTTAAGACCATCTCCCATTTTTTAAATTAATGCCAACATTTGAGAAGTACTTCCTCTGAAAGCTTTTTATAAAATTATGTTTTAAATTTATATAAATGTCATGTAGATTTTATTACTTTATAATTAGTGGTTTTGTTTTTTAGATGTTTGTTTTGGCTTTGTTTACCTTCGTAAATGTATAAGGAATTTTTCTGGTTCTTTTCATGATCTTTTCCTAAAATTGGCACTACACTACTGAAGGTGAAAGGCAAAGTTTTTTAACCAGAATTGCCCAAAGGTTTTCTTTCTTTGTACACTTAAACCAGAGAATTGATTTCTGATGGCTTTGAATATAGTTCTTTCTTGAAATTGAAAACATGCATAATGAACTTCCTCAAAACAGTTTAACTGTTTCGTTAGTCTGCTTGGGCTGCCGTAACAAAATACCATGGACTGGGTCGCTTGAACATAGACATTTATTTTCACAGTTCTGGAGTCTGGAAGTCCCACATCAAGGTCCTGAACAGTTGGTTTCTAGTGAGAGCTCTCTTCCTGGCTGGAGACGGCTGCCTTCTAGAAAGAGAATTCTGGTATCTTTTCTTCTAATAAGGGCACCAGGTTAGGACTCTACCTAAGACCCCCTTTAACCTCTATCACCTTCTCAAAAGCCCTATCTCCAACTGCAGTCACATAAAGGATTTGGGCTTCAACATATAGATTTGGGAAAGGGGACACAAACATAACAAATGCTGATATGTGTGGATTTTAATAATTTAACTGATTTTCAATTAATAAATAAAAAATATCCTTAAAAAAATCACATACCAAGGGTTAAGAATAAATGGGAATGGGATTGGTATTAGAATGGTAGGACATGATCCTTACCACAGTGAACCAGTAACACAGCTAAGAAAAGGAAATAATATCAAGATTAAAACAAGGAAGAAACATAAGAGTTCAAAGTATCATGTCATTATACAGCCTTTAATTACAAAAAAAAAGTTCTAAGTGTAAACTGGAATAACCAGAGATAGCTTCTAGGTAGAAATTATATTTAGTTTTTTTTTTACTGAAAGATGTCTGGGGTTTTATTAACTTCAGGGGAGATGTAAGAGGAAGAACACTTTCCACAAGGAAGGCTCTGGCTTCAGAATGAATACAAAATATGCAATACCATTTGAGGAGCCTGGCCTGACTGTCAGAGAGGACATTTAAAGGCCTTCTACAATAAAATGTTATTGTTTAATATTCCCTGAGTATCCATAGAGTGCTGGTTCGAATATACATGACACGGTCTTTGTTCTTTCGAAGTTTGCAATCAAAGACCATAAATACCCAAGTCTGACAGCTTAGTGCTTTCAGAATTTGCTTAAATCATCTGATATTCTCCCACCAGGCTACCGCTCCTAACTAAAGTAGAGGATTAGGTGTCTTGGGCTGAAGCATATTGCAAACAGTTATTTATGTTAGGTTTAGAAAAAAAAACAAAACCCCCCAAAACCCTCTTGCTCTCTTGGTTTCTTTCTTTGGTTGACTGACTGGTAGGTCCAGAATAATTTTCAGAGCATCCACTGGAGGCCCTAGCCACTCCAGAGGGCAAGGGGTTGAAAGCACTGATTGGTGTGAAAACCTTGATATTTAATATTTTCTGTAGCTTCTCTGTAAGTTCCATTCAATAGTTCAATTATTCATTCCTCCACCCATTGGGAAAACAAGCCTGAAAATACCAATTCATAACACTAAATTAGGAATGTTAAAGATACTAGCAACACCTGTGGGCAGAGGCTAGCACACTGTGGACACTGACATATTTCTAATTATACCATCTCTGATCATATACATGCCCTGGGCTAATCAGTAATAGCAGAAAATATCACCATGGTCAAGTCTATATTTTAAACTGGATTCTCTACCACCATCAGGCAAAAGTTGTTTTTTTAAAAAAGTCATTGTGATGTAAATCATATCTTTTTTTGCAGAATCTGGTCTAGAGGAAAAATTGTGTGGTTGAAATTTGTCTTTGGCTTTGTCCCTTATTTCAAAATCATTTTCCTCCCTCGGCAGACCCTCTTCCCAGCCCAGATTTCTGCATTTCCTTGTGCTCTCACTCCTGCTCTGCCCATTCATCAAAGAATAGTGTCTGTTATCAGTCATGTAGAGCCTGGTATGAATTGAAGTCATGGTGCTATCTGTCTCTGGGGGATTTATATTTTTGGACTTATCTGTAATTCTAGAATAAATGCCTTTGTCTTCGATAATATTTAGGAGCTTTAGGTATGAGCATAGCAAAGAGAACTGTTTTTGAAGTCAAGGGGACTTTTTGTTGCTGTTGAAATCACATAGAAGAGCTAAGCAGTCAACTTTATTGAGAAGGTTGGTATCTAAATTGTAAAAGTTTCTCAAAGTTAAGGATTTATGTAAAATGCAAGGTCAGAATTACAGTGAAGGGACATATTACTAAAGTATTTTGGAGATGTGAAAATGAAACTAACATTTATTGGTTATCTGCTATATGCCAGGCAACGCGCCAGACATTCTCACATTTCTTTAGCTCATTTAAAGCTGCCAGCAATTCTGTAAACTCTTCACCCTACTTTGCCATTGAGGAAATAAAGTTCTGGAGGTTAACTAAGTTTCGGAAACATCTTGCAGCTAGGAAATGAAGAAGCCACGTCTCTCTGGCTTTGAAGTCCATTATCTTCGTGCAGGGGAGACAAAAGTTGGCAGAGTACATGACATTTGAACGTCTGATTCAGTTTGCTCTATTAAAAATTTGCTTTGAACATTTTGAATTAAAACCTTGTAATCACAAAGTGACATGTACTTTGCACCACACACACTGCCTTACTGGTTTTTATTATGCGGAACCAAGATGGGTTGCCTTCAGAAAAATTTGCAATTCATTTCTGTGGTCAGAAACTCTCTATATGAGGATGGCAAAGCTATAATACAGAAATTGTAAAGTTATTCAAGAGCTGCCTCATACATGGTTGGCATATGTGTTTTTTCACAGAGTTTATTTTATTTTTATATGCAACACCACTTATTGCCAATTCCATATAATCAACTGATTCTCATAGAATGCTTTCATTGTTTTTTTCTTTCTTTTAATTGAAGTATGATTAACATACAGTGTTATATTAATTTCAGATATATAATACAATGATTCAACAATTCTATACATTACTCAGTGCTCATCAAGATAAGAGTGAGTACTCTTGGTCCCATTCATTTATTTCACCCTCCTCCCCCACCTCCTTTCTGGAAGCCACCACGTAGCTGGCATATGCTGCGTTCCAACTAACCTCTGGAAATGAGTATTTCTGCACTAACTGAAAGTAACCAGTCAATGTCAACCCACACAATCATATGGTTGGAGTAATCCTATATCTTGGATCAAAAATGGGGACACATCAATGGACCAAATATTTGAAATTATGGCTGTCCCATTATATCCAGAATATATGATTAGCCTCTTATGTGTTAGAGGCTAATTTTGCATTTCTTCTGAATTAAACTTGACTGTAGATTCAGTTGAGGATGTGTTTTAATGCTTTAATGGATGAATCTGCCTATTTTTAAATTTTGTTGGAAAATAAAGAGAAAATCAGGTGGCAAATAGAAACTATTACTTTACTATCAATTTGCAGAATAAAAACTCATTTAGTGATTATTTGTCAAGCTCATTTTCGTAAGAAATACATAAACCATTCTGGAATTCTTACCAGTAAGAATGCCTAAGCACACTAGTGAAGGGCAGTAAAAACAAATCTCATAGAGTTCAGCAAAAGCCCTGACTTGTTTTTTTTTTTTAAATTAAAATCACTTATGTAAACTAAGATCACTTTGAATCCATATTTTTGTGCAAGGAAGTCCATTTTGTATACAATTTCAAAGAAGTTTAAAATATAAAGTGTGATTGTTTTTCCAAGTTACACTAAATTAATGTAAGTAATAACAGTAAAGCTTGATAACTTAAATGTGTTTTCTTAGGTGTGTGCTTTAGAGAGCATTACTGATTATTTTATTGGAAATATTAATCTACAAAAACAATAAGAAATGTATTGTTAACTCTTTTTTTTTAATTTTTTAACTTTTTAATTGTTATTTTTGAGAGAGAGAGACAGTGAGAGAGTGAGCGAGCATGAGTGGGGGAGGGGCAGAGATCGAGGGAGGCACAGAATCCTAAGCAGGCTCCAGGCTCTGAGCTGTCAGCACAGAGCCTGACGTCAGCCTTGAACACACAAACTGTAAGATCATGATGTGAGCTGAAGTCTGATGCTTAACCAACTGAGCCACCCAGGCGCCCGTGTATTGTTAACTCTTAATTATTCACTTACTCAATATGAATACTCTAATATGAAGATAATACAGGCTTTTTGCTTTACCTATTTTCCCTCTGGTTACCTGCCCTTGAGTAATCCTCTCTGCTTAAAGTGATCGAGAACAGAAATTGGATAGGAAAACTAAATAGGAACATAACTCAGGGCTTAATCTGTCCTTACATATGATGGTGGTGGGGAAACAATTTGAAACAGGTACATAATATTGTATTTGAGTTTTCTAAGAGTTCATTTGTATATGCTATTTATATTTTCTTTTTCTTTAAGCTTATTTATTTATTTTGTGTGAAAAGAGGGAGGGCCAGAGAGAGAGAGGGAGAGGGAGAGAGAGAATCCCAAGCAGGTTCTACACTATCAGGGCAGAGCTGGATGTGGGGTTTGAACTTGCCAACCACAAGATCATGACCTTAGTGAAAATCACGAGTTGGTCACTCAACCAACTGAGTCACCCAGATACCCCATACAGTGCTTTATATTTCAATTTGGCATAAATAAAATTGAGATTCTGACAATGTAATTTATAAATTTATCCACGCCACTATAAATGTTGGTTCTATTAAAATGTATTTTTAGATGTTATCACAAAACATTCCTGCCATCTTTAAAAAATAGAGTTTGATTGATTTGGAAGTTCCCAGGTCACTTTGAAAAGAATCTTTAGTAGTCTTTGGAAAGTAACATTTATAACAGCGTGAAACTCAAAGGAAGGGAACTCAGGGGAAACACATTCAGTACCTTCCAGGGCAACATGGATGCATACTGTGTGTGCTGCTTTCATCTCATTTCTTACTGCCATAGCCTTTTGAGGAAGGAAATAATGTATTCTTCATGGAAATAAAAGCAGAGAAGGTAGTGTAAGAAAGATGTACTTTGAGAACTAATTGAAGTGCTCATGAGGCAAGTTAATGCTTTTCTGTCAATAACTTGTGTGCAGATACAGAATGGATTTTCATCCTCCCTCCCAAACTGGGATATATTGACTGAAAAAACAAGAATTGTTCTGGTATTTTTATTTAAAACAATTTTTTTAATGTCTATTTATTTTTGAGAGAGAGAGAAAGACAGACAGAATGTGAGCAGGGGAGGGGCAGAGAGAGAGGGAGACACAGAATCCAAAGCAGGTTCCAGGCTCTGAGCTGTCAGCACAAAGCCAAACATGGGGTTCAAACCCACGAACCATGAGATCATGACTCGAGCTGAAGTCGGACGCTTAACCAACTGAGCCATCCTGGTGCCTCTGAATTGTTCTGGTATTTTTAAATATCAAAAATATTTTATGTGAGCTAATTAGCACAGTAAAGGAAAATCAAGATGAATCAGTAAGTCTATAGTCACATCAGAAGCTGGGTGTGTGGGGCGCCTGGGTAGCTCAGTTGGTTAAGCATCTGACTTGGGCTCAGGTCACGATCTCATGGTTCATGAGTTCAAGCCCTGCATTGGTCTCACTGTTGTCAGCACAGAGCCCGCCTCAGATCCTCCGTCCCCTCCTTTCTCTGCACCTCCTCTGCTTTCTCTCTCAAAATTAAAAACTAAAAACTTAAAAAAAAAAAAAAAAGCTGAGTGTGAGGAGTGCACTGTGATGGGCACAATGTTGGAAAGGGGTTGGAGCAGGCAGTGCCCAAAGAGTGCCTTTAAACGCTCTTGGGCTGTGGTGCAGTTGGTGTGGACGAGAGAGTTGAGAGATCCAATAGAGAGGAAGAAATCATTACCAGGATCAAGAGAGATTTGAACAGGGAAAACTTGGAAACTGTTGGGACAAAGTCAGGAATAAGAAGCCTGATCTCTGAGGTGGGAAGCTGATCACTAAGTAGAGAACAGCATGTCATTGAGAATTTAATCAGGATTGAATAACTTACGGCAATTTATTTACAAAGTGACTCTGGCACTGAGAAATCTCATTACAAAATACAAAATAAATTTTGTTAAAAAAGAAGAAAAAAGAAATTTAAAAGAGCTTTGCCAAGTATATAGGTAGAAGTAGTATATAGTTTTTTTGTTTGTTTACTAGTGAGATTGAATTCTTTCCACACTTGTTTAAGCTAATTCTATTTTTTTCCCTTCAATTGAATCTAATGCCTTATCTTTAGTAAATGTTATTAACCTCCTGTTTGCTGACCATACATTACATGTATTCTGGAGGGGTGTCAGTGGAGAAAGAAAAAAAACATAGGACAAATCCCTTATCTTAAAGCCATGTAGTTGGGTGCATGTGTAGAATAATGGGAAGGAGAGAAGGAAGACAATGGAGAAGGGGGTTCGGAGTGTTAAATGCAGACATACTTCGAAGCAGCTAGACTCAAATTTCTAAACAGAACCACTGGTAAGTGGAACTCATATATCTCCTTTGAATTCTGTCCCAGTGGTCAATATTGGAGAATTATCTCTGGGTCTGGGGGCAGAAGAGCAGGCCAGATGGAATATCCAATAAGCCCTTTGAGACTCAGTGAATGCTTTATAACATGCTTACCTGCTCGCTCATCAGTTAAAAATGTCAAGATAATTTCAGGTTTGATTTCTGATGAGATAAAACAGTGTTCTGCCAAAGAGGCCCTTTAAAGGGCTCACTTAGGGCTCTGATCTTCATTCAGGATGTGTGTTCACAGTGGATTCTCCTAGGGCCATGGACTGAGGGTCTTTCCATGGTAGTGAAAGCAAGTTCTGCATTGAATAGAGGAGACATTTTATCCTACATCGTGCCCTCCTTCTGGGCTTTGACGGTGTGCCCAGCCTTCAGCAGGGAGAGTCAAGTTTGGTTACTTTCCTGCAGTCTTTGATTAATGAGCAGGACTGTTCATCCCTTTCACAATCATGTTAGTGACTTTCTCAAGGGCTCTCAATTGGAGAAATCAGCAGATGGCTGGGAAATACCCACCTGCTGTTTGCAGTCTGTATGAGACTTGTTAAGCTGATTCTCAAGTGGACAAGAGTAACCGCCATGCTACTTTATGCACGTTTTCAAAATCCCTTTCTTTGCTCTTTGTTCAACTACCGAGTGGTTGAATGGCTTAAGTGAAATATTTTGCAGTTACTTCTCTGAGATAAAATTGGCTAGACACTTATTATATGAAGACAGAATTATATTACAGACTCACTGGTGATAATGTGGTTATGAGACTTGATACATCTTCCAGAATATGGAAGTTAGCCCATCTCTCCATCATGCTCTGAATTAAGAATTGTATAGTGAAGACAGCACCTAGATTCTTTTACTGAATGTTTCATTTATTTACTGCCAGGGTGATTCTGGGTTTTCCAACGAACTACTCTAAATTATAGTTTCGTCCAGTCTGCAAAATGGGGATGAAAAACAGCACACAGCATACTTCTCTGGGTTATTGTGAATATCCAAGAAGATTGCATGCATGAAAGAATTTACAACCTGTAAACATGATAGAGGACTTATTGCCAATCAGTGGCACATGCAGATCACCAAGGATGTTTCTAATACAGCTCTAGGCGCTTTGGAAGCTACAAAAGAGATAAAAATGTGGTTACTGTCCTCAGTGTTTGAATGGTGCAGAAAACTGAGAGCAGCATAAAACAGTATCTAATCAAGACCTAAGGGGCTCCCGCAAAAGAAGTGCCATTAGAGTTTAGAGGAGAATGAAAAGAGCAAAGGTCAATGCGCAGACTGACAACAGTAGGAAAGAGGTAGGCGTTGAGTTGCACTTTGATAAAAGGAAAGCATGAAGTTGATAGGACTGGTATTAAAAGAAGCTGAAAAGAATTTAAACTTCTAAGTTCAACCCCTTTCCAAAAATGTATTTTGCCTGCTAAATTCACTGTCAAACTACTTATTTATAAATTACCCCCTTTCTAAACCCTAGGGACTCTTCTCTGACCCTCCCTAATGGAGTGGATCATTCTCCGTTAGTGGTTCCTATCTTTGTGAAATACATGTTTACATTACTGAAAGTATCTCATTGTGTGAAAACAGCAGTGTGATTAAGTACCATTTTTTAAATGAGACAGGCCTAGGTTGTAGTTTCAGTTTTATTGCTAAGTGGCTCTCTGACTTTGGGCAAATCATTTACCCTTGACCATTTGAGCAAGGACTCAGGTCTTTGATCTGTTGGCCAGAGATGACAACGACAAGATTCTGAACATTATTAAATAGGGAGTAGGGTCTCAGTGAGTCCTGTGTACAGTGAACACTTAAAAAATGAGGTCCACTGTTGAGTTTTATGGATCTGTTGCCCTTATTAGATGGTGTGGTGCTCTCATCATGCCCATGGCAGATACCTGATAAGTATTTGAACCAAAATGAGCATTCATGACGGAGAAGATATTTTAGGAAATGGCAGCCACGTAGGTACAGAAATGGACATAGAGATTATCTATCTGAATAACAGTGGGAAGGGAGAGATAGTGAGATAATTCCTCTAATATGGTCAGAGGAAAGATTTATGTAGGGGAATAAATTATCCTCGATGGATTGTTGGGACCCAAGTAGAGGAAGACCAGGTGAAGGAATTTGGATTTTATGTGGTGGACAATAGGGAGTCATAGCTTTTTGAAGGTGAGTGACATCATGAAAATGATGAGTAAATCCGTTAAGACTTTCACGATCCAATAGCAAATTACTTTTAGAATACTAGATATAATGGCCATTTCCTACGACCATTGATGATTGTAATTTGCTGCCACCTTCCTTGATTGTAAGAGGGATAAATCAGTATTTTTCTTTTCTTTCCAAGATTTTAAAGAAAAACAAACATTATTTTTCATACTAGACATGGTTGCATAGTGAGGATTCCTTTAAATCAGTGAAAGTACTCCTTCTGAACACATTGAAGGGTGTCTCAATGATAACGATTAATGACTTTAAAACATCCATAAATCTTTGAGGAATGAACAAACCACTATTAGAACCATATGTTGCTCTCATTCTTTGCATGGAACTTCTATGAAAGTCACTAGGAGTTCAGTGGAATGATGACGACAAGCATATGGCACTGGATCTGAACTAAATTAATAACAGTATGAAAACACAGCTAAATAGTGATAATCCCCTTGTTATCCAGCTTTTCTCTTTTCCAGACAACTTCATGGTGTACAGTTAAGCACTGAAAAGACACTTGTTAAATGGGGAGAACTGATGTGTGCGAGAAGAAGCCATGTGGTGTATCTTTTGAAACAAGCTGAAGAGGCAGCGATTTGGGGCTTCTTTGGACAGGACTGCTATGGAGTCAGTTAGAGATCAAAATGGAGCCTAAACCTGACTATGCTTGAGGCGCTGCATCTGGCTCTGTCCCACACTGTTGCCATAGTCACCCATCTCCTAGCAACGATGAATAGCATTTTCATGTCTCTTAAGTGACAAAGCATGTGAGTAAAACATATAAACATAATTACAATAGACTAATAATCTGAGCGGTTACCTCATGATTAAAGTTCACTGTGAAGATCTATATGAATATTTGGTTTCCTGATTTGATCTCTCCTGGCATGGGTTTTGATAAGAAAATGCCTTGGCTCAAATTGAGGCAGCCCAACAGCGTGCTTTTGAATATAATGACCACAAACATCACTATATAGAACATGATAAAGGAGAACTTTGTTTTTTAAAAAGTGAAAAAGCACTCAGTTTGAATAACCTGATCATCACTATCTAGAAATCTGAGTAGAATGTCCTGGCGGTGGAAAAGCCCTGGCCTTGGGTCTGGGGAGATGGAATATTCCATCCTAACACATTCAGGCTCAAACAATCCATTAGCAGCCTTTGCCATGAGCAATGAGTCTCAATTGAGGTCACTAATCAGAAGCAGTAAAGAAGCAGAAACAAAGATTAAAGGAGAGGCTGTATGCGTCATGCTTGTCCTTGAGGCAAAGTTAAAAACAAACTCTGTGGCACTTCTAAGGGGATCTTTAGTTGTTTATTTCTAAGTGTACCATATTTCTAATAATCTCTGTCTAAATATTCTGCCAGAAGAAATTCATTGAGATACCAGCCTCCTTTTTTTAAAAAAGGCATAGTCTTGAATTCTAATAAACCTTGCTATTACATTGACCTACGTGCATAAAATGAAAACTCAGGAGAGTTTAGACATCCACAGAGAAGTTACTAACAAAGACGTCAATGCCTATTTTCATTTTAAAATGGCATTTTGTGTATTATTTACAAGTGCTATCGGCTATCTCCCATGACCCACTCACTTCTTTAGAAATAAGAATATGTATGCCATGGTTTGAATACTGCTTTCCGGATTTTGTATCAGAACCTGTGCATTTGGCAAATGTCAATGAAAGATGTATTCTGTGGGAAGTGGATTCAGCAATGTCACTGAGAGATTTCACTTGAGGGGAAGTAGAACGTCAAAACAATGTCTCCAAGATGAAATAAATAATCTCCACACCTAGGCAGGCCATTATAATGTGTTTACACATGGCATGCAGAGTGAGTTTAGCTACGCTAACTGCTTTGTGAAAGGAAAATCCTCCCAAAATTAAATAATCAAAGAAGATAGGTGAGTGCTGATTTTGTGAAATAAACAGTGATTGAGGAAAGAAGAAAAACCAGCAGGTCTCAGTGTGAAGCAAATTAATTCATGTTGGAGATTTACTCTCCTGAAGAAATTAAATTGCCCACTTCCTAATCAGTACAGTTCTTGGCATGCTGTTTCTTTCTCTTTCTTCCTAAATTTGTTTCATGTTAGAGCTCCTTAATTTTTCACTCCACTATTTTGGAAATTACAATTCGAAGCTCCAGTTCTTTGTGTGGTTCTGTGAAGTCTGGCACTCAGTTCCTCTACCATACATTGGTTTTGAAAAAGAAAATTCCTTTCCAGTCATCTTATTTATTTCATTTGCCTCTGCTCCACAGGAGAATGTAAAGAGCCACCACGGCTAGTACATCTCTCCTGTGTTACAATGGCTTAAGCATTTTTTCATTATGCTAATTTGAAATCACCGAAGGAAAACCATATCTTAGTGTTCATTCAGAGCGTATAGATGCTCAATGTAAATACAGATTGTTGGGTTCTTTCCCTATTCTTCTCATCCTGTAGCAAAAGGAAAAAAAAAGCACAAACTGTTGTTCTTCCAGTTAAATCTGCACACAGAGAAAGATGTCAACACACATTAAAACTGAAACCACATTTGAGAAGACACGCAGAACTTTGCAAATGCCACTGCTGTTTATAGAGCTTTGAGCTGGAGGGGATATCATATGTTTTTCAATCTGTTTTTTTTTTTACTCTGCTGCTGCCTTAAAATAAACCATATAATTTTTGTACTTGGCCTTAGAACGTGAGTTATGGCACCAGTCTGTTGTGATTCATTTGCTAAAATATTCCAGTGATGAATGTCTCTTCCTTCCTGTAATAACTGTTGTGGTATTGCTTATGCCTAATGGAAGCCATTGTGTCTCTTGGAGGGCTGACAAGTAGGAAAGGGCAGCTCTGTGGCACCAGCACTGGATGATAATCAAAGCTGGTGAGACTTCATCGGAATCCTGTCTTCCCTACAGGCACCGTTGGCTGGTGGGAAAGTTCCATTGGCACCACCTGCATACCAACTTTGATTTCAAATGGTGAGGCCAGAGTTTTAAAAGTAAGGTATTGGAGTATGGCCATGCCTTAGAGTTGAAGCCAATATTACACTTTATTTTCTAAGTTATGTGTATGAGAGTAGTTCTTGTGTGACTAACATGTCCGAGTGGTCTTCTTCTGCCTGACATAGCTGGATTTGGCTGTTCTGCAGAAAGGCGTAGGTCTGATATTAATACCTTTGGGGGCATTAATCATAGCTTCTTGTAACCATCAGAAGACAAAAGTGCTATCCTGAATATCTAAACAGCTGGGTTACTGCTGGATATTCAAATTACTAAAGGCAAGAGTGACACTCTTTTGGGCTTTTAGTGGAAATTGAGTCTGTTGCTGCTACTATAGTTTGAAGGTGTTTTAATATTGTAAAAGATCATCCTCCTGACATGAGATGGTGGAGGGGAGGCATTACTTGAAGAATGAGTGTGGAGTAGTGACATAAAAAAATCTAAGTCAGAAAAGACTCTGTCAGCATTACCTGAGAGGTTTTGGGGTCAAGGTTGGGGGGGAATATATAAATGTATAAGATAGGAATGATCTTTTGCCGAATAATCTAAAAAGGAGCAGTTCTCTGGTTTTAAATCGTGTCTGACCTGAGTCACTTGATGCATATTTCTGCTAAATGCAGTAGAGACCTCACCAAAAACTAAGATTATCAGAAAAGCTAATGTCAAAATCTGGGATACATTTCTTTAAAAAAAATTTTAGTGTTCATTCATTTTTGAGAGAGAGAGAGACAGAATGCAAGCGGGGAAGGGGCAGAGAGAGAGGGAGACAAAGAATTCGAAGCAGGCTCCAGTCTCCGAGCTGTCAGCACAGAGCCCAACATGGGGCTTGAACTCATGAACCATTAAATCATGACCTGAGCCAAAGTTGGATGCTTAACTGACTGAGCCACCAAGGCACCCCTAGGATATGTTTCTAACCAATATGAAGAAGCTAGAGCTAGATGGAGAAAAAAATAGCAAGGCTACACCCTTATTCTGGCCTTTACCCACCAGAAAATGTTTAGGTACCCATCTAATTTGTGGATTGTGCATTTTTAAAGTGGCTCTCCTGCTTGTCCCTTCTTCACGTTTCCATCCAGAAAGAGACAGGAGAACTAGCAGTGCCCATTGAATCCCTGTTGAAGAAGAAAAGTAGAGAACAGAACAAAAAAGCTTTGGCAGCAATCCATGCTGGGTGCTGGTATTTTTATAGAGTTTATTAAGTCACAGAAACAGGCAGGAGAGGAGGTAGAAATTTTTTACTGTGATTGAGGAGTGCTGCATTATAAAAATACCTGTGAGACACTAGGGTTGAGAAAGCTGTGCACATCAAAATGCTGTCCCACTGTGGATCTGAGAAGGGTAGGCAACCAGTATCTGTGGTCTCCTTGTAGGTAGACAACAACCCTGGGGAATATCCCCTTGTTGAAAGATGAGGAGGCAAAGTGTAGAGAGAGAGACGTTTCCCTGCTTAGCGTGGAATTGCTGGGTCATGACCTGTGCCAACACATATACGTTCAGCTTCAGTAAATATCAGTAACCAATTTCCCCACGTAGCTGCACTCCCACCAGCGGTGTATGAGAACTGCATGTGTTCTACATCCTTGTCAACTCTATTTTTCATTCTAGCCATTCTGTAGGATGTGTTGGGGTATCTCATTGCATTCTTTATTTGCCTTTTCTTGATGACTAATGAAGTGGAGCATAGCTGATGACTTAATAGGACAATTTCTAAGAGATGAAGGAGCCAGCTAACAGACTGTGTCAGACAGAGGCAATTTCAAAATATTTAACAACCGCTAAGACACGACATTGGCCAATCAGAATGACCACTGGCTGGGGGTGATGAGGTGTGGTCCTGTAAGCACTAACCATGCTATATGCTAACTCCTCGTTGATGGAATAGTGCCAGGTGTGAGGGGTCCTGAAGGGATGGCCTGGGGTGGCTGGGGTGGCTAGGGAGGCAGGAGGAGGCACTCAGGGTCACAGGACAGTAGCAGTATGCAACCCATGAAGACCATTTCAGTATTTAATCAATAGCATGGCCGTAATGGTGTATACTAGCTAAATGTCAGCCACATCTCCTAAGGGAAGAGAGAATCAGACTCACAAGACTAATGGAATGGAGGATGAAGGGAAGAAAATTTTGAGTATACAATAGTAGTTTGTTGAGGTTTGGGGAAAAGATTGAGGGATTGTAAATAAAACCAGAAAGAAATATTTTACTAAAAACTGTAAGAAATTGAGGAAGAAGAACCATAACTTTGACACCCCCTTTACAGAAGGCAAAAGCAAAAAAAAGGAGACAACTTTCTCAATTTCATTTGGACATCTTGGGTTCATTACTTCAGTTTCCAATAGGAGATGTTGGTGCTCAGTAAATAGCGGATGGAGCAGAACAGGACAAATTTATGCATACTCTGTTACAGTTCAACAGATTTGTTCTTGAGTACACAGGAGAAAACTCAGGTCAGTAGAGGTAGACTTATCAGAGGGCTGGAGGACCTTCACAAGCCAGTTGAGGAGAGAGCCAGGGCTACATTTATTTATTTATTTAGCCTTTTTTTTTTGTTGTGTTAAAAATACATAATATAAAATTTACCATTTTAACCATTTTTAAGTGTATAGTTCAGTGGCATTAAATACATTTGCATTGTTTTGCAAACATCACAACCATCCATCTCAAGAATTCTTTCATCTTCCCAAACTGAAACTCCCTGCCCCTTAAACAATAACCCCCTATTCTCCCTCCCCCCCATCCCTTGGCAATCACCATTCTACTTACTGTCTATATGAATTTGATTATCCTTGGTACCTTATGTGAGTAGAATCCTGCGATGTTTGTCCTTTTGCATCTGGTTTATTTCACTTAGCATAACACCTTCCGAATGTAAACATACTGCAGCATGTGTCAGAATTTCATTGTTTTTTAAGGCTAAATAAAATTCTATTGTATGTATATACCATTCATTTGCTGATGGGCATTTGGGTCGTTTCCACCTTGGGCTATTGTGAATAATGTTGCTATGAACATAGGTGTACAAGTATCAATTGGAGTCAGGGCTACATTTTTTTTTTTAATGTTTATTTATTTTTGAGACAGAGAGAGACAGAGCATGAACGGGGGAGGGGCAGAGAGAGAGGGAGACACAGACTCGGAAGCAGGCTGCAGGCTCTGAGCCATCAGCCCAGAGCCCGACAGGGGGCTCAAACTCACGGACCGCGAGATCGTGACCTGAGCTGAAGGCGGACGCTTAACCGACTGAGCCACCCAGGCGCCCCTGGGCTACATTTTTAGAACTTAGTTAATATAGCTCAAAGGGAGTGAGTGTGCTTTGTAAGTAGATGTGGGCCCTTCTGGGGATCTTATCATTACTCTCTCTCCTCGTCTGTAATATAATAATAATTGCTGAACTTTACTAGGTATCCATATGTTATAAGCACTTAAGACATTGTTTTAAGTATGTTACTTGTATTATACCATTTAAACCTCAAAACAAATCTATAAAGTAGATAATATATTTATACCTATGTTATATAAAAATATAAAGTGGATGATATAAAATAATGTTTTCTAGGGGAGGGCATTTTTTTCACAGAGAAGCTTTTGCCCAAGGTCACACAACTAGTATGTGCCTAAGTGTGCTGATCATTTCTTTGGGCTTAGAGACATTGTAGATCTAATGTAGGTTTCAATCCACATCAGTAACCCCCAATAATCAGATGGAATTTTGCCTCCATTCCATCAGTTTTCTTTTGTGAACAGTATCTTCTGGAACCCAGGGCAGGGATTAGATATCCATGAATCCACCAGTCATATACTATCAAATATTCCCCGGGGCGCCTGGGTGGCTCAGTAGGTTAAGTGGCCGACTTCGGCTCAGGTCATGATCTCACGGTCTGTGGGTTCGAGCCCCGCGTCGGGCTCTGTGCTGACGGCTCAGAGCCTGGAGCCTGCTTCCGATTCTGTGTCTCCCTCTCTCTGACCCTCCCCCGTTCATGCTCTGTCTCTCTCTGTCTCAAAAATAAATAAATGTTAAAAAAAAAAAATTAAAAAAAAAAAACAAAAAAAACACCAAATATTCCCCAAACTTTATCACAGTCCCCAACAGATTGCTTGACTCCATAAGTCCCTGCCCATGGGAGGCAACTGTGGGGAAAAATAGATCCCCAGATCTACATGTATTTCAGAATTAAAAAAAAAATTTTAGTTAAAAAAAATAAATTCTAAAACCTCCCATGGGATTTGTGCATCATCTTAAATTCAAATTTTTAGTATTTCCACAATAATATATGAATATTCATACTAAGTGAGATCAATTAAATTTATAAATAGCCTCATGTCAGTTCCAGCTAAGTTTAGTTGCCTAATGAGTGTTGATGCCAAATAATAAACATATCTTTAAGTTTTCAGAATTTTTAGGATTTCATCATTGGGATAAGGGCTTTTAGAGCTATGCACTGAAGTAAGGGTGGCCTGAGCCCATTTTCCCAAAAGTCAGCCATGCTCTACACAACATGGCAGAGCCAGCATACCCAGGGACCCCAACACCTTTGCAGCTGGTTTGATTTGGTGTCAGATTCAGGTTTTGTGCAGCCTGAAACTTAATTTGATTGGACACCCCCCCCCCCCCAATATAAGAAAAGGAATGGGAAATTACAAATAGAAAATTAGGTATGAAAAAAAAATGTTTATTTAGAACGATAAATTGCCACAAATTAAACATTTTTAAAAACCAGCTAACAAATATTTTTTGTTGTTGGTTATGATTTTGGCTTTTACTTGAATACTTTCTTCTTAATACATTTAAATTCTGATATGCTCCATAATTCTGAAAAAAAAATAGTAAAAGGAATCTGAAATTATGGAATGCACATGCCAAGCTAAATGTATGCTAGAGTTAGTGCTATGTTGTAATGGGCCACATAATTTTGTAATCAAATTACTCATATAAAACACATTGAATAGGTAAGTGTAGGAGTTTGGTCATGAAAACACTTTGTATTCTCAGGGTGTTTTGCTGCCTTCATAGCCTTTTTGCATGTCATTTCATCTGAACCTCTGGTCTTATCAGGACAATGCATTATATTTACTAACATGTGATGTAATATATTGGCATTAATAAAACATGACTTTACATATAGCTATATTTGTTTTTTGTTAGTACTGCTTCAGGTTTATGCCCTACAAACTCAGAAATGCTGATAAATTCTTTTTTGGACCATTCCACAAAATTGTTGCTGCATAATTGTATAGGCTGCATTATTGATTATATTTCTGATAGGAGAAAAATTCAGTTTTGATCAGTCATAGATGAGAATTGGTTCCCCTTATTACAATTCTATATGTCTGATGATTAGAAGAATTTTCCATAGACTAGTGTCTGGCTCTGGATTTTCAAACCTAATTTCTCCACAAATTATGTGCTTAAATCACAATAAAGCCTTTGTCCCTGTACCTTCCTGCAGATGATTCATCACCGAGTCATTCCTGGAAGCCCTTCCTGCATCAGGAGGACTAGCAATGCACAAATCTGTGGATGTACAGAAGTCACTGGGAGCCAGGCCAAACCCGTGTTGAATGACTGTGCATCTCAAATTTCCTTTACCTGGATCCCATTATGCTCATGGCTACTCTGATGCCACCAAACACCTAGGACAGTGCAAAGGGGAGGAAGTTAGAATGCAAAGGGATAATAGTGTTAATTGGTTGAAGTTAAAATTGTGCAAAATTTCAAATTCAACGTCTTGCTAAAACCTCTCAGGGTCACAATAGTTAGCCACAAAAATGAAGGGGTTCTGAAGATTTAAGTTGCAGTTAGCTTCACAAAAAATGTCTCTTCTTCCCATTAAGGAATAACTTAGACTACTAGGCTGGAGGGGTCTGAGTTTGCAGTTTGTATCTGAACATCCCAATCTTTTCAGGTCGTGAGAAATATCAACAATCGGGGTTGAACAAATCCTTTCACAGCTATTAAGAGCTGAAATGGGGTAAATGGCTCCACCCGAAGCTCAATGCCAGACACTGCACAGAACTCTTCTGTGGGATACTGGGAGGCATATTATTTCATTAAGAGAATGGGAGTGGAAGAGTTTGGGGAGTTTTGATACGATCTGTAACTTAGCTCTATGATTATAGTGTTCCCATTTGCAACTACTGCCTCAGGAGGGGGGTGGTACCTACATAGCTACTGCTTGCCTCACCATCCTTGCCCCTGTCCACATATTACTTACTGTATAGCATGACAATCCCTTAAAATTATTAAAATAAATTATCAATTTATAAATCATGGGATTTATGAGCTAAGAAATTAAGAAAAAGTACTTTTAGAAACTTAACTCATTCTCCTTTTACAAATCAAGAAACCATGCTTAGAGTTATTTGGGCATGGCTGCATTAGTAAACTGACAGATTCATTCAGCAAACTCTAAGATTAGCTGGTTTTACGCCAGTTCTGCCTTGTCCATTATAATTATTGAGGAAAATATGCTAGTTGTGTTCAGTGGCATAGCCAAGTGTGGAATGTTTGCTCTCAAGTCTGTATTAGTAGGACAACTAAGAGAAGAGTAAACCTGAGCCCTGCCTCCTGTTTCCTATGCACTTATCTACAGCCAAGTTAACATACAAAGCATTTACTGACGCTCTAATCTTTAGAGATGTAGGCTCCAGCCTCCATTCTTTCCTCTTTCACTACCTCCCACCAAAACTCCCCACTTCACTTATTCCACTAACCCTAAGGAGTTTGAATTCTGATGTGAATCAAGCATATTCAGTTTCTGAGAAGGGACAGGAAAAGAAGTTAAATGCTCTCTCTTCTACAGGTCCCCTTTACATCTGTGTCTCTTGAATGATCTCTCTTTTGGACATTTTGTGTCTCTTCCTTCCCACCAGGTGCAGTGAGGTGGTTTAGTGCTGCTTCACCTTGGGACCTTCCCTTCCCCAGCATTGGGAGACCACCTGTAGAATGACTTCGTAGAACCAAGGTAAAGCTGGCTTGGAGCATGCTGTGTACCCGGAGGGCCAAAAAAGAGGCCTCAGAGTTCTGGGCTTGCTGAGATATAAGATAAACCAGAGGTTTGACACTGTAGTCTTAGCTGATAATTAAGAATTAATTTTTCTTCTGTGTGTGCATAGTATCTTCTGTGCACATACTCCTTGGACACCTACGGTGCCAAGATTTGGGGTTTGGAGATTCTGGATACATGTCTCTCTTCATTAGTGCCATAGGTAATCCAGGGTGGGCACGTTTTTGCTTTGGCAGTCCAACCTCCCCTTTCTTCTCTTTTTGTGATTGACAGCCACTTTGGTAATCAATATTCTCAGGATCTCTTCTCCAGTCAGTAAGACCAACTTTTAGATAAGACTCTGGTAACTGAGGAACTCTGAGTTATAAATGGTAAGGCCATTTCCTGTTCAGAAGTTTCTGCAGTAGATCATGGCTTAACACCCATGATTATTTTGAAATTTACATGTAATACACAAAATAACAAATTTTAAGATTTTAAGTGTCTGCAACTATGGTGTAGGAGGAGTATTGGATGCCTCATCTCACTCCATAGAAGGCTCCTCAACCGTGGGTAGAGCTGAAGGGTGTAGCACTAGGCTGTTGCTGCCCCAAAACATAAAAATCACTTTGTTGCTCAGGGCAACATTCTGTATAGGAGAGAATTTCATAAACGCTGTATGAAGCATGAAGGACAGTGGAAAATATGCCTCCTACCTTCATCAGACATTCCATGCTGGCTACAAGCAATGCTATTGAATAAAAATCTCACCACTTACCAGTGACTTTGTAATAAAAACACCTTGCAGCAAGCTGGAAACAAATATTTTACCTTCCTCCCTGTGGTTATTTGGTACCAATCTACAGAGGTATATTCATATTGCAGAAATTACTTGTAGTTCCAAATACATTGTGGTCCCCTGTTCTTTGAGTTCACCAGAAAATTTCTGGTTTTTAAGGATACCTAGCCTATTTCAGATTTCTTTGTTCTGGATGCAAAACAATCTCCTTCACACCCAAGCAGCTCTGTGGTGTTAGTTGTTAAGATAAGAACGACTCCATTTGGAATATTGCATAAAATGTTGCAATCTGTCTAAAATCATGACTTAGTTTTCTGGCAAAATGTAAGGGCAGCCTGGCCATAACATCTGTTACTCCTTTGATGGCCAGGATTGATTCGACCAGTTTTAGTTTGGGTAACTCTTCCTAGATTTGCCCAATCTAGAATTACTTCAGGGTTTCATGGTGAACAATGAAAATGAAGTTAATTTTCCCTATATAATGGCTCTTTGGAGGCAGACCTTTGTGTGGAGAATATAAAGCATTAACCCAATTGTGGAAAATTTTTATTTTTTGTTTTTTTAATTAGCCATATCCCTGTGCTACATTGCCTTGGCAAAGTTGAGTAATGTTGTCTCATTAGCTTTGTATCTACTTGCAGAAGCTTGTGAGTCAATTCCATGTAGTTGTCAGCTTCCAGGCAGGGTTCCCCACCAGGCATAATGGAATCCTATTTCCCCTCATTGTAGCAAGTCTATGGTTCTTCACCACGGGTACTCCAGTAACTGATGGTCGAGGGGCAGCAAATATCTGGCATGGTACAGTGAGGCAGACACTTGCAGAATCTGCACTTGGGGGAGGAGGAATGGTTCGGGAAAAGAACCACCTCATGGGGAATCTTTCAAGTGAGTCTCAGAGCAAGTTCATTGATTGATTCATTTATTCATACTTTTATTCAATAAATAAATATTTCTCATATGTTACCATGTGTTAGCCTATCAAGGGGTATTAAGTGTGAACACTCACCCTTTTGTGGCTTAATTCTGAATTTAGAACACAAGTTTTCTATAACAATGTTCGGGATTAAAATTTATAACCCATCTCCAAAACACTCGCAGATTTAAATCTGTAATTAAGCTTGAAGGATTAGCTTTGCAGCTATGCTTGCATTCTCTTGGCCTTGGTTTTATTCTTCTAACTAACATATGGGTGGTCATGAACATCAACTTTACATTCTCACTACTTGCAATAAGCTGGAGATGAATTCAGTATGTGTGGGGAGAGGTCTTTAAAAATGATAATGGTAACAGAGGAGGGAAAAAAGTCAAACGATTAAGTTTGTATTTAATACACTTCAAAAGACTTGGAAATCATCAGGGAAGCTGAGAGCTTTACTTCTAGGTAAGTACAAGGTGTGTTTTGGGTTCTGGTGAAATAATTGCTCTAGAAAATCAGGGTATTGCTCTGTGCATTGTAGCATTCAGAGCTATGATATGCTTCAGTAAGTTGAAATTGTAAAGGCAATTGTTAAAGGGGAACAAACACTTGGCACCTGGAAGCAGATTATCACATTGGTTTGAAGGATGGATAAACCAAAAAAAGAGAAGTAGAATGGTTTTGAATTTATACTTGCTGTATACAACATTTCCCAGCTATTTGAGCTTGCTCCCAGCCCCCTCTATATTCTCTTGCTCCTTCAGGAATTCTAGTCCATCTACCTGAAAAAGGGTAGCATGTGATGTGTATCTAAGTGTAGCATGATGTACTAATAATAGCTTTTGAGTAGACATGTGATGTGCTGTAGGTCTTTCGGGTAGCTTAGAAATTTTAAGTCACCAGGCAAATGTGACTGGCTTTAATCTAATTGTGTAAATATGTGAGGTTTCTTGAGACTTTGGCAAGACACCATAACTGTTGTAGATCTCCTGCCCCATGTGTGAATGAATCTAATGAATGAGAGAGGAGGCCTAAAGTGCCACCAGGACCTGGCACTTGGATTGGGTCTGACTTAAAATAGGAATAGGGGATGGTGGGGATTGCGATAAACCAGAATAATGCATTTTAAACTATCTTTTTGGATTCAACGGACATATGATTAGGCTGCCAAACTGCTATAAAGTTGCTAAAAGCTGAAGCTCAATTTCTGTAGTTGTTGCTGACCAATAGCAGTTCATGGGATGACACTGGTCTGTCATTTTAGAGCTAAGAATATTGAAATTTGGAAGTTCCTAAAATACGTACAGACCAGATGAAATCTACCTTCAAGCAAAATCCGAGCTGTGGTCTCCAGTTGTGACCTCTAAGTTAGGTAATGACTGGGGGACTTTTAATTTC
The DNA here is from genome assembly GCF_028018385.1 of Neofelis nebulosa. Taxonomy (NCBI): domain Eukaryota; kingdom Metazoa; phylum Chordata; class Mammalia; order Carnivora; family Felidae; genus Neofelis; species Neofelis nebulosa. The sequence goes on from NC_080782.1 coordinate 76,650,938, forward strand.
TTATATTCCCTATTTTTGTCAGTTTTTCCTGCACTATGTAAGCCTGGCTTAAGTTTCTTAATGTTTAATTTCCCTTATGGCCTGTATTTAACACCTCATGCCACTCCAGACTAACCTTGTATTTTTTAATAATTCATTTAACTTCTCAGGTAAGTTTTGCCATCTTGTAAAATCTGTTAAGTACAGTGACATAATTTCCTAACTTCCTGGCCTTTATTTATTTGGGCACTCATATATAAACATTCTTCCAGGAAATCTCTTCTAATGGAATCTTCATAGCTTTTAAAATTAAATATGGTGAGTAGAACTGTACCTTTACTGTATAATTTTACGTCATTGTTTTAAGTATAATCTAGTAATGACCTAAGGGGCTGATATATAGGACTGATTGTCAGTTGTCTTTCAAGAAAATGGCCTCAGGTTGCTTCTTTGACATCAAGTAAAGATTCTGGATTTTTGTGTTGGAGGAAGTAAGGAGCCATTGCAAGATTTTAAGACCATTAGAGAATCAGATTTACATTTTAGTAAAGGTCATTATGGCAGCCATTTGGACCATGGGCTTTTAAGGGGTAAGATAAGAGACCAGGTGCTGTAAGAAATAAAACATTGATACCTTGACCAAATTATTAATGTACACAATGCATATAGTCTAATAATAATAGGTTAAAAAAAAGAAAAGAATTTAAAAATTTCATTTACACAACCTGAAACATCTAGTAACAGTATGGTTATGTTCACTATATTCAGTTTAAGAAATCAAGTTTAAAAATTTACTTGTCTCAATTTGCTTTCAGGATTTATGAGATGGAGACACCTACATGAAGAGTTAAACAAATTTTTGTAAAGTACAGGATAAGTCTGGAGTGGCATTAGAATTTTGGAGTCTGTTATAGTAAACTAGGGAAAATATTATAGAAAGGTTACTAAGGTGCTGGCAGTGGAGGTAGAGAGGAGAGAATGTGATTTAAGGGCTCAAGTGCCATTAAAAAGATAGAATCAATAGGATTCAGTTTTCAATTGGATGTGAGGATTGAAGGAGAAGAAAATATCAAGAATACCTTCTGGCTTGGGCAACTAGGTATATGATATGGCTCATTAGGAGGAGAAGGGAAAGAGGAGAAAGAACAGATATGGGGAGGGGATAGAGGAGATGAAGTATTAATTTAGGATATGTTAAATTAGAAGTAACTGTTGGACATTGAAATAAGGATGTCCTAGAGGCAGTAAGATATACAGATCTAGAACTCAGGAAATAAGTTTGAACTGGAAGGTAATTCTAGGAGTCATTAGCTTCTGATGATGGTTGCCTCCATAAATTTGGATGAGGTCACTTATTTTATGAGTAAATGTTGCATGAGAAAAGCAGAAGGCCAAAGATGCAACACTGAGGAAGATCAATAATAATCTTGTTCAGGAAGACTGTATGATATGTAGAGATAGCTCTTTGGAGCCTAGCTTTCCTTCTACTAGCTTGGGTGGGTTACTTAACCTCTCTCTCTCGGTTTGCTGTCTATAAAATGAGGGTAAATAATGTCTACCCCTAGGAGAGTTAAAATGGTTATAGAGATAATTATAAATAATGTAATGTTCCTATGCCAGTGCCAAGGCTATCCATCATCATTATCTTCTAAATCATAGTCATCACTACTAATCAAGATCATTAGAACTGGGTGGCAAGCCAGAACAAATAGACTGTGAGTGAAGACAAACATCCTGACCAGAGGAAACTCATGGGCTTTGGTGTTTCAACATTGGAGTATCCATTTTGGACACTCAGAAAACTTTTTTCTTGTTAATTACTATTTTCCAACTACTTTAGGATAGTTAAAATTACAAGAAATAGGTTATTACAACACTTTCATCTACATAGTTTACATGGGTGTCATAAAGATAACTTGTCAAATATTAGGGAAAAAAGACAAAAAATTTACTGCAGAGTATCACAAGACAAGTATTATCTATCAAAGACAGGAAAGTATTATCTCTCTACAGAATAAAAAGAGCGTTCAAGATGGAACTTGTTTAACTTCTTTTACTTGGCAAGTAGGGGAGATTGCCCACCCCCAACCATCAATATTTCTTTCTTCCTATATTTACCATATCAGTGAATGAAGATTCATCCATCTTCGACCTAGGCATACAAACTATAAACCTTAGAGTCATCCTAGTATGGGTAGTAAAGGGAAAGAATCTTTTTTTAAAATTTTTTTTTCATGTTTGTTTATTTTGGAGAGAGAAAGACAGAGTATGTGCAGGGAAGAGTCAGAGAGAGAGGGAGACACAGAATCTGAAGCAGGTTCCAGGCTCTGAGTGGTCAACACAGAGCCCTACGTGGGGCTCGAACTCATGAATGGCAAGATCATGACCTGAGCCAAAGATGGTTAGACGCTTAACTGACTGAGACACCCAGGTGCCCCAGGAAAAGAATCTTCTAATGAATTTAAGAGCACCCTCTTGAGCAAAACCATGGCATGGTTTTTGGCCAAGACCTTGTGAACCTTGTGAATTTATAGCTGAAGACAGAAACCACAACCCAGTTTTGTGGTAGATAGCATTCTTCTTCCTTACCCTCACCTTTTAGGCAGCCTGTGACTTTGTGAGCCTGTCACAGCATGTGTCTAGGAAGAAAAAATTAGGCAAAATTTACATTTTCTTCTATCATATTAAAACAAGCCTAGTGGACATACTATTATGTAATTCACTGAAATGAAAAGTTCTAGGAAAAATTACCAGCCTTATCAATCAAAAGGCTTATGTCCAGCTTGATGCACAGAATTTAGGATATTTCTCTCTGGAAGATACCAACTTTGTACTGAAACCTGATAAAGTTGCTTTTCACAAAGCAACAGCTGTGGTAACCTGACAGCTGGAAGGCAAGCACATACCTGGACATTTCCTTAAGGGGCAAGCCATTTAGTTTTATTTACAAGAGTTAGGAAGGCGTATGAGTGTTTTAACACTTTCGTAATCTACCTTGAGTGGATTAAGTCATACAAACGTTTTCACTACTACAGAATATCTGAAGAACTTTTTCGAGGTTTGAGAATGAACCACAATGTTGGTTAGAACATAAAACCTTCAGAAAGATGAAACGAACTGGATTTGTTCTGCCCAAAGCATGAAAAGCTAGTGAGAAATTTAATAACTGTCTATTTATATCTTCATTGCTTTTACAGGTCACAAGTGTAATACATGCTTGTATTAAAAAAATTCAAGTGATACATGTATATGCAGATGGAAGGATCCCTGGTCATCCCCCACAACAACCATCGATAGCATATACATATTCTTCTACACTTTCCCCCGTGCACATATTGATATATTAATAATGCTTTTAATTAATAATGATATTAAGCTCCAAAGCTTTTCAGATTGGTGAGGGAGGAAGGGAAAGGAGAAAGGTAAATTATTTTAATCACTCCAGAGCTGCGGATAACAGTCAAAGATTTCCTGACTATTTCCATGACCAGAGACATATTGCGTTGCAATAAGGACAAAAAGCCATGTCTCTAAGAATATGGAGAATGCAGATTTCTTCCTCATTCCCTACTTTCCCACATTTAGCATAGAGGGAAAGGATAGAGTTCATACCAACTGGTAGATCCCAAGTTACATCTTGGTTCCCACGGCACATGTTTGGTTTGCTAACCCCACATACATTCCCAACCTCCATCTTTACTGGGCATCTCCCAAAGGCTAGAAAACCACATACTCATTTTGGTGAGAGGTGGCCAAAAAGGTGTATTTTAAATTTTGTTTCTGGAAGGGTTAAATAAACTTGGTACAAACGACTTTCCTTTTTCTTCCTACATTGAACACAGCAGGATCTGAAACTATAGTGGCCATCTTGAGGTCATGATGGAGACCAGCCCAATTAAGATAGACAGCCAAGAGGCAGGAGGACCTGGATGGCTGACAATGTTTTTGAGTAGCAGTAATAACGCCAGAACAACATAACTGTAGGTGTTTGGGTTGTGGAAAAATAACCCTAATTTATTTAAGCCACTGTCATGTGGGGTTTCTGTTACTAGTAGCTGAAAGCTCTCCTAACTGAAAACAGTGGTAAACCTATTTCTATTATTTGCCTGGACAATACTAGGCCTGATCCTCTGTAACTGGTGGGTCTACATATGAGGCTATTGTTGCTTAGTGTGGTGCCTGTCACATGAAAAATTCCCCAAATGTGAGTTGCTATTCTATTTAATTTATCTCCCCAAATTTTCTGTATAGTACTTTGGGAGGTCATAAATAAAAAATTTAAAAATCATGCCAAGGATATTTTTGGAGTCCTTTTCTTACATTTTTTTGCATTAAGTTTAATTAATACTTTTATGGATTATTGCTCCTGCCCTGTCTTCATACAATCCTTTTTAAGAAAAGATATCTACAATGCAGTTTAGAGGGTACTCTGGATGTCTTTCTACTTAAGACAATTCAGCCTGAACTGGCTTTCCTATTGTTTCCTTGCCCAAGGGCTTAATTAGCCACAGGTGCTTTGTGGGCAGCTGAAAAATAGGACAACCATATAATTTATTGTCCAAATGGGGACATTTTTGACAGAGGAAGGGAGCACTAGGAATAAAGAATCAGGACAATAGGAATAAACCTGGTTTTGTGGCCCCCACATGACTCCCTTCTTTCAGGTACAGTTGTTTTAGGGAATCCCCCTGAGCTCTGTCCACCCACACCCTTATAGACCCTTCTGTTAGCTTCCAGTTTTTGAATGACAGAATTATTTTGCCTGGGTTTAGGGAGTCTCAGAATAGGGGAACTTTTGGTAGGAGGCAGAAGCAGAATCTCTTCATACTGCTCCACAGGGACTGTCTTTGCTGGAAAAAGGCATAACAAAACAGCTAAAAATACATTTATTGTAACATTTTCATTTCTTTGGAAAGTTTTCAAAGTGTTTTCTTTTAGCTCCACATTTGCAAGATCCTCTTGAACCTGAGGTTCAGTTGGGCTGCTATAACAAATACAACAGACTGGATTAAACACCTTACATTACTTCTCATGGTTCTGGAGACTGGGAAGTCCAAGACCAAAGTACTGGTAGATCCTGTGTCTGTTGAGAACTGTTTTCCTGATTTGCAAATGGCTGTGTTCCCATTTTCCTTATATCCTTACACAGGGGGCTTGGGGGGTGGTGAGAGAAAGAGGGAATGCTCTCTTGGTATCTTTTTATAAGGGCATTCATTCCATTCATGAGGGCTCCATGCTCATGATATAATCATCTCCCAAGGGACCATTTCCTAATACCACCACCTTGGGGGTTAGGATGTCCACATATAAATATTTGGGGGACCCAAACATTCAGTCCATAACATGACCTTATTTACTTCTTGATTATTCCATGCACAAACACCTTGCCGCAGCCAAAATATTTTATTTATTGTTCTGCAAACACAGTGCTTGCATTTCTATTCCTAACCTTGTGTATACCTGGTCTCTGCATGCAACACTGTCTCCTATGTGAGATGGTATTCTCATAAACTTACATATATAAAACACCTACAGAAATAATACATTGCCATTATCTGTCATCATAATTATATCACATGGCAACATAAAAACTCCCCCAAATGACCAAATTAGCATAAGATTGTTTCATCTCCTGTATTAAGTAAACCCTATCATATAATTTATTAAGTTTTCTTAGCAATTAGGGTTATGATCCTATAACTATAAAAAGATGGGTTTTTTTCCTTTCTCCTTGTAGAGGATTATATTTCTGAAATTTTTGATGTCTTTATGTTGGAATTTATTAGTCAGAAGGCAAAAGTAAATATTAAACTATATGATTTGTTGTTATTATCAAAATAATGAGTACGCAGTAATAAAAATAATTTGTGACTCTGCCCCATCAAGAGTATAAGAGTATTCAGTATAACTATATATATGTATATGTATATATATACATACATATACACACAATATGATTTCAATAGCAACAAGGAATCATGTAGTTGAATGGCTGTGAGGACAAAAAGAAGAGGAAAAGAAGTGAGGAGAACCTGGCCCTCACATCCATTCATGTCAAACTGAAGCTCTGGGGAGTTGAAAACTGACTTATAATGGGCAGAAGAGCTGTCTTGACTGTGCAGCCTCACAGAGTGCTACATGATACCATTTAATAATTTACTTAGCCAGGTTTCTAGGATTAAACCCCTATCATTAACTCTGTTTCATTTCAAATTTGCTCAAAATTTTATTATAATCAGGTGTTGAATTTTAGAAAAATATTTCTGTCTAACTGTTGACATGACCATATGGTTTTTCTTCTTCAATATGCTGATATGTTCAATTGCAATACTAGGTTTTCTAATTCAAACCATCCTTGCATTCGTGGAATAGACCTAATTTAGTCAAAAAATATTTTTTTATGTCAGTTTGCTAATGTTTCTGTATCCATCGTTATATAAAGGAGATTATCTTTTGTTTCTTGTGGTATCCTTATCTTGATTTTTTATCAATCACTGATTCTTCTGCTGGTATTTGCAATGGTTTAATATCATAAATAGGCAGATTAGGCAAATAACTATCTTTTAACTGTATAACATTTCAGAAAATGTTCTTAGAATTCAAGATGTCATAAGGGGTGATTAAAATTCATGAGAAATTTGTCTTCAGAGAAAGACAAATACTATATGATTTCACTCATATCTGGAATTTAATTTAAAAAAAACCCAGATGAACATAGAGGAAAGGGAAAAAGAGAGAGGGAGGCAAATCATAAGAGACTCTTAACTATAGAGAACAAACTGAGGGTTGCTGTAATGAAGGTGGGTGGGGAATGGGCTAAATGGGTGATGGTATTAAGGAGAGCACTTGTGATGAGCACTGGGTATTATGTGTAAGTGATGAATCATTAAATTCTATTCCTAAAACCAATATTACACTATATGTTAACTAACTAGAATTTAAATAAAAACTTGAAAAAAAGATTATTGGCAATGAAAGTCAGCCCAAGAAATAGATAAAACACTAAGTGATATCCCCAGAACTGAGTCCTGCATAAATGAAAGAGAAGCTTTCAATGAAATTTAGTTAAAAACGTGGAAATTATTAAAGACATTTCGTAAGTGTTAGTTCTCTAAATTATATTCAACTATGATATATTTATAAGAACTTAATTTTTAATTTCATTGTATATTATTACATTTTATTAACTAACTATTACATTTGAAAATTCATTAGAAATTTAACAGAGTTAGGGTAAAAGTTACCAGAAGAATAAATGGATACTTTTTAAAAATAAAACAGAAAATATCACTCAACAAAAAGTAAAGTAGGCTGCTGTAGGGCCAGCTTGCATTCTTCTTCCCCCAAAGTGGAGACTGTTTAAAATCTATTTGCTATTGGAAGAGTACTGAATGAATAAATAGATGAGATACAAAAAAATAAATAAGTAAAATAAAATAAAATTCATGATCATATTGCTAATTATTATTATATTGCTGTTAATTAATAAGGAAGAGTAAAAAGAGCCCCAGATCTAAAGGAAATAAAAATTAAAAAGCCTAGCATCTCTGATTCTCACTCAGACACTTACTTGTTAGCTGTGTGGACTTGAATATAACATCATTTTATGATGTGTTATGAATTGAAAAAATATAATTCTGTTGGATAAAGAAGATGTGATATATACATGTGATGCATACATACATACATACATGCATACATACATACATAAAATGGAATATTACTCAGCCATAAAAAAGAATGACATCTTACCATTTGCAACAACATGGATGGATCTAGAGAGTATAATGCTAAGCGAAATAAGTCAGTCAGAAAAAGACAAATATCATATGATTTCACTCATATGTGGAATTTAAGAACAAACATGGTTCCCAGAGGGGAGGTGGATAGAGGGATGGGTGAAAAAGGTGGTGGGGATGAAGACTACTCTTAACCTGATGAGCACTGAGTAATGTATAAAAATGTTAAATCACTGTATTGTACACCTGAGACTAATATCACACTGTATGTTAACAAAACTGGAGTTAATAAAAATGATTCTGTTGCAAGTATAGAAGATGGACTGTCAGGGGAGAGTATAAAACTAAAAAGCTGTTGGAATATTCTAAGCAACAAGAAGATTTTGAACTAAGACCATGTAATAGAGATAAAGGAGGGTGCAGATGTAGATCTTTTGGTTACAGTTAATCTTCACAACCTGCCTCTTATTTCTAGTGGAATTAGAGACATAGATCTAAATGGCAGTTCTGTCAGTTATTAGGTGCTCAGTTTTATGCCACACATAATTCAATGTCATTGAGCATTACTTTACTCATGCAATGCAGATGTAATAGTACCTGTCTCATTTAAGTCACTATGAAATTAACTGGTAAATTCTAGATAAAGTTCCTACTATAATTCCTAAAACATAGCATGTACTCAATTAATTAAGCAGGTAATTTTTTTGTTTATTTATTTTGAGAGAGAGAAAGAGAGAGAGAGCAAGCAAGCAGGGGAGGGGAAGAAAGGGAGGGAGAGATTGAGAATCCCAAGCAGGCTCTGCACTGTCAGTATGGAACCCGACATGGGGCTTGAAGCCATAAACCACTGTGCGATCATTACCTGAGCTGAAACCAAGAGTCAGACACCCAGGCACCCCAAGGTAATTATTTTTTTAAACGTAATTATTTTTAATTAATGAGAAAACATTTGAGATTCTAGGTGTACTTTAGCTTGATGGAATGAAAAGGGAACTGAGGCAGGAGGCAGAAAATTTGGATTCTAATCCAACACTATTACTTAATAGTGAGTTATCTTGAGGAAATTGAGCTTCAGTTTTCTAATTTGTGAAATGAAAGTTGCACTACGTGGATGGGTCTCCGCTGTAAGCAGTGCCGATACCACGAGAGCAGTTATCTAGACATACTTCCCAAAGAAATGAGTAAACAACAGTCTGCCTTAATCCCTGTGGCCTGCCGTCTCTTTCCAATTCTTCCTCTCACAGGTTATCTGTCTTTGAGTTGCTAGTCATAACCTTGAATTGTTTCAGTCAATCATGTTTCTTTCCTGCACCTACATCAGCTTTTCAAATGTTCTTCATTTTGTCTGTATGAGGTATTGGGGTAACCCATGCTTTATCTGAATCTCTACCACCCTGTGAAGAAGGCCACGTTGATGACTCCATGGAAGACATGCTGGAGGTACAGACCATGGTGAGCCATGCCAACAGACTGGCACGTCCTGGCCTTTAGTCATTCAGGGCCCTGTTTCCTAGATTTTCTTGTGAGTTAAAAAAAAGCAAAAACAACAACACAGTGGTGTTGGTTCTTTGGCTTCTTGTCAACTCTTCCTCGTTCTTTTAGTATTTTTCCACCCCAATAAATAATTGGTTGAATATAACATGACAGGGTAAGTTATACTGGAAAAGTTAATCCTAAATTATCTCCAAACATAAGAACTTTGTTCTGAAATCATTCAGGAAAAGCTACATCTAGCATTAAGATAATATGGTCAGTTTAGTGTTTAATTGTAGAGTGATCCTTCTTCATCAAAAGAAAATGTAATACTTTTTTTAAGAACAGAAATAAAGTCACGTTTGTTATTACAAAAGGTATCTCTCTGAGATTTGAAGAACTAAGATTAAGGAAGTTACAATTGTTCTCAAAATAGGAGTAAATAGTTATTAAAAATGCATTTGTTGGGATGCCTGGGTGGCTCAGTTGGTTAAGGGTCCAAATCTTGATTTCGGCTCAGATCATGATCTCTCGGTTCCTAGGTTTGAGCCCTGCGTTCAGCTCCATGCTGACGGTGCAGATCCTGCTTGGGATTCTCTCTTCCTCTCTCTCTGCCCCTCCCTCATCTGCTCACACATGGGTGCTCTCTCTCTCTCTCTCTCTCTCTCAAAACAAATAGATGAAATTAAAAAAATAAAAATGCATTTGTCTTATAGGCAAATGGTTCTTTAAAAAAATTAAATATTCCCTTTGGTAAAGATGAGAAGACAAGGTTAAGATGAAGTCTTGGTTAACCTTCCCAGTACTGAGACATCCTTTTAAGAAAGTTGGTGATATTCTGGGGTGCCTGGGTGGCTTAGTCTGTTAGGTGTCTGAATATAGCTCAGGTCATGATCTCACAGTTCATGAGTTCGAGCTCCACACCAGGCTCTACGCAGACAGCTCAGAGCCTGGAGCCTGCTTCAGATTCTGTGTCTCCCTCACTCTCTGCCCCTCCTCCACTCACACTCTGTCTCTCCTCTCTCTCTCAAAAAAAAAAAAATAATAAACATTAAAATTTTTTTTTAAAAAAAGAAAAGAAAGTTGGCGATATTCTTATAGGGTACCAGGCATGAACAGTTTAAAAATTGGGTCTGAGAGCCAGGTGTTATGAGATAAACATGTTATGATTGGGTTATAAGTGTCAGCTACATCTCTTGTTGTTTCAGTTAAATACCTCACTAAACCTCCTGGCAGAGCCTCAGCCACCTCATCAACAGACTCTTCCTTTCACAAGTAATCCCAGCCAATGGCACCCTGCTCATCCTCGAGAGGTGTGAGAGAGGTCTGAGAGGGTGCACATGCTGTGAGGTCCCCATCTGAGGAATGGCATGTGAGGACCAGCTGCGGAAATTAACAGGTTCGGGGGAAGCGGGGTCAAGAGCGTGCAATATATACACAAAACACATTCTTAGACAAGAAGAAAACACGCTGGAAATTTGTAGACCAGGAAGGAGGGTGAGCTTTTGCTACTGTCATCAACAAAACATATTACTAGGTATTTTTGGCAGGAGAATATTAAACTTCCCAGGCCTCTAAGCACTTAGCCAATCAATAGCAGTTCATGACACTGATGGTGATTTTAGTGGAGTGACATGATAAGTTAGGCAGACCAGCAATTCATTCCTCTTGGACCACTACAAAACCCTACATGGTTGTAATCTTCTCTTCACATTTACCATGACCCACGGTTGAATGATCCTCTCATTCTCCTTTTCCTCAGTATTAACCATTCAAATGTTAACTTTCTGACAGTAGACAGAGAATGGTTCTCAAAGAATTGCAAGGTTATGAAATTTCATTGCTGAATATAGGATAAGTAAATACAAGTATCTGAATACTACCGTGGCCCATTAAGCATAGAATTTGTGGATAGCACTTTTACTGTTGCTGTTTTCAAGAAAAAATAGTTTCCATTGTAATCAACCAATTTAATGCTAATGTGCAATAGTGCATTGAGTATAATATAATGTGTTATACATGTTTTAATTATTCACTTAAAAAGGATATCTGTCTCCCCAGTAGACAGCTCCTGAAGGTAAGGGAAAGATTGTATTTTTTTCATCACAGGGTCTAGCAATAAACAAATGCTTGATAAATGTTAATTGAATACATGAATGATGTTCCTCAGCCTCTGTAAAATCTAGGTACTTTGATTGTTTCTAAGGGACAGAAGGAAGAAATAGAGGTCTAGAGGGGTAAGTAATGTGCCTAGTGTCACAGCTAGTGAGAGTGGCAGTCAGAACTTGAAGTTAGGTCTTCCTAACTTCATAGTTAAGAAGAGATTTTCAGTTAAAATAAGCACTTAAAAAAGTATTTTGAGAAAGTGTGTTTTATTAATCAAAAAAGAAAGATTTAGTAATGCTGCTTTTTGTATAAATGTGAAGGCAACATGAAATTTAGACTAATGACTCTTGGGAACTTAGTACTTTTAGAATTCTGTGGCCCCTAGGTGGTGAAGATCTTTAGCTACTTAGTTGAAGTTGTTGTTCTATATAAAACAGGTATGGGCATATGTAGAAATACCTGTTGATTCTAAATATGAGCCTGTTAGGATAGGCTGAGTGAGAACTTGCTGACCTCAAAATGGTCTGGGAATGCTTTTGGTCTGCTAGCCTGCATAGTGAGTCATCCAGGGGGGAAGAAATCACCCACTGTATTTTATTAATGGAAAATTTGTCATTCTGGTTTCAACTGAAGGATTAAAAGGGAGAAATTGGAATACTTCAGACTTGAATTCCTGTGTGATTTAGGCTGCCAGGCTTCAAAGATTTCTCCCAGGCAGACAAAGAAGGCAAGTCCTGGTCAAGAGATACTTCCTCTGTTTGGTTTCCCTGTGAAGCATACTGTGAGACAAGGATTCTAGTGTAAGTGGTTTATTCAAGGTCATCCCAGGAAATAGCGGCAGGGGAGTGGGCAAGTCAGACAGGGAAGGAAAAGAAACCAATAAAGCGTTTTTCATCAAGCAAGTGACTGCTGTCATTAAACTGGTGCCCATTCCCCCTGGGGAACTCTAGGAGGCCTTGTAGAAGGTGCACCTCAAATTATTCCAGCAGAGCAAGAAGAAAGCTGAGGTGTTCTATTGACCAATCCTTCATTCATTATTGGTTGATGGCTACTTCTGAGTTCAGTAACTCGTACTTCCTGCTTGTCTGGAGTGAGCCAAGCTTTCTCTATGACCAAATATCCATAGGTCTTTTCAGTGAGAAGCCTAGGGTGTATAGAAATGAGTGCTGAGGGAATATGGTGCCACATACCTCAACACCAGCTACAGGTATGGAGATAAAAATAATAATAATGCTCAACTGTGTCTGTAGCACACTGAAATTTACAAAGAATTTTCAGAAGCAATACCTAATCTTAGCTTTGATTCAGCCATCTTGTGAAATCAGTATAGATACTGTCATTCTTATTTTACAGAAGAGGAAATGGAGGCACAGAGAGTTTAAGTATTTTCACTAAGGTTAAACAGATTGTAAATAACAGGGCTGGAGCAACAGGTAGTCTTCCGACCTAAAGTTCATTGGCTTTCCGTTCCACTGTATTACAATGGAGTGGCACATAAATTTATGTCTTGTATGTCATTAAATTGTCATACTGCCTTCCTTCAGAGGGTATTTAATAAGATATGGAAGTTTCAACCAAAGGAAGTTGAATTTTTCTTTTAAATAGAATGGATATTCTGTACTTCCCATATCTCTCTGGAATTTTGTGGAGACTCATACAATTAAAGTTTGCATTTTGGGTCGTGTTTTATATCTTTGTATTGGGGAGAATCACAGGTAAATGAGAAATGAAGGAAGATATATTTGTGGGTACCCAGACTGAATGAAAAAGAAATGGGAGGAAATAGGAGGAAAACAGAACAAAGAAAGAAAAAGGCACTGGGGCAAGTGTTATCAACATGAATTAAATGTTTCCATTGCTAACCTTTTTCTTCTTCCTCTTTAAAAACTTCAGTATATGTATCAGATGGTCAGTCAATTCACTAACATTTTAAATTTACTGAATTACTTCACCTACTGAATAAAACAACAAACCCTCACACCTGGCCATAGACATAGCACCAAAGTGTTTATTCAGTCTCTATATACAACGAACATAGATGCCATTTAAAGTCCTGAATGAGTATCCATTTTCAAGTAGCATATGCTATCACCTACTGTGAACATTTTTGAAGTATCCATAATTATTCATTTTAGAAGTGCTATGTAATATTAATTGCACAGATTACTAAAAATCCATTTGTAGCATGAGTAACATTTTGAATGGTATTTAATGTAATTTTTCTATTATTTTTCCCAGTAAGGATTTTCCAACTGGTCCACCTGAGGTCCATTTCTGGGAGATTAAAATATCTAAAAAATATTCAGCTTTTGACATGCAAAATGGGATCACACAGCAGACTAATATCACTGAGAACAGATTTTCTGAGCTCCTTTGGTTTCCTCTGTTGCCAAATAACCCACAGAATTTCTTGTTCCATGTTGTTAATATGCTACCATGTTAACAACAGAGCTGGAGGCCTTGGCCTTTGTCCATCATTGGGGTTAAATGGAGCCTGGGAGAAAGAGGCAATGATGTAAAAGACGTAAATGAAAAGTTGTGTCTCTGGCTCTGCAATATTATAAGAAGAATAAGAGAGACAGGCCAGGAGAAGACACATTTAGATGTCTGCCCAGATTTTCACTTACTTGGAGTTGGCCTAGAGAAGGACAGTTACATTAGTAAGAGGACTCTTTTTGTCCCATGTCATCTAGCAGACTGCCCATATTGACCTAGGTTGCAGTCAGATTCAGTTAAATTTGATAGTCTCTACAATGCTCAGCCAGTCATTCAGGTCCTGATATTCAGCTATCTCAACCTATCCTTGTTTTCCTCAAGGTAAAAATTAAAGTCTAATTTTGCAGCTTTCCAGAGTAGTTTGGAGCAGCAGGGGCAAGGCGGTTTCATAGCAAGGGCTGCTGAATGGACGGTCTAAGCTGGAATTGCATGGAAATCCACGGCGCACATCTCATGGGTTCATAGTGAGCTATGTGAGCTCAGGATACAGGATACCCAGGAACCATCACCAAGAACAGCACTTGAACTGAGAGAATTAAATCCAAATTCAAAACTTTCTGGGCTTCTGCACTGGAGGTCTGCAGGGCCTAAGACAAGACAGACCAGAGTCACTACCTAAGGACCAGAGGATAAAAAGATAGGATAGGACTCCATAGTTCCTCAACTCTACAAGGTCATATAACAAGGTCTTTGTATACCTCTACTCATACATCCATTCACCACTTATGGATTAAAGAAGAGAGTAAGTGAGATGATCTAAGAGAAGGAACATGTTTTTTTTTATCCCATGGAGACTATGTACTACCTAAAGGGACTATTTAAATTATTGGAATTTATTAAGCTTTAAAGAATTGGCTATTTAGTTCACTTTTTTTTTCCATCTTAATTAGCAAAGGAGTGAGGGTGGGCAATCAGAAGAAAGACCTCATCATCTAAAGACAAATTAAGACATTATTATTTACTCTGTACTTCCCAAATGCAGTGTGATTTAACATTTTCTACTCTGATATATTCATGTTCTTTAACATATCACATCTCTTAACCTTTAAAGATGGCCACATCAAATTGGCCTTTACCAAATCCTCTTCATTTGACCTCTGCAACGTTTCTAAATGCCCTTTGTCCTATCTTTCCTACTATCACTTTACTCCAGGTCTGTTTTCATTTTGCTTAGACCAAGTTTTCTAACTAGTATCCTCAACTCATGTCTTCCCACTGTAGTCCATTTAGACGGATGCCATATGAATTTTACTGAAGAAAATCATACATTTTGCCATTTCCTTATTCCAAAATCTTCCTGCCTAAAAAATCAAATTCTATGTCCCTCAGACTGGGATTTGAAATTTTCTTAGACAGGGTCTCACTCCAATAGCGGATCCATTTAGGATCTCTGGAACAGAGGACATGTTCCCCTATTGTGTCTTTGTACTGGCCCTACTTCCCCGAAGGTTCTTCTTTTCCATCTGTTCCCTTTATACTGAAAATTCAAGCCATAGAACAAATCCCACTTCTTCCTGAAAATCTTTTCTGAAACATTCAGACAAAAATTATTTTCCTACCTTCTCTCAGCATTGTTTGCATTCATGATAAATCACAGTGTTGGTCTTATTCCCTCTATTAAACTATACCCTTTATATGCCTTGGTCATGGCAGTTGTTCAAAACATGTTGATTTTTTTTTTTTAATGGTTAAAGGGAGGCAATATATCTCTTCAACTGTGACACTGAATTAGTAATGTTAAACATCTTTGTATTGTTTAATGTACAAGGACACTGAATGACTTTTAAGAGGTACAAATTATATAAAAATAATTTCTTATGCCATGTAGCACATCTCTGTTGTTGCTGATAAACAGGAATGTGTGAAAAGTCATTGCAAACACTTAACAGTTGGACCTTATCCCAAGGCCTATAAATACCTAAGGAGGACTCTTGAAGCATGAAGGATGGTTTTAATGGAACACACTATTCTATGTAGATTATATAAACACGTAGTTTTAAAAATAAAAATTAGAATCATGTTTATAGTTCTCTACCCACTGGATCTTAGTCTTTATTTTCAAACCACTTAAAAAGAAACAAATGAAAACTTATATAACATGAATGAATTTTAATGTTTTTGACCCTGTGTGTTTTTTAACAGAAAAATGTTCTTCCGTTGAATTGTCATGAGTAACATTTATCCTGAGGATAAACATGTTTTCAACCTGATTAATATCCTATAATTTTAAATTTTTTTTTTTTTCAACGTTTTTTATTTATTTTTGGGACAGAGAGAGACAGAGCATGAACGGGGGAGGGGCAGAGAGAGAGGGAGACACAGAATCGGAAACAGGCTCCAGGCTCTGAGCCATCAGCTCAGAGCCTGACGCGGGGCTCGAACTCACGGACCGCGAGATCGTGACCTGGCTGAAGTCGGACGCTTAACCGACTGCGCCACCCAGGCGCCCCAATATCCTATAATTTTAAATTGGAGAAGCAATATTAGATTTCACGTATTAAAATAGTTTGATTTCCCATCTCTTTAAAATTTATTTGAAATGTGGACATTCTCATTGATTTTTGTCTCCACAGTTTGTATTCCAAGGACATTGCATATTTTGGGTTCAAATAGTGTTTTCTTTCCTTTTAATTCTTGCCTTGTGGAATAAGAAAGTTTGGATGGCAAATAAAATGGAACTTTCAGGCATCCCTCTAAATTATAAAAAATAAGATCAATGAACTGAATACATATTCCTTAGATACTTGAGATCTTTTGTAGACTTAGAATTCTTGTATGTTAAGGAAATCTTTAGTATAGGGAGCCTACTTAAGGAGAGGGAAATAATTTTTTCCTTTTTATAATCTTCCTCATCTCCTGTTTCTTCTTCAAACTAGATATGAAAAACATGAAACTTGATTAAACAATCTAATTTCAAAATTATAACATGAACACAAAAAAAGGAAATCTCTATATTTCATGTAAGTGTTTTGAAGACAGATTGGGATCCCGGGCTATCATGATGTGCATTTAACTATAACCCAGTAGTCATTTTCCTTGCCCTTCGTGCTCCATTGGAAGGAGACATAGGGAAGAGTGTCACTTCCTGAGATCTCCACCTTCCACTCCTCTTTGGCACACATTGATCGACAGCCTCTCACATCTCATCTCCCTCCATTTGGTTTATATACACCAGGTGACTGTTTTTTGGGCTACATGAGTGGGTATGTTTGTTTGGTAGAATTGATGAGCCCTGACCTCATAAAAACTGTATTGGAATGATACAAAACACAATCATTTTCAAATCCAGTAATTTTACAGCCAATTAAGACTCTTTAGAGAAAACGTAATGCATTTGATCAAGCTAAAAATTTCAGCGATTCGTATGAGTGCATATCCTTCTTTTGTTTTTATTTTTTCAAGTTTCCATCTTATAAGTCTGGCCCACCAGCCAAGGATACATTTGCAAAGCAAATAATATAGACTTTTACTCTATACTGTTTTTTATTACATGGTTAGTTTAGATATTTTTCCTTTCCCTAGTGTAGCATTTTGATAATTGGTTGCTTCTTTCTGAAATTTAGATTCTAATTCACTCTTTAAATCTAACTAGGAGGAAATTTACGTTAAAATGATAAACATGGTATCTAACATACACTAATGAAATTGTCTTTAAAAAAGATGGCTCGCATGTGTATCTGTTTAACATGTTTCATCAAAACTGTTGCAGTGGTATGTAATTTTAATGTAAAATTGCCCTCTTTGCAGGGAATTGAGCCTGCTGCTGGATCTTTAAATTTTCAGTGTCTGTTGTCATAGCAACCAGAATTGACTCTGGCACCCACTGCGTTCAACATAAATTAATTTAAAGACATAGCATTTGAAACAGTTTAGTCAATGTTAAGTCTGTATCTGGCTCAGCCTCAGATTTCAATGTTGCTTTACATTTTAAATGTTATTAAAATGTGTTCATTTTATATTGATTAGACTTATTTGTAGAATTTAGTGCCTTAAATGTGATTTAAGAAACATGTTGAAAACTAGTTCCTGAATTATTTGTGAGATGCAAGCTTCTAATAATGTAGAGTATTTTCTTTTAAAAACACTGGAATGTTACTGTTTGTCCAGCCCAAATACCCTAGTATTATCTGAATAGATAGGCTTGATGCTACCAAAATAAATCCTTATTTTGCATGCTTTAGTCAAAGATCCCTCAGGCCCTGCACTCTGATAATCTTCTAAGAAGGAAGCTGGCAATCTTCTGCTGCTTTTCATGCCTAATCAGTCCCTATTACCTAGAGGCAGACATGGATTTTCACATTAAATGATTCTAACCAGTTTTAACATATTTTTTCATGTAGGTTTTGGGGCATTTGGTTTTCCAGGTAGACACAGCTAAGAGACCAAAGGAGCAATATATATAATATATGGCTATTTTGGTGAGGTTCAGACCTAGGAAATTTTTAGAGCTGAATCTACTACATTTGTTCAGTAAATATTTTATGTTTCTCAAACTCTTTTATCATAAAATTAAACATATGGAAGTAGACTACACATTGCAATAGATGTGAGAGCTTAAGGAGAGAGAAACTGTATGTATATTAATGATTATATATTAATATAGTAATAATATATTAACATTTTATATTATTTATATATAATGTATACACTACTTGAAAATTTCTAATTTATTACTACAATATATTAATTTTTTTATAGGAAAACATTTCCAAGTTCTAAGTTGTCCAGTAAAAAATATCACACCTCATTTCTGAGGGATGAATTTGTTTTTCATCATGCTATTGAGCTTTATGTCATGCTCTTCTGATCATGGGAAATATTATGGCTACTCTTTAGCAAATAAAACACACACTTAAAAATTTTTTCTCTTTCTTCCAAAAAAAAGTGTGGTTTTCTCTGAAATGGTTTTATTTCTTCTGAACCATCTAATGCTAACTTGAAGTCACTTGAACCATAATCCTTCACTTTTGGATTTAAAATGATAGACTAGCTTGTGGGATTTCAGGAACACTGCTTTCCTATTTCTTCTGAAATTAAAAAGAACCCTGTACATTAAATATTTAGAACTTTAGTCATACACATAAAACTCAGCTGCTACATCAGCCTAAGGTTTGTATGTGTGAGTTGTTTTCCACCTTGCTAGATTGATATAAACTGGAACAAGACATTTAAGGAAAGGCAAGAATCTGTTACAACCCTTGTGTGACTCATCGATGCCCACCAGACAATATTATCAATAAGCCAGTGGAGATAACACATTTGAAATTCACAGCTCTTGAGGGAATTATTTCTGTTAGATACATACGTATATATATATGGAAGTCTGAAAACTTTCCTGTTTGAATTAAATCCCATGAATGCCTGTCTCTAGATGAATGTACCATCAATCGTTACTCTAAATCTTTTTTTGTTGATTAAGTAAAAACTTATCACTAGACTCAACTGAGAACACATTTTTAAAAGAAGAGTGAGAATTCCTTTAATAATAAACACACACTTGGGAATTAAAAACAATTATAACTTAATATTATAATTGACCCATTATCCAGGGCTTGATATGAATGGAATCTAATGCAGTTTATAATGACCCAGAGGATAGGACACCTGGGTGGCTCAGTCAGTTGAGCATCCGACTTCAGTTTCAGCCCATGGTTCGTGGGTTTGAGCCCCACATTGGGCTCTGTGCTGACAGCTCAGAGCCTGGAGCCTGCTTCAGTTTCTGTGTCTTCCCCCTCTCTCTTAGCCCCTCCCCCATTCATGCCCTCTCTCTCTCTCTCTCTCTCTCTCTCTCTCTTTCTCTCTTTCTCTCTCTCAAAAATAAGTAAATGTTAAAAAATACATATATAATGACCCAGAGGAGATAATAATGAATGATGGAAAAAAGAGTCTACTTGGAACTTTCTGGGCTGAGATACTATTTTCTCCAAATTATTCTTATTTCTTCCCTAAGAGGCTTAAATCTGATATGGTGACACAGATTCAGAGACTTGGGAAAACATTAGTCACTTTTATTAAGTATTACTACAAGGTCTGTGACCAGAGCTATGTCCTTCCCTAATCTGAGCATCCACACTGACAAACTCTGTCTGAAATGCAAAGGGCTGCTACACTCATAAGACTATTGAAGTTACCCCAAAATGGATTTACACCTTCAGCTCCATCCATATTGCACAGTCATAAATAAAATAAATTATGGAATAATACTAATATTTTGAAAAGTATTATTGTACTCCTCCCTTTCTGTCCTGGTCAGCTCAAACAGTCCAAATGTCTAGGGAGATATCAAAGTTTGCTGGAAAAGGAATACAAAGACAAAGAATAAATAACTTCTGCTTTGTTAAAACAATAATAAAGGAAAACAATAGCCAGGACAATTGACTTAGACAGGATTTCCCAATTTTTTTTATTCCCTTCCTGCTCTTAATAATTTGCTCTTAAGGTTGTAGGAGTCTGCTTAGAGTATTCTTCTGTAGAAGAGAGAATTCCCTTTTGCCTTTGATAACAGAGCTGGAAGATGGTTCTTAATGATAGAGGGATATGTATATAAAATACAAGAAGGGACCCTTTCCTGTCCTGGAAATTTTGTTAGAGGTTGCAAAGAAACCAAGAAGAAGGATTTGTTCTCTCCAAGTGCAGAGGGTGTGAGATAAGTCACAGAGGACCCATAGGTTTGGGAGTAGAGAGGGGAGGAAGGGAAAGGAATAGGGGAAGGTGTCATGTTATTCATGTGGGAATCTGAAAAGTGGTCACCTGTCTGGTGGAACCTGTACCATTTTGGAAGTTAGGCCACATCAGTGAGATTGGTCAATAGTGGAGAAGGAGGCTGTGAAGCTTAGGATTCCAATGGGGCATTAATGCAGAATTAAGCCAGCAAGTCTATCATAGCAACAGAAGCTGGCTGGGGATGAGCCAATGGACCTAGAGGTTGGAAGAAAAATATTGAGAGTTGTTAGGAATGGGATCTGAGGTGAGGTCCAGTTAACTTCTGTCCTGCCCATGATAGACCTGAGTTTCACTAAATACAAGTTTTAGTTGAGAGTGTCAGAAGAGGTAGGTGCTTTCATGTAGATAAGGATGTCATCCCAGAGACCAGAAAACTTTGTGCCTGAGGACCCTGATCCTTCTCGCCACAAGTTCAACTAATTGTCCCCAGCATACATTAGGCATCACCTTGGGAAAAGAACCTGAGAACAGGGAGAATGTTTGCAAAATGGAACTTTTTTGTCCAAGAAAGAGTAAACATTGCTATTTATAGAAACGACTTAGATTTTCCGATTGGACTGAGTTAAAAACTGAATTGAACTTCTCCCCCTTTCTTTCTATCTGTCTGCCCATTCTAACTCACCTTTATCTACCTAATACTCCAATTAGTATGTGTCCCAAAGTAATGGAGGCTTTGTTCATTATTTTTCCAATCATGCTTCCCTCTGTGCTTTACTATAGATGATTTCTTTGGACTGTCTTCAAGTTCAGTGATCTTTTATTTTATTATATCCAATCTACTATGAATTTCATCCATTGAATTTTTAATTTGGGATTTTTTCCACTTCAAATTTTTATTTAATAATTATCAATTAGTATCTCATAATTCCACATGTGTTCTGAAATTCCCTATCTCTTCACCTTACTATATCCAGTTTTTCTCATAGATTCTGTAACATATTTATTATGGTTATTTGTCTGTTAACTCTACTATCTGGTTTTGTTCTAAAGTGTGGTCCTTCTGGGACGTTAATGGAAACCCTGATGTATTTATGAAGCTGCTATAACTTAACAGGACTCCGGTTCCAAAATCTGACTTCCATATAGTATGAGTATAGTATAGAGAATTCACTGAATTCTCTGCTAACCATTGCCTTCCCCCAGCATCCTACATATCTGAAGTTTGGGAGCCAGTTGAGGATTTGAATGGGGATTATACATAAATGTATACATCGAAAGTGGTTTTTCTCTTCTGTAGCTCTCTCCTTTCCAGAATTTCCCACTCTCAATTTTTAGCCACTCAGGCAGCCCCTAATTCTCTCCTTTGACTCTTCTCTAATAATGTCTTACTTGAGTTCTACCTACCCTGGGCTGTAGACTGGGAAGTGCCATTAGGAGAAAAGCATATAAATGTGGTTCTCAACCAGTGTGTTTTCCTTCTCCCAAAATTGAATATCCTTCAGCTTATGCTTATTTTGTCACTCTGCCTGCCTTCAAACAGGAGTACTTTTCCCCAGATTTTCTAATTTTCCCCAGATTTTCTTTCTAGCAGGAGGGCTAGTCTGAAACAAGCTACTTTACCATTATTTAAAAACCAGAATTCCTAAAGTAGGAATGAGCTGCACTACAGAGCCCAAGGAAGAATTGTAGGAGATAAAGTTGGAAATATAAACAAGAACTTAATCATGCAGGGCTTTGTAGGCCTTGGCAAGGAGGTCAAAACTTGTTCTAAGCATTACATAGGCACTAGATAATTATAAGGAATTATTTAATTTTATCTAAAGATTCAGTGGTAGTTCGATATGAAATATGGTAAATAATAGTATTGGTAGTTCTACATAGATATAGATGGCAAATAATATTGGATAGGGGTTATTAATCACAAAGGATATGTCTAGGGCAGTAATAAGTGACATAACCTACAACTTCAAAGTGGGTAATAATAGTGATGACTTAATTACTAAGCCAAGATGCTCACCAATTGATTTGGAAAATAAAAGACGGATAGTCACAGCTTTCAAAACTGAGATTTTTCTGATAATTAAAGTACATTCATTAATGAGCACTTCCAAGCTACTATTCTAGGTACTAGGAATCCAACAATGAATAGATACATTCTTTAGAGAAACATAAGTCTAAGTAGTTTTAACATTTTATCTCTAACATATTTCAAGTAAACTTACTTTCTCAGTGAGAACCGATAACTGAACTTTCCTTTGGCTTTCTTTGCTAGTTTTCAAATTCTAACTCTATATTATGGGGGAAAAACACACACATAATAGAAAGAACCCTTTGAGACATGGATACATTGTGGTAATAGAACATTCTTTTAATTTGAGCTCCAATTTGATTAAATTAAGTGCCATTTTTATGTTATCAAAGATTTTTTTCTGATATCTTGGACTACTTCACATTTCCTCTGGCAAACTGATGAGCTAGGGTTGTAGTTTATTTGTTAATGTTTTAGTCTCAGTAAGGAGACTGTAAAAATGATTTAAATTAAGAAGAACTCCTGCTGTCAGTTCCAGAATGAAAACCATGTGCCTTCTAAGGAAAATCTCTTAGGTTTCTTTTTGTGTGGATGAGTGTGGGCAGCTCCAAAGCCAGCAGCCAAATAATAAAATGAAAAGGAATATTTACAGACCCATTGCATGCAAATCTGTTCTTTAGGTTTGTGAAGGAGTCCCACTTAACTTTTTTATTTCAGGGCTTTTGGCACAATTCTGAATAAACAGCATACATCCATGTGGGAGCAATGAGGAGGAACTGTAGCATCTGGTATGACTTTAAAAATAACTTCCTACTTATATAACTGAGATTTCACTAAAGATCAATGAGATTTTTCAAGTCTGAGACCTGAGGTTGGATAGCATGAAATAGTTCCTTTGGAAGCTGTTGATTCATGTAGCAGTGCTATTTTGAAAGAAAAACATTCATACCCAACAAGCAGATGTTAACAGACCATGGCCCTAGAGTCGTAACTCTAGGTTACTGAGATCCAAGTTTGTGTTCTCAGCTTCATTTACAATCATTAAGAGCCTTTTACTTTTAATTACTTCTTTATTGATCTCATAGCACACATTTCTTCTAGTCTGTACAAAATGTCAGCTTAAGTGGAACAGGCAGGACTGCGTTCACAATTCACAATCAAGCTAGCCTGCTTAGCTACAACACAGACTGGTGCCCCTGGTTCATTGTTTCTGAATGGCAATGTTATTCATGATGTTGTATGCTTCTGAGATAAAAATCACTTTACTGCTTTAACAGTTAAGCCTTGTGCTGCTTTTGAAATATGATATTGTAGAACTGTCTTTAGTTTTTCAACTCTGGGGAACTGTGGAACGTGTTGAAATCAAAACTTATTTGTGGCCAATCCAAAAAAAAAAAAATCATCACATTATCTTATTAAACTTTTTTGGAGGATGTTTTTCTTCAACAAGAAATATGTCCGTACGTAGAAAGCTCTTCCTGAAGAATTCTGAGCTTTGCCACATTATAGCAAATGTCTTACTATCTCTGATAATTAAGAGTTTTCTAAATATTAGGTCATAGATCCCAGTGTGTAATAATGGATGTTAATCCTAGGTTCTTATGCAAAACGTTTTTTAGGGGCATGAATAGGATTAACAAGTGGGTGCCCTTATTCATTTCTTGACAAATTATAAGCTACTTCCATGGCTTATTTCTCCTGTGTTCCCTTTTCCATTCTCTATTCCCAATGGCATATAAACCTGCTGCCCCTGTGAAATGAATGTGAGGTTCAGGGGAAACTGAATTATTGGAACCTATGTATATTTTAACAAGAAAGGTTAGTAAAGGTCTACCTGCACATACCATCAAAAAGAAGAAAAAGGAGAAGACAACATATTTTGAAGGCTGCAGGGATTCCCATCCCATCTTTATGGTCTCTCATTCTATCAATTGGTCATTAGCAGTTCATTTTGCTCTTATGGTTGTTTTTAATAATTCTTGTCTCTTTTGAGTTCTAGGAAAATAATTTGTGTATCCTAATATTTCTTTGAATTATATAAATTTTAGTCATTCCTCTACCCAAAGAATCAAATTACTGTGCTAATAAAAACAGACTGCATTTACGGAGACCACAGGCTCTATCTACTATCTTGTGTTATAAGAAACACTGCTGCTTTCCTAAAATCAGATTAAATGTAATAAAGAATTTTTTTTTCATGGGAAGGAAATAGACCTTAAAATTTTTAGATATGCATTATCAATGCAGAAAAGAACAGGGCAAAGAATCAAGGAAAACCTTTTGATAAAATACTGACAGGAGTAAACTTTAAAAACTTACACCTCTTTTAGATGTGTATGTATATATAATTATATTTAGATATAAATTCAAATATTTCAATAAAATTCAAGTAATACTGGTTTGCTTTTTGGTCATTTATTATAACCCTAATGTGTGCACAGAACTCTGCTAGAGGAGCACAGAGTTAAATCTGTGGGCCCACCATGTGACATTCAAGCCAGTGCCAAAATTTATGCATTCTCCAAGTGACTAGCTGTGCAAAGTATTTTTTGATTTGGCAGATTCCCTCCAAGTTCTCTTAGAACCTCGATAATAGCTAAATGATGGCATATATCTCTTAGCCATCTATGATGCTGACTCTGAAGTTATTGTAATGCAAACTAACTACTAGGAAAGGACTTGCAATAACCTTGTCATTAAATTACATATGAGAAATGAAATTCTCCATGCTGACCCAATCCCAATCTTTGTACGGCCTTCTCTTTATTAAGTGGATTGACTTCTTGCTCCATCCTTTTAATCATTATCTGCTCTAAAAGCAGCCCTCTCAGCCTTCCAAAGCAATCTTCTACATTCCCAATGTATGTAAGGCCTCCTGGGTTATTTTGAATCTGTTGCTTCCATTTGTGCCTTTATGGAGAGAAGAACTGGAGACACAGTGAATTCCTTTTTTGTACCTTATTGTTTGTATATTTTCTGTTTCTGTTGAAAATTTGCCATCCCATCAAATAAAATGCAATACAGTTTACAAAGACAAACCAAACCCACTATATTCACATTTGGTCATTTTTTTCGGAGTGTTTCTTCCATCCTTCAATTTGTAACAGTGTATTTTGGTTGAGTCAGTGTTGAGACTCATCAATGCTGTTTGTATGTGGTTTGACAAACTTTCTCCAGTACCTATTCCAGAAGTAATTTTTGTTTTTTCTTTGTGCTCTGCACAGGCAAAGTCTTTTTAACTGTCATTGAATTCTTGGGGATGCTATTGGCCACTAGAGAGAAATACTCCTTTGTGTAAAGAAATGATCTGTCAGGGTAGGCTAGACTCATCAGCAAGCCCTTGTAGTGTTCAATCCATCACATCCAGAAGGTTAGCAGGACCTGTATGTATTGGCAAGGAGGGGAAGGCAAAAATGTGAAAGAACTGTGTTATGGGGTCTTGAGTCTTTGTGTTTCTGTGCTAAAAAGAAACTAGGTGAGGAGCACCAGGAATGACTGATATAGTGAAAGGAGATGCTTTCAAGTAGTGCTTTCAAAACTTCAGCAAGCATGAGAATTACCTGGAGAGCTTGTGAAAACAGAATTCTGAGACTCTGATGCTGTGAGTTTAGGGTATGGCCAGAAATTTTGAATTTTAATAAGCTCTCAGTTCATCTGATGCTGTAGGTCTAAGGACCACACTTTGAGCAATTCTGTTCTAAAGCAGTGATTCTTAAATTTTACTGAGCATCAGAATCAACTAAGGTTTTTGTCTTTCTCTGACTGACTTATTTCACTTACTGTAATACTTTCAAACTCCATCCACATCATTGCAAATGGCAAGGTTTCATTCTTTTTTATGACGAATATTCCATTATATATATATATATATATATGTATATGTATATATATATATATGTATATGTATGTATGTATGTATGTATGTATATACACACACCATATCTTCTTTATCCATTCATCAGTCGATGGACATTTGGGCTCTTTCGATAATTGGCTATTGTTGCTCCTAGTAATGCTCCTGTAAATATCGGATGCATGTGTCCCTTTGAATCAGTATTTTTGTATCCTTTGGGTAAATACCTACTAGTTAAATTGCTGGATCATAGGGTAGTTCTCTTTTTTAACTTTTTGAGGGGCCTCCATATTGTTTTCCAGAGTAGCTACACCAGTTTGCATTCCCACCAACAGTGTAAGAGGGTAAGAGTGTTCCTCTTTCTCTGCATCTTTGCCAAAACCTGTTGTTTCCTGTGTTGTTAATTTTAGTCATTCTGGTTTGTGTGAGGTGATATCTCATTGTAGTTTTGATGAATTCATTCACATGTGGAATTTAAGAACAAAACAGGTGAACATAGGAGAAAAAAGAGAGGCAAACCAGGAAACAGACCCTAAACTACAGAGAACAAACTAAGGGTTACTGGAGGGGAGGTGGTAGAGGGGATGGGTTAAATGAGTGATGACTGTTAAAGAGGGCACTTGTGATGAGCAGCGGGCATTGTTTGTAAGTGATGAGTCACTGAATTCTACACCTGAAATTAATATTATACTGTATGTTAACTAACTGGAATTTAAATAAAAACTTGAAGAAAAAAATCAACTAAGGTTTATTAAAATGTATATTGCTGGGTCCTGCCCCCAGGGATTCTGACTCAGTAGCCTGGGTGTCGGCCAAAGAATGTGCATTTCTAACAAGTTCCCTGGTCATGCTGATGCTGCTGGTGCCAGATAACACTTTGAGAACCATTGCTGTAAAGAATGGAGGTTAAGGTGAGTCACCAGCACTGTGTAGGGAGTCCATGGAGTCTATTGGTAGGGGCTATGAGGCATAGCCAATCTGCAGACAGACCGAGGTACTCTAAGCAGCAGCAATGACATTAAGGTTCTAGCAGTCCACAGGATTATTGGAGACCTTTGGAAACGTTGCATTTTGCTCAAACCAAATTTTATTTGAATCTCAAAGAGCAAGATAACTTCACCTGAAACTTGGCTTTAAAAATTTAGAATAGAAAAAATACTGTTCGAGGCATGATTCATTATATGTAAGAAAATCATTACATTCATTATGTGTAAGAAAAGGCATAGGAAGATTAGAGGCTGAGTGAGAAGCTTTCTTTACCAGAGTAGGTGACTAAACTGCTGGGCTGGGGACAAACTCTTACCTCACTTAGGCCTTTATGAGGAAAGGAAAAGAAATAAAGCATTTGGTTGTGACATTTTAATGAGTACTTACAGTTAAAACAACCTAAAAGGACCCTATCTTCCTTATTTTTGAAGTGGAATACTCACCTCTTTTTATCAAAATGTAGAGACTGAAGTATTTTCAGCATCTCAGGAGAGTTATTCTCATAATACTTCAAAGTAAATCTGTTAGTAGTAATCTATTCACACATTTCAGTTCAATCTCAGAAATGAGTGTCCCTAAGGGAACACTGTATTCAAATCCTCCACTGGAATAAAACCTCTCTGTGTGAGAGGGATATTCTCAACAGGAGGCTGGGAATCAATGCATCATGAGAAAGCTTGATTAGAATAACATGGTTGATAGAATTAATGTGATTCTAGTCACGGTAGAATCAAGTGCCACACATCCTCCTGATATTCTCTTGTGGCTTCTTAGGTGAGTCTCTCTTCCTCCCCAACTCCCTTTCCTCCCATGCTGAAAATTCTAGTCAACCTTGTGGATGAAAATATATGGGTTTCCTTAGGGATGCTGGGGAAGAGAAAAGGTAATTAAACACTGGATTTGAGCCTGGTGTATTAAGATTACAGTCACAGATTTTATCCACTGAGGGTTTTTATGAAGTCAGACTCTATCTTTCCCTTAGGCCATGTTTTTCCTCTTGTGGGAATCTTGGGGAGACTGAAATGGTTGAGCACAAATTGTTACTCCTTGCTGGAAATAACTCAAATTGCATATATGCTTTATCAACTACAAGCAAATTAGGTCACCTTCCTATACATGAAGAAAACACTTACCTTCATCAGTAGCTTATAGAAGAAGACAATCACAACTGACCTTATCTGTGAAAATCCTTTAGGATATAGAAAAGACATGCCAACGGTAGCTGAAATATGTTTACTTGAAGTCAAAATTTCTTTCCCAAATGTGGGCCTCTTCCTGCTAAGTCAGGATTTGGAGTTTGGGAAAATAGAGAGCTAATATCCTGCTTCTCAAACCATGCCCAGAGATGGTCACTTGAATCAAGTACATCACTATTAAAGTGATGGCAGTCCTACCTTTTGGTTCATTATTCTTTTGGAAGATAGTGAATTTGAAAAACATCACACTGAACTTCTTTTTAATGATCAAAAATGAAGAAGATAAATTTAGATAAATATCAAGCATTAGTCAGTGAAAAGAAGATAGAGCAGTACCGAATAAAAGCGATATGATTTGCATTGAAAACACAGTTCAGCTCAACTCAACAAATACAGTGAATGTATATTACATTCCAGGTACTGGTGCTACAAAAATGAATAAAACATTGTTTTCAGTTAAAAATTCAGTTAAAAATTCTGTTTTCAGTTAATCCCAGTTAAGGGGCTGAGGGAACTGATATAAACAAATAAAATATGCAGAAACAAGAGGTTGAATGTAGTAGCAGATAATGGATGTAGACATTGAAGCTAGATAGGCTTTGATTATTTACAGTCCCAGGTCTTGCTTTAATTTTGTGACTTTAAATAAACTCTTTTACTTTTCCTAAAAAATCTTTGTTTTATCATCTCTGGAGCAAAATAGGCATTCAATAAATGGGAACTAATAATTAGAACTATGTATTGGTACAGAGGTAATATAGCAGAGAGAATGATTTTGAGGGTCTGACCACAAATGGCTTCAATGTGGAGACTGCACTCCAAAATGTTTTGATACATGAATAGGAATTTTCCGGGTAGATAATATTTGTCAGTGGACTTGAGATAGAGGAGATAATACTTCCAAAAGCATATGAGGTGGGAACTGCAGAATAAGTTTAATATCAATATTAAACTTAATTTTATCAGTTAAATGAATGCTGTTGCATTCACTATTTATAGAAAGCAACTAGAGATGGAACCAGAGAGGAGACAGAGGCCAGTTCTTCCTCACAGCCTGGGCTCTGATAAGAAGTTTGATGACTTGATCCTTTAGGTCAGAGATTGAAGATGTGCTTTTCTGTAATTTTTTTTTTTCTGTTTCAGTTTTGTATTTTTTGATTATGTCACTCAACATTTAAATATAGAGATATTTCACTAAAAACCTCAGCTTTTTTCCGACTTATCTTGGAAATTTACCACGAGGACTCTGCATTTGCTCATTACAACAGCTGGTTGTAGCTGAGCGGAGGCTGCCCCCCTCAAGGGGGCATATTCAGTCTTAATGAGAAATGAGGAAACTTGGAGATTTTAAGTAGCTTGGTCATGTGGCAGGATATGTCATAGAACTGTCCTTGTTCTGCAGTTGAGGTAGAGGAGACTAGCACTTGAGAAGGTGTGACTGAACATCACACCTTCCAGGGCTAGGTTAATGGAAGAAGAACTTATAATGCTATTCAGCTTGGTAGGAAGATGTTTCTTTTTTTTTTTAAAGCAAAATGAGGATAAACATTACTCTAGGAGAGGGGATATGAATGCCCTGTATAGACTTGGTGACTATTATGGACTAGAGAATAACCCTTGTAGGAGAAGATCTCTGATTTTTTTTTAAGAGATACCTCTTAAGAAAAACAAAACAAAAATAAAATTAAGGTGCAATGTAAAATAGTCGCTCCCAAAGTCCTCTCTCACCTCTTCTCCTCAAAACTGGAAACTCCCCTTCTCCCCTTAACCAGCAGTAGAAATGAATAGAGAGAGAATGTCTAGGACTGATGCACAACTCACAACCAGCAACCCTCATCATACAACTTGGAGACCATAAAGATTTCCAAGACCTAAAAAGAGACCAGAAGCCTGATAACTGTTGGGTAAAAGTCCACTATCTAAGAAGGGAGGGGGAAGTAGTAAAAACTCCAAGCACAGAGGAGTCAAGAAGAGGACAGCACAATGAAGAAAGAGGAAGGAGTCCATGAGGAGTCACTCTGCCATTGGAGGGAACATCCACGTGGAGACATGCTGAAGGTCTAGGAAGGGACCTTCAAGGATGGTAATTCAATAAACTAGGGATACAAAGCTATCCCATGTCCACCCTGGCCCCACCTTCCCACTCGACACAATTTGCATTTTTATCCTCTGAAACTTAAGTAAAGACCTGTCTAGATCCTTGCTGTGCCATGGATTTAGGTTCACCGGTAACAAGGTATTGAAAATACTATCCTCTTCTGTCGCCCTCCCCTCTCCACCCCTCCCCCACCCCTACCATCCGGGAATGGCAGGCATCTACAACTTTCCTATGAGAAATTGGGCAGCAAAAGGAAGCCCTTGTGGATGTCATTCAACTAGAGAAGGAGGCAGAGTGCTTCCCTGACCATCTTTCCTTCTCCCCAGAGGAGCACTATGCACTATTTGCACTGTGGGCTGAAGATTAAGTGCCCAGGTTATAGATAGATAGATAATCACTGGCTGCAGAGTACAGAGTTAATTGGGATATGCATGTATAAGATTAGGGATGGAGGTGGAGAGCATCAGTTAAAAGATTTTTGAAGTAGTTTTGATGAAGGACCTTAAGGCAAGTTGAAGGCCAAGCATAAGCTAGCAAACCGTTCCCCCTCTCTCCCCACCCAGGTAGAAAATGTGTGATATTCCTCAGGCACTCCTGGCTGCCAAAGAACAAAGGAAAGGTAAGAAAACAAATGGTTCATTGATAGAGATCACAGTCGTGCAGGACATGAGTCTCCATCAGTTTACAAATATCTTAGTAAATTATAAGAAAAAGGCAATGTTATCAATAGCCTAATCTCCAGAAACTTATTAGGGGCCCCAGAAAACTGAGTCTATATCACCTTTCCCTCCATAGTGATGTGGGGAACAAAGCAAAAAGGAAATGGCAGGTAAAGTTAAATTTCCTTATAACCTGCCCACTGACAAATACAGGGTATGACATTTCTCCAGGAACTCCCTACTGTCATAATGTTAATGCCTTACTAGAGGGAAAACAACCTTAGTTTGACAATAGCAAGGCCTCAGGTATCTTAGGAATCCTCTTTAGCATATAAAAGTCCTTCTGGAGGCCTCCCTTTTGACTTTATCTCCCCCAAATCCACAGTATGTAACCTATCATTCTTCACAATCCCAGTGCAGCCCTTTCTGCCCACGGGTCCTTTCTTCGTGCTTTAATAAAATCACTGTTTTGCACCAAAGATGTCTTCAAGAATTTTTTCTTGGCCATCAGCTCCAAACCCCCTCACCACTCCAAAACCTCATTGATTTGAAGAAAGAGGAGGGCCTGAACTAAAGCTTGAGCGAATGGATAGAGAGGAGATGGCTTTATTATATTTCATGTCTTTAGGGTTTTCATATTCTTCTTGCCTCACCTGGACTGGATTGCCTTCACTCCTGTAACCATTCAAACTCAATAGTACCTTCATAGTGAAGACTTCCATAAGATTCAAATATTTATTCTTTTCTGTATACTTGTTTCTTATAAATAACTTAATTTTAACAAGGAGGTATTTGAAACCCTGACTGCTTACCAGAATTTAAGTATTTAAGTTTCTTTTTTTAAAGTCTTTCTTTCTTTCCTTCTTTCTTTCTTTCTTTTTCTTTCTTTCTCTTTCTTTCTTTCTTTCTTTCTTTCTTTCTTTCTTTCTTTCTTTCTTTCTTTCTTTCTTTCTCTTTCTTTCCCTTTCTTTCTTTCTTTCTTTCTTTCTTTCTTTCTTTCTTTCTTTCTTTCTTTCTTTCTTTCTTTCTTTCTTTCTTTCTTTCTTTCTTTCTTTCTTCTTTTCTTTCTTTCTTTCGAGAGTGAGCTAGGGAGGGAAGAAACAGAGGGAGAAAGAATCCCAAGCAGGCTCTACATCATTAGTATGGAGCCCCATGTGGGGCTCAAACTCATGAGCAAACCGTGAGATCATAACCTGAGCTGAAACGTTAGAGTTGGGTGTTTAACCAACTGAGCCACTCAGCCTCCCCCGAATTCAAGTTTCTTAAATCTAGGGCACAGCATCTTGGAGAACTGTTATCACCCACATCAATGTGACATAGTTATTAGGACTAAGAACAGAGACCATTTGTGTCAACATGAGTTAGTATTTTGTTCCAAGAAACATTTGGCCAAAAAAGATAAGACTGTAAACTAATAAATAGTTTCACTATTTATGTCAGGTAAATCCTGCAAATCAGTTTATCTGAGACAACAGTCTGCTCATCTAGGCAAACAACTCACTTATCAAATAGCAGGACCCTAATCTTGCTATGATAACCAATTGTAAACCCTTATGTAATGACCACTGCTCAGTCTCAATAGGTTTTTGCAAGACCCTTTCAAGGGTCTTTGAAAGACCCTTCCTAAACCACTTCTGCCTAGATCCCCAACTATGAAAATTCTCTCCTCTGTGACATTGCTAAGACTCTGTCAAGGTGATGTTGTCCCTTACAATAGAATGGGACGTTGTCTGGTGGTGACATTTTGGGGTATTAAATGTCTTTCAGTCTTAATCCTGCCTAGACTAGCACACAGTGATGCTTAATATTTGTAGAAAGAGGCATTTAAAGAAAATCAACATGACACAGTGCTTTCATTGAATGGGGACAGATGAATAAAGAGTCAGGGATGCTTCCGAAGTACTAAGTGTTAACTTGTGCCATCACTTAAGATGGCAAAAACATAAGAGCCGATTTTCAGTGAGAAGATAGTAATTTAAATTCTAGACATATTGAGTTTGAGATTTCTGTGATGTGAAAATAGAGATGTCCAATTCCATGCTTGATGATGGAAGGACCCAGTTATAAGATTTGTCAGGGAGGTTGAGCACTTGTTTTCTTAATCAGTGGTTTTCAGACTATGGTCTTTAGACATGCAGCATCAGCATCACCTGGGAAGTTATTTGGAAATGCAAATTTTTGGGCCTCATTACAAACCCACTGGATTGAAAACTCACTGGGTGGGGTTCAGCTATTTGTGTTTTAATGAGCTTTCCAGGTGATCTGATGCACCAAAAAGTTTGAGAACTATCGCCTTAGAGATTAATCATGACTATCAAGGTCCAAGACAAAATATTACCCAAACTTGTGGTAATATACCTGCTAAGGCATGCTTATCCTGTGTTCTTTGCAGGGGCAGGTCCTCTGTAACATGGTGGCCTGAGAGGCTGTATAGCAAAGCAGTTAAACCTTGTACTTGTAGTATTTGAAGCTGGCTATACCATTTTCTACCTGTGTATCTGAAGGAGTCAATTGCTCGGCCTTTGTAAACCTAGTTTCCTCATTTGCAAAATGGGAATACTAAAAGTGACTACCTCATTGAGTTCTTGCGATGATTAAGTGAATTAATATATGTAAAGTGCTTATATCTGTAATTAGTTTGCTGCTTTAAAATTTTTCATCTCTTTACAGTCACTGCCCTTTTGTTTGCCTAGCTAAATATTTCCTGTATTTACAAGTCTACCTGTCTATGTTCCTACTGGTTAGCTGTAACATTAGTTATCTTACGTTGCCTGGCCCACAGGAGGTATTCAATAAATATATTAATTGAGTGAATGAACACTCCTGGCCTCATTTCCTTATTTCTTCTCTGAGTTTTATAACTTTTGTTTCAGTACCTCTTGTTTTGGCAATAAATTATACATTGTTATATTTATGCCTTGTTTCCTACTTGTATGATAAGTTCCTAGAAGGGGAGTGTTATGCCATACTTATCCACCTACACAGCACCTGGTACGGTGTTGACAGTATAAATGGAATTCAATATCAATCTGTGAAAAACAAAAAAAATTAATGTTTTTTCATCTGAAATCCGTTTACCCTGCTAAATTTTTGCCATTTCTTATCCCCACCCCTGCAATGACAACAATCTCAAAATCCTAAATCTTGACTGCCACTTTCTCTCAAGAGTCACAAGATGAAAAGCACAGGGTTTCTTTTATTATTTCTGGTGTCATTCAGTAAGATGGCTTTTATTATTTTGAGCCTTCTTGTCAGCCTCATAAATTCAGCTTAATATTTTTAAAATTATTTCTTGAGTCAAAGTTAGGGTATTGTTAATGACCTGTTACTTTTAACCAGAATAATGGTGTGCTATCTCTATCTCTCTAGAAATACACCTTTAAGGATAAGATTTATGCTACTTATCCTTTATGCAGCCTTATTTTTACCAGCAGTTTCCTTCAGCTTTTCTTTAGCCTTTCCATAAGCTCACTGCTTTATGTAGTGCTGAAATTCCGCTAGCATAGAGGGTTGAAAATATCTCTTATGTAGTTAAGCTCCTTTAAGTATATAGAAAATTAGTGTAATGTATGTATTGAAAAAAGGCAAACTTTGGAGCCAGATAGATCTGAGATAAACATTTTAGCTCTGTTATAATTTTTTTGTATGGCCTTCAGTAAGATACTCAACATGTCTGTGTCTATTAACTCATGTATAAGTAGGGATGTATATATTCACCTTATGGTGTTATGTAAGGCAATTCAGTAAGACAAGTTATGTATTGTACCTAGCACATGGAAGATTTCAATAAATGGTGGATATTATTACAAAACAAAAGGAGAGAGCAAAACACTGTAAATCTCTGAAACAGAGCCCAGTCTAGAGTCTGCATGGTGTCATTTTCTATAAAATATGATCTCTGGTATTGTGAAAATTATTTCTATTCTAAAATTCTATTTAAATTCTGTCCAAGAATGGCCCCATCAAATCTCAAATCACTTTACTTTTGATAATCTTCAAATAAGATCTTCTAATTAGTTATATAGCTGAAGGGTCTTCCCATACAGTGAGAACCTGTTATACTTCTACCCGAGAAACTCCATTCACTGGTCACCTGTGATTCAGTGACTGGGGAATTTTCCTAACCCTTAGGCAAAGGCTGCTACAGGTAACTGGTTATTCACTAAACTCATCTTAGTACCTCCTCTGGCAAACTTTGAGTGTCCTTCCTCTAGGGTCTGTCAGGGTCTCTCTGCAAGGGTTTTTTGAATTTTTTCATAGAGCTCTAGTAGGATCAGTAAGAAACTGGAAATCCAGTGATGACTTTTTTTCTAATTCAGAAGGACATGTGTATTCAGGGGGAAAACAAAAGCTTTTCTAGGTAGGCAAGATCTAGGTAGTCCTGGATGGCTGAAGGAGTTCTGAAGGGTTATTTGGAGATAAGAATATAGTGAAATATAAATATAGTGAAATGTTATGTGGTTTGTAAGGATATATATATATATATATATATATATATATATATATATCTTGCAAGTTACCTGAAATAAAACTGCTGATTAATATTCTGAATCCAGCTGTACCACTGACTCACACATGAGATTGCTGCTACCATTTCTGTCCTCCTCCATCATCTCCTGCAGGGCCCAGAGCCCCCTGGGGAACAGCCAAGGGGGAGATGGCATTCTTGGATAACTTGTGGTTCAGAAGTGGAGGCAGAGAAGAGCTAGGGCCAGTTTACAGCAGTCACTTCAGAAAGACTCCTATCCAGCCAAAGGGCAAACTTGGCTCTAGACCTTCTTCACATTTCTTCCTCGTATTGCCAAATGGGGTTCACTTACACTAATAGGCTTTCTCTATTTTAAAGGGCAAACTCTCCCAAATTACTGTCTTGTTGTCTACATTATGAAAATCACAAATGCAGGACAGATTGAATAGAAGAGTAAACCATCTATATCTATAAATTATGGTTAAGTTGATGGAATTATAGCTCCACATACTTTGTGCTGTAATTACTGTTCTCTATTCTTCTCCTCAGGAGAAAAGTAAAGGAGTGGTTTTTATTCTTGTGCAAACACGGTTCCCAATCCTTTCACTTAGGACTATAAAAAAATATGTGTGGAGTCAGAATAGTCAGAACGTTCAATTCAAAACTATTCAAATTTGTGTTTGATTTATGAAGCTCCTTCTGGTATGTGTGCTTCCTAGTCATTTCAGGGCTCTTTCCCTGTCATGGTGTCCATCTTTTGTTTCATCAACTCTTTTAATATCTTGCAAAATTAGCCTACATTTACTTCTACTTCCTGTTTTCCACTGACTTTTTGAATTTTTGTAATACAAATTTTGCTCCCACCATTTTACTAGTAGACTTCTCAAAGCAATAATGTCTCCTCCTATTAGTACAATTTGAAGGTCTCTGTTCTCACTCATTCAATTTTACTGCAGAATCGAATCATCTTCTCATATCTTTGATTCAGTGGGTTTTCTCCCATCTCTTAGAATACCTCATGTACTCATTTCTCTTCTAATGACCATATTCAAAAGTAAGAATTCCTTTAAGATTTTTCACAGCTTAAACCAGTGATTTCCAGCTTTGGCTGTACATTAGAATCACCTGGGAAAGTTTTAAATACTAATGATCGGTCCCACTCCCAGAGATTCTGATTTTAATTGTTCTGGAGTATAGCTTGAGTACTGGGAGTTTTTATTAATAGCTCCCCAGGTAATTCTAACATTCCACTAAGATTGAGAACTGACTTAAACTATAACTCAGATTTTAGGGGGATACTATTATTTTCTTGGACGTTCAAAAAAATTGTCCCAAGCACCCATCCCATGGGAAGGCCCAGATTCTTTTTTAAGCTAATTGTGAATTCTGAGGGCTAATTTTGTCACGGTCTCTTCTAGTTCCAAGTTCCTAACCTTCTGAACATTTGGCATCATTTGCATCTCACCTGCTAAAGCACTTGGTCCTCTTACCTTGGCTCCATATAAGTCACAGTGTAGAACTTGAGCCCTTTCCTTGCTATTTCCTTGAGCCACACACTGAAGACAGGTTTATGATGTCCAGTTTTACTGAAGATTTGGGTCAATAGAAGGGTTTTGGGTCAATGTATTTTTTTTTTTGATGTTTGTCTGTTACTTTATTTATTTATTTTTTAAGTTTATTTGTTTTGAGAGAGCCAGAGACAGCATGGGAGTGGAGGAGCAGACAAAGGGAGAGAGAGAATCACAAGCAGACTTTGCACTGTCAGCCCAGAACCCGAATGCAGGACTCGAACTCATGAAACATGACATCATAACCTCAGCCAAAATCAATAGTTGGACATTTAACTGACTGAGCCACCCAGGCACCCCATAAATGCTTATTTTTGAGAAGAAGAGTGGGGCAGAGGATACAAAGTGGGCTCTGCGCTGACAGCAGCAAGTCCGGTGTGGGGCTTTGAACTCAAGAACCATGAGATCATGACCTGAGTGGAAGTCAGATGCTCAACCGATTGAGCCAACAGTTGCCCCAATGTAAAGGTTTTATATTAAAACAAGTTGATGAGGGCAATGTCTACACAGAATCCAACTTCTGGCCACACACCTGAGCCTGCTCTTGCCTTGAAACCCTTCTCACACCTTAATTATTCTCATATTATTCTAAGTAATTTAGATTTCCATCCCTTTGGCACCTCTTAGCAGCAGTCTTTTCTTACCACTGCCTTAAAATGGAATAGAATAGTATGTAGATTAATTTTATCCTCTGGTATAAATTATTTCTCCTCATGCCTCTTTCCTTACCAATACTGTCCTTAGAAGACAGAAGTCCCTACATTCAATTCTGGTTTTAAACAACATGTTTTTCACCCTACACAATGTCTTCAGTCATCAGCTACCGTGATAGGCAGAATCCAAAAATGTACCCTCAAGATTACCATCCACTGGTTATTCAATAAAACACTTATCTAGGTACCACTGTGAAGGACTTTTCCAAATGTAATTAGTGTTATGGACCCTAAAATAGGAAGATTATACTGGATTATCCAAGGGGGCCCAATCTAATCACATGAGCTCTGAAAAGCAGAGGTCAATAGAATAGAAAGACCTACC
This sequence comes from Neofelis nebulosa, assembly GCF_028018385.1. Taxonomy (NCBI): domain Eukaryota; kingdom Metazoa; phylum Chordata; class Mammalia; order Carnivora; family Felidae; genus Neofelis; species Neofelis nebulosa. Next base: position 76,689,290 of record NC_080782.1, read on the forward strand.
GAAGACCCAAGGATATGAAGGATCTTGATGTGTGATGAAGATATTTCAATCAATGACATCCTGTACTTCTAGCCTAAGTTATATAGTAAATGTATGATTTGCTCACTCCCTATGGCCCAAATATATAGCAACAATAGAATATAAAATAAAGGAGGGAAAGAGCCCATTTGAAAAACAAAATAGTTATCTCTATGAACCAAGAAAGTAATAGAAGTGAACACGGCTGAATCTCCAGCTCATTGCTCTATGAGTTATTTATGCCTGAGATTTGCCTGAGCTCTCCCAGGATAAAGGGTGGGGGAAGGGAAGTCAGAAGTCAGAGGTGGGGGTAGGACTGCCTCCTTTATAAGAGGAAGGTTAAAAAAAAAAAAAAAAAAGACACACTCTCCCTGACCTTAATTTACGCTTTGAGAAAGTTCTGGGATTGGTGAGGCAGAAGGTAACAGATACAACCATGGAACAAGTAACTGAGCCAAGGTATCCTTTGTTCTGTGACCAAATCTACAAAACCTATAATATCTCCATAAATAAGACCCCAAATCACTATGATAAGACTCTGGTCTGGGGTTTTGGAGGGCTGCATGAAGCAACTATGAAATCAGTAGATTGACAGGGATATGGTGGGGAAGAGGCATTAAAAAATGAAAAGATCAGGGGCGCCTGGGTGGCGCAGTCGGTTAAGCGTCCGACTTCAGCCAGGTCACGATCTCGCGGTCCGTGAGTTCGAGCCCCGCGTCGGGCTCTGGGCTGATGGCTCGGAGCCTGGAGCCTGTTTCCGATTCTGTGTCTCCCTCTCTCTCTGCCCCTCCCCCGTTCATGCTCTGTCTCTCTCTGTCCCAAAAATAAATAAAAAAACGTTGAAAAAAAAAAAAATGAAAAGATCAAAAGCCACATACAAAGTATTTGTAATCTGCCCATCCCCCCTCCAAATAGTCATGAAGAAATCTAATTCCAGAGCAGACAGACAACAAAATCGATGGTCAAAACAGGAATTTACTCCAATGAAAAAGACTTAAAATAAGTGTGCTTATGATGTTTCAAAGACATTAATGAGGTGTGATTTCCATTTTATTTTATTTATTTTTATTTTTTAATGTTTACTTTTGAGAGAGGGAGAGAAAGTGCATGTGGGGGAGGAGCAGAGAGAGAGGGAGGATATGCCCTAACAGCGCAGGGCCCAATGCAGGGCTTGAACTTAGGAACCTTGAGATCATGCCCTGAGCTAAAATCAACAGTCAGACCCTTAACCAACTAAGCCATCCAGGTGCTCCTGTGGTTTCTGTTTTAAAAAGGCAAAAATTATTAACACCAGACAAAAACAAAATAAAATATGTGGATATGAAACAAAATTGATTATAAATTTTAGAAATTGAAATATAGTCATTGAAATAGAAAAAATAATAATTTCAGTTATATATTACCATGTTAGAAACCGTGCCAAAACTTAGTGGTTTAAATCAACAACCTTCTCATCATTCTGGGTCAGTACCTTGGGGAGTATTTAATTAGCAGCATTGGCAGGGGTGACTTGGCTATAGTCAGCTGGGCTGGAAGGCTCCAGAAGTCTTCATTCACAAGCCTCAGGGGTTTACCATGTGGCTCTTTTCTTTCCACATGGTGTCTTATTCATTATTGTGGGCCATGCTTCATTAAAGTATAGTGGCTATTTTCTTGAGAGAGCATAAAAGCAGAAATGGCTGGCCCTTTAAAGAATTGGAACCGGCAAAGTGTCACTTCTGCTACTGTTTATTAGCCAAACAAGTCATACGACTGACCCAGATTAATGGGGAAGGGACACAGACTCAGTCTCTTCCTTTCAAGAGTAGCAACGTCTCACTGTAAAAAGCACATGGGATGGGAGATAGTGTGTGGTCATCTCTGGAAACAAATCTACCACAATAGTAGACAGAATAAATTTTATAGAAAAACACCCAGCACCTGGGTGGCTGAGTTGGTTAAGCATCCAACTCTTGGTTTCAACTCAGGTCATGATCTCAGAGTCTGTAAGTTCAAGCCCCCACGTTGGGCTCTGTGCTGACAGTGGAGACCCTGTTTGGGATTATCTCTCCCTCTCTCTCTGCCCCTCCCCTGCTTGCACATGCATGCACACACTTTCAAAATAAATAAACTTAAAAAAAAGAAAAGAATAACAGTGAATTGGAAGATGGTATTGAGGAACTAACCAGAAAACAGCATGAGGAAAAGATACAAACAAAATTAAAGGGCTGTTAGGAAATAGATTGATAGGTAGAATTGGGTGAAGGACAAAGATGCAGTCTTTAGTGGATGGCTGCTGAAGATTTTTCTAAAACTGAAGAAATAATGAGTCCTAAGATCAAAGTAACTTTGGATAACATGTAACACAATGATCTATACCTAGAAATACTCTAATAAAATAGCAAATGTCAAAGTAAAAAAAAAATTATTTAAAGCTATTGGAGAGTTACTCTACAATGGAATGAGAATGAAATTTAGACCAGTACATACCAGAAGGAAATGCAATATTGTCAATGTATAGAGAATATAATCTTTAATCTAGAACTTGTATCTAAGCTATAAATCAAGATCTTTGGCAAATATGACATCTTCAGTCATAGTAAGCCCTAGAGAGTTTATAATCTACAGATTCCAGTTAACTTTTCAAGACAAATCAATCAACTGAAAGATAGGGATACAATAAACAATGTCAAACACAGAAATTAATAATGTAAAGTTAAAAAAGACAACACAACAGTTTTGTTTTGAAAGGTATTGATCCTAAAATTTTAAACAAAATAATAAGATGAGGGTGTTTGATGTAAAAAACTGCCAAGATTCTTGTTATTGTCAGGAGGAGTATAAAAATTGTGGAATAATTATAGGCTATTTAAGAACAATTATAACTAATTACTCGTGTTCAAATTTAAGATTGAGACATAAGATTAAAAACTAGCAGAAGTTTGTGTTGAAAATATAGAATACTTTATCAAATCATCCAAAGACAAAGTATTGAAAAGAACAGAAAGGTAACAGAGAATATAAAATAAAAATGTCAGAAATAAGTCCAAATATGTCTGAAATCACAAATATATATATGGATTAAACTCCTCTATTAAAGAAAGATGGTCAGATTAGTTTTTTAATCATTGAGTTATATGCTACTTTACAAATAGAAAGCTATATAGCACTATGGAAAATATAGTTTAAAGCAAAAAGCATGAATAGAAATAGTGACACTATAAAATAATACGATGAATAGCCCATCAAGAAGACCTAATAATCATAATTGTTTTTTTTTTTTCATTCACAACATAGTCTCAATATATATAAAATCCAAGTTGACAGAATTAGAAAGACAGTTGGATAGGTCCAAAATTATAGTAAGAGATTCAAAGGTATTGTATCATAAGTGAGTTACTTCTGCTTTAACAGACCAAAAATTAATAATGAGGTATAGCAGAACTTTTGGGTGCTCCATGGGCCACAGGTGTACTAAGATATTGTCTTTCTCACCCTTGTGATTGCTGGTTGGGCCTGAGGTACCTGAGACATCCCTCCACCCTCGGCAGTTGTAAGATGCCTAAAACATTTATAAAATGAATCATGTACCAGCTCAAAATTGTGACCAAAGACTAAACACACATACATGCACACACACACAACATCAAAAAAAAAAACCTCATAATACCTAGCACAGGGAATAGGGCCAGAAATTATTGTATTCACACACAGATTCAAGCTGCTTAAACTGGTATAAGCTCTATGCACTATATTTTGGTAATGCTTTTAAAAATCCCAATGTTGGGGCACCTGGATGGCTCAGTTGGTTACGCATTGAACTCATGGTTTCAGGTCAGGTCATGATCTCATGGTTTGTGAGTTCAAGCCCTGGGCTGGACTCTGTTCTGACAATGCAGAGCCTGCTTGGGATATTCTCTCTCTCTCTCTCTCTCTCTCTCTCTCTCTCTCTCTCTCTCTTTCTCTCTCTCTCTCCTTCTCTCTGCCCCTCCCCTGCACATGCTCTCTCTCAAAATAAATCAACAAACTTAAAAAAAAATCCCAATGTTTATAGCAGCACTATCAACAATAGCCAAATTATGGAGAGACCCCAAATGTCCATTGACTGAAGAATGGATAAAGAAGATGTGGTATATACATACAATGTAGTATTACTTAGCGATAAAAAAGAATGAAATCTCAGGGCACCTGGGTGGCTCAGTTGGTTGAGCATGTGACTTTGGGTCAGGTCATAATCTCATGGTTTGTGGGTTCGAGCCCTGTATCAGGCTCGCTGCTGTCAGTGCAAAGCCTGTTTGAGATTCTCTCTTTCTGCCTCTCACTCTCACACACACACTTGCTTACTCTCTCTCAAAAATAAAATAAACATTTAAAAGAAAAAGAATGAAATCTTGTCATTTGCAACAACATGGATGGAACTAGAATGTATTATGCTAAGTGAAATAGAGAAAGACAAATATCATATGTGGAATTTAGAAACAAAGCAGATGAACATAAGGGAAAGGAAAGAAAAGTAAGATAGAAAGAGATAGGGAGGCTCCATAAGAGACTCTTAAATACAGACAACAAACTGAGGGTTGCTGGAGGGGTTTTAGATGGGGGGATGGGCATTAAGGACAATACTTGTTGGGATGAGCAGTGGGTGTTATATGTAAGTGATGAATCACTAAATTCTACTCCTGAAACCATTATTACACTATATGTTAACTAACTTGGATTAAAAAAAAAGAAATGATTTAAAAAAAAATCCTTGGGGACACCTGGGTGGTTAAGTTGATTAAGGGTCTGACTTTTGATTTCTGGTCACATCATGATCTCACAGTTTGTGGGTTCAAACCCCGCATCAGCCCCCGTACTGACAGCATGGAGCCTGCTTGGGATTCTCTCTCTCTGCCCCTCCCTGGCTTGCAATCTCTCTTTCAAGAATAAATAAATAAACTTTAAAAATCCTTGGAGTTTTACATATATTTTGATTCAGCAATAACAGTTATAGAAAGTTTCGTAAAGAATATAGTTGCAAATGGGCAAGTGTACATGCCTAAGGACATTCATCATGGTGTTATATGTAACATGGAATAATCTAAAATAACCTGAATGTCCAAATGTATGGAATTTGTTGAAATATACATGCAATAATATGATAGATAATATGTGGTATTGAAAGAGACATAGAATTTAACCAGAAATGGGATTTGTAACACAGCTTCCCTAACCTGAACCTGTGGAGACATTGCTAAATAGACTGAAGCATTTCTTCTCACTTAGAACATGGTATCATAATCCTTTTAACATCAAGCTGTAAGCAGCTATAATCAAGATCAGAAATAAAAGGAACATGAAACTTATGAACCATACCTAAGATTAAAGGAATAGCTAATGACATAGAAAAATGTTCATTATGTATTGTCAAGGGAAAAAGTAGATTACCAAGGAGTATACACTGATGATCACATCTTCTTCAAAGAGTATTCATGTTTCCATATACATAGATAAAAATGTTGAATTTTAGAAGTAATTATTTTTAGGTGATAGGATCGCATGTGATTTTTGTTGCCATTTATTTTCCATATTGAGGATGTATTACTTTTGAAGAAAAAAACATAAAAAAGATTTTTACTCATTCTTTAAGCCCTAGCATCTAAAAGTCCTTTCTCATATTGAGTCAGTTTCTCCCTCGGCTCCCTTAGGTATCTGAGCCCCTTTCATTGTACTTATCAGAGTTTTGACCTTTGTTAAAGTAATCTGTGTGTGTGCATCTTTCTCCTCATCTAGATTAGAGACGCTGGAATGTAGTGACTCTTATTATGCAACACAAGTGGATTGTTTTTTGTTTTGTTTTGTTTTGTTTTGTTTGAGAGAGGGCACGAGTGAGGAGCAGAGAAAAAGAGAGAGAGAGAGAGAGAGAGAGAGAGAGAGAGAGAGAAGTGGGGCTCACTTGAAACAGTGCTTGAGCTCACCTCATGCAGGGCTCGAGTTCAGGAACCATGAGATCATGACCTGAGCTGGTCAGACATTTAACGATTGAGCCACCCAGGTGCCCTGTATTGCGCTTAATAGGTGCTAGGACACATTTTGTTGAACTGAATTGACTGAGTCAGATAACATTAATTCCACACATTGTATGTTCAAATAGAGGCAGTAATTGAAAACTCTCATTTCAAGTTACTGTGGAACCTTGAGAGGAAAGAAACTGGCTTGCCAGGTTCAGAGAACTTCTTGAGTCCCCTTGCAGAACTTTCCCATACAACATTTTCATTTTGTGCAGGCAAAGGCAGATATTTTAGTTCTACTTTGTGGAACTTGGTAGGATGGATATTTAGGCAATACTTTTCCAGTTTTCTGTCTATAGCTGAGAAAGAGTTCACCTTCTTAGAGGTTCTTGAAGACAGTAAAGGAAGACTGTTTTCACCTCTGAACCCTGAAGGCTGTGATGTGTTATTGTTACAAAGGTTGAGCTGGAATAATTTCTCCACAGGATAGAATGTTCAGTGATCTGGGGGAAGCAGTTCTCTACTCTGATGCCTTTGTCTGTGTCTTCAGGACTAATCTGGTAGAAGGCACATGAAAAAGCAAGGAATCTAAACTCAGGACCAGAAGTAGAGTGGAAGAGAGAAGCTTTTGGGACCTAATTGATGGAATTCACAGAGAATTTGAGAAGCAACCTGGGCCTGAAAAAAAGGCATTGGAGCTGAAGAATAGGAATATCATTATTTCCAGGAGAATCAAACTAAATATTACCATCAGTTAATTTTTTCTTAAGTCTTCAACAACAGCAGCAAATCACAGTGCTGGAGCCCCTCTTCTTCATTGCTTTGCTTTTATATTGGTCATTACCAAATCTTTTCAAAGAAAAATTTCCTCCTTTTTAAATTTTCTAAAATGTTTTTAAATTTATTTTTTAGACAGAGAGAGGCAGAGTGTGAGCAGGGGAGGGGAAGAGAGAGAGCGAGACACAGAATCCGAAGCAGGCTCCAGGCTCTGATCTGTCAGCACAGAACCTGACACGGGGCTCGAACTCACAAACCGCGAGAACATGACCTGAGCCGAAGTTGAACGCTTAACCAACTGAGCCACCCAGGCATCCCAAAACTTCCTTCTTTTTAATGATCTTCAAAGAAGAAAAGTTACATAAGCTTTCTTGGTACACTATTCCAGAATTGAACAATGCATGCTTTAAGTAGAGAAAGACATTACATATGTAACTGACAGTAAAATTGAAGACTATGCCCTTTTGTTCTATGCATAATAGATGTGAGACTAGGGATCCTGTTTCTCATTATTATAAAACTTCATATATATGACAACTGCTACTGGCACAAGAGTTATAATTATTAGGGAGACATCATTAGAAGATTCAGATGTGCCTCAAGTTTACTGCAGTCTTTCCAATTACTTGTAGGTGGTTAAAGTGGTCATTTGGGTGGCAGAATTATTATGTCTATGTCCATATGAAAGTTTTTGTGGGTCATGGAGAATAGGATGAACCACATCCATGCAAATAGAGTAACAATATAGTTACAAATTTACCCACATTCTCTTCCCGATGGCAAATTATGTAGCCATTTTCCCTTCACAAATCTTTATTTTTTAATTTTTAGTCATAGAAACAGAACATGCTAAATAGAGCTGGTCAGGAATGCTAAAACCATCTAGACTAATCTAATAATTTTCCTGGTGAGAAAACTGAAGAAGTGGAGAGTTCTAGTGAGTAAATGAGCTAGTCTAGAACATAAGCCTCCTGACTTCCAGTCCTGGGCTTTTAACACCACATCATTACACTTTTCTCCTCTTTTGCTATACCAGGGATTTTCAACTGCAGACATGTGCACACCAGGGCCTAAGTTAGTGCTACTTCAAGTGTGGTTTGTGAACCTATGTTGATTCATGGCTGTTTGTTGCTGGGGCACAATGTGACAGGTAAAGAAGGTGAAAGTGAGCATTTAGAAACCTGTATAAGCAATTTGACAGAGCAATTCATGTCTGTTGAATGTAATAATAAACAATTTGGACTTGTGTGTTTTTTCTTCATATAGAAAGGTTAAATTTAAGAAAATTTTGTTAAACTATATTTGACATATAATGTTATATTAGTTTCAGGTGTACAACAGTGATTCAATACTTCTATACATTACACTGTGTTCACCATACTAACTGTGGTTACCATCTGTCACCAAACAACATTATTACAATAATATTGACTATATTCCCATGCTATACTTTTCGTCCCTGTGACTTGTTTTATAACTGGAAGTTTGTACCTCTTAATCACCTTCCTCCATTCATCCTTTCTCTCACTCCCCTTGTCTCTGGCAACTACCAATCTCTGTATTTATGAGTATGTTTCTGTTTTTGTTTGTTTATTCATTCTGTTTTATAGATTCCACATATAAGAGAAATTACGTGGTATTTTGTCTTTCTCTGGCTAATTTTACACAACATAATACCCCCTAGGTACACCCATGTTGTTGTGAATGGCAAGATTTCATTCTATTTATGGCTGAATAATATTCCATGGTGTGTGTGTGTGTGTGTGTGTCACATCTCATGTATTTATTCATCTATTAATGAACACTTAGATTGCTTCCAGATCTTAGTTATGGTATATTAGCTGCAGTGAACATGGAGTTGCATGAATCTCTTTAAGTGTTTTATTTTCTTCAGAAAATACCCAGAGTAGAATTGTTGGATTATATGGTAGTTATATTTTTAATTTTTTGAGGACCCTCCATACTGTTTTCCATTGTAGCTGCACCAATTGCCATTCTGAGAAAAAATGAACAAGGGTTCACTTTTCTCCACATCCTGACCAACACTTGTTATTTCTTATCTGGCTTATAATAGATATCCTAACAGATGAGAGGTGATATGTCATTTCTCTGATAATTAGTGGTGTTGAGCATCTTTTCATATGTCTGTGGCTAGCAGAATGTCTTCTTTATAAAAATGTCTTTTCAGGTCTTCTGCCCATTTTTTAATTTTTATTTTAATAACCCAGTGCTCATCATGACAGGTGCACTCCTTAATCCCCATCACCTATTTCACCCATCTCCCTGCCGACCTCCCCTCTGGTAACCAGTTTGTTCTCTATAGTTAAGAGTCTGTTTCTTGGTTTGTCTCTCTCTTTTTTCCCCTTTACTCTTTGTTTTGTTTCGTAAATTCCATATATGAATGAAATCATATGGTATTTGTATTTCTCTGGCTGACTTATTTTGCTTAGCATTGTACTCTCTAGTTCCATCCATGTTGTTGCAAATGGCACGATTTCATTCTTTCTTATGGCTGTGTGATAATATTATATATGTATATGTATATACACATATACATATATATTGTATTATGTTATATATAATAAGTATATAATATATTATATAATATAATTATAATATAATATTATAATATTATATATGTATATATAATATATATTATATATATATATATATACACACGATATGCATGCTGCTATAACATAGGGGTGCACATATCTCTTTGATTTAGTATTTTTATGTTCTCAGTCGTGTGATTGCTGGGTCATAGAGGAGTTCTATTGTTAACTTTTTGAGGAATCTTCATACTCTTTTCCACAGTGGCTATACTAGTTTGTATTCCCACTGACAGTGCAGGAATGTTCATTTTTCCCCACATCATCACCAACGCCTGTTGTTTTTTGTGTTGTTGATTTAAGCCATTCTGACAGCTGTGAGTTGATATGTCATTTTATTTATTTATTTTATTTTTTATGTTTTATTTTATATTTGAGAGAGAGAGAGAGAGAGAGCAGGGGAGGGGCAGAGAGATGGAGGCAGAATCTGAAGCAGGTTCCAGGCTCCGAGCTGTCAGCACAGCTTGACAGCTTGGGTACAACACAGCTTGGGGCTTGAACTCATGAGCAGTGAGATCATCACCTGAGCCAACTGACTTAGCCACTCAGCTTAACTGACTGAGCCACTCAGGTGCCCCTCATTGTAGTTTTGATTTACACTTCTGTGATGGTAAATGATGATGAACACCTTTTCATGTGTCTGTGATGGTAAATGATGATGAACACCTTTTCATGTGTCTGTTGATTGTATATCTTCTTTGGTGAAATGTCTGTTCATGTCTTCTGCCCATTTTTAAATTGGATGGTTTGTTTTTTGGGTGTGGAGCTGTATAAGTTCTTTACATATTTTGGATACTAACTCTGTATGGGATATGCCATTTATAAATATCTTTCTCCATTTAATAGTTTTAGTTTTGTTGATTGTTTCTTTCCCTGTGCAAAAGCTTTTATTTTGATGTGGTCCCAATAGTTTTTTCTTTTTTTGTTTTTGTTTTTGTTTTTGCTTTTGTTTCTCTTGCCTCAGGAGACCTAACTAGGAAAAAGTTGCTATGGCTGCTGTCAGAAAAATCACTGCCGGTGCTCTTTCCTAGGATTTTTATGATTTCAAGTCTTGGATTTTGGTGTTTAATGCGTTTTGAATTTATTTTGTGTATGGTGAAAGAAAGTCCAGTTTGATGCTTTTACATGTTGTTGTCCAGTTTTCCCAACACCATTTGTTGAAGAGACTGTCCTTTTCCCATTGCATATTCTTTCCTGCTTTGTTGAAAATTAATTGACAATATAATTGTGGGTTTATTTCTGGGTTTTCTATTCTGTTCCATTGATCTATGTGTATATTTTTGTGCCAATTCCATACTGTTTTGGTCATTACAGCTTTGTAATATAACTTCAAGTCCAGAATTGGATGCCTCCAGCTTTGCTTTGCTTTTTCAAGTTTGCTTTGGCTATTTAGGGTCTTCTCTTGTTCCATACAAATTTTAGGATTGTTCTTCTGTGAAAAATGCTGTTGGTGTTTTGGTAGGGATTGCATTAAATGTGTAGCTTGCTTTGGGTAGTATAGACATTTTAGCAATATTTGTTCTTCTAATCCATGAACATGGAATGTCTCTCCATTTCTTTGTGTCATCTTCAATTTCTTTCATCACTGGTTTATAGTTTTCAGAGTATAGGTCTTTCACCCTTTTGGTTAAGTTTATTTGTAGTTATTATTTTTAGTGCAATTGCAAATGGGAGTGTTTCTTAATTTTTCTTTCTGCTGCTTCATTATTGGGTGAATTCAAATGCAACAGATTACTGTAGACTGAATTTGTATCCTGCAACTTTACTGAATTCATTGACCAGTTCTAGCAGTTCTATGGTGGAGTCACTCAAATTTTCTATGTTTAGTATTATGTCATCAGCAAATAGTGAAACTCTACTTCTTCCTTACTGATTTTAATGGCTTTTATTTCTTTTTGTTGTCTGATTGCTATGCTATTCAGTACTATGCTGAATAAAAGTGGTGAAAGTGGACGTCCTTGTCTTGTTCCAGACCTTAGGGATAAGGTTCTGTTATTACCCATTAAGGATGATATTTGTTCTGGGTTTTTCATATATGGCCTTTATTATGTTGAGGTATTTTCCCTCTTACCTCACTTTGTTGAAGATTTTTATCAGAAATTCATGTTGTGGGGCACCTGACTGGCTCAGTCAGCAGAGCATCTGACTCTTAATCTTGGGGTCATGAGTTCAAGTCCCATGTTGGGCGTGGAGCCTACTTTGATAATAAAGAAATGCATGTTGTGCCTTGTCAAGTGTTTTTTTTTCTGTGTTTATTAAAATTATCATATGGTTCTTATCCTTTCTCTTATTAATGTAATGTATCACATTGATTGATTTAATATTGAACCACCCTTGCAACCCAGGAATAAATCTCACTTGCTTGTGATGAATGTTTTTTTAATGTACTGTTGGATTTGGCTTGCTGGTATTTTGTTGAGGATTTTTGCATCCATGTTCATCATGGATATTGGCCTGTAGTTCTCTTTTTTAGTGGTGTCTTTATCTGGTTTTGGTATCAGGGTAATTCTGAACTCATAGAATGAATTTGGAAGTCTTCCTTCCATTTCTACTTTTTGGAAAAGTTTGAGAACAATAAGTATTAACTCTACTTTAAATGTTTGGTAGAATTTGCTTGTGAAGCACTGTGGTCTTGGACTTTGCTTTGTTGTGAGTTTTTTGATTACTGATTTAATTACTTTGCGGTTTTCAGTCTGTACAAATTTTCTATTTCTTCCTGTCTCACTTTTAGTAGGTTTATGTTTCTAGGAATTTATCCATTTCTTCTTGGTTGTCCAATTTGTTGGTATTTAATTTTTCATAATATTCTGTTATAATTGTTTATATTTCTGTGGTGTTTATAATTATTTCTCCTCTCTCATTTGTGATTTTATTTATTTGGGTCCTTTCTCCTTTTTTCTTGATACATCTGGATAGAGGTTCATCAATTTTATAGATTTTTTTTTTCAAAGAACCAGCTCCTGGTTTCATGGATAAATTTTTTTTAAGTTTCTATTTCGTCTATTTCTGCTCTGATCTTTATTATTTCCTTATTCCTGCTGGTTTTAGGTCCTATTTGTTGTTCATTTTCTAGCTCCTTTAGATGTAAGGTTAGGTTGTTTATTTGAGATTTTTCTTGCTTCTTGAGGTAGACCTGTGTTCCTATAAGCTTCCCTCTTAGAACTGCTTTTGTTGTGTCCCAAAGGTTTTGCACTGTTGTGTTTTCATTTTTGTTTCCATCTACTGTGTATTTATTCTTTTATTTCCTGGTTGACTTATTTGTTGTTTAGTAGTATGTTATTTAACATGTATTTGTGGTCTTTCAGATTTTTTCTTGTGGTTGATCTTCTAGTTTCATAGCCTTGGGGTCAGAAAAGACGCATGGTATTACTTCAGTCTTTTTGAATTTGTTGAGGATTGCTTTGTGGCCCAATATGTGATCTATTCTGGAGAATGTTTCATGTGCACTTGAAAAGAATGTGTATTTTTCTGTTTTAAGATGGAATGTTGTGAATATATTTGTTGTATCCATCTGGCCCAGTGTATCATTCAAAGCCTTTGTTTTCTTGTTGATTTTCTGTTTAGATGGTCTGTCCATTGATGTAAGTGGGGTGCTCAAGTCCCCTATTATTATTATATTATTATCAGTTAGTTCCTTTATGCTATTAACTGTTTTATGTATTTGGGTGCTTTCAAGTTGGGTGCATAAATAGTTACAACTGCTATATCTTGACAGATTGTCCCTTTTATTATTATATAGTGTCCTCTTTGTCTCTTGTTACAACCTTTGTTTTAAAGTCCAGTTTGTCTGAAATAAGTGTTGAAATTTAGGCTTTTATTTGACATCCATTTGAATGATAAATGTTTCTCTCTCCCCTCACTTTCAGTCTATAGGTGTCTTTTGGTCTAAAATGAGTCTTTTGTGGGTAGCATATAGATGGGCCTTGTTTTTTTTTTTTTTTTCTAATCTATTCTGTCAGCCTATGTCTTTCGATTGGGGCATTTAGTTTATTTACATTCAAAGAAATTATAGACAGATTTTATTTACTACCATTTTATTATTTATTTTCTGGTTGTTTTTGAAGATTCTATCTGAAGCTATCTGTCTTTCATGGTTTGCTGGTTTTCTTTAGTGATATACTTGGATTTCTTTCTCTTTATTCTTTGCACATTACATATGTACATATGTACTTACACATATGTTTGTACATAACATCTTCTGCATATAGCAGTCTGTATTAAGTTGGTGGTCTTTTAAGTTTGAACCATTCTTTACTCCTCTCCTTCCCACATTGTAGTTTTATGGTGTCATGTTTTACATCCTGTTATTTTGTGAGTTCCTAGACGTATTTTTTACAGAATTCTTCATTTTTACTGCTTTTGTATTTCCTATCTTCATAATATTAATTTTGGTATCTCCTTTCCACTCAGAGTACCCTTTAATATTTCTTATAGGGCTGATTTAGTGGTCATGAACTTCTTTAGCTTTTGTTCATCTGGGAAACTCTTTATCTCTCCTTCTATTCTGAATAATAGCTTTGCTGGATAGAGTATTCTTGGCTGCAGGTATTTCCCATTCAGCACTGTGAATATATCATGTAACTCCTTTCTAGCTTGGGAAGTTTCTGGTAAAAAATCTGATAGCCTTATGATATTTCCTTTGTATGTAACTGTTTTGTTTTGTCTTGCTGTTTTGTTTTGTTAAAAAAACCTATTTATTTATTTATTTATTTATTTATTTATTTAAATTTAAAACCAATTTAGTTAACACATAGTGTAATAATAATTTCAGGAATAGAATTTAGTAATTCACTGCTTACATGTAATTCCTAGTGCTCATTCCAAGTGTCCTCCTTAATGTCTTCTCCCCTTTAGCACCCTCCCCCACCTGACACCTGTCAGCAAACCTCAGTTTGTTCTCTGTATTTAAGTCTCTTATGGTTTGTCTCCCTCTCTGTTTTTATATTATTTTTGCTTCCCTTCCTTTATTTCATCTGTTTTGTATCTTAAATTCCACATATGAGTGAAATCATATGATATTTGTTTTTCTCTTATTTCATTTAGCATAATACACTCTAGTTCCACCCATGTTGTTGCAACTGGCAAGATTTCATTCTTTTTGATCACCAAAAATTATTCCCTTATATATACTATACTATACTTTATATACACTATATATATACTATATATATATATATATAGTATATATATAGTGTATATACAGTACTATATACTATTTATTAATAGTGCTGCTATAAACATTGAGGTGCATGTGCCCCTTCAAATCAGCCTTCCTGTATCATTTGTGTAGATACCTAGTAGTGCACTTGCTAGGTCGTAGGGTAATTCTGTTTTTAATATTTTAAGAACCTCCATAATATTTTCCAGCATGGCTACACCAGTTTGCTTATCCATCAGCAGTGCAAAAGGGTTCCCCATTCTCCACATCCTTGCCAACACCTGTTGTTGCTGAGTTGTTAATTTTAGCCATTCTGACAGGTGTGATGTGGTATCTCATTGTGGTGTTGATTGGATTTCCCTGATGATGAGTGATGTTGAGCATTTTTCATGTGTCAGTTGGCCATCTGGATGTCTTCTTTGGAGAAGTGTCTATTCATGTCATCCACCCATTTCTTCACTAGATTATTTATTTTTTGGGTGTTGAGTTTGATAAGTTCTTTATACATTTTGGATACTAACCCTTTATTTGATATGTCATTTACAAATATCTTCTCCCATTCTGTCAGTTGCCTTTTAGTTTTGCTGATTGTTTCCTTCACTGTGCAGAAGCTTTTTATTTTGATGAGGTCCTGATAGTTCATTTTTGCTTTTGTTTCCCTTGCCTCTGGAGACACGTTGAGTAAGAAGTTGCTAAGGCCGAGGTCAAAGAGGTATTTACCTGCTTTCTCCTGTAGGATTTTGTTGGCTTTCTGTCTTATGTTTAGACCTTTCATCCATTTTGAGTTTATTTTTGTGTGTGGTGTAAGAAAGTGTTCCAGGTTTACTCTTCTGCATGTCACTGTCGAGTTTTGCCAATACCAGTTGCTGAAGAGACTGTCTTTTTTCCATTGGATATTCTTTTCTGCTTTGTCAAAGGTGAGTTGGCCATACATTTGTGGTTCCATTTCTTAATTCTCTATTGTGTTCCTTGATCTATGTGTCTGTTCTTGTGCCAATACCATACTGTCTTGATGCTTACAGCTTTGTAATACAACTTGAAGTCCAGAATTATGATGCCTCCAGCTTTGGTTTTCTTTTTCAACATTACTTTGTCTATTCAGTGTCTTTTCTGGTTCCATACAAATTTTAGGATTGTTTTCTCTAGCTCTGTGAAGAATGCTGGTGTTATTTTGATAGGGATTACATTGAATATGCAGATTGCTTTGGGTAGTATTGACATTTTAACAATGTTTGTTCTTCCAATCCAGAAGTATGGAATATTTTTCCATTTTTTGTGTCATCTTCAATTTCTTTAATATGCTTTCTATAGTTTTCAGTGAATAGATTTTTCACTTCTTTGGTTAGGATTATTCCAGGGTATTTTATAGTTTTTGGTGCGATTATAACTGGGATCAGTTCCTTGATTTTTCTTTCTGCTGCTTGATTATTTGTGCATAGCAATGCAACAAATTTCTGTACATTGATTTTATATCGGGCGACTTTGCCGAATTTATGTATCAGTTCTAGCAGTTTTTTGGTGGAGTCTTTTAGGTTTTCCACATAGAGTATCATGTCATCTGCAAAGAGTGAAAGTTTGACTTCTGCCTTGCTGATTTGGATGTCTTTTATTTATTTATGTTGTCTGATTGCTGAGGCTAGGACTTCCAACACTATGTTGAATAACTGGTGAGAGTGGACATCCTTGTTGTGTTCCTGACCTTAGGGAGAAAGCTCTTAGTTTTTCCCCGTTGAGGATGATATTAGCAGTGTGTCTTTCACATATGGTCTTTTTGATCTTGAGGTACAATCCTTCTATCCCTACTTTCTTGAGGGTTCTTATCAAGAAATGATGCTGTATTTTGTCAAATGCTTTTTCCACACCTATTGAGAGGATCATGTTGTTCTTTTCCTTTCTTTTGTTAATATGATGTATCACATTGATTGATTGCAGATATTAAACCAGCTTTGCATGCTGGGAATAAATTCTACTTGATCATGGTGAATAATTATTTTAATGTATTGTTGGATCCAGTTGGCTAGTATCTTGTTGAGAATTTTTGCGTCCATGTTCTTTGGGGAAATTGGTCTATAGTTCTCCTTTTTAGGGGGGTCTTTGTCTAGTTTTAGAATCAAGGTAATGGTGTCCTTGTAGAATGAGTTTGGAAGTTTTCCTTCCATTTCTATTTTTTGTAACAGCTTCAAAAAAATAGGTGTTACCTGTTTAAATGTTTGGTAGAATTCCCCTGGAAAGCCATCAGGCCCTGGACCCTTGTTTGTTGGGAGATTTTTTTATTACTGATTCAATTTATTTACTGGTTATGGGTCTGTTAAAATTTTATATTTCTTCCTGTTTCAGTTTTGGTAGTTTACGTGTTTCTAGGAATTTGTCTACTTCCAGATTGCCCAATTGTTGGCAGATAACAGTTCATAATATTTCCTTATTATTGTTTGTATTTCTGTGGTGTTGGTTGTCATCTTTCCTCTTTCATTCTTGATTTTATTTATTTGTGTCCTTTCCTTTTTATTTTTGGTCATTCTGCCTAGGGGTTTAGCAATTTTTGTTAATTCTTTCAAAGACCCAGCTCTTGGTTTCGTTGATCTGTTGTACTGTTTTTTTTATTGTTGTTGTTTCGATATCATTGATTTCTGCTCTAATCTTTATTTTTTCCCTTCCTCTGCTGGTTTTGAGCTTTTTATGCTATTCTTTTTCCAGCTCTTTTAGGTGTAAGATTAGGTTGTGTATTTGAGACCTTTCTTCCTTCTTTAGGAAGGCCTGGATTGCTATATACTTCCCTCCTCTGACTACCCTTGCTGCATTCCAGAGGTTTTGGGCTGTTGTGTTTTCATTGGCTTCCATGTGCTTTTTAAATTTCTTCTTTAATTTCTTTGTTAACCCATTCATTCTTCAGTAGGATGTTCTTTAATCTCCAAGTATTCATGGTCTTTCCAAATTCTTTCTTGTGGTTGATTTTGAGTTTCATAGTGTTGTGTTCTGAAAATGTACAAGGTATGATCATGATCTTTTTGTACTTGTTGAGGGCTGATTAGTGTCCCAGTATGTAATCTATTCTGGAGAATGTTCCATGAACACTTGAGAAGAATGTGTATTCTGCTGCTTTAGGATGAAATGTTCTGAATATATCTGTTAAGTCCATCCAGTCCATTGTGTCATTCAAAGCCATTGTTTCCTTGTTGATTTTCTGCTTACATGATCTGTCCATTGTTGTAAGTGTGGTGTGAAGTCCCCTACTATTATGGTATTATTATCAATGAGTTTCTTTATGTTTGTGATTAATTGATTTATATATTTTGGTTCTTCACATTGGGGGGCATAAATATTTACAATTTTTAGATATTCTTGGTGGATAGACCACTCAATTACTGTATGATGCCCTTCTTCATCTCTTGTTACAGTCTTTATTTTAAAATATAGTTTGTCTGATATACGTATTGCTACTTCAGCTTTCTTTTGATGACCATTAGCATGATAGATGGTTCTCCATCCCCTTACTTTCAATCTGCAGGTGTCTTTAGGTCTCAAATGAGTCTCATGGAAGCAGCATATAGATGGGTTTTGCTTTCTTATCTATTCTGATATCCTATGTCTTTTGGTTGGAGCGTTTAGTTCATTGACAGAGTGAGTACTGAAAGATATGATTTTAGTGCCATTGTGTTGCCTGCTGAGTTGGTGTTTCTGGTAATGTTCTCTGGTCCTTTCTAGTCTTTGTTCTTTTTTGTTTTGTTTTGTCTTTTCTCCACTCAAAGGGTCTCCCTTAAAATTTCTTGCAGGCTGGTTTAGTGGTCACAAACTACGATAGATTTCACCTTGGAAACTCTTTATCTCTTCTTCTATTTTGAAAGACAGACTTGCTGGATAAATAATTATTGACTGCATATTTTTCTGATTCATCACATTGAATATATCTTGCCATTCATTTTTGGCCTGCCAAGTTTCTGTGGACAGGTCTGCTGCAAAACTGATCTGTCTTCCCTTACAGGTTAAGAACTTCTTTCCCTTGGTTCTTTCATAATTATTTCCTTGTCTGTGTATTTTGTGAGTTTGACTATGATAAGCCTTGCTGATGGTCAGTTTTTGTTGATTCTAATGAGAGTTCTCTGTGCTTCTTGGATTTTGATGTCTGTGTCCTTCCTCAGATTAGGAAAGTTTTCTGCTATAATTTGCTAATGTAAACCTGCTACTTTTTCTCTCTCTTTATCTTCTGGGTTTCCTATGGTTCCAATGTTATTCCTTTTTAATAAATCACTGAGTTCTCTAAGTCTTGTATCATGATCTTTTGCCTTTGTTTCCCTGTTTTTTTCTGCTTCATTATTCTCCATAATTTTATCATCTAAACTGTTGATTCGCTGCTCTGCTTCATTGCTGTCATGGCATCCATTCAAGATTGCATCTTGGTATAGCATTTTTAATTTCATCTGGGCTAGATTTTATTTCTTTTATATCCACAGAAAGGGATTCTATGCTTTTTAAAAAAAATTTTTTTTTAATGTTTATTTATTTTTGAGACAGAGAGAGACAGAGCATGAATGGGGGAGGGTCAGAGAGAGGGAGACACAGAATCTGAAACAGGCCCCAGGCTCCGAGCTGTCAGCACAGAGCCCGACACGGGGCTCGAACTCACGGACCGCGAGATCATGACCTGAGCCGAAGTCGGCCGCTTAACTGACTGAGCCACCCAGGCGCCCCATTCTATGCTTTTTTAAACCCCAGTTAGTACTCTCTTTTTTTATTTTTATTTTTAATGTTAATTTATTTCGAGAGAGATAGAGAGACAGAGCATGAGCAGGGGGAGGGACAGAGATAGGGAGACACAGAATTTGAAGCGGTCTCCAAGGTCTGAACTGTCAGCACAGAGCCTGACATGGGGCTTGAACTGACGAACCGCGAGATAATGACCTGAGCTGAAGTAGGATGCTTAACTGTCTGAGTCACCCAGACACCCCTCAACCTCAGCTAGTATTCTTATTATCATGGTTCTAAATTCTAGTTCAGACATTGTGCTTATATCTGTGTTGATTAAGCCCCTGGCTTCATTTCTTCCTGTTCTTTCTTTTAGGATGAATTTCCTTCATTTTGTCATTTTGGAGGAAGAAGAAAATTAATAAAATTAAAAATGAAAATTAAAAAATTAACAACAAAACAAAAAATCAAATAAAGAAAGCTAGATCTTAGGTGTGTTTGGTCTGAGTTTTGAAGGAAGCTTAACAGAATGGAGAAAAAAGAGAAATAAGATTTAAAAAGGTAAGAAAAAATTTAAAAATTTAAAATATAAATATAATAAAATAAAGTGAAATAAAAAAATGAAGAATAAAAATTTTAAAAATAAAAAATAAAGTAAAAAAATAAAAATAAATATAAAGTTTTCTCTTTCTGTATACAAGAATGAGGAAGAAAATAAAGAAAAAAAGAAAGAAAAAATAAAAACTATTTAAGCAAAAACAGAAGCAAAGAAAATAAACAAATAAATAAACTAGCAAACAGAATCAAATCCCAATGAAGTTACATCCAGTTTCCCTAGAATTGAAAATATGAAGCCCTATATAGTCCATACACTACACAGGCAGAGTGACTTGTGCTGGTCTTCTAGGGGATGTGTGTGGAGGGTGCAGATGGGCAAGGCTTGGAGTAACAGCTCTCTTCTCCACTAGGTGACGCTGCTTAGCTTACTGAGGTGAATTAGTGTGGTACACATCCGCATGTGTGCATACCCATACATGAGAGAGGTGGAAATGGCTTCACCCAGCTCCCTCTGGCACAGGAACTTAGCCCTCTCACTGACCCAGGATCAAGCACCCCCCACTCTTTGTCTCAGGCCTCTGTCCATTCCCTGCCTCTACCCTGTCCATGTCCAAGATGTCTGCCTGCCAGGAGTCACCCCCCTCCAGAGTTTTATCTCAGATGGAGTTGTGTTTAAAACTCCAGTGCCCTCTGAGTTCTCCCAGTTCTCACACTGACCTTTACAACTCCAGGCTTTAAGCCCTGCTGATTGCAAGAAGTCACAAAATTTGGCTCCCCTTATTTTCCAAGCCAATTGCTTTGGAGATTTGTTTTCACCATATGCTTTCCAATGTGCTAGACTGTCTCTTGCTCTTCTCCATGACCATGGCTCCATCCTACCACAGTGGTCATGATCCATTTCTCTTCCATGCTTTGTCTCTGCACTTAATACCTTCTTTTATGTGGCCTCTTTTCTATGTTTAGTTGTGGAGTTTGTTCTCCCAGTCTTCAGATCAATTTATGGGGTATTTAGGATGATTTGATGATTATCTAGTTGTATTTTTAGGATGAGGCAAGCCTAGAGTCCTCATACTTTGCTCCATCTTGCAAAGAACTCTTCACCCATTACTTAATTAGATTATTTGGTTTATTTTGATGTTGAGTTGTATAAGTTGTTTATAGATTATGGATATTAACCCCTTACTATTTGTAATTATCTTATCCTTTTTGTTTTGTTGATGGTTACCTTTGCTATGCAAAAGATTTTAACTCTGATGTAATTCTAATAGCTTATTTTTGCATTTGTTTCCCTTGCTTGAGGAGATATATGCATAAATATGTTGCTAAGGCCAATGTCTAAGAAATTATTACCTGTTTTCTCTTAGTAGTTTTATGTTTTCAGGTCTTACATTTAGGTCTTTAATCCATTTTCAGTTTATTTTTATGTGTGATATAAGAAAGTAGTCCAGTTTCATTCTTTTGTATGTAGCTGTTCAGTTTTCCCAAAAGGATTTGTTGAGGAGACTGTCTGTCCCCTTTGTATATTCTTGCCTCCTTTTGGTAGATTAATTGGCCTTGTAAATGTGGATTGATTCCAGGGCTCTCTACCCAGTTCTGTTGATCTATGTGTCAATTTTTGTGCCACTACCATATTGACAGATTACTATAGCTTTGTAGTATATTTGGGTTTGTGATATCTACAGGTTTTCTCTTTCTCAAGATTGCTTGGGCTATTTGGGATCTTTTGTGGTTTTATACACATCTTAATATTATTCTAGTTCTTTGAAATATACTATTGGAATTTTGATAGAGATTGTATTGAATATGTAGATTGCTTTAGATAGTATGGACATTTTAACTATATTCTTCTTCTAATAATGAGCATGGTATATCTTTCCATTTGTTTATATTGTCTTCAATTTCTTTCACTGATGCCTTATAGTTTTCAGAATATAGGTCTTTCACCTCCGTTAAATTTATTCCTAGGTATTTTTTCTTTTTGGTGCAAGTGTAAAAGGAGTTATTTTCTTGATTTCTCTTACTGCAACTTCATTATTAATGTATAGTGTATCTTGTTGAACAACTTTAGGACCATTAATTTGAACTCTTATCAGGTATATTGCTTATCTCCATGTTATTTAATTCTTTGTCTGAAGTTCTGTCTTGTTCCTTTGTTTGGAGCATCTTTCTCTGTCTCCTCATTTTGCTTGAACTTTGGTGTTTATTTCTATGAATTAGATGGAACAGCTACTTCTCCCAGTTTTAAGGGAATTGCCCTGTGTAGGAACAGGATTTACGCAGACTGTGTGTGCCTGGGAACTTTGGCTGGCTGGCTGGAACTGTAGCAGGTATGGGGTGGAGGTCCATGGGCACTATATACAGGGGATGCCCTAGTGAGTGGGATAGTTGGATCTGAAACAGGTGCAGGCTGGGTGGTCTTGGGGTTTTCTATGCAGAGGATGCCTTGGTTGGGCAGGTTAAGCTGAAGGTTTGTGTTTTTTATGTCTGCTTCTGCTATTTCATTTACTTAGTAGTTTATTATATAGTATTTTATAAAAGCATTGGTCTTTAATGGATTGCAAATAAAAATCAGTTTGTTGCCACAGATGGATTGAAAAGCACTGGTTTAAGTGAGACACTGGGTTTTTATAACAATTGACAGGAAGTCAACAGAACAAAATGTTTATAAACTTTAAAAGTAATTGAAAGAAATGAGTTTAGTGCTGCTATTATGGTGAGACCTGAATACTTTGAATAGTTTATGAGATATATGACAGGAAAAGCTAAAGAATAATGAGCTATGACACCTTTTCATGGCACTGTCCTAATTACTCTCCAGTTTCTGAAGTTCTTTTAGAAATGTGATTTTTGTTTTTATCAAGGTCAAGAAATCTAAAAAAAAAATATAGCACATAGGACAACTATTATATACTGTGACTCTACTACTTTTTCCACCATATTTTTTTATACACAATCAAGTCTAGCTTATTTTTCCTTAATTTGAATTTTCTTCCTAAGTATGTTAGTATCTGCCCCTACTTATTAGCCAAGTTTATACTAATCACTAGTCAAATTTTATCGTGATTGTAAAAGGTCTAATTCAGTCCCTTGGGCCTTCTTTCACCTCTAGATTCATTAAGCATAATTGTCTCCACTATCCAAATCAAAGAAAAATGCAAGCATGCTTGAATGCAGTATTAGTCACAATGAAATATTCCTTCAGGACTGATAGTTCCTCAAGGGTTGATAATGACCTACTCATAACTGCTCCCTTGGACACTTCAATCATTTATTAACCCATATAACGCAATGATGGCAGATTCCTAGCAACCTCAACTACCTGACACAGCTTAAACCTGAAAGTGCAGGAAACCTCTGTGAGTAGTGAGTAAGTGAGGTATCATAAAAGCTATACATGACTTTACATACCAGGTTGGGGCCTGGAACTGCACTAGTTCAGAGTGTAGAGTGTTGTCATTGTGTGTAGGCTCAGGTTAGTAACTGACACTATTCCTTTGCCCTGAACAGCCTAATTATGTACCCTTTAAAGTCTACCTCCTGTATAGAGTCCACTCAAAGACCTTCATTCTCAGTTCAGTGGCAGAGAGTGCATAAATATAAATGTACATAAATACATATATCCAGCTCCTATATAACTTTGTTGTACCAGTTTGTTTACACAGCTGCCTATCAGCCCCTTTCAATGAAGAGGTAGAAGGCAAGGACTGTGTTTTATGTATATTTGTATTCTTAGCACCTTGTACATAATACATATTCCACAGTGTTGAAGGAGTGAATAAACAGTTATCTGATTTCAGCTTCAGTTCTTCTGAGGCATGAAAACACTCAGATACTTCTATCTATCAGCAAGTTATAGTTTCTTCTTGTGAATATCTATGATTTCAACAGGAAGTATAAGAGAGGCTGGAGTGGAAGGTGCTTGTGTTAAGAATAAAGCTCTGACTGTATTCCTGCTTCCGGTGCTATTTTATTAATCTGCTTGCCCTGATGGCTGATGTCTTACTTGCCTTGACCAATGGAGAGCTCATTAGCCCTTTCCTCCAATAAGACAAGTCATATTTCTTCCCTTCCTGCCTCCTCCAGCATGCACTGTCCTATTTCATTTTCTTTATGCTTACTTGGATTATCTGCTCCATGTAAATGACTAACTATAAAATAAGAATACTAAATATGAAATATTGAATTTATATCAAGTACACACTCTGTGTTAGGCTTCCTAATATATGCAGTAGACACATAGAAGAGCAATGTGTAATTCTTGTTCTTCAGAAACTCACAA
Source organism: Neofelis nebulosa (assembly GCF_028018385.1). NCBI lineage: Eukaryota > Metazoa > Chordata > Mammalia > Carnivora > Felidae > Neofelis > Neofelis nebulosa. The sequence continues at coordinate 76,713,341 of NC_080782.1, forward strand.
TTGAGTGGGAAAAGTAAATGAGTTAATAAATTATTAAATTTTCTAGAACTATTATTAATTGAACAGTCTCTGTAACAAGTCTTTTACTTTTATAACTTTATTTGCTTTTCATAAAATGACACTATTATTATTCCATTTCACAGAGAAGGTAAGTATATCTTGGGGAGATTGTGTAAATTTCCCAAGATCTTGTTATTTTTAAGAAACAAAACAAGGATTTAAACTTAAGGTGTTTGAATACCAAATCTGCACATGTAACTGTGCCATGCTGTCTATGACCATTTGGGTCCCTTCCCAATCTCCTTTCTTGTTTTATCTAGAAAAGTCACTGGGGGTGGGAAGGGATTAGGTCTCATTTTCTAATTATGTTTGGTAAATTAACAGGTACTATAGCTGTTGTATGTGGACTCATTTTCCTGTAATGTTAATGGAGAACATCATGCAAAATCTTAAGTAAATTTGTAAGAGATTAAAATGTGTAGCTCTGTCCTAACATATGAAGGCTGTTACCTTAGCATAGATTAAATTATTATTTTAAAATCTATTATTTAAGAGCACAAGCAGGTCCCATTGCACTATGCTCCATAAGGATCTTGCAAATCATTTTGGCCTTGATTTCTTCTTGATATTCTTTCTGTGCCAGTATTTTTTTTTTGCTCTAATTATTCACATTTTCCTCTCTAAAATAGAATCACCTTTCTTGTCTTCTGAAACCTGTCCAATTTTGTTCAAATTCTCAAAAACAACAGCTAGTTGGTCCATATGGACACTGATAATTTCATAAACACCTTGTTATGAAAATAATCAGACTTTTTAGACTTACACCCATTGAATTTACTCCCAGATATCTTCCTATTGTGGCTTGATTTCTTGTCCTTCCATCTTCTGTGAGATCTGCTTTATTTGTAATTATAGTTCACTTTACTAACATAAATTTTTAGTGTTACTTATGATCACTTTTCTATTGCAACATAGCAAATAAAAAACCACTATGTCCCTTTGTACTTCCTACAGTGAGAAAGTGAATCATATTGAGCCAGAGTCATATTTTAGTATGATATAGCAAATCTTTGTCTTTCTTATTCTGCAGATGACTAGCACTGACTAAGGAGTGAAAAATGTCTTCTCAACTTTATTTGTTAATGCTGCTCTGATACTTTTTTTACACATAAATATGAAAAAGAAACCCTGTAATGTGTTGGGAAAAATTTGGTATTGGTGACTCATTGTTGAATGAATATACAGATTAGTGCTAGGTATGGATTTTGAGTTTTATGTTTATATAAATTTCTTTCTGTAATATTTGAAACTATCTACATGTCTTGATAATCCCACTACCCAATGAGAAACTACAGTCAATTCGAATTATTTAAATAGAACCAACACACTGAATTTTTCCAAATATTTGATTATTAATGCCACAATTAGCATTTTCTATTTCTACTAAGATTTAATATGCCAAGCAAACTAAGCAAGAGATTGTTCCTTGAAGTATTCATGACAGGAGAGATTTCTGTGTCAGGGACCTTCATCTTACCATGTCGGTTTACTCATATAATATGGTATGGTTCACCAGCCAGGGTTCTCCAGAGAAGCAGAACCAATAGGTTGTGTGTGTGTGTGTGTGTGTGTGTGTGTGTGTGTGTGTGTGTGTATTTTTACCCCAGAAATTGGCTCACATGATTGTGGGGACTGTTAGGTCCCAGTTCTGTAGGGCAGGCTGGCAGGCTGGAGACTCAGAGAAGAGTTGGTATAACTCTAGTTCAAAGGTATTCTGCTATTGGCAGTGGCAGAATACCTCCTTCCTTAGGAGACTTTAGTTTTTTTTCTTTTCATGTCTCCAATTAATTAGATGAGACTCATCTACAGTATGGAGGGTAATCTGCTTTACTCAAAGTCTATGGATTTAAATGTTAATCACATCTTAAAAAAAACACAACTTTTATAGCAACATCCAAACTGGTGTTGGACCAAACATCTGGCCACCACAGCTTAGCCGCATCAACACATAAAATTAACTACAAATGATCATGTTTTTAACAAATTGTGAATTATTCCCAAATTCACTACAAAATTTAAAGGCAGTACTCATGGGGCATGTGGGTGGCTTAGTTAGTCAAAATTTGACTCTTGATTTCAGCTCAGGTCATGATCTCCTGGTTGGTGAGATTGAGCCCTGCATCAGGCTCTGCAGGGAGCATGGAAGCTGCTTGGGATTCTCTCTCTCCCTTTCTCTCCCCTCTCCCCTGCTTCTATGCTTGGTCTCTCTAACAAATAACAAAAAAATAAAGATTTAACTCATAATAATTAAAGCAGGAATAACTTTCCATAATGAGTGCAAGACAGTTTCATAAGATCTTATATACAAAGAGAAACCAAATTGAGATCATTTTACTCGGTCCTACCTTTCACTTCAGGCATAGTGTTGACTAATGTGGAGATGGAGTTTGAAATTAAGGGGACAAATGACTAGAAAACAGACTGTGTTGTCTCTAGGCTAAATTAAGACAAAAGTTATTGTCACTTCTCTGAAGAAGTAAGAGAAGCATCACACAAGAATATCTTGCCTTCCATATTAAGTTGTTATGGACAGTAATCATATACCACTTTTCTTCTGCACCTCATAGATCTTAGCATATTGTTGGATAGTTGAATTGGAAAAAATGAATCTTTGAAAAAGTTAACCCACAGATTCAGTAAACAAAGGGATCAAATAAAGCCACAAGGGCATCAAGGGTGCAAATGTATTGAAATGTAGTGAACTGAGTGATTGTAGGGCTGGTGAGGGAATAAGAGATGTTTGGGAAAGATGCTGCTGTTGAAAAAGAAAGCAGTGAACTAGATACTTGAGTCATAGAGTACTACATTTTGACAATGTGATGCTCTTAAAATGTGAATGTCCTGAGGTAGTGGTAAATGTTTGCTATAAATGTGAGGAAAGGCAAGAATAGCATGATGTCAAGATGGTTTCTAATTCATATATACACTATATGTTACTTAGGATGATGGAAGTGGATATAGGTTGGGAAGAAAAATGTGAGCCAAGTATCATGTTATTTAGAAAGATGGGAGAAGTTTGTGAAAGTTAGAAAGGTAAAGGTAACTGTTAGAAGCCATTAAACTTTTCAAGAAGAAAAAGTCCAGAGAAGGCATTTTTTTCATGACTCTTAAATGGCACTGGGAATGGAAAATTGTGTCAGTTCATGGCTGGTTTAGAAAAAGTAGTATTATGGTATGATATGTGTGGACTGACCTGGATGAATATATAGGGGAAGCAACTGAGGTAAAAAGTTTGGATCATGAATAGTTGGTTTGGAGAACAGCATTGAAGAAGCTTTGGATTGGGAATAAGCAGAGGTCATATATTGAAGACACAATCCTCTTTCTTAGAAATACTGAGAGATCTAATGCATTATGAACTTTGTTACACACACACGCGCGCGTGCGCGCGTATGCATACACATGTCCTAATCAACAATGCCTCAGATTCTACAAGAAGTAGTATGAGTAATGTTAAAATTCTAAAGAACAGCAGAATGTCTTATTGTTTAAGGACATTGATTTCAAACAATCTATATATACAAAAGTATTTAAAAATTTAAATCTTTTCTGAAAGTATCCCTAAGAATGTTGTTATATAATGCTAAAATATGTACAGCATATTACAGACTTTAGAATCAAATTTCCTGTCCAGTGGATTAGAAATATAGCCAAAGATATATAAGACTTGGGAAATAGGTTGCATAGTAAAAGTGAAAACAAAGTGGAGCAATTATTAATCTTTAACTTAATATAGTGGATGGACCAAAAACACTATCAGGTTTTTATTTACACATGAATGATGGATGGTGATTTACAATGCTGAAATAAATCCAAGTGGTAATTTACCTACTAGATCTTCTGCTTCCCATACTGTTTCAAATAAAAAAAATTATTAATACAAGTGCCAAGCACTGAGTTCATTAATGTTAAATTGACACATTTGCCTTTTATCATGCAACTCAACTCCAAAGGCACATGGGGATAGAACCTGGCCTCCATTCAGACAAGTTTATAAAGGAGAGCTAAGGACTCTCTAAGGCTTCTGAGTCCTTTGATAGTCTTCTGGCATCTACTGCTTATGATCTTGCCTTTCATGCTGAAGCTTTTGTCTTCTCTGGAGGTTTGTTCTAAGGAGGAGACACAGAGAAACATTTCCACATATCTGGCTCTGCCAATTGCTCCATAACATTTGGGGTACCATTAGCTTCGAGAATCCACCCATCTCATTATTGCACAAAGAGCAATCAGCTCACTTTTTCCCTTCTCATTCTGCAGAATGCAGCAACATGTCCTCTGTAGGGGAAAAGCATAAAAGCTCTCGTCTCATCCTGAGGGAGGAGGCTTTATTTTCCTTCCCCTACATGAAGTTGACTAGGGCATACTTCAGTGGCACACCTTTGACCCATGAGTTGCCGAACTGAACTAAATAACTCTGAGCACCTTGTGAAAGTCCTCTGGGAGATGTCTCTTCCAGGATGGTGTGTGTTCCTTGAAAATGTATAAAGGAAAAACTTTGGACTTCAAGTGAAAAGGCACGATTTTGAATCTAACCCTCCACCTTGCTAGCTGTGTAAAATTAGGCAAGTCTCCTTTATGAGTCTTCTTATAAAATGAGAATAATGAGGTTTACTCTCAAGCTGCTGTGAAGAAATAATGAGGTGATATATGAGCAATAGCCTGGCAAAGATCTTGGTCCAAAATACCCCTCCTCTATAAATGCTGATTATATCATGTTCTTAGTAGACAACCGATAGAGGCCAGGCATTGTGCTAAGTGCTTTCCGGATAACCTACCATGTTATGTAATCCTTCAGCCTTCTGGTGAGGGAGCTATTGTGTATCCCTATGACTCTGATGAGGAAATGAATGCTGAGAGAATCAGATAACTTAACAGTAAGTCTAAATCCTGGGATTTGAACTCATCTGAAGAAATACTCTAGCGTGCACTGGCTTTGGATTTGAAGTAGAAAGTTAAAGGGTCATAAAAAAGGAACATATTGGAACTCTACTGGATTCCTGTCTTCATATCCAGGCTCCTTAACAGTTTCCTTACTTGATGCTTGTTACCTTATAGTCTCCAAGAGTTACTAGAATACAAGCTTTTTGAAGTTCTGTTTTATTCTTTGTTCCTCTTATTTTTAATGTATCAAGCATAGTACCTAAGACATATCAGAACTTCACTAAAATGTTTTTGAATGATTAATGATTCCATGTGCAGACTTGGAGTAAAGATTTGGGAATTGCACAGAGGGAGTAGGGCCTACAACTGCTGAAGGCTTGAAGAATGAGGAATGACCGTGGGTTCAGACATGACTCTCCAAAAATTACTAAGAACTTAATTAGCTTGGAAACTAGCCTAAATCTGAAGCAGATTTTGTGGTGCTTTGAATTTCTTTGATATTCCTTGTCAAACTGGCACTGATTTAATGATGCTTATGGCTCTTCAGGTTTCCATGGAACAAGTTAGTCCCAGGCCAGTAGTGCCATGAATGAGCTCTAGAGATGCACTCAGACTTGCAGCTATTTCACAATTAAAGAGAAATAATAGGTAAAGCAATTTATGGAGAAATATTACACTCCTAAAATTACAAGAAAGCATAGCTTTTCAAAATACTGAGAGAAATTCTAATGGAATGTGGTAATAACTTCATCAAAGGCTTCGCCTAAGACAAGAGGGCTTTCCTCTTGGACGTAGGTTCTGAAAATTTTTACCTTCTTTCTCCTTAAAGCATCTTATGATTTATTCAGTAAAGGAGAAGAAACACAGAAAGAGTGATTGATGGCTGTTCTCGTCTGGAGGCATACATGATAGTAGGTTTGGAGAAGGAGGACAAAGTAGGGCTGTAGTGAGAAGCTGGAAGCAGCCAAAAATGGAAGAGGAGATCATAGATACAGGGCTCCACCCAGAAGCAAAAAAAAAAAAAAAAAAAAAAAAAAAAGGGGTGGTGGTGGTGGTGTCAGACTTGATCTATTTTCTGGTGGACCCCTAACGCTCATAGTTTCTGCTTTTTGAGGTACAGTTCTTAAATATAATAAAGTATGGAACACAAGTGTTAAGCTAATTTCTTCTAAAGTATATGTTTAATTTACTTTCAAAAATACTTCCCAAGCTGGCATACTCTTATCAGATTACTATTTCTCACTAAATAGGTTTAAAAAATTAGATTTCTCCTTAGATTACCATGTTAACAAATTATGCTTTTAACTTGTAGGATTTCTTGGAAAAAAACAAAGGTATTTTAGGTTTTTTTTTAAATGTTTATTTATTTTTGAGAGAGAGAGAGAGAGAGAGCGAGCAGGGCATGGACAGAGAGAGAGGGAGACACAGAATCCGAAGCAGGCTCCAGGCTCTGAGCTGTCAGCACAGAGCCTGATGTGGGGCTTGAACTCACAGAGTGTGAGATCATGACCTGAGCCGAAGTTGGACACTTAACCAACTGAGCCTCCCAGGAACCCCTGGGGTTTTTAAAAATATTCACAAGAGTAGAATTCTAGGATTCTGGAAAGAAGTTGGTATAGTGTCAGTGGGAAAAAAACCCAAAAGTATTTTCTAATTTAGTAATCAGATACTTTATATTCTAGTTCAGATCCTATATAAATAACTCATTTCCATCTCCATCCACATTTTAAAAACTATCTGATACATAGAGAAGTATTCTTGGGTTTGAATTTCTATAGCAAATATTTTCAAGTTCCTCTACCTTGCCTCCCACCCAGCTCAAGCAATTTTACCTATTTGCGGTATTCATGTTTTTGTTCCATTATTTAGAACAACCTGCAGGGTATTTTTACACATTGCAGTTGTAACCATGAATATAGATCTATTGCATCAGGAGGAATTGTTACTGTCTGGACTCCCAAAATATAAAACAAAACAAAACAAAACATAAGGTGTATATATGCAATTCTTGATGTCATGATTAAACATAGAAAGGATAAATGAGATAATAAAGGAAGCTTTTTGAGCTCTGAGGAGGACAGCTGCTCCATGCAGTCAAGACATCATCATTATTAATTACCTTTATTCATTTTCAAACCATCTGTTTCCAAATATGAGCACTTGTGGCCCAATTCTCCTCTTTCAGTGCCCCCCAATGTGTCCCATATACATAATTAATCTTCAGCTGATTTCAAAAGAAGCAACATCTTATAGAGACGGATGGTGCTAGAACAAAGGGAACACATTAATCCGTTTCTTTGATGATTCTTTTGTTTGAGACAAGCTTATTCACTCTTGTATTAAATTATTTTGAATACTTTGCTCTTGGTATTATGTCTGCATGGATTTTTTTTAACCTTTAAAAACTAAATAATGCCACCTGGTGGTGAAAATAAATACATTACTATCTGGATGATATTTCTAGAATTTTTTAGTTGTCTTTTTGTATTATAACAGCTTCATTACTTTAATAATTTTTAATGAGTTGACTGAGATCATTGGGATGTAGAAAGAAGATTTTACACATCAGATAGCAGTAAATACCTTGGAATATATCTGGCCAGATGGAATTATACAGTGACAAATTCCCAACTCAAAGGTTCTTTTCAGCCATAAAGAATGGTAAGAAATTAAGATAAGGGTGTAAAGCCATGGAGCGGGTTCTCATTTTAAGTAACTAGGAGTGGTGATTTCCTGGTATCTGATGTTATTTCCTCTTTGGTCACATATAAATAAAATGAGGTCCACCTATAAAATTCAAGGCTGCTTTTGTGGTTGATGGACCAACTGTCTCAAGAGATGTGATGCTTTTACTGATTCCTCTAAACTTTTCTCACCCCTGGAATCCAGCTATATCTGCAACCTAGATGGGTAGGCTTGCCAGAAATGTTTTTGTTTGTTTTTTACACAAGAGCCTGAGAACCTGCTGTTTGAACCCAATGGGGACAATGTAAATAAAAAACTATATGTTACTCATCTTTTATGTCTTTTAAAGACTAAGTTATGTCCTAAGAGAGAAATTACCAAAAGGGGAAATATCTCCAAGTAACAAGATTGGTTCCTCTGTTTTTGATTTCACTGAAAATTGGCTTTTTCTAAGAGGACAGAGAATAGGTCTGGCACAAAGACAGTGTTCAATAATTTTTTTTATTGAAATAAAGAATGCATAAGAGGATACTTCAACCAAAATAAAATTTCTGATATGCCAATCTACCACATCACCACCCTGCTTAAAATCCTTCATAAGCAAGTCGAAACTCCTTACGAGGTCCCTATGCACCTTTATTGACTCTTCTCACTCCCCAATTCATTTCTCTGTCCTAATACAAACATATATCCATGTGCATGCCTTTGCATGTGTGTGTGCGCGCCCTCACGCGCACGCGCGCGCGCACACACACACACACACACACACACACACACTTTGAATAGAGCTACTCATTCAAGGCTACTTGCCATTCCCCAAGGCTAATGAACTCTGCCAAGGCTTTGCTGATCAAAGCGCCCTTTCTTATGTTACCTGGTGACCTCATAATCATTTAAAAAGTTTCAGCTCAAATACTACCTCCACTATGAATCTTTTGTTGACTTTCTTATGTGGGCAATAGTGCTTTTTTCTTTATGCTCCAAGAACCTCATAAACATACTCCAATATAGCAGTTACTCTGCTAAAACCATTTTCATAGACATCTTCTTCAGTACACTGTGTTTTTCAAGAGCAGTAACTGTATTCTATTTTTTAAAATCTTTTATTTTTCTATTTTGAGTGGTAATTGATCCCATTAAGCAATTATAAATACTTGTTAAAAGCATGAATGATAGGTACTGGAGTTCAAGCTCCAATATCCAATCTCCTCTCTCTTTTTAAAAAATTTCTTTAATGTTTATTTACTGTTTTTGAGAGAGAGGGAGAGACAGAACTCGAGTGGGAAGGGGGCAGAGAGAGAGAGAGAGGGAGACACAGAATCTGAAGCAGGCTCCAAGCTCTGAGCTGTCAACACAGAGCCTGACATGGCGCTTGAACTCGTGAACCACGAGATCATTACCTGAGCCCAAGTTGGTTGCTCAACTGATTGAGCCGCCCAGGTGCCCTCCTCTCTCTCTCTTTTTTAAAGATATAAGTGTATTTATTTATTTTTAATTAGAGATGGTTAACATACAGTGCTATGTTAGTTTCAGGTATGCGATATAGTGATTCAACAATTCCCTACATTATCCAATGCTCATCACAAGTGCTCTCTTTAATCCCTATCATATATGTCACCCATTCCCTTGCCCACCTCCCCTCAAGTAACCATCAGTTTGTTCGCTATGGTTAAGAATCTGTTTCTTTGTTTGTCTCTTTCTTTTTTTCCTTTACTCATTTGTTTTGTTTCTTAATTTCCATATATGAGTAAAATTAGGTGGTATTTTTATTTTACTTGCATTATACTCTGTAGCTCCATCCTTGTCATTGCAAATGGCAAGATTTCATTCTCTTTAATGGCTGAATAGTATTCCATTGTATATATATATATACCACATCTGCTTTATCCATTTCTCTATTGATGGAATCTTGGGTCCAATATCCTCTCTTACTTAATGGAACTCAAATCCATTCCAACCTCTCTATAGTTACACAGGTAAGTATGACCATATGGCTTAGTTCTTACCAATAAGATGTGATTGGATAAGATATGTGACACTTCATTGTTGCTTCCTTCTTAAGACACTGCTTGTTTGCTGTTCTCTTTCTTCTTCTTCTTCCTCTCTTTCTTCCTCTCCCTCTCTCCTTCTTCTTTCCTCCCCCTCCCTCTTTTTCTTTTTCTCCTCTTCCTCCTCCTTCATTTTCTTCCTCCTCCTCCTCCTCCTCCTCCTCTTCTTCCTCTTCCTCTTCCACCTCTTCCACTCCTTCTCCTACTCGTTGTTGTTGTTGTTGTTGTTCTTCCTCTTCCCCCTCTTCACCTTCCCCTCCTCCTCCTCTTTCTTCTTCCTTCTCCTCCTCCTCATTGTTGTTGTATTGTTGTTGTTCTTCTCCTCCTTCTTCCTCCTCCTCCTCCTCCTATTTGCCTTCCCCTCCTACTCCTCCTCCTCTTCCTTCTCATCGTTGTTGTTCTCCTCCTCCTCCTCATCCTTCTATTTCTCCTTCTTCTTCTTTTAATATTTTCTGCTTCCACCTGACTGGGAAATGGTAAGAACTGAGCAGTCTTCTTGAACCCAGAGATGGAAACTAATTTAAAGTTGGCTGAGCTGCCCTGATAGCTTGGAATCCTACATAATCTTGGTAATCAGAGCTGTCAGACCACCCTACTCTGGGTTGTCATATTAAAGAAGATAAATTGCTAAAACAAAAACAAAACCTCAACCATCTTAAAGAACAGAAACTTTCCTTATAATCTTTAAAAATATCCTCTGTTCTTGAGGCGCCTGGATGGCTCAGTCATTTGAGCTTCTAACTCTTGATTTCAGCTCAGGTCATGATCTCATCGTCGGGAGATTGAGCCCTGAGTAGGTAGGGCTCATGCTGGGTGTGGAATCTGCTTGAGATTCTCCTTCTCTCTCTCTCTCTTTCTCTCTCTCTCTCTCTCTCTCCCTCTGCCTATCCCCCACTTGTGTGCATACTCTCTCTGTCTCTAAAAAAAATAATAAAGGATAAATATAGGGGTGCCTGGGTGGCTCGGTCAGTTAAGTGTCTGCCTCTTGATTTTAGCTCAGAGCCCTGAGTCAGGCTCCGCAGTGCAGAGCCTGCTTGATATTCTCTGTCTCCCTCTCTCTCTGCTCCTCCTCTGCTTGTGCTTGTGCTCCCTCTCTCTGAATAAATAAACTTAAAAAAAATCTTCTGTTCTCAAGACCCTACTCTCAGTTTCTGAATCTTATTTCTACATGGAAATAAGATGCTTGTGAACTGATCATTAGTTTCAGGCTCAGCTTTATCTCAAGTATAGGAAATTCTTGACCTTGAATGGGAGTGTTGAAGGAACTCCAGATCAACAGCCAGGTATTAATTAGTACCACAGTACTATCTCTCACCATCAATTCGGATCATGGTGTTTTTATTCTGAAACCCAGTATCCATCTGTCTCTGATATCTGCTATGCTTTAGAAACTCAAATTGTCACCAAATGCCATGAGATGAGACTGCCTTTACAGTCAGTGACCTTCGTCAGGACACATTCTTTTGATTCAGATTGCATGATTCAGTGCTTAACTTGCCTATTAGAAATCCTCACTCTTTGGTGATTTTGTCCCAGCCTGGATGTCTTTGTTATAATCTGTACACATTGTCTTCTGCTTATCATGAGGCTCTCATTATACCTGCAATCCATTTTTGTAGCTCCATTCCACCCCAGTGCCTGATGCTCTCAGATGAAAAAGTCCTTGTTACTTTTAGTATTCCCTTATTCACTGAAATTAATGCATCAGGAGTGAAAATATCCTGAGATATAATGCTGTTGATGAGGGTCTTTAATTTGTCTTGACCTCTATTTCTTCCTTTCTTTTTCATAGATTCTTCCCCCCTCCCCCGCCTTTTATTTTCTGCCTCTCTCTCATCTGGCAAGGCTGACAATCAGATCTCTCTCTCTTCTCACTTCTGGTTTTCTGTGTGTAGCATGTTAGCTATGCTTGCCATTAATGGATCTCCTTCTACTGGGAACATCGATTGATCCAAGGATGGGAAAATAGCTTAACCAAGGCCCCAATATTTTTTTGGAGATTGATATAGTTTTTCTCTTTCTTTCTGAGTTCATGAGCAGTAAAAGCATTTAAATCTGGAGATGCTAATGACCAAGAAGTGGAGAGAAAATGGGTACCTGATAACAGCTTTTGGACACTTTGGCTAAGATGATTTTGCTGTTGTTGTCAATAAATATTCAACAAATTTGACCTGGTTTTCTGTCATTTGCAATGAAAGTAGTCTAGATGGATTAAAGCTATGGCCCCACCATCTATTTTTATAAGTAAAGTTTTATTGAAACACAGGTATGAAATACATTTGTTTACATATTATCTATGTTTTTTCCCCACTATAATTGAAGAGTTGAGTAGATACGACAAGGACTATATGGCCCACAAAGCCTAAAATAATTATTATATGGCCCTTTACAAAAAAAAGTTTGCCAACTTTTGATTGCTTTTGAAATAAACTTTCGGAAAGAAACTTTTTCTTTTTAAACAACTTAAAGATTTTCAAATAGATTTTTTTTTCCTTTTTCCATAAGCACTGTGTCTTTTCTGAAGTGGACAAAAAGAAAGAAACAAACAATCAAACAGCTAAGGCTTAAAGTGTGATTCTAAGGGTGGTATCAAATGGTAGGCAATTTTGTACTGTTGATTTATGCTTGCATATACTTGTTGATCTCTAAGCTGATTTATATCCAGTTGCCTTAGATATAATCAAATTGGGTATGCCTTAATAATTCTGTATCTTATAACAGGTATGTACTGGAGGTGCGGTTTATTTTTGAGGTGACAGTGGCAACTTCTGCACCTTATAATTCATAGAATCTATTCATAACCTGCATAAGTGCATAATGACCTGACCCATCTAGATTTGTCCAGTATGGTAGCCGCCAGTCATATGCAGTTGTTGGCACTTGAAACGAAGCTAGTCTGAAGTTAGATACACTAAAGGTGCCTAGTATACAACCAATTTTAGAGTTACCATGAAAAATAAAGGATGGAAAATAATGCATTGGTAAGTTTTTAGATATTTATTAAAAGTTGAGGTGATAATATTTTGGATATGTTGAATTAATAAAAATAAATTATTGAAATTATTTTTTACTTTTTTTTTCAATTTAAACAATGAACTAAAAAATTAAACTTACTTTTTTGGCTCATGTTATATTTTTACTAAACAATGCTGACCCAGAAATTACAGAAAGACTTAGTATGACTGAAGGTTAAAATAAACTGATAGAATTTAAAAAGTATTTTAAGTATTTTGTTTTTGTAAGATAGGCAAAACCAACTTTTTTTAATTTTTGTGTTATTTTTAGTTGTTAGAGAATACTAGAGAATACTAATAATGGATATAAATTATGAATATTCCCATACTATATATACAACACATATAACACACACACACACACACACACACACACACACACACATATATAACAAATACAGAACTTGTATTTTTGTTGATAAAATGTGACTCTATGAAAAAATCATTATATGTATAGGATTAATTATTAGATATGAATAGCTTCTTATTTTCCATGCATAATTTAAAAAAATCTATGCAGGGAGCATAAAGAAACATGCCAAGAGTTGTATGATTCTTTTTTAAAAAATCCTTATTTTCTTAACTTAAATTAATCTACGTATACATAAATGCCTCAACATTAAATAAAGTTTTTTTTTTTTAGTTTTTTTTTAACGTTTATTTATTTTTGAGACAGAGAGAGACAGAGCATGAACAGGGGAGGGGCAGAGAGAGAGGGAGACACAGAATCTGAAACAGGCTCCAGGCTCTGAGCTGTCAGCACAGAGCCCGACGCGGGGCTCGAACCCACGAACCGGGAGATCATGACCTGAGCCGAAGTCGGATGCTTAACCGACCAAGCCACCCAGGCGTCCCAATAAAGTTTTTATTTCATCTATTTCCAAAGTCTTTGTCCTATGACATTTCTCATGGTGAAAAATATAAAAAGAATTTTCCTTCCTGCTCATTTGGTATGTTTTCATACCAGAATTGATATCTGCAAAATGGGGATGCTGGTTGAAGTGGAAGCTGTTCAGAGGTTCCCAGCAAATGGCACTTTTTAGATTTGATTGCTTAATTTATGCTAATTTCTATTTTCTTAATTTAAATATACCAATAATGCCTGCAATGAATAGTCATGCATTTGCACTTTTCCTCCTAAATGAAAACAAAAGTCTGGAAAGCATAATGAGTTCAGTACACATTTTATATATTCCATTCACATATCAATGAATTTAGCATGTGTATTGTTAGTGTGTCATTTTTGAGAAAGAAAGGTGGCTGTTAAGATATGAAAATATGGCCTCAAATTCTGTATACCTCAGCTTACCAAGTCAATAAGGAAGCAATATTTTTAGCTGCCTCTGGAATCATTGTGGTTGCAAAAGGTATTTGCCTATTAGAGATGAATAACAATCAACCAACCATTAGATGGTTTTCCAATCTTTTCTGTGCACCATGACTTTTTGATGAATAGATAACATATGGATCATGCAGTGTATTTTATTTAAGAATTTAAAAATAAACCTATAACACAGTCTATATACTTCAGACATCAATAGGTCCCTGGCTAATTGCCAAATGCAGTTATATAAAATATAACTATATAATTTAAAATTTGAGATTTTTAGTCAATGCTCACAGAGAATGTATCAAGAAAACTTAATAATAAATTATTTATATTTATTTTGGATTATAACATATATTTAGATACTGATAAAGAATTATAACAATAATAGATTCTTCAAATGTGTAGTTAAACTGTGAACACATTATTTTTAGAATTTTAAATGTTTTCCTAGTGGGACATTGAGCAAAAGATAATAAAGGGATCTCTCTGTATTATATTTTACAATTGCATGTGAACTTAAAGTATATCAAAATAAAAAAAAATATTTAAACTTAGCACTAATAAGAGAGTAAGATAAAATACAAAATAAACAAAGAAAAATTAAAGCTTACCTATTTATAAATAACCAATTAGAAAATAAAATAGAGAAATATTTATAATAGCATCAGCAATAATAAAATGCTATGGAATAAATTTGTTAACTAATGTTTAATATTAAGAATTTAAAAAATATAAAACTTTGCTGAACAAATTTAAATAAGACATGAATAAATGGATACATGATGGTCATAAAGACTAGAGTCCTATTATTAATAAATCAGTTCTCTCAAATTTAAGTGTGATTCTAATAAAAAAAAAAATCCCAAAGTGGTAAACTGTTAGAACAAAATTACAAACTTTCTAATACTAAAAGGTATACTGTGAGAGATAGTAGAATAAAATAGATCACAGAGTTAAAAAAAAATATATATATATAACACAAATGTACATATTTATGAACATGTATATCTATAAAATATTATGACAAAAGTGAGACCAAAATATTAGTCATATCAGTAAATATAGATGGACTTATGAAATCCTGTCTCCAGGATGTATTAAGTGAAAGAAACAAAGTGAAGTAAAATATACACAGCATGATATAACTTATATGCATAAACACATTTATTTACACTAAAATAAAACAATGGAAGGATAACTACAAAATTACAAATATTAATATGGATAAGGATAGCATTAGAGTAGACAGACTGGGTAGAAATTAGAATTATAAGGCTGTACCATGTTTTGTAGATTTGGAGTCATTTCTCCAGAGAAGATATCTGAGTATTTTAGGTAATTATAAACCTGTTAAATAAAAAAATAGTAAAACAAATGAGCTTCAAGTTTTGTCTAGTTGGTGGCATAACTACATAAATAAGAACTATCCTAAACACTGTAAGGCAGAATGATCTTAACATACATCATTACAGGATATATGAAGAACAAAAAATATGGGGAAAATTCCAATGTTTTCAATTTATCATGGTGGTTATTTGAGATTATTGAGTGTGTAATGTTGGATAAAATCAGTGTGTGATTTTTGCTTTGAGAACCAAGATGTTTGGCATGAGAGAAAGTTTATGTAGATTTAAGGTCAATAAATCTGGGATTTTGAACTGAAGTTATCAGTATGAACCGAGGTATATTTTTGTTAGGAAACCATTTCTAGCTGTGTCTGCTGTAAGCCTGAAGAAACAATGACCAGCCCAGTAACAATAAATTTTTCTAGTGCTCAGGTGTGGTTTCTAAACACAATTTTTCACCATAAGGAAACAGAGCAACTGGGGAAAATGGCAGAATCCAGGTCTGAGTCAGGAAATGTCAAATAGATGTAACTTCATGTTACATGAGAAAACAAAAATGTTATGAAAGATTAATCTGATCATGCATAAAGAACTAAAGAGGTCATTTGAGTAAGTTTCTACTGGCCAAAGAAGCCAGAGTAATAAATTATATATATATACATATATATATATATATATATATGTACATATATTTATATAATTAATTATATATGTATAATTTATTGACATATTACAAGTTAATTAATAGATCATTCATACATCCAACCGCAGTAACAATTTCCTAGCCAGTTAGGAAATACCATCCAGTTTATTCTTCAATGTTTTTTCATCTTTCACATTTAAATTGTCCTAATTTTAATTGAGGAGTACATATACTTTTAGTAAAAAGAAAAACATTTAGTATTCTTTTTTCAGTAATCCATAACCTGAAATTATCCTTCAGCCAGAATCAAAATGTTTCTCAAATAGGGTCTGTTACCTTTATGTATCTTTCTACAGAATACGTGAATTATTTTTTCAGTGTGATTCTGGAGAACCGGGCAAGCACAGGTATGCAGAATGCTCACTGTGTCTTTTGTGCAAGAACACACTAGGTCACATAATGGGTCTCTCTTTGGTACCTAAACAAGCACCCTCCAGGTGGTGCTAGAGCATTTAGCATGCCATGGTGTAGTAGCAGTTTATCTGGGGACTACTGCTTACATGCGAGACAGATAGCTATTTACCTAAACTCGTTAACAATGAAGAGGGAATTAACTCAAGCATCTGCCATTATTTAAGAAACTAATTTCAGCGTTTAATAACCATAAGAAGGTTGCTATAAGCCTGGCTACATTCTCCAAAAACTTAGAATTAATGGAGTTCTCACTACTTTGGAAAAGGAGTCCAGAAGAATATAAACCAAAATCTGATCAAGATTTCACCAATTATGAACTAAACCAGTAAACATGTTGAGGGTATCTCCGAATTTGTGAGAAAATTGGGATATATCTGCCATCCCCCTAGTATGTCAGAGTCCTCTGCTGGCTGGGAGAAAGAAACAGAGAGAGTATTAAGAATCAGTCAAGTGGGTGGTTTTAATGAGCTGGGACTGGATATTTCATGAATCACATTCACCCACTGGCCACAGACACAAATCAGCTAGTTGTATGCTGAATAAAAAGAAGAGACAATTTTGGTGGCCATCTAGCTAGTCCCTGCTCATTTATTTAAGTGACTTAAGCCAATTTAATTAACCTAAGTAATCTATGCTAAATGGCTTAGCCAGTTTAGCTTTTCACAAATATTAGGATTTTCTGCCTTTTTAAAAGATAGATATTAGCAATCTATAATCATAGTAACAAGGGATAACCACAGGTTTCTATTTCAGTTATTCATATTTTTGTTTCCCTGCATTTAGTATGTCATCTATCTGGTTATTTTATTTTATTTTATTTTATTTTTTTAAGGAAGGAAACCAGTTCTTTATTTTGACCACCACCATTGGCAGCATAACAATGACAGAGGCAAGTCTGCTTATCTGGTTATTTTAAACATTTCATTTATATAACTAGTTTTCAAGAGTTTGATTATGATGTGCCCCTGGTGTTATTTCCCTTGTTTTATTTTGTTTGGGGGTTTGTTGAGCTTCTTAGATACGTAGTTTTATAGTTTTCATTGAATCTGGACATTTTGGTTTATTATTCTTTCAAATGATTTTTCTTTGCCCTTGTCTCCTTTACTTCTAGGACTATAATTGTGTGTATAATAGAATGCTTGGTATTATCCAATAGGCCATTGATACTCTGCTTTTTCCCAATATTTTTCATCTCTTTCATTTTGGGTATTTTCTATAGCTATATCTTCTAATTCACTTATCTTCTTCAATGTCTAAGCTGCTATTAATCTGTCTCAGTTAAATTTTCATTTGAGATATTAAACTTTGTACCTCTAGAACTCCCTTTGATTCTTCTAAACCATTTCCTACTTAACTCTTCATTATATTGATTTTTTTCTTTAAACACTTGAAGATAGTTATAATAGCTATTTTAACATCTCTGCTTTCAAACTGCATCATCTCTGTTTGTGTAACTGTTTTTATTGACTGATTTTTCTCCCAGATGTAAGTCAAATTTTCCTACTTCTTAGAGTATCTGGTAGTATTTTATTGGATGCTGGACATTTTGAATTTTACATTGTTGAATGTCTGGATTTTGTTGTCTCCTTTAAAGAAGTTTGGATTTGTTCTGATAGGTAATTAATTTAGTTCTAGTTTAGTTTCATCCATGAATGGCTTGTTTTTAAACTTTGTTTACATGAGTCCAGAGTTGTTTTGGTCCAAGAATAATTTAGTTCTGCACTAAAAAAATCGACCTTTTGGATCTCTACTGAATGTCCCAAGGACACTATACCCCAGGTAGCTGGAACTAAACATCTCCCATTCTTGAGTGGGAGCTTTGAAATAATTTACCTCATAAATCTGCAATTGTTCCTTTCTAGCCTTTGCAGATTTCTTAAGTTTTTTTATGTAGCTCCTCTCTGGAACTCTACCCTGCCTTAGTCATTGAACTCTGGTTTTGGGCTTTTTGAATAAGCAAACTGCATGTTTTGCTTGGGATGGCCCTTTTTGCTCCAATGCTCAGAATGTCTTTCTGAAAAGAAAGTTGGTCAGTTATAGAATAAAATTCATCTGCTTTGATTTTCTCAGAGATCACATTTCTATGTTGCCTATAGTCCAGTGTCTGAAAAAATTTTAATATCTATTTGTCCAGTTTTCCAGTTGTTTATGGTGGGAAGGTAATTAGGTTTCTGTTATTCCATCATGGCCAGAAGTGGACTTTTCAATTCAATCATTTTTGTACTAATTATCTGAAATAGATTTTAATATTTGTGTTGACTTTTTTTTTAAATTATAAAATTCCTTTGTCTCTGAGGGCAGTCAACATTTTTATTTCAGCTCATGATCTTGGACATACTATATATGAGAGATCTAAGTTTTTCTTTCTCATAAACTCTCCTACATAGTATTTTTTTAATGTTTATTTATTTTTGAGAGAGGGGGAGACAGAGCATGAGTAGGGGAGGGTCATAGAGAGGGAGACACAGAATCCGAAGCAGGATCCAGGCTCTGAGCTGTCAGCACAGAGCTGGATGTGGGGCTCAAACTCATGAAACATGAGATCATGACCTGAACCAAAGTTGGACACTTAACCAGCTGAGCCACCCAGGTGCCCCTCCAACATATTCTGGATATTCTCACTTTTTCTAATTTAGTCTCTAATCCTTTTCCTCCTGCTCATTTTCTGGCTATGTGATGAGGTCATGGATAACACACTAATTAAAATACAGTAAGTATCAATTTGAGACAGTCTTCTCATGGGTGCTCTGGTTACAAGCACTGATAAATGCACACAATTTGAGCTTCTAGAATAGAAGATTTGCTTAATTCACACAGTAATCCCAATAGCAGTCATTGTGGCCAATTGGTGTTGATGAACTTCTAATCATTAAATGGATTGATAAAACCAAATCAGATATGCATATGATTTTCTTCCTACTTAGTGCTTTTGGATACTTTTTTAGTCCCTAGTTCTTAATGTACTCTGCTTTAGGGTATTATAATAAATGAGCCAGATTATTGGTATTTTTTAATCAGTTCATGTGTTAAAATGTTTAACTCTCTGTTTTGATTACATGCAATGGGGAAGGTAATTGTTTCCCCCCAAAATAGGTTTCTTTAATTGAGTTAATTCTTTAGAAATATATATTTCCATATGTTTTACTTATATTTTTGGTGGGCTGGTTGCAGATACAGATTTGTTAGATTACGTTTATTACTTTATATTCCATCTACTCCCCAAAGGATTTAAGGGGACTAATATCAAGTGTAAGATATTGCTAAATACTGCTTTTTGAAAGCAACGAACATGTCATTAGCTTCCTTTTCTTTTTCTTTTTTTTTCTTCTTCTTTCTTATGAAGAGTATATAAATAAATAGCATTAATTCTACTAGTATTTATTGATACCACTGTGCCCACTAATTCATATTAGTGATGAATAAGAGACAAGAATTTTGCTCTCATTGAAGCTCATTTTCTATTGGCAGGAGATGGAAGAGGAAAAGCATGCAAACAAGCAAACAGTTGAACGAATAAGAAATTAAAGTAGCAGTAAAGACCATAATATAAAATAAAGTAGGGAAAGGTGTCAATGTAACTTCTTCAGAAGACAAATACTAGTTGAGAAGGTGAAAATTAAGCTGAAATGTGGATGACAAGAAGTCAGGTATGTGAAGTTAGATGGAATAAACAGCTTGTGCAAAGGCCCCCAAGCAGGTGTGTTATAGGAGAAACCGTTCCTCTCCCCGAGCAAACAGAGGGAGAGAAGTTAGAAAAGTTGGTGTGGCTGTGTGGAGCACTGTGGGACATGTGGTGAAAGTGGAGGCCGGATCATATGAGGCTTTGAAATCTCTCTTCCCAAACACTCTTCTGGACAACTGGGCAATTTAGAACACACTTTATTTTTAGGATATGTGAGTGTGAAGCTTTGACTCTTCCATATGCAATTTACGGATACCAATCTCTTCTTATGGCTGCATTTTCCTGGGTTGTTAATCTACATCCAATTTTGAATGTCTAGAAAGTCTGTGACCTGATGAACACATTTATATATCTTCCCCAGTCACTTCTTGGCTCATTTACACCTGCCAAAAGATGGTGAGCATTGGACAGCTGTGCACCTTACTGATACTTATTATCCTGATCACCTTTCACACTGGATTGAAAGGTCTGTGATGTGTGACTGCAGTTCTTGAGACTATAATCAGAGTTGGTTCTTGGGCTTTAATGAGTATATAACCAGCTAGTTTGTAGGCATGTTACACATGCCTATTTGCAGTTCTAAGCTTCTAAAGGATTGGGACAGTTCAGCTCTAACAACCCTTAATATTGCTGCCACAATGGCAAATGTGAAGATGCTTATTACATTGTAGCTGGTGATGAAAAGCAGAGATGGTCAAAATCCCAACCAGTGTAACACCAGCTGTAAATGACACTATATTAAGAAAGTGTTTTTTTTCCAGAGCAGCTATGAATGGAGAAAGTAGAACATACTTTTGTGTCCATCTGTTTGTGGCACAGCTTAGGAAAATATTTTTAAATGATTTGAGAGCGAGTTTTTGGGGCTCTTCCACAGTTTTATGTATTTCATAATTTGCCAGCCATTTAGAACCCTGTGAATGCAATTGGCTTAAATAGCTCATTTATGTTAGTTTTGGAATATTCACACATCATTCTAAAAGGCAACGTCCTATTCCTGCAAGCTTATTTCATAACTCCTCTTGTTAATGCAAAGAAGCAAACTCCCTCACATAGACCCATATGAGCTATTTGCGTCTTCATGCTCTCAAGTCTGTGATCATTTTTCTTCCTCTCAAATGACAAAACAGATAAATTTGTATTGATAGTGTGAACAATTAAAGAGATAAGTGAAATTAGAATATTTGAAAGGTATGTCACCTTCTAGATAAATCTATTCGTGAGGCTTTTGTAAAATCCTGTCTGTCAGCGTCATGCAAAATTGGACGGAAATGCTAAAACTTGAATTTCTCATTTTCAGCTGCCAAAAGGTACATATTGCTTTAAGAAACTGATATCTGTGTCAGGAGGGTCTCAGCAGGATGGTGACTGGGTAGGGGTTGGAACTGTGAGTTCACCAAGTGGCTCCATGCTCTGGGCATGTGCTGGGGGTAGGATGTCCACTGAATGTCCCCACCCATTTACCTCTGGTTGCAGGATGATACGAAGAAGAAACAAACAGAACCATACAAGGACCAGGAAGAGAATCTCCTTTCTCTTGTAGTATCCTTTTATAGCCCTCTCTCTCTAAAAAAAAAAAAAAAAAAAAAAAAAAAAAAAAAATTAATGTTGTATTCAGTGCAAAGGAGAATTGTTTACAGGGTCTAGCACCATTGTCACATCAGAAGATAAAATATATATTTGGATCTGAGAGGCAATAGATTGATAACTGCCCCCAAAGATAAGTGGAAGATAAATTGGCAAAAGAAAACGGTACTTTTAATTTGTGTTTGACTAAGGGAACTATGTAGATGTCTATATATTTCACTGTATGTTTCCTCTGACTGTTTTTCCCTGTTAGAACGACTGTTTGCTTCCAGTTTAATTGGAATTTGATCCTGAGGCAGTAATGTTGTGGTGAAAATTTCCATTGACTTTGGCCCTTCATTTTCTTCATTCTGCTCCCCCCGCCCAACCTGGATATATGCATGCACATATACACACCTAGCTGAATTCTAATCCAAATTCTTCCAGTTATTAGATTCATAATTCTCTAAAACTTAACCTGCCTATTTGTAAAGTAGGAGTTAAAATATGTCTTCAATTATATAAGCCCTACAAAACAATGTTTGAGAAAATTCAGCTCATCTTAGACACCATGTAAAGGTTTGTCAAATTCAAATCCTTTGTAATTTCTGACTCAAAGACTATTGCAACAATAGTATATAAATGAAAAGGATTAGGTGGTTTTCAGCTTCTGTACATGAAGGAAACCACAGAAAATCCTAACTGAGGTAACATTAGTAAATATTAAGAACGTATCTATGGCTTATAAGTAACTTGTTTTACATTTTGTAAACCATTTGAAATCACAAACTCATAGTGTAAAGACTTCAACATTTTATAAGAAGATAATAATTATTAATTGTTATTCTATCTACATAGATGTTTGAAAGTTGTAATTGTAGAGTTGATCAGTCGATCAATCAATGTGGTTATTTTTAAGTGGTTTCTCCCTTCTGCCAAGTAATTACCTCTCTCTTTCAGTATGTACTCCTAAATAACTCCCTCTCCTGAACACACATGCATTTATTCTAATGAGCTGACATATTCTTGGTTGACATGTGAATGAAGTTGTTTCTCTTCCACATTCTAGCACCAGTCATAGCCTCTGTTCTTTTACACCTTAACAATTCTTGAGACTTCCAATCATGCACCATTTTATTGTAATTAAATCATGCATTTTCTTCTACCTGGAATGCCTTTGAAAGCTTATTCATCCATCAAGCCTTCACTGATAGTACAAGCCAGGAGTGATCTCTTAGTCCTTTGGTCTCTCCCTCACCCCACAGAATGTGGTCTGTATACTCCTTCCACAATGTTCTTCCTTATGCCATAGGCCTCTGTACTTTTTGCCTGTGTCCAGTTCAATGCTCTTGAATAATAGGGTCAGTTTCTCCTTTGTGTAACATACAATGTATTACAGTATACAATAGTTGGTACCCAATACTATTTGATTATGATAATAATAGTAATAAATAAGGTAAATGATATAAAACTGATTATAATAATAATATAGTAGCTGTACTTAAAAATATAATTTCTCGGGGCGCCTGGGTGGCGCAGTCGGTTAAGCGTCCGACTTCAGCCAGGTCACGATCTCGCGGTCAGTGAGTTCGAGCCCCGCGTCAGGCTCTGGGCTGATGGCTCGGAGCCTGGAGCCTGTTTCCGATTCTGTGTCTCCCTCTCTCTCTGCCCCTCCCCCGTTCATGCTCTGTCTCTCTCTGTCCCAAAAATAAATAAAAACAAACAAACAAACAAAAAATGTTGAAAAAAAATATAATTTCTCAATAGCTAATATAGTTAGAGGGCTCAAAATTCAAAAAGCACTGAGAGCTATACAATGACAACTCTCCCTTCTCCTCCTTGAACTCAATTCCTCTCCAGATAGATAACAAATGTTATTAATTTCTTAGTTTCTTGCAGAGAAATTGTATGTGTATATCAGTTAAAACATGTATATAATTACCCTATTTTTTAAAGGTATTGAGCACTTTGGTTTTTTTTACCTTAATATATTTAGGATACCTTTCCACGTAACATAATTATAACCAATGTTTATTTAGTATTTACTATGTACTAGATTTTGTTTTCAGTGTTTCATATGCATTAAGTTATTTGATTATGGCAATAACCCTAAAAGCTAAGTACTATTATTGTCCCTCTTTTGTTAAAGAAGAAACCGAGGTATCAGGAAATTAAGGAAACTGCTCAAGATCACATGGTTAGTAAGTAGCATGACTCAATATTAGAATACTGACAGTCTAGTTTTGTGGTTCATGTTTTCATCCATTAGGCTACACTGACACTTGTAGAACTTCCCCTTTCTTTTTTGCAGCAGAAGACTAAATTTCAGATCCCTAACAGCTGTTGTTGTTGTTTTTTTTTTAATGCTCACTCTACATTAGGCACAGGGCCAGTCACATTGCATGACTGAAAAAGGCACAATTCATGTGGAATTCTCTATGAACGAATTACCTTGGAATTGTGTATGTTACCCTGGAAGGCACCTTTCAATAGCTCATAAAGAAAATGAGATTTAGATTGGTAATTTGCCCAAGATTACATACAGAACTAGTAAGTATAGGATTGGGAAGTGAACAATAATCTACTTAACACCAAAGCTTACCAAACTACCACAGTTAAACGGCTTCAGACTTCAAATCTTCAGCAAGGAGAAAATGTATCTTTTAGATTGTAGGTGATATTGTAGAGAAAACAGTGGTACGATCTTGGTTGAGTTTCCTTTAGGATAATCCTGTAGATTCTCTGCAAATACTTCTTTTCCTGCCCACCACTCCTTTCTCAAACTTGCTTCACCTATTACATTCCTGTATTTCAATCATAAGGAGAAGTAAAAGAAGAGTTCATTTCAGAAAGATAAATGTTTAGCATAAGATATGGATTCTAGCTGATTTGGTCAGCTAGATTTTCAGACCACACTTCACACTCAAAAAGAAAGTAAAAGAGATATGACAAATGTCACTTAGAATTCTAAAAAAATTCTTCTTATCTTTTTCTTCTCCTTTCATTTCTTCCATCTTCCCTTCTCCCTCCCCCTTTTAAATGTTTATTTATTTATTTTGAGAGACAGCTTATGCACAGAGGGGAGACACACAGAGGGAGGAGAGAGAGAATCCCAAGCAGGCTCCATGCTGTCAGTGTGGTGGCTGAGGTGGGGCTTGATCTTAAGAACTGTGAAATAATGACCTGAGCTGAAATCAAGAATTGGATGTTTAATCAACTGACCCACTCAGGTGCCCCTTGTTTTTCCATTTTTTCTGGTCTGATTCCACTCTGAGAACACTTGCCCTATTTGGGGTTAAGTTTTCTTTGGGTTACTTTTGAGTGACTCACAGTTCTGGAAATTGATAAAAATTTGCAAAATTCCTGAGCAGGCTTTTAAACTTCTCCTTCAACCTTTGAAACGGATTACTCCTCTGGGAGAAAATGAGCAGATGGTGCCTAAAGCAGTTGGCCAAATTTCTATAACAATGCTATTACTTGACTCTGTGTCATCCGCTGGAGCATCTGTCAGAAAAAAGAGTTATGCTTCTGTGCTTCTCTCCTTTGACAATTAATCACACCTCTCCTCCATTTCTCACTGTTCAGCATATTGTCTTTTTCAAAATCTGGTGCCAGAAGGTTTCAGTGACTCCCTGACATAATTCAAAAAAGATACTACAACAATAGCATTATTGGGAGTCCTGTGAGACAAAGAGGGACTTCACTAGGAAAGAGGCTGGCACTTTTTCAGTTATTTGTGACAAGAAGACTATTTAGAGTCAGTCACTTAATCTCAAGGGAATTATGATCTATGATGACATCTTAGTAAAGAAAAAAAAAACCCTAATATGCTATGGAAACTCCACAACCTTCTGCTCCTCCATCATTCTGACTTATTTCTAGTCAACCTATGCTCAAATATGTACATGGTGAAGAAAATCTATCATTTATTCTTGCCATGTGTCATTATTACCACATGAGATGCCCGTGTCAGAGATCATATGTCCAAATGCAACAGTTATTTGTAATATTGCCTGCATCAATTAAGACAGTGACTGTAAATGGCCATGACTATGCCTTGGCCAAAGTTAGAGAAGAAGGAGCAGGAGACATGTACTAAATTGGAGCAGTCATAGTCGTAACACTAAAACCATTGGTCATAAATATGCATATATTCTGTTCAATTAGAATATTATGAGTCTTTAAGGATAGAGTGAATAACTCTATTTCATAGGTAAAAACCAGGTTATGTTTTATATCCTAGGCATCCAACAGTTACTATGGATTTCCAGATACAATCTTAATGGCTTTA
Source organism: Neofelis nebulosa (assembly GCF_028018385.1). Lineage (NCBI taxonomy): Eukaryota > Metazoa > Chordata > Mammalia > Carnivora > Felidae > Neofelis > Neofelis nebulosa. The sequence continues at coordinate 76,739,358 of NC_080782.1, forward strand.
AGCTCTTTAGCCAAAGTCATAAAATTTTTAATGTTTCTGTTCAGCACTGGTCCAGTCCACCTGAGGCTAAGCCAATGGACTCTCCCTCCTACATCAGAATTAGAAACTCATGTGCTGGCCCAGGGGATGGAACAAGGCAGAGGATGACTGAGTTTTCTTTTTCTTCTTCTCTTTGCCAAATACTGTTTTTTGTTTTTGTTTTTGTTTTGTTTTTGTTCTTGTTGTTTTATTTGTTGTTTTGTTGTTTGTTTTTTTTTTTGAGAGGGATTTGATGTTCTTGAGTTTATTTTTGAACAGAGAGGATATTTATAGGAAAAAGGAAACAAGAACAGGGACTGCCCATGGAAAACTAGTCTAACATGGTCTGCTAGAAAGCCAATATACCTGTCTGTTATTTCTTTGTTCCTTGGAGACTTTATCATACTGATATGGAACTGTATCCTCTCCTCCACAAACAGTGGAGGCTTAAGATTTCTGTGTAAAAGGGCTGAAGGTCACAAACAGTTGGACTTATTGGAAGTCAGAGACTAGAGAACTTTATTTGAAGCTGTGTTTGTTCACTGTGATTAACTTAGATTATTTATTACAGACAAATATAACAAACATTCTTAGAACTTTTAAGATTCAAGATTAAGAACATATCAATTTTTTATATCAGATTATATTATTAATGATATTATAACTATAATCATTGTTTTTTTTTTTTAATCATTGTTTTTATTTAAAATACTTGCAGGGATAAAGAATCTAGCACTGCTAAAGCTTCGTCAATTTACCTTTTGGTTCTGTGTTCATGAGATCTTCCATGTTGTTCATTCTTCTACCCCCACAGATGTCACCTGCTTCTCTGTCCTTCCACTGTACTTTCTGTAGTTTTCTATTGTAGCTCTTATCATTTGGTGTTGTAATTATTTGTTCCTGTTTTCCATTAGATCATTTGTTCTATGATATTGCTGTATTTATTTTTATTTCCATGGCACATAGCATTGATTAACATCAATGCTGATGAATCAGAGGTTCAATCTCTTGGATGACAGTGTACAGAGCTCTCCTTACCTGTTCTTTAGTGAAATTGATGACAAACAAAAACAAAAACAAAAACAAAACAAAACAAAAGAAAAAAGGAAAGAAAAAAGAAAACTCAATCACGTAAAGCTTTCAGAAATAGCCCTTAGGACAAATGTCAAGCAAAGACACATCTCTTCAAGGAAATCTATAAAAGGTAGTAAGAAAGGTGAGAGTTTGAGAAAGGTGATATTTGAACCAGGACTGCTTCCTTCTTTCCTTTTTCCCAGCTCAGCAAGATGGAAAAACTACTCCAGACCACTGCAGCCAAGAAGATAGGACCCCTTCTTACCTAGCCCCTTGTCAGAGGGCTTTTTTCTCTGGGGAAGGAGGTCTTTAGTGCTTCACATCTTGGCCCCAGCTACCTCTTGCTGAGGCTAGGTTCCAGGTGATTCCTGATGAGAGTTGGTACTCCCTTCTTCCATCTAGCCCTCACTTACAGAATGGAGGCTCTACTTTGGGTATGGAGTCCTGAGAATACTGTGGCACTGATTTACTTGCCCTCACCATTAGGTAGTGGTTCCACACCAGGAGAGAGAAGCTAAGAGAGCCTCAGTGGTTGCCCCCCTACACTGAGTGTTCAGCTTCTAGAGGGAGTAGCCACACTGAGAGAGGCTTGCCATTTACCCCACCCTCAGTTCTAGGGTCCTTCTTCACAGATTTTTGCCTAAAAGGAGAAGCAGACTGTAAAACAGATAACTCTTTACAATTTCTCAAAGGAATTGACTTCATTTGCAATGGAGCATGGAGTAATTCAAATCTAAGGCTCTCTCAGGAACAGTGGAGGTTGTGGTGAAAGACAATTAAGAGACTAGTAGATTTTATGAAGATATAGCTTAGACTGTAAGCTACATTGTCACCACCTTCAGCTCTACAGCCCTGGCTAAAAGAGTTTTTCTGGAGGGAGAATCAGGCCATAAAACAGATAGCTCCAAATCTTTTCTCAAAGGAACTGACTTCATTTGCAGCAGTTTAATGAAGTTTAAGCCTAAGCGCACTCAAAAGAACTGTGGAAATTGGTAAAAGGCATTTGGGAAGAAATTCTTGAATGTAATGAAGACATAGCCTAGACGGTTGGCTGCCAGTTTGTAGGAGATAACTAGAGAATAAGATAGCTGGGAGAAGCTTTCCTGCCATTTAAACAAATCTCAGACACTGACCACAGAATCTATTTCCTCTAAGGAGCCACCATTTGATTGGAATAGTTTGTATGTGTCTAGGGGCATTGCTGAAACAGTAGAGCATTGGGGCACCTGGGTGGCTTAGCAGGTTAAGCAACTCTTGAGTTTGGTTCAGGTCTTGATCTCACGGTTTGTGAGTTCATGCCCTCAGTCAGGCTCTGTGCTGACAGTGCAGAACCTGCTTGAGATTCTCTGTCTTCTCACCTTCTGCCCCTCAACCACTTGTGTTCTCTCTCTTTCTTTCTCTCTCTCAAAAATAAATAAACTTAAAAAAACTCCACATATTGGGGCGCCTGGGTGGCTCAGTTGGTTAAGCGTCCAATTTCGGATCAGGTCATGATCTCATGGTTTGTGAGTTCCAGCCCCGCGTTGGGCTCTGTGCTGACAGCTCAGAGCCTGGAGCCTGCTTCTCATACTGTGTCTCCCTCTCTCTCTTCCCCTCCCTCGCTCACACTTGATCTCTCTCTCTTTCAAAAAATAAATAAACATTAAAAAATTTTTTAAACCAACCCCCCCCCCCCAAACTCTCTACATCTTTATTTATAAAAAAAGAAAAGTAGAGCAATCAGCTGGAAATTAATGGAGTTTAACAGCTGAATGTGTTCATTGTAGGAAAGGAAGAGAGACTTATAAATACTACCCTTCTAGGGTAGCTGTGCCTTTCTGAAGAGCAACAAAAAACAGAGGCTTTGATTATGTGTGGAGGGGTGTGCATGGGGAATAGACTATGTTAAAATAATCCAGCCATTCACTAAACAAATTTTTAAAAATGGCAATAACATTCCCTTGAAGGGGAAAAACCAGTACCCAGAGTTTCTATAATATCATCTAACATTTTCAGTTTCCCCCAAATTACAAGATGTGCAAAGAAACCAGAAAAACAAACAAACAGTACAAAGTGTCTGTGACAGTGACCAGATATCAGATTTAACATAAACTTTTCAGCTCCAGAATTTTCATTTGGTTCTTTTTTTTTCTTTTTCTTTCTTTCTTTCTTTCTTTCTTTCTTTCTTTCTTTCTTTCTTTCTTTCTTTCTTTTTTTTTTTTTTGTCTCCTTATTGACAGTCTTTATTTGATGGAACATTCTCATTATACCTTCCTTAACTTCTTTAATCATGCTTTCCTATAGTTTTTTTTTAACATATTTGAAATGGCTGCTTTGAAGCGTTTTATGTGAAATCTGATCTCTCTGATGCATGCGTTAGGCATTCTTCTCAGAATACAGAGCCAAGAGGAGGAAGGTGACCAGAACTCATAGGCACGCTGGTATTGTTGCAGGATTTTTTACTTCAATACCCAGGGTTCCTTGTTTCACTGCTTTGAAGAATCAACAGGTGAACACAGAATAAAATGAGCAGCAGGTAAAAGTTTACTAGATTATGAGATCAGAAAGTAAGAATAGTATGAAAGCTCTCTTTACAGAGAAGGGGCATTTGAAAGTGAATGTCCCCGATTATGGGTTAAAGACTTTGTTTTATAGGGTTTTAGTCCAATCTCCCTTTTCTTCCCCCTTGTTCCTTCTCAGGTTCTACCCTTATTGGAGAAGGTAACCCCTTATTGGGTAGGTAACCCTAAATGCCTGGTCATTTCCTTTTGATTAGCTCGTTTCCATTGTATGAGGGCGTTGTCTATGGCCAGACTGTTGCTTGTGGGTCATGCGTTTTATGGCCTACTTATTTTTAGTCAGGTCTTTTGTTTGTCAAATTCCTGAAGAAACCTGAAGTGGGGTAGTGGTGTCGGTCACATTCTCAAGAGGAACTTCATGCCTGAGGGAGTTTGCTTGAGGTCAGACGTTCCCAGAAGAAATGTTTTAACATTTGTGTTTTTCCCCATCCAGAGACCTCAGGTCCTAACCTTCCCCCTCTTCTTACTTGAATTCTATCTTTTCCTACTATAGTATTCTGTTACTTTTTTTTTTTTAATTTTTTTTAATGTTTATTTATTTTTGAGACACAGAGAGACAGAGCGTGAACAGGGGAGGGTCAGAGAGAGGGAGACACAGAATCTGAAACAGACTCCAGGCTCTGAGCTGTCAGCACAGAGCCCGACGCGGGGCTCGATCTCACGGACCGCGAGATCATGACCTGAGCCGAAGTCGGCCGCTTTACTGACTGAGCCACCCAGGCGCCCCAGTATTCTGTTACTTTTTAACTATGACCCTACTTTATGATCCAGTTTTTTTCCTCTAGGGAGCTAAAGACTACAATTCTATTACAATTCCTAAGGCCAAATTCACTGAAAACTATTTTTATATTGTCATATTGTTGAGGCTTTTCTGCCAACCTGTCTTCTTGGCCACTTCATAGGCTATGGAATTCTGAATTTTCTCACCACATGAACTAAATATGAGATTTCACTGAATATATTTTTAAAAGTGACAAAACATGATTTTTTTTCAGACATATTAGATGTCATCCCTCCAGGAAACCCAGGTCTAATTACTCCAAATGAAATACAGGTGGAGATTTCTATAGAATATCTTTAAAGATGAGATTTATTTTAATATGAGATATCGGGCTGTAATACTAAAGTTAGAACTAAATAGATTTATTAAGGCACTTCTGAGTAGATGATGATATTTTTAGATTTAAGAGAAATATACAATTTACATATGTATGTTTATATATCAGAATATTCTTCTGCCTAATAAAATACTTGATTTCTCACATTTAATAGTAAAATAATTTTTACATATATATGAAAGAGAGTATTCATTTATGAAAAAAACAACATACTTTGTTACTTGATTTGAATAGATTACCAGGATGTTCTATTATTCTATTTCCCAGTTTATATTTGGACTATTCATTATTTAAAAAAATCATCTCTATCAAATTAGTGTCTTTGAGCCTCTTAAATACATTTTTATTCAAAAGTATCAATGCACAGTTTTAAAATATGGTAGCACAGAGAAATCAAAGTTACAATTTGTCTGTTAACGGAGATTTTAACAAAACCTGCCAGAATTCTTCAGGGCTTTTTCATGGGCAATTTTTCTGAGTCAGGTTAATTGAATATTAAAACATTTAATATTAAGAAAATAAAACTTGACAAGCAGACAATGACATGAACAGCAAAAGTCAGCATTTTTAGGTGTCTATTCAATGACTTCTAACAAATGTCCATAATCATATAACCACTACTAAAAACAAGATGTGTAGTACTTTAATCTCTCCAAAAGATTTACTAGTGCCCCTTTGCATTTAGTCCTTTTACCTCTCTCCCAGCTCCAGGCAACTACTGATCCAACTTCTGTTTCCATAGTTTTTCTTTTGAAAGAATGTTATATGAATGGAAGCATACTGGATGTAGGCTTTTGTGTCTGGGTTCTCTCTCTAGCTTCTTTCACTTTTAAGTTTCATCTGTGTTGTTGCATGTAGGAGTGGTTCATCCACCAGTGGCCAGATTGTTTTCAGTTTTGGTAAATGTAAACAAAGCTGCTGTGAAATGTATATACTGACCTTTGTGTGGACATATGTTTTCATTTATCTTGTTTAAATGGAAAGATACGAGGTTGCTGGATGGTGATATAAAGAACTATCACAACTAAACACCAAGAAAACAAACAACCTAATAAACATTGGGCAAAAAATTTGAATAGACACTTCAGCAAAAAAGATACAAATCAGTCAAATAAGCACATTAAAAAATGCTCAACATCATTAGTCATTAAAGAAAAGCACACTGAAATTACGGTGAGATATACTGTACAGCCACTAGAGTGACTGAAAAGAGTAGCCAGGTGCTAACAATACAGAACAACCGGAACTTTCATATATTGTTGGAGGGAATGCAAAATGGTATGGTTATTATGGAAAAACATTTTGGCAGTTTCATATAAAATTAAGCCTATACTTTGCTAATTTTCCTACAAACAGTTTAAGCAAATGGCTCCACCTAGTGCAAATATGGAAAGAAACACTTATAAAATCTACATTGGATTTGAAAGAATTGCAGCATGCCAATTTTTATCCTATTTTTTATTTAGACATTCTTATTTTATTCTGAATCTTATTTCTGTGTGGTAGTTTATGAGCTCAAGGTAAGAAAATTCTGAAAAATAATTAAATATATAAAATGAAATATTTTGGCATACTATTTTCTTCTTTAAAATATATTACACAGATAAATTTTTTATTATAAAGGACACATAACATGAAATTTACCATTTTAGCTCTTTGTAAGTATACAGTTCAGCTGCATCAAGTACAGTCATCCTTTTGTGCAATTATCATCACTGTCCATCTCCAGAACTTTTCTTCATTCCTTAACTGATACCTGTACCCATTAAATATTAACTCCTCACCTCCTCCTCTCCCCAACCCCTGGTTACCTCTATTCCACTTTCTATTTCTATAAATTTGAAGAGTGCTATTTTCTTCTTTTCCCAGATTTATTGAGATGTACCAATGTATAATATTGTGTAAGTTTAAGGTATGCAATGTGTTGATTTGATAGATTCATATATTATGAAATGATGACTATATTAGCATTAGCTAACATCTCGATCATGTCTATAGTTCCTTTTTTTGTGCCACATAGTATTAAAAGAAGAAAGAGGAGGGGAAAACGTGCCATATAATGATGGGTAAATTCCAGACACTACGTAATAAAAAACCATTGTTTTCTCAAAGGTAAAGTGATAAGTTAGACTAGAATACTGAGAAAGCAAGAAACTCTTATGCTTCAAAATAAAAACTTTTGTTTTCATTTTCAATGTTAGTAGTATTATAAATATATAAAATGAATATATGGGGAAATGGTTATGTAGGTCTCTGATTGCTTGTTTATTTATTTATCCTTTGAATTTTGATTCAGCAATTAACACATGCCAGACACAATAAGAAGCCCAACAGTTGCAAAGATGAATATGAGGCATAGCTCCTATCTTCCAGGAGTTCACATATATTGTGGGAATGATGGTAACAGTATATAAAAATAAAAACAACAAATAAAAAGCATGAAAGAAGAAATGGCATTGTACAAATAATGGTTTATTTGTAGATATATTTGTTCTCCCAAATTAATAACCTGAAAATAATTTATTTACATAAAATTTGTATTTCATCTCAAATGTGTAATTGCAGGAGAGCCCTATGTAAATTTAGAAAAGGGATAAAGTTTTCCTTTGCACATTATAAGAAAGATGCTTAAATTACTTTGAAAACTCAGTATTTTCCATTAATTTAGTAGAACCAGTTTGAATATGAACATTTACTATAGCATGCGAGGCACTACATACTTTTAGTACTTACCAAAAGAAGCTGAATGTAATTTGAGGGTAAAAAGTATGTTTTTAAAAAATTGTAAAAAAAAAAGGGGGCTTTAAGGTATTCTAAACTAGCAATGTTAAGAGCTAGAAATATAGTTTATATCAATGTACTTCTTTGAGTCAATTAACAAAAGCTCTTTGATTCAATGTACAGAGAATGTATATTTTTAATTTTTTTTAATGTTTATTGTTGAGGGAGTGGACACAGAGACAGGGAGACACAGAGTCTGAAGCAGGTTCCAGGCTCTGAGCTCTCAGCACAGAGCCTGATGTGGGGCTCAAACTCACAAACTCACAAGATCATGACCTGAGCCAAAGTTGGACGCTTAACCAACTGAGCCACCCAGGCACCCTGAGAATATTTTTTTAATGGACACATACACTCAATTACACATATAAGACAGAAATATTTAAGTGTAGAAAAGATCAAGGAATTTGTTCATTTGGAACCATGTCATAGTTTTTCTACCAGGAGCTATGAAAAATAAATTTTAGAGAGTATCTTTGAAGAATGAAAGCATTTGTTATTCTCTCCTCTATACCAGAAGCTCTTTTAACTATTTGATGGGTTTTATAAATTAGATTAAACACTTTCCAAGGGGAAGACACACAAAATTCTTTCGTATACTGAACTTGAGAGAGAAAATCATTAACTTAAGTCTATGGAAAGCCATTCCTGGGTCTGGACATACTCTTATCAGTGGCCAGCTGTTGTTTTTCTAAGACTGGCTGCAACCAGGAACTGTTTTTATTCTTAATTGAGAATGGTCATCCCAAATGGTTGGCAAACTTTAGGTTTCTCCTGTCTCCTAGCAGCATGGGTCCCTAAAGAGCAGTACAGGCCAAGATCATGATGTCATTCCCACTGTGGCCTTGAGTATTCAAGAGCTAAATTGTTTCTCATCTTGTTTAAAAATATCTTGTTTCAACTATTGAATATATTGCCTGTGCTTAATTTTATAGACTGATGTCAAACATATAGAGCATATTAAGAAATTTAATATTATGGCGTGCCTGGGTGGCTCAGTTGGTTAAGCATCTGACTTTGGCTCAGGTCATGATCTCACCGTTCATGAGTTTGAACCCTTCATTGGGCTCTGTGCTGACACCTCAGAGCCTGGAGACTGCTTCAGATTCTGTGTCTCCCTCTCTCTCTCTGCCCCTCCCCTGCTTGTGCTCTGTCTCTCTCTCGTTCAAAAATAAATAAACATTTAAAAAAAAATTAAAAAATAGAAACTTAATATTATTAATTTTTAGAATATTTCTTTCCTATACACTACATCAATTTACATAATAAATTACTTAGTACAGTTTTGATTCAACTCAAAATTGCTAAATATAAAGATGCAATTTTAAGCTTTTTCAGAGAATAATTACTATAGAACAAAATTTCCATTAAGCATATATTAAGCATAGTATCTACAAATTATAGGAGATTTTAGTCATAAACCTTTACCCTATTTATATAATAAACTCGTGTCTATTTTGTGGTAAAAATTCTGTATAAAAACAAGAAATGGCTACTAATAGGCTATAGATGTATGCTTTCTGTGTGACTACCTTGGTGGTCTCTGCTCTTAGAAACTGTGGCTTAGTCACAACTATATCCTGTTTCAGCTTTTCTGGTGGAAAGGGGTTTGTAACCTAAAGAATTTATGTTTTACAAATTTCTTCACTCAAAGGAAGTCAATGTACATTTCATTGCAGCACCCTTACAACATTCTGATGATGTAAGAGGCAAAACTTGCTTTCCACAGCTTAAAAATTAGGAAACTGATGTATGTTGAAGTTAAGTGGTTTAACGAAAGTCATTCAGAGGTTCAGGTCTGACTCTCTTATCTCCACTTCCTTTAACTCACTCAAACCATGTTCTCCACACAATATAGATCCATAGTGATCCCTATTTTGCTTCCTTGGCCCCAGAGTTTGTGGTTATTTAAATTCTACAAGTCAGTGTGCAATAAAGATGATGCCGCTGAAGGGGTTGAGTTTTCTGCACATATTTTATAGTGCAGTGTTTTAGATGTAATCAGCATGTTCTTAAAGCTTTATGTTTAAATTTATCTTGCTAAATATGACTTTTCCTTTTATTTATACCTGCTTGGTCATCAGAATCATCATCTGCTTTTCCTGCCAGTGACAGATGAGGGGCATCAGGCTCAATGGGTTGAGTAGGATAATTTTTATCTAAAGAAAAGTTCTTAATTCTACAGATTTGTGTAACAGTGACAGAAACAGATAAAGAAATTCGTGGACAATTGGTAAACTCTTTGTGGTTTGAGCAAATAACCTAAACTCTGACTGGTTGCTGACAGACTGGAATTTCTCCGTATTGATAGGAAGAAAATGACTCAGGAAATGGCATGATGTATTCTTGATTCTCCAGAAGAGGGCACCATGTTTCAAAGACAGAACAAAAGATAAAAAGAACTTGGATGTATAGCAAGAGCAGGGCAAAGTCAGTTCTCTAACCTTTCATAACTGAGGCCTTTTTTTTTTGAGGAAAGAAAGATTGGAAATTAATACCAAGTTATAAATTATACAGCTATAATTTACTTCAAATTTATTAAAGTGATATGTTATAAAATTTAAGATATTAAGATTTCTTGGTATAAATATCGCTTTCTTGTTCTTTCCAAAAGTCACACATGGAAGTGCTAAAAAACATTAAGATAGTGTAAACCAGGCAGACTAGGTAATAAGGGTATGCAGCACTTTCTCAAGCACTAGCTGGGTGTAAACTCATCGTGAATGGAACTGTTTCACCAGCAATTCCTATTAGACATGACACATATGTACTCATTTTATAGAGGCTCCTAGTCTAGTTACTGAAAATGCCCTTTAATAATTTGTCTCGCATTCTCAAAGTGATTAAGAATGAGATAAGATAATTAAGTGCTTACTATTTTTAAACTATTTAAATATTATAAATATGACACTACAATTAAGTTTGGTCTATTATATTATGCAACTTAAAATAATTTTGATGTTTTTTCTTCACTAATATTTGGAATTGATCTTGTTACTGTTTGATGAAACATGAAGTCTTTGTGCCAATATTCAATGAACATTTACAGGGAACCAACCATTTTAGCCATTGTCCTAAGAGCATGGGTGAAGTGCTAAGATTATAAAGCAGTTTGAAGAGCTTTATCCAGATACATGTTGTTCTGATTTGATGATTTTTAACTAAAATTGTCTGTCAGTTCAGCTGAGCAAGCAATTAGTTCAGCCTTACAATTGGGAAATCTTTCTTTTAAAAGTAAATTAACCAGGGGCTCCTGGGTGGCTCAGTCGGTTAAGCATCTGACTTTAACTCAGGTCATGATCTTGAGGTTTGTGGGTTCAAGTCCCGTGTTGGGCTCTGTGCTGACAGCTCAGAGCCTGGAGCCTGCTTCAGATTCTCTCTCTCTCTCTGCTCCCCCTCTGCTTGCGCTCTGTCTCTCTCTCAAAATAATAAATAAACATTAAAAAATAAAATAAAATGAAAATAAATTAAACATTTGATTGAATTGACCAGTTATTTTCAGGAAAGTAGCTAACTTGTGTCTTGTATGTAAGCACAACCTCAACTGTCAAAACTCTGCTTCTTATTCATTCAATTGAATCAGATATATAGAGCCATAGACAGTTTTTTCTTTACCTTTATGTTATCTCTTTCTAACCCCTTTGTTTTTCTTTTCTGCAGGGATTGTGCATTTAGTTTTCCAGTGGCCCAGCAACTATTATCTGTGCAAAGAATGTAGGTTCTAGGTGGTAAGTGCCATACTAAAAAATACATTGATAAATGGAAGATATGGAAGTTATATTATATTATAATTTCAGAAACATCTAGGTGAAATTCTCCATGTTGAATTTCAATTTAAGGGGTATTAAAAGTATACGAATTTCAATTTAAGGGGTATTAAAAGTATACATTTGTTGTGGTTTTATTTTTACTTTTTTTTGTGATATTCTAGGTAGTCTTCCCTGTTTTTTTTTTTTTTTAATTTTTTTTTTCAACGTTTTTTATTTATTTTTGGGACAGAGAGAGACAGAGCATGAACGGGGGAGGGGCAGAGAGAGAGGGAGACACAGAATTGGAAACAGGCTCCAGGCTCCGAGCCATCAGCCCAGAGCCTGACGCGGGGCTCGAACTCACAGACTGCGAGATCGTGACCTGGCTGAAGTCGGACGCTTAACCGACTGCGCCACCCAGGCGCCCCTCTTCCCTGTTTTTTATTCTTAGTTCATGATCCATGATGCCTATTTCAGCTTTATCTCTTCTCTTTATCGCAGTTAGGCCAGAGTCAATGAGTTCATAAGGCTTCATCTGTGTATCTCACTTTAACCTCCTACAAGTGTTCTTTTTTTTTTTTAATTTTTTTTAATGTTTATTTATTTTTGAGACAGAGAGAGACAGAGCATGAATGGGGGAGGGGCAGAGAGAGAGGGAGACACAGAATCTGAAGAAGACTCCAGGCTCTGAGCTGTCAGCACAGAGCCCGATGTGAGGCTCGAACTCACGGACCGTCAGATCATGACCTGAGCCGAAGTCGGACGCTTAAGAACTGAGCCACCCAGGTGCCCCTCCTACAAGTGTTCTTAATTCCTGTTCTGCAGACTTGTGCTTTGAAAACACAAAACAGTAAAAACGTAAGCAAAAACAGCCTCATCAAAGTTATTCCCTGGGCTCCTGGGTGGCTCAGTTGGTTAAGTGTCTGACTCTTGATTTTGGTTCAGGTCATGATCTCACAGTTTGCAAGGTTGAGCCCTGAGTTGGGCTCTGCGCTGACAGCATGGAGCCTGCATGGAACCTGACTGGAATTATCTCTCTTTCTCTCTTTCTGCCCCTCCCCTGTTCTCTCTCTCTCTCTCTCTAAATAAATAAATAAATAAACAAACTTAAAAAAAAAAAAAAAAAAACAAAGAACAGGTTATTCCCCTGAGGCACAATTTGCAGTATAATGAAAATTCTGAAACGTAAGAGGACTTGGTAAAATCTCGTATTATTCTTTTCTCAGTCCTAATGAGGAACATTAAGCATGCCATAAATTTACTTCGCTTGCACCGGCATTCCTGTGGCAGGCTAAATAAGAACTATGTTAATCTTTAGGTTCCACAGTTTGCCCAAATAATTTGTTATAAGGTACAATATTATTTGGATTAGGGCATAGTATGTAGACTACTTAAAACAGCGCATACTGGACATTCCGTAAACATTCTTAATGATCTTGTTTTGAAAATAAGAGCTGGGCAGCCCCTGTTGGCTTGTTGTTTTCCTTGCCCAGGAGATACAACCTGGCAGACTCTGTGCATTTAATCAGGAGTTGTGCTTAGCCCTTTGTCCTTTCTTCTGGGAGATAATTCACACCCCATCTCTCCACAACACTTACTCATGCAGTAAGGCATACCAACTACAATCAGGTAGGGAGGTTTAACTGTGTCAGATCTGATTGTGAACATTTGTTCCCCCCAGAAAGCTCAGGAGGGGCAACCAGCCAGCAACTCTCTTTTCATCCTTCCTCAGATTGGGCTTTAGGGAGTTTAAATCCTCCACTGCCAATGACATAGACCCACTGCTTCCCACTTCCTCTTCCCTGCTTGGTGTGATGTAGTCCTGCCCAACCTGGTTTAAGGATTCCATGGAGATGAAAAGACCCAGATAAAAGACTGGAAGTTCTACTTGGAAGGAGATAAGTAGAAGAAGAAAGTTTTCAAGAATTTGGTATTTGTTCTACATCGTGAAGATCTGGGTAGGAAAATGTGGACAAAATCTAATGACAGAGAAGTTGTAACAGAAGATTCAGTACAACAAAAACAAATAGTAAGATAGCAACTGGTTACTCTAAACAGAACAAAATAGTGCACACTAGGGACAAAATTAAGAACAATAGCAAACTAGTTAAACATTAAGGATAATATATAATTTTTCTTTATAATTTTCTTTATAATTCTTTATAATAATTTCTATATAATCTTTATATAAATATAAGTAGTGTTGCAGCAGGATTCTCGCACAGAGAGTTGTGACGCCGAGGCTTTTTAATTTCCAGGACCACTCAGTTGGGTTTGTACCCAAAGAACTGAGCACCAAACATCACGTGGCATAGTTTTTTATACATTTTCTATTTCTTTGTCTCCCATATATGGTAACACACATAAACATGCAGTCTGATTAAGTAGTCTCGGTTTACAAGGTCATGAGGGATGTTGTCACGTAGGCACATAGCCAGGTTACCTTGAAGTTTTCTCTCCCTTTTTTTCTCTCTCCTTAGGGAGGGGACCCTACCACAGTATGGATATAAAACTTTTCCATCTTAGTTACTCCACACTGTTAATAGCACATGAATTCTAAAAATATTCAAATATAAAAAAGTGGAATCTACAGACGGAACTCAAATATAATTAAGGACTTTGCTAGAGAATTTGGTATCTATACTGTGTTTAAGGATAGAAAGCTGTATTAGTCATGAATCACTAAGTTGTAAATGATAAAAGCACAAATCAAACTATTAAGAAAGCAAAGCAAAAACAAAGATTCATTGGCACACATTACTGGGGTTGAAGGGACATGCTTCAGATATAAGAGATTTCAATAATTGTATCAGAATTCTTTCTTTCTGTCTCCATTCCTGTTTCTACCTGTGAGTTGGTTTTATTCCAGAAATAGGCTTTTCCATTATGGCAGGGAAGAAGATTGTTGCCAGCTCAAATTCACATCTAGCCAGGTAGAGTCTCAGTGGGAAAAGTCTTAACATCTCTAGATCCATTTCAGAGAAGACTTTTATTGCTCCTGCTTGAGTCCTGTGAAATGCCATGGGCAAGCTTTGATAATAGGGCCACCCTGAAGCAAGGAAGGAGTGCTGTGGAACGGTCCAAATCAGGACACATGGGAGAAAATTCCATGCTGTTATCACAAAAGGGAGCAAAAATACTAGGCAGGTAAACCAACAAAATTCCTTGCCATAGTGATATTTTTAATTGGGTGTGGTGGAAAAGATCATTTATGAACATTTTTTTTATTTAAAAAGTTTTAAAATTAAAAAAAAATTACATTTGTTTATTTTTGAGAGACAGAGAGACAGAGCACAAGTGGGGGATGGGCAGAGAGAGGAGGAGACACAGAATCCGAAGCAGGTTCCAGGCTCTGAGCTGTCAGCACAGAGCCAGGGTGGGGCTTGAACCCACAAACCCACAAACAGCGAGATCATGACCTGAGCCGAAGTCGGACGCTCAACTGACTGAGCCACCCAGGCGCCCCAATTAAAAAAAAAAATTTACATGCTATTTATTTTCAGAGAGAGAGGGAGTATGCAAGCTTGCTCTTGTGCAAGTGGGGGAGGGGCAGAGAGAGAGGGAGAGAGAATCCCAGGCAGGCTCCTCCCCTTTTTTTTAAATGAAGTGAAGTCACTTTACTGGCAAAACACCATAGAAAATGTGTTTTATAATTACATGTAAAATGGAAAGAGGGTATAGCCTACATGTTAATGATCTTCATGTTCCATCTTCTTTAGGAATTTTAAGTAGTCAAAAAATAAGAACTACCTGAATGTGACTAATTACTTTTGCAAATTTTATAGGCAAATGGTATTGAACGAAAAGTACGCTAATTTCAATTAGCTGAGTTGAGTGGTAGAAACGTATAAATTAAGTTGTCATAATAGAAGGTTAATGATTCTGATTGTGGCTACAGTATACTCCTGTTCAACATACAAAACAATATGCTGCCATGAAACTGATGATAGCAGTCAGAGTGCATCAAATAAAGGTAACGCCTCAGAACAGCAATTCTCCTTTAAAATTTGCAGGGGCCCCTGGGGTGGCTCAGTTGGTTAAGTATCGGACTTAGGCTTAGGTTATGATCTTAGATTCCTTTCCTGACCCACATCCAGCTCCGTGCTCAGTGCAGACCCTGCTTAGTATTCTCGCTCTCTCCTCTCTCTCTGCCCCTCCCCAGCTAGCACTTTTTCCTCTCTCAAAATAAATAAACTTTAAAATTTGCATCTGGCTCACTTAATAATTATTAAAAACCGATTTTTAAAGCCTGTGCTTCTATATGTATATAGATAGATTTGAAATATCTTTGAAGCATAGATGGCCTAACCTTTAATTATGTAATATTTAAGAAAAAAAATGATTAAACCTTTTCAGAGAAGATTTTATACCTAGGTCATATACAACATATTGTGTTACCAATTCATGTTCTTAAGATTCTCAGTAGCTGTTACCAATCCTCAACTGTTCAAAAAAGTGATTTCTAGCAATGTTATCTAGACATTAATAATTATAATAAATTCAGGGCCATCTTTGCACAAAGTTTGCTAATATTAATTTAAAAGATATATACATTAGTGAACTGGAGGGATATAAATACTAAGATTCACCAGAAAATTTTTTAATTATAGTAAAAAATGTAACTCATTCTGAAAGTCTAGGAAGAACATTCTTCCTCCTTTGGATAACTAATTCTAATTTGAAAATTAATTTGTGAGTTAACAGAAAAAGTGAAGTATAGTTACCACCTGTCACCTTATAAAATTATTACAGGCATTGCGTAGTATACAGAATTGTTGAATTGCTGTGTTGTACATCTGAAACTAATATAACACTGTGTGTCAACTAAAGTTCAATTAAAAAAAAAAAAAGAGAGAGAAAGTGACAGAAAGGAAAGCTTGCTTCCTTTTTACTCTCCTCAGCCTGTGAAAAAAAAAAATTAAAAAGTGAAAAATTGACAGCTGTATAACTTCATATTTTGTTTCTCTTTTGATGTAGATTTTAAAAGCCATCTAGAATTTCCCATTTTTAATAAGTACTAGTTCTATTAAAGTATATTTATTTACTAATGAAGAAATTCTTAACTGTGCTTTAGTCATATGAGTGTTTAAAATTATTTTATTTTGGTGATGTTTCTAGATCCAAATAACTTAATATTGTAAACATATTTCTTAACTATTCATGATTAATCTAATGAACTAGAAATTATTTTTTCCAAATAACTTCATGAGATCTTATCAAATTACTCTGGTTCCTTTGTAGCTACAAAAAAAGAAAAGGAAAAATTTTAAAAATGTATATCCCATATACTTTTCAATGTTAACATTGCTAATATAGCTGAGTTCTAAAAACTATTTTAAGATTGTATAAAATATATATAATTAGATTGTCAACTCATTACAGTAAGTCTTTCTAATCAGTAAGTTATTAAGTTACATGAATATTGTATTCACTCAACAAATATTTATTGGGCACCTATGTGTGGTAGGTGCTGTTGATGTTCTAGGATTATAGTCATGAGAGTCTGTTGTGATCTTTTCCAGATGACAGATAAATGAATAAGAAACTTTCAAATGATGATAAATGCTATCTAGACAATAAAATTGAGTAATGGCATAATATGTGCTCATGTTTGAACCTCAAATCCTAGGTTTAGGAAATGGGATACTTTGGATAGGATAGTCAGGAAAGGCCTTTCTGAAGCATTAACACCATCAGGAATCACTTAATTTACATCTTTCATTAATATTTTGGAAAGTACAATATCTATATCCAAAGAGGAGATCAGAAGTGTAATTAAAGACTTAGCATTGAAAAATCAGCAGGCTTAAACTACATGGTTATAAGGCTCAATTCTGTTTACAGTGAAAAATCACCCTACTGATAGCGAATTGGTGATAGTGGAACTGAGAATTGAAACAGAAACCACAACTTCTGAAAGGTTACTGCACCATGACTTGCAAAACAGATAAGTTTTGCTTATGAGTGAAACCATAGTGTCCATTATAGATATAGAACCAGTTTATTCAGACCCATATGTTACAAAGTAAGACCATAGACAAACTGAGTCAAGAGTATCTCCTCTGGGATTCTCGAAAGAGGAGACCATTGTCTGCTCTAGTAATTCCCTAGTTTTCAGCTTGATCAATCCTGCTTACTCCATCCTATTTCTGATGCCAGTCTCCCAAACCCTATAAAATTCTTTCCTAGTTCCCTAGTTTTGATATACCCATTTCCCCATGGTGTGGAGTCTTCCTTGCTTTTAGTGACAAATCTACCTGTGCTGAGTATAGGCGTTTTCTAGGTGATCTTTGATAGATAAGAATTGACAAAACGTACTTCTTCCATTATTTGAACTATACCAGATCATATGCAATCTTTCTTTTGAAATTAGAAATTAAATAGGTTGAGACAGGAAACCATCAAAATCCTAGAGGACAACACCGGCAGCAACCTTTTGACCTCAGCTGTAGCAACTTCTTACTAGACACGTTGCTGGAGGCAAGGGAAACAAAAGCAAACCTGAACTGTTAGGACTCCATCAAGATAAAAAGCTTCTGCACAGCAAAGTAAACAAGGAACAAAACTAAAAAGCAGCCAATGGAATGGGGAAGATATTTGCAAACTACATATTTGATAAAGGGTTAGTATCCAAAATCTATAAAGAACTTCTCAAACTCAATACCCCCAAAACAAATAATCCAGTAACGAAATGGGCAGAAGGCATGAGTAGACATATTTACAAAGAAGACATCCAGATGGCTAATAAACAAATAAAAAGATGCTCAGCATCCCTCATCATCAGGGAAACACAAATCAAAACCACATTGAGATACCACCTCACAGCTGTCAGAATGGCTAAAATTAACAACACAAGAAACAAGTGTTGGCAGGGATGTGGAGAAAGGGGAACCCTCTTGCACCATGATGGGAATGCAAACTGGTGCAGCCACTCTAGAAAACAGCATGGAGTTTGCTCAAAAAGTTAAAAATAGAACTACCCTACAATCCAGCAGTTGCATTACTAGGTATCTACCCAAAGGATACAAAAATACAGATTTGATGTGGTACATGTATCCTTATGTTTACAGCAGCATTATCAACAATAACCAAATTATGAAAACAGCCCAATATCCATTGACTGATTAATGGATAAAAAAGATGTGGTATATACATACAATGGAATATTAGCCATCAAAAGGAATGAAATCTTGTCATTTTCAGTGATGTGGATGGAGCTGGAGCATATTATGTTAAGCGAAATAAGTCAGGAAGAGAAAGAGAAATACCATATGATTTCTCTCATATGTGGAATTTAAGAAACAAAACACAATAACATATGGGAGGAAGAAAAAAAGAGGGAAACAAACCATAAGAGAATATTTATGGTAGAGAACAAAGTGAGGGATGATGGAGGGAGGGTGTGGGGGACAGGCTAAATGGGGGGTAGGTATTAAAGAGAGTACTTGTGTTGAGCACTGGGTGTTATATGTAAGTGATGCGTCACTGCATTTACTCCTGAAAGCAATATTACACTATATGTTAACTAACTAGAATTTAAATAAAATTTTGAAGAAAAAAGAAATGCTTTAATAAGAAAAATAAATAAATTAGTTTGAAATCAGTTAGAGTATCCAAAAGAACTTTCATTTATTAACTAGCTCCCTGAAGGAATTAGAAAGAATATAATTTTTCATTTCAGTTTTCTGAAACAATAAACAAATACATATGATAACAGAAATACTGTTACCATCATGTATTTGAAATGTTCCAAGATTCTGCAGAAATGACATTTAAACTTGAGTAATTATACCATGAATATCTTCTACCACAGGGCTACTATTTTCCAAATTAACAACTCTTGGAATCAATTAACATGCACTAGATAATTATAGAGACGTAGAAATTTCACTTTTTAGAACATATCCCTTTGCTTTGTGAAATCCAGGTATTTGAAACTAAGTATCTCCTCTTTATCATGAGCTTTGTATTTAGGAGACTTATCGCTAGTATCCAATTTATTCTGAGGAATACCAGTTGACTTTCTTGTGGCATTGTAAATTGGTACAATGCTTGTTTGGTGAGCAAAGAAAACTTGCAAGCAATTCTAGCTCATGAGTTAAGCGGAGAACATCTCTGTGAAGCCCCTCTGGGGCCAATGCCAAGATACTAGCAAGTATATTACACAGAACGGCAAAGAGGGCAAGAACGCTGCAGAGTGTATAGCTCCTGAAATCTACTCTGAGAGAAAGGCTGAGTCATTCAAGAATGTTACTTTTCATAGGGAAGCAAAGCCATACAAAGGTATGTGAAATGTATATTTCCTATAACATGCTTCAGGAGGATGGTTCTCAACCTTGAATGCACAGTAGCCATATCTGGGGGCTTTAAAAAATTCTGAAGCCCAGGTCACACCCCATGCCAATTAAATCACAATCTCCAAGGACGGGACCCAGGCATTTATTAAAGTTCCCTACAGAATTACAGTGTGTGGTCATATTCGAGAACTACTGCTTTAGGAATAAACTAAATTACGTGCAGTAGTATGCCATTTAGAAAAACAGTAGAATATTCCAGAATGGGCAGACATACAAATACAACATTCCCTACCAACAGTGAAGCAGTATCTTACAGCTTTTTACTAAAAAAGGGTATTTCTGTGTAGCGGTGTTAACAGTTACATGAACACATTTGAAACCATCCTATTAGTTAAGATTATGTTTAATGCCCCACCAGTTCCACATTTGCCCCGATTTCTCTGCCACAAACACTTGGTTTATTCTGAGCTTGAAATTTTGTGAAATTTCTAACATATGAAACATCTACATTGATTAAGCATGTTGAATAGTCAGTATTTATTTTTAATTTTTTAATTTGAGTATAACTGACATACTATGTTACATCAATTTCAGGTGTACAACTCAGTGATTTGACAATTTGTACATTATTTCCTGTTCATCACAATGTAGCTACCATCTGTCCTGTTACATTGCTATTTTAATATCCTTGACTACATTGCTTATACTGTGCTTTTTATTCCTGTGACTTATTCATTCCATAATTGGAAGCCTTTTCCCCCTCTACCCATATTCCTTTCTCCCATTTGGCCAAACCTCCAACAGCCCTGTCTTCTGGAAACCATGTTTATTCTCTGTATTTATAGCTCCAATTCTGCTTTTTGTTTGTTCATTCATTTCTTTCTTTCTTTCTTTCTTTCTTTCTTTCTTTCTTTCTTTCTTTCTTTCTTTCTTTCTTTCTTTCTTTCTTTCTTTCTTTCTTTTTTAGATTCCACCTCTGAGTGAAATTATATGGTATTTTTCTTTCTCAGTCTGACTTGTTTCACTTAGTATAATAACTTCTAGGTGCATGCATGTTGTCTCAAATGGCATGATCCCATTCTTTTTTATGGCTGCATAATATTCCATTGTGTGTATGTATGTGTGTGTGTGTGTGTGTGTGTGTGTGTATGTATCACATTTTGCTACCCATTCATCTATAGACAGACACTTAGATTGCCCATATCTTGGCTGTTGTAAATAATGTTGCAATAAATGTATGGGTGCATGTACCTTTTTAAATTAGTGTTTTCTTTTTCTTTGGGTAAATACCCACTAGTGGACTTATTGGATCATCTGATATTTCTGTTTTTAATTTTTGAAGTACTATTTTTTTAGAGTGGCTATACCAGTTTATATTTCTACCAAAAGGAACTCTCATGTGTTCCTTTTTCTCCACATAATAATCTGTATTTATTAAAGAACAGAATTTCTGATTAATTTGACAGGATTTTCAGTTTATATCATTAGAATGCTCTTCTTGTGGTTATCACTGGGTTATATTTCATTAGAACTTGTATTAAGTTTTTAACCAGCTACTAATTTAGTGATATTTAGAAGTATCCATTTGGTTAATGGCCTGGGTTTTTGTGTTAGACCTGTTTGAATTCTAGCTAGCTAAACTGTGTGTTCTTAGTAAATTAGGTACTTTTGCCTCCTTTTCTTTATATCTGTAAAGTTGGGATTTGTGTGCCTAATTCACACAGTATAGGATAAAATGACAAAGGACATGAAAAGTGCCTGACATATAATTAGTACAGGTAATAGCTATTATTATTTAATTTTAGTAATATGCACATTGCTATAATCAGGAGTAACTAAAGGCTGTCATTTCTAGACAACAAAGAAAGGACTGAATATTTATTATATATTTTGAGTAACTAGAATATACCACACTTTGTGCTAGGAGGCTTATATAGATTTCTGATTTAATCCTCTTTGTGTGAAGTAGATCTTATCATCCCACCTTTATAAATGGAACACTGATGGCAAGGGAGATTAATAATGCTTACTAATTTTATTCCAGTGAGCATTTTTAAATTTATTTTATTTATTTATTTATTTATTTATTTATTTATTTATTTATTTATTTATTTTTGAGGGAGAGAGAGAGCACAAGTGGTGGGGTAGGCATTGGGGAAAGAGAGAGAGAGAATCTTAAGCAAGCTCCATGGACAGTATGGAGCCCAACACAGGACTTAATCTCACAACTATGAGGTCACGACCTGAGCTGAAATCAAGAGTCAGAGACTCAAGCAACCGGGCCACCCAGGAGCCCCTTCCAGTGAGCACTTTTGTTGATAGTAGCAACCACCTTAATAATGAATTTCCAGAAACCCTAGCCTTCACAATAATTTAAACAGTAGAAAATATTCAATATTGCATCGTGTGGAAGATTTCTTCCCCCTTCAGAAGACAGAGGAGAAAGTGATGTGGAGATGTTCAGAATTCAGAAAGGGGGTCCCAAACATGCAATAGACCTGAAGTAAGTAATGCTGTGTTGGCCAGAATGACCTAATCAGAGAAATAGTAACTAGAAAGAAATAGATTTCTAACTGTAGTTACTAAGTTTAGTAAACTTTTTCCCTAAGAAAAGTAATTCAAATAGATCAACCGTGTCTTAAATGAGTAAAGAGAAACAGTAGTCCCTTTGTCCCCTGACTCCATTTCCCTCTTTCTACTCTGTCTGCCTCGGTGGAGATGCATCTCAAGCAGACTTATTTTAATTAACAGGATCTGGGAAACTGAATACATACAGAGGAAGCACGAGAGTCTAGACTGTGAGTCTAGAGGTGGTGGAGCAGGTATAGATAACATTTGCTTGATCTAATTATGCTTTGAGGCCCTACTTGTATGCCAATAGAGTATTTTCTGTAAAAACAAAATAAAGCATTAATGTGGAAGTGCGGTGGAGACTGGATTTTGCCTAAGAGGCCCATAAACATGGTATTCATCTCTATCCCATCATCCTGACTAAGAATATCCAAATGGTGAAATTCATTCTCCTGTGACCAGAACTGTGAGTACTTTCTGCCAATTATGTCTTTTTGTTGTGTCTACAACACCTAAAATAATAAGGCCCTTTTTAAAAAAAAAAATTAGTGCCTGATATTAAGAGTTCCTAATTTAGTTGAAACTTGATCTCCGATAATTCTTCAGTTAATCCACCTTTTAATCTGAGATCTTCTAAAAGCATAGTCTTAATAAAAGATCTGTGTGCCAGTGGTTATTTGGGAAGCAGACAGGATAGCAGTGAGGGGGAAGATCAAACAGGGAGGTAGGAGAAACCAAGACCAAAAGAAGTTACTGAGATGGTCACTGCTGTAGGTGACAAGAGCCCCATCCTTCAGGGGAAGGTGTAGAATATCTCAAAACTGTCTACCTGAGGGTGCACACGACAGAGCATTTGCCCTTCACCCTCATTCTGCACTGATTAAAGGTTATCTGGTGTCGTTAGTCCCGATCTGCACTTGTGTGCGTGCTGAATGGAATCCTGCAGGACTCTCAGGGCACAGATTTGGAAGGCCCTGGGGCAGTTGCTTGAGGCAAGATGTTGTCAACACTGAGTAAGTTAAAGCCAGCCCTTAACAGATATGATTCCAGAGCCAAGGCTGGAATCAATGGGACGCCTGAGGAAAGTGAGCATGGGCATCTGGGTTAAGTAAACATTTTTAGGACAGTTCCACCTGTATTTGAATCTGGACTCCATAACTTGCTTTGTGAGTCATTTTGGACCCAATATTTATCATTATTATGTCTCAATTTACACATCGTAAAATGGAAATAATATGTGCTTCATAGTAAGGATCCAATTGTTAGTACCACTATAGGAAGTGCCTGATGAATATTGCCCGGAAGATCCTAAGTGATATAGAAGAGGTAGTTTGCAATCACATCATGTATCTTTAAAAAGGCTGATCAACATTATTTCTGTTGAACCACACAGCAATCTTTGCTTTGAGTAGGGCAAACATTATCTTTATTTCATGAGGACTTTGAGACACAGATAGATTATATGATTTTAACTAAAGTCTCTTATAAGGGATAATGCTGGTTTTCTGCCTGTTCTTCTAAGTGTTTAATTTTTTTTTAAATTTTTAGTAAATATTAAAACTGTTAAGCTGGTCTGCAATTTGTAGGTTATAATTTACTCACAAATACAAGTTATGGATCAAGACTTAATTGCAATGAACTAATATCTGTTTACTTACTAAACTTGGTGAATAGCTCATTCCCTGCCATTGATTTTACTGTTGAGAACTGGGCAGGGCTGAGCTAAGTCATCTTCCCATGTCAGAGTTCACTGTGGTAGAACCGGTGTAATTACCTCCACTGACTTCTACCTCTTAATTGAATTAGCGATTCCTGTAGTCTGCCTTAAATTAAGTTCTTAGGAAGCAATTTAGTTGTCAAGTGATTCAGATTAAGTGTGCACATTTGGATGTTAATTTTTTGAATACCTCAGTAACTGAAAAAAGTACACAAAATAGCTTATAATTACGAGAGTCAGACACAGATTTATATAGACTTCATTAATCTAAAATTCACCATTTAATGAAAATGTTAGTGACCACATTAATTCTATGAAGATTATTCTTTGCATTTATTCATTTAATAAAATGTATATTGCAGTTCTATACCACGGCTTAAAAAGTAGCATCATATTCTTTTTAAACATTTGTGTGATATTTATTATATGTCCAGCCCTGCTCTGAGCCTATTACATATACCAACCTATTTAATCTTTGTAATAGCCTTATGAGATAGGACAATGATTATACCCATTTTATAAAAGAGGAAACCGAGGCACAAAGAGGTTAAGTGACTTAGTGAAGGTCACATAGCTAGTAAGTGGCAAAGCATTGTGGTAGGGCTTTAAAGTCTCTGCCCTTAATCACCTTGCCTATCTCCTCATGTGATTCCTGAAAGAAAAAAAAAAAACAAAAAACAAAACAGAGTTTTTAGAGAGTTCATGAAACATAGGTGATTCTATTTAGGGATGGAGATTTTTGACAGTTGGAATCTCTCAAGACCCTTTTAAGTAAAAATATATAAGAACTTTTTATTGAAATGTTTACCAAGATACATGAAATGGATATAATATGCAGAGATGACTGTGCTTATTTTATTTTGTCTATTTGGTTATCCTGATCAAAATTTGCATACTCTAGATCATCTCTGTTGTCTTTGGGTTGCTAGGATCAGAAGTTCAATTAAATTGATTTAACAAGAAAATGAAATGTATTGGCAAGTATAACTGATAATCCAGATGGTTATTGCTAGTTTAGGACTTGATTCTATGCAGCACACCTTTTCCTTTTTCTTTTTCTTTCTCTATCTCTTGGCTCTTCTCTTCTGTATTTTCCCTTCAGGCAGGCTTTCCAACGTTTTTTTTTTTTTTTTTTTTTTTTTTTTATTTTTGGGACAGAGAGAGACAGAGCATGAACGGGGAAGGGGCAGAGAGAGAGGGAGACACACAGAATTGGAAACAGGCTCCAGGCTCCGAGCCATCAGCCCAGAGCCTGATGCGGGGCTCGAACTCACAGACCGCGAGATCGTGACCTGGCTGAAGTCGGACGCTTAACCGACTGCGCCACCCAGGCGCCCCGTTCAGGCAGGCTTTCTACATGTGGTGTCAATGTTGTCCCTGGAGAGACAAGAGTTATATAAACAGAAGGAGAGCTCCCATCATCCAGAGTTCATATTAATTGCCAGAGAAGAGTTGATCGGCTCTGTTTGGGTCAAGTGTCTGCTTCTGGAAGAATCATTAATTTTGGAGGCATGTGATGCTTGACTGGCCAACCTGGGTGGATGGACACATTGTTGGAATCATATCAAATAGGTGAATGTGCAATTCCCCGAAGAAAAAGAGTATTCAATTATCAGAGAAAGAAAGGTAATATGTGTCACTGATTAGTCACAGTTGCTTGAGATTCCAAAATCTTCAGGTCCTTTCAAGATATTTTGTGACAATGGCAATGGTAATAGACAATGCTAGACCCTGTTTTCCTATTTCCCCAGAAAGGAAGGTGGTGCTTATTATTTATTGTCTTCATTAAAGGAACAAAATGAAAACCTTTTTTTTTTTTTTTATTATTTATGATGGGTCTTAAATTGCTTCAGGTGATCAATAAAAGTAAGCTATTTAATTTAAAGTTAAAATACTATAAATTTTTGCCACATATATAACACCATATGTAAAACATGCCTAAAGATATGTGAGCTCACCCCTTTTTCTCCATGCTCACTTTTTCACCATTTCTTTAGACTCACTTTCATTCTAGCCCTGAAAAAGTATTGGAATTTCCCCAAAGGTGCTCTCATTTTATGTATTGGCATGCATTTATGTGCTGCTCTCTCTTACTGCAATGTCAGTTCTTGCCTGCCAAACATACTCTTAATTCCAAGGAAATCTACTTGGTCCACAGCCCTTACAGCCTTGCATCGACCTAACTCTTATTCTTATTCCCTTCCCCACTGCTCCAGCAATAACTTCTTAGACTGGTGTGAATGCATGTCTCAAATCAGCAACCTCTCTATGAGAGAGGTAGTACCGTTATCCTTATTTGAGGAAACCAAGGCCCTGAAACAATACATAGAGCTGGTAAATGACAGAGTCAAGATACAAATTCAGGTAGATTAATGTCCAAACCCATGTTTTTAATCACTATATTCTCTCTCGTTCAAGAATGCTTATTGAATGAATGGATTAATGCTTATTGAAAACCAGCCCTAATACTATGCCATGACTGACTGGAAAAAATAAGAGTTAAAATTTTTAAAAAAGGAAGAAAAATAAAACTGCTATTAGGGTTACTTAAAAAGGAGATAGAGAAACCAACCTTTCCACATTTTGTGAATGCAATGTTGACTGATCAGACAGAGCTTTTACAGTAATGTGAGGTATTTTTGTAGAGTAAGATATGTTTCTTTTAGAACCAAAGCATACGATTTAACACACACACACACACACACACACGCACACACACACACACACACACACAACCACCTTTCTAGTATGACCTATAAATTCAATATATACATTTAATATTTAATTTTTTCTTTGAGGCAAGAGTTGGGCTTATGGTAACATACATGCATTTATTTTTTTTCTTTCACAGAATGTCACTTAATGGTTGTCTTTTGACATTTCAAGAGCAAGGCCCTCTAATAGTGCTGCTGAATCAGTGACTGCTTTGGTTGGAAATTCAGCTGTGTTTAGTGAGGTGTGGT
Source organism: Neofelis nebulosa (assembly GCF_028018385.1). Taxonomy (NCBI): domain Eukaryota; kingdom Metazoa; phylum Chordata; class Mammalia; order Carnivora; family Felidae; genus Neofelis; species Neofelis nebulosa. The sequence continues at coordinate 76,766,201 of NC_080782.1, forward strand.
ACATAGCTAACTGCTGAAAATTGGCAGTATGTGGGTACTTTTGCCTGAACAGCACTGACTTTCAAAGCAAACACTTTAAATGGATTGGATAATAATAAGACAGGGAATGGAAGTAAAGAAGAGCTGATGGATTCATGCAAAATAAAACAAAATCTACAAAATCAAACAATTGTTAAAAACAATCATACAGTCTCTGCAGGAGCAGAATTTATTGCCAAAAAGTTATTGTTTTTGACACCAAATAGCAGACTGGTCACCATATTCCATAACCAGGAGAACTTTCTCAGAAGCCTTAATCTCCTTATTTATTTAAAAAAAAATGTTTTAATGTTTATTTATTTTTGAGAGGGACAGAAACAGAGCATGAGTGGGGGAGGGGCAGAGAGAGAGGGAGACACAGAATCCAAAGCAGGCTCCAGGTTCTGAGCCATCAGCACAGAGCCTGACACGGGGCTCAAACCCACGAGCTGTGAGATCATGACCTGAGCTGAAGTTGGACACTTAACCAACTGAGCCACCCAGGCGCCCCTCTCCTTATTTAAAAGATCATTATTCATTCTAATTTATTGGTCTTTTCCCTAGAAAATACTAAATGTTCCTATTTTTATCTGAATTCTGCCGATTACCTGATGAATCTTTGACTGTCAGTTTGATTCTATTATTCACTACCAAGAACCTAATTCCTTTCCTTTATTCTTCAAATAAATTTGGGGATAAATTGCAAATAAGTAGTCACAGAAAACTAATCTAACTTCATCTTAAAATTATGTACTTTTTTGGGGCTCCTGGGTAGCTCAGTTGGTTAAGCATCTGACTCTTGATTTCGGCTCGTCATGATCTCTTGGTTCGTGGGATGGAGCTCTGCATTGAGCTCCATGCTGACAGTGTGGAGCCTGCTTGGGATTCTTTATCTCCCTCTCTCTCTTGCCCCTAACCCTAACCATGCTCTCTCTCTCTCTCTGTCTCTCTCAAAATAAATAAATAAACTTTAATTTTTTTTTTTTAAAGGAGGTATGTTTTTCCATCATGTTCATGGATGGACTTAGCATCAGGTCTTTAGAATCATGCTTCTAAATCCTTAACACGTTAAAACTTCTCCACATTTCACATCAGATACGCAGTAATGAGAAAGACCTGGATATTTGTCTCCCAACCCTTGGGGCTCTTTTCTGCAATGAATCCTCTATTATCTTGGCTAATTCACCCCACTGAAAAAATAAACCAGTACTGGCTGTCTCCTGTGTACTCATACACATATTCCTACTTCAGTGGACTTTTGCTCCTTTCTCTGTAACAACATAGGTTTGTCTGGGAGACCTAGCAACAGGTGATAATTACAAGGATCCTGTTAAGGGTTCAGTTTTATGCCCTCAAAATTTATATGTTGAAATGTTAATTCTTGGTGCCTCAGAAACTTAGAGGTAACAGAGTCATGTGGATGTAATTAGTTCAGATGAGGTCATATTGAAGTAGGGTGCCCTTAATCTAATATGACTGGAGCCCTTATAAAAATGGAAAATTTAGATACAGACATGGACAAAAGAACAATGCCATGTGAAAATGAAGGCAGAGATTGGGTAGAGGCATGTACAAGCCACAAAAGGCCAAAGATTACCAGCAAACCATCAGAAGCTAGCAGGGAGTGATGGGATAGGTTCTTTGCCACAATCTTTAGAAGCAACCAAGTCTGCTGGTATGTTGATCTTGGATTTGTAGTCTCCAGAACTGTGAGACAATAAATCTCTGTTGCTTAAGACACCCAGTTTGTGGTCCTTTGTTACACCAGTCCTAAAAAACTGACTAAAATCCACACAGACTTTTGGATGACCTGATCCTAATGAGCACTGACACATGGTGGGAATCTTAAAGTCCTTCTGCAACCTGAGCTCATTTCAACCCTCTCTGAGTTACAGTTGTAACTCAGGGTGAATTCCCCAAATTCAGCAGAGCCTGTACCTAGAACCCAATAGCCAGATTGGAAAATCACTATTTCAAATGGTACTTTTAATGCTAGGATTTTAGGGCTTAAGCAGTTCTTCAGACCTGAACTCTTAATATCAGTGATAGGCCTCTCCTGAACTCCCAACAAATTTTCCTTTGCTCTCAGCTCTTATAAAACTCAGTTTGTCATGATTCTGCCCATCACCTTCCTTTCCTGGCTTTTATTTCCTGGACTAACTAAACCTTGCCTTAATCATACTATCATTTCTATCTTTGTAGTGAGAGATGTAGCCTGGTTCTGGTGATCTGCGCATGAACAAGAATACACATCGTAGAGAATTGACAAGGAGGGAGAGTGGAACTACTTTTTTTCCTTTCATAAAAGAACAATGATGACCTACACATGGGTTCATGTGTGATGTAGCCTACACGTCCAATTTAAATACCTTGAACAAGAAGTAATCTGCCTCTGGAATAATGGCACCTTATGTATGCTGAGTTCCAACTTTTTGTGTTATATATTGCATGAGGTGCTTTCCCTATGAATTTCACATTGACGATCATTTTCATCATTTGCTGAGTACCTACAGTATGTTTGCACTGTAGTAGGTTTTAATACACTTAATTTTAATTCATACCCAGTACAGAATTAGGCATTGTTCTCCACATTTTACAGATAGGGAAATTGAGATTCAGACATGTTAAATATTTACATTGGCAGGGCAGGAATTTTGACTGACAAGATTAATGCTGTAACAATCTAGGACAGAACAAAAGAAATTCAATAAATAGAAGTTTCTATTTACATTGTCTGTAGTCAGAGAAATTTATTGCCCTATTAGACACGTTAGAGCCTAACAGCATCTCAAATCTGAAATAAGGAGTGTGATTCTTTCTATATGTAACTCACTAAACTTTTAACAACATTTCCCCACTTCAGGCTCAGAATGTTTCTCTTTTCCACCTTCCCTCTCTCCCTCCCTCTATCCAAGCATGGGTATGGCCTGAAACACCATGACAAGAACAGGCAGAATGTACAAGAAATACCTCCTGCTTTGTGGATCACACTATTGCTGTACATTTTTTCTCCATTATTTCAAACAAGTGGGTCTTTACTGGAACTCTAACCGAGAACTGATTACTAACAAAATTTTGCAATAGCATGTTGAATTACTATTGAAATACAGTTGACTGTGGCTAAATCTACTATCCTCAAGACTATAGACAATGGAGTTTCCTGAAGCTCAAGGTTAATATTACTTGCAATAAGATTTCCCCAGAGGTGCTGTTTTGCTATGGAAATACTCTAGATTTATGGCATGGTATCAGGCAAGATTCTGGTTTCTTTCTATCAACACCCTCTTAAAAATTCATGAATCAAAACACAGATTCAGAAATTAATGGAAGCTTGAAGCTAAAGACCACAATTCCAAAAGCCAGCTTGTCTTTTACTGTCATGCAGAAAAAAAATACTCTCAATGGGAACTTAGTTTAATTAACTATTCAAATATTCTCTTCTAGGGATTATTGACACTTTAAATGGATTCTTTCTGGAGTAGCTGATAAAAAAATTTTGTTGGGAGGTTGTTAAGAAAAAGTAATAAATTAGAGCTGATGAAATGTAAGTAAAATGGTTATTCCTTACTTGAGGGAAATAAATGGCAAAGAGCTGTGTGAAAAAGAGAAAAAAAAAACCTTCCAAGATCTGCAATAACATTGATTCAGAGATTCATATCTCCCAAAGACACTAATTGCAACTTTTTAAAATTTCTGCTCTTGAGATAGTAGGACAAATGAGATTTTAGAGCAAGACCTGGAAAAGAGAAATGGTGATTTATGTTTATGTTTTCCTTCCTGACTGCTTCTTCCTGCCAGCAAGATTTTAGCAAGCAGATAAACTGTAGGATCTAAAAATTATTACCAAGTGGTAATGCTAGATAAACAGAAAATTAAAACAAATCACATAATTCTTCTATTGGTTATAAGTTTCTAGGAATTAAATAAATAAAGTACATGGTAGTAGACATTTAGATCAAATAATCTTTGAGATCATAAGTACTTTCCTTTTTTCTCATTTAACATGTATTTTTCCTTCCTTATTGTTTTTTCTGCTGTGGGACTTCAGAACAAAATGGTGTGTGTATGTTTTTTATTTGAATTTACAGTATGTATGAGAGATATACAGGATAGTGCCTAAGAATGTGGGCTTTAGAGACAAGTTGGATATGAATTCTGGTTGTGCTGGTCGGTAAGTGTGTAACATTGGACAAGTAATATTACATTACATGTCTTTGTCCAAATATTCACCTGTACAAGATGGGTTAATAAGAGCAGCTACTTCATGGTGTTGTGCTAAGGATAAAATGAGTTAGTATGGTGGCCTCCACCTGGTACAGGAACACTTTAAAGAGTTGGGACAACTTTAAGGGAATCCCTTTCTAGATCCTGAACTCCACATGCATTCTACCTGAGAACTTGTGGCTGGAGGAGGGATTATTCCAGAGATGTCATGCCTCTTTGCCTCTCTCTCTTCACACCTGCTCTTTCCCACCTCTTACCCATGAATACTCTTAACTCTGCTGCTTACACTTAATGTAGAAATTCTCCAGGGCCAAGTAAAGTGACTATCTGAAAAAGGGTTGTTGGTGTTGAGATGGTGAATAACACCAATGAGTAAAATTATGTGTTTTTGGTTTGTTTTTTTTTTTTTGCAGGTTTGGTGATTTCTAATTCTCTACTTTCAACAAAATTCAAAGAGGACTTGCTTGAATTCTTAGCTGATAGATCATTAGAATAATTAAGGATGATAAGAACAGAGGATTCTATCATTCCTTTCTACCTCTGTGTGTGAACAAGCTTCTTAGCATGTTATGTGTCCCTGGTCACCATTTAAAAATTATTTTGAATATGGGGCACCTGGGTGGCTCGGTTGGTCAAGCATCAGACTTCAACTCAGGTCACAATCTCATGGTTCATGAATATGAACCCCATGTCAGGCTCTGTGCTGACAGTGCAGAGCCTGCTTGGGATTCTCCATCTACCTCTCTATCTGCCCTTCCTCCTCCCCCATTCTTTCTCAAAACAAATAAATAAGCTTAAAAATTATTTTGTATATATATATATATATATATATATATATATATATACATACATATATACTATATATATATATAGTATATATGTATATATATAATATATATGTGTATTTGTTGTTTGATTTTGTTTTTGTGTTGGGGATGATACATATCAAACTACTTTATGACCTAGCCTCAGAAGGCAGAAGGCATTACTCTGGCTGTACTCATAGGCCCACTCATAATCAAGGGGAAGACATAGATCCCACTTCCTGGTGGAGAGCTGCCAATTTCACACTGATAGAGTTTGTTGAATGGGATATATTATTGCAATAATCATTGAAAAATATAAAATACTACATATTATGAGAAGGGAAAATCCTGCAATTTTAAATTTGCAAGCAGTTTTGCTTCTATAAATGGGGAAGCTTGAATTTACCTTTGAAATCAGCTATTTCTTTAGTTTTAGGGAAAAAACCTAATCAGTTTAGTGGGACTTTTCCTATAGTAAGCCAATATTCCATTCTGAAATGAAGGGATATAGTATAGTGAGGAGTGAAATTACTCTGCATTATAAATAAAAACTTTTCCTACAAAGAAATGGATCCATACCTCTGAAGTTTGTTTCCTTTCAGAATGAAAAACTCTCCACTTTTGCATTTTCTGGAGTCCTTGAGGGAGTCCTGGTCCTGAATTCTGAGCAGGACAGTCATGCTGAAGAACACTAGTATGTGTAGGAACTCCATATAACATGGTGGGATACTGGGAACTAAGGGTAGAGATGTTCACAAGCAGTTATGTTGGAATGGTTTGGCCAGGGGATTCTTGGGGTGGTTTTATGTAATGTCCAGTTTTGAGGGTTCCTTTCTTTTCTTTTTCTTTTTTTTCCCTTTCTTTCTTTCTTTCTTTCTTTCTTTCTTTCTTTCTTTCTTTCTTTCTTTCTTTCTTTCTTTCTTTCTTTCTTTCTTTCTTTCTTTCTTTCTTTCTTTCTTTCTTTCTTTCTTTCTTTCTTTCTTTCTTTCTTTCTTTCTTTCTTTCTTTCGCTAGGATGACCAATTTGTCCTGGTTTGCCCAGAATTTTCTGGTTCTAGTTCTAAAGGTCCCATGTCCCTGGAAATCTTTTAGACTCAGATGAAACTGGATGGTTGGTCACTGACTCAACATTGGAGGTTAACTTGTTGGGAGAGAAGAATAGCAGCTTAGGGAAAGGTGACCTCAGGTCAGTTAGTGGCAACCTTCAGAAGAGATGAGCCATGTCCTGTTGAATCAGGAAGTAGTTCAGCTTTCAAGCAAATGTTAAGAAAAGGTATTGAAATCTTAGAAATAGGCAAAGAGATTACTAGGCCTCCTTTCAGTGTTATGCTAAGTATTGAAGTTCACAGAAATATTATCCAGTTCCCTAAAGGTGAGTTCTTTTGCTTGACTTTCTATTTTAGTAATGATTATGATATCTTATATCTCTGTAATGGTTGTCATTCACTTTTAGAAGCAGATGCACATGATTATTTTCTGATAGCAATACAAGTGAATTTTGTTCAAGAGATGAAATGATTTATGTCCTATAAAAAGAGATGAACCCCAGAGGTCACAGTTTTAGCATCCTGCAGAATATTAACTAGTTTTGTATTTTAATTAGTATTCTTATTCTACTATCCTTTCTTTAAGTCACTATAAATACTTTGATTTTTGCAACTATTTTTTGAACCAGACTCACCATCTTGCCAGCTCCCTCATTAATGAGGTAAATAAATATTTGATACTGCTGACTTTTTTTGGGTGAGTGATATTTTCATCTTGTTGAAAATCATGTTTTGATGTTAGAGATTTGCTGGAATGTGCTAATAGTCCTCAGAAACATCCTAGAAATTCATGGAGGGAGCAAACCTGGTACAAGTCTGGGTGTCTTACATCACTCTCTCCCAGGGCTGGGGAGATAATGAACATGAGGCTATAAATAAGAGATTAGGTATTCCTATCTCTCCTTCATCCCCACTGCCAGTCCCTGCAGGCCTTTATCCTTCTCCTCACCTGCAAGTTTCCACTCTTAGAGGATTCCATCAGTGATGTTATGGTGGGGTCCAGGGTGGGGCAGGTTCTTCAGAACTTCTTCTTAAAGGTGGATATGGACCTCTTCTTAAAGCTTAATTATGCTACATAATGATCCTAAAAAAGTCTGTGTTGCTTTCCTCAGTCTTGCCAAAGATGCTTTTCTAAGAAAGAGTTGGAGATGGAATCAGAATCAGAATAAAACTAGATGTACACATATAAGTATAAGTGTGTATTGCATATATTGTCAGGGTCCTAAGAGTAAAGCAGAAGCCAGAGACAACTCCATATGTTGTTTTTGTTTTTGTTTTTTAAAGAAGGTAATACCTGGAATTGGTTAAATAGGTAATGGAAAAACGGAAAAACCATGTAGGGGACGGTGAGGCATTCCAGAAATTAGCAAGAGCAGGAAGCTGCTCCATTCCTCCTGCTGGAGGGATAGAGAAACAGAAGGCAGTATCCGTGAAGCTCACTGGCTGGTGTTGAATAGCAGAAATAGGATCCATGGGGAAGATGCAGCTGTTGGCAGAGAAACTGCTACGGGCAGAAAGAGGGGAGAGAAGCACCCTGGTTTCTTCCTTCTTTCCAGCTTCCCACTGCCAAATCTAACAGGAAGCAGTTGATTACAAAGCCTGGGAACTGCAGCCTGCATGGCCAGCCCCTTTGAGAGGAGAAAAGAACAGCAGAAGTGGGGAGAAGGGGATTAAGAGGTGTGCTGAGCATACCTGCATTATTTACTGGGACACATGATAGATCAATAAATGGTAAATTCCCCTTTCTTCCAGTTTTCAATTTCATTGGCCATTTAAATTTTTTCTTTGATTACTAGGGATGTAAAGAAAAGTGCTTTTATCATATCCCTCAGGACCTTGAATCAGGTCAAAACTTTCTAAGAATACAAAGGGCTGTCCTCCTCTGAATTTCTTGAAACTACCCCTCTGAAGATAGTCAACTTGGTCGAGCTAAACAGTCACTCTCTCAGCTCCAGCATTAACTTCAATACTTTTTTAGTATCTCTCTCTTTTGCTTGGCCTCCCAAAGGTCTTCTTTCTCTGTTTATGATGCATCCCTAAATCCCACAAAAAAAGAGACCTTTCACTGTTTATTTTACTTCCTCTAATTCACTTGCTGTCCTGTTTCACACATACACATGCAAAATACTGGGTTTTGTGGTGATACTAATTATACTCTCTTTTTTCCTTTGAGTTCTGAATACATTAAAAAAGTAGATTCAGAAGTGAGGTGAGAGCAAAGTATCAGCTGTACTCCTGCAAAAGCTAGATGAAAGAGCACAGCTGGGACTTGCAGAAACGTACTTTTCCTCCCACGAATCCAACGTACCCCGTACCACGTTGCCACAGGTAAAGAGGACAGATAGCTTGCAGGCCCAGCTCCTGCATGCTCAATCCAGACCCACTCCCACCAGTTTGACAAATCAATCCTTCTTTCTGAGATATATGCAAATAATGAGGTAGAGGGGGTGACCAGAAATAATCCCCACCACTCCTTTCTGGGTAGTTTAGGAGAAGGCCTCTCTCCCTGCAGAGATGAGAGAAGGATAATAGCTGTTCCCCTGAGTCAAACTACAGCCTACATAAAATGTCAATCAATCTGTTAAAACCTAACTGTGGCCCAGTTTAACCCCACAGGTTATCAGTTTGTATGTAATCAACCCCTGCCTCAAGAATTTGCAAATCAGGCATTCCTGATTCCTAATTAAGAGAATTTTAAAACCCGATTCAAAGCTTAAAATTTTTATTTAAAACTTCTGTGTTGAAACTTGTTTTGTAAGTATTGTAGGCTCTGTTATAAAAGTTAGCACAGTAGAAGCAAAAATAAACTATCACACACCCAGTGTAGTCAGTAACTACAACTCTCAGAATACTGGAAGTATGATTAAGAAAATGAAGTACTTCTGTAGGTGACAATAACTAAAAATATTTTCCTGAAAGAAAATGTAAGTAACAAATGTAGCAGCACGTGAACTCTATTTTAAATGTCTCAATCCATTTCTTTTAGATTTAATATAAAAATGAAAGTCTATGACCACTAGATGGCAGCAAATTAAATCTTTTAAAACCATGTATCTGATTAAGTAGACGTGAAGGAAACAGGGGCCGGTCATTAAGTTGTGGCAGAGGGGAATTAGGAATTCAGACAGAAACCATAACGAGCAAAATACACTGGCAAATTATATCAACTATCATCCAAATTGTGATTACAGACTTTCTATATTGGCCTCCTAAAGTCAAAATCTTTCAACAGCAATTCCTTTGGACCCATATGTTCTAAGACAAAACTGATTCAACAGTAACTCCCCACAGTCTGATGAGTTCTGAAAATACAATCACTGACTGTACAGAGACCGGTCTAACTTGCAAATTCTGACCAATATTTGCCAAGACCTACCTGTGACTAAGTCTAGCACCAAACCCTCTCGGTACCCTTCCCTGACTCCCTCCTTTGGTTGTGACCTTTAACACATCAATGAAACATGCTATTTTCAAGCTTATTGAGGGATTATCTTCAAAATGGCCTATAATATTAAAGTAGATTTATTTTAGGTAATGTAAGTTGAACGTCAGCCACAGTGCAGAAGCAAAGCATCAAATATCCTGACAGACCTTCTCCTTCACCAAATTTTAGATACACTCCCCTAAGCCCTCTTTTCAAAATCAGTTTTAGCAAAGAATCCTGCTAAGACATCATCCCCCTACCCTTGATATCTGATCACCCTTGTTATCTGATCAAGTTCCTTGTCCCCATCTTTGATATAGGAGTCTTTGGCCTGCTTTTAGCAAGAGTCCTGTTAGCAAGAATCCTCTTGTGTTTGATGTCTCCTCTTAGTAATTTTCTATCTACTGACCCCCTCAGCCTAGTCTTTAGCTATAAATCCCCACTTGCTTTGCTGTATTGGGAGTCGAGCACAATTTCTCACCCTTATTGCAGAGTCTTGAATAAAGTCATCCTTTTCATTTTAACAAGTGTCAGAATAATTTCTCTTCATTTTTTAGTGTCTTACTTGTTTTCAAAATTTTAACATGTAATCTAGCAATCATTTTGAATGGCTTTACATCTGAAATTATTTATTAAAATGTATAATCAATAACAGGAAAGAATTTCCAACGCTCTTCTTATGTGTCTTATTCAGCTGCATATTACTTCACCTATTGACCTCCTGGATAATCTACTGTCTCCAACTTCAATCTACTCAACCATTTTGCAACTGAATTCCTAGGCTTTGCTAGCTAATGAGTAAAAATTACTTTATGTTTATTTCAACATCACAAATTCTTAACTGCAGAACCCCAGCTCTCCCAGATATTTCTGAATGTCCCCTATTTCCACAGAGATGTCAGTCAGGGAGTCATACCTGGGAATCTACGCATTATCCTCCTCCTCCTCCTCCTTCTTCTTCTTCTTCTTCTTCTTCTTCTTCTTCTTCTTCTTCTTCTTCTTCTTCTTCTTCTCCTTCTCCTTCTTCTTTTTCTTTTTCTTCTTCTCCTTCTTCTCCTCCTCTTTCTTCTTCTTCTTCTTCTTCTTCTTCTTCTTCTTCTTCTTCTTCTTCTCCTCCTCCTCCTCCTCCTCCTCCTCCTCCTCTTTCTTCTTCTTCTTTTTCTTCTTCTCCTTCTTCTCCTCCTCTTTTTTTTTTAATTTTTTTTCAACATTTTTTATTTATTTTTGGGACAGAGAGAGACAGAGCATGAATGGGGGAGGGGCAGAGAGAGAGGGAGACACAGAATCGGAAACAGGCTCCAGGCTCCGAGCCATCAGCCCAGAGCCTGACGCGGGGCTCGAACTCACGGACCACAAGATCGTGACCTGGCTGAAGTCGGACACTTAACTGACTGCGCCACCCAGGCACCCCTCCTCCTCTTTCTTCTCCTTCTTCTTCTTCTTCTTCTTCTTCTTCTTCTTCTTCTTCTTCTTCTTCTTCTTCTTCTTCTTCTTCTTCTCCTCCTCCTCTTTCTTCTTCTTCTTCTTCTCCTTCTTCTCCTCCTCTTTCTTCTTCTTCTTCTTCTTCTTCTTCTTCTTCTTCTTCTTCTTCTTTTTCTTCTTCTCCTTCTTCTTCCCCTCCTCCTTCTCCTCCTCTTTCTTCTTCTTCTTCTTCTTCTTCTTCTTCTTCTTCTTCTTCTTCTTCTTTTTCTTCTTCTCCTTCTTCTCCTCCTTTCTTCTTCTTCTTCTTCTTCTTCTTCTTCTTCTTCTTCTTCTTCTCCTTCTCCTCCTTCTCCTCCTCTTTCTTCTTCTTCTTCTTCTTCTTCTTCTTCTTCTTCTTCTTCTTCTTCTTCTTCTCCTTCTCCTCCTTCTCCTCCTCTTTCTTCTTCTTCTTCTTCTTCTTCTTCTTCTTCTTCTTCTTCTTCTTCTTCTTTTTCTTCTTCTCCTTCTTCTCCTCCTCTTTCTTCTTCTTCTTCTTCTTCTTCTTCTTCTTCTTCTTCTTCTTCTTCTTCTTCTTCCCCTCCTCCTTCTCCTCCTCTTTCTTCTTCTTCTTCTTCTTCTTCTTCTTCTTCTTCTTCTTCTTCTTCTTCTTCTTCTTCTTCCCCTCCTCCTTCTCCTCCTCTTTCTTCTTCTTCTTCTTCTTCTTCTTCTTCTTCTTCTTCTTCTTCTTCTTCTTCTTCTTCTTCTTCCTTTTCTTTCCAGCTCATTCCCTTTCAGAGTCATTTGTTGTCTGTAAAGCTGCTTCAGGAAGCCTTAAAACTCTTTGTTATAGCTTTTAACTTTATTTCTACGTGTCCTAAGTCTTATCTCTAATGTAACTCGCAGTAAACATTGATTTTGGCTATTATGTTTCTTGCAAACCATTACTTTTTCACATTCAATCGGTTAATTAAGGATGAAAAGCCCCTCAGTAAAGTCAACTTCTATCCATTGACTGAGGGTCTCACTTAGTAGGTAGTAGAGGGCTACACATAATAGGTACTTTTTAATATAAAAGTTTATGCTTGAAATAATTTTATAAATAATTATCTTTGTTTAAGTATCTACTGTATACCAGGAACTGTGTGAGACACTCTTAGCATATTACGTCAGGCCCTCACAATAATTTTTCAAATGAGTTGCCATTATTTTCATTTTATAAATGAGGAATTAAAGGTAAGAATATTTAAAAGAATTCCCCCAAATCACATAATAACTAAGAAGAGTTGGACCCAAAATCTAGGTTGAATTCTCCATACATGATTCTTCCTTCATGGTTGCCACGTTTGTTTTCCTATGAGTTTAAAAATTACTTAGCATTTCATTTATCCAGCAGTTAGACTTTTATTCTCAATAAACATAAGCAACTCATGGGAAGCCAATACAAAATAAATAAAGCAAAATACCTGTAATTGCTGAGAGCACCAATTTACTTAATGTTTTTAACAATACTTTGCAGTCACTTTCAGCCTACAACCTGTAGGTCTTATAGTTCATATAGAATATGCAGCAAATTTGACTACATAGTTATGGGAGGCAACATAGTAGAAACTGTTGCAAAAAGTCACTACACTCTATCAGTGAAGAATCAAGAACCATACGCATCGGCAGCTAAACAATCCAGGGCCATTTACTAACCGCACAGATAGTTCTATACCTCTTCTTAATAGTGAAGTCATTCCTTGTTAAATAAACTACATTACAGTAATTTGTAACAACATGTCATTTTTCTGTTTTATTGACTCATTTGCCGAAAAGAGCTATATAAAATAGCCTCCCTAGGTTACTTTAGTGAGTTGTTCTTCCTACATACATGTTTAGAGGTTTTAGCTGAAATAGATATTATATGGAGGATATTTAACAGCACTTCATAAACATACATTGCTTAATTCAAACTGGTCTCTTGAAATATCTTAAGCTCTTGAATTGCTTAATTTCTCAGAGACTGATTTAGTTGGTAGCTATATTTCAAAGCCTATATTGAAATTTAATGCAACAGTCATTTGTTAACTTGTAGAAAACGTGCAAAATTATTTTAATATCCGTGTTTACAGATTCAAAGACAGTTTTTTGTTTTTTCTACATTAATATTTCCAAAATTGGGATATGTTTTACAACTTTATTTACATTTTCTCTGAAAAGTTCTTTAGAAAATTTTTTTAATGCTTATTTTATTTTTTGAGAGAGAGACAGGGCACGAGTTGGGGAGGAGCGGAGAGAGAGGGAAACACAGAATCCGAATCAGGCTCTAGGCTCTGAGCTGTGAGCACAGAGCCCCATGCGGTGCTAGAACTCACAAGCCGTGAGATTATGACCTGAGCCGAAGTCCAACACTTAAACGACTGAGCCACCCAGGAGCCTCTGAAAAGTAGTTTTATTTTTTTTTTTAATTTTTTTTTCAACGTTTTTTATTTATTTTTGGGACAGAGAGAGACAGAGCATGAACGGGGGAGGGTCAGAGAGAGAGGGAGACACAGAATCGGAAACAGGCTCCAGGCTCCGAGCCATCAGCCCAGAGCCTGACGCAGGGCTCGAACTCATGGACCGCGAGATCGTGACCTGGCTGAAGTCGGATGCTTAACCGACTGCGCCACCCAGGCGCCCCTGAAAAGTAGTTTTAAATTCGTGATAAAATCTTTCAGGAAAATACATATGAAGATGTCCATTTTAGTATTATGAAAACAAAAATTGTAAACAAGCCATACCATCAATATGGGAGTGGTTACATTATAGTAAATTCATACAATAGGATTCTATACAAAAACTGTACCATCATATAAAGATAGCCAACATGGATTGTTAAATGTGATGTCTAGTAAGGTTAAAATGTGCAAGGCAAATAGAGGTCTGTTATTTCTTCTTAAATACTTAGGCTACAATCCTTGCAGCTGGATGGCACTGCCCTCTATTATATAACAAAAGCCTGTGATTAGACATTTTTTTCCCTTGAATAAATGCTACTATTAAAAAAGACACAACTAAATCATTTAGTTGGCGAAAAAACCAATTATACAAATGGAAAAACATCAACTTATTATAAAATATGATAAAGGAATTGCTATTAATTCTGTGATTTAAATAAATCTTGGCCCCCCAAAACTTATAAACTTTTTAGAATAGAAAAGGAACCTCTATAATCACACTCCCCATCAGGGTAACCACCAGCTCTATATGGCTCTTGAGCATTTGAAATGTGGCCAGTCCAAACTGAGGTGTTCTGTAGGTATAAAATACAAACTGAAGACTTAGTGGAAAAAAAAAAAAAAATATATATATATATATATATATATAATATTTCATTAATAATTAATGATTTCAAAAATATTAATTATATGTTGAAATAATATTTAGGACATATTAGCTTAAATAAAATATATTACTCAAATTAATTTTGCCTGTTTATTTTTACTTTTTTGCAGTGGGACTAGAAAATTTTAAATTACATATATGCTGACATTTTATTTCTATTTTACAGTATGGCTCTATAACCTAGGTTTCTTAGAGACTCAAAAACTTCAAAGGTCTCTTTTCTGGTAAAACTGAGAAGAAATGGGGCGCCTGGGTGGCTCAGTTGGTTAAGCGTCCGACTTCGGCTCAGGTCACGATCTCATGGTCCGAGGGTTTGAGACCCGTGTCGGGCTCTGTGCTGACAGCTCAGAGCCTGGAGCCTGTTTCCGATTCTGTGTCTCCCTCTCTCTCTGCTCCTCCCCTCGTTCATGCTCTGTCTCTCTCTGTCTCAAAAATAAATAAACATTTAAAAAAAAAACTGAGAAGAAATTAGTGAGGGACCACTTATTATTTCTTTATCACACTCCTTTGGACTTTAAAAAAAAATTTGTAATCAGAACAACAGCCACAAAAAATCCAAATTTACATGAGCAAATCTTCCTCTGGGAGCTCATCTTTCTATCATCATGCAGTTATGTTAGTAAACAACAATACAGGTGTGGTTTCCCTGACTTTCCAGCTCATACTCCCTGTTACAGTGAAAAGGACCTATCTTTTTATGACTGTCACCTGCTGCTTCCAGTGGTGAATTCCTGACTTAACTTTCCTAAAGGGCCACATCATTTTTTTCTCCATGGGTATTTTAAACAACATTGGGTATTGAAAATATGACTACACTTTCACACAGTTGTTTCTTGCATAAAGGTTTACTCAAATAACCCTGGAAGCAAGTCAAAGGGCAGTAGGTATGATACCATTTATTAGTTTGGGGCACTTCCCTTCTATTCTTAATTTCTTGTGTGTTTTTATCACAAAAGGGTGATGAATATTTTCAAATGCTTATTCTGCATCTATTAAAATGATCAGGTAGACTTTGTCTTTTGTGAATCTGGTGTATTATATTAAATAATCTTCAAATGTTAAAACAACCTTGCTTTCCTATAATAAATTCCATTTGATCATGGAATATAATTCTTTTTATATGTTGTTGGATTTGACTTGCTAACATTTTGAGAATTTTTTTTTTTATAATTCCTGACATCTTTTTGAAAGATATTTTTATGGATAAAGAATTCCTAGTTGGAAATTTTTCTTTCATATTTTAAAGATACAGTTTTATTATATTCTGGCTTGCATAGTTTCTGATAGTATAATTTTCTTTTCTTTCTTTATTTACTTTTTAAAATGTCCATTTATTCATTTATGTATTTATTGTATAATATACTTTTGTTTCTCTATAAATTATGTTTGTCTTTTCTCTGCTTCTTTCAAACTTCTCTAATTAGGCTTGATTTTTAGCCTATGCCTATGATATGTCTAAATGTGGTTTTTTGTTTTTTGTTTTTTGTTTTTTTGTATTTATCTTGCTTGGCATTTTCTGAGTTATTGCTTATGTGGTTCTACATCTTTTATTAATTTTGTAAAATCTATGACCATTATGTCTGCAAATAATCTTCCAGCTCATTGTCTCTCCCAGGTACCTCAGTTATATATATGCTAGACCATTAATACTAATTTTCAGACACTGTATATGAATGTATATTGCAGACCAATCTATTTACACCTGGAAGTGATGATACTTCTATCTGATTGTTAGTCTAGT
Source organism: Neofelis nebulosa (assembly GCF_028018385.1). Taxonomy (NCBI): domain Eukaryota; kingdom Metazoa; phylum Chordata; class Mammalia; order Carnivora; family Felidae; genus Neofelis; species Neofelis nebulosa. The sequence goes on from NC_080782.1 coordinate 76,782,227, forward strand.
TTTGTCAATGTTGACAGGGGTAGAGTTGGATTTGGGTTTTGTTTTTGCTCCATTTGTCTTTTGTGAACCATGTGCTTAAAATTCTAATGGGAATTAAAGCCTCGTGTGCTTTGTCTGAAACCTGGGGTGCTTGAGAGTCTTTTGACAGTATTACTACTCTACTCTCAGCTTTCATCAGGGGTCTAGTATGCCTCTACCACAGATGGGGCTTCCTTCTGCTCTCCTGACCCACCTATATTGGTGCAGTGTCATTGCTTTTTTATTCATGCAAAGCTCATACTGGAAGCAGGTTCCTCTGGACCAGTCCCAGTCCTAGGCCCTGAGTGCCTGAGCCTCAAAGGTTGGACTTTGCCTTGTTTTGGTGGCAGGTCTTGGGAAGGGATGATGTTCCTGCCACTCTGTCTTTGTCAGATGGCTTGTATTTCTACCCTTCCCTCTGGTTGCTGCCAACCTTTGGGTTGATCATAGAACAGGATGTTTTCCTGCCTCTCTTTCAATGGCAAATGGTTTTTGCTCTGCTTCTCTCGCTTTGCAAGTGATTAGGGGGCAAGAGAGTTTCCTGCCTCAATTCCAGAGGCTGAGCTGCTTCTGCTTTGCTTGTTAAAAGGCTCAGGAGCACAGCACTTTGGAGTAGGAAGATCAGGAAGAGTCCTTGTTTCTTCCTCATTGTCAGCCTATCACTACCAAATGCATTCCTCATTAAGGAAGTTAAGCATCCAACTTTGGCTCAGGTCATAATCTTGCAGTTCATTAGTTCAAGCCCTGCATCGGGCTCTGTACTGAGAGCTCAGAGCCTGGAGCCTGCTTCGGATTCTGTGTCTCCCTCTCTCTACCCCTCACCCACTCACACTCTGTCTCTCTCTCTCTCTCATAAATAAATAATCATTAAAAAATTAAAAAAAAAAAAAAGGAGGGCTCTCCTGCTCTCTCAGATGGCAAATATCTAATAAGAGGGTGTGGATTCCTCTTGACTCTGAGGTTCCTAGGGTTTCTAAACCATTATCTAGTCCTTATAGTCCTCACTTGTCCTTTAAAAGTTAATTAAAATTTTCAATATGTTTTTAAATTTTCTTTTATGGTTGCTACCTCCTCCTTCTGTGTTCTGCCAAAGCTGAAAGAGTCTGTGTGTCCCATTCTTCTTCCTAGGGGTTTGTTACCCTTTGGAAGCAATTCACCTCGTTGCTTTGCAAATGTAGCTCTCCAGTGGGTTTAAAAAAGTGATAATTTTTTATATAATCCAGATTTTTTTTCTTGGTTGTTATGTTGTTATTGTCTTGGTTATTATGTTGTTGTTTTCTTGGTTATTATTGTTATTAGAGTCAGGTACATTCTGTTTGGCTCTGTATATTCTGGGTAGAAGCAAAAGTCTTAGAATCATTTCTTTTGATCAAAGCCATCTTTTCCCCTCTGCTCTCAGGCAGTGCCCAGTCAGGTACTAAAGCACGAGAGTAAGAGTCCCCTGGCTTTCCACCCTCCAAGGCATGTTGTTTCCTTTATGCTTATTAATGTCATGAAGCAATGTGAGGGTGAACCCTAGTTGAATATGATGAATATGGAAAGACTAAGGTATTTTTCCTACTTATGTAGTGACCACATGTTTGACAAAGTAGGTCTCCTAATAAGGGCAAAATAACATTTCCACGTACTGATGGGCATATAGTGAGGCAAGATGAGGACTCAGGTTGGAGGTGGGGTCTGTGGTACCCTCCTCCCCAGCACTTCTCAGTGTGTTTTTTCTCTTGGTCTACCAGCCCTAGCACTTACTAGCAGCTCAAAACTTTTTTGAAGATCTGTATTGTTTTTGGTGACACAATGTCTAATCCATTGGAGGGAAGCTAGTTTCATTTTTCCTATAAAGTCACCCCGCCCATATATATGGCCTGAATAATTAATATTTGTGCCTGAGAAAAGGAAGACAATAAGAAGACGAATTTTCACCATAAAAACATACAAGTTTCACATTCTGCTACTAGTCTCCTATATTCTTTCTTTTCAGTAAAATTGTTGTACCTAAGAAGGTGAATGACACGGGGTCCCATCCCACTATTTAGGGAGGAAAATAATAATCCTTTCTGTTCTTGGCTAAGGATAGTTTCTAGGACAATAATTTATATATGTAAAACACTTTACTTAGGCACATTCATTGGAATATTGTTTTATGATCTTTGCTGGTTTCTCCGAATATGATAGAAGTGTCTTTTTTCATGTCTCTGATTTCTCCTGGTCCTTCAACACTTTGCAAGCTGTTTCTAGTGAGACCATCCAGTTCAAAAAACATTACAGTAAGGTAAGTCTGGGGGAATTTGGGGGACAGTTCTGATATCGCATCACTGCACATTTCTCTTTCCTTGCTTCCTAATAAAAAGTACTAAATCCACTAGAGTTACTCTGGCGCCCCCTGTTCGTGCTGGCAATGATCAGAATCTAGTCATAGTAGCTTCCTCCCCCCACCCCCCCACCCCCACCCCTTCACCACGTGGAAGCAGAGAAGGAAACAGCCTTGGAAGTTCTCTCTGGGCAACTGTCACCCTTACAGGGACGTTTGCCTTCTGCTCAAGGAGAAACGTTCCCTCTGGAGGCCTGGGCTGCAGGTGCCTCCGGTGGCCCCCAGTTCCCTGACGTCGGGCCCGCCGGCGTTTTGGTGGAGCAGGTGGAGCAGGCCGCGCCTGGAAACCGCAGGGCACACCTCCTCTAGCCCGGCGCCGCCCTCTGTGAACCAAGACCCTGGCCTCCGCAGGCCACAGTCCCATGCAGGACGCCCGAGTAGACATGGGGCCCCAGGCTTCCCCGGCCCAGATTTCTGAGGACACCTTGGCCGAGGAGGCCGGGAACGCCACGAAAAGAACCCTGCAATTGGGGACGGTTTCCACTAGCCTGATCAAGTTCCACGGTTTCCCACAACAGGGGAACGATCAGGCTGTGGCCAGGCCCGCCCTTAGGAAGAAAACACGAGAAGGGAAAGAAAGTTTGGAAAGGCCTTGTGGCTTGGGCTGTATAGTTATTCCCAGCTGTCAGCGTTTCAACAACATCCAGTGCTTCCTGGTTTTCTTCTGCATCCTGGTCGTCTCTCAAGGTGAGCCTGAGCGAGGGTGGCAGTCGTTGTGGTGAGGGCTGTGGCGGGGTGCCTCAGGGTTGCTGAGGTGGGGGAGGCGGGGGACAAGTGGGGGAGAGGACTCTGTGTGGTGACCAGCTTGAGGCAGCTGTACTCTCACGTTTTCAAGGTACGTCTGGAATAAAAACAGGTGAAAGGGCCCATTACTTGGGGTTTGTACGCCTGTCATTGCTTCACCTCTGCAAGCACCTGGTGACGCAGTCTGCCTAACACAGTGTGTGTGACAGGGGCCCGGCCTCCAGCTAGCTGCTGGAGGGAGGGTAGTGCTGAGCCGTTTGATGTTTGGTCACCAACTCTGAGAAGTTCAGGGCTGAATTACTTGAGGGATTAAAGTAAACCTGAAAACTGTGGCCACTGGTGTGTTCCTGCTTGTGCTCACAATTTTGAGACACATACTGGCCGAGCAGCTCCCCGCCTGGAGTTTGTTTCCTCATGTGTGAATTGAGGAGGTGAAGTGGGACCTCAAATAATCTATATCAGAGAACCCAAACTGGAACGTGTTTATCTTGGAGGGAACAGTTTAACAAAGAATGTGAATTTGAATGCCTTTTGGGGGGGTATGCATTCTTACTTGGCCACAGTTATCACCCTGCCCATTATTTAGATTCATAGCCTGTTTACACTGACGGCATCGAACTTTGCCAAAAATGATCCCCTTTTGCTCTAAAATGTTATGTCTAAGTAAGTGCAATAAAAAGGCTGTATATGATAAGAATCACAAGAAGCACACATAAATAGTGATCAGTTTGTCTTGATTTTATTAAAGTAGTTTCTTGGGAAGAGGCATTTGAATTGTGCCTTGATAAAAGAGTACAGTTCTGATAGCTGGGATGTAGTTGAGGAGTATTTATTGTAAAAGGAAATCAATGAATGAATTTTTTGAAAAATAAACACTCAGATATAGAAAAGCCTTGTTCTAGACTGTTAAGTGACAAGTTTGGTTTGGATGATGGTTTCACCTAAGCACCAAAAGGAGTAATTATATTTATTTTATTCATTGTGTCTCCCCAGGACGTAATTATAGTGATTAAGTTAGAAAATACACTCAATAAATATGTATTGACTGCATAAATCAATAAAAAGAAGAAGGAAAAGACAGATTGTCACCACATTAAGTTCTTTAAATACCAGACCGAGAATTTTGAAAGGATACTAAAAGGTGTTTGTTTGTTTGTATTTATTTATTTATTTATTTATTTATTTATTTAAATGTTTATTTTGAGAGAGAGAGAGAGAGAGAGAGACAGACCACAAGGGGTGGGGGGAGGGGAGTGGCAGAGAGAGAGGAAGACACAGAATCTGAAGCAGGTTCCAGGCTGTCAGCACAGAGCCCGACGTGGGGCTTGAACTCACGAACCGTGAGATCATGACCTGAGCTGAAGTCAGACGCTTAACCGACTGAGCCACCCAGGCACCCCAAAAGGCATTTATTTTTTATTAATGTGCTAGGTGATGAGTAAGAAGCTTTACAGGTATTAACTCACTAAATAGAATCTTCTTATTAGGCTAGTAAGGAAGAGCCATTGGAGGTTTTTGAGCAACTGGTTTACAGTGAATATTTTTAGCTCCACTACTCACTAATGACTTCATACAGGTTATTAGCTCAGTTGGGTATAACGTTGAGGTTTCCATTCATAAAATGATATATCTCTGCATGTATATTTATCAGTTGATCTATTTCTTATTTATTGTTACATTTTAAACAATTTTTAAAATAATTTCAAACATGCAGAAAGGGTGCAAAGTGATACAAAGAATTCCTATGGCTCATACACCCAGATTTTCTAGTTGTTTACGTTTTACCACATTTGTTGCTTCACTTTTTCTCCGTACCTACAGACTTTTTTCAGACACGGTACCCCATTACTGCTAAATACTTCAGTGTAAATTTTCCCGAAGTGAGGACACTTTTCTATATAACCAGTATACACCCTTTTCAGTCAGGAATATAAGTGCAACACTATCATCAAATTAGGAATTGGTGGTGCTACTCAGATAACGCCAACTGCCTCAATATGCCTCAACTGCCACGAACATTTTTAGACATTAATCTGCAGCAATTACTCATTTTTTCCCTGTTTCTTATGTCCACACAAGTCTTAAAGTATATGGATCTTTCATTCTGTATGTTGAACTTCAACCTGGTTATGTTTGATGTCTCCTTATAACCAGACTCAGGCCATGCCTGCCTGATTGGATCCAGGCTGTTATGAAATTGGTATCAGGTGTAGTCCCAGAAGATCTACCCATAAAGATGGGATTTTTTAGGACTGGTTTTATTATTCCTTTCATCTTGAGGGAAGTTCTGAGCTGTTTGACAGTGGAAGATAGGTAGTCATTTTTGGTATGTGATGGCATTATAATGAATCAAGCTATCACTTGTGTTTGATTGGGATGAAGTACGAGTTGAAGTATGTTATCTTAAAAGCCCAAGTGTCTCTACACTTTACTTTGTGGAAGTGATAATGACCATAAGGATTCTGGTGTAGGATGGACTCTTGAGTGCCCTTAAAAAGTGCACTTATGAAGGGAAAATGACAAACTCATATCTGATAACTCTCAGCTCAAGTCCTGGTCTGAGAATTCTAGAGCTCCCATCACATCCCTAAAATGAGTTCTCATTTCTTTGAACTGCAGAGCTTGTATTTTTGGAAATCAAATACAGAATTTAAGTGTATGGGCCTATGAGTTGTAATGCCAGTGTAATGCACAATCTTGTCAGGTTTGTCCTGCATCTTCTCCTCTGTTACATTTCCAAGAAGAGTTGTTAATTTTTTAGTCTGTTCAGTGTATTGCCTGTTAGGACAGAGTGGTGACTTCCAAGCTCCTTACATGTAGAACTGTTACAGTATGAATTGTAATTGAACCAGGACTTGTAAGTTTTTGTGTGGACATATATTTTCATTTCTGTGGCTTTTATGCCTGGAAGTGAAATTGATGTATCCTATGATAACTCTTTGATTCACTTTTTAAGTATGCTATAGGTTTTTCACATGTGTGCTTTATTGGTTTGACGAAGTTGCTTTCTATTCCTAGTTCATTGAGTATTTTTATTATGAAAGTGTTTTGGATTTTGCTATATGCTTTTTTTTTTTGATGTTTGTGTGGGTTTTGTCCTTTATTATATTAATCTAGTGAATCACATTGATTCATTTTCATATATTGGAATGAAATTAAGAAACACTATGATTTTGCACATTTAAATTGGGTGAAGCATTCAAAATAATTGTACACAGAGACAATTTACTTGAGGAGTTTTGTCTTGTAAAGTATTAGTAAAAAATTCTCTGAATGGAGTATTTTGACTAAAATATTTCAGTACAAAAAAAAAGAACTTCGAACATTATTTAGTAGTGTTTTCTTTAGATAGTTACGCACCTGTAGAGAGTGTTTTCTCAAAATATGATCTACAGTGAACAGTCTTTTGGAGCTTTATATTAAGTAACAATTATTTTTGAGGTCTCTAAGACCTCATTCAGGCTGAATGATTCACTAGAAGGATGTGGACTCAGAGAAAGATGTTATCCTCATGGTTATGACTTATCCTCATGGTTACAATAAAAGGATACAGATTAAAATCAGTAAAGACACATGGGACAAAATCCATAAGAGACCAGGCCCAAGCTTCCATGTGTCCTTTCCCAGTGGAATTGCATGGCCATGCTTAATTTTTCCAGCAATGATGTATGATAACACATGCAAAGAGTTGTCAAAAAAGGAAGCTTATGTGAGCCTTAGTGTCCAAGTTTTGGGGAAGTATTACTCATGTAAGCATACAGCATCAGTGTGACTGACCTGAACTACCAGACTCCATTACCCCACTCCTACACACACAACAAAACATGCGTTCTCCAGAAATTATATTGTTAGCATAAATTATCTGATCAAACTGGTACAGCATGGCCCAAGGCCTCAGGCATACAACAACAGATGTTCACCTTAAATTACCTTATTAATATAAACTTTTTTACTGGTTCTGTGTGGCCCCAGGCCTCGGGTGTAATAAAGCACTCTTAACAGGCAGCATATTACAAGCGTTCAGAGTCCTTTTCCAGGAGCCAATCAAAGGCCAGTTTTGAAGACAGGCATTTTTTTGAGCAACCACGGCCTGCTGAGTTAACCCTGTACTACAAAACTATACAAGCAACTTGAATGAATTGCTGCTAATTTCATGAGAACAGTTAAACAATAGATCATATTAAAAATATATTCTCCAAAAAATATGAATAACATTTTATTAGAGACAAGTATGGCTAAGAAGTTAAAGTATGTGAGTGCATATCAAGAGTCATATTCTTTTATTTCGTAAAAGTTATATATAATATAAAGTTCTGAAAAGTTTTAAAATAAACTTTTAGCTTCACCAATGTAATAAAACTAATTTGTCCATAAATTACAATGTGAATTGTAATTGAACCAGGAAAAAAAAAAAAAAAAACCTGTGAGAGCAGGAGGGTGGTGCAGTGAGAGAGGAGGAGAGAGAGAATCTCAAGCAGGCTCCATGCTGTCAGTGCAGAGCCTGATGGGGCTGGGGGTGGGGGAGAGGGGGAACTTGATCTTAGGAACTGTGAGATCATGACCTGAGCTGAAATCAAGAGTTGGACACTTAATCAACAGAACCATCCAGGCACCTCTAGAACTTTTGACTACAAAGATTCTAGGGTTGACTGATTGCTTCTGATTGTTCTAGAAAGTTTACAGAAAGAAAATGAGAAGTTTAGGGCATGATTAGGGAAATGTGTCAGCTTCTCTGATGGTTCTATGAGAATCTCATCACTTATAGTGACACACTGCATATTTTGATCATTTCCAACCCCGAATTACAGCGTAAGTTCAATTCACAGATTTATCAGATCACTTTTGTCAGAGTTAAGACATTGATTGTGGAAAAGCAGAACCGTAAGATTTGGGATCAAGGCATTTGGGGAATTGAATGAGTGTGAGGACCATAAATCCCCAAATCCTGAACTTCCTTTCCCAGTAGGAGCAAATATTTCTCCTATGTCTGAAGAAAAATCAATTACTTGCTTGAAAATATTAACCTTACCTCACCCAAGTGAAGGGAGTGCTGGTTGCCCTTATGATCTACCCCACCACCCCTTACTGTTGCCTGTACCATAACTAGAATTAGATCCCAGCCTTCATAGAATGACTAACATAAAATCAAACCTGGGAGATAATATACACCAAAAATTTCCCTGCCAGTTCAGTGACGTGTCTAGGGAATGATTGGTTTGGAGTGTGAGGGCTACCTCTTCTAAAGTGAAGGAAAGTTTCTTCACTTGTTCTACTCACTATTAAGAAACATAATCTTTAGTGAACCTCTGGTTTTTTGAAGGTGGAAATATGTTATGGTAGATAGTCACACTGTAGCTCCACTCAGGGGAGGCCCTAAAAAAAGTAGAGGAAAAAGGAAATATTCCCAGCGGGCAGAACATTAAGAAGTATATCTGGTTATCTATATTGCCTAGAATGGCATGCTGCCATTGCCTAATGGTTTCACCATTTGGTAACTAGAGGAGAACTGGGACAGTGTTATGTCTACTTAAATGGGCATAGTTCTCCTTTGTGGATGTTCACCAAAGAAATCCATTACAGAGAAAGCGTTCAACAATGAGATAGATAACCATACTGTGAAATTAGCCAGCCGCTTTCCCCAGTCATTGCATGTCTTGTTCAGTGGGCTCATATTTATAGTGGCAACTGCGTCAAGAATGGAGGTTATGAAAGAGCTGGATGCATAATTTATCTTGACCATCATTGATATGGCTATTGCACTTATTGAATGCCTTATATACTGTCATGATCACTTATTATCACATTGCTTTAAATGAAGGAACTCATTTTATAGGAGAAGAAATGTATCAGGATGTTCATGTTCATGGAATTCACTGATCTTACTACATATTTCCATAACCCAAAACTCTTGGCCTTATAGATGATTATAATGTCCTATAGAGGACTCAGGTAAGGTCCAGCTAGGAGACAACAATAAAAAAATGGAGATGCTGTCCTGTAGGGTGAGGCATATGCTTTGAGATAGCAGCCTACACATGTCATGCGTGATCAAGAAGTACAAGAGGGGGTGAATAGTGGAAGAAGGTGGTTATAAATATCAACTGTGTTTGCATAACTATTTAGAGAAATAAAAACAACAATGATGCATTTTTCTCTCATTTGTTTTATGTGTACACAAACATATATACATTTGTGTGTGTGTGTGTGTGTGTGTGTGTGTGTGTATTCCAATATTTTTCTTTTTCTCTTTTTATTTGATCAAAGAGTTATTATGGGAGATAATGTTGCAAATTTATCTCTAGGTTACAGAATATCCCTGAGAAGGAAAATTAATATCCCAACACCAGAGTTGGACATAGTTACTGACAGGACATTTCTTGCTTTGGCCATTATTCCCCTTGGCCACATCTAAAATGAGAGTTGAGGAAAATTCTTCTCTTTGATGCAGCAACATTTTTATACCTTGTTTCCTCCTGGTCTTGTTCTGTTAAACTGTTGTTGCTCTAAGTTTGACTTATGGTTTCTTTTTCAATGTAATTCCCTTGCAAATTTAGTTAAGTCTATGATGTCTTTGATTAGTTATTTATACCTTTTATACCATTTATACCTTTGCAATTTACTTTTTGTATTGAGAAAATCCATTCAGGTTTGCGATTGAACTAGAAGATGGATTCACATTACCTTGAGATATATATGATGACTGGTTGGACTGTGTGTCTCTGCTTTTGAGAGAAAGAGTGAGAACATGTTTGTAAGAATGAGAATTGCAAAATGTTAGGCAGAAACATGATGGTGTCCCTGCTAATTTGGTATGTTAGTTTAAATAGAAGAAAGGTGAAAATATGTCCTGAGTAGTCTAAAGGGTGAGCTCTCAAGTTACTTGTCTGTTGGCCATAAACTTCATCATTCACGGTCTGGACTCATTCCTCTATTTACAAAGGGGACTGGGAGCTTGTAAACTACAATTGTCAGCCTTTCTTTCTCTCTGGCTTCCACTTAGGTGGTGCCAGTGAGAGGCTATGGCAGTAGATTTGCAAAACGGGCAAAGGAAGGCCTCTTTTTTGTTTTTTCCTCTCTGTCTGTGGTGATGTTTTTGGCAAGAGCAGCAATGCTTGGTGAGGAAAAGCCCCTGGATTTATGGTCAGGAATCACTTCAGCTTCATCAGCAGCAACAGTGCTTATGGTTGTAGGTCTGCAACTGCAAGAGCAGCAGAAGCAGTGGGTGGCTGTGAGTTGGCTCTCAAAGCATTATGTGGGTCCTGGCTTCCTGCAAGAGAGGCGGTGACGGCAATTCCAGCTGGAGCAGCAGCAGTGGCCCATGCTCCCGCAACCTCCCTTGGCATAGGGATCCTGAGTTTTGACAAGTAACTCTTTTCCCTTTTCATTCCAAAAAAAAGTATTATTTCGGTAACCAATGTCTCTGTTAATTTATTTTTCTTTCAAATATTTAGCATATTTTTTCCTAGTTGTATACTGAGGGATAGAAAAGCACCCGTAGGATACCATTTATTTAATGTTCAGGAACATGACAAACAATTCCTGTATTATTCAAGGATATACACATTGTCAAAAAAAAAGTGTTTAAAAGGGTCAGAAATGATAAACTTCAAATCTAGGATGTGCGTTATGGAGAGAGAGAGAGGAATATGTTTGGGGAGTACATATTGGGCTTCAAATATTTTGATAATGTTTTATTTCTTGTTCTGGGTAGTAGATAAACATAATTATTAGATTGTTATTTATTCATATTCTATGATTTAAATGAATACATTAAAATAAATATCGGTTGGCACAAAAACAGACACTCAGATCAATGGAACAGAATAGAGAACCCAGAAATGGACCCACAAATGTATGGCCAACTAATCTTTGACAGAGCAGGAAAGAATATCCAGTGGAATAAAGACAGTCTCTTCAGCAAGTGGAAAACTGGACAGTGACATGCAGAAGAATGAACCTGGACCACTTTCTTACACCATACACAAAAATAAACTCAAAATGGCTGAAAGACCTAAATGTAAGGCAGGAAGCCATCAAAATCCTCAAGAAGAAAGCAGGCAAGAACCTCTTTGATCTTGGCCACAGCAACTTCTTACTCAACACATCTTCAGAGGCAAGGGAAACAAAAGCAAAAATGAACTACTGGGACCTCATCAATATAAAAAGCTTCGCACAGCGAAAGAAACAATCAGCAAAACTAAAAGGCAGTCGGCAGAATGGGAGAAGATATTTGCAAACGACATACCAGATAAAGGGTTAGTATCCAAAATCTATAAAGAACTGATCAAACTCAACACCCAAAAAACAAATAATCCAGTGAATAAATGGGCAAAAGACATGAATAGACACTTCTCCAAAGAAGACATCCAGATGGCCAACCGACACATGAAAAAATGCTCAACATCACTCATCATCAGGGAAATACAAATCAAAACCACCATGAGATACCACCTTACACGTGTCAGAATGGCTAACACTAACAACTCAGGCAACAAATGTTGGCGAGGATACAGAGAAAGAGGATCTCTTTTGCATTGTTGGTGGGAAAGCAAGCTGGTGCAGCCACTCTGGAAAACAGTATGAAAGTTCCTCAAAAAATTAAAAATAGGGGTGCCTGAATGGCTCAGTCGGTTAAGCATCCGACTTCAGCTCAGGTCATGATCTCACAGCTTGTGAGTTTGAGCCCCGCGTCGGGCTCTGGGCTGACAGCTCAGGCCCTGGAGCCTGCTTCAGATTCTGTGTCTCCCTCTGTCTGCCCCTCCGCTGCTTGCCCTCTGTCTCTCGCATTGTCTCAAAAATAAATAAACATTAAAAAATTAAAAAAAAATTAAATATAGAACTACCCTACGACCCAGCAATTGCACTACTAGGTATTTATCCAAGGGATACAGGTGCGCTGTTTCGAAGGGACAGATGCACCGTAATGTTTATAGCAGCACTATCAACAATAGCCAATGTATGGAAAGAGCACAAATGTCTGTAGATGGATGAATGGATAAAGAAGATGTGGTATATATATACAATGGATTATTACTCGGCAATCCAAAAGAATGAAATCTTGCCATTTGCAACTATGTGGATGGAACTGGAGGGTATTATGCTAAGTGAAATGAGTCAGAGAAAGAGAAATATCATATGACTTCACTCATATGAGGACTTTAAGAGACAAAACAGATGAGCATAAGGGAAGGGAAACAAAAATAATATAAAAACAGGGAGGGGGACAAAACATAAGAGACTCTTAAATATGGAGAACAAACTGAGGGTTACTGGAGGGGTTGTGGGAGGGGGGATGGGCTAAATGGGTAAGGGGCATTAAGGGCAATGTTGAAATCATTGTTGCACTATATGGTAACTAATTTGGATGTAAATTAAAAAAATTAAAACCACTCTAAAAAGAAAAAAATTCAAAAATAAATACAATAAATATCAGTAAAAAATCACTATTCTTCAGTAAATAGGTACAAATATTCAGTTATTAAGTATTTCTTAGAGGTTAAGGTCTGTTAGCATTTTAGAAAATGGATCGTGTGCTTATAGGGTTAAACAATCAGAATAATGTAAAATAAATTTAATGTAAATTGTTTTGCTTTGTAATGATTATAATGGTGTTCTTTTTTGTCTCTTAAATGTATACTATGGCTTTCTTTTTTTTTTCTTTTTACATTTTAGGTATTGTGTTTGGTCTTGTAGATCTAAGCATTGACACTTTTCAGAAGGAGAATCATCTGGGGACCAGTGAAAATTTAGTGTTATCTTTGACTTATGATATTTCATCTTGCCTGATAGTACTATTTATATCACACTATGGAGGGAGAGGAAACATACCAAGATGGATTGCATTTTCTTCCTTTTTAGTAGGACTTGGCTCACTTTTCTTTGCTTTTCCATACATTAGTGATGGACGTTATCAATTGAGTGCAGACCCTGAAGGTAAGATTATAAAAGATACAACAAATTACTATTCATTTAAACCATTTCCTCTATAAATTTAAAATAGACTGTGATATTTGTGTGTACATCCATCCATCTGTATCTATTTATATTACCAAGTTTATTAAGCTAATTAATTATAGCTCCATACTAACATTTATGTGCCTGTCTCTCATCTTCTCATGATCAGATACCCTTTCATTTAAGAGATAGGGATAGGAAGAAGAAAGAATATTTTGGGATAATTGTTTATCTTTTGTCAGTTTTCATATATATTACAAATCTCTTGAGAACTTTGGTAATTCCTTATGTCTTCCACAGTATGCTTTAATTAATCCCTTTATTTTGACCTCAACACACATACACACAAGCAGAAATAAGTACATAAATAAACAGAAAAAGAAAGATTACACCTTTTTGAAGGTACTCCTACCATTTCAAAATGGGAGCTGCCCTTCTGCATAGTACTTGGAATCTGAAGAGATTAGTGACTTCTTTACTTTGTTCATTTTTTAATAAGTTTATTCCACAATCTTTTTGCTGTTCCCAGTAGAAGAAGTCTATTTTGAGGTTTCATAGTGCTATTTCTGACACTGTTGTGTTGGGTACTTTATTGTTGTGTATAGTTCTATAAAAATGTTAAAATGAATTTACCCATTTTGACAACTTTAAACTGGACTTTAGCAAGGCATGGTGGAAAAAGCCATGAGGATGTGTCCATGTTTGTATGTATGTGTATATACATGCTTATGATATTTAAAGGTATGCTTATGATGTGTGCTTATACTTTAAATAAATAATATTAAATATAGTTTAATATATACTATATAATTTGTATATTAAATATGTTGATATATCATCAGTATGTGAACTATATAACATTCACATATATTTATTATGTATTTATTACATTTGTACAATGTAAATATGTAGGCTAAATGTATTAATTTGTAGAATATATTTGTAGTATAATTAAGATATGTATTTTTTTCCTGGGGACAAAAGTCAGGGGTACATTTAAGAGGAACATGTGTATATGTGTGTTTTGTATGTGTGTGTGTGTGTATGTGTGTATGCATATATTTACACATAATTGTGTATATACATGTAATTGTGCCTACACATTTATATGTGGTTTATAATATTTGTATCTTTCCCAATATTCCCACAAATATCCTTTTATAATTGTGTTTTTCAGAGAATATGGTGATTGATTGTAGAATGGCTACATTCAGTGTAAATTAAATGTTAACTAAAAAAAGCATACTGGTGGAAATAGCTTTGTAAAGGGTTAAATATTTCATGAGAGATACTGCATATTTGTTGTATGTGTAACTTTTGACTGATTTAATAAAAAAATTATCTTTTCAAAAGATACTTGCCAAGAAATGAAGATCATCAAGACTTGCAGGAAAGCCTCACCATCATTCCAAGCAAAATACATAGCTTCCTTCATCCTGGGGCAGATTGTGCAGGGAATAGCAGGCATGCCTCTTTATATCCTTGGAAGAGTCTTTATTGACAACAGTGTTGCCACACACTCAGCTGGCATTTATCTAGGCAAGTTGTTTTCCCTCTCTAATATGATTGACCCGTTTTGAATTTTTATTGAGCTTTTATATCTTGGTGTACATGTTGAAGCTGATATGGAAGCGCTAATTATTAGCTCTTATAATAATATTATAATAAATAATAACAGTATGTTTGACCTCAAAATCACATTGAGTTGCCTAATTCTGAGGAGTTGCTTGAGATTTGGAATTGTAGACAAGTCATCTGAAAGTCATCAAACAGATAAAGAAAAATTGGAAAAATACATACTGTCTTAAGTAATAAAATCTATACTCTTTATATGTGTCTAATATATATATAATACATATAACATTTATATGTTTTATATATATGTATATATATATATATAGTTTGTAATATCAAACTTTATAGGCTGCGTTTCATTAATCCAGGGGAAAAAAACTCAAATTATTATATTGAATTGCTTGCATAGTTGTATATTTAAGCTTTGGGGACATAGGTGGGAAGCAGCTGCCATCATGTTCGTAAGGAGATAGAAATATTGTTTCATATCTCCTCAGCGCTAGATTCAGTGTTGAAATCGTCATCACCATTGTACTAAGCCTTTTGCATACATTAACTTACTTCATCTGTTTTGGGGAGCTCAGATATTTTGAAGTTAATGAAAATAGAATCTTGTTCATCCCATCAAGAAGAGAAGTGATGTGCTATTTAATTGACTACAATGTAGTACTCTGTTTCCAGTGTTTTATGTCATGTTATCCTACAATAAATAACCCAGGGGTATATCTCAGAATAATCTGTATTTCCTTATGTTTTAATAGCTCCTGGCCCTGGTAGATCATCTGTCTGGACAGGGTTGTCTACCTATCATATTTTTTTTAAAAATTAGAAATTTAGGGGCGCCTGGGTGGCGCAGTCGGTTAAGCATCCGACTTCAGCCAGGTCACGATCTTGCGGTCTGTGAGTTCGAGCCCCGCGTCGGGCTCTGGGCTGATGGCTCGGAGCCTGGAGCCTGTTTCCGATTCTGTGTCTCCCTCTCTCTCTGCCCCTCCCCCGTTCATGCTCTGTCTCTCTCTGTCCCAAAAATAAATAAAAAACGTTGAAAAAAAAATTAAAAAAAAAATAAATAAAAATTAGAAATTTAACAAAATATATATTGTGAAGGTGACTTAAGAGAAAATAGCATTTTGCACCAAAATAGTGCTTTTTCCACTGGAAGTAAGGAAAATTATGTCAATAGGTTAAAATAGTTGACTTTCATATGTATATTTGCTTTTAGAAAAAAATTTGCAGTGATTTATTAGTGTTGGCTGAGGGTGGCAACAAATCTGTTTGTTTTACTTTTGGTTCTAATTGAGATGTACACATACACACTGCAGAAAGAAACTTACTGTATCTCCACCTCCTGCCACCATAGCTGCCAGGGTGAAGGATACAAGCTATCACAAATTAAAGTGAAATCAGGTATATCAAATTTATATTTATATTAAATATAAATATATTTATATCACATTAAATATATAGACTAAATAAGATACAGTGAATTATATAATTAACTCGCCTAAGTTTCTTTATTTATGCATTGGATGAAATACAGGATGGCTAATTTTATGTGTCTGTTTCACTAGATTACGGCAACCATTTATTTGTTTCAACACCAGTATAGATATTTATGCTATATTTTTTAAATGTGACTAACACAGTCAGTAGACTCTGAGTAAAGCAGATTACCCTCCATTATGTTGGTTAGCCTTATCCAATCGGTTGAAGGCTTTCAGAGGAAAGACTTGGGTTTCCCAAAAAAGAAGCAATTCTTTCACCAGACTGCTAGATAGAAACTCTGCCTGAGTTTTTCCAGCCTTCTGGTCTATCTTATGGATTTCAGGCTTAATTATGGACTCACTACTGTAACTTTAACTCTTACCTGGATTTCCAGCCTGCCAGCCTACTCTACAAATTTGGACTTGCCAGGCCTTACAATTGCATGAGCCAATTATTTATAATCTCTCTCTCAATATCCTATTGGTTCTGCTTCTCAGTTCTGCTTCTCATAACTAATAAAGTTAGTTATGAAACTTTCAGAAGTAATCTATTTCAACCATGTAATTTTTATCATGACAGAACTGGCTTATGTAGTTGTTTGATGTTCAGTATTCATTTCATAGGCTTAATGGACGCTTCATTAATACTTGGATATTCTTTGGCTTATGTGATAGGAGCACCCCTTATGAAGGGGACTGAAAACAATACTTTTCCTATTAGGTAAGTCATTTTATTTCATTTTTTGTTGTTGTTTATGTGATATAAAATATTTATTGGATATGTATAGCCTATAAACACATATTTTTAATTTGTTGTACCATATTTTTAAGAAAAACGTGAATGTGACTGATACGTGTATTTATGTACATATAAATACACTTTTATCTTTATTTGAAATGCAATATATTGTTTGAAAACATTATAAGGACAACCTTATTACTAATTCTGCATATGGTTTTTTTGAAAAATTGTGGAGAAAACAAATGACATAAAATTTATCATTGTAGCCTTTTTTTTTTAAATTTTTTAACGTTTATTTATTTTTGAGACACAGAGAGAGACAGAGCATGAATGGGGGAGGGTCAGAGAGAGAGGGAGACACAGAATCTGAAACAGGCTCCAGGCTCTGAGTTGTCAGCACAGAGCCCGACGCGGGGCTCGAGCTCACGGACTGCGAGATCATGACCTGAGCTGAAGTCGGACACCCAACCGACTGAGCCACCCAGGCGCCCCTGTAGCCTTTTTTAAGTGTTTAGTTAGTACAGTAGTGTTAACTATGTACACACTGTTATGCACCAGTTCACTAGAAATTTTTCATCTTGCAAAACTAAAATTCTATATCCATTGCACAATAACTTCCATTTATCCCCTTCTCTCCAGTCCCTGAAAATCACCATTTTACTTTCTAAGATTTTGGCTACTTCATATGCCTTATATAAGTGGAATCGTGCAGTGTTTGTCTCTTTGTGACTGGCTTATTTCACTTAGCACAATGACCTCAAGGTTATTGAACATATGCCGTGGCATATGCCAGTAAAAATACTTTCTTTTTAAAGCTAAAAAATAGTCAATTGCATGTATATACCACAATATTGCATCTGACAAGGGAGCATATGATAAGACAAAAAATCTGTGGTATGACAACTACAGATTTCACTGGTCTTACTCTGTGCCCTTATTCAGAAATAGCTGACTTGATAGAATGGAGTCATGTCTTGGTATTGTCCACACTTTTTGATGGAGTATTTAGGTTTTCTCTATTACTATCATGTCATCTTCAGAGATAGTTTTACTCATTCCTTTCTGATTTGAATGCCTTTATTTCTTTTTCTTCCCTAATTGATCTGGCTAATACTTCCAGTGCAATGTTGATTAAAGTGAGGAGATTGGGTATCCTTGGGTTACTCCTGATCTTATGGGTTTGTCATGATGACCTTTGTCATGTTGATGCATTTTCCCTTTTACTCAATTTCTTGAGAGTTTTTATTATGAATGAATGCTGAATTTTGTCAAATGATTTTTCCACTTCAATTGACCTGATCATATGATTTGTATCTTTCATTTTGTTCCTGTGGTGTATCACATTGATTAATTTGCAGATATTGAACCATTCTTGCATCCCTGGAATAAATCCCACTGATTGTGGTGTATGATCCTTTTAATGACTTGTTAAATTTGGTTTCCTAATATTTTGTTGAGGATTTTTGAATCTGTGCTCATCAGGGATATTGGCTTGTAATTTCCTTTTCTTGTAGTGTACTTGTGTGGTTTTAGTTGCACATTTAAATGTAATATCCAATTTCAGTTTGTTTTTTTTTATATAATATGGGAAATGGGTAAAGCTTCTATTTTTCCCCTCAAAGGGATATCCCATTGTACTGATGACATTTATGGATCATTCTGTGTGTTTTTTTTTTAATCAATTTATTTTTTACTGATATTATACACCATCTATATCATAAATTAAATTTCTTGCATACATAGGTTTCCTTCTGATCTGTTGTCTCTCTAATCCGTTGTCTGATCTCTCTCTCTATTTTCATGCCAGTACTACAATGTTTTAATAACTACAACTTTATATATGATTTGCTATTTGGTTGGGTAAGTCCTTCCTCAATATTATTCACCAAAAAGCAGGAGCTATTTCTGCAAAATTACTCTTTCAGATAAACTTAATAGTCTCAGGTTACAGTGAAAACATTTTGATTTGAGATACTTGAATTTACTTATCAAATTGGGAATAAATGTCATTTTTCTATGTAAGAATATGGTATATATTGCCCTATTTTCTCTGCTCTTCCTTTGTGCCATTCAATAAAGTCTTAGGAATTTTGTTACTGAAAATATTCCATTAAGCTTATTCCTAGTAATTTATTTTGTTAGTAATGTGCTTGGAATCTTTATATTATTACTTCTTAATCAATTATTTCTAGTAAGAGGAAAATCTGTTAATATATATGGCACCTATTAAATTCTTTGCTTACATTTTCTGACTATTTTCCTCAGTCTTCTTGGTTATCAATTATTTACAGATAGGTAATAATCATATATAGCATAATGCATATGGTTACAATACATAGCTGGATTCAAAAGTAAAAAGAGAAAAAAAATTCTAAATATTTTAATCAGTGAGGAAACACATAATCTTAGTGAAAATCTAGAGTTGAAACTTTCTATGCATACCATGTCCAGATATATATACCTCTCTGATAATGGAACTCAAGATTGCAACCTAATAGTATTGCAAGTCGGAACTTGTATCCCTTAATAATATAACAATGGATAAGGAGTTAGCCCATTAATAAATAAAACTGGGAATATTCTCCACTTTCTGTGAAAGACAGGGCCTATATGCAAGCTCCTCACCAGGTCACTGTTGACAAATAGAATTACCTGCGAGAAACCAGCACCTTCAAAACTGTGGTTCTTAACTATGTGGGTTTTGTCCCACAATGGATGGTCAGACAAGGTCTTATGCGTCTGTGGAATTGAAGACAGTGGTAGCTGTATGGTAATGAACGTCTCCAAATCTTCTCCCTAAATGATACAAAATAACTTTATAACTATGAAAACTTTCTGCAAGATCATGGCCTTAGCATGACTGAAGACAAATAGTGCTGAAATTGCAAAATGAACAGTGAGTAAAAGAGAAAATCAACACAGGATCCTTCACATTCCCATCCTGCCCTGCTTACTGCAAAATCTGCCAATGCAGACCAAGAAAAAGCTGCAGGGAAAATGGAAGATAAAGGCTAACAAAGAGTACTATGGGTGATTAGGTATGATCACCAGGAGAGTGATAAACACTCAATCTGAGTTGATTCAGAGAAGGAATTGTAAGAAAGGCATTTCCAAGTGTATGTAATGTAAAGGGTTAGATATCGGATAAAAGGTTAGTTGCACACCTTAAAGGCCAGGCTTGCCCTAAAGTTTGTGCATGATTTAAATGGGCAGGAATGATGTTTAAGGATAGGTAAGAGTTAAAGGGGTAATCTTCCAAAAGCATAGCTTCTGTCGACGAAAAAAGTTGAAAAGGAACAAAGAATTACTTGTGCCACCTGAGTGGACATGGGAAAAGAAAGAAAAGAGAAAAAAATTAGAATCTTGTAGGGTAAAAGAAACCTGCATAACTGGAGGAGTCACAATCAGCAAAACAAACAATAGGGACAAATTAACACAAGATGTTCCTCCCTTCCTCCTTCCCTGTCCCTCTCTCTTTCTCTCTGTTTGATTATGGCTTTGTAATGAAATACACAAAGTTGAAATTTTTAATTTTTCTCTGTTAAAGTGTTGAAGACATTGATGATCATCACAAGTGGCTGAGGAGTTGGTGGATTTATTTCGGTTTTGTCTCACTTACTGCATGGATAACATTAATACCATTGTCATGCTTCCCACACAGTATACGAGGTGACTGTAAAAATGTAATTCATTAAGTTAAAATACAGTAGGTTCCTTGTCCCACCCCCATTTCCCGTTCTCAGAATATGGCTGAACTACTTTTCTTTTTGTCATGGAGATATGACATATGCTAGTGTTATTTGAACACATGAAACTTCATGTTGCCAAATACTATTTTATTTATGTGCCAAACTTTCATTAGTATATATTTTTGTTTCTTGTCATTTTTTAAAAAAGGTAGAGTTCATAAGTTTTCTTTAAAAAGAAATATATTTAAATCTATTTACCTAGCATTATTTAATACATGTACCACCTGAAAGAATTATTGTAAGATAAAGTAATAACTATTAAAATTCTTTTGGAAACACTAAAAAATACATGTAACATTAGAGAAATCAAATACTCTCCTAATGGTAGTACATTTTATTGGCACAAAATATTTTTAGTAATGTCAAAGATGACTCTTTTACATTTTAGGGCTGTGTTGTCAAAAACTATAGTCACTTTCCATGTGTGGCTATTTAATTTTCAAAGTAAATTAAGATTACTCAGTCATAGGAGCTATATTTCAAGTATTTAATAGCTACATAGAGCTCGTGGCTACAGTATGGGACAGTACGGCTACGACAAGTTTTCATTATCATAGAATGTTCTTTATGACAGCACTGTTTTAGAAGAATGTGCTTTTTACTTAGATTGACTTTAGCTTGTTCAAAAATAGCTCACTTGCCATTTCAAGAAAAACTATTAAGATGTGTGCGTATGTTTGTATATATGTTTTAATTATTTGAATGTGTCGTAAGATTCTTTTACTTGTTAACCTATAGGTACAGCAAAGATAAAAGCTGAGAAACGCAAACAGCTTCATCCGTTTGACAACAAGTTTAAAGATAAGGAACTTGGAACTAGTATCAAGGATTTATTTGCTAATACTTGGGTAAAGTAAAATATTTTACATGAACAAGCCAATTAAGTTGACCTGTATATTTTCTAAGAGTGGATTTAAAAGAATAACCGTAAAGTGTTCAACTTAAATCTGAGGGGGACTTAAGCCCTTAATTAACTTACTCATTTTACAGATACTGGCAAATAGGACCCACCTTACCTAAGTGACGTTTCCGGGAACGTGGCTAGTGTCAGAGGATGGTACTAGTTTTTTCCTTCTACCTTTTCTTTTAATTTTACTTTTGTATTATTTTGTGTTTGTTCTTTTCCTGAAGAAATACATAAGACTTATAGGTATTAACATCTTTTTATTATGTTTAAATGACTTAGAAGAGAACTCTAGAAGTTAACAAATATTCATGAAAACATCGTATTTTATGGAAATTATTTCATCTCAGTTTCAAATGGAGAAAAATTCTTTGCTTCTCTAGGTGAGAAACAAGGCCTACAATACAGACATAGTGGGTTTAATAAAAACAAACAAACTTCTAAGTAGTGATTCTGCATTCAATTTGCTTTCTCTTCTCCTTTTCATAAGTATTCTTTATGTTGTGGGCAGAATTATATTGAGGATATATGGAAACTAACACCTATGCCTTTATGGAGCTTATATTCTTGTGTAGGTTTCAGATTTTTAAAAATACAGAGATTAGAGGTAGCTCAGGCTGTTAAGCGTCCAACTCTGGATTTTGGCTCAGGTCATGATCTCATGGTTCGTGAGTTCTAGCCCCATGTTGGGCTTTGTGCTGACAGTGCAAAGCCTGCTTGGGATTCTCTCTCTCTCCCTCCCTCTGCCCCTCCCCTGCTTGCACTCTCTTTCTCTTTCATAATAAATAAACATTAAAAAATACAGAGATTAAAAACAACTGATTAACAATTGTGTAGGGAAAATTCTACATAAAATGTACTTTAGTTATGGGGTAATAATGTAGGTTTCACTGAATGGGGAGCATTTAAATGGAATACCCTAAAGCAAGAGAAGAAGTTATCCATGTGAAGAATGGTCATTAATAAAATTCCAGGCATAAAAGACACATGTGGAAACATCTTGGAGCAGCAAAGTTTTAAGAATGTTCAGTTCAGAGAAGCCTTGTGTATTTGGAGCATAGTTGCTTGGTGAGGAGAATGAACGAATAACAGGTTAGAGAGTAAGCAGAGGCTAGGTCACAAAGGTCCTTGTGGGGCATGGTAAGAACTTTAGATTTTGATTTTAATGCAATAGGAAGTCACTCATATAGGTAAGGAAATAGTGTTTTAAGAACTTTAAAACATGA
Source organism: Neofelis nebulosa (assembly GCF_028018385.1). Taxonomy (NCBI): domain Eukaryota; kingdom Metazoa; phylum Chordata; class Mammalia; order Carnivora; family Felidae; genus Neofelis; species Neofelis nebulosa. The sequence goes on from NC_080782.1 coordinate 76,804,988, forward strand.
CTTTGGGTAAAAAATGGATTACAGTGGGGTAAGAGTTGAAAAGGCAGTATGACTTGGGTGTTATAGGAGGTTTTCTCTGGGTATTATAAATAGTAATTTTTTTATTCATATGAGACCCAATTGTAAGAACCAATTAAAGAATTATTTGGCATTTATAAAATACGGGGCTACTGACAATGAATTGTGTACGAAGAAGAAAAAACCTTCCACATGTCAACATGATTTGAGTTTCTGGGGCCTTAAAGAAAAGAAATTAAAGAGTGGCTCAGCTGATTAAGCATCTGACTTTGTTGGCTCAGGTCATGATCTCACAGTTTGTGGTTTTGAGTCCTGTGTTGGGCTCTGTGCTGACAGCTCGGAGCCTGGAGCCTGCTTCCAATTCTTTGTCTCCCCCTCTCTCTGCCCCTCCCCTGCTTGCAGTCTACGCCTTTCTCTCTCTCTTAAAAATAAATATGCATTAATTTGTTTTTTTTTATAAGAAAAGAAATTAAAGCCTAAAATATGGGGAAACAGATGTTCTAACAGATGTTCTAAAGCCTACATATGGACATGTAATATTAGGATCCAATAGAAAGCTTATGTATCTTATGCTCTTTCCTTTAACAATGTACCAGGCTGAGTTTCAGAAAGAAAACAGGGATAATGCGCCATACTTTAGGAAGCCTAGTAGATTACAAAAAATCCCACTGTTTGCCTTATTTCATGGGGTAGCACCTGCCAAAGCTCCGTTTCTTAGTAAAATGTAGCTACGGAGCAAGCCATGTTGGTGAAATTAAAGTAGGGCATGTCTTCCCTGATAATAATGGAGTCAGGCAGTGTTTTCTGCTAGGTTGGTGGTTAATTATGAGTCATTTAAGTAAGCAATGCAGCTTATTAAAGAATTCATGCAAGGAAGAGTGGAGTTGAGCAGTGGATAATGGCTGTAACCCCTTATCAGGCAGGGGCTAGAGATGCTATGACTTTCTGGAAATGAGTAGAAAGTGGAACTAAAGGTGAGTTTATGCTTGCCTGTTGTAGATCTTTTAGGCAGAGAGATTTTCTTCAGTAGGGTCTGTTACTTTTCATCTAAGCCCAAAAGTCAGATGAGATGCTAGAGATGCTGACCCCTGAGGAGTAGCATCCTATTCTCCTTTGGTAAAAAGTTTTAGAGAGAGCAAGCTCTATCCTTCTCTTTGTGCTCTATTGGTTATCCAAGAGGTAAAAGGCTAATGATACATCAGATCTCTCCTCATCCATAGGTTCTTATCTGTTAGTAGGCCTGACCACTAGTAGGACTACCCAGCAGGGATATTATATAGCACTCACTAATGGTGAGACCTAATGTAAATGTCCATATTTCTTTGATTCTAAGACACACTTTTTCCTTTACATTTTAGCATATTTAAAATTGGGTTGGTATTAAATTGATGGAGCCTTGAAATAACTGTAAAGCAGCATGTGATTGTGACATAGTAGATATTGGCTAAGTAGATATTGGCTAAGTATGGGTAAAATGGTCATGGCCATTCATATTATCATTACCTTAAGTAAGTTATATACTTTAGTGGGACTGTCCATAGTAGGCGAAACCGCTGGGTTAACTCTTCAAAAAGATGATGCAGTATTTAAGCATTGAGTTATGAAGTCATTATATATCTAGAAAGAAACAACAACAGAATATAATTTTGATATTAGTAAAGCAAACATTTGATGTTGAATGAATGACCGCTAGTTCACATTTTCTTGCAAATAACATCCAAGTGTTTTATGAAACTTAAGTAAAGGAGTCCCATAAGTAGAGATAGCATTATTGTTCTCTTATTAAGAACGCTGCTAAAGGAGATAGCATTATTGTTCTTTTATTAAGATACCTGATAAAGGACTGCCTACCATGTGCCGAACTGTGCAACTGAGTCAGGAAAAATTGGCAAGTCCTTCTTAGTAGATCTAATATATTTCAAAAGCTGGTGAAACTAATATCTGCATAGTATAGGACTTTCCTTAAAGCATTGTCATTGGCAGTAATTTTTTTTTTCTTGGTGGTACATAAAATAATGGTGTTTCTTACTGTTGATAGTATCTTACAGTCCATGAAATATGGTATTTTAACCTTTCTGAGCCTCTAAAAAACTGGTGCAATAATGGTACCTTCTTCATAGGAATGCAAGGTGTATAGATTACCACATAGCCCATAATAAAAACTCAATAAATACATAATAAATATGAATGCCTTCTTGAGATATTTCTGATTTTAGTTTAGGGAAGGAAAGTACACCAAAAATACAGGGGAAAACTTCTTAAGATTTTCTTTCCATCTTGATAAGAGTGGGTTATCAACTAGAAAATAAATTTAAAAGACTAATTGAAAAATTTGATGGAATAAATATCTATTGTTTTCCTGCATTACTAATCCTATAGTTCAATACTTCCTGGTTCATGAGACTTAATTGGTACTATTTGCTTGAAGTTCAATGTCTGTTTACAAGTTCCTAATATAAGAAATGACATAAAATAATTCCAGCAAGCAAATTATTCCAATCAGTGAAATGTATCACCATCATCATAAGACTACTAACAGCTAGTTAAAAAACACATCTCCTGATTTTCTAGACATAGATTTTTTAAACAAGTCTTTTTATCATAAATTTTAATTAAAAGCCAGAGAAGTGGCTATTTTTAGAATGAATTCTCTTTACTGTTACCATATTTCTTGCTGTTCCTTATTTATATATTTTAGAAAATTCATCAGTTAAGGAAACACAATAGTTTTATTCAAATGTTAGTAAAGATAATTTTAATTTACAAATAGAGGGGCACCTGGGTGGCTCCGTCGGTTAAGCGTCCGACTTCAGCTCAGGTCACGATCTCGCGGTCTGTGAGTTCGAGCCCCGCGTCGGGCTCTGGGCTGATGGCTCAGAGCCTGGAGCCTGCTTCCGATTCTGTGTCTCCCTCTCTCTCTGCCCCTCCCCTGTTCATGCTCTGTCTCTCTCTCTGTCTCAAAAATGAATAAAATAAAAAAAAAATTACAAATAGAAAAAATGGGCATGAATAAAAGATAACAAGCTAAAATAGAGACAAAATACTTAACATTTTTATAAAGTTATAATATCCATGAGATGAAATGTTATAAATAAAAAGTCAATGACATTAACTTGAAGAACAGAAAGAAAAATGACTAAGAGCAATAATAGTCTATAGATCTCAGAATATAATAGATTAGAAGTATATTTTAAAAGAATAAAAAGGGAAAGCTTGGAAATTAGGAAATAAGTCAGGGAAAAGAAATAAATGAAATTAAGACTGGCTGGAAGCAGGTAAGGAATAAAATTAAAAAAAATTAATCTTTATTTTTGAGAGAGAGAGAGAGGGAGGGAGGGAGGGAGGGAGGAATAGAGAGAGAGGGAGACACAGAATCCAAAACAGGCTACAGGCTCTGAGCTGTCAGCACAGAGCTTGACTCAGGGCTCAAACTCATGAACTGTGATATCATGACCTGAGCCGAAGTTGGAGGCTTAACTGACTGAGCCACCCAGGCACCCCAAGGAATAAGATTTTATAGGAGAAAACTTTTTAAATGTATGGAGTAGAGAGATCAGCACTTTTACCTTCTTTTTCTTCATCTCCTACCTAAAGTTTCACACCTTATTAACAGGGAAGACATTTACATACTAAAACTCCAGTGAACAAAGAAGTGTCAATGACTATCATGATAATAAAGAACTTTTTGAACGATAAAGACCAAACAAATATAAAGTGTTATTCATTGTTTGTATTTGACTGTAAGTGGATGACAGAATCTATCAAAGGAAGCTAAGATCCAAAGTATTTAGATATTATTCTATTGGTAGTCAAAATACTGAATTTCCTTGGAAAGCAAGTAAATTACTATTATAGATACTAAAATCAATTTACATTTGACATAAGTAACATAATTTTTAAAAATGTATTTATTGCTTATGTTTATGTCAGGACATAATATACTAGTTTCAGTCTCTGAGTTGTCTACTAGGTTTGACCAAATAAATTGGTGTGGAAGGAGAGTGAGTGAAATTTCAGGATAGAGTGCTGAAACATTTTTAAACTTGAAAAAAACAGCATTCTCTACATGAGATATTGTACTCTTATTGGCAGATTTAATAAAGAGAAGCATTACTTTCTATGGCTAACTATAGATATTTCATCATAAGGAATGAAGACCAGAGCAAGGGAGAAGTTAAGTGATCAGTAAAACACTTGAGAAGTTCAAGGAAGTTTATTGGTGTCCTCTTCAGCTTATGTTTTCCTCCTATTTGCTCGTAGACACGAAGGCCTTTTATTGGCAAGATCATTGTTTCTTGTCATGCTGCCTTGATTAGGGTAGGAAGTAGATTAATGCTTTTACCACATAGAAGAAAAAGTTCCCCAATTAATTGGGACATTATACACCCCATCTCCAATGAACCTTGGTTGAGTCTTTAGGAACTCTTTCCTCTCTTGCATCATTGCTCTGCATTAGTTTCCTTGTTAACATTTCTTTCCCACTGTTACTCGAGCCCTGTCCTGAACCTTAGTCTACTTGTCTGTGGCCACTCTTACATATACTTTATATTTTGCTGATCCTGTCCTTATTTCAGACTGTAAGTACATTAAGGAGTACCTAGTCTAGTTTGAAATCATACCTCCCAGACCAACATGAACCTCCTGTGGTATGATAAAGACCTTGGTTTTAGACCAACTCTGTAATGGACTAGGGCTGAGAGCCACAGTACTACAAGATATGGCTGTTGCATAAAATTATCCACTACTGTAAAGAACTAATTTGATTTCTCCTTTTGTATATCAACATCTACCATAATTAAGCCTGAGTTTACTACATGAAATTCCTTGAATACTGATTTGTATGTCTGGCCTTTTTCTTTGCCTCCCATATTTATATTTAAGAAAAGAATATTTATTTATTTATTTATTTATTTATTTATTTATTTATTTAAAAAGGAAAGCCTGGACATTTTATTGGAAAGGTCCTTTGCATTCTGAGTGTTTGCTTGCTATGCTCACATGTTCTTTCTGAATAAAGCGCCCACAGCCCTTTCTGAAGAAACCCAGAAGTGTAGTGTTGTGCATTAATTGCCATGTTCTATATGATGTAGTTTAAATGTCCTAGTTAAAACTAGGTCTGAGATCAGCACTTGAGCCCAAGACAGCCATCTTTAGATTTCCCAAAAACTTATCAAATATCTTGAGAAAAATATCCAATCAGGAAACCTGCTATAAACTGACTAATTTCTCTTTCTTAAGAGAGTATAAATGGTCAGAAGGGAGCTTTAATAAATTGACATCAAGAAAATGAATGAGAAAAGGCCATTGAGACAGAGAAGCAAATGGAGAGAGAATATACTAAGTAGCTGTAATAGAAGTAGATATAGACACAATAAGCTGACAGAAAGAAACTGAATATCTGGGCCTTTGAAGCAATTAAGACAAAGCAATGGAGACAAGATAAGCTGCTGTTTGAGTCTGAATGATGTTGTTTCTTTATGAGTGCTGAATTATTCAGCTACTTAGAAAGTGTTTTTGGCTTTCTCTCTTTACAGTGTAACATTATAATAAGTTTCATCAATTGGATTAAACTATGAGTCTGTTCATTTTAATTCTAAAGAGTCCAAACACAAAAATTATCTAGTACGGTGGTTCTTAGTGTGGGGCCTAGACCACCACCGCCACCACCAACATCATCATCATCATTATCACCTGGGAATTTGTTAAAAATGCAAATTCTTAGATCCTACTCCAGACCTACTGAAAGTAGGATCTGGCAATCTGTGTTTTATACCCTCCAAATGACTTAAAGCACACCATAGTTTGCAACAACAAGTCTAATAATCTAGTGTGACCTTCTTATTTTATAACTTATGAAAATGATTTGTATTCTTTCCCTGGTACCTTCTATATGGCAGAAATTAAATTATTACATATATTCAATTCTCTTGATCACTTGGAGGTATAGATATTATCATTTCTATCTTATAGATGATGAACCAGTAATTTAAAGAGGATGAGTAATTTCTCCAAAGACATGTATATCTTTGGATACACATGCACACAGACAAAAGACACATAGGGTTGGCCGAATTGAAGTTAAAAATATAAAAACCTCCCAAAAAAAGAATATAAAAACCTCTCACATGCCTGACTCTAATGCCATTACTCTTGTGTACTCTTGTGTATTATAAAATACCGCCTAAAAATAACATATGTAGAGACTGCTATTTGCTGATTATTGTTTCAAAAATCAATTGCAGAGCCAAGATAAAAGCTAGGTTTTCTGTTCCTTATTCTGCCTGTTATATCTAATACATACTGCCATTTCTTATAAAACCATGGTATAGTCCAGTGGAATGGAAGATAGAACTCAATAACAGACTAATACATATAAGAACTTGCCATGCGATAGAATAGGCACTGCAGGGATAGTTGCTCAGTAGATGTGATGACGTTTGGTTCTCTGTGTGGTGAAATGAAGTTGGATTTCTATTTCATATCATACACATAGGTGATTTCTAGGTTAATAAAATGTGATTAGAAAAAAACAACACAGTTAATGCTAAACCGTGAAAGACATATCTTGTGACATAGAGGTAGGAAAGGTTAAACAAGTTTGCAGTATTGTAAAATACGAAGTAAAAATTTATGGATCAAAGATTTCGGTTCTATGAAGGAAACTGTAGACAATGTTAAAAGACAAGTGACAGTTCTTTCAACCCAACAAGAGATTGGTATTTAGAATGAACAAATTATTGGAAAATCTGTGTAGGAATTTCAGAAAGCCTAATAAAAATATGAATAGACAGTTTGCACACAGTAACAAATCCTAAATAGCTATGAATTACATGAAGAAATGCTCAATTGGATTTGAATTTAAGGAAGCATATTGTGGCACTGCTTCACATCCATCAGCATGGCTAAATTTTAAAAGCCAGCTAATAATATCAAGTGTTTGTGATTATGTGGGGTGTACCAGTTATCTACTGCTACATGACAAACCACCCCAAAACTTAGTGGCCTAAAATAATAAAACATGATTTTGTTCATTAATCAGCAGTTTTGTCAGGCCTTGCTCCTTTCAAATATACTTTTTTTAATGTTTATTTTTGAGAGAGAGAGAGAGAGAGAGAGAGAGACAGAGTGTGAGCAGGGGAGGAGCAGAGAGAGAGGGAGACACAAAATAGGAAACAGCATCCAGGATCTGAGCTGCCATCACAGATCCTGATGCAGGGCTGGAACTCACAACCTATGAGATCATGACCTGAGCCTAAGTCAGCCACTTAACCCACTGAGCCACTAAGGTACTCTATGGCTTATCCCTTTCAGATCGACTTGTCAGCTAAAGTAAAGTCTGGAAAATAAAATCGTCTGGAGGCTTATTTACTCAAATATTAGCTTTTGGTACTGGTTGTTTGCTGAAATACCCACAGATGGCCTCTCCATCTGATCTGGGCTTTCTTATAACATGGTGAAAGAGTTCCAAGGCCAGAGTCCTAAGAGAGTGGGAGTACATAGCAGAAGTCAGATTGTCATTTTATGACCCAACATCAGAAGTCATGCTGCATCACATGCTTTGTTGAGACAGTCATAAAGGACTTTTCCAAGGTCATTGCCTCCTGATGAGAGAATGGCAAAATTCTGGAAGGGAATGTGGAACTGAAAATATTGCTTTAATGGATTTTATAAAAAGTATAAGTTGCTACATGAAGAAAATAGAACTCTCTTACATTATGGTGGGATTGTTTTGGGAAAAAAAATTCTAGAGAAATGATGTACTAAATGTCAATGCCCTAGCAATCCCGTTCTAGAGTATGTATTTCCAAAGGCGTTCTACCCTAGTCCTTGATGGTGCATGCACAGGGATGTTTAATGTAGCCTTGTTTGTGACAGTGGGAGTGGAACTGAGCCTAAGCATTTAATGCTGTGGGAGTGGATGAGTATGGTGGAATCACACTTTGTAAAGTGAGATAGCGCTCAGAAGATGAGTTAAATTAATGTACAGAATACGTTTAGATTAAAAAAGTGGTGTTTAGGGCTAGAAAAAAAATTAAGTTATTTTAAGAATATACAAATAAAACACCACTGAAAATTTCAAAGGTATGTACATATATAGGAAATACAGAAATCTGTTTGAAAATTAATACTTTAATGTTAATTATTGTCATGTTAATTACTATGTGTAGTGTAGTAGTAGGATAGGTAATAGTAAACCATGACTATACATCTTTGTCAGGTTTCTCAGTAAGTTCCAAAAAATTGACTAAAATGCAGAATTTAAATGACTTTACTCTGTATGGAATTCCCGGGAGTAAAATATTATAGAATCTTAATTGTGTGTAATACTAGTGATTTTCCTTGAGTGTTGCTTAAATTATCTTTATTTCATTTTTTAGTTAAGTAAAAAAATTTGTTAAGGAAAAAAAGTAGATAAAAGTAAAGGGGCATTCTAGACATCTGGTTAATGGCATCTAGTTTCCCTTAAGTTTCCTAGCAAACGGCCAGACTTACAAATAAAAATTTTAGAGGTAGAATTACAAATAAAAATGGTTTAAACACTACATGTCTTTAACAGTATTTGTATACTGGTGAATTGCAAATTTATATATATATATATATATATATATATATGCACATTATATATATATATGCAATATATATATGTATATTATATACGTATATATATTATACATATAATAATGCATTTCCAGTTTAGATTGTGAAAGGTAAAATTTTGTTGATTGCTCATTAACATATGAGTGAATAAATCTGTTTTTCTTTACCTAACAACATAAAATAATTTGAATATGACTTATTTCTATTTCAGGTTCTGATGAAGAATCCAGTATTTATATGCCTAGCTCTGACCAAAGCTTCAGAATCTTTAGTTCTTATTGGAGCTTCTGAATTTTTGCCTATATATATAGAAAATCAGTTTGTATTAACACGCACCACAGCAACTAAAATCGCAGGTAGACCTTTTCAGCTCACTGTATTCATTTTGAAGTTTTTATATAAAGTTTTCTTATATGCATTTAGGAAATATTTCAAATAAACATAAAGCAGGAGTAATAGCATTTACTCAAGTTTTATTTTATTTTATCTTATTTTTCTTTTCAGTGATTTTATGTATTACTCAGTGCTCATCAGAATAGTATACTCTTTTTTTTAAAAATTTTTTTAACGTTTACTTATTTTTGAGACAGAGAGAGAGACAGAGTATGAACGGGGGAGGGTCAGAGAGAGAGGGAGACACAGAATCTGAAACAGGCTCCAGGCTCTGAGCTGTCAGCACAGAGCCCAATGAGGGGCTTGAACTCACTGGCTGCAAGATCATGACCTGAGCCGAAGTTGGACGCTCAACCAACTGAGCCACTCAGGCGCCCCCGCAATAGTATACTCTTAATCCCCCTTTATTTCACTATGTTCCTCTCCCAACCTCTGGCAACCCCCAGCTTGGTATCTGTATTTAAAGTCTGGGTTTTTTTTGTCCCTTTTGTACTTTGTTCATTTGTTTTGTTTCTTAAATTCCACGTATGAGTGAGATCTTATGGTATCTGTTTTCTCTGACTGACTTGCTTCACTTAGCATTATACCCTCAAGTTCCATCCATACTGTTGTGAGCAGCAAGATTTCATTCTTTTTTATGGCTGAGTAATATTCCATCATATTTCACATTCTATCACATCTTCTTTACCCATAGGGGCTGCATCTATAATTTGGTTTTGTAAATAATTCTGGAATAAACATAGGGAGGCGTATATCCTTTTGAATCAGTGTTTCTGTATTCTTTGGATAAATAGCCAGTAGTGGAATTACCTGATCATAAACTAATGCTAATTTTAATTTTTTGAAGACCTCAAAAAATACTGTCTTCCACAGTTGCTGCACCAGTTTTCATTCCCATCAACAGCATACACAGGTTCATATTTGTTCCACATCTTTGCCAACACTTGTTATTTCTTGTGTTATTGATTCTAGCCATTATGACGGGTGTGGATTGATATCTGATTGTGGTTTTGATTTGCATTTCCCTGATGATGAGTGGTGTTGAACATCTTTTCATGTGTCTGAAATGTGTCTCTTGTAGGCAACATATAAGTGTTTTCTTGATAGATTCAGTCACACTGTGTCTTTTGATGGGAAAATTTAGACTATTTACATTTAAAGTAATTATTGATAGGTGGGGCATCCGGGTGGCTCAGTTGATTAAGCATCCAACTTTAGCTCAGGTCATGACCTCACAACTTGTGGGTTGGAGCCCCATGTCAGGCTGTGTGCTGACAGCTCAGAGCCTGGAGCCTGCTGTAGGTTCTGTGTCTCCCTTTCTCTCTGCCCCTCTCCTGCTCACACTCTGTCTCTCTCTCTCTCTCTCTCTCAAAAATAAATAAATATTAAAAAAAATTTTAAAAATTAAAAAAATAATTATTGATAGGTAATTACCTATAAAAAGTATTGCCATTTTGTTTATTGTTTTCTGTTTATTTTTATAGTTCTTCTCTGTTCCTTTCTTCCTGTAATTGATGACTTTCTTAGTGTTATGTTTGGATTACTTTCACTTTATTTTTTTTATATGTCATTATAGTTTTTTGGTTTGTGGTTACCATTAGGTTTATATATAACATCCTAAGTATACGACAGTCTGTATTAGGTTGATGGTTGCTTTAATTTGAGCACATTCTAAAAACACAGTATTTTTACTCTGTACCTTCCATGTTCTATATATATGCTTTTGCATTTTTAAATTTTATGAATCCCTTAACTAATTTTTTAGATGTAATTAATTTTACTATTTTTGTCCTTACCCTTCATACTAGATTTATAGGTGATTGATCTGTAGTTTTATTATACATTTGCTTGTGGGCACCTGGGTGGCTCAGTCAGTTGAGCATCTGACTTTGGCTCAGGTCATGATCTCACAGTTTGTGGGTTCAAGCCCTGTGTCAGGCTCTGTGCCAACAGCTCAGAGCCTAGAACCTGCTTTGGATTCTGTGTCTTCCTCTCTCTCTGCCCCTCCCCCACTCATGTTCTGTCTCTCTTGCTCTCAAAAATAAGTAATAAAACATTAAGAAAATTAAAAAAAAAAAAGATTTGTTTTTACCAGTGAATTCTTTTTCCTTTTATAATTCCTTCTGGTTCTGCCTTTTTATTTTCCACTTAAAGAAATCCTTTTAACATTTCTTGCAAGGCTAGTTTAGTGGTGATGAATTCTTGACTTTTGTTTGGGAAATTCTTTTTCTTTCCACCATATCTGGATGATAAATTTTCTGGGTAAAGTATTCTTGGTTGAAGTTTTTTGTTTTTTGTTTTTTTCTTTCAGCACTTTGCATATTTATGCTACTCTCTTCTGGTCTGTAATTTTCTGCTGAAAAAACAGCAGGTAGCCTTGTAGGGTTTCCCTTACCCTTTATATGTAACTAGTTGCTTTTTCTTGCTGCTTTTAGGATTCTTTTTGTTTTTAATTTTTGACATTTTAATTATTATATGTCTTGGTATGTACCTTCTTGGCTTCATCTTGTTTTCTACTTCTACACTGTTCCCTCTCTCACTTCTCTTCCTTACTCCTTATAGATAGCCACTATTCTAAAGTTAGAGTGCAATGTTCCCAAACAAGTTTGTATATTTTTACTGCTTATAAGCCTATCTGTGGACAATCTATTTCTAAAATTCATACATTTTCTTGCATATATTCTTCTCCCACTTTCATTTCCAATTACGTCTACCCCATTCATGTTGTTGTCTATTTAATGCTGTGGAATTCTATTTTATGAAAACACCACTGTTTATTTATCCATTATCATATTAATGGACACGGAGTTACCTCTAACTTTTCACTCTTCCAAACAATGCCATAGTGAAAAGGCTGTATGTGTCTACTTGTGCAGATCTGTAAAAGTTGATCTAGGTTGAGACATTAAAAGGGAATTGCTATTGTGTACATCTTCAGTTACTAGATATTAAGAATTGGCTCTCCAAAAGAGGTTGCAATTGGTATTAAATATTTTAAGATTCTGGCATTAATGAGAAAGTCATGAATATTGTCATATATTTTATGCTGTAAAAAGCCAAGGATACATGCAAATACTTTTAGGGCAACCAGTAACAGTAAAAAAAAAAAAAAATAAATAAAATAAAAAAATAAATTAAAAAAAAGTAAAAAAATATTAATTTGGAAATTTTGATTAAAATTAAAAAAAAAAACAAGAAAGGAAAGAAATGAGGAACATAAAACACGTGGGCCAAATAAAAACAAATGTTAAAATATGCACAAATTTTGACTATCAGCCTATTATGGAGTAGATTTTATGAAACAGGAAACACCATTGTCAGACTGCACATAGGCCAAAATCTCAAAACATAGCTGTTTTAAGGGCCATAATGACAATATTTTTCCATGAATCTGCCATATTGTTTGCTGTTCTGATAAATCTAATCAAGAGATTGGGACTAAATTTATTCAGTTTCCTACAGTGTTTAAATAAGGATAATATCAACAAAAGTCCAAACAAAGGATAAGGCCACATGCAATACTGGCCTCAACCATGCTGGCAAGATCTTGGCCCCAACCAGCTAAATAAATCCCTTGGCCCTCATGGTCTACCTTAGAAAACAAGATGGATTTCTCCTTAAGTTTCTGTATTTACCTTTTTAATTAGCCTGAATTATTAATCCAGTAAAACAGAAAGTATTAGCAATAGTGTATGTTCTACCTTGGGCTAAAAAGATGAAGTTTTGGGCAATTCTGTCATCCAAATTAGTATTGATCAGTGGCTGATGCTGATCAGAATGTTTTCCAAGGCTGTGGTGTCACTGATTATTTCAATTAAAGTCAGGAACAAATTTTGTACCACCTTTTCTGATTGGATTACTCTTATACTGATAACTGCCCTCAGGTGCATATAAATAATGTGTCAGTAATCCCTCCTGGAGGCTCCTGTCAGAGAGATTTCCACAGTCTTCTGAGGGCTATTTGATCTACTGGTGGTATTTCTTTAAGCACTTCAAGATTTCTTACGAATATCCCTATGCTTGAATATACCATTTCATTTAGTTGTGAATCTGATTGGTGAATCCCAGAATGAAATATAAGTCCACAGAATCACAATGACTGCATGGGTCAGGGCTTCAGTTTTGACAAGAAGCCAGTAGTAAGCTAAGAGTTGTTTTTCCTATCTACCTATTTCAGGGAGTCAGTGAATCCAAACCCCAAGGGATTTTCCTGAATGGAGGCTGGCTCCCTCTTCCAGAGGCTCCAGTACACAAAATCTCTATAGATTTCCAGCTCCAATGGGTCATTAGGTTTGTGGTACCTCAAAGCAGGAAGAAGTATGCCATAGCTTCTTGATTAGCTTCAAAAGTAGGTCAGGATTACACTCACTGTAGGTTAGCTGATAGAAATGACCACTAGAGTAGAATATCCACATGAGTCACCTACTGTCTCAAATACTCAGAGTCCAAAGCTATGCTATAATCCCTTTTGGTCAGGGGGAAGGAGAACAACAATTTGTCTTTAATTGCCAGAGAGATTGAGCATTGTGAATCTGTCTACATAGTTCCCCCAAAACTTGATGAGCATTCTTCTGGGTTTTGTTGGGCTTTATCAGTCATCTTTGCTGATGAAAGTGTGATAACACCAAAGTCAGAGCTTTTGAGTCTGAGACTTCTGACTCTCCATCCTACTGAACATTTATCTATCATTGAAAGCTTTTGGCATCAGATGATAATGGTACTCACAATGAATCCTTATCTACCCCATTGTAGTAAATATCAGGGGAGTTTAGGGTGTACTGAAAATGTATAGTTATGGCCTTGCAGCATGAATGAGAATTGGTTTTTGTCTTTGGTTCCTAATGGGATAAAAAAGAAGGTTTTGGCAATGTCCAAGATAACATCTCAAGTACCATTTGTGTATGCCATAAATTTAGTTACCTCAGATGTTTGGAACTTCAAGAGGTATAGGAGCAACAAATGAGTTTAATTTGTGGTTAATCTGCTATAAATCTCAATTCCCTAATAAGGGACTATGTTTTCACTGGACATAAGGTCTGGTGAATTGAGTTATTGCTCAAATCCTATTCTCTTACTACCCCTGCTCCCTTTAAATCCATAATCAAAGCTGAGATTTCCCTTTCTTCTCCTGGGATTCTGTGTTGTTTCCATTAGACCATACAAGAGGAGACAGGCACACAGGTTCGGGTAAAAATTTATGTGTTTCACTTTTACTTTTAGAGTTTAGGAGCATAAATAATACAAGTTTGTAAAATATAATTACCAATTATACATTTTGGAATTGAAGCCATAGCATTAGTATATTGAAGTTACCACCAAAAGTACATTAAAGTTGTCCAAAGCCTCACTCACAAGATCATTTTACCTCCTTTTCTGAGGCATTTTAAGAGTCCATATTCCATTCAATGTCTTATTTATGGTTTTACATAGGAAAATGTCTTTCTTAGGGAAATATTCCAGAGATGGTCACAACCCTAAAGCAAAACAACTGTTAGATGTTTTACTTTTGTCTTAGACTGGGTCCAAGGTTGACAGAAGAGACTGCAGGAGGAACTGGGCCCTCAGACAACCCAACTCTGGCCAATTCACATTAACAAGCAATTGTGAACTCTACTGTCTCATCAACAAAGCAAATCAGATCAGCTTCTAATGATTCACTGGTTTTCATCTATAGTGGTTGCATATTTCCCTCCTTTCCCTCTAAACCTAATTTGTTGAAAGTTTTTGTCAGATGCTTTCCTGCATTTGTTGAAATTGTCATTATAATTGTACACCTTTATAACTGTTGTCTGAAATCAGGAGAAATCCTCTAACCAGGATGAATCTTAGTAGTAGTTGTTACAAAGGGATAGGTCTAGGATTTTTATAGTTTCAGGTCTCACATTTAGGTCCTTAATCCATTTTGAGTTTATTTTTATATAGTGTAAGAGAGTGGTCCATATTTTCATTTTTTTTTACCTGTCATGTCCAGTTTTCCCATCACCATTTATTGAAGAGACTGTGTTTTCCTCATTGTGTATTTTTTTAGTGTTTTATTTATTTTTGAGAGAAGGAGCGAACAGGGTAGGGGTGGAGAGAGAGGGAGACAGAGGATCCAAGTGGGCTCTGTGCTGACAGCAGCGAGCCTGATGTGGGGCTCAAATTCATGAACTGTGAGATCATGACCTGAGCCAAAGTCTGATGCTCAACCAATGGAGCCACCCAAGCACCCCCTTCCCATTGCATATTGTTTCCTGCTTTGTTGAAGATTAATTGACCATATAGTTTTGGGTTTATTTCTGGGTTTTATATTATGTTCTATTGATCTATTTTGTACTAGTAACATAGTATTTTGATCACTAGAACTTTGTAATATAACTTGAAGTCAGGAATTGTGATGCCTCCAGCTTTGCTTTTCTTTTTCAGCATTGCTTTGGCTATTTGGGATCTTTTGTGGTTTCATACAAATTTTAGGATTGTTCTACCTCTGTGAAAAATGATGTTGGTGTTTTGACAGGGATTGCATTAAATGCATAGGTTGCTTTGGGTAGTATAGACATTTAAAAAAATTTTTTTCTTCTGATCAATGAGCATGGTATGTCTTTCCGTTTTTGTGTGTCATCTTCAATTTCCTACATCAGTGTTTTATAGTTTTCACGTTACAGATCTTTTACCTCTTTGGTTAAGTTTATTATTAGGTATTTTATTATTTTTGGTGCAGTTGTAAATGACATTGTTTTCTAATTTTTTCTCTCTACTGCTACATTCTTAGTGTATAGAAATGCAACAGATTTCTGTATATTAATTTTGTCTCCTGTGACTTTCCTGAATTCATTTATCATTCTAGTAGCTTTTTTGGTGGTCTTTAAAGTTTTCTATAGGTAGCATCATGTAATCTGCATATAGTGAAAATTTTACTTCTTCTTTACTAATTTGAATGCCTTTTGTTTCTGTTTGATGTCTGATTGCTGTGGTTAGGACTTCTCGTACTATGTTGAATAAAGTGGTGAGAGTAGACATCCTTATCTTTTTCCTGACTTTGGGGGAAAAGCTCTGTTTTTCCCCATTGCGGATGATGTTAGCTGTGAGTTTTCTCATATAAGGCCTTTATTATGTTGAGATATATTCCCTCTAAACCTACTTTGTTGAGAGTTTTTATCATGGATAAATGTTATACTTTGTAAGATGCTTTCCTGCATTTGTTGAAATGATCATATATGGTTTTTATCCTCTTATTGATGTGATGCATCACATTGATTAAATTGTGAATATTGAACCACCTTTGCATTCTGACAATAATTACCACTTGATTGTGGTTATTTTTCAATGTATTGTTGAATTGTTTGGCAATATTTTGTTCAGGATTTTTTGCATCTATCTTCATCAGAGATATTGACCTATTATTCTTTTCTTTAGTGTGTCTTTATCTGGTTTTGGTATCTCATGAATGAATTTGGGTTTTCCTTCCTCTTCTATTGTTTGGAAAAGTTTGAGAAGAATAGGTATTCACTCTTCTTTTAATGTTTGGTAGAATTCACCTGTGGAGCCCTCTGGTTTTGGGTTTTTGGTTCTGGGTTTGCAAAATTTTGTTTGTGGGAGTTTTTTAATTACTTATTGAATTTCATTGTTGGTAATTAGTCTTTCAAGCTTTATATATCTTCTTGTTTCAGTTTTGGTAGGTTATATGTTTCCAGGAATTTATCCATTTCTTTTAAGTCATCAGATTTGTTGGCATGTAATTTTTCATAATATTCTCTTATAATCCTTTGTATTTCTGTGGTGTCTGTCATTTGTTATTTTCCTCTTTTATTTATTATTTTATTTGATTCTTTTTTATTATGAGTCTGGCTAGAGGTTTATCAATTTTGTTATCTTTTCAAAGAACCAGCTCCTGGTCTTATTGATCTTCCCTCTCTCTCTCTCTCTCTCTCTCTCTTTCTGTATCACTTATTTCTGTTCTGATCTTTATTATTCCCTTCCTTCTGCTGGTTTGGGGTTTTGTTTGTTGTTGTTTTTTTCTAGCTCCTTTAGGTATAAGATTAGGTGGTTAATTTGAGATTTTTCTTGCTTCTTGAAGTAGATCTGTATTGCTAAAAACTTTCCTCTTAGAACCACTTTTGCTGCATCCCAAAGATTTTGGACTGTTGCTATTTCCTTTTTGTTTTTTGCCATGTAATTTTTGGTTTCCTCTTTGATTTTTTTGGTTGACCCATTCATTGTTTAGTAGTAGTATGTTATTTAACCTCCATGTATTTGTGGTCTTTCCAGACTTTTTATTATGGTTTACTTCTTGTTTTATAGTATTGTGGTCAGAAAGATACATATTATGACATACCTTTTTTTAGTTTGTTGAGACTTGTTTTGTGGCTTACTATGTGATTTATTCATGTGCACTTGAATGTTCCATGTGCACCTGAAAAGAATGTGTATGATACTGTTTTAGGATGGAATAATGTTCTGAATGTATCTGTTTTTTTTTTCAATATATGAAGTTTATTGGCAATTGGTTTCCATACAACACCCAGTGCTCATCCCAACAGGTGCCCTCCTCAGTACCCATCACCAACCCTCCTCTCCCTCCCACTCCCCATCAACCCTCAGTTTGTTCTCAGTTTTTAAGAGTCTCTTATGCTTTGGCTCTCTCCCACTCTAACCTCTTTTTTTTTTTTTCTTCCCCTCCCAATGGGTTTCTGTTAAGTTTCTCAGGATCCACATAAGAGTGAAAACATATGGTATCTGTCTTACTCTGTATGGCTTATTTCACTTAGCATAACACTCTCCAGTTCCATCCATGTTGCTACAAAGGGCCATATTTCATTCTTTCTCGTTGCCACATTGTACTCCATTGTGTATATAAACCACAATTTCTTTATCCATTCATCAGTTAATGGACATTTAGGCTCTTTCCATAATTTGGCTATTGTTGAGAGTGCTGCTATAAACATTGGGGTACAAGTGCCCCTATGCATCAGTACTCCTGTATCCCTTGGGTAAATTCCTAGCAGTGCTATTGCTGGGTCATAGGGTAGGTCTATTTTTAATTTTCTGAGGAACCTCCACACCGCTTTCCAGAGTGGCTGCACCAATTTGCATTCCCACCAACAGTGCAAGAGGGTTCCCGTTTCTCCACATCCTCTCCAGCATCTATAGTCTCCTGATTTGTTCATTTTGGCCACTCTGACTGGCGTGAGGTGATATCTGAGTGTGGTTTTGATTTGTATTTCCCTGATGAGGAGTGACGTTGAGCACCTTTTCGTGTGCCTGTTGGCCATCCAGATGTCTTCATTAGAGAAATGTCTATTCATGTTTTCTGCTCATTTCTTCACTGGGTTATTTGTTTTTCGGGTGTGGAGTTTGGTGAGCTCTTTATAGATTTTGGATACTAGCCCTTTGTCCGATATGTCATTTGCAAATATCTTTTCCCATTCCGTTGGTTGCCTTTTACTTTTGTTGGTTGTTTCCTTTGGTGTCCAGAAGCTTTTTATCTTCATAAGGTCCCAGTAGTTCATTTTTGCTTTTAATTCCCTTGCCTTTGGGGATGTGTCAAATTAGAAATTGCTATAACTGAGGTCAGAGAGGTCTTTTCCTGCTTTCTCCTCTCGGGTTTTGATGGTTTCCTTTCTCACATTCAGGTCCTTTATCCATTTTTGAGTTTATTTTTGTGAATGGTATGAGAAAGTGGTCTAGGTTCAATCTTCTGCATGTTGCTGTCCAGTTCTCCCAGTACCATTTGTTAAAGGGACTGTCTTTTTTCCGTTGGATATTCTTTCCTGCTTTGTCAAAGACTAGTTGGCCATACGTTTGTGGGTCTAGTTCTGGGGTTTCTATTCTATTCCATTGGTCTGTGTGTCTGTTTTTGTGCCAATACCATGCTGTCTTGATGATTATAGCTTTGTAGTAGAGGCTAAAGTCTGGGATTGTGATGCCTCCTGCTTTGGTCTTCTTCTTCAAAATTACTTTAGCTATTCGGGACCTTTTGTGGTTCTATATGAATTTTAGGATTGCTTGTTCTAGTTTCAAGAAGAATGCTGGTGGAATTTTGATTGGGATTGCATTGAATGTGTAGATAGCTTTGGGTAGTATTGACATTTTGGCAATATTTATTCTTCCAATCCATGAGCATGGAATGTTTTTCCATTTCTTTATATCTTCTTCAAATTCCTTCATAAACTTCTATAGTTTTCAGCATACAGATCTTTTACATCTTTGGTTAGATTTATTCCTAGGTATTTTATGCTTCTTGGTGCAGTTATGAATGGGATCAGTTTCTTTGTCTTTCTGTTGCTTCATTATTCGTGTATAAGAATGCAACATTGATTTTGTATCCTGCAACTTTCATGTATCAGTTCTAGCAGACTTCTGGTGGAGTCTATCGGATTTTCCATGTATAATATCATGTCATCTGCAAAAAGTGAAAGCTTGACTTCATCTTTGCCAATTTTGATGCCTTTGATTTCCTTTTGTTGTCTGATTGCTGATGCTAGAACTTCCAACACTATCACTATGTTAAACAACAGCGGTGAGAGTGGACATCCCTGTCGTGTTCCTGATCTCAGGGAAAAAGCTCTCAGTTTTTCCCCATTGAGGATGATGTTAGCTGTGGGCTTTTCATAAATGGCTTTTATGATCTTTAAGTATGTTCCTTCTATCCCAACTGTCTCAAGGGTTTTTATTAAGAAAGTTGCTGAATTTTGTCAAAGGCCTTTTCTGTATTGATTGACAGGATCATATGGTTCTTTTCTTTTATTAATGTGATGTATCACATTGATTGATTTGCGAATGTTGAACCAGCCCTGCATCCCAGGAATGAATCCCGCTTGATCATGGTGAATAATTCTTTTTATATGCTGTTGAATTCTATTTGCTAGTATCTTATTGAGAATTTTTGCATCCATATTCATCAGGGATATTGGCCTGTAGTTCTCTTTTTTTACTGGGTCTCTGTCTGGCTTAGGAATCAAAGTAATACTGGCTTCATAGAATGAGTCTGGAAGTTTTCCTTCCCTTTCTATTTCTTGGAATAGCTTGAGAAGGATAGGTATTATCTCTGCTTTAAACGTCTGGTAGAACTCCCCTGGGAAGCCATCTGGTCCTGGACTCTTATTTGTTGGGAGATTTTTTTTAATTTTTTTTTTTTTCAACGTTTTATTATTTATTTTTGGGACAGAGAGACAGAGCATGAACGGGGGAGGGACAGAGAGAGAGGGAGACACAGAATCGGAAACAGGCTCCAGGCTCTGAGCCATCAGCCCAGAGCCTGACGCGGGGCTCGAACTCACGGACCGTGAGATCGTGACCTGGCTGAAGTCGGACGCTTAACCGACTGCGCCACCCAGGCGCCCCCTGTTGGGAGATTTTTGATGACTGATTCAATTTCTTCGCTTGTTATGGGTCTGTTCAAGCTTTCTATTTCCTCCTGATTGAGTTTGGGAAGTGTGTGGGTGTTTAGGAATTTGTCCATTTCTTCCAGGTTGTCCAGTTTGTTGGCATATACTTTTTCATAGTATTCCCTGAAAATTGCTTGCATTTCTGAGGGATTGGTTGTAATAATTCCTTTTTCATTCATGATTTTATCTATTTGGGTCATCTCCCTTTTCTCTTTGAGAAACCTGGCTAGAGGTTTGTCAATTTTGTTTATTTTTTCAAAAAACCAACTCTTGGTTTCATTGATCTGCTCTACAGTTTTTTTACATTCTATATTGTTTATTTCTGCTCTGATCTGTATTATTTCTCTTCTTCTGCTGGATTTCAGCTGTCTTTGCTGTTGTGCTTCTATTTCCTTTAGGTGTGCTCTTAGATTTTGCATTTGGGATTTTTCTTGTTTCTTGAGATAGGCCTGGATTGTAATGTATTTTCCTCTCAGGACTGCCTTCGCTGCATCTCAAAGTGTTTGGATTGTTGTATTTTCATTTTCATTTGTTTCCATATATTTTTTAATTTCTTCTCTAATTGCCTGGTTGACCCATTCATTCTTTAGTAGGGTGTTCTTTAACCTCCATGCTTTTGGAAGTTTTCCAGACTTTTTCCTGTGGTTGATTCCAAGCTTCATAGCATTGTGGTCTGAAAGTATGCATGGTATGATTTCAATTCTTGTTTACTTATGAAGGGCTGTTTTGTGACCCAGTATGTAATCTATGTTGGAGAATGTTCCATGTGCACTCGAGAAGAAAGTATATTCTGTTGCTTTGGGATGCAGAGTTCTAAATATATCTGTCAAGTCCATCTGATCCAATGTATCTGAATGTATCTGTTAAATCCATCTGGCCCAGTGTGTTATTCAAAACCGTTTCTACCTTGTTGAATTTATGTTTGTATGTCTGTCCATTGATGTACGTGGGGTGTTAAAGTCCCCTACTATTATTGTATTACTATTGCTTATTTCCTGTATGTTTGTTATTGACTATTTTATGTATTTATTTGGGTGCTCCCATGTTGGATGCACAAATATTTACAATTGTTATATCTTCTTATTGGACTGATCTCTTCATTATTACATGGTTTCCTTCTTTTTCTCTTGTTATAGTCTTTGTTCTAAAGTCTACTTTGTCCAAAAAAAGGATTGCTACCCTGGTTTTCTTTTCATATCCATTTTCATAGTAAATAGTTCCCATCCCCTCACATTCAATCTGCAGGTGTCTTTACATCTGGAATGAGTCTCTTGTAGGCAGCATATAGATGGGTCTCGTTTTTTATCCACTCTGGTACCCTATGTCTTTGATTGGGGCATTTAGTCCATTTACATTCAAAGTAATTATTGATTGGTATGTATTTATTGCCATTTTATTACTTGTTTTGTGGTTGTTTTTGAAGTTCTTATCTGATCATTTCTTTTCTTGCTCTCTTCTCTCACATTTTCCTGGCTTTCTTTAATAGTATACTTGGATTCTGTTTATTTTTTACATATTTATCAGTAGTTTTTGATTATTAATTACCTTAGGTTTGTATATAACATCTGCATATAACAGTCTATATTAGGTTGATGGTCACTTAAGTTTGAATCTATTCTCTACTCCTCCCAGCCCCACAGTTTTGGTATATGGTATTATAGTTTACATCCTTTTATTTTGTGAGTTCCTTGACTGATTTTTAGAGATACACGTATTTTCACTGCTTTTGTGCCTATTTTCACTTGTGTTTGTTTTTCCTCACAGAGTCCCCATTAACAATTTTTTTTTTAGGGCTGGTTTAGTGGTTTGGTTCATATATCTCCTTCTATTCTGAATGTTAGTGTTTCTGGATAGAGTATTCTTGGCTGTAGATTTTTTCCTTTCATGTCATTCTTTCTGGCCTGCAATGTTTCTGCTGAAAAATCTCCTGATAATCTTATGGTGTTTTCCTTGTAACTGTCTTCATTTCTCTTGCTGCTTTTAAAATTCTCTATCACTGTTTCTTGCCATTTTAATTACTGTGCGTCTTGATATGGACCTCCTTGGGTTAATTTTGTTGGGGGATCTCTGTGCCTCCTGGTTCTGGATGTCTGATTCCTCCCCCAGATTAGGGGATATTCAACTATTGTTTCTTCTGATAACCATATAATGTAAATGTTGTTACGCTTGATGGCGTCCCTGAGTTCCCTAAGTGTATTCTCATTGTGCATACGTTTTTCCCCCTTACTTGCTCAGTTTGATTGCTTTCCATTAGCCTGTCCTACAAGTCTCTAATTTGTTCCTCCACTTCCTGTAGCCTGCTATTTATTCCATCTAGTATATTTTTAATTTCATTTGTTGTGTTCTTCATCTCTGGTTGGTTCTTTTTTATATTCTCTTATCTCTTTTTTAAGGGTCTTACTGATACTCTCCACTCTTTTCTCAAGTTCGCTGAGTATCTCTATGATCATTACTTTAAATTCTCTATGAGGCTTATTACTTACATTCATTTCACTCTTGATATGTTTTTTTTTTTTTGTCCTGTTCTTTCATTTGGGATATATTACTCTGTCTCCTCATTTTGTCTAACTTTCTATGTCTGTTTCTGTGTGATAGGGAGATAGATCAGCTATGTCTCCTGATCTTGAGAGTAATGGCCTTATAAAGAAGTGATCCTCTAGTACTCTGCAGTGTAGTACTCTCTGTTCACCAGAACCTGGCACTTCAAGGTGTCTCAGTGTGTGTTGCATGTGTCCAGCTGTTGTGTCCTGGCTACTTTTTCCTTTATTGTAGTCATCTGCAGTTTCTCTCTCTACCTGTTGTGGGCAGTCTTCAGTCCCCGGCCATGAGGCACACAGTTTTAACAAGGTGCATCTCAGTCTTCCCTAGGGCCCACTGCCACCACCAGAACTGAAGCCCTTAAAACATATGAGCCAGAATACCTGGTGTTGACAAGGTTTGCATCAGAGTTCTAGGGGAGCAACCTGCAGGACTGAGACTGAGGCAAATGTGACTGGGAAGGGCAGATCCATCAAAGTCTGGGTGGCCAGGGCACAGTGTAAGCTAGTTAGGTAGTGAATGTGGGCACCACTCTAGGGGAACATAAATCTTAGAATAGACAGTAACCATGCTTACCTTTTAATCCAGAAGGAGACATTATCTTTATTATACTTGACAATAAATGTGTTTTCTTCCAATTCCAGGAGGGACACTATCTCTGGTTTCCAAAACTATAAGCAAACTTGCCTTCTGCTTTCAAGAAGAACACTATCTCTATTATCCAAGGCTGTTTGTTCACTATATAAATATCCTTGAAAAGATAGAAAAAAGATCAGTCAGTGGTTCTGCTTGCTGGGTATACAGAAACATGAGATACATGGAGAATTGCTTCTCAATAAATATCATAGTAATTATAATACATATAAATTAAAGATTTTCAGATTGGAGGGACAATCCAGTATATCACTTGGAAGAGATACTCCTTAAGTATGAGGACATAAAAAGATTGAAAGGATAGAAAAAGTACTGTGGGAAGAAAAGGTGGTGTAACTATAGTGATTTTAAGTATAGTATTCTTTTTTTTTTTTAATTTTTTTTTTAACGTTTATTTATTTTTGAGACAGAGAGAGACAGAGCATGAATGGGGGAGGGTCAGAGAGAGAGGGAGACACAGAATCGGAAGCAGGCTCCAGGCTCTGAGCAGTCAGCACAGAGCCCGACGTGGGGCTCGAACCCACCGACCGTGAGATCATGACCTGAGCCGAAGTCGGACGCTTAACCGACCAAGCCACCCAGGCGCCCCAAGTATAGTATTCTTTAAAGCAAGAGGTATTACTTGTTATGAAGAGGTTATTTATAAGTGGCAGGAGGGTTAGCCGGTGAGGTAGATGAAACAATTATACATAGGTATGCTCTCAACAATGTAGCTTTATAATAAATAAAACAGATAGCTGGGTTAATTAGGCATTGGTGATATTGGGTCAATTAGATATCGTTATGAAAAAAGGTAAATCTTGACCGGTACCTCACTATATACACAACTACCAAATTCTAGGTGTATTATAGATCTAAATGTGAATGGTAAGACAATAAAGCTTTTTAGAATAAAACATAGGAAAATATCTAATGACCTTGGAGAAAACAAAGATTTTTTTATATAGGATAGAAATCACATAGCTGTAAAGAAAAAAATTAAGTGGTATTACATTAAAATTAAGAACTTCTGTTTATCAAATGTCAGGATAAAGAGTAAAAATGAAAGCAGACAATCTTTTCTTTTTTTTTTTTTTAATGTTTATTTATTTTTGAGACAGAGAGAGACAGAGCATGAATGGGGGAGGGGCAGAGAGAGAGGGAGACACAGAATCGGAAGCAGGCTCCAGGCTCTGAGCCATCAGCCCAGAGCCTGACGCGGGGCTCGAACTCACAAACCGCGAGATCGTGACCTGAGCCGAAGTCGGACGCTCAACCAACTGAGCCACCCAGGCGCCCCAACAGACAATCTTTTCAATAGAAATACTCTACAAAGATTTTACTCTACAAAGAATATGTAAAAATTTCCATCAACAGTAAGGCAGATAATCCAATAAAAACAAAAGACTTGAGAAGCTGTTCTATAGAAGATGATATCTATTGGCCAATATTCATATGAAAGTGGGTTCACCTTCATTGGTTTTTGGGGAAATGCATATTAAAACCACAATGCAATACTATTACTCTTTCACCAGAATGGCTAAAATGAAAAAGGGAAATACATGTTGTCACAGACTTACAGCATTTGGCATTTCATCCACTACCGGTGAAAATGTAAATTGGTTTAAGCATTTTTTAAATCTGTTTGGCAATATCATAAAAATCTGAACATATACATATTCCCTCATTCAGAAATTCCACTCCTGGTTACATACCAAACATAAGTTCTTCTCTTAAGAAAATACCTAGAAGAAATGCAAATGTTTACAAAGGGACATATACATGAATTTCTAAAGTACATTACAATTCACAATATCACAGTGAACCAGTTGTGTATGTGTATTCTAGAATGCTATTCAGCAATGAGAAGGCATCATTGATTGTTGTATATAAAACCATGGGTGAATTTTCTAAACATCATACCAAAAAACAAAAGAAGCCTTAATGCATACATACTTTATGATCCATATTTTAGAAAATCCTATGAGTACATGAAAGAGCCTCTAATCTTCTGGCAATTTTTAATTTTTGATTTGAGTGGTATTTTCATAGGGATGTTCACTTTGAAAAGTCATCAATATGTATTGTGATTTGTGTACTTTTCTGTACACCAATGAAATATGTACATAAAATGATGGTTGGAAGTTCTGTGCGTTGTTTGAATTTTCAACTGTTTTGTTTCCTCTTGGGTAGCCTTCAAAGACCTAGCCCTTTAATTGTTGAACTCCCTGTGCTCAGGATTTTCCTATTGCCTAGGGCAATAAGCCTGACAGCCAATATTTTCCTGGCTGAGTTAAGGACTCAGTTTTCTGCTCACCAATATGCTTTGTTTTCTTAAATCTACAGTTGTTGAGTTCAAGCTGAATAAACCAAGTCTTTTGCCGGTCAGTTATACGGCATGGGGATGGGGATGGGGATGGGGAGAGGACTTGGGAATCAAACATTTTATATAGACTGCAATCCATTCCCCTTGTTTTTACCTTTATCTCACTCCTGCTTTTAGTGGTACCTACTGCCCTTAATTTCCAAGATTCTGGGGTAAAATGTGGTTTACTTCTTACTGACTTCCTTACCTGCAGGAGTACTTCTCATCCTCTGAAGTCTCCTGATTCAGTTCCAGTTCCCACACTTTTCTTGATAAATACTGTCTCCATTCTATTTGTACCTTTTGCTTTCTAATAAATGAATTTGTTTGTAAATTTCTACCTTTTATCAAACACTCATATGTTTACTTTGTTCGAAGTAATTATTGACTTATTTAATTTTCCTAACCACCTTAACATGGTAGTATAATTATTTATAGATATTCATTAGTAGCATCTCATACATTTAGTTATGATTTTCATTGTTTTTTCTGTTCTATGTATTTTTAAATGATGATTCTTGCATTTATACTTAAGCCAGAAAAGACTTCATTTCTAATTGTATGATTTTGTTTCTCTTTAAATAACCGTGCACATCGATTAGTACTTTCCATATCTTTAATAGTGTTGTAAGCCACGTCTTTATGAGAAAGCTGAATCAAAATACTTTATGGATTTTTAATTTTCTTAAAATCTGGGCATTTTCCCATAATTTTATATGATGTTATTAGATATATACATGTTTAGGAGCTACATTTCATGGTACACTTTTTTTTACTACTTTATTTTCAGACTTTCCTTTAAAAATATCCAATCTGTCTTTTTAATAGTTAAGTTTTATCCATTTACTATTATCGTGGATTCTGATATTTTAGGTAACTTCTATTTATATTTTTTAGTTTATTATTCTTCTGTTTTGCTTCTTTCTCCCCTACTATCCTATCCTGTCTTAATGGACTCATTTTTTTAAATTTTATTTTATCCACCTTTGGTTTGTTTAGGAGATTTTAACCAACCACTGACAGTTTGCTACCCCCACTTTTCAGTAGTGAGTGTGTGTGTACATATCCAGTCTAGATTATTAATTTTATAATTTTATAAATTAGCTATAGTTATCATTCTTTTGCAAGTAACATGCTTTTTGGCAGCTTTTACGATTTTTGCTTTATTCTTAATGTTATGAATTTTCCTTACCTTCTGTATGTGTAAGGATAGATTTAAGTATTTATTTTTAATCCTTCTCAGTAGTTGGATTATACTTTTATTCCTAGGAGTAATATTTTTTAATGATGGAAAATTTCTCATTCTCAGTTTCAACTTTTCATGTATTGTTTCTCTGGCATTCATTCCATTATATTTCTCACCACTGCTGTAAAACGTTTTTAAGAGCCTTTTATTCTGTTCCCACTGTGCTTTTTTTTTTTTTAAGTTGCTTTCTGATCAGTTTTAAATTAAAAAAAAAATGGAAATAGTACAGAGGGCTAACTCCCATACACTGCACACCTGTTTCCCCCTTTTATTAACATCTTACATTAGTATGGTAGATTTGCTTTAATTAATGAACCAATATCAATACTAACTAAAGTCCACATTTTATTTGGATTTCATTAGCTTTTACATAAAGTTTTTGTTTTTGTTTTTGTTTTCTATTCCAGGATCTCTTTCAGGATACATGATATTTAGTTGTCATGTGTTTCTTTAGGTTTCTGTTGAGTTTGACAGCTGCTCAGTCTTCCATTGTCTTTTTTTATGACTTTGACAGTTTTGAGGAGTCCTGGTCAGGTATTTTTTAGAATGTTCCTTAACAGGGAATTGCCCAATTTGTTTCCTTGTGATTAGTCAGGGTTTATAGGTTTTAGAAGGAAGCTCACAGAAGTAAAGTGCCATTTTCATCAAATCATATCAAAGGTACTACACTATCAACATAACTTACTACTTTTGAATTTGACCTTGTTCAACTGGGTAATCATATCTGATCATACTTCTCCATTGTACTCATTGCCTTTTAACTAGTTATCTTGGTTATTTTCCTTTTACTCTTTTTTTTTTTTTTATTATATGGTAGATGAATAACACAGTCCTCTCTTCCAATTTATTCACTTATCAAATGTCTCTGGTCTGAGATTTGAGTTTTTATTTTAATAATTATATTTATAAATGTCTGGGTTTCTGATTTTTATATTCATCTGCTCTTATTTCATTCCTTTATTCTTTTATTTCTTCTTCATTTTTATGGAAGTTACACTATCATTTATCTTTTTGAGTATCCTAAAACTATTTATTTCCAAGTCTCTCACAGACCCTTCAGTGATATAAATTTAATCTGATGTTAAATGGACTCGTGTTTTGCTTTATATTTCTCTTGCTATATTCCTATTTAAATCTAGCACTTCTATGTTTGGAGCAGTGAAGATTACATCAATGTAAGCATTTATTGTGCTACCTTCATACGATTATTTTCTAACTATATTTCTTCTTCTCCTTCCTCCTCCTTTTCTTCTTCATGCTTGCCTCTATCTAATCTATATCCTTGATTGAAAAGAAAACAATTTTCATAATGGCTACTCTGAAATCCCACTTTGTTATGAGATTGTTAATATTGCACATCCATCCACAGAACCAGCGGATGGCTTAATTTAATTCTTGGCAACACATCTCAGATTCTCTTGTCATTATGAGCATCCCTCTTGCTATAAACTATAAATCCATGAAGCTATACAATAATAGCTCTAAATAAGACCATTTTCTTCTGTTTGCATGGATTAGATGCCATTACTATATAGGAACAAAACTTCTCCATCATTCCATTATGCCTATAGCTTCAGCCCTACTCCCAAATTTATACTTCTCTTAAAGTTCAGGTTTGTTAAGATGTTTACCATGCCTTTAAGTTTTTGTTGTCTTTTTATTTAAATCCATGTTTGCTATATGTTTAGAGCATGGGGATTACATCAATGTGTGAATTTTCTGTACTATCTTTAGCTGATTATTTTTTAACTGTTTTCTCCTCCTCCTCCTCCTTTCTTTTAGGCTTTGTTTTGCTTCCAGGAGGTGCACTTGGCAAGCTTCTGGGAGGTATCATTGTTTCCAAGTTACACATGTCTTGTAAAGCCCTTATGAGATTTACAATCGTTACATCTGTTATATCACTTGTATTCTTTGGGTTTGTAATTTTTGTACGCTGTGATACAATACCATTTGCTGGGATCAATGAAGATTATGACGGGTAAATATTATTTTGTATATCAGGATTTTACATTTGAACTAACAATGTATTTTTCAGTTAATAATTATTTATCTAGTAACCCTGTATGTTTGTTCCATTCTTGGAATTATTCAACATGTAAAAGAAATATAAAGCTTCACCTTTATATAAGAAATATAAAGTTTCACCTTTTATACTAAGGGCAGAAATATCATGAGGATAGCTTGTGACATGACTATTTATGCATTCATAAAGTAATAAATAAAAAAAAAACCATTGACATGAGTCAGGATGTAGAAGTAATATTCTGTATTAAAGTGACTAATACTAGGAGACAATGCTGTCTATACAAAGCCTTATCTTGTGTTCCTGAATTAGTATGTCTGCCTTTTTATAGACATCATAGAAGGGAACTGAAGTACATCTGATAGTACATGTAAGTAACGCATTCTTTAAGCTAAACTTGCGAAAACTTAAAGAACTTGGCAGAGATTGATATTAAACACAGGGGAACAGAATTCGAATAGAAAACCTAAGGACTGAGCAAGTAAAATCAGTAAAGAAAATAAGACTTTCACTTCAGAGTAGCTTGTGGCCGACCAATGCTCCCATTGGGAACAACCCCAGAAAACTGAATAGAGTTTAAAAGGTTTGTTTAAAGGGCATCAGAGGATTGTTTGGCAAATAGGAATTTAAAGGCCAAAATTCTAGAATAAGGCAGACCCTTAAGAAAAGAAGGAATTTTCTGCAGTTGGATACTTCTAGAGATATTTTCTAATTCTTGATGTTTGCAAGAAGCCAAGAATTTGGGCAAAGGTCTGGTCAGAAAGCATCTAGTTAAATGATGAGAAATCACACCTTTTGACAGATGTATCAATCTAAAGAGACAAAAATAGGGCTGGGCGGGATATCAGAGATAGGAGGGAGATAAACAAATAAGACAACATTCTGTTGGGTTTTCATTCAATATATATGCTGCATTATGAAGTAAGAAGCCAACAACAAGCAAAAATCTTGTAGAAAGTAGAGGAAAGTTCTAGCAGTATTGTGATACTCTGTAGATCAGAGTGACTTTAGAATATTGTGGGGGTGGAGTGGAGAGGAACTGTGGTGAACACTACGTGTTCTCAATTGGTATCTCTCTCAGGCTCAGACCTAACAGTGAGGGCCTTCCTGAAGTACCATAGCTTAGCCAGGAGTTAATCTGGTCTCTGATTGGATTGACTTGGTCAGCCAGCACTCTAACTATTGGCAGAAAGATACAACACTCTAAAAAAAAAAAAAAAAAAAAGATAATATCAAACACAGCTAGTTGTAAAGTATCATAGGCAAAGGTCTTGCATTACACAAAATTACCAAGCAGATCAAGGATGTGACCAAAAGTTATGAGACAGAACAGATGATAGAACAGACCCACAGGGGATCCAGATGTCATCATTATCAAATAAGAATGTTAACACAATATTGATATGAGCAGTAATACAAATGACTGAATTTCTCTTCAGAAACCACGGGTTCAGAAAAGAGTAGAACAATATGTTTAGAATCCTGAAAGAAAAAAAAAACAAACTCTTGACTCTTTAATCATTAATCGAGTGATAATATCTTTCAAGAATGAAAATCAAGTAAAGCTATTCTCAGGTGAAGGATAATAAAATTAGTTGTTAGCTCTAAAAGAAATTATTAAGTTTTTTTTTTTTCAGTTTAAAGCAAAATAATCCTAGAGGAAAACTGGAAACTTGAAAGATAAAGGAAGAGTAAAAGAAGTGATAAATACACTAGTAAATAGACTAACTTTTCATCTTAAGTTTAAGATATATATGACTATTGAAAACCAAAAGTACAACATTGGTGTAGATTATCGAAGGTTGTATATGTAATATGTGTGACAACTGTAACCTAAGGGACAGAAAAAATGGACATCTGTGGTTATGAGACTTATACATTTTAAACAGAGTGGTAAAATATCAACTTGAAGTAGAAAAGTAAGTATACATACACATATAGTTTAGGTATCTATGTAGCTCAGGTATACATCGATATTTCCTGTCTTTGTATGGTCTGCACACTAAGATTGTTTTTATATTAGTAAGTGTAGTGAGAAATAATAAAGAACAATAGGATTTATAGTTTCTATTCCAATATGTAAAGTGCTTGTAAGTCATCACTCCCATCCTCACAATTAGAAAAGGTTTGGACAAATGAAAAATCAACAACAGAGGGCAAACTGGGCAAAGTACTGTCCGCTAAACTGGAGAGATAGGCAAATAGAATTGCAGTTTACTGGAAGCAGAAGCCATTGGAACTGAATATTAAACAGTACTTGACTAATTGCTAGATGCGGAACATGGAATAATTTGAGAGTTAAAGACTCCTGGGGTCTCAGTCATAGGAAGACCCCATACACTTTCATGACTCTTACATCCAGGTGCTCCACCAGGTTCTAACAGTGGAAACTGGGAGAAAAATCCTCTTGTGTTTTGGGCAGGAGGAGAGGGAAAGTAACCTTTTGAAATATGCCCACAAGAAGTCTGCTCTTTGTAACAAGAGCCTACCCTGAAGGGAAACTACTTTCTCAGAGTTTCTCTTGCCAAACTTTAAAAAGGAGGGCAATTAGACCAGTCAACCATTTTATAACCTTCCTATTTTATATAAGGAAAGAGAGAAAAAAAGCTAAGAAAAACTTCTGAAGTTCACAGCCTAGAGACTCAGGCCTATTGGGGCAGGGAGAGACATAAAATCTAAGATTTAATCATAATATTACAGAATGCTTTCCCTCAAGAATATCTTACCACCACCACAACAGATACCTAGTAATAATAGAGAATTACAACTGAGAGAGCTGCAATGTATGCCCTGTTTGATAAAAAGATTCTAGGGCAACCCAGGACAACCTGGAAGACAGAATGAGGATGCCATGGAAAACAGAGGCCTTTGACATCTGTAACTACAACAAACTTTAAACACAGCCTAATTCCTACACAGATAAACATAAAAACCTCACACTAAAAGGCCTATTTACCTCTGTTCTTGGTAACCTAATAATGTCTGCCTTTAAACAAACACATTATAAGGCATTCTAAAAGGGAAGAAAATATGCAGACTGAAAAACACAGTAAACATCAGAACCAGACTCAGATATGGCACAGGTTTAGAAATGACCAGACTAGGAACATAAAATAGCTATGATTAATATGCTAAGGGTTGTAATGCAAAAAAGTGGGCAACATGAAAGAAAAGATAGGTAATTTAGGTAGGGAAATAGAAGTTGTAAGAAAAAAATCAAAAGTAAATACCAGAAAGCAAAAACACTATAAGAGAAATGAAGAATCCCTTTCATGGGGCCATCAGACTGCAGAGGACTGAGGACTGAGGAAGATATCCATGACTGTGAAGATATGTCAATAGAAACTTCTCAAACTGAAAAATACAGAGAAAAAAAAGATGAAAAAAAAAAAACTGGGACAGATATCCAAGAACTGTGCAGCAATTACACAGATATAACAAATGATAAGGCAAACACCAGAAGGAGGAGAGTGGGACTGAAGAGGTGGGTCACATAATGGCTGAGAATTTTTCGTAATTAATAACAAACACCAAAATATAGATATGGAAAGCTCAGAGAACTTCAAGAAGGATAAATACCAAACAACTGACACCTAGGCATATCATATTAAAACTGCAGAATGAGAAAATAATGACAAAAATCCTGAAAGAAACCAGGAGAAACAAACCTCACTGATGTATGATTGAAGATTATTTAATACAGACTTATTTAGAAACCATACAAGCAAGAAGAGAGTGGAATGAAATATTTAAAGGATTGAAAAGAATCATTAACCTAGAATTCTGTGTGCAATGAAACTATCCTTCAAAAATAAAGCAGAAAGATGCCTGGATAACTCATTAGGTTAAGCTTCTGACTCAATTTCTGCTGGAGTCATGATCTCACAGTGGTGCAATCCAGTCCTGCATCAGTGTGGAGGCTGCTTAAGAGTCTCTCCCTCCCTCTGCTTTTGCCCCTTCCCTGCTTGTGTGTGCTCCTTCTCTTTCATTCTCTCTTTCTCTCAAAAAAAAAAAAAGTGGAAATAAAGATATTCTCAGGTTAAAAAAATAATGGAATTGTAAACCTGCTTTGCAAGAAACATTTAATGAAGTTCTTCAGAAAAAAGAAAAACGGTATGAATTAGAATTTTGAGTTCACCTACAGAAACAAAGAAACATGCCTTGCAAGTAAACCTGTCTTGCAAGAAATGTGTTTTTTGTTTTTAAGTTTATTTCTTTTGAGAGAGACAGAGACAGTGCCAGTGAGGGAGGGGTAGAGAGAGGAGAGAGAGAGAGAGAGAGCATCCCAAGCAGGCTCCATGCTGCCAGCGCAGAGCCACACACAGGGCTCAAACCCATGAAGCCATGAGGTCATGACCTGAGCCAAAACCAAGAGTCGGATGCTTGACTGAATGAGCCACTCAGGCCCTCCAGTAAGAAATGTATAAAGAAGTTTTCAGAAAAAAGAAAAATGATATGAGTGAGAAATTTGAGTTTATATAAAGAAATGAAGAACATCAGAGAATGAATAAATGAAGGTATAATAATTTTTTTAATTTTTAATTGGTGTAATAGGTAACATGTTCAAAATAATGGTGATAAGAGATTAAGTGTTTATAGTTTATGGATAGTGAAATGGATAATAGAAATCTTATACAAGAGGAGGGAGCAGTTGAGAATAGTCTTTTATAAGGTATGTGCACTACCCACGAAGTAGTATGGTGTTATTTGAAAGCAGACTTGCTTATATCCTGGAAATTCTAGGGAAATCACTAAAACATTTTTAAAAGTATAATTGCTATGCTAACAGATGAGAGAAAATAGAATCTCATAAAATACTCAAAACCAGAGGAGGCAAAAAAAAAAAAAAAAAAAAAAAAGAAAGAAAGAAAAAAGAAGGAAAGGTGAAAGCAAGAGAGCAAGAAAGCAAGAAAGAACAACTGTTTGGCATGTAATTTTTCACAGTCCTCTCATGATCTTTTGTATTTGTGTTGTCTCATTTGTGATGTCTCCTTCATTCACAATTTGATTTGTTTGAGTTCTCTTTTTTTTTCTTGGCAAATCCGAAGGTTTGTCTATTACATTTTTCTTTAAAAAAAAAACCAGCTTTTAGTTTCATAGACCTTTTCTATTGTGTTATTAGTCTTTATCTCATTTATTTCTGTTCTGATCTTTGTTATTTCCTTCCTTCAACTAACTTTGAGCTTAATTTGTTGTTTTTCTAGTTCCTTGAGGTGTAGAATTAGGTTGTTCATTTGAGAGCTTTCTTTTTTCTTAATGTAGGCATTTATCACTGTGAACTTCTCTCAGAATTTCTTTAGCTGCCTCCCATACCCCATAGTCTTTGGAATGTTACCTTTCCATTTTCATTTATCTCAAGGTATTTTTTTTTTATTTCTCTTTTGATTTCTTCTTTGGTCCATTAGTTGTTCAGTAGCATGTGTTTAAATCTCCACATAGTTGTGATTTTTCTAGTTTTCTTCTTTAAACTGATTTCTAGTTTCGTACTATTGTACTCTTCTTAAATTTAATGATTTGTTTTATAGCCTACTATATGATCTATTTTGGAGAATGTTCCATATGCATCAAGAAGAATAGGTATTCTCCTGCTGTGGATGGAATGTCCGTCTGTAGGTCTAACTGAGCCAATGTGTAGTTTAAATCCAATGTTGTTTGTTTGTTTGTTTGTTTGTTTGTTTTTACTGATTTTCTCTCTGGATGATTTATCCCTTGTTGAAAGTAGGGTGCTAAAGTTCCCTACTATTATTATATTTCTGTCGATTTTTCCCTTTAGGTCTGCTAAAATTTGTTTTATGTATTAGATATTCCTCTGTTAGATAAATAAATATTTGCAACTGAATTGTTATTGGATTGATTCTTTTTCATTATAACATGATATTTGTCTCTTATAACAGTTTTTGCTCTACTCTGTCTCATATAAATATAGCTACCACAGCTTTCTTTTGGCTTCCATTTGCATGGAATATCTTTTTTCATCTCTTTACTTTCAGTCTTTGTGTGTCCATACATCTGACGTGAGTCTCTTGTAGGAGGCATACAGTTTTTTTTTTTTCAATCCATTCAATCATTCTATGTCTTTTGATTGGAGAATTTAGTCCATTACATTTAAAGTAATTATTGATAGTATGTATATATCGCCATTTTGTTAATTGTTTCTGGCTGGTTTTTAGTCCTATTTCTTTTTGTCTTGCTTTCCTTCTTATAGTTTGATGGTTTTCTGTAGTGGTATGCTCAGATTGCTTTGTCTTTATCTTTTGTGTGTCTACTATAGGCTTTTGCTTTCTGGTTAGCATGTTACATAAAATATCTTATATTTTTAACAGTTTTAAGCTGGTAAGAGCTTAACCTTGAACACATACTGAAGCTCTAAATTTTTATGCTCACTCTACATTCTGTTTGTTGTTGATGTCACAATTTATGTCTTTTTACCTTGTGTATGCATTAACAAATTCTTGTAGTCATAATTATTTTAATAACTCTATTAACCAGGTTAACCTTATCTACAACTATTGTCTTACCTATAATTATAAATAGATGGTATTTATCATTCAGCCAGGCTTGAGCTCTTGCTTGTCTCTCAAACTTTTGTGATTGTTTAAACTACCTTCTTTGTTTTTAATGGGTCCTGTTAGTCGAGGATGTGCCTAGACCTGTCAGTGTCCCAAAGGGACACTAGTCAACACCTAGATTTAGGCTGATTGGACCTCAATCTGGACCTCAGGCAGTAATAAAATATAGTTTGGACCCTCCCAGGGAGAAAGTGGAGTTTAGCTATTTTGTCTGCTCCATCTTTGTTAGGGTTGAGTGTATAGCAGCAGGGGGTACTCCTGTGCACATTAATAATGGCTTTTTTGTCTTTGTCTACTATGGTCCCATGGAACTCATCACTGCAAGCCCTTTTGGATGTGAGAACCAGACTACCCAGAAACCC
This sequence comes from Neofelis nebulosa, assembly GCF_028018385.1. Lineage (NCBI taxonomy): Eukaryota > Metazoa > Chordata > Mammalia > Carnivora > Felidae > Neofelis > Neofelis nebulosa. Next base: position 76,841,099 of record NC_080782.1, read on the forward strand.
ATCCCTTGGGTGGCAACCACAAAAGCTGGGATGCCAGCATATGTATAAGTTACTTCTAGGGAAACACTGGCAGTTTGTAGTGAGCTGACATGAGAAGGCAAAGGTAATGTCTGATGGCTTCTCTCATCTCTGGGGAGGATTGCAGTCAGCCCCTACATGCCTTCTAAATTAGAAGCCTGATCTTCAGGCAGCTGCTTTTAAAGTATTCAAATAGGCCTCTTTCAGGAGAAATCTAAAAAATGGGTATATTTTGTCTACCCCCCCCCCCAACATGAACGCTGTAGGGATAGCTGGTTAAGAACTGTTTCTTTGTTTGCTGCAGTACTGTGGAACTCTGCAAGCTCTGTTGGTTATCAGAGTCCTGCCATCAAGGGGCTCTTTCCTTGGGGGGATTGTGGTGAGCCCCTGGATAGATGTTAAATTAGAAGCCTAATCCTCTGGTAGCAGGTTTTAAAGTACGCAGATAGGATCTTTCAGGCAGACAGAGATGGGCATTTTTTGCCCATGGGGAGATAGCCATGGTGAGTCAGCAGAGCCCGTTAAGAAATGTTTCTTTATTTCTTTCAATCTTGTTCACCTGTGGTTGCAAGCCCCAATAGTTTTTGTAACTAAGTGTTTTGGGTGTGTTTAAGACTCAGGTGTAACCCAGGTGTGAGTCTTAAAAGTTGGCACACTAGAAGTGGGGTTCATATTTTTCACTGCTTAGGGAGAAGTTGCTAGTTGGGAGGTCCTTCCTGATTATCAGGCACTGGCCAGGGGTGAGGTTTATGCTGAAAGTGTGTCTCAGGTTTTCTTATCTGTTTCAGTGTGGGTGATGGTATTTTCTCATTTTCCCTATTTGTACGAGTTACTCGGGGCATTTCTCTGTATAGCTGTAGATTTGGTGTGTCCTCAGTAGGAGGTGAGTTCTAGAGACTCACTGTCACCATCTTGGATTGCAACCAAGATAGTCTTTTCAACAAATGGTGCTAGAAAAACAGAATGTACATGCAAAAAAAAAAAAAGAAAAAGAAAAAAATCTAGAGAGAGAACTTATGCTCTTCACAAAAATTAAAACTAACTCAAAATGGACTCTAGACCTAAATATAAAACACAAAATTATAACTTCTGTAATATATCATAGGATAAAATCTAGGTAACCTTGGGTTTTATGATGACATTTTATATACAACGCCAAAAAAAAAAAAAAACCATGAAAGGAAAAAATGATATGTTAAGTGTCATTAAAATTAAAAACTTTCTCTCTGAAAGGCACTTAATGGAATTAAAAGACAATGCACAAATTGGAGGAAAAATACATATTTGATACAGGACATATCCAAAATATTTAAAGAACTCTTAAAATTCATCAGTTTACAGAGAAACAACCCAATTAAAAATGGCCAAAAGATCTGAACAGACACTTCACTAAGAAGAATATACAGATGCTAATAAGCATATGAAAATATGTTCAGTGTTATATGCATCAGGGAGTTAAAGATAAAAACAACAATTAGATACCCCAACACATTGACTGAAATCCAGAAAACTGACAAAACCAAATGCTAGCAAGGGTATAGAGGAACAAAGACTCACATTTGCTTCTATTGGTAATATAAAATGGTAACTCTGTATATGCTCAATTATGTAAACCTAAAATTGTTCAAATATATAGTTTAAAATTCAGAATATAACAATCTAAAAGTATTTTGAAGTATAGGCAGTTTTTAATAATATAAAGTAAGACCTTTTGGCTTTATCCTAAATTTATATTTGGAAATAATTCTGAGCTTTCACTTCCAGCCAAGATGGGATAACAGATTTCCTCTTCTTCCAAAAACAACCAAGAATTTGATAAAATTGAAACAGTGTTTTTCAAGACATTGGAATTAGTCATTGAAAGACAGTGATACATGAGAAAGGAGAAACATTTAAGGTGAACCAGGTAATTCCTCCAGCTCACTGTCTTAATAGAGGTTTAAGGTCATGGCACAGGGAGTGGAAATGAGACAGATTCTGCCTGATTCCCTTAACTGAGGAAATTGAGCTGAGGGTTCAAAAACCAATATGGCTATAGTTCACAGGATTGTGTATTAGAGGATATATCTGCAGAAGACCCCCTGAAGTATTAAGTGCAATAGTAACTATGATATATGTGGAAAAAGTTCTTGAGTCAAGTCCGCCAAAAGAATTAGAATTACAGTGCATACCTCTCACACAGGATTGGGAATAATATCTGTTTTAATCAGTCAACTAGAAAACCTCAAAAATCACAGTGCATAAAGTATACACAGGGATCTTGTCTCAGAAGTGGATAATAATTGTAAATTGAGTGCTATTCTGGCTGTTCCTATCAAATCTGCCTATCAAACTAAAAAAGATAAAAGTGTTTCCAAGTAAATTAATTACCTGAATTTCAGAGCAAAGCTTAAGGATGTTCACAAAAAGACAAAAATATTCAGCATCAAAGATCAAAATTTAGAAGGTCCAATATTCAGTAAAATGTTGTAAGGAATTCAAAGAAGCAGAAAACTACAACCCATAATGAGAAGCTAAACCAGTTGATCAAAAATGACCCATAACTGACATGGATGTTAATATTATCAGAGTTAACACAGTTATTATATCAGTATTCCATATGTTCAAAAAGTAAAAGACATTTTTAATAACCGAATTGAGCATAGAGAAATGAAAACCAGGATGTTTGAGAAAAATGCTATGTATGAGATTAATGACAGAATAGACATTGCAGGAGTTTAAACTTGAAATTATTAATAATAAACATCCAACAGAAAAACACAGAGAAAAGAGAATTAACAAAAATAAACAAAGCATCAATGATTTGGACAACTTCAGGTGGCCAGCCAAGCGCAGAGTTGGAGTCTCCAAAGGAAGGCCTTGGAGAAAGAAAAATATTTGGAGAAATTAGGTTTAAATTTTAAAAATTTCATGTAGACCATAAACCTACAGACCTAGAAACTTAGCAAACCCTCAGAACAAGAAACATGAAGAAAATTACACCATGCTACATAATAATCAAATTGTGCTCACAGCACAGAGCCTGCTTCAGATCCTCTGTCTCCCTCTCTCTGCCCCTTCCCCACTTGTACCTGTGCTCTCTCTCTCAAAGATAAATACATGTGAAGATTTTTTTTAAGTGAAGGAGAAATAACTTTACACATAAAAAATGTAAATAAATTTGAACAACAGACTTATCCTACGTGAAATGTTTAAAAAGTCTGGCTGAAGTAAAATACCAGATAAGAATATAAAATACACAAAGCAAAGAAAAGCAAAGGAAATGGTAATTATTTAGGTAAGTATTTTTTCTTATTTAACTCGCTTTAAAAATAATTGTTTAAGACAGATAAACATATATTATGGACTTACATGAAGTGCTATAATATCACATGTTGGTAAACTGTGTTAAGTTAAAGATGTATAATATCACCTCTGAAGCACCACTAAAATAACAAAGTCACAGCTAATAAGTCAAGCTGACACATGAATTAAAATAGAATTTTACAAAAACATTTGTTTAATCTCAAATTAGGCAAAAAAGAGAACAAAGAAGAGATAAAAAGAAAACAAATATAAAGGATAGATTCAAACCCAACTACAGTAGTAATCACATTAAATGTAAATGTTGCAATATCTCAATTAAAAGGCAGAAAATTTTAAATTTGATTTTTTAAAGCAAGACCCAATGTATATGTTGCATAAAAGAAATGTGCTTCAAATATAGACACAAGTAGATTATAAGTAAAGGGATGGGGAAAGGTGTATCATATTAACAGTAATCTAAAGAAAGCTGGAGTATGATATCAGACCAAGTAGATTTGAGAGCAAATAATACTAGCAGGAATAAATAAGGTCATTATGTAATGATAGAATGATCAGTTCATCAAGAATTCAAACAGTTCGGGGCGCCTGGGTGGCGCAGTCGGTTAAGCGTCCGACTTCAGCCAGGTCACGATCTCGCGGTCCGTGAGTTCGAGCCCCGCGTCGGGCTCTGGGCTGATGGCTCGGAGCCTGGAGCCTGTTTCCGATTCTGTGTCTCCCTCTCTCTCTGCCCCTCCCCCGTTCATGCTCTGTCTCTCTCTGTCCCAAAAATAAATAAAAAACGTTGGAAAAAAAAAAATTAAAAAAAAAAAAAAGAATTCAAACAGTTCTTGATTTTTATGAACCTAATGAAAGAGCTTTAATATATGTGAAGCAAAAACTTAGACACTGTAAGTAGACATGTAGAAATCCACAAATATAATCAGATATTTCAATACTCTTCTCTTAATAATAGAAGTAGGCAAAAAAACCTCAGTGATGATGCATAAGATTTGAACAACACTAACAACCAGTTTGACCTGATTGACATTTGTAGAACACTTCACCTGTCAAAGAAGAATATACATTCTTTTTAAACTTGAAACCCTAAGTAAACCATATTCTGTAAAGCAAGTCTCAGTAAATTTAAAAGATTAAATCATATAATGAAATTAAATTTTCAAACCATGATGAAATTAAATTAGAAACAAATTAATAAAAAAAGATTTCTGGAAAAGTCCCAAATATTTTGAAACTGAATAACAAAGTTCTAAACAACTCGTGTTAAAATAATTTTTTCAGAAGGGACATTGTAAAGTGTTTTGATGTGAATGAAAATGAATACACATGTAACAAAATTTATAAAATGCCACTAAAACAGTACTTAGGGAAAAATGTACAGCCAGTGTTAGAAAAGAAAAAAAGTCTCAAGCCAATGACATTTGTTTCTACCTTAAAAAACTAGAAACATCAAAGCAGATTGATCCCAAAGTAAGTAAAATAATGGAAACAATTGAGATTTGAACAGAAATTAGTGAGGTAGAAATGATAAAAAACAATGGAGGAAATGTAATCAGATGAAATTTTGAGAAGATGGATAAAATTGCTAAACTGTTAGAGAAAACTACCAATATCAAGAGTCAGAGAGCTGATGTGATATTTTTATAGATTCTACCAATATTAAAAGGATAGTAGGGTAATATTATAAACAACTTTATGCCCATAAATCTGACAACTTCCATGAAATGGGCAAATCCTTCAAAAGACACAAATTTATTTAAGAAAAAATAAATGTATGTATCTAGTAAATAAATCAAATTTGTACTTAAGCACCTTCTGACAAAGAAAATTCCAGGCCCAAATGGTTTTATTGGAGAATTAAACCAAACATTTAACAATATCTGATTTTACATAAATTCTTCCAGAAAATTGAAAAGGAGTGTATGCTCCCCAACTTATTCTATAAAACTTGCATTATCTTGATGTCAAAACTAGACAAAAACTTTGTAAGAAAATAAAAGTATATAGGCTTATTTCTGTCGTGAACATAGATGCAATAACTTTTAACAAAATTGTAGCAAGTTGAACCTAAGAGTATATTAAAAGGAAAATAAATTATGTTCAAGTAAGATTTTTCAGAGGAATGCAAGATTACTTTTATATTTGAAAATCGATCGATATAATCCACCATATTAATAAAATCAAAAAAACTATAATCACAATAGATGTCAAAAAGGCCCATGATAAAGTGCCACATCTATTCCTAATAAACTAGGAAACTAGAAATTGGAGGTAGCTATGAAAACATACAGCTAATACTATACTTAGTGATTATTATGGAATGAATGTGTCCCTCCCCCCCAAATTCATATGTTGAAGCCAATGTGATAGTGTTAGGAGGTGGAGCCTTAAGGAAATAATTAGGTTTAGGTGATGTCATGAGGGTAGGACCCCCCCACCCCCATAATGGGATTAGTGTTCTTTTAAGAAGGGGAATAGACCAAAGACTTTCCTCAATTTTCTGTGTGAGGATACACTGAGAATGTGATGATCTACAATCTGGGAAGAAGCCCACACCAAACATCAAAGCTACCTGCACCTTGATCTTTGACTTAGCTTCCAGAACTGTGGGAAATAAGTGTTTATTGTTTAAGCCACCCAGTCTATGATATTTTGCTATAGAAGCCTGAGCTGCTATAAAATGATGAAAACATGAATGACATGTTGAAACATTCAAGGACAATGATGAAACATTGAATGACCAGGAGCATAACAACGATATCTGCTTTCAGTACTATTACATTAACATTATAATGGATGTTCTAGCCATTACAATACTGTAAGAAAAAGAAATAAAAGGCATCCTGATAAGAAAAGTAGAAATAAAATGGTTTATTTTATTGTCTATAAAGAAACAATTGTCTATATAGAAACTATATAACTAAAAATATAAAAAAAACTATAAAACTATAAAAAATGATAACTGAACTATAACTAAAAAAATAATTTTAGTAATTTGTAGGATACAAGATCAAAATGTAAGAGATTACAGTATTTCTACATACCACCTACAAATAAGTGGAAATTAATGTCAAAAACACTACTGACAGTAGTATTAAGAAAAAAAAATGTTGTAGAAGAATATATCATCATACAAGAATCAATGGTGTTTTTATATACTACCTACAAACAGCTGGAAATTGATATTACACAAAAATGCCATTAGCAATAGTATCAAGAAGAAGAAATACTTAAGGATAAATATAAGAAGTGAAAGCCCTATTCATAATTACTACAAAATATTCCTAGCTAACATAAATACCTAAATTTTTAAAAAGAGATCCCGTGTTCATGTTTTGGAAGACTCAATATATTAAGTTAATCCTTCCAAATTGATGTAGTTTTCAATGTAATCACAACCAAAGTCCCCACAGGGTTTCTTTTTTAGATATTCTACAAATAACTTAAATTCATGCAATATACACAGGACCTAGAAAAACCGAAAACAATACTGATGAAGAGTAGAAGTAGAGTACCAACACTATTTTATTTCAACAGTTATTAGCTAATGTAATAAATTGTGTTGGTATAAACATAGATGAATATATCAGTGTGATAGAGTAGAGAGTCCCGAAATAATAAGCCCACGTATAAATGGATAATTGAGTTTTGATAGGATGTATGTGAAATTTAGTGAAGAACATATAAGCATTTTAACAAATGATGATGGAACAATTAGATATCTATATGTAAAAAAAATGAACTTTGATGCATATCTTGTACCACATAAAATAGTTAAAATGGATTGTAAGTGTGAATACAAGATACAGAATTCTAAGAATATAGGAAAAATTTTTTATAAATTTGGATTCAGCAAAGTTTTCTTAGATATGACACTAAATACATGATCCATGAAGAAATATATTGATAAATTGTTCTATGTCAAAATAAAATATTTCTGCCCTTTGAAAGACCTGTTAAATGAATAAAAGAACAAACCACAGATTGTGAGAAGATGTTTAAAAATCATGTATCTGGTGAAGGACATGTTTCCAGAATATATAAAGAAATTTCAATGCTCAATAAGAAAACTAATCAATAAAAATGGGCAAAAGATTTGAGCAGACGTTTAACCAAATATATACAGATGGGAAATAAGCACATGGAAGGATGGCTCACATCATTAGCCATCAGGGAAGGGAATATTAAAAACCACAATATGAAGCTGCTATATTCTTAGACTGTCTAAAATTAAAAAGATTGATTATCAAGTGTTGGTGAGGAATGTAGAAAGCAACTGAAACTCTTATACACTGCTGGTGGGAATATAAAATAGCACAATCAAATTGGAAAAGTGACAGTTTCTCAAAAAGTTACATGAGCACCTACCATATGATCCAAACATCCTACTCTTTAGTATTTACCCAAGAGATATGGAGACATATCACCATACAAAGACCATATAAAGAACCCAGACAAAGAAAGTGTGTATATTATATGATTCAATTTCATGAAATTTAAATTAATGAATAATGACAGAACATAGATCTGCGGATGCCAGAGGCCAGAGGTATTACAAAGGGTCACAGTGAAATTTTGGGGGTGATGATTATGTTTGTTAACATGATTGTGGTGGTGATAGTGATGATTTCACAAGTGTATACATATATCAAAAAATTTCAAATTGTTCACTTTATGTATAGTTCATTGTACATATTGAGTTATACCCCAATAAACCCGTCAAAAGGAATTTATTTCAATAAGCATATTTTTATGTATCTCATATCCTAATATACACATTAATAAGTATAATACTTCAATCTCTTTTTTTACAGAACAGGACAGTTGGGAAACCTGACAGCTCCTTGCAATTCTCATTGTAGATGCTCATCTTCACTATATTCTGCTATATGTGGAAGAGATCATATTGGATATTTTTCTCCTTGCTTTGCAGGCTGTATACAATCTAAAATAATACAAGATCACAAGGTAAATATTTTTTATTATGCATCTTCCTCTCAATAAGATGTTCAACTTGTAGATGGTGTTTACATTTTACTCCTAGCTCTCTAAAAAAGCATTTTCCCCCCATAAATGTTTAAAAAAAAACAGGAAAAGAATATTTACTTTATGTGGCCATAATACAAAGGGCTTAAGGGAATTGGCAGTGGGAAAGATACTTCTACATTAAAACATGCCTCAAAAAGTAAGAAAATTATGAAAGGAAAAAAATTCACAGGTAAATACAAACATAAAAAAAGTAGTAATCACTTATAAAACCAGGATGGAGATTAAAACACAAAAGCAGTAAAATTAGTTTTATCTATAAAAATCAGTCAGGGAATTCACAGAATATAAGGTTGTAAAATATGCTATTTTAAACATAAAATGTGGACAGAGTAGAAATTTAATGCTTTTAGAATGGGTTCAAACTTAAGCAACTATCAACTTAATATTGATGGCTATATGCATAAGATGTTATATATGAACCTAATGGTAAACTCGAATCAAAGGCATAAAATAGATTTGCAAAAAATAAAGAGAAAATAATTCAAGGATGTCACTAAAGAAAGCCCTCAAGCCACAAAAGAATGTGAGCAGGAAAAGAAAGGAACAGAGAACTACCAAAACAACCATTTAAAAAAGTTAAAAAATGGCAGTAAGTTCATACCTATCAATAATTACTTTCCCTATAACTAGACTAAATGCCAATCAAAAGACATAGGGTAGCTGGAAGGTATACATAAAAAAAAGCAAGACCCATGTATATACACCCTACAAGAGACTCCCTTCAAACTTAAAGACACATGCAGATTGAAAGTGAAGTGATGGGTAAACATTTATCATGCAAATGGACTCTTGCTAGAATAGCAAGACTTACATTAGACAAAATAGACTTTCAAACAAAGACTGTAGCAAGGTACAAAGAATAACACTATATAATATAAAGAGAGGGGCACCTGGGTGGCTCAGTCAGTTGAGCATCCGACTTCAGCTCAGGTCATGATCTTGTGGTCTGTGAGTCTGAGCCCTGCATTGGGCTCTGTGCTGACAGCTGACAGCTGGTAGCCTGGAGCCTGCTTTGCTTCTGTGTGTCCCTCTCTCTCTCTGCCCATCCCCCACTCACACTCTTATCTCTGTCTCTCTCAAAAATAAATAAACATTAAAAAAAATAAAGAGAACAATCCAACAAGAACATAAAACAGTTGTAAATACTTATGTATCCAACATGGGAGAACCCAAAATGTAAAGCAACTATTAACAGACATAAAAGAAGAAATCAATACTAACACATTAACAGTAGGGAACTTTAACACCCACTTACATCAATGGATACATCAGACAGAAAATCAACAAAGGCAACAGTGGCTTTGAATGATACTTTGGAACAGATGGACCTAACAGATATATTCAAAACATTCCATCCTAACACAGCAGAATACACATTCTTTTCACGTGCACATGGAACTCTCCCCAGAATAGATCACATGTTAGGCCACAAAACAAGTCTCAACAAGTTCAAAAAGACTGAAATCATATCATATATCTTTTCTGACCACAAGGGTATGAAATTGGAAATCAATCACAAAAAAATCATGCTACTGAACAATGAATGAGTTAACTAAGAAATCAAAGAGGAAATTAAAAATTATATGGAGACAATGACAATGACAATGAAAACACAGTGGCCCAAAAACTTTGAGATGCAGCAAAAACTGTTCTAAGAGGGAAAATCATAGCAATACAGGACTACATCAAGAAGCAAGAAAAATCTCAAACAACCTAACTTTACACCTAAGGGAGCTAGAAAAAGAAGAACAAAACCCAAAGCCAGTAGATGAAAGAAAATAATAAATATTAGAAATAAATAAAATAGAGACTAAAAAACTATAGAACAGATCAATGAATCCAGGAGCTGGTTTTTTGAAAAGATCAACAAAACTGATAAACCTTTATCCAGAGTCATCAAATAAGAGAAAGAGAGAGAGAGGACTCAAATGAAATCAGAAATGAAAAAAAGAAATAACAACTGACACCATAGAAATTGTAAAATATTACACACCACAAAGGATTGTAAGAGAATAATTATAAAAATATATATGCCAACAAATTGGATATCCTAGAAGAAATGGACAAATTCCTAGAAACATATAACCTCTGAAAACTGAATCAGGAAGACATAGAAAATTTGAATAAACCAATTACTAACAATACAATTGAATCAGTAATTTTATAGAGAACAAACTATGGTTACCAGAGGGGAGGTGGGTGAGGGTATAGTTTGGGTGGGTAATGGGAATTAAGAAAAGCACTTGTGATGAGCACTGGGTGTTACATGTAAGTGCTGAATAACTAAATTCTACACCTGAAACTAATATTACACTGTTATATTAACTGACTGGAATTTAAATAAAAACTAAGGAAAAAAAAAACTTCCAACAAACAAGAGTCCAGGATCAGATAACTCCATAGGTAAATTGTACCAAACATTTAAAGATTAGTGAATACCTATTCTCAAACTTTTCCAAAACAGAAAAGGAAGGTCAACTTCCAAATTCATTCTATGAGGCCAGTATTTCTCTGATACCAAAACCAGATAAAAATACTACAAAAAAAGAGAACTATAGGCCAATATTTCTGATGAACATAGATGCAGAAATCCTGAACAAAATATTGGCAAATTGAAAAAACAATAAAAAAATTTCATTCACCATGATCAAGTGGGATTTATTGCTGGGATGCAAAGGTGGTTCAGTATTCACAATTCAACCAGTGTGACACGTCACGTCAATAAGAGAACATATAAACACCATATGATCATCTCAATAGATGCATAAAAGCATTTGACAAAGTACAACATCCATTCATGGGAAAAACCCTCAACAATATAGGTTTAGAAGGAACATACCTCAACATAATAAAGGCTATACATGAAAAACCCACAGCTAACATATTCAGTGGTGAAAAACTAAGATATTTTTGCCTAAGGAACAAGACAAGATGTCCACTCTCACCACTTTTATTCAACATAGTACTGGAAGTCCTTGCCACAGTTATCAGAAAATAAAAAGAAATAAAAGGCATTCATAATTGGTAAGGAAGAGGTAAATTTTTCACTATGCGCAGAAGACATGACATTACATATAGAAAACCCTAAAGACCACCAAAAAACTACTAGAACTAATAAATGAATTCAGTAAGATCACAGGAGACAAAGTTAATATGCAGAAATCTGTTGCATTTCTATACACTAATAATGAAGTAGCAGAAAGGGAAATTAAGAAAATAATCCATTTACAACTGCACTAAAAAGAACAAAATACCTACTAATAAACTTAACGAAAAAGGTGAAAGACCTGTTGTCTGAAAACTATAAAAAATTGATGACAAAAATTGAAGACAACACAAACAAATGGAAAAATATTTTATGCTCATGTTTTGGGATACCAGTATTTTTTAAATGTCCATACTATCCAAAGAAATCTGCAGATTTAGTGCAATCCTTTCCAAAATGCCAATAGCACTGTCCATAGAACTGGAACAAATAATCCTGATATTTGTATGGAATTACAAAAGACCTCAAATAGCCAAAGCAATTTTGAAAAAGAACAAAACAGGAAATATCACAATCTCAGATTTCAAGTTATACTACAAAGCTATAGTCATCAAAACAGTATGCCACGTGCACAAAAATAGACAAATAGATCAATGGAAGAGAGTGGAGTCCAGAAATATACCCACATCTCTATGGTCAATTAATCTATGACAATGGAGGCAATAATATGCAATGGGAAAAAGATAGTCTCATCAATAAATGGTGCTGGGAAAACTGGATAACTACATGCAAAAGAATGAAACTGGACCACTTCTAACACCATATACAAAAGTAAACTAAAATAGATTAAAGACACAAATGTGAGACCTGATACCATAAAATTCCTAGAAGAAAACATATGCAATAATTTATTTGACATCAAAAAATTAACCATTTTTGTAAATATATTTCCTCTGGCAAGGGAAGAAAAAGCAAAATTAAATTATTGGGACTACACCAACTAAAAAGCTTTTGCTCAGCAAAGGAAACCATCAACAAAACAAAAGACAACCTACTGAATGGGAAAAGATATTTTCAAATGATATATTTGATAAGGGGTCAATACCCAAAATATATCAAGAACTTACACAACACTAAAAAACAAACAGAAAAACACACAAAAAAACACCAGTCTGATTAAATTTGGGCAGAGAAGAATATGAATAGACATTTTTTTTAAAGACGCATAAATGACATGAAAAGATAATCAGCATCACTCATGATCAGGGAGTTGCAAATCAAAAACGACAATATATCTCAACCAGCATCACTCATGATCAGGGAGTTGCAAATCACCACCACAATATGAGGTATATCACCTCATACCTGTCAGAATGACTAAAACAAGAAACACAAAAAATAACAAATATTGGCAAGTATGTGGAATAAAAGGATCCTTCATATACTTTTGGTGGGAATGTAAATTGGTGCAGCGATTGTGGAAAACGGAATGAAGATATCTCAAAAAATTAAACATAGAATTACCATATGATCCAGTAATTTGACTACTGGGTATTTATGCAAAGAAAATGAAAACACTAATTGGAAAAAGTATATGTACCACTGTGTTTATTGCAGCATTATTTACAGTCGCTAAGATATGGAAGCAACACAAATATCCATACATAGATAAATGGATTAAAAAGATGTGGGGTGTGTGTGTGTGTGTGTGTGTGTGTGTGTGTATAGATGTATATACACAAAATGGAGTGAGATATCTACACACACACACACACACACACACACACACACACACCCATATACAATGTAATATTAGCCATAAAAAAGAATGAAATCTTGCTATTTACAACAATATGGAGGGATCTAGAGGGTATAATGCTAAGTGAAACATCAGTCAGAGAAAGACAAATGCCATATGATTTCATTCATATGTAGAATTTAAGAAACAAAGCAGGCAAGAAAAAGGACAAAAAAATAAACTCTTAACTATAGATGACAAACTGGTGGTTATTAAAAGGGAATTGGTGGGGGACAGGTGAAATAGGTGAAGGAGATGGAGTATACTTATTGTGATAAGTGTAATGTATAGAATTGTTGAATCATATTGTACACCTGAAACTAATAGCACTGTATGTTAATTACACTTGAATAAAAAAATGTCTCCATGTATTACATCATCCCAATTTTATAGTTTTAAAGAAGTAGGTGACTGTCATTGCCTCTTGCAGTAGAAAAGTTGAAAGCAATGGTTTAAGAGAATATTTTGTCTTCTACTTATGTCATTTATTGTAGTTCTGTCCCATCTATCAGCAATACCCATTCACACCAAAATCTTGACCCATAGTCTTTCTTACAGCTTTGGGTTGACCAATGCTATCTTTCTGGTCACCTTTCACTTGGTTTTTTCTTCTCCTGAAGAATTAAAAATGTCTACACTACACCTTCTTGCTGTTTCTATATCTGTTCCACATTGACTCAGACATGAAAATCAGTCCATTTAATCGATGATTAGCATACATACAAGACCTTTTTAAACAAATCATACTTTCTAGAAAGGTAAAAGAGAATACTTACATGGTAGCAATACAAATGACTAACAACTGAATATATGTATTCTTGTTTGTCTTTTGCTGTTTACATGTATCAGGACTCATTTAAAAATTTCCCTGTTTGCTCATATTTGGTCCATAACAATCAGAATTCCTTATTTCCCTAGACCTTCTACCAACCAGACAGAGTTGGCTACTCTGCTACTTGCTTGACTCCACGTTAATTTTCTTTTGTCCTAAGTTGCATAAATCTGCTTTTAGCTAAATAATGCACTATAACTTAAGTCTCTCCCTTTTAAGTTGCACCAAAGTAGGGATGTGGGATTTAAAAACTTTTTTCTCATGTTTCTGGCTGGTCTTTCTGAGGGGGAGAAGACAACAGAGAGGTATATATATCCTGACCCATGGGCATTATACCACCTCATTTAGTAGGCAGTAAGATCCTTTACTATTTATGCACTTACATAATAATAATGTGCCTTTTCCTGTTATACACAGATTACTTTACCATAAGATATTAGCATACCTGGCCAACTTCAGTTTTTTGTAGTCAGGTTTTCACTAGTGTATGATTTAATAATATATCTTCAGTTTTTTATTGAATATTAATATAAAAAATATTGTACACCCTTTAAAAATGTTTATTCTTAAATGTTACCTTATATTCCAGAGTCTTTCAACCCTTCCGGAGCCTAATATCTTGTGATTCTACCATTTGTTCACTTAACCTTCTTCATGTTTTCAGTTTTCCCTTGGTCAGCCTAGCTTCTATTGTCTGCAACCACTTATTGTGCTGGACATCTTTTGTCTGACCTCCAGGTCCACTTGTCACTCTTCTCTACTTTCCTCATTATTCAAGAAGGCTGAACTATAAGACAAGACCTTCCTTGCCTTCTGAGTGGATTAAGATAATAAAAAGTCCAAGTAGAAAAGCAGAAAAATGGGGGAAAAAGTGAAAGCATTGTGCTTACTTTCTTGGTTCACTTTCTGAACCATGGACTGACTGCATCCCTTGACTGAAGGTCTTAATTTCTCTCTTCCCTCTCTATATGACTCTCCTGGTCACCATTCTTTCCCTAAGACCCTTAAGCAAATCCTTTCAAATCTACTTTCAGAATAAATACTGGATCTGACTAGCTTCATCATTTTCTCTGTTACCATTGTCTCGCATCTCATTTCAATAGCTTTTTAACTGTTTTCTCTGCTTTCATCTTTCCCTTCATAGTCTGGTATAGCTGTCAGAGTGATCTTTTTAAAATATATCATTTATACATATATCCCTCCACTGTTTTTACATTACTAAGAATAAAAACCAAAGTTCTTAAATTATTCTTGCAGTTTTTTTACCGGTTTCTGTATAATGTGCTTTTCCCCCTGCTACTTTGATTTTATTTTCTTAGTTTCTTTCATGCTTATTCTGCTCCAGCCACATTTGTCTCCTTACTTTTCTGTGAATGTGAATATTTTTGCTGAATTTTTTTAGATTAATAGAATTTACCCTAAATAACTCTAGTTAAACACACACACATTTTTGTTACATAAAATACCTAGAATGTATCATTAATATTTCATTTCTAAATAATGAATGGCAGATTTAATGTAAGAATATTGACTAATAAAACTGGCTACTGTACCTGCAGTTATTGATTTTATTTTATAATGATAGAAGTTGTTGCATTATGACTATATTTCTAGAAGATGGTTTCTTGTTTTAATTTTCATAGGCATACTACAATTGTTCTTGCATTCAAGAAGGGTTAACAACTGCAGATGACCAAGGTGATTTTATTGACGCTAGACCTGGGACATGTGATGCAAAGTGCTATAAATTACCTTTGTTCATTGCTTTTATCTTTTCTACGATTTTATTTTCTGTTTTTTCTGGTATACCAAACACCCTGACCATCCTTCGGTATGTATATAATTCAAAATCATTGTTCATTTAATTTATGAGAAACACAATTTTAAGAATATTTTAGAATATTGTTATAAATGAGTCACTTTTTTGTTTCAAAGTGGCAACTGTGAGAGGGGAAATTGATTATATTGTCAAAATTTATATATTTATTTCTGTTTTAACTAATTATTTGCTTAAAGTTTGTGGCTATCACATTTAGTTTTAATTAATTAAATTTAACTTACAATATGGTAAATTCATATATAGGAAAATTGTTACGTTGTCAAAATTCATGTATATATTAATTTTCTCTTTTATCTAATTTTTTTTACTTAAAGCATATAGATATCACATTTAGCTTAAGTTTAATATAAAACTAAATTTTTTACTTAATTTAAGACACCTGGAAATTTCATGAATAGAGGAT
This sequence comes from Neofelis nebulosa, assembly GCF_028018385.1. Taxonomy (NCBI): domain Eukaryota; kingdom Metazoa; phylum Chordata; class Mammalia; order Carnivora; family Felidae; genus Neofelis; species Neofelis nebulosa. Next base: position 76,857,328 of record NC_080782.1, read on the forward strand.
AAATCTTAATTTTAACACAAATGTGATTATAATGTTGATTCATTAGTTAAGGTATTTATTGAGTGTTTGCTTCTATATTAGCCAATTTGACTATGAGAAAACATCAGTGTCATTAGCAAAGGAGCGTAATAACTTAAAAAATTGTAGAATTTCAGTACACAAATTTATCCTAAATTAAAGCAACATTTGAAATGTATTTTTTCTGAATATGTGAAATACATGTAATATTTCTTTTTATCATGTAGCAAAATAATTGGTCACTATTTTCAATTTTTTTCAAAAGGCTAACATAAACTCTAGGTCATGAGGAGCGATCTGTTGTTCCCTAGGAAAGCAGGCTAGAAAACATGAATAAATATATGCAAAAAAAAATCTGAGAACTTGGGGACATGTGGTTTCTGCTTTTAATTAACTTGCAATTTAGGTGAGAGTCAAAAGTTGGACTTATAAATCCAGTGAAGCAGCTTTTATAACCATTCATCTGTGTCTGGAGTAAAATTACAGGGACCAATAAGATATATACCTTGCCTTCAAGTTTCTTAGAGTATTGTAGGGAGAGAACCGAAAAGAAGATGTACAGTGGAGGGGCACCTGGGTGGCGCAGTCGGTTAAGCGTCCGACTTCAGCCAGGTCACGATCTCGCGGTCCGTGAGTTCGAGCCCCGCGTCAGGCTCTGGGCTGATGGCTCGGAGCCTGGAGCCTGTTTCCGATTCTGTGTCTCCCTCTGTCTCTGCCCCTCCCCCGTTCATGCTCTGTCTCTCTCTGTCCCAAAAATAAATAAAAAACGTTGAAAAAAAAATTTTTAAAAGAAGATGTACAGTGGATATTTAGAGGTGTCTTGATTAAAACTTAGACAGACTGACCCAGGAAAAGGTGGATGAAATGGTAATTTTTGTCTATGATGATTTGGAAATGCTTATAGAAGATACAGTACTTTAACTGAGCTATGAATAAGCGATTTGTCATAATGCCTGCCAATTACGGAAAAGTTCTTAACAGGAAAACTGAGCCGTGAAAGTAGAGGCAAAAATGTGTGAAGTATCTTGACAAGGAATTTGTTATGACAGAAGTAGCATGATGGTAAAGGGACAGGGAGATTTGGGCTCCATAAAGGTGAGATCATGGAAGGCTTTCTTTGCCATATTAACATGAATGATGTTATCCATTTTGCAGCTGGAGGCCATTGAAAAAAATAAACCTCATAAGTAAAAGTGATCAACTATGTATTTTAGATAGAATACTTTGAAGATGGTATAAAAGACAAAGCTGAGGGGGGAAACAAGAAAAAGGAAAGTAGTTGGGATACAGTTTTCAAATTTAGTAGTGCTATTTAAAGTTAGAAGTGATAGAATATCTTTGAGAAATATTTAGTTTGGATAAAAGCGCAAGATTATTACTTTGATGTTCCTCATATAAAATATTTAAAAAATTAATTATGTGCAGATTTCCAGTCTAGGGAACTAAATGAATGACAATCCATTAACTGAGATGAGAAATTCAAGCAGAGAATGCTTAGACTGAATATAATCTGTACAATGTTAAACATGCCTTATGTAAAGATCATGTGAAACATCCAGGTAAAAATTTCCAGCACTGAGATGAGACAGATGATAGTAATAGTCCAAAAATTTAGTTCTCAGTCTTATCACTTATTCTAGTAAGTAATTATATAGAGCTATAGGGAAAATAAAACACACATGTATGTGTGCACATGTGTGCACACACTATAGTTTCTGTAAATAATGAAATTGGTAAAAAAAAAAAAAATCACAAAGTTGAAATTGCGTGTGAGTATTGCCAAAATTGAAGCAGAACTAGAAGCCAACTTGTAGATTCAAAAGGATGTGAAATGTGGGGAGGATCTCAATATTGACAGATCTGATCTCTGGCATTTATTTCTGCTCAGAAGGAGAAGGCCCCACCTTAGAATGGAAGTTTTGGGAGCACAACCTAGGTAGATAAATTAAGGTAGACGCTCTCTGGAAATAATGAGAGAAAAGGCTTGGAAAATGCCCAGGTGGTCTAGACATAGCAGATCTCAAAAAAGTGCCAGCAAAACATTACTTCTGTAAATGAATACATCACCTTGGAAAGCAAGAAAAGTGAAGAGATCTCAGAAGTACATTGATTGTAGAAGTTCTTTTGAAGCAGGCCATATTTGGAGAGGTAGAAGAGGTGGAACGATACATAGGAATCATTCTTAAGTCCTCCCCTATGTCACAGAGGAGATAACTTCAGTTTTGAAGCTTGGAAACCCTGGCTTAAGTTCCATTCTCACAACCTGCCTCTAATTTAAGACAACTCACCTCATTAAAATATGAATAAATGGAAAAGAAAAAAGCTCTTCCTACGTACAAAATAACTATAGTAAAAGAAACAAAACTTATTAAGCATTACTGCACACAATGAAACTCAGTAGAAAATTGTTCATGAATCAGATAAAAATATAAATGTAGTTATATGTAAATTTAGGCTAAAAAAATTAACAATTATGGCCACAAAATGAGAAAAATAGCTAGAAGAAGGAAGCTATGGAATGCAAGCTGACAGAACTCAGGAACAAAATTAAAAGGAAAAAACTTAGAAATGAAAACTAAATTAGAAGCAAACAGGGAAGAAAAGACAGCATAGAAACCAATGTGGAGCATAGAAATGAGGGGGGATGAAGAATATAGAATAAAAATAAGAGAAAAGCATTAGATAAAAGAGACAAAAATAAGAGGAAAGGAAGATCTGACATAGGGATAATTGAAGTTTCTAAAGAAGAAAACCAAAACAATCCAACAATAAATATTTAAATTTTTAGTTAAACTTCACTGAAATACGATATTTAGTAAATGCTGGAATAATAAGCAATAATAATAATGAATAAAGACTGAAATAAAAAAGATTTGTGTTTACATTTTGGAATGACACATCAAGTAAAACTAGGGAAATTTACCCAAACCAATAAACATTGAGATACAGTGTATTAAAACTGTTATATTTAAAGGTGAAGAAATAGTCCTTCTGTCATAAAAAAAAACAAACAAACAGGAAAGCAAACAAGTTTGGCACCACATTTGTCCCCAGCAGCATTCAGCTCTAGAAAACTAGAAACACTTAAAAGATCACTGAGGAAAGAAAATGTGAACTAATTATTTTGTCATCAACAAACTGCCCTACAATTATAAACAGCTTTGATATGGCAGAACTGGGAAATGTTGTTAAGAGATACTTCTTAAGAATTGAAAGCAAGACAAGTTATAATTAGCCAAGATACATGATTAGGAAAACTTTGATAATAGGTCCGTTGGTGAGCGTTGGATAAGTTAAAACAAACAGATTTAACTACTTATATTTAGCTAATATATTTTTTAAATGTAATTAATTTATGCTAGAACTAAGACATATACTAATCCGAGCATAAAGGTAACAAAATAGAATGCAATATATTATGCTTTGATAAAGTAGAAATTATACCACTAACAAAAATTGGGGAAAGAAAATGGGTCAAAAGAAGGACAAGCATCTTGGATACCTAATAGATAATAAATGGGGAGTCAAGGGAAATCATCTTAATAGACATTATAATGAAGCATAATATATTCAAAAGAGTGCACAGATCACAGGTATACAGTCTGATGGAAATTTTACAAAGTAACCACCACCAATGTAACCACAGTCCAGTTCAAGAAATCAATAATTATAAGTATTCCAAAAGTCCTTCCACTAACTCCTTTCTTGTCACCAACCCCTTCATCACTTAAGGTTACCACTATCCTGACTTCTATCCTGAATAGGTTAGTTTGTTCTGTTGGAACTTTATGCATATAGGAGATGATAGCATGTAGTCATTTGTGTCTGTATTGTGTTACTCAACAATATGTTAGTAAGAGTCATTGTTGCATATAAAATAAATTCATTTTCATTGCCCTATAGCAGTGCTGTCCAATCGTATTTTCTAAAGTAATGAAATGTTTTGTATATCTGTTGTCCAGAATAGTTTCTAGCCCCATGTGCGTATTGAGCATTTGAAATGCAGTTAAGTATGAATGAGGCACTGAATTTTAAATTTTATTTGGTTTTAATTGACTTAAATTTAAGTAGGCACATATGGCTAATGGTTACCATATTGTATAGCATAGTTTTATAGTAGTCCATTGTATGAGTATACTAAAATTTGTCCATTTGTTCTTTAGTTAATGTTTCCAGTTCAGGGCTGTTATGATTGCTATTTCTTTTCTTTTTCTTTTTTTTTTTTTTTTTAACATTTATTGATTATTGCGAGACAGAGAGACACAGAGCGTGAGCAGGGAGGGGTAGAGAGAGGGGAGACACACAATCCGAAGTAGCCTCCAGGCTCTGAGCTGTCAGCACAGACTCAGTTAGATCATGACCTGAGCGGAAGTTGGTCGCCTAACCAACTGAGCCACCCAGGCACCCCTATGATTGCTGTTTCTATGACCATTTTTCTATTTGTCTTTTGGGAAACATATGAACAGATTTCTATTGAGTTCATATATAAACAATAGAAATGCTAAGTCATAGTGTTTACATATATTGGGCTTTTTAACAAATTTTAAAAGTATTTGCACAAATCCATTCTTCTAGCAGTCTATGATTGTTTTCAAGTTGAGCAATTTTGATGGGTGTGTGTGTTAATATTGTGATTTTAATTTCCTTATTCAGAGGACTGATATTATTGAATATATTTTCCTTTACTTATTAGCCATATGAATATGTAATTTCGTTAAATGTCAGTTTGATTTGTTTGTCTATTTTTAAATTGAGTTAAATCATTACTGATTTACAGGGTTTCTTCCTATACAGTATCTATACCCCAAGTTGGGGGTCGCTTGTCATATATATTCATAACAAATATCTTTTCCAACTCAGTGCCTTGCCTTCTCAACAATGATGTCATCTTTTGAGTGAAAAATTTTTTTATTTAATTTATTTATTTTTATTTTTTAAAAGTTTATTTATTATTTATTTTGAGAAAGAGGGGGTGGGCAGGGGCAGAGAAGAGAAGAGAGAGAATCCCAGGCAGGCACTGTCAGTCCACACTGTCAGCGCAGAGCCTGATATGGGGCTTGAACCTATGAACCATGATATCATGACCTGAGCCAACATCCATGCTTAACCAACAGAGTCATCCAGGCGCCCCACAAATTTTTGATTTTAATGTCCTGTTTAGGAAATATTTCCCTAACCAAATTATGAGGACATTTCCTATGTTATTTTAATAAAAATTATAAAATCAGTAATTCAGCTGGAAATAATTTTTTACTTAAAGGCTGTCCTTTCCTGGGGCACCTGGGTGGCTCAGTCATGATCTCATGGTTCATTCAAGCCCTGCATCAGGCTCTCTGCTGTCATCACAGGTTTCAGATCCTCTGTCCCCTTCTTGCTCTGCCTCTCTCCCACTCATGCTCTCCCGCTCTCTCTCAAAAATAAACATTTTTTTTTAAAGGCTATCTTTTCCCTGCAGCAGTGTACCAACAGACTATATATGTGGATCTATTTCTGTACTCTGTTCTGTTCCACTGGTTTATTTACGTATCCTTATACCAAATTACACTTATTCATTCATTCATTCATTCATTCATGCATTCATGCATTCATTCATTTATTCATGTATTCATTTATTTGAGCGAGAGAGAGTGCACTCATGGGGGAGGGGCAGAGAGAGGGAGAGAGAGAATCCCAAGCAGGCTCAGTGCTGTCAGCATTCAATTTCACCAAACCTGAGATTATGACCTGAGCCGAAATCAAGAGTCAGTCACTTAACCAACCCAGCCACCCAGACGTCCCCAGTGTTAAATTTGTTAATATTTTGTTTAGTGTTTTTGCATCTGTATTCATGACTAAGTTTGCCTTATAATTTTTCCCTTTTTATTAATGTGCTCGTTAGGTTTTGGCCTTAATGTTCTGGTCTCATGAAATGAGTTGGGAGATATTTCCTTTTTTCTTTGTATCTGGACTATTTTATGAGGGTGTAGATATATATACGTATATATATATATATACGTATATATATATATGTATATATACGTATATATGTACATATATATACGGATATATACATATATACATACATTTATATATTTAATTAATAATATATATATTTAATTAAATATTTGGAAGAAATCACTTGTGTTGTCACTGGGGATGGGAATTTCTTCATGAGATTTTAAATGGAATGCTTGTGTGTGTGTGTATGTGTGTGTGTGTGTGTGTGAGAGAGAGAGAGAGAGAGAGAGAGAGGAAGAGAGAGAGAGGGAGAAAGAAACAAACCTTTTTGCATTTATCTTTATAATTCCTATCATTTTACTTTTATGTTTATGTTTTTATTTTATTCACATATATCTTCTGTATATTTGTATATGTTCCTTTTCTATCCAAATATGAATATAGCTGCATTCCAAAAGTCTTAACATGTATTTTTCTCATCCTTTCAATTCAAATATGCCTCTCAATGTATTTTTTACAATTTTAACCACATGTTATTTAGAGGTGTATAGTTTAGGGGCGCCTGGGTGGCTCAGTTGGTTAAGCATCTGACTACACCTCAGGTCATGATGTCACAGCCCATGAGTTCGAGCCCTGCGTCAGGCTCTGTGCTGACAGCTCAGAGCCTGGAGCCTATTTCAGATTCTGTGTCTCCGTCTCTGTCTCTACCCTTCCCCCAATCATGCTCTGTCTCCCTCTCAAAAATAAATAAAAATTAGAAGTGTATAGTTTAATTTCTAAATATTTGGAAATTTTCTTGTTATATTTTGTTACATATATTTACATAGACATGAATATAATTAATATTCTATTTATTTTTAGTTCGAATCCACTGTGTTCAGAGAACATATTTTTATGTTTTTTTCCTTGAAATTTCTTTGGACTTACTATTATGGTGCATTTGTCCATTATTTCTGTCATTTTTGCTATATACATTTTGAGGCTTTTATTAGTTGAAAACAAACTTAGAATTGCTACAACTTCTTGCTTTATTGACCCCTTTATCCCTTGAAATATTCCTTTTTATCTCTAATAACTTTTTGTCTTAAAATTACTTTTTATGACATTAATATTGCTTTATCAACTATATTCTTATTAGCATAATATATACTGTTCCATTCTATTACTTTTGATCTTTCTCTGACCATATATATTTAAGGTATATCTAGTAAGTAGTATACAGTTGACTTAAAAAAATCCAGTCTAACCACTTAGTTTTCAAACTAGAGTATATAGAGTATTAAATTAAAAATAACTGCTGGTACATTTGGATTTTTCTCTCATTTTAGTGTATGTTTCAAAATATTTTCTACTTGTTCTTTTACTTCTTTTGAATTAAGTTATTTTAGTTTTCATTATTTTCCCTTTATTATTTTGCTAATTTTGCATTATTTTATTCTTCTTGTGGTAGTCAAGACATTATTAAAGTATATATAGTTCATTATAGTCAAATTAAATTAGTGCTTTTGCCACTTTCTGGATAATTCAAGGATCTAAGAATATTTTAACTCCATTAACTCTCTTCCAACCTTTTATTATTGTTGTCATGTATTTTGTGTTTTTTTGTTTTTTTTTTTTTAATTTTTTTTTTCAACTTTTTTTTATTTATTTTTGGGACAGAGAGAGACAGAGCATGAACGGGGGAGGGGCAGAGAGAGAGGGAGACACAGAATCGGAAACAGGCTCCAGGCTCCGAGCCATTGGCCCAGAGCCTGACGCGGGGCTCGAACTCACGGACCGCGAGATCGTGACCTGGCTGAAGTCGGACGCTTAACCGACTGCGCCACCCAGGCGCCCCTGTTGTCATGTATTTTGATGCTACATAAATTTTATAACCTAAGAGTGAAACTGTATGTATGTTTAATATCATATTAACAGAATCAGAATCTTTATTTTTTCCTACATTTGTGTGCTTTCTTCAGAGATCATTTATTTCTTCCAGAAAAAATTCTTTTACTGTGGGTCTGGTGGAAATGAATTTTGTTCATTTTTTTATTTGTTTAAAAATGTCTCGGGGTTCCTGGCTGACTCAGTCAGTTAAGCATCAGACTCTTCATTTCCACTCAGGTCATGATCTCGGGGTTTGTAAGATCGAGCCTCAGTTCTGGCTGTGTGCTGACAGCGCAGAGCCTGCTTGGGATTCTCTCTCTCCCTCTGTTTCTGCCCCTCCTCCACTCGCATGCATGCTTTCTCTCTCTCTGTCTCAAAATAAATAAACTTCTTTAGAAAGTCTTTAAATCACCTTTATTGTAAAATTATATTTTGACTATGGAATTTCAAGTTGGTGGTAATTTTAGTACTTTAAAGAGAAATATTTAACTTTCTTTCTGACTTCTATGAGAACATTTTATTACTATTCCTTTGAATGTAATATGCCTTTTCTCTAGATGCTCTTAACATTTTTTCCTTGTCCTTGGTTGTCAGCAATTTTAATATGATATTCCTTAGTATGATTTTGTTTATTTTTATGCTGCATGGAGATTTAAAATTTTCTTACGGCTTTGAAAGACAGGCTTATTGTCTTTTCCACTTATCTATTATGATGGTAAGTGTATTTATTTGCTAGGCGGCCATAGAAAGGTATCACAGAATGGGTAACTTAAACAGTAGCTGTTTATTTTCTCACAGCTCTGGAGGCTAGAAATCTGCAGTCAGTGTGTGGGCAGCTCTCCTGAGGGCTGTGAGAGAAGGATCTGTTCCAGATCTCCTTGGCTTGTAGATGGCCATTTTTAGTCCAGTCTTTACATTGTTACAGTCCATATTTCATGTCCGTGCACATGTCAGTGTCCATATTTTCTCTTCTAATAAAGACACTCTCATATGGGATTAGGCCCACCCAACTGATCTCATTTTAGTTTGAGTACCTCTCTATAACCCCGTCTCCAATATGATGGCATTCTGAGGTACTTGAGGTTAGGATTTCAGCATATAAATTTTGGAGGGACACAATTCAACCCATAGCAGCAAGAAACCATCCCCAATTTATTACTTACCAGCACCACATTATCTTCATGACTGTGAGTTGACTGGACTCAATAAGGTAGTTCTTGATTGGGGTTTCTCATGAGCTTGTGGTCAGATGCCACATGACACTTACTCATCTGATAGCATGACTGGACTGGATTTCCAAGACAGCTGACAATTCAGGCTAACTTTTGGTGGGAGCCTAACTGGGGCTGATTGACCACAAGTAGCTTACTTATGTGACTTGTACTTCTGCTAACAAAGTATTATAGTTCCAAAAGGGGGTGTCCCCAGCTTTAGTGTTCCAAGGGACCCAAGCATAAGCTGTAAGGCATAAGCAACAAGGCTTTATTTGACCTAGGCTAGAAGTCCAAGAATGTTACTTTTCTGCATTCTTTTTGCTAACAAAATCATTATGTTTCAGGAAGAAGATCATTAGGTTCCGCTTTTTGATGTCACGTACAACTAGCATGTATACAGAAAAAACAAAAACAAAAAAAAAAAGGAATTGATGACCACCATTTTGGGTGATTATCTACCATACCCACTTTCACTGATTTAGGAGAATTCTTACATATTGTTTCTTCAAATATTCCTTTTGCTCCATTCTTTCTCTATTCACCTTTGGAATATTAATTATACATATCATAAACCTTTTACTATGTCCATGTGTCTCTTACTATCTTTTGCATTCTATTTTTATTTGTTTTTATGTTTTGTGCTTCAGACTAAGTTTTTTCACTTTTCTAATTTCCGATGTATTAATCCTATCTCTACCTGCTTTTCCAGTTACCTACACTCTAGTTTACTAATTATATCTTCATCTGTGTTTAATGAGCTATGAAAGTCACCTATTGAATTCTTAATTCTAATCAGTGTATTTTTCAGTTATAGAATTTCATTTCCTTTCAAGATTCTAATTTTCTGAAAAAATTCTCTGTCTTATCGTTTATATTCTTGGGTATATTAATTCCCCAAATTTAAAATCTCTGTTAGGTATCTAGTATCTGAATATTCTGTAAAACTATTATATTGTATTTTTTTCTCTTGGCCCTGTCTTTTATAATTCTGTAATTATTTTTAATAATGTATGGAATTTTGTGTACTAAGAACAATAGAGGCTAGAGACATTAATAACTCCCATTTTTTTTAAACAATAGCTTTATTTAAACACACAGAATTGGAACAGTTCCCTGTAATCCAAACAGGAATTTAGTTGGTTTGAGGTTGGGTTTAAGTCTCTAAAAGTCCTTATCAATATCCAGATTGCTTTTATCCTAAGGTATAGTCTATTAAGAAATCCTGAGTGAAAGAAACATATGTTAAACATAGGATCCTTCATTCTTGGTGAGAATTGAATGCTAGTGTTTGTCTTCCAGTTACAATAAAACTTCCAAGAACAATATTACCAGTTCTTTTTATATTGTATTAGAAATAATAGCCAATATATTTAGATAAAAATTCAGTAAGCTCCAGTATATAAAAACATAACACACACTTAGAGCTACATGCACTCATGCACATACACAGACACACACACACACACACACACACACACACACAAATTCAGTTAAAATTAATTTTTTAACCTACATTAACTGGAAAATGAAAACAGACTAATGTCTTTAGTCTGATTAACATAAATAAGTGCATGTCGTTTTCCTGGTTTTAATATTATATAATAGTTACATAAGCTTTCATCACTGGGGGATGCTGGGTAAAGGAACACATGGTACTTTGTACTACTTTTATAACTACCTGTCAGCTTCAGAAATAAATAATTTCAAAATAAAAAGTAAAAAAAAAATGAAACACACACATGTACATACACACACATATGAATATTACAAAAATAGACTGACTTAACAGTTGGGGAAGATGTATTCAATATACGGATAGAAGACCTAACATCACCAATATATTAGTTCTTTTTGAGTTAACTGATAATTTTAATGTAATAATTAATAGAATAGAATTATTGGACTTTAAAATCTGATTTTAGATCTCTTAGGGAAAAATAACAAGCAAGAATAGCTTGGGAATCTTAAACAAAGGAGCACAATAATGGAGCTTTAGTCTCATAAGCTAAAATGTACCATAAAATTTTAATTATGAAAACAATATAGTATTGATTTATGAATAGAATGACAGTAAGTCTAGAAATAGATCTCAAATTATATGGGGATTTAATGTAAAATGAAAGTGAGATCTTAAAGAAGTGAATCAAAGATTCATCTTTTAGAAAGTGGTTTGAGTGGGGCACCTGGGTGGCTTAGTTGGTTTAGCATCTGACTCTTGAGTTTGGCTCACATCATGGTCCCAGGGTCATGGTACTGAGCCCCACATGCCCATGTTGGGCTCTGCGCCGGGTGTGGAACGGGCTTAAGATTCTCTCTCTCTCTGTGTCTCCCCCAACTCCCAGCTTATGCTCTCTCTCTCTTTCTCTTTCTTGTAAAAAAAAAAAAAGAAAGAAAGAGGGGTGCCTGGGTGGCTCAGTCAGTTAAGTGTCCGACTTCAGCTCAGGTCATGATCTCACAGTTGGTGGGTTTGAGCCCCGCGTCGGGCTCTGTGCTGACAGCTCAGAGCCTGGAGTCTGCTTTGGATTCTGTGTTTCACTCTTTGCCCCTCTCCTGCTTGCACTCTGTGTCTCTCTCTCTCATAAATAAATAAGCATTAAAAAAAATAATAAAGAAAAGAAAAAAAGAGAAAGAAAGAAAGTAAAAAAGAAAGAAGGGGGAAAGAAAAAGAGATTTGTTTGAGTATAATGAGATTGTCTTCAGGGGGAAAAAAAAATATCCAGAGTATAAACACACCAGAGAAAACTAAAATGGAACAAAGATTAAAAAAAAAAAAAAGTGCTAAGCAATACAAGTGCTAGAAAAAAAAATTGACTCTGGGTCCCTGGGTGGCTCATTTGGTTGAGCGTCTGACTTCAGCTCAGGTCATGATCTCAAGGTTTGTGAGTTCAAGCCCCATGTTGGGCTGTGCACTGACAGCTCAGAGCCTGGAGCCTGCTTCAGATTCTGTGTCCCCCTCTCTTTCTGCCTCACCCCTGCTTGTGCTCTGTCTCTTTCAAAAATGAATAAACATAAAAAAAATTTAGAGCTTATCTCTTTTTAAAAAAAAAAGAAAAAAAATGGACTTATTTCACTATTATCTTTAAAAGAGCAAGGTATTGGGGTGCCTGGGTGGCTCAGTTGGTTAAGTGACCGACTTCTGCTCAGGTCATGATCTTGCAGTTTGTGAGTTCGAGCCCCGCGTCGGGCTCTGTGCTGACAGCTCAGAGCCTGGAGCCTACTTCGGATTCTGTGTCTCCGCCTCTCTCTACCCCTCCCCTGCTCACGCTCTGTGTCTCTCTGTCTCTCAATAATAAATAAACGTTAAAAAAGAAAAGAAAAGAAACGAACAAGGCATTTCCAATTATGACTCAAAATCTAAAAATGGGAAAGACTGAAAAAAGGTACTCCATAAAATTAAAAATAATAACCAAAGTCAAAATTCAAGCAACAATAAGTATAAGCAACTCTTATCATATAAAAAGATTAATCCCTCTAATAAGTAAAGCTCTCTTATGATTAACAACTCTGTAGAAAAGTGGAAAAGCATCAAAGAGAAAGCAAAAATGCAAACGTGAAGGAATGTTCAGCCATACCCATAATAAGTGACATAGAAATTAAAATTTTAATGTGATAGTATTTCTTATTTATCTAGGTGACAGAAATAAAACTTTGATTATAGAATCTGTTTATGTGGCCATGTAGAAACAAGTACCTTCATAATATTGCTTGAAAGAGCACAAAATAGTACATCTCCTGTGAAAGGGGATCTTTAATACCTAAAAAATTTGCAGATGTGCTTATCCTTTATGCCAGCACTTATACTTCTTGAAATCCTTATTGTGAACATCCTGTAAACAGATACATTTACATCTGTAAGTTTATCTATATCACATATGTATATGTTTCTTTTTTTTTTTTTTTTTTTAAGAAATTCCATGAATTTATCTTTTTGCTGGGTAGGCTTTGAGAACATTGTCTTAAATGTCAGCAGGACAGATCTAAAAATAATTTCCTAAATCTAAGAGCCTGGCACTGCCTTTTTTTTTTTTTTTTTTATTTATTTATTTATTTATTTTTTAATATATGAAATTTACTGTCAAATTGGTTTCCATACAACACCCAGTGCTCATCCCAAAAGGTGCCCTCCTCAATACCCATCACCCACCCTGCCCTCCCTCCCACCCCCCATCAACCCTCATGTATATTATATATCATATCATATATATATATATATGAAATAGAAACATATGTATATGTTTCTATTTCATATATATATATATGATATGATATATAATATACATGGGTGTATGTGTATGTGTGTGTATGTGTATATATATATATATGAAACAAAACAGTGGGAAAAATCTAAGTGTGAAGGAGCAACAGACTGGTTGAATAAATGATTGCATTTTTGCACATTAAATATAATGCAACTAAAAAAATTAATAGGGTGGAGCTCTATATTCATGTAGGAAAGGATCTTAATATATTGTTACACGAAAAAAGAACAGTGAATATAGTATGCTACTTCCTGTGAAGGAAGAAATAAATATAGAGATATGCATTTACACTTATTTGTATTTGCATAAAAGAACACTAGGTATAAAAAAGAATGTAATTAAAATCGTAACCTAAAGGTAACCAAACCAAAAGGAGGGGGTAGAAATAGAGGTAGATGACAGCAAGGGTGGAAGCAAGCAGGTTTCTTCAGCATATTCTCTTTATATTGTTTTGCTTTCCAAAGCATGTAATTATACTACAAATTCAACAAATAAAGTTTAATTTTATTATTTTAAATTTTTTTTCAACGTTTTTTATTTATTTTTGGGACAGAGAGAGACATAGCATGAACGGGGGAGGGGCAGAGAGAGAGGGAGACACAGAATCGGAAGCAGGCTCCAGGCTCTGAGCCATCAGCCCAGAGCCTGACGCGGGGCTCGAACTCACAGACCGCGAGATCGTGACCTGGCTGAAGTCGGACGCTCAGCCGACTGCGCCACCCAGGCGCCCCAATAAAGTTTAATTTTAAAAATACAATAAGATTCAAAGTCAAAGACATAAATTGTGAAATCGTTGTCAAATGAGTGATAATTAGAGTCAAGAAAGAGGGGTAGGATGGGGTTTGTAGTAAGCCAATGGGCCTACAGAGGGCAACAAGAAAAGATGGGTTACATGATAAAAATAATATATTTAAAGGCAGAGGACTAGAGGGATTAAAATTCCAGAGAGAGCAGAAGTTTTTAGAGGTGAATTGGAGATCTAAAGCTGTCCCTGAGATTCTTGGCCAATTCTTGATGAAGGCTAGATCCTGACAGTCTGGACTAGGTCCAGGTAGAGGGTCACCCCTGGGGCAAGCAAACTGGCAGAGTTATTGGTGATTACATGGGACTAAGAATGACAAAATTGTTTTTCTTCTGGAGAAATTTGTTGAAATCTGACGCTGTGTGAAGTAAAGTCTAAACGGAAAAGTATCCTAACTTGTCTGTATCTATCAGGGGCTCATTAAGAAAAACTAGTTCTTCAATTCTTTCCTTTCCAACAGAGCCCGACTTGGGGCTTGAACCCGCAAACCGCAAGATCATGACCTGAGCGAAGTCGGCGGCTTAACTGACTGAGCCACCCAGGCGCCCTCCACCAAAAAAATGTGTCTTGACTGATAAGTATTCAATTATAATTTTAAAACACACTGCAAAGAAAATGCAGTAAAATTCGATGAGAAAATTATAGGCTGGTCTAACTCTGCGTGAGGATTCAGAGAGGGTGTTCCTGAAGAACTGATATTTAAGCTGAGCCCTGAGGGATAGGGGATGAGTATTCACACAGTGGGAAGGACAAATGTGAAGATTCTGAGTGGGAGAAGTAGCTTTGTAAGATTGTTGTGTTGTAGAATGTCGTGAACAAGGAGGGTAATGAAGGCAAAAGTGAGATGTGAAGTGGCATCCAGTAAGACTGATGTGATAAGGCTGACTCTTGTAAATGTTTTTTTTGCAATTCTAGGTTTTATCATAAGAACAAGGGGAAGCTGTTAAAGTATCCTACGGGAGACAGTGAAGTAATCAAAGTTTCACAGTACGAAAAATCACTTTGGCTCTTAGGTGGAGAGTGGGCTGAAAGTATAAGGATGGTTGTTGGGAGATAAATTAGGAAGTCATTTCATTTTTTTTTTTTTTTTGGTTTGTTTTCAGGAGAAAGATATAGACTTGGAATAGGCTGGTGGAATTAGAAATTAAATATATATATATTTTTTAAATCAGAGAAAGAACCAAAAAATGTATTTTTAAAAATCACAGTATTTGGTTATTGGCTCTGGTCCATGAGGAAAAGGATGGGATCACAGGTGCCTCTTTTCACATTTTGGACTTGAACACTGCATGATGGTGGATGACAGCTTCACTTGTGATGGGGGAGCACTGGGGAAGGAGCAGCTTTTGTGCAAAACAGGAATTTAAATCTAGAGCTGATGTCTTATAAGAATGATGTGGAGTGGAAATATAAGTTTAGAAGTCATGAGAGATGGTGGAAGCTGCCTTTTTACATTTTGGAAGAGTACTAACAAATTTTTGTTTATTCCATGATATTCTTAAGCACCCTATTATAGCCTTACTTATTAGACAATATACAAAAAAAACATTCGCTTCATTCATTTTTCATTAAATATTTTTAATACAAAGCTATTATTTATTTTGTGCTATTCATTTAACTGATGGAAAATCCTGGGAACCATTAATCTTTTTATCTTGTATATCAGAAGTGAAGATACAAAAATGCTTCTTTTTTAAAAGTTTATTTATTTAATTATTTTGAAAGAGAGAGAGAGAGAAAGAAAGAGAGAGAGAGAGAGAGAGAGAGAGAGAGAGAATCCCAAGTAGGCTCCAAGCTCAGTGCAGAGCTTACATGGGGCTTGATCTCATGATTGTGAAATCATGACCTGAACTGAAATCGAGTCGGAAGCTCAACCGAATGAGCTACCGAGGCGCTCCCAATACATAAATGCTTCTTAATAATGCTACTTATGAATTATGGTCAGTTCTATATATGCTTCGGAAAGCAATGATAATCCATGTAATAAAACTACATGTGCTAAATGAAGCAGAACACTCAATTATAGTTAGGGATATTATTAATATCTCCACTTTATACCAAGACCTATACTGAAGTGTAGTTCTAAAATGTGACACTTTCTTTTTCCTACCTTAAGAATCTGCTTACTATGGAAGTATAAATTATTTTTTTATTTAAAAATACCTTTATCTTTTGAGGATTGGTTAATTTGTTTTCATTTTCCTAGTAGTAAACATTTGAGGAAAGAATATTTCTACCAGGTTGATATGGGTGGAATTATCTTACTTTTTGTGAGATAGTCACAAAATATTGTATGAATGCTACATTTTAGTATATTGAGTTGTTTGGATGAAAATATTGGTCATATTAGTTCATTGTGCAAGTCCTAGAACAAGGAAAAAAATGGTAAGCAAAGAGTTTTTTTTTTTTAATAAAATGTAGTTTTTATTTTTTTACTTCCTAAAATGTTCAATGGTTTATTATTTTTTATTGTATTTTCAATTGAGTCTCCAAACTGAGACTATCAGTGGTTAGTCCCTAACCACTATTTCTTTTTTTTTTTTTAATTTTTTTTAACGTTTATTTATTTTTGAGACAGAGAGAGACAGAGCATGAACGGGGGAGGGTCAGAGAGAGGGAGACACAGAATCTGAAACAGGCTCCAGGCTCTGAGCTGTCAGCACAGAGCCCGATGTGGGGCTTGAATTCACGGACCGTGAGATCATGACCTGAGCTGAAGTCGGACGCCCAACCAACTGAGCCACCCAGGCGCCCCTTATTTTTTTTAAAAACAAATACTTGCTTTGACCTATAGGAAATAAAGAGAGCTTCATTTTTTATATTTGGAAAATTATTTTTGTTTATTTTAGCTTTTGAATAGTGAGGGTAACAGAGGTCCAGCAGGAAAGAGAAGGGGCTCTCAAATTAGGATAATTTAAGCAAGGTTGAAGAAAGTGGCTATTTAAAATGTGGGTGGAGTATAAGAATCATAAGGTATATAGTGCAGTATCCCTGGTCTGTTACCACTTGCCCAAAAGAAAACAAGGGTAGGAAAGAGAGAGACCTGTAGAGAGGACTGCTTTGCCTAGTGACCTAGTCAGCAGGATTTCACTCTGGGGAGAGAAGCTGGGAAGAAACACCTTGACCTCACTCTCCTTCCTCACTCTCGAGTACCCAATTGGCAAACTGTAATTAGAAGCCAGAAGGCAAGAGAGCCTATTGATGTAGCACATTTAGATCAGTCTCTCAAGACAGAGATAAAGGTAAAGAAATGTAGAGTGGATCTCACAGGGGAAAGAGGAGAAATATAAAGTAGTGGATGTGTACCTCAAAATGGAGAAAAGGTAAGTGTGATAGTTAGTGCCAAATTTTTTTTCAGCAAAGGAAAAAAGAGGCTGGGGCAGAGGGTCTGGCCCATAAATGTTTCCTCCTTGTGAAGAGCAAGAAGCTTTGGAATCAGTTGGCAAGGGGAAGGATATGAAGAATTGAAGGAATTGTACTTCTTTAATTCACCTAGATTGAACTCTGTTAACTGGCTAAAGATTTTTAGTTTAACTGATGAAGAGTAAAAAAAATAACAAAAAATTTATAATAATAATAAAATAATAATAGTAACCTAGCAAATTCTCTAAAGTTATTAATAGCAATGTTTTGATAATATCATTACTCTTTGCTCGCAGGATTGTATCTGACAATCAACGTTCTTTGGCCTTGGGTTTGGCCTTTGTGTTTTTGAGAATATTTGGTATGGACTTTTGGCAATCTTTTATTACAGTGAATTGTTGATTTTTTGATATGTGTGTCTACATGTATATTTAGAATTTCAAATAAATAAAAATGGTAAACTGACACAACATAAGTGAGTGGGGGAGCTGCTTTGCAGAATTTAGGAGACAATATTTATGTAAAAAGACAATACATAACGCAAAGCCGATCCTGTCATATAAAATATGCATTAATACTATATTTGATCAGACAGGACAGTCTATTTGATTAGATGTATATTCATCAATCTTGTCCAAGTGGTTTGGTAAGCTGAAACAAAACACATAACCACAACACTGCTTGCATGTTTGGGGAGTCACTAACAACATTTTCGTTACCAAAGACTCTGATGTTTTTAAGGACTTACAGCCAAAGAAAAAAATTGTTTTTCTCAGATGGTAATGCACTCTGTACTTCAGGCTTTCTTAAAATGGCAAAAACTAGCTTTCAAATCTAAATTATCTACATTATGACTGTATTAGCACCCCTGATTCAAAAGTTGATTAAAAATATTGATGGGGCAAGGAAACGAGATTAAACTGGATTGAAGACTGAAAGACATATGATAAATGGAATCAAGAACATAGAAAAATTTAAGTGTGGCTTGGGTAGGGATCAGAAATAATTCTATACCTAGATCAATATGTGGGGTTAAAATTGGCTCTTTTAATTAGGAAAAATGAGAGCATATTTTTATGTGAATCATTGCCTGATCGATAAGGACAGATTTGTTTTGGAAGACAGAACCTAAGAAACAGCTAATGCATAAACAGTTTCTAACATGAGAAAGGAAGCTAGTGAGACTGATACATTTTTGTTGGAAGAGGGTGGAACAAGATGATACTTTAGATACAGACTGCCTCTATATCTAACAGTATTTTGCCAACAGATAATTTGAAGCAGAGGATAGATATTATCTGTTTTCTGTTTAAAAGATAACTCTGCTTCTGGAGGGAAAAATACTTATAGAAGATAAATGTAAAGGAAAAAAAGGCTTTTGCTGCAGTCTAAACCAGAATTATGTTAAATTGGATTCTGGAGGTTGTGAAAGAGACACAGAAATCAACATATCCAAGATATGTTTAGAGTTAGTGTCCTAAAGATTTATCATGGATTGGAAAAATATGAAGGAAAATAGAAAAAAATGAATAGTAGGCTTAGGTTTTTCACCTTGAACGATTATAAACAGAGTGCCAGCACTCAATAAGATTGGGAGAATTGGTAATCTTTGATAGTGATCTTGGATAGTGGTCTTTGGCAGGAGTCATAAGTCATGAAGCATGAGGGCCCTGACATAATGAAGTTATAGTAAACTAGATGTCAGTAAAGATATCTTAGTTCTGAGATTTCAGTTCTAATGTCTTTGGGGTGACTTTTTAAAAAATGACTTCTAATTCACTTTTAGCTGAAATTGTTGCTGAGGAGATGTTGTCTCTGAGAGTATACAGAAATTTACCTAAGGCAGTACACAACTCTTCTTCTGGATATGAGGTCCTCTGAATCTAGGGTTGCTACAAACATACCAAAGCATTTACATTCCTAGTTATTTCTCTCAATATCTTGATAAATAACAGATGTACATTGCATTAAAAAACTAACTTTTCATTGATTGAAAACATAGAGAACATAAAAACATAAACTGATTGGGGCGCCTGGGTGGCGCAGTCGGTTAAGCGTCCGACTTCAGCCAGGTCACGATCTCGCGGTCCGTGAGTTCGAGCCCCGCGTCAGGCTCTGGGCTGATGGCTCGGAGCCTGGAGCCTGTTTCCGATTCTGTGTCTCCCTCTCTCTCTGCCCCTCCCCCGTTCATGCTGTGTCTCTCTCTGTCCAAAAATAAATAAAAAACGTTGAAAAAAAAAAATTTAAAAAAAAAAAAAACAAAAAAAAAAACCATAAACTGATTACATGTATGTCATTCTAAAAATATGAAAGCAACTAATTTTTTATACCTACAGGAATAAGGATTTTTAAAAAATACAGTTTTTTCCAGTTCTTAATAATCCTACTTATAAGTAAATTCTTAGATAATTTTAAATGATATATTTAAATGTGATGATGGCTAAATACATCAGTTTAATTTTAGAATAAAAATCATACTTATCCTAACCTGTAGTGTTTTCATGGAGCATTTATAATTATTGCATTTTTCATAGGGACTATACCTGGACCAATAGTTTTTAAAATGACAGCAGATATTTCTTGTATCTTTCGGGAGACTGAATACTGTGGGAAAAAAGGAAATTGTTGGATCTATAACAAGATGAAAATGGCCTACCTATTGGTAGGAATATGTAAGTGATACCTGTTAAAGAATTACAGAAAAGTAAAACTGTTTTAAACATGTATGGTTGTTTATAGTAATGTACAATAATAATAAACTATGAACAAATGGATATCTTGATGTTTAAAGAACCCTTATTATATAGAAAATATTTTAGAAACTGAAGTATTAAAGTATTTATATGAATATTTGAGTCACTGCATTAAATACACAATTGTTTTATGTTGTTCCTGAATAAAGGGTGGTAATTAGCAAAATTTCAATTTGGGAAGTAATTTTGTCCATATACATATACAACCAAGTTGCTTGACCTTGTAACCCTTGCTATTTACATAGTAAAAGATTGGACAATTAAAAAATTTTTTCACATCCCCAGAGAACATCAGGATACTCTCACCCTACTTACATGTGAGTTTCACAGTCTCTTTTGCTTAACGATGTAACAGCCTACCTAGCAAGTATTCAGTATTTAGTGAATAAATAAAGATATGAGGAATTGAGATACTATGGTGGTATGAGCTGTGTTATGGTCAGTTTTGAGAAAATCTAGATATGCTTGTATTACTCTAGAAAATATATATCTTCCTTGATTTCAATTTGTTCATCTGTAAAATGAGGATGTTGGACTATATAATGTCTGAAGTCTTAATCTCTACTAACATTCAATAATTTTATTGTATAGATGTTGGCGTGATAAATATTTAAAAGTGTTTATATGTTTTGTGATTTTAATGAGTTCATTAATTCGAAGAAACATAATGATAGACTCTAATATTTAACAGTAACAAATACTTCTGTGATGAACAGTATATAGTGGTGCCTTGTAATTCAAAAGTCAATTATCCAGCAAACTTAGTCCACACTGAACATTGAGTAAAGTAAAATTTTAAAAAACAATTAAAAAGTAAAAAATGATATTTAAGAAGTCAAAATTAACTTCTCAGAGATAATTCAACAAAACTAGGTTTTGTTCTTAAGGAAGTCCTCTGAAGACACTACTGAGCCTTTTAATTTTTATTTTAGATGTATATGTAACATGCTTATCTATTTTCAAACACAGCACAAAATGGACAAAGCTGGTGAACTGCTTAGAGATCCTGCTAAGGAGCTACTAAAAGGAGATAACAATAATAAAGGACATAGAGAAATACAGTTGGAAAGGGCAAACAGAAGAAACTGAAATAAGAATATGCTTTTGTGGCAGTTTAGTGTAAACTTTTTAAAGTTCTGATCGTTAAAAGAAATAATTAATAGACAACCATAGTTTAGAAGGTAAAGTGTAAAAAGGAACCAATGTCCAAAATATATAAAGAACTCCCATATATCAAAATAAGCAAAGGATAAATAATAGAAAAAATGGACAAAAGACTTGAAAGAATTCACAAAAATTTAATAATCAGTCAATAAACAATGGAATGGATGTATAAATTGTGCTAAAATCAACAATGGAATGGTATATGGCAATGAAAACAGAAGGTACACAACTATATAAAATATGAATTAATCATACAAACATAATTTTGAAAGAAAGAAATCAAACAACTGAGTATGCACTCTGTGATTCCACTTACATAATTTTGACCTGCTGTAACTATATTTCAAAAATAAAAGTAACCCATTCCGGTTAGTGACTTTGAGGAAACATGAAGGAAAGCTTCTGGGGTGTTGACAGCTGTTTTGTTCTTGATCCAGATGCTGGTCACACTGTGTTTAGTGTGTGAAAAATGTATCTTTAAAAAAAAATTTGAGATGTAATGAAGATGCAGTTAACATATATCTTAGGTTTTTAGTTTGATGGCTTTTGATAAATGAGTGCATCTGTGGAACCAGCACCTCAAAACAAGCTGTAGAAATTTATCCCCTGTCCCTTTTCAGTCAATTTCCTTCCTCTAGAGATAAACCTGTTTCAGATTTCTATTACAATATGTTGGCTCTTTCTGTTCTAAAAATTTATGCAAATGGAATGCAGTATATACTCTTTTTTTTTTTTTCTGTGTTGCTTAATATTATGCTTTTGGGAGATTCATCCATGTTATTCTATAGCAGTAGTTTGTCCTTTAAAAAAAATTTCCAAATACTATTTCATTTTGTGAATATACTATAATCTATCCATTCTCTTGTTAAAATTCATTTGGTTGTTTGCAGTGTTGGGCTATTATAAATGTATGAAAGTTACTGTGTCATTATAAATGACAGACTCATTAATGTTTCTTTATCTTTTGTAACCACTATAATTGATATTGTCAGATAATTGATGTTGTTGCTCTAGAATATTTTTTACTTTAATTTTCAGGGTCTTTTGCATTCTAAGCTCAAGTACTTTTATATAATGCTTGTAATATTTCTGTTTATATTTGGAAAATGGTGATTTTTTCAAAAAGAATAAAGCTGCATGAAGTGGCTTAAATAGGTTCCAGTTCCTATTGATATTTAAGTTAGCAGCAATGTATTTTTAAGCTTTAGAGTTAATACATTCTGTGAAAAAAAGACACACTTTTTAAGAAATTTTAAAGCTTTTGTAAACATTAAAAAATCTCCTTTAGTAACTTGATATGTTTATAACATTAATTACATTCTATAATTAGAAAATTGATATTTTAAAGAGATTAAATATACTTACCATTTCTTTGGTAAATAGCATTCTTTCCACAAATATTTTTGCTCTAGATAGATTGACACATCTGATGGTTTTTTTTTTTTTTTTTTAATTCAGGTTGTATTTGCAAAGTAGTCACTATCTTCTTCACTGCTATTGCATTTTGCCTATGTAAATATTTACCAAAGGATAACAGTGAAATCCTGCATATGCCCGTGAAGAATCCAACAGTAAAAAAAAAAAGAAAAAACTAATTTATAACTGGATCATTAATGTGGAAGAATTATACACTGTCAGTCCATCAATGGAATGTTATACTAATAAAATTTGAAATAATTATAATATAGTTACATGTTTAATAAATGAATGTGACTCATATGATCCCATAGGTTTATTATAGTTTGAGTACAAATATAATAATATAGTCCCTGTGTTTTGGATTTTTGAAATATATTGTAAAATACACATTTAATAAGTAATAAAAAGAATACTTTTAATGAAAAAGATGAAGCAGAAGTGGGAAAATATACATAAGTTAATTCTGTTAGTGACATGTATTAATTATTAGCTTTTGGTTATGTAGGACTACTTAGGATTCATATAGTTGTTCTTCTTATTTAATTTGGGCTGTGGATGTTTATTTCTCAATAATTTTTCAAAATAAAATTAGATTTTTCATTCCAGTTCATATAATAAAAATTTAAATTAATGTCATACTTATTCTCCAAAAGAAGGCAGTTTCAAGCTTCTTAAAAATTAACATTTTATTTATCTTTTATTTCACCATGGAGAGGTTTCTTTTGAAACTATCTCTGGTCAGTTGGCTAATTTGCAATACATAGTTTCATGCTCCTTTAGTTTTAGTAGACACAAAAGTCAAAATGATCATATACATCTTTATTTTTACTTTGACTTCAGTTTTATTGATAAAGACTACCTGATGCCTGAGCTGATTTCCATTTTTGTGTTTTTATATTTAATTGTATGATAATTATAATTATTTCATGTGAAAAATATTCAAATTTAAATGTAGAAAATGTGTCAACCATTTGTGGAATTTTTTTAAGCTTAAATGTGTTTCTCTAGAGAGTTTTTGTTATAAGTATTTCATACATCATTGTACATCCATCGAAATTTATAGCAATTTTCTAAATGTTAGTATAAAAATCAGATTGTTATAAAACAAAAAAACTTCTCTACATTGCTTCTATTGTTCTCTTGGGAGAAGAAATAACGGATAGAATTTCTCCTTTGTTATACACATTAGTCAAGGACCGCTGTGTGTAAATGTATTGCCCCATTCCTTTTTTTTTTTTTTTCCTTTCTCCAATTTTTTTTTTTTTTAAGTTCGGTTAATTAACATACAGTGTAATATAAGTTCCGGGTGTAGAATTTAGTGATTCATCACTTACATACAACACCCACTGCTCATCACAAGTGCCTTCCTTAATCCCTATCACCTATTTAAACCATTCCCCACCCCCACCCCCCAAATGATACAGTAACCCTCGGTTTGTTCTCTGTAGTTAAGAGTCTGTTTCTTGGTTTCCCTCTCTTTTTACCCCCTATATAAATTTGTTTTGCTTCTTATGTTCCACATATGAGTGAAATCATTTGGTATATGCCTATCTCTGGCTGAGTTATTTAGCTTAGCATAATTCTCTCTAGCTCCATCCCTGTCCTTGCAAATGGACTATTCACAGTATTGGCTGGCAGAAGGAATTGTGAAGCAGTGAGTATTTATATTCTACTATCTTTTTTACTTAACTCCAACATGCATTTATGAAAACCTACACACTAGTCTTTATATGAAATTCCAGTGGGATTGCAGAACATTTGAGGATCAGAGTGTGAAAACAGGAGTTTCTTCTTTAAAGATTCTGTAAGATCTATTTCTGTGCCCTACATTCAGAAAAGAATAATTACACTTAATGTTTACCTAAGTAGTAGAAATATATCTGTGGTGATCTGTGTTTTCACAACTAAATACCTTCCTATGAAACATTTACTGTATGTTTTTACAGTGTATAGTATTTTAAATATCAGAATATAACAGGTTTTTCTAGGAGAATTAGTTTAATAATCTTAGGTTACTCATATCCTTTATTAATATTCTTATCTAAAAGATACCTGAAAATATATACAACTAGGAAATAAGGTAAAACAGTGACAAATCCATTTTGAAGTTCCTTGTAGTTCATGTGTGTGTATATATATATTATCTGTATATTTATCCTTTTTTCAGAAAATAAAAGTATAATAAAAATTATAATAATTTGGATAGTAGTGTTAATGCTTTAAATTTGAAGATAGACTTCTGATACAACAGAACATTGTTTCTGTCACAAACTAGTTTATAATTATGTGGATTGGTAAATAGAGAAATGATGTAAGTATAACCCAGAAGTTTCATTGGTTAACACTAAGTACCTTTTGAAACAGTCAAGAAAATCTTTCTTACTATTAAAGAGACGACCTTGGCAATAAATGGAAGTCTTAAAAAAACAGCTAAAAAACTTACAGTAATACCTTCCTTTGGAATCAGTTTTGAATAATTTAATGCTATTGAGAATCATTATGCTTTTCACAATGTTAACATATCTAGTGAAGTTGCAAGTGTAGATGAAGAAGCTGCAAAGTTATTTCTAAATATTTTTATTTTTGATGAAATTGGTCTCTATTGGAAATTCATGTTCCCAAGGAACTTTATCTCAACAGAAGGAGGTGAGTCCCAGTGTTTAAACCTACAAAAGATTAACAGTGGTACTGGGTGAAAACCCGGTGTGGATTTAGCTGTGCTAAAATGTATTAAGATTGTGGTGTTTTTTTTTGTTAGAACTCTGGTTACCAAGTTGCAGTGGTTTACCTCTACAATGTTTTCTCCATAAGCCTTGTTATTTCTGGTGTTTGATTTTTGCCTAAGGGAATGTTTTAAAGGAATGCACACATAATATTATAGCAGAAATGATTATGTTTTAGAATTGATGAGAGTTTCTGAGCTTCAAATTGCATGTTCTCCAAAATCTTAGAATAATTAATTACCATGAAAATCCTAGTCCCTCAATCTTTAAAAAAATGGATTCTTATTAATATTGGATTGAAGATTTCTTGTTTTAACATGTAGCGTTCAGTGTTCTGTATGTAGTCTAGAAAAGTATCAAGTTTTGATTTATTAATGGCAAATTTCCCTTCTCAACACTGTTTACTCTTATTTTCCCCAAGTTAGTTAAGACATCATTGACATATAGCTCTGTATAAGTTTAAGGTGTACAGCACAATGGCTTGACTTACATATATTGTGAAATTATTACCACAGTAAATTTAATTAATATCCATCATCTCAAATAAATACAAAAAAAGAAAGAAAACCAATGTTTTTTGTTTGTTTGTTTGTTTCATGATGAGAACTCAATATATCTCTTCTCAACTTTCAAATATACGATAAGCAGTGGTAACTGTAGTCATCATTTTGTACGTTATATCTCCAGTATTTATTTATCTTATAACTGGATTTAGTTATCTTATAACTTGTATTTTTGACCACCTTTGTCAAATTCTTCCCCACCCCTCAACCCCCACCTCTATCTTTTAGATTCACATTTAAGTGAGATCATCCAGTATATTTTCTTTCTCTTTCTTACTTATTTCACTTGTCAAAATGCTTTCCAGGTCCATCCATGTTATCACAAATGAAAGGATTTCTTTCCTTTTTTTATGGCTGAATATTATTCTTTGTATATACATATACTACAACTTCCTTTTCATTGATGAACACTTAGGTTGTTTCCACGTTTTGACTATTGTAAATAATAATGCTATGAACATAAGAGTGCAGATATCTTTTTGATACAGTATATTTATTTATTTTGGATCTATTTCCAGGAGTGGAACTGTAAATCATATGGTAGTTTGATCTATTTTAATTTTTGAGCAACCTTCATACTGTTTTCCATAGTAGGTGTACCAATTTATAATTCTGCCACCAGTGAAGAAAGGTTTCTTTTCTCCACATCCTCACTAGCATTTGTTACCTATTGTCATTTGATGATAGCCATTCTAACAAGCCTGAAGTTATATCTCACTGTGGTTTTGATTTGCATTTTGCTGATGGTTAATGATGTTAGCATGCTTTCATGTACCTGTTTGCTATCTGTATATCTTCTTGAAAAAGTGTCTATTCAGATACTCTGCCCATTTTTTAATTGAATTGTTTGGTTATTGAACAAGGGTATGGAGAGTATATTTATATTTTGAATATAAACCCCTTATCAGTTATATAATTTGCAAATATTGTTCCATATACTATATGGTAAGTTATCCTTTTCTTCTGTTGATCATTTCTTTTGCTGTGAAGAAGGTTTTTAGTCTGATGTAGTCCCACTTATTTATTTCTGATCTTCCTTATGCTGTAGGTTACATATCCAATAAAATCATTGCCAAGATCCATCCCAAAGAGCTTTTTTCCTATATTTTCTTCTCAGAGTTTTATGGTTTCTGGATTTACATTTAAGTCTTTGGCCCATTGTATGTTAATTTTTGCAAGTGGAATGAAAGAAGTAAGTGCCTAGTTTCACTCTTTTACATGGTGTGAATATTCTCAGCACCATTTATTGAGATTCTTTTCTCCATTGAGTATTCTTGAAACCTTTGGAAAAATATTGACCATATATACATAGGTTTATTTCTGAGAGCTTGATTATATTCCATTTGTCTATGTATTTGTATTTATAGCAGGACCATACTGTATGGATTGTTTTCCTGACTTTGGTGTTCATCTTCATGACCATTATTTTGACTTTTTATGAAGTAAATCACCCATCTCCATTTCAGATTCATTTCTAGTATTTTTTTTACTTTTACTTTCAGTAAATTTTTAATTTCAGTAACATTTAATTTCAGTTAATATACAGTGTTATATTAGTTTTAAGTATACAGTAGTAATTCAACAGTTCCATATATTATTCAGTACTCATCAAGGTAAGTGTACTCTTAACCCCATTCACCTATCTCACCCATCCCCCAACCCTCTGGTAATGGTTACCTCTCCTCTGGTAAACACCTGTTTCTTTTTTATAGTTAAAAGTCTGGGTTTTTTTTGTTTTGTTTTGTTTTTTGGTTTCTCTCTCTTTTTTCCCCTTTATTCATCTATTTTGTTTCTTAAATTTCACATATGAGTGAAATCATATGGTATTGTCTTTCTTTGACTGACTTCTTTTGCTTAGCATTATACCCTCTAGGTCCATCCATGCTGTCATGAATGACAAGATTTCATTCCTTTTTATAAATAAGTAATATTCCATTGTATAGATATATATATACCTCATTTTATTTATCCATTCAGCAGTTGAAGGATATTAGGGCTCTTTCCGTAATTTGGCTATTGTTGATAATGTTCGTATAAACATTGGGGTGCATGTGTCCCTTTGAATCAGTATTTTTGTACTCTTTGGGTAAATACCCATAGTACAATTACTGGATCATAGGGTAGTTCTTTTTCTAATTTTTTGAGAAAGTCTTTAGTGTTTTCTACAGTGGTTGCACCAGTTTGCATTCTCACCAACAGTGCAAGAAGGTTTCTTTTCCTCCATATCCTTGCTAATACCTGTTGTTTCTTGAGCTTTTGTTTTAGCAAATCTGACAGGTGTGGGGTGATATCTGATTGTTGTTTTGATTTGTATTTTCCTAATGATGAGTAATGTTGAGCATCTTTTCATGTCTGTTAGCCATTTGGATGTCTTCTTTGGAGAAATGTCTGTTCATGTCTTCCATTCATTTTAAAATAATATTATCTGTGTGATTTTTTTGTTTATTTTGTTTTGTTTTGTTTTTGGTGTTGAGTTCTTTATATATTTTGGATACTAACCCATTATTGGGTATGCCATTTGAAAATTTCTTCTCCCATTCAGTAGGTTGTCTTTTAGTTTTGTTGATTGTTTCCTTTGCTATGTAGAAGCTTTTTATTTTCATGTAGTCCCAGTAGTTTATTTTGCTTTTGCTTCCCTTGCCTCAGGAGACATATCTAGAAAAATGTTACTACAGTTGATATCAGAGACATTACTGCCTGTACTCTCTTCTTGGATTTTTATGGCTTCAGGTCTCATATTTAGTTTCTTAATCCATTTTCAGGTGTGTGTGTGTGTGTGTGTGTGTGTGAGTGTGTGTATGATGTAAGAAGGTGGTCCCATTTCCTTCTTTTGCATGTAGCTGTCCTGTTTCCCAATATGATTTGTTGGAGACACTACATTTTTCCTCTTGCATATTCTTGCCTCCTTGATTGAAGATTAATTAACCATGTAATTGTGAATTTATTTCTGCACTTTTTTTTTGTTTTATTGAGCAGTGTGTCTATTTTTGTGATAGTACCACACATTTTGATCACTACAGTTTTGTAATATAACTTGAAGTCTAGAATTTTGACACTTCCAGTCTTGTTTTTCTTTTTCAAGATTCCTTTGGCTATTTGGGGTCTTTTGTGGTTTCATACAAATTTTAGGATTGTTTGTTCTATCTCTCTGAAAAATGTCATTGGAATTTTGATAGGGATTGCATTGAATATGTATGTATATTGCTTCAGATAGTGGGGGAATTTTAACTATATTAATTCTTCCAATAATAAGCATGGTATATATTTCCATTTAGTTATATTGTCTTGCCTAGGTCTAGGGCAATATTGAATATATTAATACAAATAAATACTAAAACTTCTAAAATTCAATAAGCAAAACACAAACCTCTAAATAAAAAGGACGGGCATTTATAGAGGAGGAGAAACAACTGCCCAATTATTATATGAAAAAAATGTGACTAAGGACTTAATTAGTAATCATGAGAACACAAATTGAAATACATCATAAAGATACCATTTCATACTCATTAGAATTGGAAAAATTTAAAAATTACAAAATCTCTTGTTGCAGATTTGGCAGAACAGAGCTCTTTTAGGCTGCCGGTGGAAGTGTAAAATGTTACAGGCATGTGGATAGCCATTTAGTTTATTTTGAAAATATGTACCCAGTAACCAGAAATTCCATTTCTGGGAATATATATTTTAAAAATTCTTACATATCTTCAAAAAGATACATGTTCAAACATGTTTACAGATGCATTGGTTTGTATTAAGAAATAAGGAAAATAATACAAATATTAATAAGGTAATGCATAAATACATTGTGCTATATTTTTGTAATGGAAATCATACTACTATGAAAATGAATGAAACTTAGTTGTTGCTATCAAAATGAATAAATCTGAACAAAAAAATTTGACAAAAATGCCAAATTGGAGAATGTATATATAATATATATTACATATATGTTTATAATATACAATATCATTTATGGGCATATACATCTGTAGCAGAATTATAAAGAAATTTAAGAATGACAAAACATCACTTGTAGTAGCAGAGTTAACATGCTGTATTTCTTACATCTACTGGCGGAGAAATAAACTTTCTCCCCAAATTTGAAAAGAAAAAAACAAAACAAAACACTCCCTTGCTTGAGTCTGGTTGGACAAATTTCAGGTCCATGCCACGCCTGGAACAATAACAGTTGCAAAGGCAATAATAACCAAAATTGACTTAAATATGAGCTCCTAAATTAATTGTTTCCAAGGGAATATAATTGCTATAATTATGTGATTTAATCAGGTCCTAGTCATAGAGTTGAAGGTTAGATCAGCTTCCCCTAGGTCTCATGAGCAGTTTGGGAGGGATATATATCATGAAGAGAATATAATTTTTTTAAGAAGAAATTTATAGGAGTTAAAATGTTATAGTGACCAAGAGTATAGTAGTAACAGTGGAATTATGAATAAAATGTGAATGTTGAAGGATGAGAGGTGAGGGAGTGGGAGAGGGAGCAGAAAGAGAGAGAGAGAGAGAGAAAGAGAGAGAGAGTTGGGGTGGATGGAGGTTCAGAAAGGGAGATTAAGCTTGGTGCCCTAGTAGTTGGCTTGTATGTTTTTATATAGAGTGTTACCATTTATTAATAAGTGAAGCATAGGAGGAATAGAGGATTTAGAAGAGGAGATGAGTTGTTTTAGACATACTGAGTTTGAAGTACCAATGAGGGAGCCTAGTGCTATTTGACAGTTGAAAATAAAGATCTAATGCTGAGGAGCGAGATCTCAATTGTAGTCATAATTGGGGGTTGTCAGTATAGCAATAATTATTTAATCCATGGAAAAAAATAAATTTTCCCAATATAGGAGAAGAGTCTACTGTGAACTGAGGAATTCTGAAGAATATAACACATAAGAAATGGCTAGAGGAAGAGACTAAGAAGGAAAAACAAGAAGAAAACCAGGGCTGAAATCAGTACAATAAAGGCAAGGTAGGAGTATATGAAGACAATGGGGGTGGTCAAAATTGCCAAATGTTGCTGAGAGGTCAAGGGAAGTAAGCAATGAAAATGTTTACTGGATTTAACAACAGAGTTTGTTGGAAACTGGAATGAGAGAAATTTCAGAAGAATTGTAGGAAGAGAAGCCAAATGGCAATAAATTAAGAAATGTGTTGGAAAAGAGCAATTGGACACATTATATGTAAGCAAGATCTTCTATAAGTATAGCTGTGAACAGAACATAGGATCTGGTAGTTGGCTGTGGTGCTAAGGTTTGTTAAGGGTGGTAGATGAAGTCATTGTTGCTCTAAGTGTTGTGATGGATGGCTTATCGAAGATTGATAAGAAGCAGCAAACAGGAAGAGATTATGGTCTAAGAACAAGAATATAATTAATAGAAAGATATTACTAAGAAAGGGGTAGGATGGGTTCCAAAACACAGGAAGAAGGATTAGCTGTAGTAAAGAGAAAGGACTTCTTCCCTTGCAACAGAGGGCACCAAGGAAAGGATTGGTGAAACTGCAGGTAATTTTGTAGGTTTTGTGGCTAGAACTTGAACCCTTGCAATCTTCTGAATGTGTCTCCTTTCCTTTAAATCTTTTCTTCATGACCTAACCTTTGCAACCTATGTTCTGTTGTATAAACAGCGTGATACCTCTCTAACTAGTCTCTTGGTTGTTTCTTCTTCCAATCTGCTCTCCTTCCTGTTGTGAAAGGAATCTTTTTTTTTTTTTTTAATTTTTTTTTTTAATGTTTATTTATTTTTGTTTTTTTTTTGTTTTTTTTTTAAATTTTTTTTTTTTCAACATTTTTTTATTTATTTTTGGGACAGAGAGAGACAGAGCATGAACGGGGGAGGGGCAGAGAGAGAGGGAGACACAGAATCGGAAACAGGCTCCAGGCTCCGAGCCATCAGCCCAGAGCCTGACGCGGGGCTCGAACTCACGGACCGTGAGATCGTGACCTGGCTGAAGTCGGACGCTTAACCGACTGCGCCACCCAGGCGCCCCTGTTTATTTATTTTTGAGACAGAGAGAGACAGAGCATGAGCAGGGAAGGGGCAGAGAGAGAGGGAGACACAGAATGTGAAGCAGGCTCCAGGCTGTCAGCACAGAGCCCGATGTGGAGCTCGAACTCACAAACTGTGAGATCATGACCTGAGCCGAAGTCAGACACTTAACCGACTGAGCCACCCAGGTGCCCCAGGAATCTTTTTATAATGCCAATATGATCATCTTATGCAATGAGTTGTAATTTTTTTTTATCTCCCTTACTCTTTTCTAGATAACTAGCCTTTGAAAGGAGGTATTGCATTGTTCATTACCCTGTTCTCACTCATTCTTATGTGATGAATGTTAAAAATATATATATTAGATGAATAAATGGCTGGTGACTTTATCTTTAATGCCTTTGGCACCGAAGCGTTTGTTTTTTATTGAGATTATCAGATGACAGATTGCTAAATAAAAGTATAAAATCTTCTATGGGACTTTGAGATTTCACAATTAAGATCTTAAGGACTTCTTTTCAAAGCCACTTTCTAACTTGCTCAAGCTTCCCTCACTTGCTGTTTAAAAGCCTACTTCAGCAAAGTTTGCTCAATTGTAGGTTGAATGGTGTCCCAACAAAAGATATGTTCAAGTCCTAATCTCCAGTGCCTGTGAATGTGACCTTCTTGGGAAATAAGAACTTTTTAATTTTTTTTAAATTTTATTTGTTTTAAGTAATCTCTACACCCAACGTGGGGCTCCAAGTTACAACCTTCAGATCGAGAGTCGTGTGTTCTTCTGACTGAGCTGCCAGGCACCCTGGGAAATAGGATCTTTTAAGATGGAATCAAGTTTAAGATGAAGTTGTACTGGATTAGGGTAGGTCCTAATTCAATGACTAGCATCTTTCTAAGTAGAGGGAGATTTGGACTCAGAACACATACATCAGGTAGAGATTGGAGTGATGTATCCAAAAACCAAGAATACCAAGAGGATAGGAAGACGTCTTTGCTACCGCCTTCAGAGGGAGCATAGCCCTGCTGACACCTTGATTTTGGACTTCTAGCCTCTAGAACTCTAAGAATATCAAATTATGCTGTTTTAAGCTGCCTGTTTTGTGGTACTTTATTATGCTAGCTCTAGGAATCTAATACACCTTATATATGTATATACTTTTTTTCTCAATTAGATTTATTTGTAGAATCTTATGAAACTTCCAACTAAGGAAGTCTTCTCACTTCTTGAACAAAAGTTTTTCACTCTTACCTATCCAGGAAGCTATTATTTCCCGTTACAACATAAAATTCAAACAACACTGCTATAACTTTATTATCTTTAGGACAAAAATGCACTAATCCCATGGCTTTGTTTTTTGTTTTTTAATTTCCTCTATGATATTTTTTTTCTTTTTTACTTCAGTGTTGTTATTTGACTAGGAAGAGAGTTTCTCAAAGACAATAATCTGTTTAAATTGCTATGAATAACACTTAGGAAACCATGACTAAGTGGTGGAAAAGATTTGCCACCAATCATGGACTTCACAAACGAAATTTTACAGGAGAAAAGTTTCCATGTTAGATGAGTTCAGAGGGATCATAAAAATAATAAAAACTGTGAAAACTTCTGACCCTAAAAGTACTTCACTATTAGCAAAAAAAAAAAAAAAGAAAAGAAAAGAAAAGAAAAAGCTTACGCGAGAGTTTGTTTTCAAGTTAGCATTTCTTTTGACATATTTTATTATCTTTAAGTAGGTAAAAATTTAATCCTTTTTCAGTAGTAAACATTTAGTACTGTATTAGAACAAAGGCATAATCTTTTAAGTAGGTTATAATGGGTATACTCTCAAATTATGCAAAAGTGTTTCAAAAGGACTTTTGTGTCATGAGCTGACAAATGAAACTACTGTTTAATTTGGTAATTAATATGAACCAAGGCATATAGGATAATAAAAGTCAATAAGAGGTGTAGTTTCTGGTTTTCACTTACTATAAAATATTGTAAGTTAATTCATATTACTTTTTACCAGAGACAGATATATGGTGATGAGTTACCTAAAGTGGTAATTGTCATATACTATTTTTAATATGTAATTTTGCTTTCTGTTGGAAAGTCTAGACCCAGAGTAGTACCACTCTAGACCCAGACTGGTAACAGGTGTTACCAGTATTATTTAGGAAAAATAGCTTTTTGTTTAGTTCATGGAGAAGGAAGTAGATAAAGATAGTTAGGTTTGAAAAAAAGGATCAGCATTCTTTAAACATATTTTATCATCTTAAAGTAGGTAAAAATGTGATTTTCTCTTTGCTTCTATGAGTTTGACTATTTTAGATTCCACGTGTAAGTGATATCATACAGTATTGGTTTTTCTCTGACTTTTTTCACTTAGCATACTCCCTTAAGTTTCATCCATGTTGTCACAAATGACAGAATTTCCTTCTTTTTTGTGGGCAAATTAAAATTCCATTATATATAAATTAATACGTCTGAGTTAATACGTATGTATACATGTATATAAAATATATATGTATTTTTTATATTTTTTTATTTTTTCACCCATTGGTGAATAGTTAGTTGTTTCCATGTCTTGGCTATTGTAAGTAATGATGCCTTAGACATGGTATACCTCTTGGAGATGTAGTCTCTGGCTTACAATGGTTTGACATCTGATTTTTCTACCTTATGATGGTGCAAAGTAATAACAAATTCAATAAAAACCACACTTCAAAGATTTTGGATACTAACCCTTTATCACATATGCCATTTGCAAATATCTTCTCCCATTCCAAAGGTTGCCTTTTAGTTTTGTTGTTTGCTTTGCTGTGCAGAATCACTAAATTCTACTCCTGAAACTAATATTACACTATATACTAACTAACTGGAATTTAAATAAAAACTTGAAGCTGAAAGAAAGAAACAAAGAAAGAAAGAAAGAAAGAAAAAGAAAGAAAGAAAGAAAGACCATACTTCAAATTTTGAATTTTGATCTTTTCTTGGGCTAATGATATATGGTATGATACCTCTCATTCTGCTGGCTGTGGCAGTGACCCACAGCTCCCGGTAAACCATGTGATCATGAGGTTAAACAACCCAGACACTTAGAACCAATCTGTACCCATACAGTCATCCTGTTTTTCACCTTCAGTATAGTATTTAATAAGTTACATGATATTCAACCCATTATTATAAAATTGGCTTTGTGATAGATAATTTTGCCCTACTGTAGTTCTAATATAAACAATATTAAGGGCTCTAAGCATGTTTAAGGTAGGATAGGCTAAGCTATGATGTTTGCTAAGCTAGAAGTAGTAAATGCACTTTTGATTTAGGATATTTTCAACTTGCAATGGGTTTATTGGGAGGTAACCCATTCATAAATTGAGGAAGTCTGTAGTGATTTCATTTCTTTTTGGATATATACCCAGAAGTGGAATTGCTAGATCCTAAAGTAGTTCTATTTTTAATTTTTTAAGGAACCTCTATACTATTTTCTATAGCTGCACCAATTTATATTCCCACCAATAGCACATGAGGGTTCTCCACATCCTCTTATCTCTTGTCTTTTTGTTGTTGTTGTTGTTGTTGTTGCTTAATTTTATTTATTTTGAGAGAAGGGGAGGGGTAGAGGTGGGGGGGGGGAGCAGAAGATCTAAAGCAAGCTCTGTGCTGACAGCAGAGAGCCTGATGCAGGGCTCAAACTCATGAATCATGAGATCATGACTTGAGTCCAAGTCAGACGCTTATCCAACTGAGCCACCCAATTGCCCCTCATGTCTTTTTTATAAAAGCTATTTTAACAGATTTGAGATAATGACTCATTGTGTTTTTAATTTGCATTTCCTATTGTTTAGTAATGTTGAACACCTTCTCATGTATCTTTGGCCATTTAAATATCTGCTTTGGAAAAATGCCTATTCAGGTCTCTTCCCCATTTTAAAATCAGATTATTTGATTTTTTTGCTATTACGTTGTGTGAGTTTCTTACATATTTTGTATATTGATCTCTTATCAGATATATGGTTTGCAAATATATTTGATCATTCTGTAGGTGGCCTTTTCATTTCGTTGATTGCTTCTTTTGCTGTGCAGAAGCTTCTTTAAAAATAAGTTTATTTTTGTTCTTATTGCCTTTTCTTTTGCTGTTATATCCATAAAATCATTGCCAAGATCAATTTTGAGCTTTTTCCCCTGTGTTTTCTTGTAGGAGTTTTATGGTTTCAGGTTTTGTATTTAAGATAATTAATGACTAATTTTACCCCAGGAATTTGAATATAGAAAGTTAAATGAATTTGAACTGGAAAAGAGTAGGTGAGAGAAACAAGAGAGAGAGAGAGAGAGAGAGAGAGAGAGAGAGATCCTAAAACCTTTTGTAATCTCTTAAGGAGTATGGATGTCCTTGGGAGTATCAGTCTCAAACAAGAATTTGGGGATAGTGAATTTGGGAACTCGATTTAGAACAACTACTAAATATATATACATATACAGGCTATTCTATGAACTAACTGAAAACATCTGGTTCAGCTGGAAGTAGAGCCAGGAGCCCATTTTCTATCAGTGGAATTTCACTACAGAGAACATAGGCTGTGTATGATCATGAAATGAAAGAGAGAATGGTGACGATAACAATAATGACAATTAGGGATATATTTTTCTAACAAAGTGGAAAGATCACCACTGCTTTTCAGTGTTCTACTGGAAGTTCTAGCTAATACAGTAAGACAAGAAAAGGAAATAAAAAGTATACAGATTGGGAAGGAAGAAATAAAGTTCAAAGATGATATACTCATTTATGTGAGCAATCAGAAAGAATTGACAAACTCCTGGAACTAATAACCAGTTATAGCAAGGTTACAGAGTACATGGTTAATATGCAACAGTCTATCACTTTTCTATATACCAACAATGAACAAGGGGAATTTGGAATAAAAAAACCACAATATCATTTACATTACCAAGATAAAAAAGAAATTCTATTGTATAAAGTTAACAAGATATGCACAATATCCACATGAGAAAAACTACAAAACTGTGTTGAAAGAAATGAAAGAAGAACTAAATAAGTAGAGATATTCCATGTTCATCAATAGGGAGACTCAATATTATCAAGATCTCAGTTCTTCTCAAATTAACCTTAGCTTCAATATGATTCTAACAAATTATTTTACAGATAGGACAAACTGAATCTAAAGTTTATATGGAGAGAAAAAAAGATTCAGAATAGCCAACAAAATATTGCAAGAGAAGAATAAAGTTGGTGGAGTAAGTCTATCTGATTTTAAGGCAGTATAAAGCTACAGTAATCAAGATACTGTGGTATTGGTGAAAGAACAGACAAATAGATCAATGGAATGTAATAGTCCAGAAATAGATCTACATAAATATATTCAATTTATCTTTGACAAAGGGGCAAATGTAATATGATGGAGCAAAGATAATCTCTTCACTTAATGGTCTGGAACAATTGGATATCCTCATACCTCATACAAAGAAATGAATCTAGACACGGACTTTATACCCTTCACAAAAATTAAATTTAAATAAATCACAGACCTAAATGTAAAATGCAAATATTTTACATTTACATCTACAAAACTCATAGAGGACAACATGGGAGAAAACCTACAAAATCTTGAGTAAAATGATGACTTTTTAGATTAAATATCAAAGGCACCATCCATGAAAGAAATAATTGGTAAGCTGGATTTAATTAAAATTTATTGTCTCTGCAAAAGACAATGAGAAGATGAACCACAAACTGGAAGAAAATATTTGCAAAAGAACTGATAAAGGATTGATATACAAAATATAAAAGAACTCTTAAAACTCAACAATAAGGAAAACAAACAACCTGATTGAAAAAAATGAGCCAAAGACCTTAGCAAATATCTCACTAAAACAAACAAATAAATAAAAATACAGATGTCAAATAAGCATATGAATAGATGTTCCACATCATATGTCATCAGGAAAATGCAAATTAAAATGAGATACCACTATACACCTATTAGAATGGCTAAAATTTGAAGTAATGACATCCCCAAATCCTCATGAGAACGTGGAGCAACAAGAATTCTCATTCATGACTGGTGGGAATGCTAAACAGTACAGCCACATTGGAAGACAGTTTGGCGGTTTCTTAGAAGAGTAATCACACTCTTACCATGAGATTCAGCAATCACATTCATTGATATTTACTCAAAGGAGTGAAAATTTATATCCACACAAAAATTTACACGTGGATGTTTACAGCACATTTATTCATAATTACTAAAACTTGAAAGCAAACAATCTGGTCTTCAGTAGGTAATGGATAAACTGGTACATCTAGACAATGGGATTATTATTCAGTGCTAAAAAAAAAAAAGAGCTATCATGCCATGACAAGATATGGAGGAAATTAAATGCATATTACTAAGTGAAAAAAACTAATCTGGAAAGGCTACATATTGTACAATTCCAACTACATGACATTTCAGCAAAGGTAAAACTATGGAAACAGTAAAAAGGTGAATAGTTGCCAGACATTAAGGGGGACGGAGGTATAAATAGAGCATAGATAATTCTTGGGGCAGTGAAACTATCTGTATATTCTAATGGTGGATAGATATCATTAAAATTTTGTCCAAACCCATGAAATGTACATCAAGAGTAAACCTAAAGTAAATTATAAATTTGATAATAATTTGTCAATGTAATTTCATCAGTTGTAACAAATGTACTACTCTGGTGATGCATGTTAATGATGGAGGAGGCTATGCATGTGTTGGACAGGAGATAGGGTTTATATAAAAAATCAGTGTACCTCCTCTCATTTTTGCTATAAACCTAAAACACAGCTCTAAAAAATAAAATATATTATAAAAAAATGTACTCTTGACCTATTAGAATATTTTTTTCCATAAAGTTACTTTTGCCTTCTTTTTCTGCCTCTTTTTTTTTGCCTTCTTTTCTTCCTTCTTTAACTCATATATCTTTGAGACAATGTTGTGTTTATTTCATGGTAGCTGTAGCTAGTTATGCCTTTATGTGTATGGTTTTGCCACACTAAATAAATGTTATGCTTCTTGAGGAAAGGGATTCTATTTTATTTCTCTAAATTTTCTCTCTTCCAAGTATATATAGGCCTTGCTCTCTATATTTTTATAAATAAAATATAAGAAAACGTTTTTCTGCAGAATGATGTTCCATATTTATTTTCCTTTCAATTTGCATTCCATATTCTATAATTTTTCTTCAATGTACCATGCTGACATTATTATTATTATTATTTTGATTAATGTAATTCTTAACACATTTTGCTTCTAAAAACATTGGAGGCAGCAGGGAGCATTTTTTTAAAGGAGAAATAAATTATAGGACTATCTAGGAAAACAGGAT
Organism: Neofelis nebulosa; assembly: GCF_028018385.1. Taxonomy (NCBI): domain Eukaryota; kingdom Metazoa; phylum Chordata; class Mammalia; order Carnivora; family Felidae; genus Neofelis; species Neofelis nebulosa. The sequence goes on from NC_080782.1 coordinate 76,896,756, forward strand.
TTACTTGTTCTGGAAACTGATACTGAAATGTGTATGGCAATGTATTACTGAATTTACTTTTCTTCTTCCTTGTCTCTAAGACTAAAAGAAAAACATATTGTGTTACTTCATTCCCATGAACTAATACAAGGAAGCTTATTAGTTCTTAAAGTTTTTAAATGTGAATTTTATATAAAAGTCATTGCATAACATAATAAGCATTATCTTTAATAGCAGGTACGTCAAAACTGCCCAAGTATTTTTCATATCCTATGTAGTAGGCAAAATTATGCTCCTCAGATATATCTATATCCTAATCTCTGGAGCCTGTGCATATGTTATGTTCTGTGGCAAAGGAAAATTAAGGTTGAGATTGGAATTAAGGTTCTAATTAGGTGATTTAAAATAGGGAGATTATCCTGGATTTTCCAGGTATCTTGTAATCACAGAGATCCTGAAATGTGGAAGACAGAAGCAGAAGAGTCAGTATCAGAATGATGTGAATTGAGAAAGACTCAACTGCCCATTTCTTGCTTTGAAGATAGAAGGAAGCAGGCTATGAGACAAGAAATGCCAATACCTTGATTATAATCCTACCCCTTTTGGATTTCTGGCCTTCATGATTGTAAAATAATACATTTTTGTTGTTTTAAGTTACTAGTTTGTGGTAATTTGTTAAAGCAGCAAAAGGAAAGTAATCCACCTATCTCATTAGACCTCAAAGACAGGAATGGCACTGTCATCGAGATAATATTCATCAAATATTCTATTCCCTCGCCTCACTTAAATTTTCCAGTCTCTGTGAAGTTAGATGTTACTCATTCTGACCAGTGAAAGGTGAGCAGAAGTGAAATGGGCTCTTTCAGATCAGATTCTTTTTTCCTGCTTGTTTGGTTCAGATGGTACAGCTACAAGCTGGTAGATCCTCAGTCAACCTGGGCCACAGAGTATATACGTATGGCATAGCAAACACTCTCAAGTCATTATCGAACATGTAGTGAAGCTAGACAAATTTTTTTATGATGTTAAGCCATCACAATTTGAGTGGTAATTTGTTACTGCAAAATGACATAATTTATCCTAAAAACAAATACGGGTACCAAATTATAGCTTAGTAAATATCAGGAAATAAGTTTCTTTGATTTCTAGACTCCTGGTTTAAAGAGTTTACAAAATTTACAAGACTTCATGGCTAACATTGCCTTTGGAGTGTTACATCCCACCTGTACTTTTAGCACACAAGATTTACAATTCCAAATTGTGCTCTCTGGCTAGTGACTAAAGGGAAGACTGTGTATACTGGGTATCTTATTAAAAAGTCGTACATTCTTTATGAACAATGGTCAGTAGCCAAATAAAATGCAGTTATCGAAATTAAAGACGTTTTATTTTTGCTAAGAGGTAATCCCACCTTTTCATAAATGTGCCTGAGGCGGAGTCTGTAGCAGTAATGCCTGGCCCAAGGAGCCAATATTTTTCTCAAAGAACTTTGAGCCTCTCATACGTCTGAACAATTATTTCTTTGACAGTTCAGAGTTATCTGTCAGAGAACTAAAAGTTATGATTTTATCATAGTCTAGAAATTTTAAAGGCAAGCTGTTGCCATTTGATTCAGTCAATTATAGATGAACTCTAGTGTGAATCTGTAATATAAATTAACCAAAGGTGGCCCTTAGGTTATTTCTTCACAGAGGTCTGGGGCCTATTAGCCCAAAATTTTTACACATCCAAAGTTTTCAGCATAGCCCAAATAAACAGATTTGTATCCATTTTGAGCCTGATTGCTTTGCATATTATGGAAAACAATGCCCAGCATCTGCTAGCCATAGATAAAATAAACCCTGTAGTGTAAAACATCCAAGCTGCTGCTGCCCTTTGGAGCTCTGTGACCCAGACTCCCTACTCAGCTGTTGAGTGACATCACCCCCCCTCCCCCATCATATGATTGTTGGTAGGATTCAGTGTTTTAAGGGATGTTGGACCAACAGCCTCAGCGACTCACTAGCTTTTGACCAGAGGCAGCCCTCAGTTCCTTGTCACGTGGACCTGTCTATGTGGGCTCACATCAAGGACGTTGCTTCACCAGAACAGCAAGCTAGAAGAGCCACAGAGTAAGTGCAAGCAAAATAAAAGTCACAGTCTTCTGTAGCCTAGTCTCAGAATTGACATCTCATCACTTTTTTATACTTACCATGCCATGAATTCATAGGGAATGGGTTCCAGCAGCTCAGTCCTTTCCATTGGTTCTCACAAAGTTTTCTGCTTTGGGTGGAGCAGGCTGGAGCTTCAGTCTAACCCAAATCCCTATGGGTTTGGCTTCCTTCTTTTTCTGATCATTTTCCTTCACAGGCTTCAGGAAGCTAGCTTGGCTTTTTGAATACTTCATGGGCTCAATACGTGCATTAATTCTCTTGGCATGAATCTTGCCCTTAAACTGGTTTACAACAATGTCAACTCAATGCTGGGTAACATTGTAGACTCTTTCAGGTTTGCCATAGTAACATTTGTGGGATGTTCCTTTTTGAACAGTTCCCATTCCCTTGATGTCTACACCACCTTTCTTGTAGGTTTGTGCATACACAGCCAAAGGAACAACTTCTTCCCATTTGTGTTGGGCATTTTGGTGAGTTATTGGAAGATGGTGGTTCTGGCAGAAAGGTGACATCACTTTTTAAAAAGTTGTTTTTATTATTTTTAATTTTTATTTGAGAGAGAGAGAGCATGAGCAAGGGAGAGGGGCAGAGGGAGAGAGAAAGACAGAATCTTAAGCAGTCTCCACATCAGCATAGAGCCCTATGTGGGCAACTTGATCCCATGATCCTGGGATCCTGACCTAAGCCTAAATCAATGGATGCTCACCCAACTGAGCCACCCAGGCACCCCTCATCACTTAAAAAAAAAAGCTAAACTATAACTTTATTCAAAGGTGACCAGTTTTTCCACCTATGTTCTTCTGTTCCACAGCCCAATCCAGAATGTCACATAGCATTTAGTTATCATATCTCCTTAGTCTCCTTGCTCTGTGATCATTCTTTCCTTGTGTTTCATGATCTTGACATTTTTTAGAAGAAATGGTAATTTTGTGGAATGTCCCCCAATTTGGGTTTGTTTGATATTTTCTCATGATTATACTGAAGTTTTGCATTAAGGGAAAGATAACACAAAAGTGATTTTCCCTTTCCATTGCATCATATCATAACAAGATATACTAAAACTAACTTCCAGTTTTAGTATATCTTGTTTGTTGGAGACAAGTCACTAAGTCTTGCCAGTACACACAAGGGAAGGGGATGACATAACGGGTTAAATGCCAGGAGATAGGGTTTATTGGGAGCCATTTCATAAGCTGCATATCATACTATGAAGGGTAACACGGGGCTACAGTGGTAGGTAAGGTAAAGATGTAGTAGGTAAAGTAAGGATACATAAGTCACATAAATGACTTAACACATTGCTGTCAAAGTGAATGATAGCTATTATGATTATTATGCAGTCGTAACTATTTTGTGGTTCTCTTTCAAATTGATTCATTCAATAAATGTTTGTTGAACCCTTATTCTGATAGAACTGAAAATACAAAACTCCTCTAGTTTATGAAGGAGATAATAATAAACAGGTTAAGGAAGATATTTGTGAATTGTGATAAATGATATAAGGAAAGTAATCAGGACAAGGTGATAGAAAATGTGTGTGTGTGTGTGTGTGTGTGTGTGCGTGTGTGTATGATGATTATCTCAATCCAACAGAAAAAGCCTTCCTGAGATGACATTTATCCTGAGACTGAATGTTGAGAATCAGCTTTACAAGATCCTGACAATAACATTTTAGGCAGAGAGAATAGCAAGTTCAAGGGCCACAAAGCAGAGAAGAGTTTGTTATGTGAAGGAAATAGGAGAAACTTATGACTAAAGTATATTTAGCAAGGGGTAAAGTGTTATGAAATAATGTTGGAGGTAGGTAGGGGCTAAAATAGATAGGGCTTTGAAGGGTGTGAGAAAAACATTATTTTACTCTAAGTATGATGGAATGCATTGGAGAGTTTTATGAAAGGTAACAACAAGATCTTATTTTTACAAATTTGGTCTAATTGCAAAATTACAGAAAACTTGTAATAGTGCAAGGAATTTCCATACACCGTTCATGTGAGGTGAAAATTATATGATAATGCCAGCTTTGTATTACTCTGATCAAATCCATTCTCTTCAAAACATCTAAAATGGTATACTGGCCTTTATTTTTCTAGGATTAAAAAAAGATGTTTCTATACCTACTATATAAGAACGAGGAATTATAATAATTTGGTCCCATTCTCTTTAAATATTTAGATAATAACTGCAAATATATTTTGGAACTATTAAAATTATCCATAGTGTTTATGCTTGAGACAGCCAAGCATAGGGACTCCTATTGGCTGATGGAAAACTCTCTTGTGTCATTCCAAGTATCCCATCAACAATTTTATCTTACTGCTTGAATTTTACCTTGAATTTTACCTTTAAGATATTTGCCTTTACTCTTGATTTTCTTCCTTTTTTGCAAGGAAATATAGGTATAAGTTTCTGAACTATGGACATTATAAAAGAATGCATAAATGATTACAAAGCTTTGATACCAACAATGATGCTTGAATATTATTACACACACATTATAGTAACCAATTAGTATTTATGTTTACAGTATCTTCATGCTTATAGCATACCATAATTAATTGATTTATTACACTTTGGTAAGTCTTGTGTGGCATTTATTCAATATACCTCTTATATTCAGGTACATTATTTGGGTAAATATTTGTTGGTGTACAATTGTGTATGTCTTACTGTTTTATGACTTATTCCACTTCATGAATAACCTTAAAAGTATGTAGTATTCTCATCTGGCTTTATTCTTGTTTTCTTACTTTCCACTCACATCCCAGCTTTCTTTCTTTGCTAACATGTACTTTGAATACCTGAGACATATGTAGGGAACAAGAGCCCACGTACACAGTATATAGAAGCCTGAGAAATATTTCATCCCTTCAGTCAAGGAGTACTATGAAGGTAGTTACAACCAACAAACATCTTAGCCAGTGAACTCTTGAATGGTTCCAGTTAAAATAGAACATGGTCCATTTATTTGCCTTGCCAAAGCCTGGAGGTAAACATAATTGCTAAACTATGGGAATAAAATCAGGGGAAGGAATAAAAATTGTCTAGTGGGAAGATAACAGAATTCTAATTCTAATTATGGTTCTGACACTAAGTAGATGTTTGATAAACACATTTTAACTAAGTTTATGTTCCTGTCAGTATTTCCTTAATGGATAATTACAGATTTTTAGCATCAGTGTGTTTCAGATTTGGAATGGGCTTCAATGGCTTCAAGCTACTTTATTTAGTCTATCCCATTTTCCCATTTTATATAGCTTTAATTCAATGGTTCTTAAACTATTTTGTCTCAGAACCTATTTATACTCTCAGCACTTACTAAGATTGCAAAGAGCTTTTGTTTATGTGGGATATATCTATTTATGTTTATCATATTAGAAATTAAAATGAAACATTTTAATAATTAATTTTGAATACCTATAAGCTCATTACATATTAACATAAATATTTGTAAGCCTCAATAATTATAAGCCAGACACAATAAGACAACTACCTCATGACCTCACTTATATGTAGAATCCAAAACAAAACAGTTCAATTCATGTAATAGAAAGTAGAATGTTTATTACCAGGACCTGGGAGGTGGGGGAGTGGGGGAAGGGTGATGTTGTTTAAAGAGTACAAACTTTCAGTTGTAACATAAGTACATTTGGAGATCTAATATACACCACAGGGACTATAGTTAATAATAATGTATTGGATACTAAAAATCTGCTGAGAGTAGATCTCAAGTGTTTTCCTCATACACGTAAACACACACATAAAGATAACATGTGCAAGACAGTGGATATGTGAATTAGTTGACTGTGATAATTATATCACAATGTATACATATATCAAAACGTCATATTGTATACCTTAAATATATATAATTTTTATTGGTAAATCATACCTCAATAAAGCTAGAAAAATATATTTTCAAAAATTATAGTGAGAATGGAATGGTTTTACCTTTTTTCAAATCTTTTATGCTGGCTTAATAGGATTTTCTTATGTCTTCCTTTTGTGGTATGACGTGTCAAGTAGCCTATGGAAAAACATCACTGTAGGCTCATGAGAAAATGAGAATCTAAAAGGCAAATAGCACCCTCATATCATTTTGAATATAGTTGTGAATTTGAAGACCCTTCGAAAAGGTTTCAGGTTTCCCCTGGGTATCCTGGGTGACCTATTGAGAACCATTTCTCTATAAAGATTTTCCTTTATTTTTATTTTTACTTTCTTTAATGCTCACTTTTGAGAGAGAGGGAGAGAGAATGAGCAGGGGAGGGACAGAGAGAGCAGGCAACAGAGGATCCTAAGTGGGGTCTGTGCTGACAGCAGAGATCCCAATGTGGGGCTTGAATCCATAAGCTGTGAGATCATGACCTGAACTGATGTCGGATGCTCAATCGACTGGTTTTCCTTTATTCTGAGTCCACATTTTTCTTCTACTTTCAAGGCGCTTGTGCTAATCTCAAGAACCATAAAGAATAAGTCTGATCTCTGTTTCAAATGATAGCCCCACTCAAATATTTTGTCAGCTATGTTGTTAACCCTATATCTTTCCTTCAGGATCAACTTTCATAATTATTTCAACTAATATTTATGTGAGAAATTCCAATTTTTCTTTCCACATCAGTTACATTATTCATGGGCCTGCTCTCATTAGTCATTTGTTCTTTTGGTATAACAATTAGAGATGAATAAAATATTTCAGAATAGTCTGAATGATGGAAAGTAGAGAAAAAATCTTAAACTGGATTCCATGTCTCTTAAATTCATATAAATTTGATTCATATTTTAACTTGTTAATGTTCAGTTAAATCTTTCCTATTTTAAAGTTTGATTTCAGTTGATTCACAGAATTTTTAATAATCTATGTCGTCTTATTAGGTAAAGGATCAACAATTTAGCTCATGGATCCTAATGACATTATATAAAGTATTCATAATATTTACACAGACACAATGCTATATATTCACCAAACTGTTTCATTTTCCTCCTGGGAATACAGCACAACCACATACTGAGCCCTTTAGCATATAGGTAGAGCATAGACTGAGTTCTGGTCAGTGGGGTGCAGGCAGAAGTGCCATATAATCCATTTCAGTGTTGGCCAGAAACCTGCAGTACAAACATCTGCAGTCTCTCCCCATTTGACTTGCTGCAAGCAAAGAACTCTGAGACAACTAGGAAGTGGGAGGAACCTGGATCCCTGAGTTCACTATTTGAAGGAAAACTTCCCAGGAAATCCTCCAGAAGAGGAAAATCCACATGGAACCTTCCATGAGCCAGAGAGAAACTGTTACACATTGCGTTAGGCTCAGGGGATTTTTGATAGCCTATCCTACCAAATGTTCTCTGCTTTACTGAAACACTCTATGATGACATTAATTTGTTATTTAGTTGCTGTTTTGCCATAGTCATTTAATCAAAAAGGATCAGTCAACTTCAACTGTACTAATTGTACTAACAGTACTGTCATTTGCCCAACACTTACTTATCTTATCCACAAGAATACAAGATAATTTTTGATAGATGCTATGGTGAAATTCAGATAAATGATGAGTAATGCTGTCATCACAGAATGAGTTGGATTGTGTTCCCTTATCCTTAATTTTCTGAAAGAATTTGTGTAGAATTGGTATTAGTTCTCCCTTAAATGCTCAGTAGAATTCAGTACTGAAGTCATTGGGCCTGAGGTTGTGGAAACATTTTTAACTGCAAATTCAATTTCTTTAATAGACATAGGTTGTTTAGGTTTCCTATTACCTCTTGAAAGATCTTTTGTAATTTGTTTTAGAGGGATTTTGTCCAATTTATCCATATTGCCAAATTTATCAGCATAAAGTTATTAAAAATTTTTTTTTAATGTTTATTCATTTTTGAGAGACAGAGAGATAGAGTGTGAGTGCAGGAGGGGCAGAGAGAGAGGCAGAAACAGAATCTGAGGCAGATTCTAGGCTCTGAGCTGTCAGCACAGAGCCCCAATGCGGGCTCGAACCCACCAACTGTGAGATCATGACTTGAGCCGAAGTCAGATGCTTAATAGACTGAGCCACCCAGGTGCTTCAAGTTATTTTAAAATATATTTTATTTATATATATTTTATTTATCACTGTATCTTTTTAATGTCTGCAGAATCTGTGGTGATACCACCTTTCACGTTTCAGATGTTAGCAATTTGTGTTTCATCTCTTTTTCTTCTGGTCTCACTAGAGGTCTATGAAATTTACTTGTCAAAGAACTCTGTTTTAGTTTCATTTTTTCTCTATTGTTTTCTGGTTCTATTTTATTAACTTACTCTCTGATCTTTATTATTTCCTTTATTCTATTTGCTTTGGATTTAATTTGTTCTTCACTTTTTGATTTCTATTGATTGATAGATTGATTGATAGCACGAGCAGGGGAGGGGCAGAGAGAGAGGATAAGAGATTCCCAAGCAGGCTCCACACTGCCAGCACAGTGCTCCATGCAGGGCTTGAACCAACAAACCAGGAGATCATGAGCTCAGCCAAAATCAAGAGTTGTATGCTTAATTGACTGAACCACCCAAGCCCCCTTTCATTCTTTAATTTCTTAAGATAGAAATTAAAGTCACTGGTTTGAGAACTTTCTTCATTTCTAGGCATATTGTAAGTTTTCCCTTAAGTACTGCTTTTTAGTAGTATCCTACAAATTCTGATGTTTTGTTTTTATTTTCATGCAGTTTATAATAATTTCTATTTTTCCTTTTGATTTTGTTTTTGATCCGTGGGTTAAGAGGTGTTGTTTTTTTTTTTGTTTTTTTTTTGTTTTTTTTACATATTTGGAGATTGTCCAGATATCTTTGTTACAGATTTCTAATTTATTCCCTTGTGATCAAAGAACATATTTTGTATGGCTTGAATTCTTTTAAAATTACTGAGACTTTTTCCATTGCTTGGGATCTGGTCTATCTTGGTAATTGTCCCAAGTGTCCCATGTGTACCTTGAAAGATGTGTAGTCTTTTGTTGCTGGTGGAAAGTTTTGATAAGTGTCAGGTCCAATTTGTTGATAATGTTTTTTGAGTCCACAATACGCTTTTGATTTTCTATCCTATCAATTATTACTATCCTATCAATTATATGTATCTCTGGTATAATTGTTGTTTTGCAAAAATATTTTTCTTTGCAGTTCTATTAGTTTTGTCAATTTTGACATTGTTTTTAAGTGCATGATTTTTAGGATTCTTAAGTCCTCTCTGTGAATTTACCTCTTTATCATTAGGAAATAACCTTCTTTATCTCAGATAATATTCTTTGCTCTGAAGTCTACTTGGACTGTTATTAATGTAGTCATTCCAGATTTCTTTTGATTAGTGTCATTTTCAATGTAAAGCCTATTAGCATTGATATTTGAAGTGTATTTTTTGTAGGCAGTATTTAATTGGTTCTTGCTTTTTATATCAGATCTAACCATCTTTTCCTTTTAATTAGAATGTTTACCCTATTTCCATTTAATGTAATTATTAATATAGTTTAGTCTAAATTATCACCTCATTACATGTTTCCTTTTGTCTCATCCATTTTTTTTTTCCTTTTGTCCCTCTTGTCTGCCTTCTTTGGATTAATGGAATGTTTTTTAGGGTTCCACTTTTTCCTTTCTTGGCTCTTGGTTGCTTTAGTACTTATAAGTCATTAGAGTATTATACCTTTGACATGATATCACTTCACATATAAGATGTGTATTTTTTCACATATAAAATATTTACAATAATATACTTCCATTTCTCTTTACATGGCCTTTGCATTATTTTCATACATTTTACCTTAAGTGTAAACTTAAGTGTAACTTAAGAGTACCACAATACTTTTAAATTTTTGTTTAAGCAGTGAATTATCTTTTAAAGATATAGAAATAACTTAAAAATCATATATATTTCTCCATCAGCCTTAACCTACATCTCCTCATTTTTGATGCTCTTTATTCCTTTGTATAAATCATTTTTTCCACATGGTATCATTTTCCTTCTGCTTAAGGAACTTCTTTTAATTTTTTTAATGTTTATTTTTGTTTTTTTGTTTTTTTTTTCAATATATGAGGTTTATTGTCAAATTGGTTTCCAACAACACCCAATGCTCATCCCAAAAGGTGCCCTCCTCAATACCCATAACCCACCCTCCCATCCCTCCCACCCCCCATCAACCCTCAGTTTGTTCTCAGTTTTTAACAGTCTCTTATGCTTTGGCTCTCTCCCACTCTAACCTCTTTTTTTTTTTTTTCCTTCCCCTCCCCCATGGGTTTCTGTTAAGTTTCTCAGGATCCACATAAGAGTGAAACCATATGGTATCTGTCTTTCTCTGTATGGCTTATTTCACTTAGCATCACACTCTCCAGTTCCATCCACGTTGCTACAAAGGGCCATATTTCATTCTTTCTCATTGCCACGTAGTACTCTATTGTGTATATAAACCACAATTTCTTTATCCATTCATCAACTGATGGACATTTAGGCTCTTTCCATAATTTGGCTATTGTTGAGAGTGCTGCTATAAACATTGGGGTACAAGTGCCCCTATGCATCAGTACTCCTGTATCCCTTGGATAAATTCCTAGCAGTGCTATTGCTGGGTCATAGGGTAGGTCTATTTTTAATTTTCTGAGGAACCTCCACACTGTTTTCCAGAGTGGCTGTACCAGTTTGCATTCCCACCAACAGTGCAAGAGGGTTCCCATTTCTCCACATCCTCTCCAGCATCTATAGTCTCCTGATTCGTTCATTTTGGCGACTCTGACTGGCGTGAGGTGATATCTGAGTGTGGTTTTGATTTGTATTTCCCTGATAAGGAGCGATGTTGAGCATCTTTTCATGTGCCTGTTGGCCATCCGGATGATTAATGTTTATTTTTGAAAGAGAGAGAGATAGAGTGTGAGCAGGGGAGAGGCAGAGAGAGAGGAAGACACAAAATCTGAAGCAGGCTCCAGGCTCTGAGCTGTCAGCACAGAGCCTGACATGGGGCTCAAACCCACGAACTATGAGATCATGACCTGAGCCGAACTCAGATGCTTAACCGACTAAGCCACCCAGGCACCCCTGAAGAATTTCTTTTAACATTTGAGTAGGTGTTCTGGGTATTAAATTATTTCAGTTTTGTTTTCCTTTTTTATTTTTAATGTCTAAAATCTTTATTTTACCTTCTTTTCTAAATATTGGCACTGTCTCTCTAATACCTTCATATGATTCTTTCCCTGGACTAGGATGGTTTCTTCATATGAATGTGCTATCTGTACTCTGCTGAATACTTGGGGGAACCCTCTGCACATTAAATCTGTGCAGCTTTCTCCTCTCCAGTATTCTTCCCTATACATTCTAGCCACTTGGTGTCCTTGGACCTTTATTTTGTCTCCAACTCAGAGTCAGCTGGATTTTCTGTGGATTTCACATCCTGCCCCACCCTTCCCACACTTAAAAACTCTCAAGGCAGTAAACTGCTCACTTGGTTTGCTTCCCATCTCTTAGAGACCACTTTTTTAATTACCTGAAATCTGGTGTCTTGAAAACCTTTTTTTTCCTTTCATATGTTTTTTCCTTTTTTTTTTTTTTTCTTTTGAGTGTTTCAAGTAGAAGTTAAATCTGACCTCTATTATTTCATCTCATCTGAAAGTGGGAGTCCCTTCAACTGGCTGTACTTTTAATGCCCATTTTTAAAAAGTTTGCCTTTGTTTCACCACAGCCTCAGAAGTTTTACTTCTTATAGCTTTTTGGTATTCTTTTATTTTCCTAGCCCATCAAATTTTCATCTCCTCTGATAGGCTGAAGTGTGGAGATCTTTTTTTTTTTTTTCCTTTAATGTTTATTTTTGAGAGAGAGACAGAGACAGAATGCAAGTGGGGGAGGGGCACAGAGAGAGGGAGACACAGAATCTGAAGCAGGTCCCAGGCTCTGAGCTGTCAGCACAGAGCTTGATGCGGGGCTCAAACTCAGTGAGATCATGACCTGAGCTGAAGTAGGAGGCTCAACCAACTGAGCCACCCAGGCACCCCATGAAGTGTGGAGATCTTTCTATCTTCTCTTCAAACAAAGAAGATACTTTGATTCTGTGAATTTTCTCTTATGCACACTTAAGTAATCCTCGGTTTTCAAAGCTCCTTTGTAGGGTATAAAATCTTCATTCTTGTCTTTTAGGAACATGCTCTGAGATTTTCACAAGTTGTAAAGTAGAAATGTAAGATTTTATAATGGTTTTTATTTATTTTATTTATGTCCAATGATTTGAACTCTGTTCATGAACTCTCTTATTTGTATTTACAATTAAATTATTTTACTAATTAATTACAGCCTGCTAGCTCCCTCAACCTCACACTAGACTTCTACCAACTCTTAATACATTGTAAAAAGATTACTATTAAAGAATATGTAATAATTCCTCATATTGTGCTGGCTATCAATCTACCTTGTACTGGCCTATTTCCTGTTTCTGATTGCGTCAAACTGTTGGGTGTATTTGACATTAATCTTCCTAGAAGCAGGCTTCTGTAACAAATGACATCTTGATGTCCCTTATAGTTCTATAAACCTAAATTTTAATAACCTTCATCATCTACTTTCCTTTGTTAAGAAACAGTAGCGGTTAAATTGTGGAAATGACACGACCATCAAGAGTGGCAGCATGGCTGTTTTTCCACTCAGTAAAGCTGGCATTTTGTCATGATTATGACATTGTGATTATATATATTCTATAAAATCATAACATTGAAGACTGTTTCTTGGCATCAAAATCAGATCTTGAGTAGAAAATAAATATGTTTTAGAATATTATCCTAATCATTCATTTACTGTAGGATAATTTCTTCTAGCTTAAAGCATTTCTTGATATATACAAATCCAACTATATTATCTCTGTGATATTTGTATCATAAATATTGTAGTAGGAGTTAACAGTATTTTGAGTAAATTATAATAATAATTGTTTATTAGTGAAAAGCTTAACTTGACATTGTAAATTTTACACTAGTAGTACATTTTCACTGCCTACTGGGTTAGCTTTCTCATGGGATTATAGTATTAACTGTTCACATTTTTAAAAAAATTATAATCATCTATGTTCATGGATATATGTCTTTCTTAATTATTTATTAGCATTACTAAAGAAAATATAACTGCAATTTCTTCTAAACATAAATATATTTTTCTGTGCAACTGTAATAAAATAGTATTAAAAATAATCTAGTTCAGCATTAAATTTTTCTTAGATATAATTTGTTATTTTTAATTATACATCTTGTAGAGCATTTAAAAAAGAAAAGATGAATGAAGAATACTAAGAAAATCACTTAGATTGTGCTATTGCTTTTATTTAATAAATATAAGATCCAGTGTTATTAATAAGTCTTTAATACTTGGATTTTTAATTACTTCAACAGTATCTGCACTTGACCATTTTGTATTTAGGCTTTCTCAAGACCCTGGAATTTTAATATTCTGTGAGCCACATAGTGTCATACTATTAAAGGATTTACATCTAGTCTGCAAGTGGAAGGGAACTAATAAATTATTAAAAGCACACATAAAAAATGATAAAATACTTAAAATAGGTATTTAAGTATATTTCCATCCTATAGGTATATCTCCATGGAAGGCCAAAATATAATGATTAGGTTTCTTTTAAGTACGGAATCAGAGTAAGGGGAGTTAGTGAGATAATCATGATAGCTTCTGTCATTAAGCCACTTCATCTTGGTTCATCTAATTCCTGAAGGAAAAACCTACTGCACATTCCAGAGAATGATCCATAGGCAGGGACACCTGCTCCTGTGTCCATTGTTGGAGTTTTACTATAAAATTTGGATACTGTTCTTTATCCTACTCTCTACCCTTTAAAAATACAGCAAATGAGATCCATTAAAAGAATAGCAATTTATTCATTACCTTCTGAAATTTAACATGGTGTATTTTGACTATGCTTACTAGATTTACCCTAGATTGACAAAAGAATTAAAAAGTGGTAACTTTCCACAGAATTACAAGAGACAACATTTATCAAAATTTTTTTTGCTTTGCTTTGTTTTGTTGTCTTTGTTGCAAACCTGAACCCCCTTCCTTCCATCATTGCAGCACAAAGGATGTAAGGGAACAGGAAAGTGGTGTTGATAACACTTTCAGTAAGAGCAAGATGTATTTAAGATGAAGCAATAGCACTTTCGCTAATCTTTAAAAAAAGTTCTACTCTCCAGCACTGCAAGAGTGGAGATCTTTCCTTACACAATATGGATTTAAGTGCACAATGAGTATGCTACTTTGATTTTGATGGTGTAATTTGAATTTGTTAATTCAAAGTTGCAAGAGTTAAGCCATGACCGTTTAATCATCTCATCAAAGCAAAATTTGCTGGTTGTTTAAATTAGTTCATATTTCATAGATGAAATGGTGATCATATGTACATTTACACCTTTAGACATCATTTTAAGTCCATTTCTGTGGAAACTTTTTACATTAGAAGGGCTAGGGGGATTCCATATCAAGCCTGACTTGGATATCTACAAAATCTGAATATCTGCAGTTCAGAGCAGAATTAGTCTTCTAAACCTTATCAACATCAGATTACATGACTGTTGATCTCTTAGAATTGCTAGCAAAAATTCTAAATGACAGTGATAGGCTGTTGAGATTCAAAGGGAGAAAATGCAAAGACCAGGGAGGATATCTGGCTGAGAACTTTGAGTTCAAGTCCTAAATAAATAATAGCTATATGACTTTAGGAGAATTACTAATTCTTCCTGGAATATAGATACTTTAATATGTAAAATGTAGATAATAATAGCTACTGTTCTAGTAAACATTAATAATGGAATAATATTTACCAGATATTTAAAAAATGATAGTTCTGGGAGGCCTGGGTGGTTCAATTGGTTGAATATCTGACTCTTGGTTTTAGCTCAGGTCATCATCCCAGGATCTTTGGATTGAGCCCTGAGTCAGACTCCTCACTGAACTTGGAGCCAGTGTAAGATTCCCTCTCTCTCTCTCTCTCTCTCTCTCTCTCTCTCTCTCTCTCTCCCTATGCCCCTCACCCTACTCACATGTGCATGCTGGTGTGCTCACTCTCTTTCTCTCTCTCTCAAATAAAATAACAAAAAAATAGTTCCTACTTCTACTTATTCCCTATGTTCTCAGTCAGTCTAGACTATCAGGGAACAAGCAACAGGATGTATGTCTGTTTCCAGTAAGATACATCTACTTTCAATCTCAATCCCTCATCTCAGAAAATAAAGCATATATAATTGAAACAAATTTTCACAAATTAGTACCTATCATGTGTCTAGTTTATCTCATTAAGAAATAGTGTTTGGGGGGGTGCCTGGGTGGCTCAGTCGGTTAAGCGTCCGACTTCGACTCAGGTCATGATATCATGGTCTGTGAGTTCGAGCCCCGCGTCCGGCTCTGTGCTGACAGCTCAGAGCCTGAAGCCTGCTTTGGATTCTGTGTCTCCCTCTCTCTCTGACCCTCCCCCATTCATGCTCTGTCTCTCTCTGTCTCTCTCTGTCTCAAAAATAAATAAACATTAAAAAAAATTTAAAAAAAGCAAAAAAAAGGAAATAGTGTTTAGGGGCGCCTGGGTGGCTCAGTCGGTTAAGCGGCTGACTTGGGCCAAACTTAGGGTTGCTGGAAGGGTATTGTGTGGGGGGATGGGCATTAAAGAGGTATTTGTTGGGATGAGCACTGGGTGTCACATGTAAATGATTAATCACTAAATTCTACTCCTGAAACCATGATCACACTATATGTTAACTAACTTGAATTTAAATAATATTAAAATAAATAAATAAATAAATAAAATTCTCTGTTTCTCTGTCTCTCTCTCAAAAACAAAAAAAAGTTAAATAAGCTTAGTGACTATAGTTAGAAGAAATAAACACTTTTTTCTTTTTCCTTTTTTTTTTTTTTGAGAGAGAGCCTATAAGCAAAGGAGGGACAGAATCTTTTATTTTTTTTAAAATTTTTTTAAAATTTTTTTTGAGAGAAAGAGACAGAGCGTGAGTGGGGGAGGGGCAGAGAGAGGGAGACACAGAACTGGAAACAGGCTCCAGGCTCTGAGCTGTGAGCACAGAGCCAGACGCGGGGCTGGAACTCAAGAGTGGTGAGATTATGACCTGAGGTGAGGTCGGACGCTTAACCGACTGAGCCACCCAGGCACCCTGAGAAAGAGAGAATCTTAAGCAGGCTCCAAGCCCAGTGTGGACCCTTTTGCCAGGCTCATTGACCTGAGCTGAAATCAAGAGTTTGATACTTAACCAACTGAGTCACCCAGGCACCCCTAAACACATCTTGTTTTAGGATGAGAGGTAACCTTTCCATCACTGTATTCTCTTCTCTGGAACTAAGGCTATGCTTGGATATGACCATCACATCCTACCAAATCATTGCTATTCAGGAGGTATTAGTACTGAATCTAGAAGTATTTTCTTGGACAGGCAATTAGCTTAGTGTTAAATTAAGAAAGCAAAACTTGAAAATCTCTCTAAAAGTTGACAGAGCTTGATTAATTTTAGTGAAGTAATCTTTTTTAAAAGATTTTCATAATTAAGGAATTTTTTAAAAGTTAATTAATTAATTTTTAAAGTAGGCTCAGTGCCCAACGTGCAGCCTGAACTTACCACCCTGAGATTAAGTGTAGCATACTCTACCGACTAAGCCAGCCAGGCACCCCCTGAAGTAATCTTTGAATGAAAGGGCCATTAGTGTGTTGCAAACAATATAATATAGCAAGTATAGTATCTAGTAACATCTGAGAACTCTGGTAACTTTGCTAAAGGTAGTCTAGACACATTGTTTTGAAGTTTTTTTTTTATCATCAATAGATTTGAGGAAGTGGGTTCCTTAATACTCTGTATTCTTATGAAACTTAATAGTTCTGTGTATGTAGCCCTGATATAAAGCAAAAAACAAATATGTGTGTGTGATTTATATTATGTTCCTTATTGCCATAAACATTTAATTTAGGGAAAGATAAACACGTTGAGATCTTGATATAGTTTTTAAAATGTCTTTGTTTAAAATATTTTTAGGATGCATTAGTGTATCTTTAGAAGGGGAGAGAGAATGGATCCTTTGAAAACCCAATCATGACATGATCATGTCACTCCTTGGTTCCAACCTTTCCTATTTTACTCACAGTGAAAGCCAAAGTCCTTATAATGGCCTCCAAAATTTGGCCCCATTCACTTATCCCCCACCTCATCTGCACCCCTTTACCTGCCCCCAACTCCTAGTGTTCTCCAACCATGTCACTCACCCCAGCCCCTCTATTCTACCAACATAAGGGACTCCCTCCCTTATCTCCTTCAGGTCTTTGCTCAAACTCACTGAGGCCTTCCCTAACCACCGTTTCTTGATGAATGAATACAAGAATGAACTTTAACTACTATTGCGTAATGGTGTTCGATTCTTCAAAGTGTGTGTGTTTTTAATTTATTCCCCAGGTAGAAATTATTACATGAATATCATCATTGTTGATCTTAGATGTGAAATATACAGCAGAAAGAATATCATATATAGGCTTTTAAAGTTTCCTAATTTCTGTTATCTTCAGTTTTGGGGAAGTCAAACCAAAAAGGTGGTTATGTTGTGACGTTTATGGCGGTCAGGTCTTAATGGGGAGGTGGCTGGTGGGGATTTCTGTTTCCAGGGCGGATGAGAGGTAAAAGTGTCACCAAGATGCTCAAAATCCTAAGTCTTGTACTTACGGCTGCTTGATTCTTGGAAGTCGAACCTAGTAAAGGAAGTAAAACGCAGGATATTTTCTGGAACGATCTCCTGACGCAACTGTTTACAGCTTTCCTGTCAGCACCCAGGGGGAGCTTTACGGCCACCAGACTCTCACAAGCTCTGGTTAGTTCCCTGTCCCCGGGCTCTAGGAAGCAGCCAGGCCGGCTGAAGGGCCTCGCCGGGTCACCTGGCGGCGTCCTGGCCGCCCGCACACGCCTCTCATCCCGGTTGGCCCGGGCAGCAACAGGTGAGGCGCGGCCTGCCGCGAATCACACAAGGGCCGGCCAGGCGCCCGCGCCCTTTGCTCTAGGCGACTGCGAGCTCGTGGAGGTAGGTCCCGGCGGCGGCGGCGGCTGCGCGGCGGCAGCGCCGAGACAGCTCCTGCACGGAGGCGGGAAGTCTTCCGCACGGGGGCGCTGCCACCTGCGCAGGGGAGGTTCCAAAGGGGAACCGGGTTTTTGTGCCGCTCCGACGCGCTGGAGTTGGGAGAACCCATCCTGACCATGAAGGGCAGCAAAGGCATCGAGAACCCGGCTTTCGTCGCCTCCAGCCCGGACACCCCGCACCGTTTGTTTGCATCGCCCTCTCACGTCGAAGTCTCTGACTTGGCCATCAAATCCCAGGGACCGAATTCGAAGCCACAGGAGCCCCCGGAGTCCCAGACGTCACCGGAGGCACACCAGCCTTCAGCGGCTCCCTCTGCTTCCCAGGAGCTGTCCAGGCCAGAGTCGCCGCCCGAGTTTGAGGAGGGACCCTGCGGGTGTGGGAACTTGCAACCGCAGTGCCTCCAGCCCTGCAACACACCCCAGGGCTTTCTGCTTTTCTATTGCCTCTTGGCCCTCACGCAAGGTAAAGTCCAGCGCCGGCTGGAGAGGGCATTGGCCCCGCGCGGGACGCTGAGGGACCCGGCAGGTGCGCGCGTTCCGCTTAGTCGACGCGCAGTGCCTGCCCCGGCCCGGGGGTCCTGAAGCGCCCCCACAGGCGTCAGCAGGGCCGGGCCTCCGCATTTTAGCTTTTCCTTTGTAGCAACTTTTGAAACTTCCCTAAGGGCTCTTTATCTTTCGTGTTTTACCTCAGTTGAGTCCATTCGATTCTTTCAGGGAGGGTGGAAATGACTGGAACCTTACTTTGGGAACGGTTTGCCCTTCGGGGAATCCATTCTATACCACAAAAGCATCTATTTTCCTAAAGCCCTTGTTAAAAGGAGGTTTTTGTTTTGTTTTACATTGTTTCTGCAAGGGAAGGGTTAACTTATTTTATTTTCAACGTTTTTTATTTATTTTTGGGACAGAGAGAGACAGAGCATGAACGGGGGAGGGGCAGAGAGAGAGGGAGACGCAGAATCGGAAACAGGCTGCAGGCTCCGAGCCATCAGCCCAGAGCCTGACGCGGGGCTCGAACTCAGGACCGGAGCCATCAGCCCAGAGCCTGACGCGGGGCTCGAACTCAGGACCGCGACATCGTGACCTGGCTGAAGTCGGACGCTTAACCGACTGCGCCACCCAGGCGCCCCAGGATTAACTTTTAGATGAGGGTAGGGTAGTTCTCAAAGGAGAAGCTTGCATGAATAGGTTAGACAGCAGCATTCATGTTTTGTTGAGGATACTGAGTTTGAGCCGTACGTAGGCACAGGTGAATGCTAGCAAACGCTCGAGGCGGTGTTGAAGGGCGAGGCTTTCGAAATGAAAGAGTTGTGCAGTATCTGTTTTGTTTAAGGATCTCTTTCAGTTTCTCTTGGGAGTTACCTGATAAAGTCCAGGTTTATACCCTTAGGAGTTTGCAGGGCAAGCCTGGTTTGGAGGAGTGAGTGGGAGAGTAGAGGAAGAATGGCTCCCAGGAAAGAAAGATTGCAGAAGGTAAAAGCAGCCGCAACATGGAATGCGGGGAACACGGTGGGGGGTGGGGGGGGTATAAGAAACGGGAAGTTACGCCAAGGTGACCCACACGTTGAAGAGAGGTGGCCTTAAGGTAGAGGAAGGAAATGCTGAAGGCTAGTTAGAATTTGGTGGTACTGTATGTAGGTATATTTGGGTCACCTGAGTCCTAGTTTCACAGTATTTGTAAAGAGGCCATCCGAGGGTGATTGGAAGAAATGCAATCCAAGAAATTTTTTTTTGGGGGGGGGGGTTGGGTTGGAAATTGCTCTTTTTTTAAGATTAACCGAAGAGTAAATCTAATCTTCCTATTCTTGTTCCCGCTCCCCTGTCTGAAAGGAGCTCCTTGCCCCTTGCTTTGCACATGTTAGGTGTTAAGTGAGTATACCTTGATTGCAAGTCAACTGCAGCTCTTCTGTCAAAGGTTGTTTTGCGCTACAAAGTTATTTTGGTTTCTGCTTTTCTCATTAGTTCACCTTCTCTCAGTGTCTTGATCTTTGTTGTCCAAAACCTCTGTTGACGCACTTCAGTGCCAAAGGAATGCAAAGTTCAAAGAAGTTGGACACAAGTAAAATTTCTTGCTTTATCTTAAAACATATGCTGAAATTTCTATATTCCAGAATACGTCATTTATTCCAGAATACATACATCTATTATAAAATATTGTTTAAAATCATTATCAGATATTATTGGCACTCTTAGAAAAATGTGTCAGTTTTGGCTTAGAGCTACATCTACCCAGAGGTCCCCAATATAAGAAGCATAATCCTAGATGAAGGTGATCCAATAAATTCTTTTTTCAGTTTAAATTTGAATTATTGCCATTGAGTTTGAATTATTACCATGTTTCTCAGACATGATCCTTGGGAGGACCATTTACATGGTATATTAAGAAGTGCTTGGGGGGAAAAAAAAAACCCAAAAAACCAAAACCATAAAAGTCCAAACTTGTCAGATTAGTTGACTTAACCCAGAATTTCTCAATCATAAACAGGACTTCTCATAGCACTTAATCACCTAATGTGCTTCCTATCTTCATGTATATACAATAGAGAGATACAGTATGCAATATTTCTGGGAATTTCTTTTTTTAAAGCAGTGTTCTTAGAACTTGTGTAGCATAGAATTCAGAGTGGGATTCATAGGCTTAAAGTGCTATGCCTCTACAAGAGTTTACAAATGTACTTTTTCAGAGAAGTTTTACCATAAAGGCAATGAGTTTTAATGAGTGACTTTTAATCAGTATTGTAAGTGCGCTGGGAAGTTGATTTTTTTTTGGAAGTGGGGGTGTTAGGGAGGAGTTGATTTTTGGTTAGGGAATTTTTCATATTCTCAGATTTCTTATAAGCATGTCATTCCTAGGTTCATTAGACACTTTACCTTGAAATTTTAAGAATTGTAAATTGGTTTTTGACTTACTAAGCTGGCATAAAAGTAAAATGAGTTTAATGGTGGGACTTTTAAAGCTTGTTATATCAACTGTATTGCAACACATTTCCAGTTACAGTCTTAAGCAAAATTTAAAGAAACTGTAGAAATCATGGCTTGTGTATACTCTCTTAATTAACAAATGAAAACAGTTCATGGTATCCTCTTAAGTAAAAGGGGTTATCTAGTTTCAAACTTTGTAATTTGATCACATGTTGTTTATTTTCAATTTATATTAATGTTTAAATTGTAAAGTTAATCTGTATCTGGACAAGACTTTTTTGTTAAGTCAGTCAAAATTGGATTTCCAGTTTTCCTTGTTTACCTTATATTTTTCCATCAGACTTGTAATAAGCAGAGTGAGTGTGCTTTTTTTGTTTGCTTACTTTGCATATGACTTAGAATGCCATTGTTGAAAACACTCTTGCTGTGTGTTTAGTTTTGCTCTAGGACCTTTTAAATGGTAACGTTAAGGTCTATAAAAGTGTTAGAAGAAAGAAGGTTTGAGAGCTCAATTTCACCTTTCTTAAGACTAAGGCAAGGAACTCGAGTTATATATAAATATGTCTAATAATTGAACAACCTTGGAAGCAATGGGGCATTACTTTAATGACCTCTGGAGTCACCTGTAATTTTTTTATACTTTCCTGAATGAAGTCCATGAGAGTATGGTACTCTTGGAATCTCTGTAGCAAACTGGCTTCATGAGAATTTACCAGTCTGACTTTTTATTTGTCATATAAAGAAAAATGAAGTCAGCTACATTTTGTATGTGGTAAGCATCAATTTTATTTGACACCTGAAAATTCACGAGTATACTATTTAAAAGCAAACTCATTTGTAAGGAAGTATGTTTGAGTTGCTAACTTTGAGACTTTTGAAATTGGTACATTAAAAAAAAATCAAAATGAATGAACAGCCACACTTTAAAGGCACAATCAAACTTTAGTATATTTTGTTGAAAATCATAATCTGTGTGGTAAAGTTAATAAAAATCATGCACATAAATCTTCTTTTCTTTCTTTTAGGTATTGTAGTAAATGGCCTCGTAAATATTAGCATTTCCACTATTGAGAAGCGCTATGAAATGAAGAGTTCCCTGACGGGCCTGATATCATCAAGCTATGATATCTCATTCTGTGTGTTGTCTTTATTTGTGTCATTCTTTGGTGAAAGAGGACACAAACCAAGGTGGCTTGCATTTGCATCCTTTATGATAGGACTGGGAGCACTTGTATTTTCACTGCCAAAATTTTTTAGTGGAAAATACCAATTGGGGTCCCTATTTGAAGGTAAGTTTCTGTTGTGTTATTTATGTATGTATGTATGTATGTATGTTTTAATTTAAGAAGTACTATAAAACAAAGCCTTTACTTCTATCTTGCAACTTACTTGTACAGGTAAGTATGATAAGGGATTAGTCTCCTCTACTGCTTACTGCTTTGTTTTGATGTGAATTGTGTGAAGTAGGAGATTGCAGAAATAGATTGCATCATTCATCCCTTCAGTAGTTATTAAAGTTGTTAATCATCTGATATGCATTCCCCATATTACACACAGTCCTCCTCAAAAAGCAGTGATCAATTTTCCTGTGCACTTGTAATCTCATTGGGGTTCTAAGATGTATAGTTTTCCTGTTTTTGGTTTCATTTCTGTGCTTATAGCTCTGCACCCTGGACATGTTGATTCCTGATTCTTGAGGTAAAGAGGTGAAATTTATAGGAGAACTGAAGCTTTTCCTAAGAACTGAAGCTAGCTGTATGTCTATGACTGTAGTTTAGAGACACAGAACTTCATGACTTATCTAATGTGTTGCTCCAGTTAGATGAAAGAGTACATTATTGAAAGGCTCAAAAGGAAATTTTATTGTATTTCTACCTCTTTTTTCCTCCAAAGAATCAGTTTTCTTTTAAATGTTTATTTATATTTATTTTTGAGAGAGAAAGAGCACATGTGTGGGAGGGGTAGAGAGAGAGGGAGGCAGAGAATCCAAAGGAGGCTCCAAGCTGTCAGTCCAGAGCCTGACAAGGCACTTGAACTTAACCATGAGATCATGACCTGAGTTGAAATTGGCTGGTTAACTGACTGAGCCACCTAGGTGCTCCCCAAAGATTCAGTTTTAGTGGAAAAACAATTATGATAGAGCCAGAGGGATGTGCTGAAGACCTTAACATTTTTTTGTCCTTACAGGGACTTTTAATAGTAAATATTGAGAAGAAGAGGGCTATAAAATTAGCTTTCAGGAGTTAGTAAGTGAAGAAAAGCCTTAGTTAGAGTAAGAAGAAAGGAGAATTGGGGACTGCTGCGATACAGGCATTATTTTTAAAAAGTTAAAGTTGTTACATTTGTGAAATGTTAATATTGAAAATTAATATTAAAGTGTTGACACTTCCTAAGACCAAATTCCTAATTATAGAATGACAGCAAGTAGGAAAATATTTTTAACAATTAAGTACATATTATTTAGCATGGTTTTAGGAGTGTACTAATTAGGTTAGCAGACTTCATTTGGAAATAAAAATAGAATATGCAAGCATATAAGACCAAAGACCATGTTTTTAAAGCATGGTAGAGTTTGGAATAAATGAGATAAGGAGAATATGTTATCAGTGGAAAGATCACTTATGTAGATTCTAGTACATTATCTAAGAATGGAAAAGATTGTGTAAGGCCAATTTCACATAATTTCACTGGGGGTAGTTTTAGGAACAGTGTATACACTAGGCTTTAATAAAAATAATTGAAATCTTAACAGTAAGGTAAAATCTTAATTGTAGTCACAAAAGAAACATGGTACTGACTTTATGATAGTAAAAATATTATTGTGTGTATAGAATTTACTTGCCAAACTTTGTACTGAATCAAATCCCTCATTCTTCCAGTTGATCAGATGCCCTACTTGTTCTTAAACTATATGAACTTTGATAAAATATCTGACTCTCTAAACTAAAACATAACACCTGTTCCAGTACAGAAACCTGATCTGTCCTCAGCAGCCTTCTTAGCTTCATCCCTTGCCATACACACTTTGAATTGCAAAGGGATACAAAACTCAGGTTAATCTGACCAATTTATATTTCTCAATGGGAAACGGCCACAAGTTAAGGTGTGTGTGTGGGTGGGCAGCAGAGATGAAGCCAAGAAGATTGCTATTGCCAGATCACAAACTTTTAGTTTGTTATAGTGTACTATGCAAGTTTTCACCAAG
Source organism: Neofelis nebulosa (assembly GCF_028018385.1). Taxonomy (NCBI): domain Eukaryota; kingdom Metazoa; phylum Chordata; class Mammalia; order Carnivora; family Felidae; genus Neofelis; species Neofelis nebulosa. Next base: position 76,921,105 of record NC_080782.1, read on the forward strand.
TTATTTCTGATATGTCTTATTGATGTTTTTTTATTATTGTAATTGAAGTAGATTAGATAGAGGAATTGGCTGTTGTGTGAAGTTTTTAGTGTAAACTAAGATTCATAATTTAAATAATAGCTTATCATTGGCAAATGAAAACAAAAACTCAGGCTGCTCTTATTTTCTGTCATTCATGCAATAAATATTTATTGATATGGACTGTACATAGTGCTGAGATAATAGTATTGAAACAGTTTCATGCCATCAGGGTTTTATGTAGTGGAAGAAATACAAAGCTGATAAATAAACAAGATAATTGAAGATTAAGGTGAGTGTATGAAGGAACAAATAATATGAAGGAATAGTGTATAAAAGGGCAAAGGAAAGCTGTTATAATAATAGCTGGATAACAAGGAACCGGCCTTGATAGATGCTTTCCAGACTGGAGAAGAACATGGTTAAGGGCCTTGGAGCAGGAAAGAGCTTGGTAGGTTTTAAGAAATGTCACTTTGGCCAGCATGATCAAAGCAATGGAAAACGTCGCATGTGATGAACTTGGAGAGGCAGTTAGACACCAACATGAAGCATTTCAATTTTCCTTCAAGTGCAGTGGGTAGTCATGAGAAAGTTTTTCATAGGGATGTGCATCGTCTTACATTTTGAAATGATCATTTTTGGCTTCTCTTGTTCTGAAGGATGGGGAGTAAATGGTAGAAAATCACCCGAGAGTTAGTTTTTTTTACCAACTAGTCCAGGTGAGAGACAAAGGTGGTTGGACTGGGTTGGTAGCAGTGGAGATCTAGAGGAGTGACTGGTTTTCCATAGATTTTCAAGGAAAAAGAGAAGATTTTTTTGGTAGATTAATTATGAAAGAGGAATGAATAATGACTCATAATATTAGGCTTGAACAACTGGGGCTATTGACTAGAATATAGAAGAACAGAATTAGGCGTGGAAATCAAGAAATCAGGTTTAGTCTTAAGTGTTTACTGCATATTATATATCCAGTGTTGACGTATATATGTTTGAGCATACATGTGTATATAAGTGTGTGAGTTACTCTTAGTCTCCATTCCTAGAAGTATAAATATTGAGTTTAAAGAGCTTCCTTATTCTAATTTCTGATAGATAATGCCACATTGACTTTTAGGAAGGGGTATATCAGTTACTCCCCCACAATCAGTATACAAAAATGCCTAGTGAATTTTTGCATTGTTTTTCCCTTGAAGGTTTTCTTTAATAGGGATTTCTTTGTTGTATATTTGTGTGTATGTGTAGGTGTTTGCAATAAAACAGATACAAAACTCAGGACTGAAATCGCATGACATATCTAAAGGAACCCAGGCATTTAGAAACAAAAGGAATGTTAGAAATCCTAAATTCCTTCTTTCACAGTGTAGAACCTTAGGACATGAGGTGAAGTGACTTCATGGTGATTTCGTAGATAGATCAATAACAACTAAAACTAATATTTTTCATGCGTTGTTTAATGTTTTTCAATTTTTTATTTCTCATACTGGGTTTATTAACTATATTGGATAATTTAAATATTTTGTTGAGTGTATTTTTAAGTGTTTACATATTACAGAATTATCTTTATGAATTTAAACCATTTCTTCCCCAGTTTCAAATAGCCCATTATAATGATCTTTACTTTCTTAAAAACATAATAACTTGTCTGTTCAAGTGAATTATACCAGTTTTGCAAATTTTGGATTCCATAACCAAAAATCGGAATTATTTGTCCAAGTCTAAGGAGAGTGTAGAAGAAAAGGAGATTTAAGTGGGAAAAGGATACAAAAGAGTTGAAAACTTTCTGTAAATAAATTAGAAATCAAGGAATGTACAATTTTCTTAGGTAATATAACATTGAGAGAATTAGCATATTCCTTTGTGTGCTTTTTTGTTGTTGCTGTTTTTTGAACTTGAGAGCAAGTTGGGGCTCCCTTTGAATGAGATCATCCCTATAAGAGGAGATTAAAGTAACATAATATAGTTTGTAAGTAGAAGAAGACAAAATGTGAAATATGATAAACATGTACAATTTCCACAGGTGTGAGGAAAACACAAAAGAAGGTGAGGGTTAGCAAACGGTAGAAGAGTGTGTTTGAAAACAGCTTGTAAAAAATAAATTTAAGTAGGTTTGGGAGAGTATTTTTTTAAGGGAAGCTTTTATAAAAACCTAAGCGATTATCTGACTTCAGAGATAATAACATTTTTGAAAGGGAAGTTTTGGTTGTTATTGGATACAAAAAAAGGGAAGAATTAAAATTAAGAGAAATGCTTCTCGGGCCTAATTTTTATATATGTTAACCTGAGAATAGTGTCATAAAATATTCTTAAGTACATAATATTTGACACTCACTTTTTATATATTTTAACTTGTTATGACGTATTTCAATATAACTTTCAAATATTTAAAAATGTAATAAATAAACATAACATTTTGTTTTCATCCAGATATTTTTTAATTCCTTATTGATGAGTGTTAATTCAGTGGTGTTAAGCAAAATAATCTCTTTGTCTCTTTGAGCCTTTGGGAAGGAGTCATTAGTAAATGCTTAGAGACTATAGAGAAGTAATTACTAAATCCAGTAAAGCTCTTTTTCTTTACTGACCCATAGTTGGATAATTTTTCCTAAGTTATATTATTTTCATGTTTGTCTTTTCCATTCCTTTCTCTCAGAAAAAGGTAGCTCTCAACACTTTCCATTTATTATAGCATTAAATTTCTAATGTTTTAGATTGGTATTTTAGGAAGAATTCTGTACAAAAGAACATTAGTTATGCAAGGTGACTTTAAAATGTTGAACTAGGGAAATGACTAGCGTGGGACTCAGTGTGATTTAATTTTAGTTACTGTTTGTCTTATCTTGTGTTCATAAGGATTTGTTTTAAACATGAAATACTTGACTAGATTGGAGAAGACATAGGGCCAAGAATCTTACAGTTTTACCATCACTAATTTAATACAGTATGCTTTAATTTTGCTTGGCCTCTGAGTGTTCTTCTTTCTTGATATTCCTTCTTCCTTATACAAATCAGTTTTATTTTTCTTATATTTCAATTTTGTTATAACAGAAATTAAAAAAGGAAAGATGATATCTTAGAAAATGTAATGATATAATAAAGCAGATGATTCAAAGATTTTAAAATTTAATACACATAATAGAAGAGCTAGAACTAACTTTTAGGATAGTCAGTGCTCCAGATGAAACCACCACAAATTTTCACATACAAGGCACTTCGGGCTTCCCCAAACTTCCTAGATTATATGAGTTACCTTGGATGCTTGCTACTGTTATTTAATGCCTCTTGAAGATCCTGATTTAGCAAGTGTGGGTAGTTCTCAGGAATTTATATATTTTAAAATTACTCATGTTATTTTATCAGTCCATTTGGGGAAATGTATGTCCATCTTGATGCTTAATTATTCTGTAAAGCTGTGTGGGCACAGAGGTTTCTTTTCGTTTCAGTATTATTGCTTTATAAATTACTTTGAAATAGAAGTTTCACATCCATCATGAAATACTAGATCCTTTAAGGTATCCAGTTTGGTTGAAATTCAAATGACCAAGTTTCTGAAATAGAGGAAACCAACGGAGAAAATTAAGTAGGAAAGCATGTGTCAGTGAGGTGTTAGCAACAAACTCAGTTCTGCCTGCTCACAGCTATAATTTGTAGATAGATAGATATTTTAAAATCCATGCCTTTGAGCAAAAGAATATAATGTCCCAGCATTTCCTAAAGTATGATCTGCAGAGCAGTTTCTGAAGATGTTAAGAATATATTAAAAATACTTCCCATGGTTCAATGAGTTGGGAAAATGAAACTTATGGAGTATCTCTGTTGCATCATTAAAGAGTTAATGCATTTTGTGAATCTCTAGTTAGGGCACGTGATGTATGCAGTTCTGAACTTATTGACCATTGTTATGCTTGCCCTGTTTACTCTGCTTCTGTTCATTTTATGTTTTCTCCTCCAGGTAAGTGTTTCGGTGAACAGGCTTTAGGAAAATCTGTTCTGTGCTGTCTTAACTCATTTTGAAAGCCATGGTTGAATTTATAAAATTCATTATTGCCAGCACTAGAACAGCATGTGATATACATTGTAGGTGTTCAAGAAGGGTTTGTTGAGTTGTCACATGCGTTAATGAATAAACGATCCTTTCAATGGAGGCATATTAGGAGTCTAATGACATGCCCTTCCACAGAAGGCAGTAAGAATAATGTCAGATATGGCTCACATTTGCCATAAACTTTGGCCTAAAAGTAATGGGTTATTTTCTCTTTCTTTGGCCACTGAAATGGGAAGAATTGTGTTATCAGAAGCAAAGCATAGATGATCTTTATGGGTAAGATTTGGGATCTGAAAAATTTGCAGTGTGAAAAAGGAAGCTAAAATGAGAAGCATATTCAGAAATAGTAACAAAATGCTTTGATATTCTACTTTTGGTTTTGCCTTAATTAGTTGCTGAACTGCTGATGTCCCTATGTAGCTACCATGCTTCCAAGGTGATTCTAAAATGTAGGGATTGCTTTTTGATAGACTGTGAGTAGTGATTACCCTTATTTGTTTTCATGTATAAAATAAAAGGAAATGCTCTGATAAGGTATTCAAGTTGACCATAGGCATAGTTGTAACTAACCAGTATAATGTATGGGAGGCAAAAGTTAAGCAATGCTTTTTGTAGCTTCCTCAGATTGGTAAAAATGTGGTTTGTGGCAACAAAGAAATGAGGAAATTCTATTTTCTAAGTCACTGTTATTAAAAATGCACAAATTAGCCGATGTGTGTTTTAAAGTATCTTTTCTCTTTTATTTTAATATTATTAACACATGAGTGAAAGTATGCAGTACAGCAAGAATATTAGGGTCAGACAAAACAGAGTTTAAATTTTTCTTTGAACACTATGTGGCCCTATACTATAAGCTTTATTATAAATCCTGGTGATGACAGTAACCCCTACCTCATAGGAGACTATAAACATGCAGTGATAGGCAGTGCCTGGTGCATGGTAAGTGCTCGTTAATTAGTAGCAATGAATAATAATGATGTTCATCTTAATTAAGTAACAGCTATATTAATATAAAAAACTACCTATCTTGGTTTGTTTAGTTATTGGCAATGGTAGATACAAAATCCTATGAACAAGTAAAAATCTTTCAATACGGTAGCTATTTTTTTTTGTTGTTGTTGTTGTTGGTGTCACTTGATATTGATGTATATCCAAAGTCTGGCTTAATACTTCCAAAATCATGTATTAGAGAGGGTTTTAATTAGACAAGTGTCCAGGATTATATTCTTAGGAGATAAGAAAATAGATTTATTTGGTGTAGCTCATCTTAATTGGATTCACTCAAAATAGTATACCAAAATATTAGCTTTTAAATAGTAGAAATACCCCTTTTAAATATCTTTAATTTTTATCTAATTTTATTTTTTTTATTTTTATTTTTTTAAAAAAAAAATTTTTTTTTTCAACGTTTTTTATTTATTTTTGGGACAGAGAGAGACAGAGCATGAACGGGGGAGGGGCAGAGAGAAAGGGAGACACAGAATCGGAAACAGGCTCCAGGCTCCGAGCCATCAGCCCAGATCCTGACGCGGGGCTCGAACTCACGGACCGCGAGATCGTGACCTGGCTGAAGTCGGACGCTTAACCGACTGCGCCACCCAGGCGCCCCAATTTTTATCTAATTTTAAATATCATGCATCTTTGGCAAGCCATTCAGAAGATCAAAACAAAAACAAAAACAAAAAGAAATGGAATAAAAGGAAAAAAATGGAATAAATGGAACAAAAAAGCAAGGAAATAAAAAAAAATTTCATACCAGAGCCTAGATTATCCACTGTTAATATTGTTTCGCCTTTTTAATATATATACATTTATACATGTATTCACATTCACACATAATACACACATTTACATTACACAGTCATTAACACACATTCATGCATAAACCACATCCACACACTTAATATTCGTACATCTTACATCACATTTACCCATATGCATTCAAATGTACATTTTAAGGAAACATTTAAATTTATAGATATCTACTTTTTCTTTAAGAATATATATTAGTTATTATATATTAAAAATAGTTGCAGAGTATTTATCTTTTTATATTCATTTCATAGATAACTTATTAGTCCTTTTTTTTTATTAGCATATTTTTCTGGTTAGAGAAGTTCTATTGGTCACTGCAGATAATTTGGATAATACTAAGAAATAGGGAAAAAAACCCAATTCTTTATTTTTTTTTTTCTCAAGGGAAACAACTTTGGGACTATGTTAGTTAATGTTTTAGTGTGCCTATTTCTTGAAGAGTTAATATAATACTGTGTATAGTTTGCAACCTTTGAGCATTCTTATTCTTGTATAACATTCCATTTTAAATTTTAACCATTCTCATAGAGTTGAATATTTATATTTGAAAATTTTTCATATGATAAACTACATCATGATAACTGTCTTTTTAATGGTTGTTTTTTTGTTTATTTATTTTGAAAGAGAGTGCATGTGTATATACGAGTAGGAGAGGGGCAGAGAGAGAAAGAATCTTAAGCAGGCTCAGCACTGCAGACCTTGCTGTGGGGCTTGATCTAATGAACCATGAGATCATGACCTGAGCCCAAACTAAGAGTCAGACACTTAACCTACTGAGCCACCCATGTGCCCCCATGATTACATATTTTTGTTTAAAGATTTTACTACAGTTTGATCATTTTACAGAATTTAGCATTTTGGAATTAGCTTTTTGCACTCAGAATAATTCTCTAAAAACTCATCTGGGTTGTGTTTGTCAATTGTTTTCCTTTTATTGCTGATTACTAAGTATTTCGGGGTATGAATGTACCATGCATGGTTTGTTTAACCATTCACCTACTAAAGATCATCTGAGTTCATCTGTTTTTTGGCTCTGACAAATAAAGTTGTGAACATTTGTACGTATTTTTGTGTGAACATAGTTCTCATTTCTCTGGGATAGATGCCCAGGAGTGAAACAGTTGGGTCATGTGGTAGTTCTACGTCATTTTATTTTATTTTATTTTTTTTGGGAACTATTAAACTGTTTTCCAGAGTGACTGTACCATTTTATAGCCCATCAGCAATGTATGAGTGATCTCATCCTTGCCATCATTTGGTGCTGTATTATTTTTTTATTTTAGCCATTCTGATAGGTTGCAATAAAATCTCACGGTGGCCTTAGCTTGCATTTTCCTAATGGCTAATGATATTGGGCATCTTTGCTTGTGCTCCTTTGCCATCTACTTATCTTTAGTGTAATGTCTGTTTATGTTTTTGCCTATTTTCTAACTGGATTGTTTATATTTTACTGTTAAATTTTAAAAGTTACTTATGTATCCTAAGTCGTAGGTCTTTGTCAGATAGGTGATTTGCAAATATTTTCATCCAATGTATAGTTTGTCTTTTCATACTTTTAACAGGGTTCTTCACAAGAACAAAATTTTTAATTTTGATGTTTAGTTTGTCAGTTTTTCTTTTTATGTTTCTGTTGTCAAGTTTAAGAATTCTTTGCCTAGTCCTAGATCCTAAAGAATTTCTACTTTTTTTATTTCAAAAAGTGTTATAGTTTTCCATTTTCCATTTAAGTCTGTGACACATTTTGAATTTTGACTCTTTATATTCCCATTAGTATTAGCAGTGTCTGTTTTTTTCCCCCCTTTAATACCCCAAACATGTAAGAAATGTATTTGTCACAGTAATCATTACTGGTTGGAAAGGGGAAAATACATAGATGTCATTAGTTCAGAGAAATCCTAAAATCCCACTGGGAAGATGTTATGCTTGTTCCTTGAGTAAACCTGCTTCTTGGGAGGGGTTCAGTGTTCTCTCTTGGTCCTTTTTCTCATCTTTGGCTATATTTGAAGGTGGCAAATGGAGAATATACTCCTTGGGTGGTTAGAATCTGTGTCATGGGGTTTCTTACCTATAAAAGTTGGGACTAAGGGTCATTTTAATACTCATTCAGTCATAATCTCCCTGAGAAGAGGCTGGTGGTTCATTTGGTAGGATGTAATGGTTTCAAACTAGTTTCTTATCTAATTGATTCAGGTATATGTGCCAATAACCACACTTAAAGTTTTGTTATAGAGCGTATCTTTCTTAAACTCATGCCTCTCTCTGGACTTAAGTAAGCCTGTCAGACTAATGGGAGAGTCATACCCTTAGGTACTTTTATGTAGGCTGTATTTTCCAATTAAAAGTATTTCCTTGTGCCACATTAATCCATTTAATGATATCAACAATGGGGCCAGAGCCTTGTTTTTATCCATGTCACAGTCTGTTTTAATTGATCTTTGTTGCTCACAAAGGCCTTCTGAATTTTACCTTTTATACGATTTGAATGCGAAGCAGTTGTCTCTTCCAACTCTAAAGTTCTAATCTTGCTGTTCCCTTTCAGTCCATCCAAAATACTTGGCAGATATCCACTGGCCACCCACAATATCATTACTGTCAGTTATGTGGGTTATTGGAAGAGGCAGAAAGGCAATGTCCCGTAAAGCTCTGTAGGATATTAAATTATGTTACTTAAAACGAGTTTCAGCACAAGCTCGCACCATTGTTCAGCATATCATTTGGCATAGGGACAGCAGATATTTGTTGAATAAGGAAAGGGACATCCTATAATGCAGAAGAGAGCCTGCCACATGAAAGGGAAGAAGGGAGGAAGGAACTGTTTCAGAAAGTTAATGAATAAACAAACTTACTGTATTTCTTTCTTGCAATAATTCTAAGGATCTTAAATAGAACTAAATTGTTCATGGGGTCCTTGGGCATAATGTGAAAAACATTTCTTTATTGAAAAATTATCTATAGCCATGCCATTTTCTTTTCAGAGATTGTATTTCCTATTATCTCCATTTTCTCATCAATCTGGTCATGTTTACAATTTCAGTTTTATAAAAGCAGTTAATAAGTTGCTATAATAAAAACTATTTTACCTTTTGTCTGAATTTTTAAAATTGACTCAGTGGTATTAAGAAGAGGACATATTGGTCTTTTGTTTTTGCTAAATATGGCATTTTTCAGGATACAATCTTTGTGACAGAATTCTGGTTACTTCAAACTGAAGTATATTCTCCAGTCCTAATGTTATTTACTTTCACTTAAATTTCACTTATTGTTATCCTTAATCTATGATTTCTATCCATTCTTCATATTAATTTGTTAAATTCTGATATTTCCTGTTCATTTTTTGGCATTTATGCTTAATTTTCTTTTGTCTTTTTTTATTGCTATATTTCGAGCATATAAATTTTGTATTTGTCAGGTTTTAATTTTTATAGTATTAATTACCACTGTTACTACATTAGACTGAATTTTGGGGAGAATGCAGGGATCATAATTCATCTTTCTCAGTAGCTAAAATATTAGCTACTCTGTCAATGTTTAATAAATTGAATTAACACCCAGGGTTTTTGCCATGAAATTTAATTGAATCTTATATTCTTATTGTAACCCTTGCTTTTTACAAATATAGAAAGACCTGTAGTTTATAAATTGTACTGGATATTCTTCATTTGCCCATCCAGATCCTAGAGAGATAGAAGCTAAGGGGATATGCTGACTTTCAGAGGCAAGGTTGGCTCCAATCCCCATTACAAGTTTCAGAGACTGAGTTGACATATATAAGTGGGAAAATTCTAAGTCTCATGGGAAGAAACCCAATCTGAGTCAATACTGTAGGGCTTCACAACCCTTTTACCAATTCCCAGACCTAATCTAGTTTACAGACACAGACATTATTGAGAGGGAGGCTAGATCTCTTTGAAGAGTTTTACAACAAAGCCAGAAGTATATGATGCTTTCTCTTTTCCTAAACCCATCCCAAAGCCTCTTATCCAGTGTTGAAGGGGAAGGGCAGTGTTCATACTCACTGGAGGTGATTAGGTAATGGCTCTGAACTGATCTGATCTCTGGAGTTCTAGAATAGTGCCATGGTCCACTGTTAAGAATGGGACTTAATAGAGGTCCAATGACAGACTTGGTCCAAAACTGCTCTCACAGTGAGATCCTCATCCTGTAATTGTCTCTAGTCTTAGGATGTAGAAAGGTAATAGATACACTGACTGGTAGAATCCCCACATTGATTATCTGACCTGTGGATTGAGTGATCTTATTGTAGGAAGAAATAATTAGAAACCCCTAAATGAGATAGTAAACCAGAAGTAATACTATTCCTTAAGGGAATTAAGAAGTTTAGTGATACCATCAAAGATCTGAAAGTTGTAGGTGTGGTGATTCCTACCACATTCTCACTTTTTTTATGAATTTGGTGTAAATGTAGGGTAAAGTCATGGAAAATGACTTTAGATCACTGTAAACATAATACTAATTATAACTTTATTTTGATTTTATTTTTTATTACTTTAAATCATAAAGTAAACATAATACTACTAGCCACGTTTCCAGATTTGATACCTTTTCTGGAGCAAATCAACATAGACCCTGACATATGTATTTCTTGATGTGGCAAATATTTTCTTTCACTTTTCCACTGCACAGATAATCAAGATAGCTTTTCTGTGGAGGAACAAGAATACACCACCACTCCCTTATATGATTACTACATATGTCGTCTTGCTCTTTGGTATAATGTGATCTGGAGCAGTGGTTGTGAATTGAGGCCAATTTTCTATTTCTAGAAACATTTTTGATCGTTATGACTGAATAGGTGGGTGCTACTGGCCTCACTGGGTAGAGGTCAGGGACACTGATAGACATCCCACAAAGCCTAGAGGAGAGCCCCTGCCACATTAAGGAATTATCTAGTACCAAATGTCACTAGTGCCAAGGTTGAGAAACTCTGGTCTGGAGGTACTGTGATCATAATACTATCCCATAGAACGTCATGCTGAACTTTATACTGATGGTATTAAGCTAATTGGACTTGGTTAGTTGAAATATTTTAGAAGCCTTAGTAAAGTATATGTATGCTAGAGAAAAGCCACAAAGACATCAGCAGCTTACCATGACAGTAGGGCCTGGGCCATGTTGTGGTATCCACTTTGCACCTTGTACATTCTGCACTTGAATAGCCCTTGGTATACTTTTTGGGATTTAGGAGACCTCACCTACCTCATTTGTATACATTAATGTAATGTATTTATTAGGTAATGTCTAAGGCTGCCAGAATTGACTAGGAACTTAAACAAGGTAAAGTTCTTGCAGCACGTATAGGTATCGTTTTTAGCAGGCAGGGAGGATGTAGGGAGCCTCTGACAGGCCTCCACAGTGAGGCCTCTAGGTTTTTGTAGTAAGACCACACTTTTGTCTGCTTACAGTGTTCTCCATTTGAAAAGCAACTCTTGGGGTGCCTGGGTGGTGGCTCAGTTGATGGTTTCGGCACAGGTCATGATTTCATGGTTCATGAAACTGAGCTCTGCATCGGGCTCTGCACTGACAGCATGGAGCCTGCTTGGGCTTCTCTCTCTCCGTCTCTTTGCCCCTCCCCCATGCACGTGTGTGTGTGTGGGGGGGGAGAGGGGTACGCATGTGCACGCGTGTGCACGCTCTCTCTCTCAAAATAAATAAACATTGAAAATAAAAAAAAAAGAAACTCTTGGGTTGCTACTAGATGCTGGCGTGTTAGACATAAGCATGATTATGACCTGAATTCCCCATGATGAGGTATGTGTTATCTACTGTAACAAATCATAAAATTAGACATGTGAAGAAGTATTTGTTATTAAATGAAATGGTAGATACAAGTAGGTTTGGAAAGCATAAGTAACCATATAGGTAGGCATCTCAAATTTGTATGCTATTTGTTTTTATTACTTTGTATGTGAATGTAAAGATATTTTCGTTACTTGTTAATGCTCACTTAAGGGTATCCTTTGTGGAAGAGGTTCTCAATCAGGAACAAAGATGGTCTGTAGAGTGAATGTCACTCAGTGTCTTGTGGAATTGTCCCATGTAGAAAGTACCCCTCATGGTACAAGCATGGATTCAAAAACATGCCTTTCCCTCATCAAGACTGGTCTATCTACCCCCACTGCATATGGATTGCCTGATTTACCAACCGTGGGGCTCAGTCCTGAGAGCTACCGATATGCCAATATTCCCCAGAGCAACCAGTATACCCAGAGGTGGTTAAAATATATGTCTCCTTGTTGCAAATTATCTGCTTGATGTAACTATATATTCTATATATGAACTTCTTTTCACTGCCCTTCAGTGCTTCTATCGACACTCAACATTGTTTGACTTATGAAATGCCTTATTCATTATTGTTATCTTCTACACAACATCATTTCTGACAAAGAAACTTATTTGCAACAAAAGAAGTATGGTAGCAAACTCCTGCTCATGAAACTCACCAGTGTGTCTTCCTGTGTACCCTAAACCCAGAAATCACCGATTTACTGGAATGATGTCTATTATGTTATAATTTGCAGAATAAAATTTTCTACCATAGTGAACATGGTGTATGTGTTGAATAAGGCAGAAACCACTCTGTTTTGCTGGATCCTTTATAGCCAGAATGCATAGGGTAAGGACCTAAGGAGTGGCAAAGCATTAGTGCCTCTTCTACTGTAAAAATCCATTTATGCAATTTTTGCTTTCTGCCTTGGACCGTGGAGTCCTAGTCCCCAAAGGATTCATGCTTCTATCAGACAACACAGTCATTATTTCTTTAAAGTTAAAGCTGAGAATGTACCCTAATTATATTTTTATCTATTTATATTAAATAATCAACAGGAAGAGAAAATGGTCACTGAACTGGCAGAAATGATAGGTTCTAGTTACTAAGGGGAAGGGAAATTGGGTTGTTTCTATACAGTGTCCAAGAAAATGTATTTCCGACTGAGAGAATTCAGTTGGGTGACTCTTAACACTCCCATACCTAATAGTACTTGTTAAAAGGGTAACTATGGCAAGCAAACAGAGATAAAACAGCTGAAGACTTGCAGATGCTATGTAATATCTCAGGCCTGTTGAGTTACAGGAAGGAAGTAAAGGGAACACAGCCTGGATGACAGGAAAGGAAGGGATGTTTGTCATCTCAGGCTTTCTGACCAGCTATAAAGCGAAGTACTATAGATCTTGTTAATTATCCTACTGCCCGTGTTTTTCTCTGACACCTTATGTGAAGACTACTGGTGATAACCAACATTTCAGTGTTGATTTCAGGTGGGAGAATAACTGGATTGGTATTACCCCAGGATGATGTATTGCTGATAGGTTTTTGTGGATTTCTTGTGTTACGGGAGATATGTTTTTCATCTGGACAAAGATAAAAATGGATACTAAGAAACCAAAAAAAAAAAAAAAAAAAAAAGAATGGACAGTGGTGTATATCCTTTGTCCTTTGAGATCTGTCATTCATTTTATCACCCTGTTTAAGAGAAGAAGCCCCATGGACTATAGCACTTTTGCCCTCTGGCTTCTAGTTGGGTTTAGCCAGTGGGAGTTTACATATTGGAAAGAAAGAGATTGTAGTGTTTATTTTCCTGGCGTGTTTCCCACCAGAGTTGGTGCAGAAGTTGGTATGTGCCTTAACCTAAGATGCACTTTCTGCAGTGTTTTGGTAACTGCCTAGTGGTGTTAATACCTGTTTGTTCCCTTAAGTCTTCCTTTGTAAAGAATCAACCCCATAAAACAATCCATATCTATAAAAAAAAGTTAAATTTCCTTCAGTTATTCCTTTTGTCTGTATTCTACTGCAGTGTTACCTGATACATAAAAAATATCCATACATATTTTCTAATTTTAGTCTTTTAAAAATATTTTGATTTAAAGTTCCTCCTTACAAATGACTGTTGTTTGAAATGAGGTTGTGCTAATACTCTATAGCGAATTGGGAAGTTTTATATTTTCTTCTCTATATTGGAATAGTTTAAACAACACAAAAGTGTTGATTGTTTTTGATTGAGTTTTGACATAAATTCTCCAGAAAAAGCCTTTCAGATAGGTTGATTTTAGAGGTAAACGTTTGATTCCCATTTCAATTTATTCAGAATCATAGATCCATACAAATTCTGTATAATTTTTTAAAGATTTTTAAAATATGTATTTATTTTGAGAGAGACAGAGTGTGAGTGGGGGAGGGGCAGAGAGAGCATGGAAGACAGAATCCGAAGCAGGCTCCAGGCTCTGAGCTGTCAGCCCAGAGCCCTAGGCGGGCTCGAACTCACGAACCATGAGATCATGGCCTGAGCCAAAGTCGGAAGCTTACCTGACTGAGCCACACAGGCACCCCAGAATTTTGTACAGTTTAAAGTCAATATATTTATTTTAAGACATTTCAGATTTCTTGGTAAATATTATACATAGGATTTTCTAATGTTTTACAAAGGTTTTATGCATGTGTGGTCATTCTTATTAGATTCATAGTGTGTTGGATTCTATTTTTCAGGGGTTTGTATTTTAGAGAAGATAAGTAGATTGACTGTAAGATATTATATTAAAAGTTTTTGCTTTTGTTTTATTTTGATAGAAACCCTTACAGAAATGTTTTGAATTTACATCCCAAATTATTTATGTAACCAATTAATTGTACTTTATGTCATTATTAACCATGAGATGAATCTGTTAAAAGGTTAGGCTCTTAAGTCTTAGAGATTTTGCAAGTAGTTATCTGGGGATTAGATAATACATGATAGGGAAGGATCTTGCATAAGATGACCATTCAGTAAATATAACTGTTATTGCTGTTAACATAAATAAAGATCAAATATAAGTAAGGCATGATAAGCAAGAATCTGGTGCAACTTAAAACTTCAGGGTTCATTGTCACTGAATGAAGAAAGATAGTAAATGAATAAAAAGAGTTTCCTTTGGCCAACTCGGGAAAACTTAATAATAAGTGGAATTTGAACTGGAACAATGGGTATAGTTTCAGGCTGAAAAGCATATGGTGTGGTCGTTTTAAGCAACAAATATGATGTTGAATGATTTTTATGTTTTAAACTTGACTAGAAAATAGATGTTGTAAACAGTTTTTGGAGTCCGGCAGAGAATGTGGTTTTTGAGAATGGTGATGAATTTTGTTTTCGGCACATGAGGTAGAAATCTGGCATTAGAAATACAGTTCTAGAGCATAAGAGATACTGGAAGGTTAAAATTGAGATTTGGAGTCATCTTCTCAGTTTCTACATTTGTGACTCTGGATGTTCATTTCAAAGGAGAGGGGTAGTAAGAAAGAAGGTGAAAGGCAAAATCCTAAATTTTGGCAACAGGAGTCATTAAGTGATCACTGATAAACTAACTCTGTGAGTTATCTATACAAGTGTTAAATTAAAAAATTTAATTACATAAGGTTCTTTTGTTTTACTTGACCCTTTTGTGATACTTGAAACCAGCATTCTTCAAAAGTGTGTTTTCTAAGCATATTCTGTGAGATATTATACATTAATGGAGAAAAAAGTAACTTGAATATATGACATGTGAAAAACTTTATCATATCGTGTATAAATGCATGCTTAGTACTCTCTAAGAGGAGGGTGTATTAATAGAATATTTCCTTCACTGATTTGACCATAGAAGCCTTTGGGTCATGGAAATTCTCAGAAGCTTGGGGTTCCATAAAATATACTTGGGAAATCTTGCTTTATAATTTTCTAGGTGATAGTTCAGCTTATTAAATTGTAATTTAGAGATCACGGAGAATACATCGGGGGATTAGAAGATTATAATCAGAGTACTGGGTTATATTAGAAAAATCTGATTATGCATAGCATGTGACTTAGGGCTTCAGTTTCCTCATTTATAAAATGATTAAAGAAAGTTATAAAGGTTAGGTTAGGAAATGTATGTGAAAGCTTTGAGTATTGAGAAGCACCATAAGTATAACTATATTTATTTATTTCGTTTTTCTTCCCTCTTGAGCAATATAATCTGAGCAAATTAGGATATATTTCATTTTATTTTTTAAAGGTTTATTTATTTTGAGAGAGAGAATGCATGCACAAGTGGGGGAGGGTCAGAGAGAGAGGGAGAGAGAGAATCCCAAGCAGGCTCTGAGCTGTCAGTATGGAGTCTGACGTGGGGCTAGATCTCATGAACTGTTAACCGTGAGATCATGATCTGAACCAAAATCCAAAGTTGAACACTTAACCAACTGAGCCACCTAGGTGCCCCTAGGATATATTTCATTTTAGTGAAAGGTCTATATGTTATTTATCAGAAGGTGCTATTCATATTCATAACTAAAGTGTTTCTCATTTGTACATTCATAATTTGATCACTGACATTTTTAAATTTCTTATCCATTCTTATATTGTTCTCAGTAGCCTCTGGCCACCTGTATTCTGAAGTCATTTAGAAGTGTTTGTGACACTTGATACACAGTAGACTGCTGGTATTCTCTAGAAAGAATATTCTCAGTAGTCCATACATCTGTGCAATTTGGCTTCAAAGTCCAGTCCAGGCTCTGTGTTGGTGACGACTGTTCATATCATGTTTCTCTGGCACCCAGTTATGGAAATTGAAGTATATGGATTTACATACATATTTTTAGATTTTTGGGACATTTTCTTAAATTATATCTTTGAGTATTTTATTCCATGACATTGTTTTTTTTCCTCAGGTACTTAAATTATGGGTATATGTGATCTCTTTTGACCACCATATACAGTTAACATTTCTTCTATTTCTTTATCATTTATTTCTCTCATTTTTCTCATTTCTATACTATATGACTGTTATTATGTTTTTTTAGTCTCTTCACCTTTGTGGCCCTTTCAATTTTATCTTCATTTCTATGGGGTTTTAATTTTTCTCTTTCCTGAGCTCTGCCAGCTCATGTTTCATCTCTGCTTTCTTTCTCTCACATTTCTAAGTTATTTCATTTCCACTTTGCTGTCTTCCTTCAGATAAATAACTGCTTTGTTTCATGATGTAATGTGTGTTCACACTTTTCATCTGCACCATGAAAATACTTTTGTGGTCTGTGTCCTAATTTTAATTTAATAAAAGTATGTTGTTCTCTCTATTTACAGCATCTTGATATAGATGCTGTTACAGCTGCTTTTGAAAATCACTTTCTTGACTCAGGTTCCCATAGGAGATGAGTGAGCAGGCTGGCATCCTAGGCAGATTGATTACATAGGCAAAGGCTTTGTCATCTTTTCAGTTCCCACAAAGCTAGAGTCCTGAATTGTCTGAGATTCCTTGTGCAACTGTTTGCCACCCACCCTCTACGTTTATGAACAACAGCACCCTAAGAAGTCCCTGGTGCCACCTGGCTCATCTCCTGTTCCTACATCAGTTGGATGAGGGCTTCAGAATATGGGTTCCTCATATTCAGGAAGAGTATTTTTCTTACTCCTTTCTCGGGTCTTCTGCCACCAGCTGCCCTTAGCCCTGGACATAGAGGGACCCATATCATAGACACAGACTCAAAGCTAACTTGTTTTTCTCTTTAAATAAACTTTTTTTTTAAAGTTTATTTATTTTGAGAGAGACAGAGACAGCACAAGTAGGGGAGGGGCAGAGAGAGAGAATCCCAAGCAAGCTCCTTGCTGCCAGCGCAAAGCCCGATGCAGGGCTCATGAAGCCGTGAGATCATGACCGGAGCTGAAATCAAGAGTTGGCTGCTTAACTGACTATGCCCAGGCACCCCTAAAGAAATGTTTTTAAAGAAAGGTTTTTGAAAGACTGGTGGTAGGATTAGTGAAAAGAGGTTGTAGGACAGGCATGTGGGGATGATCTACACTCTCTAGGCCAGAAGATGCTGGTTAGAGACTTGGACCTGGGCAGGTTTAAACAAAAGCAACAGCCCTTTCTGCTTCTTTAGGGCAGTAGCTGGGAGATGGGAAGGGGAGCTGGGGGAGAAAACTGTAGTCATTCCCTGGGAAGGAAGAAAGAGAGGCTGTTTTTGATTAAAGTCAGCCACCTCAAATTACCTAATGCAGGTAATTGGGCAGACCAAGTTTCCTATAAAACTATGTTTCTTCTCAGGAGCACCTCCTGAAAATTAAAACACAAAACAAAACAAAACAAAACAAAAAACAAAAACCCAAATGTGACTGGGGGAGTGAAATCTCATCTCAAACTGCAGCATCGTGCCCTACCCCTGGCAGCAGGATTGGCCCAGAAGAAAACATGGTTTCTTAACTTCAAGGTTTGGAAGGTAAATAAATGCCTGGGGATAGTAAACTTTGGGCCTCTGTGTGGGAATAAGGGTTGGGCTGAGCTTCATATTTAACTTACACCTACCTTGATATGTACGTTTTCTTTTTACCTTTTGCCTTTAGCTTCTGCATATGTTAGTGGGCAGGAGTGGGCACTGGTTTGTCCATTAAATGAAATTCTAAGCCTTAGTTTTATTGGGAACACTCCCTATGTTCATAAACAGCATAGGCGCTCCCTCTTGTGGTGTATTGTCAAATCACATGCTTTTAAATTAGTGTTGGAAATACTTTGTCAGAAATTTTTTCATTTCTCAATAGATGTTGAAACTCTAGGTTCAAGTAGTTACCTCAACTAATAATACTGCAGAATTCACGTAATAGGTAAACCTAGCTATTTTTTAAAGCTATGTTATTACAAGTGAAATTTAATAAATTATTTAATATTTTATGATGCAATGGTCTTCAGGTCTCCATGGCTTCTCAGAATGCGATATTTCTTGGTAGGCTGAAATGTACCCTCTAGTAGTTTTTGTTTTTGTTTTTTTCAGGAGAGGTCAATTCTATGAGATTTGAAATATGTTTATATATTTGTCTTTTGCCTTTATATTTGAGTGATTGAGTATAAAATTTGTGAGTCACATTATTTTTCACTGATTACTTTTTGTTATCATTCCTTTGCTTTATGAGATTAATGTTGCTCTAGAGAAGTCTGATGCCAACCAAAGCTGTTCATTTCCCTCTACATAAGTGACTATCTTTTTTCTTGACTGTACTTGTCTCTCTTTATCTTTAAAATCCAGTAACTTCATAAGGGAATGTCTTAAAAGCCCTGCATCAAATTTTCCTGGATGTTCTATGCCATTTTAAATTAGAGATCGGCCTTCACTTATTTCGGGAAAGTTTCCTAAGTTTTACCTCAGAGTAGATGCTTTTTCCTATTCTGATTGATTATGCACATGTTTGATTTTCTTTGTCTGGATCTCATGTCTATAATTTTCTCTCTAATCTTTTAAGTCTTAGTTTTTATGCACTTAATTTTGTTTATATTTCAAGTCACAAATATATATTCTGTCTTTTTGTGATTCTTATAGTGCTATTCTTTCTTTTGCCCATTTTGATGTACTTTTATTTCTGTGGTAGTTTTCATTTTTGTTTCATGCCTTTTCTGAGTTTTTTCAGCCCATTTTTTTCCACTTCTCTTATTCATCACATTTATGAGCTTATTAAATCTCTGTTTTCAGGGGTGCCTGAGTGGCTCAGTCAGTTAAGCGTCTGACTTTGGCTCAGGTCATGATATCTCAGTTCCTGAGTTTGAGCCCTGCATCCGGCTCTGTGCTGATAGCTCAGAGCCTGGAGCCTGCTTCAGGTTCTGTGTCTCCCTCTCTCTCTCTGCCCCTCCCCTGCTCATGCTCTGTCTGTCTGTCTCTCTCAAAAATAAATGAACATTTAAAAAAAAAAGTTTAAATCCCTGTTTTCAGCTTTTGCTTTTAAGAAGCTATTGTTGGGGCACCTGGGTGGTTCAGTTGGTTGAGCATCTGACTTCAGCTCAGGTCATAAACTCATGGTTCGTGAGTTTGAGCCCAGCATTGGGCTCTGTGCTGACAGCTCAGGGCCCGGAGCCTCCTTTGGATTCTGTGTTTGCCTCTCTGTTGCTTCCCCACTTGCACTCTCTCTCTCTCTCTCTTTCTTTCAAAAAAAAAAAAAAAAGATTAAAAAAAAAAAAAGAAGCAATTGTTGTCATCACTTTTAAAGTATGGCAATGTGGTAATTTTTAAATCTACATCATAGTTACATTCTCCTGGAGACTATTTTGCCATGTCATTTGCTTTTCCTCTTTGTTTATTATTTACGTTTGAATGAGGCAAATTATTGCTTGGCTAATTTTTTATGAGATGTTTGTATTAGTTTTCTATTGCTGGATAACATATTATGCAAACTAAATTTGAAACAGCACAAATGTATTATCTTACTATCTCCATGGATCAGGAGTTTGGCACAGCTGAGCTGGGTTCTCTGATCAGACTCTCAAACTCAGGGTATCAGCTGACTACCTTCTCATTTGAGGCTCTAGAGAAGAATCTCTTTCCATGCTCATTAAACTGTTGAAGTAATCAGTAATGAAGTAATCATTAAACTGTTGAAGTAATTACTGTGAAGTAGTTTTTTGGAATCATTTAACTGAGATCTCCACTTCCTTGACAGTCATCCTTGAGTGTTTCTATCAGCTAAAAGCTCTGCACATTCCTTGGCACCTGGTCCTTTTCATCTTTAAAGCCAGCAGCAGCTCGTATAATCTCTACTTGGCTTTAGATTTTTCTGACATATGCTGCTGCTGCCAGAGGAAGAAGACCTCTGCTTTAGAGGGCTTATATGATTGGATTGAGCACAAGCAGATAATCTCCTTCCTAATTCAAAGTCAATTGATTAATAATCTTATTCTGCAAAAACTCTTTGCCACTGTAACGTAATCAAAGATGTAGTAATGTCCTATTCACGGTCCCAGGAATTACGATGGGGACTCTCAGAGGACCATCTTGGAGTTCTTGCTTAACATATTTTATGTAGGAGAGGAACTGGAACCCTGTTCTGGACAAGCAGGGATTCTCTCTAGTTGAGATGGATGTTCCTCATACGTAAATTTTTGAGCTTTTACCTTTTTCCCCACATACAGAGATTGCTGTTCATATTTAGAATCTTTCTGTGGAACCTCACCTCTGTGACAAACTGTATTTTTCTGCCCCACCTCACTTGCTTCACTGTGATTCTAGGTAGGCAGTAGTCTTCATACAGCTTGTTCACATTTATTTAGGTGTATTTAGTTTCTTTTTTCTATTGTAAATTGTTTTTTCTTCTATCACATTATCCAACTTGAACATGTGATACTTACTGACTTTTCATATATTAATTTTATATTTATAAATAAACTTATATTACTAAATTTTCTTACTGTTTTTAGTAGTTTTTCCATTGATTTTTTTTCACTGTTCCTGAAAGAATTTGTAATTTCTGCATATAGAGTTAGTTTTACCTCTTGATCCTTGATCATAGGCCTCAAGGTTCTTTCTCCCCACAATACAATATTGAAAAGTTGCAAAGATAGTATCCTTGTCTTACTTCTTTCTGACTTTAGTAGTATGTATGTGCATATGCATATGTATGTATATATCCATACTTACATGCCCATATATTTATTTGATCATGTTAGAGACATATCTGTTCCTGTTTTATGTTGATTATGTGATTTGTAGTTGACATTTGTCATATGTCTACTTAAAATCTATGAAAGTGATCGTTGAGTTTTCTAATTAGATCTAATATATTAAATTTTCTTAATAAATTTCTAAAGCATACATCTTTAAAGAGTCATGCTACCTTTTTTTAATATGTTGCTG
The DNA here is from genome assembly GCF_028018385.1 of Neofelis nebulosa. NCBI lineage: Eukaryota > Metazoa > Chordata > Mammalia > Carnivora > Felidae > Neofelis > Neofelis nebulosa. The sequence continues at coordinate 76,942,590 of NC_080782.1, forward strand.
GATTTTGTTGCTAATAAATTTTTTTGTATTGATACTTAGAGATGAGATTGGTCTATTAGTTTCTGCTGTTGTTGATCTTTTTCATGTGGTATCAATATTACCAAGTATTTTGGTAATTTATGGGGTGTATGGGTGGCTCATTTGGTTAAGTGTCCAACTCTTGATTTCGGCTCAGATCATGATCTCATGGTTCCTGAAATCCAGCCCTGCATCAGGCTCTACAACTGACAGTGTGTAGCCGGCTTATGATTCTCTTTTCCTCTCTCTCTGCCCCTCCCTTGCTCATGTTCTCGTTCTCTCACTCTCTCTCAAAATAAATGAATAACTTAAAAAATATTTTGGTAATTTTTAATTCTTTTTCTATATTCTGGAATAATTTGAATAGCATTAGGTATGTAAAAGTTTTGGCAAAATTGATCTCTGAAACTATCTGGTCTTGGGAATTAATTTCTTGTTTTTCAAATATATTTGCTAGAAATTTGCTCTAAGTAGTCTCTTGTGAATTTTAAAAAGTCATCTCCTTTTAGTTCATTTCCTTTTTTTCCGTGTATTTGTATAGTTGTAATTTCTGCTTTTTCATTATGTTAGTCAGTGGTTTATTTTATTGATTATTTCAAAGGATTTACTTTTTATTAACATTATTTTTTATTTCATTAATCATATTTCTAGTCATTTGTTAATTCTTTATTGCTTTAATTAGAGGGTCCTCCTCATTCTATTCCCTTTTTAGTGTTTTTTTTCTAGATATTCTTTTGCATTTTATTTCCTCCATAGATATTCTATCATAAGCTCATGTTGCTCCAGTAGTATGAGTGTTGGGGGTAACTCAGGATGTGTGACTTACTTTTATATATTTAAAATTTTTATTTTCCTTTTTCTATTTGGTTCTTGTTTTGTTTGAATGAGATGCTTTCCTATAAGTACTACTTTAGTTGTAGAATATGAATTTTGATGTATTTTTTTAGTATCATAATTTCTGAGCATTTTCATAATTCCAAAATTATTGATCCAAAAATAACTTAAGAGTTAAAATTTTTTTTAAGTTTAAATTTTTTGAATTCAACTTTTTTTATGTGCATTTTCATTTTCTATTGCATTATAAATTTCTAGTTTATTTCATTTTGGTCATAGAATGTTATTGTTATTTACTCTTTGGAATGTGTATAAATATTTTTATAGCATAATATTTGGTCAATTTTTTTAGAATTGTTCTTGGGACCTAAAAATAGAAGACAAAATTTCATCATAGTGTAGAATGTGACATGTTTTCCTACATGCAGTGTTACTGATAATATTGTTTAGGTCTTATCTATCCTTGCTTATTTTATTTTTATTTTTATTTTAAATATAATCTATTGTCAAGTTAGCCAACATTTGGTGTTTATAGTGTGTCCTTGCTTGTTTTTAATAATTTTCACTCTTGTACTGAGAAAGATGAATATTAAAGTCTCTTCTACATTTTTCTGTCTATTCTTACATGTCTCATACTATCTGCCTGATTAATATTGTTGCTGTATATTTTTATTTTTAATTTTTATGAAAGTGTAAGACTTTAGTTGTAATTGTAATTTTTTTTTTTTTTTTTACTAAACTTGGTATTTAGAACAATTTTAGATATACAGAATAATTGTGAAGGTAGTATTAGGTATGAGAGAATTTCCAAATATACCAAATATACCACAACCATTTCCCTCTATTATTATTTTTTAAACTTTATTTTAGAGAGAGAGAGAGAGAGAGAGAGAGAGAGAGAGAGAGAGCAAGTGGGAGAAAGGGGCAGAGGGAAAGAGAGAATCTTAAGCAGGCTCTATACTCAGCATGGAGCCTGACATGGGGCTTCATCCCACGGCCCTGGGAATATGACCTGAACCAAAATCAAGAGTAGGCACTCAATGGACTGAGCAACCCAGGTGCCTCAATTTCTCCCTATCATTATTACTTTGTATGCTATATTTTTAATGATTAATGAACTAGTGTTGATATATCATCTCTTAATGTTTATACTTATTACTTGATGTCCATACTTCATTCAGGTTTCCCTAACTTTTTTCTAATGCCCTTTTTCTTTTCTTTTCTTTTTTTTTTCAAATTTTTATTTAAATTCTAATTAGTTAACATATAGAGTTAAATTGGGCTCAGAAGTATAATTTAGGGGTTCATCACTTAGATGCTCATCACAAGTGCCGTCTTTAATACCCATCACTCATTAGGCCATTTCCCACCCACGTCTATCAACCCTGTTTGTTTTCTATAGTTAAGAGTCTCTTATGGTTTGCTTCCTTCTCTTTTTTTTCTTCTTCTTTCCCTATGTTTGTTTGTTTTGTTTCTTAAATTCCAGTTGAATGAAATCATGGTATTTGTCTTTCTTTGACTTATTTCACTTAGCATAATAAAATCTAGCTCTGTCCATGTGGTTGCAAATGGCAAGGTTCGTTCTTTTTTTTGATGGCTGCATAATATTCTATTGTATATGTATACACCACATCTTCTTTATTCATTCATCAGTCAGTGGACATTTGGGCTCTTTTCATAATTTGACTCTTGTTGATAATTCTGCTGTAAACATTGGGGTACATGTGTCGCTTTGAATCAATATTTTTATATCCTTTGGGTAAACACCTAGTAGTGCAATAGCTGGCTTGTAGAGTAGTTCTATTTTTAATGTTTTGAGGAACCTCAATACTGTTTTCCAGAGTGGTTGTACCAGTTTGCATTCCCACCAACAGTGTAAGAGGGTTCCCCTTTCTTTGCATCCTTACCAACATCTGTTGTTTCCTGTGTTGTTAATTTTAGCCATTCTTACAGGTATGAGGTGGTATCTCATAGTAGGTTTGATTTGTATTTCCCTGACGATGAGTGATGTTAAACATCTTTTCATGTGTCTATTAGCCATCTGGATGTCTTCTTTGGAAAAATGTCTATTCATGTCTTCTGCCCATTTCTTCACTGGATTGTTTGTTTTTTGGGTGTTGAGTTTGATAAGTTATAGATTTTGGATACTAACCCTTTATGAGATACTTCACTTGCAAATATCTTCTATTCCATCAGTTGCCTTTTAGTTTTATTTGTTGATTGTTTCCTTCACTGTGCAGAAACATTTTATCTTAATGAGGTTCCATTGGTTCACTTTTGCTTTTGTTTCCCTTGCCTCCAGAGACACGTCTAGGAGTAAGTTGCTGCCGCTGAGGTCGAAAAGGTTTCTGCCTGTGTTTTTGTCTAGGAGTTTGATGGTTTCCTGTCTTACATTTAGGTCTTTCATCCATTTTGAATTTATTTTTGTGTATAGTGTAAGAAAGGGGTCCAGTTTCATTATTCTGCATGTCACTGTCCAATTTTCCCAGCACCATTTGCTAAAGAGACTTTTTTCCATTGGATATTCTTTCCTGCTTAGTTGACTATATAGTTGTGGGTCCATTTCTGGGTTTTGTAGTCTGTTCCATTGATCTGTATGTGTCTTTTTTAATGCCAGTATCATATTGTCTTGATGGCTACAGCTTTGTAATATAGCTTGGAGTCTGGAATTGTGATGCCTCCAGCTTTGCTTTTCTTTTAAAAGATTGCTTTGGCTATTCAGGGTCTTTTGTGGTTCCATACAAATTTTAGGATTTTTTGTTTTAGCTCTGTGAAAAATTCTGGGGGTATTTTGATAGGGATTGCATTTAAATGTATGTATTGCTTTGGATAGTATAGACATTTTAACAATATTTGTTCTTTCAGTCCATGAGCATGGAGTGTTTTTCCATTTCTTTGTGTCCTCTTCAGGTTCTTTTATCAGTGTTTTATAGTTTTCAGAGTCTGGATAATCTTTTACCTTTTTGGTTATGTTTATTCCTAAAGTATCATATGGTTTATGGTGCAATTGTAAATGGAATCGATTCCCTGATTTCTCTTTCTGCTGCTTCATTATTAGTATATAGAAATGCAGCATATTTCTGTATGTTTATTTGTATCGTGTGATTTTAACTGAATTTGTGTATTAGTTCTAGCATATTTTGTAGTGTTTCGGGTTTTCTACATAGAGTTTCATGTTGTGTGCAAACAGTGAAAGTTTTACTTCTTCCTTGCCAGTTGGGATGCCTTTTTATTCTTTTTTTTTTTTCTGATTGCTGAGGCTAGAACTTCCAGTACTATGTTAAATAACAACGGTGAGAGTGGATGTCCTCCTCTTGTTCCTGACTGTGGAGGAAAACTAGTTTTTCCCCATTGAGGATGATATTAGCTGTGGGTCTTTTGTATATGGCCTTTATGATGCTGAGATATGTTCCTTCTATCCCTACTTTATTGAGGGTATTTATTAATAATGGATGCTTTACTTTGTCAAATTCTTTTTCTACATCTACTGAGAGGATCATTTTATTCTTATCCTTTTATTAATGTGGTGTATCACATTGATTGATTTGAAAATATTGAATCACCTTTACCTAGGAATAAATCCCACTTGTTCATGGTGAATAATTCTTTTAATGTACTGTTGGATTCGATTTGCTGGTATCTTGTTGAGAATTGTTGCATCTGTGTGCATCAAGGATATTGGCCTGTAATTCTCGTTTTTAGTGGGGTCTTTGGTTTTGGAATTCAGGTAATGCTGGCCTGGTAGAATGAGTTTGGGTTTTTCTTCCATTTCTATTTTTTGGAAAACTGATAAGAATATGTATTAACTCTTCTTTAAATGTTTGGTATAATTCTCCTGGGAAGCCATCTGGCCCTGGACTTTTGTTGAGAGATTTTTAATTACACTGACTTCTTTGCTGGTTATCGATCCGTTCAAATTTTCTGTTTCTTCCTGTTTTAGTTTTGGTAGTTTATGTGTTTCTAGGAATTTATCCATTTCTTCCAGATTGGCCAATTTGTTGGCATATAATTTTCCATAATATTCTCTTATAATTGTTTGTATTTCTGTGATGTTGGTTGAGATCTTTCCTCTCTCATTTGTGATTTTATTTATTTGGATCCTTTCACTCTTCTTTTTGATAAGTCTGGCTTGGGGTTTATCAATTTTATTAATTTTTTCAAAGAACCAGCTCCTTGTTTCATTGATCTATTCTACTGTTTTTTGTTTATTTGTTTGTTTCTATATTATTTATTTCTACTCAAATCTTCATTATTTCCTTTCTTCTGCTGGCTTTAGGCTTCATTTGTTGCTTCTTTTCTAGCTCCCTTAGTTGTAAGGTTAGGTTATTTATTTGATATTTTTCTTGCTTCTTGAGATAGACCTTTATACTATATTGCTATATACTATATATTGCTATATACTTACCTCTTAATTACTGCTTTGGCTACATCCCAAAGATTTTGGACCATTGTGTTTTCATTTTTCATTTGTTTCCATGTATTTTTTTAATTTCTTCTTTAATTTCTTGGCTAACCCATTCATTTTTAGTAGGATGTCCTTTAACCTCCATGTATTTGGTCTTCCTGAACTTTTTCCTGTGGTTGACTTCAAGTTTCATAGGTAGGAAAATATGCATGGTATAATCTCAGTCTTTTTGTATTTATTCAGGCCTGATTTATGACCCAGTATGTGATTTATTCTGTAGAATGTCCCATATGCGCTCAAAAAGAGTGTATACTCTGCTGCTTTAAGATAAAATGTTCTGAAAGTATCTGTTAGGTCAATCTGGTCCAGTGTGTTATTCAAAGCCATGGTTTTCTTGTTGATTTTCTGATTAGATGATTTTTACGTTTATGTAAGTGAGTATTAAAATCACCTACTATTACTGAATAAGATTCTTTATGTTTGTGATTAATTGATTTTTATATTTGTGTTCTTACAAGTTGGGGGCGTAAGTATTTACAATTATTAGATCTTGTTGGATAGACCCCTTTATTATGTATGATATAGTGCCCTTCTTCATCTCTTGTTATAGTCTTTGGTTTAAAATCTAGTTTGTCTGATATAAGTAGGGCTACCCCAGCTTTCTTTTGATGTCCATTAGCATTTTAAATTGTTGTTTATGCCTTCACTTTTAATCTACACGTGTCTTTAGGTCTAAAATGAGTCTTTTGTAGGCAGTATATTGATGGATCTTTTTTTTTTTCCCCATTCTGATACCCTATATGTTTTAAGGGGAGCATTTAGTACATTTATATTCAGAGTGATTATTGATAGATATTAATTTAGGCCATTGTATTACCTGTAAAGTCGTTGTTTCTGGCGATTTTCTGTGTTCCTTTGTAGTCTTTGTCACTTTTTTTTTCCCCATTCAAAGAGTCCCCTATAACAGTTCTTGAAAGGCTGGTGTAGTGGTCATGAACTCCTTTAGTTTTTGTTTGTCTGGGAAACTCTGTATCTCTCCTTCTATTCTGAATGACAGCCTTGCTGTATAAAGTATTCTTGCCTACATATTTTTACCATTCAGCACGTTGAATATATCATGTCACTCCCTTCAGGTGGCCAAGTTTCTATTGATAGGTCTGCTGCTAACCTTATATGTCTTCCCTTGTAAGGTAGGCATTTCTTTTCCCTTGCTGCTTTTAGGACTTTTCCTTATGTCCGTATTTTGCAAATTTTACTATGTATATCTTGGTGTTGGCCTGCTTTTATTGATTTTAATGAGAGGTCTCTGTGGTTGGATTTGGATGTCTGCTTCCTTCCCCAGATTAAGGAAATATCCAGGTATAATTTGCTCAAATAAACTTGCTGCTCTCTTCTGTTTTCCTCTCCTTTTGGGACTCCTAAGATAGGAATGTTATTATGCTTTATGGCTTTGCTGAGTTCCCTGAGTTTACATTTGTGATCCAGTGTTTTTCTTTTCCTCTTCTTTATAGCTTCATTATTTTCCATAATTTTATCTTCTGTGTCACTTAATTCCTCTGCTTCTCCCATCCTGTGGTTATTATATCCGGTTGATTTTGCATCTTGGTTATAACTTTTTTTTTTTTTAAGGCCTGACTAGTTTTTAGGTCTTTTATTTCTGCAGTAAGGGACTACTGGTGTCTTCTATGCTTTTCTCAGGCCCAGCTAGTGTCATTATGATTGTTGTTTTAAATTCTGGATCAGACATATTACTTATATTTGTTTTTTTTTAATGTTTTTATTTGTTTTTGAGAGAGAGGGAGAGTAAAAAAACAAGTGGGGGAGGGGCATACAGAGACAGAGGATCTGAAGCAGGCTCTGCACTAACAGCCAAGAACCTGATGTGGGGCTCGACCTCACGAACCATGAGATCATGACCTGAGCTGAAGTCAGATACTTACCTGATCTAGCTACCCAGGCACCTCTACATTTATCTTTTTTTATTAGATCCCTGGCTGTGACCTTTTATTATTCTTTCTTTTGGGATGAATTCCTGCATCTTGGCATTTTGTCTAGGTCTCTGTCTTCTTGTCTGTGTTACGAAAACCTGCTGTGTTTTCTGTTCCTGACAAAAATGCCTTTGTGAAGAAGAGGTCATATACTGTTAGGGCCTGGTGCTTCAAGAAGTGTCTCTAGTGTATGCTGTGTGCACTCTGCTGCTGTGTTTTGTCTGCTCTTTTTTAGGGCAGTCTTCTGCAGGGTTTTCCTTGCCTGCAATGGGAAGTATTTGGATCTTGTCCAGAGGGTGGCGGGTTTTAACTAGGTGTGCTCTGTCTGGTCTGCTTGTTAAAAGAGACTACATCCTATTTCCACTAGAGCTGAAGCTTTGCAGCACTCTGTGGTCGGTTGACTTGGTGTGTGGGGGGAAGTTTGTGCTGGTCTTCTCGGGGGAAGGACCCACTATTTTGGTTCTCAGGCACACTTGCCCTAGTAAAGAAGCACCTGCAGAGTGCAGAGGTGTGGGAATTGGTGTAGTGGCTGAGGTCTTCATTATTGGTGCTGTTTTGCTCCACAAAGTCTGTCCATGCTGATGGGTGGGTGAGAGAAATGGTGCCAGCCCTCTCCTTCCTCCCCAGGGAGGGGAGCTCGATCCCACCATTGTCCGGGAAGCCTTTACAGAAGAGCAAACATTCTTCCTCATGTCTCCCAGGCTTCCCTCAAATTCCTACCTTCACCCTGTCTGTATCTGGACTGTCTGCCTTCCTAGCAGTGCACTGCACCTGTGTTTTATCTCAGGCACACTGAGTTTTAGAACTCCAAACTTTAGAGACCCAGTGTGGTGTGGACCTGTGCTGGTCCTCTCAGGGAGGGTTGCTGCACTGGGGAGGGTGCCAGTTTGTCCCAGAAGTGCAGTCATACCCATAGGCAGGAATGTGGATTATAAAATGCAGAAAAAAAAAAGAGTCCAAGTTTGCTACCCTTAGCAGGTGTTTCTCCCCTATGCTAAGGAACCAGACAGTGCAGTGGAGCCTGCTGTCTCTTTCGTTCCTTGAGAAGTAATGACATCTCTACCAGATATACTTCAAGAAGCAAAAACTGTCTTCTCACAGTTTGTCCCAGGGGTTCCTCAGATTGTGTTGTCTACTCCCAGGCCTCCTCCATTCTTCTCCACAGGGGCACATCTTCACTTGCCGGGCTCCACACCCCCACAGCGAAGACTTCTAAAACTCCAATTTTTGAGCTCCACTGGCTGAAAAAACTCACAATAATCAGCCCCTCTCATTTTCCCAGTCCATGCTTTTAGGGAAGTGTTTTTCTTGTGCTATCCCCTGTACACTGCTCTCCTCCTACCTGCCCCCCACCCCCCCTCCAATCTCTCAGACTCTCACTTCTCTCCATGATCAGGGCTCCCCTCTCTTCCCTGGCACCCATGATCCTTTTCTCCCCTAAATCACATCTCCACACCTTCTGCCTTCTACATTGTAGCCTCATCTTTCCCTCTAGTTGTGCAGTTTGTTGTCTCAGTCTTCAGATAGATTTCCTGGGTGTTCAGAATGATTAGATATTTATCTAGCTGTGTTCGAGGGATGAGGCAACCACGTACTACTTCACTGTCTTAACCTCACCTCCCCAGGCTGGATTCTTTCACTTAGCAATATGCATTTAAGATTCATCCATGCCTTTCTGTGGCTTAGTATGTCATTTCTTTTTATCAATTCTAAGAAAAGCAATAGAAATAAATTATTCAGAAATAATAGAGTAGTATATTGGATATAGTAGTGTTCATAAGTAGATCTTTGGCCTTGTTTACTTGGGGAAAATAATAAAAGAAAATGTTAAGTATTAAAGAGTCTTTTATGCAGTACTGTGAAATGGGTTATAGCTGGGCTGAGATATTGATATCTCAAGGCTTAGAGAGCTGAAGTAATTACAAGAGATTTGAGCCAGAGAAAGACTGCAAAGATCAGTGACATAAAACTGAGTGTCTTTGGGGCGCCTGGCTGGCTCAGTCCGTTAAGCGGCTGACTTTGGCTCAGGTCATGATCTCACAGTCTGTGGGTTCAAGCCCCATGTTGGGCTCTGTGCTGACAGCTCAGAGCCTTGAGCCTGCTTTGGATTCTGTGTCTCCCTCTCTCTCTGCCCCTAACCCACTCGCATTCTGTCCCTGTCTCTCTCAAAAATAAATAATAAAAAACATTAAAAAAAATTAAAAAAAAAAGATTCAGCTCTGTCTTATGAAAAAAAAAACAAAACTGAGTGTCTTTAATAAAAGATTCTCTTTGGTTAATCCAACAGAATGCTGCATCTCTGTCTTTTCCCACTAAACTTTATTACATATGAATTAAAAATACAATTGAAAAACACAAAAACATGAGTTTAAATTGTGTGAGTCTATTTATACACACAGGTTTTTTTCAATAAATACAGTACAGGAGATGTATTTTCTCTTCCTAATGGCTTTCTTAACATTTTCTTTTCTCTAGCTTACTTTACTGTAAGAAAATAATATACAATACATGTAACATACAAAATATGTGTTAATTAACTGTTTATCAATAAGAGTTCTCGTCAAAAATAGGCTATTAGTAAATTTTTGGGAACCCAAAAGCTATACATGGATTTTTAGCTGTGCAGGGTTTGGTGCTCCAACCCCTGCATCGTTTTCAGGTCAACTGTAAAATGTTAGGATAAAATCGTGTTACTATGTACATTATCTTGGAGAAGGGAAGATTTTATAAGGCAAATATCAAAGCTAGGACCTCGAAAGTGTATTTGAAACATTCATAGAAAAAATATGTAAATGACGAATAAAATAAAAAATGCTTATTGATGACCTTAAAAATTAAATTGAAAAAAATATGTGTGTTTGGTATTTTTTAACCAGTGAGATTGGTAGTAATTTAATTTTATTATGGAAGATGTTGCTGTGTTGCTGGTATGATTGCATATTTGTTTAAATTTTTGATAAGATAGTTTGACAATATCAAAATACAAATATTTATACACTTTGACTTAGCAGTTCCACTTTTTGGAATCTACTACATATAGACTTGCATAAATATGCCAAGGAAATTATAAAAATACCTATCACAACATGTTTGTAATGACCTAAATATATTTATAATATAATAATATGTGTTATTTTTTTTTTAAATGTTATTTATTTTTGAGTGAGAGAGAGAGAGCATGTGTGAGCAGGGGAGGGCAGAGAGGGAGGGAGACAGAGAATCTGTAGCAGGCTCTGTGCTGACAGCCAACAGTGCGATATGGAACTGAACTCATGAACTGCGAGATCATGACCTGAGCTGATGTTGGACGCTTAACCGAATGACCACCCAGATGCCCCAGTATGTGTTATTAATTATTAATTATTAAGTGTAAATTGTGGATTAAGTAGATACATTAGAAGACATTTATGCTATGGAATGTTATGACAGTACCAACAAAGAAATTTAAATACAGTTAAATTTCAAAGATGTCCGGGATGTAAGTGAAAATTGGAAGTTGTTGAGTATAGGTGTAGTATGTTTAGTATGACTGTACTTGTGTAAAAATAGTAAATGGATAGGAAACATGTGAATATGTGAGAAAGTGTCTGAAAAAAATTAAAAGAGCTGTTAACAAAGGTCATTACCTCCCTCTGAGTTACATGGAAGATCATAAAGTGGAGACAGGTGGGGGAAGGGAGAATTTTTTCTTTCTCTTGATCTTCTGTGGTATTTAAAATTTACTTAAACAAACATGTTGAAACTTTATGTATTACTTCTTCTGGAAAAAAACAAACACCAAAACCCCAGAGAATACTCACATGGTCAAAATACCTACCAGATTAGTAAAAAAATATATTTACCTATCATAAAAAAATATGAAAAATAATAAATTAAGAAATACCTGTATGTTCAATTTTGCAATGTATCAAATAATGAGATTATTCTTAGTCTAATCTACTACCTCCAAGAAAGTGAATGATGAAACCAGAAATCACAGTTCAAATATCTGACATGGCAAAGGAGGTAACACAAATAATGCAGATTTAGCCCAGTTATAGATACAAATTATCGGCCTGAATATTCATCAACCTCTTATAATCTGAATATGTACAAAATTATAGGGTATATTTTACATTAAAAAAAATAAGTATTTTGTGCAAGGGCACCTGGGTGGCTCAGTCGGTTGACATCTGACTCTAGATTTCGGCTTCTCTCATGATCCCAGAGTTATAAGATAAAGCTCCATGGTCAGGTTCCAAGCTGAGAATGGAGCCTGCTTAAGATTCTCTCTCTCTCTCTCTCTCTCTCTCTCTCTTCCTCTGCTTCTCTCTGCACTTGTGTGCGTGTTCTCTCTCTCTCTCTGTCAAATATAAATAAGTAAATAAAATATTTTATACATAAAATTTGAATCTGAAAGTTGATGGCCATGAATCAGTTAAAGAATCTTCAGGATTGGTGCTTTGGGGGTCTTACATCATTCAGGAAGTAATCTTGATCTGATATTAAGGAAGTGAAAATAGAATTAGCTAAGGCTATTGTTAAAATGCAGATTCCTAGATATTACACCAGATTCAAAGGGAAAGGGCTGGGAATATATGTATTTTTAATATTTATTTATTTATTTATTTATTTATTTATTTATTTATTTAGAGAGTGCATGAGAAGGGAAAGGGTGGAGAGAGAAGGAGAGAGACCAGGCAGGCTCTACACTCAATGGGGAGCCCTATGCAAGGTTGGATCCCATGACTGTGAGATCATGACCTGAGCCTAAATCAAGAAAGAGCCAGATGCTTAACAACCTGAGCCACCCAGGTGTCCTGGGCTGGGAATGTATTTTTAACAAGCATCATTGCTCATTAATATTATCCAGTGAGTTTAGGAAATCTAGATTTACTATAATATCCAGTCTTTGAGTGTGATTTTTAAGATTTTAATCAAATCTTAAAGATAAGCATTTTTCCTTTGATGATATTCAGAAGAATATCCTCTAGAGCCAAAGGTTGCTTCAAAAAATAAATTTAATAAAATAGTTCAAGCTACAATAAAGAATTAGACATAACTTCAAATATTATGGCTTTGCTGTAAACATTGAGAAATTACTGTTTTAGCCAAAATATACTATAACCTAAGTATACTTTTCACATGTGTTTAAAGTATTGATTGATGAATTCATTATGGTTCTCATACTGTATTATAACTTGGAAAGAAAAATAAAGGCTAATTTTTTTTGTTTGTTTGTTTTTTTGTTTTCTTAATTTGAAAACTCCTTCCCTGGCACCACATGCTTCAATTGTGTTTACATTAATTTACCCCGAACTTTGTGAATTATGATTTTTAAAGTAATGTTTCTCAGTTTTGTTCTATGTTTTCTATATTTTAACATAATATTTAATAAATTTTCTTTAGTAATGTATTTTAAAAATAAAGTGAAGTGATTGAAAGAAATTAAGAAGGTTATGTTAGGCAAGTCTGATTTATAAAGACAGATAGATAAATTAAATTTCTGTAAATTCACAATTTAATTTTTTTGCCCCAAAGATACTTGCTCAGCAACAAGGAATGGAGCCAGTTGTACCTCTTCAAGTTCTTCACTTTCTAACTACTTGTATGTGTTCATCTTGGGACAACTCTTGCTGGGAACAGGAGGAACTCCTCTTTATACCCTGGGAACAGCTTTTATTGATGATTCTGTGCCCACACACAAATCTTCTCTTTACATAGGTAAGTTTTCTCTATAAAATAAATGTTTCAGTATCATTTCATTGCTTTTTAAATTGATAACTAAAAGCATAACATATGCTTATGAAAAGTTGTAATTTCATAGGCATTTCTATTCAATTTCCATTAAATATTAGATAGAGCAATATTACTCTTTTAGATTGTTTACTGACACATGTCCTTCAGTTGAATGCGGTTATGAGTTTTGTTGACATCCCGCTCTATATCCTGTTCCGGGCATGCCAGCCCTCCTAGAACTGCCATCCAAGCAGTAGGCTGTCTGGATTAATTGAATTCCAGGTTAATTTACACAGGGTGGGGAGATTGAGTTGGCCATTCTACCTGATTTACTAAATCTTTTATGGACTTAACTAGAGTCAACAAAAGAAACCACAAGATAGTACCCAGAACTCTGTGGACTTTTCATTTCAGACTAATCCTGGTTATGTGTGGCTCAATTCTGGGTTGGTGGCTGGGGGAGGGGGGGTGAGGGGAAAGGCGGTGCTGAACCTAATTTTTGGTAACGTAAGTTTCTCTTAAATTCCTTCTGTGATATTCTTGCAAGGTAGAGTGTACTAGGCTGTGTGTGGCCTTACATCAAATTAATGTGTTTCACATTCTGTAAGTTTTCATCTTATCAGTTTATTATTCTAATATAGGGGGCTGCCTTAGTTCTTTTAATCTGCTGTAACAGAATACCATACACTGGTTGGCTTGTAAACAACAGAAATTTATTTCTCATGGTCCTGGAGGCTGGAAAGTCTAAGATCAGGGTACCCACAGTTTCAGGAGCTGGTGAGGCCTGTTTCCTGGTTCATAGACAGCCATCTTTTTCTTGTGTCCTCACATGGCAGACAGGTAAGAAAGGGCTTTCTGGGGCATCTTCTTAGAAGGGCACTAATCTAATTTGTGAAGGCTCCGTTCTCATGACATAATCAGTTCCAAATATCTCACCTCTTACCATCAAACTGGAAACCTACATCCCAGGTTTAAACATAGGAATTTGAGGGGACACAAACATTTGGTATATAACAAGAACTTATTGCTATAGTAACTGGAAGTCAAGTATGTTCAAAACAGCCCTGATGGAGACTATTAAACCTACTTAGGCTCTTCCTTAATATGAAAACCATTACACTTCTAGTTGTTTTCTCTACTTGTTTTGTGTTGGTCTCTCTGCAAAGTCTCATTTGTCTCTCTCTACAAGTTCTAGCTGATCTGTATAGCTTCTCTTTCATTAACTAATTAGTAATGCTTTTATTTCAATTAGCTAGTAATGATGCTTTTCACTCTCTCAGTTTAGCATATTTCCTTTCTGAAGTCCTCTTCTGATCAATAATTCTCATAAAACAGTTTTAATCTTCATATGTTAGTAACACAAAATTAGGAAGTTTTACAAAAATTATTTAAACACGGTAGGTAGAGTGGAGGCTCACAGGACTGTCCCAGATTTGATAAATCTCTGGGAGGACTTGCTGGACTTAGCATATAATCATATTCATAGCTGTGAATTATTACAGGGAGGGATGCCAAGGAAAATCAGCAAAAGGAAAAGTACAGACAAAAACCAGGTACAAGCTTTGAAGATTTAGCTTCCTCCTAGTGGAGCCAGACAGTTCACAATTGATTCTGCCAGCAAGGAGTTTGAAATGTTTTCTACCAGTTAAGTTCATTAGAGGTTCAATGTCCAAGGATTTTATCGGGGGTTGATCATGTAGGGACCCTTTGCCTTGCATGTATTAAAAGTTCTAGACTCTTAAAAGGAATACAAGTGGTCAGCAAAACAATATTGTTTGTACAGTGTAGGTGCAGTCAGGCAGGCACCCTAATTAGTTAGGGAATGGTGGCATCCTTCTGGACAGTTAAATAAATCCCAAATGCCAGCCAAGGGCCAGCCTTGCAAACAGGTCTTTCTAAAGTTAACAGTCACAGGCCTGCTATGTTAACTCTTTCTTATACTGTAGGAATTTATCAAATGGTAATTTTTGAGAGCAAAGGAAAACAACAGAAGTAACAAAACTGGGAAACACATTTTATCTCTTTATGTTAAGGAAAATATGAACACTTAATTATAGTATCTTATATACCTGATTTTTTTTTCAATTTCAGATAACCAGTATTTTTTAGTGGGTATTTTAAGTTTTGTTGTGTGAAAAACTTCCTTTTTTATGCTTTTTATCTCTTTTTATTTCCCCATTTCCAAAATCTTCCTCCATTCTTTCTTTCTTTTAAAACAGTATCTATTTTTGGTAGCATACATTATTCTATGAAACAAATTTTATACATAACAAGGCAAAAAGGGGCAAAAAGAAAACAATCAAAATTTGCTACCTTTTAGAGTGAATTAAAAAAAGTAGTTAATGTAACATCTCAATCCTTACAATCTTTTCCAGGCCATTCACCCTTTATTCCCTTATTTCTTTGATGCTTTCATTGGGTTAACAATCTTTGTTCTTTAATTCCAACTTTTTAATTCATTTAATGTTATTTTGTGTTTAAGTCTTTCATCTTAACATGTGCAAAACATATTTGCTCTATGTTCTTATTTCTTAGCCTTTTTTCTTTCTTTTTGATAATTTAATGTTTATTATTTCATTTCTTCGCTTTTATCAATTTCCTCCTTTTATCAATATCCTTTACTGTTCATCTACTAATGACCTTATATGCAAACTTGATATTATGAAATTCTGAAATTAATTGATATTTTTATCACATTCCTGTTTATCACAAAGGTTCTAGAACTCTTTAAGTAAAAATTTGTTTTAACGCTTTTCCCTGATAAATATTTTCACTGGGAATAGATAACTAGTTGACCGTTGATTTTTTTTTTTCAGTACTTTAAAAATACTGTTTCTTTGTCTTTTCACTTCCAATGTTTCTTATATATGTTTGCATTTTTAAGATTTTTCTGTTTGATATGATTTTCTTCAGTTTTACTTATATGATGTGTGTAGGTGCAAAATTCCTTTTATTTAACTTGTTTTGGATTTATATGACTTGGATTTACATGTTTTGGATTTATATGTTGTTTTGTACTTTCATTGGCTTTAGGATATTTCCTATAATTATTTATTTAAATATAACTTCTTTCCTATTATCTCCTCTCCTAGAACTCCAATTACATGTATGCTAAGCCTTTTTTTTTTTAATGCATTCTTCATCTCTTACTCTTTTCTGTATTTTTTATCCTTTGTTTTTATTTTTTGTGCTTCTCGATAAATATTTACTGATTTAATTGTATTTTCCAGTTGGTAATCTTTAGTTCTGAGGAATCTGTTGTGGATCTCTTTCATTTCACTTTGATAAAGGTGTTTTATACTTGTACCACTTTTATCCAAACCCCACTCTGTCTTTTAATAAACTCCCAATCTCTGATATATTTGGTAACACTGCAGTCTGGGATGCCCTTTATCTGACTTCGCAGGTTGAGTTTATTTGAAGCAAAGCTGTATTTACTTTGTGAGCAAGTCTATTTGTAATTCACCCTTACTTTTAGAGTATAGCCTCCTAGGTGCCAATGTAAAATGTAGGGTAGAGGAAGTTAATAACTTCCAAGTTAGGAGCCCTGAACTACAACTTTGGTTTCCTTCCTTCCCAGACACTACCAAGGATTGCTAACCCCCAGTGTCTCTTGTAGAATCAGCCAATATATGTAGGAAAAAAATCAGTCCCATTTTTTTAGATGTCCCTCTTCAGAATCTTGACTCTGGTCCTTCAGAATTCTTATATGTTTCCAGATCATCTTGCATGGCTTCTACTTTGGAGACTTGGTCAAGTATATAAGTCATTTTTGCCATTGACACATGCTTATCTTTGGATATGTTATATTTTGTTCTTTTGTATATGAGAATGAGAATCTCAGCAATTAATAAAAAATTCAGAAAGTGGTAATATATGAAGATACTAATGTACACATCTTTTTTGGTAAAAATTTAAATGTTATGTATGGCAAAAATTTAAGTATCAGAGAAATAAGGTTAGTTTAATTCTGCTGCAAGTTAAAGTGGAAGATTCACTAAGTGTAGGAATTTAAATTAATGGCTTACTTTTATGAAAAAGACTAATGACCAGATCCAGGTTTTAAAATCAGCTGCTGTAGTGCAAAATACAGATTGCTTTTGGAGTGTCTACACAATAGAAAAGGCTTTTCATTTCACATCATTTTTTCCATAAGAATTGTGAACAGTAACTAATACCACCATCCACAAAGGGTAGTAGTAGATGCACTACCTCTGCCACCAAGTAACGTAACGTAAATTTCCATGAATTTATAGTTTAGATTTATTGCGGTTATTGCAGTCTAACAATTTATACACTGAATTACATAAATATTTATATTTAAAATGTTTTATATTTATTTTTAAAATATTTTTTAAGCTGTTTGACTTGACAAGTACTATTCAATGGTATTTTTTTACTGAAAATGTGTAATTTTGGTGTAATTCTAATCATTTCATGATTTTTCTAGTGTAAAATATTTCTCTTCACTGCTGTAAGCTTTTCAAAGCACAATTGTACTGTTGACTATCTTCAATGTCTTTGTTCTTCCAGGAATTGGCTATTCTATGTCAGTATTAGGCCCTGCTATTGGTTATGTGTTGGGAGGACAGCTGCTAAGCATGTACATTGATGTGAACATGGGACAAAGGCAAGGCGACATCTCTTTTTCTTTTATATGTTTATTTTATTTTAATAATGTTAACATCATAGAACGTTTTCAAAGAATTTCCTCAGATAGCATGAGGGATTTTTCAGGAAACAGAACTGAATACACACAATATTTATATAATACTTTATCTGCACTTCATGAATTAATGCCATACCACCCCTTAGTATAATAAATTTATTCATAAATAAGGATGCTTAATAGTCATCTGAAAATTTTCAAAATACACCTCTAGGACTTCATGCATTGCTCAGAATGAAGAATTTAATCAAAATTAGTTGTGCTTTTAGTAGATTTAGCTGGATGTAGATAGCCTGAAAAGTCTCAAAAGTCTATGATTCTCAAACTAAGTGCTGTAGTAGCTTTGATATGGTCATAAGAATTGCAATTGTGTGGTTCCAGCTCTGGCCATAGAGGATAATAAGAGGTAATATTTATTTATCCCATACTATTTTCTATAGTTTTTTTATAGGTTTTGTGTGTTACATTATTTTACATACTTCTTCATTTAATTCTCTTAATAATCCTATAAGGTAGTTGATATACAGAGGTTGTTAAGTGGCTAAGACATAAATCCAAGTAGACCTTTGACTCCCAAATCTTCCTTTTAACCACTGAGTTACCTTCTCTTTTTCCGGAATATAGAGAAGTCAGTAACCTTTGGTGAGTCCATATTTTCTCATTTTACCACTAGGAATCAAAACCGTGCAATCCTTTGTGTGACTGTGAGTAATGAATAGAAAATGTGCTCATGGATATGTGATTTGCTCTTTGAGCTGTTAGTCCCAGGTTAATTTTTAGAAACTATATAAGAAGATGTGCAGATGAAGTCCTTGAAACAGAGAGCTGGGTTTTTAAGAAAGGTTTTAAATTTCAGTGGAGAATTACATGAGTTGTAGTAATGGTGTGTTTGGGAGGGAAACCTTTTTTTTTTTTTTTTTTTTTTTAAGTGGGCTCCATGCCCAGCATGGAGCCCACTGTGGGGCTTGAACTCATGACTCTGAGATCAAGGCCTGAGCTGAGATCAAGAGTTGGACCTTCAATTGACTGAGCCACCCAGGAGCCCCAGAAATATCTTGATCTAAAATGATGGGAACTGTTATAAAACTTAAGAAATTACTTTAAGGGGCGCCTGGGTGGCGCAGTCGGTTAAGCGTCCGACTTCAGCCAGGTCACGATCTCGCGGTCCGTGAGTTCGAGCCCCGCGTCAGGCTCTGGGCTGATGGCTCGGAGCCTGGAGCCTGTTTCCGATTCTGTGTCTCCCTCTCTCTCTGCCCCTCCCCCGTTCATGCTCTGTCTCTCTCTGTCCCAAAAAATAAATAAAAAAACGTTGAAAAAAAAAAAATTAAAAAAAAAAAAAAAAAAGAAATTACTTTAAGAAGAACTTTGCAGTCGGACAGAGAAAGACAAATACTATATGATTTCATATATATGTAAAATCTAAAAAAAAAAAAACCAAACAAACAAACAAAAAAATAAGCCCATAGATACAGAGAACAAATTTGTGGCTACCATTTGGATATGTTATATGTTATAGGTGGGGGATGGGTGAAATGGGTAAAGGGAGTCAAAAGGTACAAGCTTACAGTTATAAAATAAGTGAGTCATGGGATGTAATATACAACACTATGACTATAGTTAGTAATACTGTACTGAATATTGGAAAGTTGCTAAGACAGTAAATCTTGTAATTTCTCAAAACAAGAAAAATACTTCTGCAGCTAAGATGTTAGACTTAATGTGATCATTTTGTAATATATGGTAATATCACATTATATTGTATACCTGAAACTAATATAATATCGTATGCCAGTTACACCTCAATAAATAAATAAATAAAATGAATTTTATGTTTAAGTGAATGCCTTAAGACACAGTGTATGTGCTTTTAACACAGATCAGTGATTTGTTATAAGATGTAATCAATATAGTTGAGAAGAAAAACTTAGCCAAATTAGGTAGTTTAGAAATTCTATGTATGCTTTCAGATATTTAGCATATATATATTTACTCTTAAATATTTTACACTTTTATGTCATAGTGCCATTTTGATATACTTTGTAAACCATTATTGTAGTTTTCATTTATGCCTGCTTTCTGTTGTCTGATTCATCACAGTGACTCTGCTTTAAATGTTGAATGTTGTAATAATATTCCCCTATATATGTACTTGAATTACAAAGTATAGTTATCATAACTAAATTTTAGTGAACAAGGTAACGTTGACTTTTACATTTTGTTTTTCTGTCGTATAGCATAGATATTACTGAAGATGATCCACGATGGCTGGGGGCATGGTGGATTGGATTTCTTCTGTGTTGGCTCTTTGCTTGGTCTTTGATAATTCCTTTTTTATGCTTCCCAAAACATTTACCAGGTATTCATTTTTGTTAAAATCAAAGAGTTTTATTCCAATTCTAGGCCAACTGTTGCTTTTTGTATAGTTGATAAGAACCCTAGAAAATTCATTGTTCTATAGAATTTCATTTGTCTGCCTATGCAAACTTTTGAACATTTGTCTTTAGGAAATACTGGGTAGCAATCTTAATACTTATGGTTTTCCTTTATTTCCAGGTAATAAAATCAATAAAACTGTACGTAGGCACTTTCTTACTATATACTTAACTAAATTTGTTTCCTGTGTGTTGTCTGGAATCTTGCTTTATGTATATGCAAAGTACAAGTATCTTTCAAACTATTAGTTTGTATTCAGTTACTCACTACCCAATAATTAATCTGCCTTAAATCATTGATGTTATTTGTTGATGAGAGAACAAGTACTTTTTTTCCAATCGTCATAAAAGTAATGCTGTAGTATACTCATTTTTCACCATATTTCAATATTAGACAGTTTGTCCAAAAAGAAAAGATTAATAGAAAAGAATATCCATCCATTCCCCTTCTCTGGAAAACTTTGCTTCTATATAATCATGTAGTTCAAATTATCTATAAAAGTATTTTTCTCTAGGCTGAAGATTAAATAGTTGTTTCTATTACATGTAAAAGGTAGATGATTAACTTTGGGAATGGGCAAAAGAAAAGTTGGCAGAGTAGAAGTAGTTGGTCTCACTGATTCCGTCTACCCCGGGCCATCCAATTTATAATTCCATGTATTGACTGTTTTCTCAGATTTATTCACAGTACCATTATTAAAAATCAAAGAGACATGATAATACATGGTAAATACTTCATCTGTGAAGCATGTTAGAATTAAAGAGAGTAGGGGCACCTGGGTGGCTCAGTTGGTTAAGCGTATAACTTCAGCTCAGGTCATGATCTCACAGTTCGTGGGTTCAAGCCCCATGTTGGGCTCTGTGCTGACAGCTCAGAGCCTGGAGCCTGCTTCGGATTCTATGTCTCCCTCTGTCTCTGCCCTCCCCCCACTCATGCTCTGTCTCTCTTTCTCTCTCAAAAATAAACATTAAAAAAATGAAAAAAAAAGAACTTAAGAGAGTAAAAGAAAAGAACCTTGAACATACATTGTTTAATATATAATGGATGAAAAAGAGAACCATTCAAAAAGAAGAAAAGAATTTAAGAGATATTTTTATTTTTTTATTTTATTTTATTTTTTAACGTTTATTTATTTTTGAGACCGAGAGAGACAGAGCATGAATGGGGGAGGGTCAGAGAGAGGGAGACACAGAATCCGAAACAGGCTCCAGGCTCTGAGCTGTCAGCACAGAGCCCAATGAGGGGCTCCAACTCACGGGCTGTGAGATCATGACCTGAGTCAAAGTCGGCCACTTAACCGACTGAGCCACCCAGGCGCCCCTAAGAGATATTTTTAAATAAAGAGGATAAATATATCATTGGAACAGAATTGTCTCATCTTAATTTTTAGACTGGTTGGAACTCCCTTAGCTGATAGTAATAATTCTAGCTCTCAGAAAAAATTATATACGTAAATGTTTGTGCAATTTTGTTGACAGAGGAACTGGCTTCTTATGTTATGGTTTTATAAACTTGTAGAAGTGTGTGTCAGTTAAAAAGTAAGCATTTCCAAACTCAACACCCCAAAAACAAATAATCTAGTGAAAAAATGGGGCGAATAAACAGTTTTCCAAAGAAGACATCCATCCAGATGGCAAACAGATACCTGAAAAGATGCTTAAAAGCACTCATCATCAGGGAAATACAAATCAAAACCACAATGAGATACAACCTCACACCAGTCAGAATGGCTAAAATTAACAAAACAAGAAAGAAGTATTGGCAAGGATAGGGAGAAAGGGGAACCTGTTGCACTGTTGGTGGGAATGCAAACTGGTGCAGCCACTCTGGAAAACAGTGTGGAGGTTCCTCAAAAAAATTAAAAACAATTCCCCTACAACCCAGCAATTGCACTACTAGGAATTTATCCAAAGGATACAAAAATGCTGATTTGAAGGGGCACATACACCCCAATGTTTATAGTAGTGCTGTCAACAATAGCCAAAGTTTGGAAAGAGCCCTAAAGTACATCAACTGATGAATGGATTAAGAAGATGTGGTATGTATGTATGCATATATATATATATATATATATACACACACACACACACACACACACAATGTACACACACACACACACACACACACACACACACACACACACACACACTGGAATGGAATACTACTCAGGGATGAAAAAGAATGAAATGTTGCCATTTGCAACAACATGGATGAAACTGGTGGGTATTATGCTAGGTGAAATAAGTCAGTCAGAGAACGACAGATATCACATGATTTCACTCATGTGGAATTTGAGAAAATTAAGAGATGATCATAGGGGAAGGGAAGGAAAAATAAGATAAAAACAGAGGGAGGCAAACCATAAGAGACTCTTAAATACAGAGCACAAACTAAGGGTTGATGGGGGAGGGGCAGGTGGGATAAATGGGTGATGGGCATTAAGGAAGGCACTTGTTGGAATGAGCACTGGGTGTTATATGTAAGTGATGAATTGCTGGGTTCTACTCCTGAACCCAAGACTACACTGTAGGTTAACTAACTTCAGAATAAAAAATTAAAAAAAAATTAAAAGTAAGCATTAAAAAAATGAAGAATGAAGTGATAGAAGAAGTACATTTACTGCTTTTTTAGGTACAGCAAAAATTCAAGGTGAAAGAATTTCCCAGACTCACCAGGATAAGAGTAGTTCCTTAAAAGACACCGAGGAGAGTTTTGGAACAAGCTTTAAAGATTTTCCAGCTGCCCTAAAGGTAAAATAACACTATACACATACATGCTTGCGCGCTCTCTCTCTCTCTCTCTCTCTCTCTCTCTCTCTCTCTCTCTCTCTCTCTCACATACACACACACACATATACACACACACCCTCCTCCACATATATAGGTAGATATTTATATTATATATACATATAAATAAGTATATATATATACATATTTTTACTTACTACATTTTTGCTTACTTATTATAATTCTAGCTCTTATAAATAAATAACTCCTCAGATTTAATTTTATTATGCTTTGAGTAAATGAGAACTATTCCAGGATAGAATGGTTGAAAGAACATGAGTTGTCTTAATAACAATATCAATATTCAGTGGTTTCTCTTTAGCACTATAGTTCGTTATTCCATGCCACTTCCTTTATGTAATAGATCAGTTATCACTAAATTATAAATATATATTAGAGAATGTCTAACCAGTATTTTTCCCTTGTGAAATAGGTGGCAGTTAGTGGTTACTTGGTTTGAATTTGAGATTAAAGAAACAAGTGTTATGGTCTGTTCTGTTGTATTTGCACAGAAAAACATTCTTTCATTTAGCATCATAAAAGTTTTGTACATACGGGAGTTTGTAATTTTACCTTTTCAAGATTTGAAATTATTTCCTTCTCAATCATTTTCATTTTCCTCCTTAAATGAAAGCCTGAAATGTTTTTAATTGATTTATCTTACCTTTTAACTCTATTCCCTCCCATGCAGGCATATTCTTATGTTTTTCTGACATTGTTCATGATTTTTAATCCCAACAACGATTTTCTTTTGTAATAGTTATGTTCTAGGTCATATATTTCTATTTATTTTATAAATTGTTATGTATATTACCATTTTTATGTATATTACTGCTTTTTTTTATTCTTATGGTTTCATGCTTTGAGGTCTCAATTCTGATTCAGATCCCTCTGGATTCAGTATTTTATTGCTAGTTTTCCTCAGACAGAGTAGCATCTAAGTATCCTTGAATACTGAATGATATTTCTGACTAAATGGACCTTTTCTGATCATACTCTTTTAGTCCCAGAATTCTGTGGATGTTATCTTACTCTTTTCTCGTTAAATGTGTTGTGGTTGAGAAGTTCCATCCAAGTTAGTATGATTCATTTTTTTTTCCATCTATCTTTGATTTCAGGCAATATATTAGGTTATGCCTAAGTATGTGTTTTTTTTCCCCATTAATTCTTGCTAGAAATCCATTATCTTTTTAAACCTGAAGATTTAAATGTTTTCTGCCATTATTATTTTTAAAAATTATTGAAAGTTTTCGTTCAGGTACTTTTCTCTTTTTTGTCACTACTATTATTCTTAAGTTAGATCATCTGGATCTGACTTCTAACTCTCTTGCCTTGCCTCTTCATGACTCCTGTGAGTGGTTGTGAGTGTGTGTATTTTGCTTGATTTAATTAAATTTTTTTTCACTTAATATTCCAGAAGTATAATTTGGTTTTCACTTTGTGGGCAGATATATTAGATTAATTAATCTCTGTACTCTCCTCTGATAGTTTAAGATTCTGAGAAGTCCAGCAGTGTATCCACCTATTTAAAATTGCTGAACTCTATAACTATCTAAGTTTCTTAACTAGTGAGTCCTTTACTCATAGAACAATACAAATTTGATACTAAGAGACCATTCTCATCTGTGTTTATAACCAAGTTCTTCATTTAGTAGACATGGGAATTCAAAACATCAGACAAGGGGTAGATTTAATGTATGAAAGTTTATTATATACTGGAGAAAACCTTTCCAACCTGGCTTTTACCTCCTTTACCCCATCCTTTGCATATGATAAAGGCACAGTCACCCTACTGTTGAATCAATTACCTGTCAATTCTCTAGGTGCTCCACATATAAATTTTCTCAATGTTGTATATATCAAGCTATTAATATTTCATTTTTATGCTGGAGGAAATGCTGAAATTTTATAGATAGTTATACTGTGTTTATTAAAAATTTGCCATTTCATCATGTTGCCATTTTAATGTTACATTTTGCAGTATAATCATAGTTATTCATTTGGTGAACTATATTTTTTCTTTAGAATTTGATGAGGAATACTGTCTTTATGTGTTTAGTTTTTTCAACTTCCTCAGAAGCCTTAATTACTACTGGATTTGCTACATTTTTACCTAAATTTATAGAAAATCAATTTGGATTGTCTTCCAGCTTTGCAGCTACCCTTGGAGGTAAACCATTTTTTTTCTTTGTTCAGATTTAATCTAATAATTTTACTTTACTACATTAAATTTTTATTAGAATAATATATCATTTTGGATAGCCACTTCTTGAAATTTAAACTACTGATTTTGATAAAAGTTTCAGATTTTCTGTTAATAGTCTGTTGTATGAACACGAAATACAGAGGCTGTATAGCTAAAGAGAATATTTGTTGATCTTAATATTCAAAACATTATAAATCACATGATAGCATTCATGTGTTAAAATAGTACTGGTGCTTGTTTTTGATGTTTCCCAATTTGTCATGTGAGTAACTGACTACACCTGTATGTTTTCTCACTCTCTGTGTCTTCTTTCTCATCAGGGGCTGTTTTAATTCCTGGAGCTGCTCTTGGTCAGATTTTAGGTGGTGTACTTGTTTCAAAACTCAAAATGACATGTAAAAACACAATGAAGTTTGCTTTGCTCACATCTTTAGTTGCGCTTGTGCTGAGTTTTGTATTTGTTTATGCCAACTGTGAAAATGAGCCTTTTGCCGGTGTGTCTGAATCATATAATGGGTAAATATATTTCAGTACTTTTTGATATTGATATGAGAGTAAAAGCTGTGTGTGTATTTTCAAGTATATGCTTTCTTGAATAAAATAATGAAAAATTGGCTTTTTCGTATATAAGAAGATGTAAGGTTTTTTTTTTCTTGTTTTGCTGGTTTAAATAATTTGACATCTTATTAAATGTTGGGTATTTATCTGGAGAGCAGTTAAGGAGTAACTACTCAACTATTCTATCCTGGGCAATGTATCCTGAACTATGTTCAGGGATACAAAGATTAAAGTAACAGAATCTTTGCCCTGAAAGGATTCACATCCTAGGGAGAATTTCATATGTTGCTATTGATTTAAATCTTTAAAAATGGAGATGCCTCTATGGTGACATTAGTGTATTAGGGGGGTTGAAAATAGTCTGCAGATAAATTAAAATGAAGCTAGTCCTAGGTTATACTAATGATTATTGTTTCCACTTTAGAAGTTCATGGTTATTGTAAAGAAATAAATGACTTCTTGTTATGACCTGTAAACATGTTTCCACCTGTAACTGGTATGACCATTTTATCTTTGTATGTTTACTTTTGCCTTGTATGTTTAGTTTTGAAATCCTAAGGCATGAATTAGCGGATCAGGCAGGAGGATGTTGCATAGTGGTGCATTCATAGCCTGCAGTGTTGCTTTAATTGTTTCACTGAATGTGTTTGAGGCTGGTAAGGGAGATGGTACTCTAGGTCAAGGACTCCACAGTTCTGTAGAGTATGGCATTCCAATAACCTAAATAGAATGTACTTTGTTGGATGAGTTTGCCAGTAACGATTGTGATTTGCAGTTTCTGTCATTCTTTTACATTAATGAGATGCTGAGCATTCTAAAGCAATGTTAAGTTCACCTCTATTACATTTATTCAACATTTTTTTACTACATCCTCTGGCTGAAAAATCCCTGCTCTAAAGGAGTTTGCAATGTAGCAGGAGTGATTGGGAAAAAAATGGTAAATGAACAATGTATTAGGTAATGAGAGACACACAAAGGGCTATGAAATTCAAAAGAAGGAGAGCTTTTCAGTATCCTTTGATTAGATTCAGAAAAAGTTTCATGGTATAACAGAGAAATTGGTTTACATATTTTTTAAGGGTACAAAAAAAGCTATGAGAGTTAAAAATTTGAGAAGAGGGAAAGGCAGAGGGAGTATGTTAGGCATAAATGCCTAGTAAAGGCTGGTAGGTTCAGGAACCAGTTCCAATGGGACTTAGGTCATGTTCCTAAATGAAAAAATATCTGGAAATGTTGAAAGGTAGGTACAGGTAAGTACTGCAGACCTGACTTTACACCTATAAATTTTACCCAAACGTATCCTGAGAAACCACTTGTTTTTTGTATATTCCTTTTAGAACAGAAAGTTCTGGATAGTTTACCACTAGTTTAATTACCTTGAAAGATGAATGATGTGGATGTGAATCTATTTGCTATTTTCTGCCTTAAACAAGAGTTCCTACCAGATAAGCTGTCCTTTGCCTAATCAGAAGGGAAGACAAGAGAGAAGGTGTCAGTTTGAGTTGTGTGTATTTATTTAGATATAAATGAAGATGGAGGTAGAGTTTAATGTCACAGAATAGGTGAGACATTGTCAATTTTTTTTCCTCTGTGGCCTCAAATTCTTTTTTTTTTTAAGTTCATTTATTTATTTTCAGAGAGAGTGTGCACCCATGTGCTTGAGTGGGGAAGGGGCAGAGAGAGAGGGAGAGAGAGAATCCTAACCAAGCTCCACACTGTCAGTGCAGAGCCTGACACGGGGCTCCAACGCGGGAACTGTGAAGTCATTATCTGAGCAGAAATCAAGAGTTAGACGCTTAACTGAGCCACTCAGGTGCCCCTCAAATTCTTCATGTTAGCTCTGTACACTGCATATTAAAATGTCCATACCGTAGTTTACTCACGATAGCCTCATCCAACAAACACATATATTAAAAAAAAAAAGTAGTATATGGAAAGAGAAACAGACTAAGAAGCACAAAACATACCTTGTTAGTTATGAGGAAAAAGAAGTTATGGTTGTTAAACACAGCTTTGCAACTATGAATTAATGAATTAGGCTTATTGATAGGTTCATTTAAAATCCTGTTAAATAGTATATATTCAAAACTTAAGATTGGGGTACCTCGGTGGTTCAGTCAGTTATGCATCTGACTTCAGCTCAGTTCATGATCTCACCGTTTGTGGGTTCGAGCCCTGCATTAGGGTTTTGCACTGACAGCCCAGAACCTGAAGCCTGCTTTGGATTCTGTGTCTCCCTCTCTCTGCCCCTCCCCCACTTGTGCATGCACACATGCTTTCTCTCTCTCAAAAATGAATGAAACTTTAAAAAAAAAACATTAAGATTAACAGTTCTAATCATTTCAGAGGATATTTTTAATATTTGTAATATTTTACATTAATTTATTATTAAATGTTTAATGTGGACACAACAATTGAAAGCAGACTGTCATTTCTAGAAATAGTTATTAAAGCTTCCTACTGTTTTCATATTGCCTTGACTCTGGGTTTGTTCTGGTAATCAGTGTTGATAATTGTGATTTGTGTTTTACTTTCTACTTAGAACCTTGTGAAATATGAAATACTGTAGTTAGTACACACAGTATTTTTTCTCTATCTGGTCTATAGCGAGAATTGCTTTACTTACGAAACAGCACCTTAAAGATGCGTACCTATTAAGATGTTATGATAGGTTTAGGGAAATCTTTCCTTACAGTAGAGACATAATTATAGAATAGTTGGGATTCAAATAAGAAATTGACATTTAAATTCTATTATTTGTGATAAATGTGTTGCTCACATATATGAGTGTGTGTGTTTATACACGTGTATATTTTAAATATTCAGGAAATTTAAAATATGTTATGTATTTTAAAAACAATATGTATATATTAAGAGCATTTAATAAACTTTTCAAGCATTGACTATTTTTCTAATAATAGTTTCCCCTTTACCTCATGAAATTAACCTTTATAAAATATATAGGTTTAAGTAGTTTATATACACTTAACTAAAAGGAATATATGCTACATTTCTGTTTCTCCTTAGGTTTGCATCATACTGTCATACACCTTCATGTTCTTAGTAATCACATATTGATAGTGTGAGAATTTTATGTTGGAAAAGTTAAGTTTAAAAATGTGTAGACGCCATTTCTAGAATTGAAGGGGTAGTATTTCTGTAGTAACCTTACTTCTGTATCTATATTGTAAGCTAGTTGTAGGTAGACTATAACGCTTGCTTTTGTGGGTAAAATAGTGCTTGATAAAGATATCTAGCAGCAGCCTATGGAATTGATTAGAGGAAGAGACTCCAGGCAGAGTAATGAATTATTTACAATTCACTCTTTGATCACCTTTTCTTCCAACTTCCACTGATTTGTTTCCAATTTGTTTTCTCTCCTTTACTCTTTCTTGACTCCTTATTCTCCACCTACCCCTTAAATATCATTTTCCAACATAGCAGTTATTCTCTTATAATTCTTAGATAAATCACTCATTTACTG
The DNA here is from genome assembly GCF_028018385.1 of Neofelis nebulosa. NCBI lineage: Eukaryota > Metazoa > Chordata > Mammalia > Carnivora > Felidae > Neofelis > Neofelis nebulosa. The sequence continues at coordinate 76,971,689 of NC_080782.1, forward strand.
ATTTTGACCTGCAGTGGAAAGCAAGGAAGTTAGCTTCATGGTGATGAGAAGGGATTTTATTATCCTTTTCTTTCTGCCCTACCTGCCTGCCTTCCTTTTCCATTTCCTTCTTTCCTCCCTCCCTTTTTCTATTTATTTCTTTTAGATATGTTTTCATCACTTTGAGTAGAGTCTAGCACAATATTGGAGCTTACTATGTATTCATGAAATAAATGGACACTGGAGACCTCTACTCTCTTGCTCTATGCTCCTTATATGGCTAATCTTATCATTATCATGTTTTCAGCCACATTTATATGCAAACTATATTAGATATCTAGCTCCAGGCCATATTTCTTCACCAAATTCTGATACTCTTAAACTTCAGTATGTATAAAACCTCATTCATCATGTCCTCCCCAAACTAGTTCTCTTTTTCTACCAAAACACCAAGTTAGACAGTATGTAGTATGGGTGTGTATGTTTATACACGTGTATATTTTAAATATTCAGGAAATTTAAAATGTGTTATGTATTTTAAAAACAATATGTATATATTAAGAGCATTTAATAAACTTTTCAAGCATTGACTATTTTTCTAATAATAGTTTCTTGACTCTTTTCTCCTATACCCATCTTCAAACACCACATCTTACCCCCAATATTTTAGATGATTCTACATCCAGAATCAGCCAAAATATTTCCCAAATCTGTCTCCTTTAATCAAATGTTCTATTTTGGTTCTCCTATATATTGTCAATTGTCATAAATTACTGTTTGGCATATTATAACTGGTCTCCTTCCTTCACATTTATACTCTGCATCACTCCTGGCATTATTTCTCTAAGATGTGCTTTTGACAGTGTCACTTTCCAGTGTAAAAATACTTTGATTACATTTTCAAAAATAGGTTAAAACCCATTGTTTTTTTAACAGGTCGATAAGGCCCTCAATTATCTGGTCTCTGACCCCTCTTCAACTATGTTTCTGATCACCCACTGCCTCAGACATCATTCATATTTGTCCATATAGGAAGCTATATCTCACCTTTATGCTTTTGTACCTACCAGCTTTTCTGAAGTGCCCTTCACATTCCCCATGTATCCAGCTAACTCTTACTCATCCTTTAAGACTTTCTCAGGTAGTAGCTCCTAAAGACTCTCACCTAAACTTCAGCTTGTCCTTCAGTGCTTCTAAAGTACACTTTGCAAATACCTGTAACCATGTTCACCATATTAGTGTATAATTTTCTGTGTCTATCTCTGCTCCTAGACTGTGAAATCTTTGAGGACAGCAAGTACTTTACTCAGCTTTGTATTCCTGATACCTAGCATAGGGCCTAGCATTTGCTCAATGTTTATTGGTTGAATGAATGAACAAACAGGGATTGGAGAAGTATCTTTGGTTAGGGTAACCCTGAAGATAACATAACGATGTTATCAAAGATATTGCATCCTATTAAAAGGCAGCATGGAACAAAACTGAGCCTGGGAACCAGGAATGTTTGGTGAAGATAGAAAGCTTAATCTCTCTGGGCCCTAGTTTTCCCACTGATAAAATGAGTATGAGTATTTTGAATACCATTATTTTATTCATCCTTGTAGATGTAAAATTTTCCACACTCTAGGGAAATTTAGCAATGTCTGGAGACATTTTGGTTGTCATAACTGAGGGATACTACTGGCATCTAATGGGTAGAGGCCAGGGGTGCTGCTAGGCATCCTATAATCCACAAAAGCAGCACTCCCTCCCTGCTACCCTTCAAAGAATAATGTAGTACCTAATGAGAAACCCTGCTTTATTTGCTTACTCTGCCTGTTTTTCTTATCACTGAGACACATTGTATTATATAAGTATTGTTTATGCTGACTCTCTCTCCCACAAGAAATTAAATTTTGTGTGAAAAGGCAGACATTTGATTTGTTTTATTCATTCAGTAATTAAGTATGTGTTGAGTGAGTAAATAAATGACTGAAGGGCAAGATCTAACAATGCTTCTGAACTGTTCATTAAAAGTTATAATATAGATAATTTGCCTCATTTCATTTCTTGATGACAGGACAGGAGAACTGGGAAACTTGACTGCTCCTTGTAATGCCGGTTGTAACTGCTTTCAATCATATTATTATCCTGTCTGTGGAGGAGATGGGGTCCAGTATTTCTCTCCCTGCTTTGCAGGTTGTAAAAATTCTCTTTTAAAAAGACAGCCAAAGGTAACTTGGGTCTTCTGCTTTACCTTAATGAGGTAGTGTGTTTGTACATTTATGGATGACCTTCTTTGTCCTTCTAGTGGAGTTATGCAGTACCTGTCTGTTCTTCCCTTGCTGGCCCACCTCCTTCATTCAGAAGCCAGCATAAAGTTTCAGTCAAGTTAGATGGATAAACTTTAGCGATCTGCTATACAACATTGTATGTATTGTCAACAATAATGTATTACACACTTTAAATTTGTTAAGAGGGTAGAGCTCATGCACAGTGTTCTTAATTGTGTGTGTGTATGCATATATACATTTTTTTGTTTTTTAAAGACCCTAAGCACTCCTGCTGGAAAAGACTCTTCTTCCTTTATATTTCAGATGCATTAAATGTTGAAAAATAAATTTGGCAGTTAATCACCTACATATTGTTACATCACTTCTATTATAGTAATGAAATATTATTTACCTTTTTACATTGTGTTATTTTCTCAACCATGCTTTATGCCCCTAGAAGTCAGGGAACTTCTATTCTTACTAATTACAGTGTATATATTAGAAACATAATAAATATTTATTATTCTTATTTGATGCACCACAGATTCATTTTAAAATGCCCCAAATCTGGGGCGCCTGGGTGGCGCAGTCGGTTAAGCGTCCGACTTCAGCCAGGTCACGATCTCGCGGTCCGTGAGTTCGAGCCCCGCGTCAGGCTCTGGGCCGATGGCTCGGAGCCTGGAGCCTGTTTCCGATTCTGTGTCTCCCTCTCTCTCTGCCCCTCCCCCGTTCATGCTCTGTCTCTCTCTGTCCCAAAAATAAATAAAAAACGTTGAAAAAAAATTTAAAAAAAAAAAAAAATGCCCCAAATCATTAATTCTCAAATACAAATTTACTTTTAATTCTAGGTTAGAATGCATATTAGTTTACCTAGATATGATTTTTTTAAACAGCTAAATAGTTTAAGAAGATCCAATAGAATTTTATTGTACTATATCTATAATCTAAAGATTTCATCTTAGCTAAATTTAAGAGTTTGGGGAAAAATAGCATTCAGATTATTAGTAGTACATAATATGTTATGGATTAATAATGTAATGTGATAACTTTAAAAAGATCTGAGAGAAATATATACTGTGAAATAAGAGACCACAATGAGTAAGATACATAACAATTATGACAAAACAGTACAATCTTGAATATTTGAAATGTAGACTAGTGAAATGGCATTTCTTTTACCATATAAAGATAAGTTTAAGACTGTAAGAAAAGATTTATACATAAATAAGTAGAAAAAGCTAATTGAAAGAATCTATAAAATTACTTCAGATTTCTTCTAAAGCCAACTTGGATGTGTTTGTGTGTGTATGTGTGTGGTTGTATGCATTTATATGTTCATAAACACACACATAAATATATGTGTGCATATACATGTACACATATCTTTAATGATTTTGTGTGTAATAAATACATTAGAAATTTATCTGAACATACTAGGATTTGATCTTCCTGCAGGGTGTGTGAGAATATGAGGAACAATGTACATTTTTTTCCATATTACCTAGCTTATAGATTTTAAAACAATCATCTAAGAACATTGAAAAATGTGTCAAAAAAATGTCTGTGGTGAATCATAGTAGACCTAACGGACTTGGGTACCATATGTGCAATTTTAATCCATGGGATAAAACTAGATCATTACCATAAAGTACCTATGAAAAATAAATGGCCTCCAGAAGATTTTTAAGATCTCAGGTCTCAGGGTTATCATGCCTTCAAACCAGTACACATCTGGGCTTCCTTTAGTTTTAAAACAGATTGAGAAAATTAGGTGTTTGTGCTATTTATAAGGGATCAAATTCCACAAAATTGATCCACAAACTTACATACTCACAAATGAGTATGATGCATGTTACAGAATCAGAAGTATCTGAATGATAGGTAACTATTACTTTCAGAGGTAGGTATGTAGGTAACATTTTCTTGTGTATAAAATATGATTGCTAAGGGCTATTGAATAACTCTAACCAGTAGATCACAACAAAAAGATATTTGTGGACTTTTACTCCCATAACTAAAAATGTTAGACACAAATATTATCCTGCATAAGGAAACCAAAAAAAGAAAAAAAAAACTTTAATACCCAGAACATACTTGAAGTGGTATTGGTTATTTTGATATAATTAATTTGATATTTATATTTTTCTCCAAGTACTGTAATTTCCATCTTAAGTAGCAAATTGTCTTCTAGGGATTGTTTAGGAAAAGCAAGTTATTTTGACTTACAAATTTTCTATTTGTTCTAGCTTTTCATGTCTATCTGGTCCATGTCACAACTCATTTTTTCACAGGATTTTTTTCTTATGGAATATTTCAGATAGGCAAAATGCATTGATAATAATACAGTAAATACCTATGCACATTTGTTCACAGAAATATTAGTCTTATATTTTTACACTGACCCAAACAACAAAGCAAATGTTGAGTAAGAGCTAGCTATATTGCAGGTAAAATTGTATACTTTTTTATTTAAGAGAGGTATACAGTTTCATCAAGATAGAAAATACTTTTCTCTTAAAATTTTAAAGGCTACATTTCTTCGTTATTTGATATATCCAGATGCTGAGTATGTAATATTCCATTTTGGGAGTGTCATCTGCATATTTGGATATCCTGTGTCAGTACCACTGGCCTTAGATTAGCTTTAGCACTGAAAAAAGGTCTCTGGCCTTTAGAATAAAAAAAGTACTATTTCCCTTTGACTTCTATGGCTCTGTTATGACTTTATTGAGGCCTTAGACTTGTAAAAAGATTTATAGTAAGAATGCAATTGAGCTGTAAAAAAACATTTAAAAAGTAGTTATGCCTAACAAACTTCTTAAACTCTGAATTTTTTTTTCCTAATGTTTATGTATTGTTGAGAGAGAGAGAGACAGAGTGAGTATGGGGGAGGGGAAGAGAGAAAGAAGGAGACACAGAATTTGAAGCAGGTTCCAGGCTCAGAGCTGCCAGCACAGACCCCAATGCGGGGCTTGAATTTGGGAATGGCAAGATCATGACTTAGGCCGAAGTCGGAAGCTTAACCAATTGAGTCATCCAGGCACCCCTAAACTCTGAATTTCTTTCCTACAAAAGTAATAATTTTAATCTTTTAACATGTTACCTTCCAACAGTTTGTATTATTAATTTATATGTAAGTATATATTACATAATCTTATATATTTATATATAAAATAGCCTTTAGGATAATGAAGCAATAACTTCTAGCTTACCATTGTCATAAATATGTCATCTTAGAAGGGATAGAACTTGCTTTTAGTAAAGCAATTACAGAAAGTTCAGAAGATGATAGTAAAGTTGTTTACTTGAAAGCAACATCTTTTTTTCCTAGAGACTTGTGTTATATTAGTTAATTTTGCGGTGACATTTGTTAAAATTATAGTGTTTGTCCTTTCAAACTATTGTAGATAGTGTGCTTCTTTACCTTCTATAATGGAAAAGAAAGCAAGAAAATAATTTGAACAAATATGATTTATTAAAAGTAGTCTGGAAGGTGAGGTCAGATAATTGGTATATTCTTGCCCATTTATTTTATAAGTTATGAGTCAGTAATAGTTACAAGTTGAAGCAGTGAACACAACTCAAATACAGATGATTCTACTTCATAAATGTGGTCCTTTATTTTCACTTACTTAATCTCTTAAGAGTTAATTACTCTTTTGTAGCATTATTTGTTGTTCAAAGATTAAGATTGTGTAAAATGATTGCCATGTCTGTAAATCACCTAACTTACAATGATAAAATATGTTTTCAAGATAAGCACGTGCAATATCATCATGTCTAATATTTGTAGGAATATTACAATTGTTCCTGTATTGCAAGGAATACAGAAATAACTCCTACTTCGGCAAGTTTTATTTCTGAAGCTAAAGCTGGAAAATGTGAAAGTCGATGTGCAAATTTGCCCATATTCCTTGGCATTTTCTTTGCTACAATTATCTTTACATTTATGGCTGGTACTCCTATAACTGTGTCCATCCTAAGGTATGTATTATATTGTGAAATTTGCCATCCCTAAGACAATTTGAGTGTAAAGAAAATAGACTCAGGTTCATTTGGTTCATATATTGACCACTGGTTCTAAAACTAATTCAGTTCTTATAACATTGTTACTTCTATGACATTGGAAAAGCTACTTCATTGAACCCCAGATATATGAGGTTTAAATGGGATCATGTATGTGAAAGTGTCTTAATATTGCCTATCTGGAATATACTTGACTTTAGCTTCTCTGACTCTTTCATCAGGCTTCAGTTTAAGCTATTCAACCGTGTTTGAGTATGATGGAAATATAGAGTATTCCGCATATGTCAGAATCAGAATGACCTGAATTCTACCTCATATAGTAGGTGCAATGATATTCAACCTTCTCAAAACAATGCTCTACTAGATGAGAAGCTAGATGCCACATGGCTCTTGGCAGTGTTTTGAGCTTTCAATTTGCTCTTCTTCCTTCACAACACTTGATAAAAATACTTATCAATTTTTTTTTTGATAAAAAATCTGCCCTTTCGTAAGTTCATCAGTCTTTCTATGTCTTTGCTAACAACCTCTAGCTCTTTTACTCTTCAGTTTTTGTTCCCTGATACTCATTACTTTTTCACATACTTTTTGTCCAATGGAAATTTTGGAGATTCTGTCTGCAAATATTAAATAGTCTGGTAACATTATCCTATGTGGAAATTGGAGTTATTTAGAGAACTGAGAAAGTGATTTTTTAAAACTTCATTTTTGGAACATTATCTATAAAACTTTTCAACTACATGTTTGTTTTTAAGAACTAGTTGGTCTCTTTTATTTCCTGTCTAACTCTTGTGTGCCAGTATCATGTCTCATTTCATGTTTGATAGTCATTACTTAAAGAATCATTGTTGAATCAGATTGAGCCTCAACAACGGTTTTACAAAACCTGAATTAGTACTTTATCCCCTATGTATGGTTTCTGTCTCAAAACTTAGTAAGAATTAGAGTAATATTTATTTGTTTGTGACTTAAGTCATGTGACTTGTGACTTAAGGGATAGTAAAAAACAAGTCTTATTAATGCATGTGCTTTCTTTTTTACATTTGTTTCAATTCATACATATTCGATATATTTGTCGAACTTTGATTCTTTTTGGTGTTTTGCAGTGTTTTAGTTCATGTAACATTTTTCTTCTTTTATAATTCCAGAAAGGTTCAACTCTGTATAAGCTGTTACATATAGTTTGTTTATTTCATGCACATAACATTTACTTAATCTAGAAATGCTAAACTGGTAGAAAAATAAATTGGCTTTAAGAGCAAATATACTATATGACCACTTTTAGTTAACGTATACGTATTTGATATCTTTAGGTGTGTTAATCAGAGGCAACGGTCCCTAGCATTGGGAATACAGTTTATGCTGCTTCGATTAGTTGGTATGCCATTTTTCTTAATTCATTGGTGACTGTTGGTTATTTTTGTTGATTAGCATTATTGATTAATTCACTTAAGGGATATGCCAAGAAAATAATTTAAATGCCATAGAAAACTATGTAATTGTCATTGAAGAAAGTTGTTTTCTAATATTTGAGATGTAGTATTGTTTACAGATCACATAAGAAAATAATGACTTTACTCTTTAACCTACCTGATTGGTTAACTGTCATTTCCAATTCTGTTACAAATATAACTTTAAAGAGTGTATCATATTTATTATAAATATAACATAGGACCATCAACACATTTTTAATTGAGCACAGTAAAATACATAAATTTTTCCTATTCATGTAAAACCTATTATCAACATAAATTATGATAGAATCATATTTATAACTATTGCAATTCCTTTTATCCCAGCATTGATCTCCATTTGGGGCATAATTATATCGTATTAGCAATGAAAAATAATGAGTTAACAAATTTCAATTAAAATTTGGTATACATATTGTGGCTAGTTAAGAACTGATGGAAGAAAGATTTTATAGAAAATTTCATAAGTTTCCAGATGTAGGAAGAAACAGAAGGACAGAAATACTGTATTATACATATAATTATATGTGTGTATGATTATTCCCACAATATTATACCCATAATATAAAGATCATTTATAAAACTAAAAACCAAAAGTTAGGAGCATTAGAAATCCCCTGAACCAACTTTCCCATCTTCAGGTGAATAAACTAAGGTTCTGGGAGATTCAGGGATTTGCCCAGGGTTACACAATTTGTGGTGAAAATGAGAATAGGAAAATGATAACTTTATTCTCAATCCAGTGCTATTTTGACTCTGTCAGGCTTCAGGTCATGAAAAAACAGACTGGATGTAACTGAAATCTTTGTCTAAGAAATAACACTTCATGTATTTGATTTGCAACAGTTGGAAACTTCCTAAAGATGTGGCAGCTTAGAGCCTCGTGACTTCATGCGAGGGAGGGGGTGTTTTTGAGATAGTATTCCTAAGCATGTTAGTATGAATGTATATGTATGTGCATGTGCGTGCATACACATGTGCACTCTTCATGCATGCACATGCACACAACACATATACTGTAGTTTAGCACTTGTGCATCAATAATTTTGATTTTTTAAAATTAAAATAGCTAATTTCAAACATATTCATTAAATTAGGAAAGCAGTAAATTAAAATATTTACTTAGCTAAATGTTAGCCTAATGCATGCCAGATATTCTTATTAAAATGAATTTTTGCATTGATTAGAAGCACATAATAATTATATAATTATTTTAGAATGTTTTATCTGTTTCTTTATACCCCTATTACTTGTACATGAACTGATTGATTTATATATGTGCAGATTAATTCCTAGTCTTATTTATATAAAATATATGTATAACCATGTATATAAAAATCTATAGCTGTAGGCTATAATCTTTACTGATGTGTATTTCACATATAATTCTTCTAGGCACAATACCTGGACCAATTATATTTGGTATCACAATAGACAGCACGTGTATTCTGTGGGATTTTAATGAATGTGGAACTAGAGGCGCTTGCTGGATTTATGATAACATCAAGATGGCCTACATGCTAGTAGCCATAAGTAAGTGGTGATTTCTTGATAACTTTAGATTAAATTGGTAATGTCAGAAGAAAAAAAAAATCTTATTGTTACTTAAGTTTTTTTTTTTTTTTTTAACATTTTTTATTTATTTTTGGGACAGAGAGAGACAGAGCATGAACGGGGGAGGGGCAGAGAGAGAGGGAGACACAGAATCGGAAACAGGCTCCAGGCTCCGAGCCATCAGCCCAGAGCCTGACGCGGGGCTCGAACTCACGGACCGCGAGATCGTGACCTGGCTGAAGTCGGACGCTTAACCGACTGCGCCACCCAGGCACCCCAGTTACTTAAGTTTTATAATGTTTATTAGTCCATGCTACTGGGGTATCCTATAGAGATCAGTTAACACAGCATGTGATGAAAGGTTTTAATGAGTCTGTTAGGCTCAGTCTCAGAAGAGAATAACATTTTACCTTTCATGAAATCACATGTAATTTTTTAAAACAACTTCTGTCAAAAATTTTTTTGAAAGTCTGACAAAAAGATAAAAGACAATTCTGAAAAACTCTCTGGAATGATTGTCATCTAGATACCTGCTCTTTGGAAAGTACTTAGAGCTGAGGTACGGAAGTATCTTTTGGCTCGGAGGCATGTTGTAAGAAATGTTTTTATAGTTTAAAAGGTTAGCTATGATGTTTAACCCTTTTTGCCTTTGGTAGCCCATCTTGGAAAGTCTTGGTTAAGCAATAAATGACATTTAAGATTGCAGAAGATTGATTACGCCAATGCATGTGTTTTGCGAGAGTTAAAATTTAAAAATTTAAAAACAACCTAAAATATTAAAATATTTAAATTAAAAATAGAGGTAGAGGTTTCAAGATGGTGGCATAGGAAGACCCTGAACTCATCTCCTCCCATGGGCACAATAAATTTACAGCTACATATAGAATAATTTTCTAAAAAGGATCTTAGCATTCGACACAGCACCCCATAACAAGAGACAAAAGAGATGCATTAAGTAGGGTAGGAAAGGCAGAGACGTGGCCTTGCTGAGGATCTCACCCCAGACACAGTAACTCCACAATTGGGAGGGATCCCCAAAATAAAGAGCAGTTCCTCAACTAGTGAATGGATTGTGCTGCACAATAGGCACCCTGACCCTGAGGACTGGCACTGGAAAGACAAGATCTCAAAACATCTGGTTGTGAAAATAAACAGAGATTAAGATCAAGAGAATCACAGAACTATAGGGAACAGAAATCCCACTCTTAAAGGGCTTATGTGCAGACCCACTCATTCTGAGACCCAGCACAAAAGCAACAGATTGAAAAACACCCAGACTATAAGCACAGAAGACCCACTTACTAAATTTAAGGTGGCTGCTAGAGAGGCAGGAACCTGCGGTGACATTATCCAGGGACAGAAGCCCTGGTAGGTGTCATTTTTGTAATTTCATCCCAACTTGGTGGTGACAGTCTTTGAATGTCATTTTCTGTGCCCTCCCTCTCGTCTACTAGCACCAGAGGTCATGTTTGTGCACCCTGCACTGTAACCAGGCTGAGAAAATTCCCAGTACCCTCCTCACCCACTGTAGAGATCTAGCCACAACTAGAAAGATAAACTTCCTGAGCGTCACCCTCCCAATGTAGCAGACAAGCTCCAACTGGATCAGGCAAACACCTTAACCACTGCCCTACCCATATGGCTGCCAAGCCAAAACTGGATTGGCCAAGCACCTGGAGCCCTACCTACCCCATAAAGCAGCTGCGTCCCTATTGTAGCCAGCTAGCACTTAGTGCCCACAAAAGGATATCCATTGGGGGCCTGTGTCTGTAGCCAGGGGAGATTATGTTTTGGGGCCACATGAAACAGCTCTTACACAAGCCCACGACTTCAAGATTGAAAAAGGTAGTCATTGTACCTAAAACATATAGACTAATAACAGAGAGATAAGCAAAATGAGAAGACAGAGGAATATATTCCAAACCAAAGAACAAAGCAACTCTCAGAAAAAAAGACTTTAGGGAAATAGAGATAAGCAGCCTACTGATAAAGAGTTCAAAGCAATGATCATAAAGATGCTCACCAATTTTGGGAAAAGAATGGATGAATAGCGAGAACTTCAAGAAAAATGTAGAAAATATAAGAAGGTACAGGACATAACTTATAACTGAACTAAAAAATATTCTAAGGGTTTCAGCAGCAGAATGGACAAAATAATGGAATGAATCAGTGATCTGGAGGACAGCAATGGAAAACACTCAGAGGAGCAAAATGAAAATAGAATTAAAAGAAGTGATACCTTAAGGGACCTCTGGAAGAACATTAAGTGGAGTAACATTTGCATTTTAGGGGCCCCAGAAGGAGAAGAGGGGAGAAAAGGGCCAGAAAAATTATTTGAAGAAATAATGGCCGAAAACTTCCCTAATCTAGAAAAGGGAAGATTCATCAACATCTGGATCATCTGGATGTTCATCTGGATCATCAACATCCAGATATCCCAGAAAGTTCCAAATAAGATGAACCCAAAGAGACACACCAAGACAAATTATAATTAAAATGATAAAGGTTAAAGATAAAAGAGAATCTTAAAAGCAGCAAGGGAATGAAATATATTACCTATAAGGTAAACCCAATAAGCCTATCAGCAGGTTTTTCAGCAGAAACTGCACAGGACAGAAAGGAATGGCATGACATATTCAAAACCTTAAAAGAAAAAACTGTCAAGCAAGAGTACTCTAGCCAGCAAGGTTATCATTTAGAATTAAAGGAGATATAAAGAGTTTTCCATGTAAGCAAAAACTAAAGGAAGTTCATCACCACTAACCCGGCCTTACAAGAAATATTAAAGGCACTTCTCTTAAGCTAAAAAGAAAAGACACTAATTAATGAGAAAACATGAGAATAAAAATCTCACCAGTAAATGTAAATAAATAATAAAGATAGTAGATCAACCTCTAATAAAGTAAGTATTAAGGGTAAAAGATAAAAATAGTAAAGTTCATTTAAAATGCATAATTAGTTAAGGAAACATGAAGTAAAAAGATGTAAAATGTGTTATCAAAAATCTAAAATGTGGAGAATGTGAGTATAAGTATAAAGTTTTGAAATGTGTTCAAAATTAAGTTACTATCAACTTGAAAGGGACTTATATACGTAAGATGTTATATGTGAAATTTATGGTTACCACACATGTAAAAAAATTTATAGTAAATGCACAAAGGAAAAGAGAAAGGCATCTAAACAAATAAAAGAAAATAAGCCACAGGAGAAGAGAAAAAGAGAAGAAGAAAGGATCAGAAACAGATTGCAAATATAGCCAGAAAGCAGTTAACAAAGTGGCAGTAAGTACGTACCTATGAGTAATTGCTTTAAATATAAATGAATTAAATTCTATAATCAAAAGACATATAGTGGCTGAATGGATAAAAAACAAGACCCTTGTATATGCTACTATAAGCTCCCAGACTGAAAGTGAAGGGATAGAAAAGACATTCCATAAAAATAGAAAGCTGGAATAGCATACTTACTTCAGACAAAATAGACTTTAAGTTTATTTATTTACTTATTTATTTATTTGGAGAGAGAGAGAGAGTGAGAGCAAGCATGAGCAGGGGAGGGGCAGAGAAAGAGAGAGAATCCAAAGTCTCTGTGCTCCATGCTGAGTCCAGAGTGGGGGTTAATCTCATGGACTGTGGGGTCATGACCTGAGCCAAAATCAAAGAGTCAAGACACTTACCTGACTGAGCCACCCAGATGCCCCTCCGACAAAATAGATTTTAAAACAAAGACCGGAACAGGAGACAAAGGCATTACATAATGGTAAAGGTATCAATCCAATAGCATTTGTAAACATTTCTGTACCTAACATAGCAGTACCTAAATATGTAAAGCAAGTATCACCAGTATTAATGGGAGAAATAGTAATACAATAATAGTAGGGGACTTTAATACCCCACTCACATTAGTAGATAGATCATCCAGATAGACAATCAATAATGTAAGTATGGCCTTAAATATATCAAATGAACCTAAAAGATATTTACAGAGCATTCCATGCCAAAACAGCAGAATACACATTCTTTTCAAGTGCACATGGGACATTCTCCAGAATAGATTACATGCAGGGTCACAAAACAAGTTGCAATAAATTTGAGAAGACTGACATCATATCAGGTATGTTTTCTTGCCACAAAAGTATTACATTGGAAATCAGTTACAAGAAGAAAACTGGAAAATTCACAAAATATGTCAAGATTTATTTATTTATTTTTCTATTAAAATTTTTTTAATGTTTATTTATTTTTGAGAGAGAGAGTGAGCTGGGGAGGGGCAGACAGAGAGGGACACACAATCTGAAACAGGCTCCAGGCTCTGAGCTGTCAGCACAGAGCCTGACATCAGGCTCGAACACGCAAACTGTAAGATCATGACCTGAACCAAAGTCAGATGCTTAACTGACTGAGCCACCCAGTCACTCCAAAATATGTGAAGATTAAAAAAAAATGCTACTAAACTGGTATAGCAAGTCTGGAAAACAGTATTTAGGTTCCTCAAAAAATTAAAAATAGAACTACTCTATGACCCAGCAATTGCACTACTAGGTATTTATCTAAGGGATACAGGTGTGCTGTTTTGAAGGGTCACATGCACCCCAATGTTTATAGCAATGCTATTGACAATAGCCAAAGTATGAAAAGAGCTCAAATGTCCATCAATGGATGAATGGATAAAGAAGATGTGGTATTACTTAGCAATCAAAAAGAATGAAATATTGCCACTTGCAACTATATGTATGGAATTAGAGAGTATTTGCTAAGCGAAATTAGAGAAAGACACATACCATATGACTTCACTCATATGAGGAATTTAAGATACAAAACAGATGAACATAAGGGAAGTGAAGCAAAAATAATATAAAATCAGGGAGGGGGACAAAACTAGGAGACTCTTAAATATAGAAAACAAACAGAGGGCTGCTAGAGGGGTTGTGGGAGGAAAGGTGGGCTAAATGGGTAAGGAGCATTAAGGAATCTACTCCTGAAATCATTGTTGCACTATATGTTAATTAACTTGGATATAAATTTAAAAATAAATTAATTAAAATAAAATAATAAAATAATAAAAACACACTACTGAACAACCAGTGGATCAAAGAAGAAATCAAAAGAGAAATTAAAAAAATACCTTGAGATAAATAAAAAGGGAAACACAATGTTCTAGAATTTGGGGGATGCAGCAAAAAACAGTTGTAAAAGGGAAGGAAGTTCATTGTTATACAGGCCTTCCTTAGGAAACAATAAAAATCTCAAACAATCTAAGTTTACATTTAAAGAAACTAGAAAAAGAAAACAAAGCCCAAAGTTCATAGAAGGAAGGAAATAATAAAGACCAGGAGAAAAAGTAAGTGAACTAAGAGATAAATAAATAAACAAACAAATAAATAAAAATGATCAATGAAACGAAGAGTTGGTTATTTGAAAACATCAACAAAAATCAACACTTTTAACTAAACTCGTCAAGAAACAAAGAGAGCCCAAACAAATAAAATCAGAAATGATAGAAGAGAAATTACAGTGGACACCACAGAAATACAAAGGATCATAAGAGAATATTATGAACAATTATACACCATCAAATTAGATAACCTAGAAGAAATGAATAAGTTCCTAGAAAAATAGTCTTCCAAGACTGAATCTTGAAGAAATAGAAAATCTGAATAAGACCAGTTGCTAGTAATGAAATTGAATCAGTAATCAAAAAATACCCAACAGACAAAGGTTCAGGTCCAGATGGCTTCACAGGTGAATTCTACCAAACATTTAAAGAGTTAATACTTAATCCTTCTCAGCCCAGCATTATCCTTATATTAAAACCAAAGACACTGCAAAGAAGAAAATTACAGGCAAATATCCCTAATGAACATAAATGCAGAAGTCCTCAACAAAGTATCAAACTTAATTCAGCAGTATATTAAAAGGATCATAAACCATGACTAAGTGGGATTTGTTTCAGGGATGCAGAGTTCATCAGTACCCATAAACCAATCAGTGTGACACATGACATTGACAAAATTAAGGATAAAAAACCTGATCATTTCCATAATTGAAGGAAAAGCATTTGACAGAATTCAACATCCATTTGTGATAAAAACTCTAAACAAAGTAGGTAAAGAGGGAACATACCTCAATAAATAAAGGACACATATGACAAACCCACAGCTAACATTTTACTCCACAGTAAAAAGATAAAAGCTTTTCTTCTATGATAAGGAACATGACAAGGATGCTTACTCTCACCGCTTTTATTCAACATAGTATTGGAAGTCCACCATAAAACTATTGTAAATAATAAGCGAATTAGGTAAAGTTGCAGGATACAAAATTAGTATACAGAAATCTGTCACATTTCTCTGCACTAATAGCAAACTATGAGAAAGAGAAATCAAGAAAACAACTTTTTCAATTGCACTAAGGAAATCCCAAAAGTAAACCCATATTTATATGCTCAATTAACCTACAATAAAGCAGGCAAGAACATACAGTGGAGAAGAGACAGTCTCTTCAATAAATGGTGCTGGGAAAACTGGACAGCTACATGCAAAAGAATGAAATTGGACCTCTTTGTTACACCATACACAACAATAAAGTCAAAATGTATTAAAGGCTTCAGTGTAAGAGCTGAAACCATAAAATTCCTAGAAGAAAACGTAGTAAGCTCTTTGACAGCAGCCTTAACAGTAGTTTTTTGGATCTCTGAGTTCAGGCAAGGGAAACTAAGGCAAAAATAAATAAAGGGAATGTAGTCACATTCAACTAAAAAACTTTTTTTGTACAGTGAAGGAAACCATAAACAGATGAAAAGGCAACTTAATGGGAAGAGATGCTTGGAGATGAGATGTCCAATAAGGGGTCGATATTCAAACTATATACAGAAATCATATAACTCAATAACAACAACAAAAAAGCAAACAACCAACCTGATTAAAAGATAGGCAGAGGATCTGATAGATGTTTTTCCAAAGAAGACATTCACATGGCCAACAGGCACATGAAAAGATACTTTACATCACTAATCATAAGGGAGATGCAAATCAAAAACACAGTGACCTATCACCTCACACCTATCAGAATGGCTATTATCAAAAAGAAGAAATAACAAGTGTTGGTGAGGATGTGGAGAAAGGGAACTCTCATGCACTGTCGGTAGGAATACAAACTGGTGCAGCCGCTATGTAAAGTAGTGTGGGGGTTCCTCAAAAAATTAAAAATAGATCTATTAATTCTAAACTAAATATGATCTAGTAATTCTACTTCTGAGTGTTTCTGGGAATTTATCTGAAGAAAATGAAAATACCAATCTGATGAATATATGTACTCCTATGTTCATTGCAACATTATTTCTAGTAGGTAAGATATGAAAGTAACCTAAGTGTCCATTGATAGATGAATGGATAAAGAAAATGTGGTCTATATATATAGTGGAACATTACACAGGAATAAAAAGGATGAAATCTTGTTATTTGTGACAGCATGAATGGACCTAGGTGGTATTATGCTAAATGACATAAGTCAGATAAAGACAAATAACATATGATCTCATTTATATGTGGAATCTAAAAAAAGCCAAACAAGTAAAAGAAACAAAACAAGCCAGAAACAGATTGGTAGATACAGAGAACAAACTGGTAGTTGACACAGGGGAGGGAAGGAGTGGACAGGCAAAATAGGTGAAGGGGAATAAAAGGTACAAATTCCCAGTTATAAAATAGGTCACAGGTTGTAATGTACAGCATAGGATCTATGTTCAATAATACTGTAATGACTTTATGTGGTGACAGTAACTGGACCTACGGTAGTTATCATTTCATAATGTTTAAAAATATCAAATTATTCTTATATACTTGAAACTAATACAAATCTTATGCCAGTATAATTCAATAAAAAAATTCAGAAGTCCTAGATACAATACACACACACGTATATATTTACATATTGTGCAGTTTGTTGTGACTGTGATTGTATTTTGGTATATGTATCAGGATAGCTTATTAAGCTTCAATGTGTTTAAACCTAGAGAATGATGTCTGAATTTATAATGACAGAATAATAAAATGCCCCCTGAAGAAATAAATACATAAATTCAAAAATATGATAGAATAAATATTAACTAGGTGAAATTAATCTTTCCACCACTTTTACTTATTAAACATTTTTATTCACTGTGTTTTTATGCTTAAAAAATTATTTAATTTGTTATGCTTGTATTTTTTAACCAAAAGCTACAGATAATGAATTTGTTCCTTTTCCTACTCTATGATGAATATGAGAATTTTTCCCCAAAACATACATACCTTTAAATTTTCTAAAAACATTGTGACAATAATCCCTATGTAATTATTCTTCCTACATGTAATTCTATAAATGCATAGTTCAGTGAAAATTCCTATTTTTCATATATGCATTTTGAATAAAATACTAATGGCTAATACATTTAGGTATTGTAAAAACTACATTATGAGGTCATTTAATTTATTCAACCGTGACTTAAATGCTTATACTCTGGCTAGAAATAGTTTCTCTTCATGTAGCCAAGTTCAGAATCAGAGTTCTTTGAAAACAAAATTTGTGAAGTGAATCTGTTTCATATTTTTAGTTGATACTTAAATTTGGATGAGTATTCAATGTGATCTATTTCATGGAAGCTTTCTCCTAAGAGGCCCAGAGGCTTTTTATCTTAAGAATTGTTTTCCTTCATGGACATGAAAATTCTACAACTTACTTAGGTTCAAGGATATAGTAAGCTATTATATTTTGTCACTGGCTTCATTCCTTGTAATTTTTTATACATACAATGATAATAAAATTAGAAATGAAACATGGATTTATTTAATTCTCTGTAATACTTATTTTATAAGAATGTACAAGCATAACCAAGAAAAGAACAGTTATCGTACATTTTACTGTTTGAAAAGAAAGTAGAGGCTCAGTTGATTAAGCATCCAGCTCTTGATTTCGGCTCAGGTCATCTTCTCCTGTTTTGTGAGAATGAGTCCCACGTCAGGCTCTACACTGACAGTGGGGGACCTGCTTGCTATTCTCTCTCCATCTCTCTCTCTGCCCCTCCCCCACTTGCATGTGTGCTCTCTGTCTCTCTCTTTCTCAGAATAAATAAACTTAAAAAAAAGAGAAAATAAAGACTAGTTCATTGAGTTGTATAGAAATGTTTTACTGAAGAATATCACCTTTCTTTGTAAAACTTTTAATATTTAAAATATAGAACTGTAAATAATGCTCTTCTTTAAAGTAGTTTCTATTCATGAGGAATTTTTCAGTGAGAATTAATTTTTTTGTAATACTTAAAGACCCAAATGCATGATTAATTTTTGTTTTTGTATTTAGGTGTTACTTGTAAAATTATCACCATTTTCTTCAATGGGTGTGCAATCATTTTGTATAAGCCGCCACCATTAGACACAGATGTATCATTTCAGAGTCAGAATGCAGTTGTGACTGTTTCAGTAGAATGTGATCTCAGCAATGCAGGAAATGAAGGGTGAAATAGCAAAAGGAGACCATTTTACAACCGGAAAATTGGCCTTCATTTGTAAGAATTCACATTGCCATTGCAGCATTATCCACCCGATATGGACAATCATATTTTAAAAGTTGGTATTTTATAATTAAATGCATTTCCTGTATATTTATGAATGTGTTTGTTTTTGTTTTAATATAAGAAACAGACTTGTGCCTTCAGAACCCACCAAAAACCTCAGAACACACACACACACACTTCCCATTGTACAGGTGTGAAATAAAAAAACTAATAAACTAAACTAGAAAAAAATCCAGTGATTAGTTAAAAGTTTATATCTTAAAAACAAAGTGGTATTTCTATTCTTCTTGCAACTTGTTTTAGTTTAATTATCATTACCAGTAGTTGGGGCTTGTTTAGAAAATTTATGGTATAAAAATTTAACCAAATTTATGTGATGATTTTTGAGAACTATTCTTGAAAACTAATTAATTTAAAACCAGCTACTTTGTTTTTAAATTTATATACACTAGTCTGTCCATCACAAAAGGTTACTGAACTATTAGAACATAGATTGATTATCTTCTTTGTATCCCAGTATACAGTGAATTCAGGAATAGCGTTATATTTACATATTTTCACTTTAAATCAAGAATTGCAGGAAGTAATTTGCTACTATTTCTTATTTTTAACACTTTCCTTTTGTGATTCCATAATAGTATTATCCAATTATATGTCTTCCGGGAGAAATACCAACTTCAGTAAAGTGCCAATTATATATGAAAAGATTTTTTTTAAATGACTTAGGTACATTTTAGTGGCTTTCTTTGAAAAGACTTCTTAATAAACTGTTGATCAGTATTTACATACTCAGTAATTTAATTTTTCTCATTTTAAAAACTTGTCACCTACTATATTATTTATTTTTACAGCACTTAAAATAGTACTTTGCTGATAGTGGGCCTGTATTAATGTTGTTTGATTAATACATTAAACTCCACTTTTCTACTGATCATTTATTTGAAAGATAAAGTATTTCACATATAACATGATACCACTCCATTTGTTTTAGCTCAGATTGAAGCCAGCTTTGTCTACTCAGAATATGGAGGAAATAGATCTGTGAATAACAGATTAAGAAAAATGTTGAAGTTCATACTTAATTTAGGGAGAAGAAGAAATCACCCTATATATGCATATATTTGATGAACAAGTCACTTAATAATTGGCATTCATAATGATTTTTAGTTATCAAGGGTTTCTTTGCATTCAGTGTGCTCAATTTTATAAGATGATACATTTTTATAAATTTTTAATGAAAATGGGTAAAGTGAAAATAATTTTGGCACTTTAATGAAGTCAGACTCTTACACATATTTACAAAGAATACCTCCTTTTATGACAGGGCAGTTTAGACACTACTGTAATTTATAATTATTATTTATACTTTTGGATCAACTAGATTATATGTGTTGGTATGCTACTTTAAGAACAAAATTTTTTCATAGTATTGTTTTTTCACAGTTTGTATGATTTTTAAAGTGAACTTGAAATTATAAGTTGACCTGTGGTTATTTTTGTACATAATTGGATATATGTCTTAAAACTTATTTTTAATATTTAGATTTCCTTAATTGTAGGACATAAAAATGTAACTTTCCATACACTCTTATGTATGGAAAGAATGTATACAATTGATCTAGCTTTGTAAATTGGAGAAAAATATAAGTAAAATTGTATATTTTCTTTGAATATTTTCTTTAATTATGTAAAATGTATATATGTATCTTTAAAAATGAGAATATTTGTATTAGGTTGTTAAGTATTTAACCTTATTAATTGGCATAGATTTTGCAGTATGTTTTATATCTGTTTATGAATACACACATTTGATGGTTGGGAAAGGGAAAATAAGTGTACTTTTGAACTTGGTGAATGTAATTTAATTCAGTGATTTCTGGTATCTCAATAGATGTATTTAATTCAATATAAACTGCATTCACTATGAAATACACGCTAAAATATTGTTCCATACTATAGTTTTCATGGATGACAGATGGACATATAAGATTTATGTTAGTAGTATACAGTTGCAGATGGCTGCTTGTCAGTTATCTGAAACTGCAAAAGTAATGTGTTGTGTGAAGGTTTTGTATGTAAGTCCTCTTGGGTTATCAAAACACTCAGTACTATTTTTTTAAAGAAATCAGATTGGACATTAATTTTAGAGGTAATGTCCTTTTCCTGCACTGCAGCATATTTCAGTATTTTTCGGCCTTTTTTTGTACCCAAAACAATAAACATTAACTTACACATTACATGTGAGTGATAAAAACTGCATGGGTAAATGGTATCAAAACATTTTAGTGTTTTTGCTAAAATGAACAGCTTATAAAAATCGTCCTCAAATAATTGGCATTTAAATTTTTCTTTTCAGATTTAATTTGACTTTCTTTTTTTGATGCTTTATTTTGTAATAATTTTAGACTTAGGAAAAGCTGTAAAAATAGTACAAACAATTCTCCTATAAGCTTTACCCAGCTTATCTTATGTTAACATATTAATTATCTATAGAATGATGATGTAAACCAGCAAATTAGCATTAAAGAAATAATTAATACCACATCTGCAAAAGGGCATGGTAGAACATTCTCTGTTATGGTAGTATATATATATATATTTTAATTGTTGAACTGTACATATTAAAATGGTGCATTTTACTATATATTTGATTTGCAAAAAGAATTGATACTAAAAACAATGTTGAAAAGCCAACTATTGTTGTGTCTTTCCAAGTCTATAGAGAATTCCCTAAGAGGATCTTGCTAGTGTCTCCTGCCTATTTGGATGTTTTCTTAGTTCAGTCCCATCAGAATGGAGTATGTATTCCAATATGGTGAGGGAGGAAAGGAACAAAGTTAGAAATTCCTGGCTTAAGTCTAGGGACCAAAATACACAGAGCAGAAGCCTCGGCAGAATAGCTGCACTCATAACATCTGAAGATAAGAATTTCTCAACGTATGGGGGGCACCTGGGTGGCTCAGTTAGTTAAATATCTGACTTCGGCTCAGGTCATGATTTTCTGGTTTGTGAGTTTGAATCCTGCATCAGGCTCTGTGCTGACAGCCTATAGCCCGGAGCCTGCTTCAGATTCTGTGTCAACTCTTTCTCTGACTAGAGTTTGGGTTGAGTGGTTGGCAATGACTAAAATGGAAGTTGCCTGTGGAACTTTAAAAATTAACAATGTCAAGTGCCATCCAGGTCTGATTAAGTTTGCTTTGTTAAAAATTTCCTAGGTTATTCTGGGGCATGTGGGTGGCTCGGTCAGTTGAGCATCCAACTCTTGATATTGGCTCAGGTCATGATCTCACCACTGGTGAGTTCCAGCCCTGAGTTGGGCTTTGTGCTGACAGCCCAGAGCCTGCTTGGGATTCTCTCTCTCTCTCTCTCTCTCTCTCTCTCTGTCTGCCCCTCCCCTGCTTATCCTTTCTTTCTCTCTCTCCCTCTCCCTCTCTCTCTCTCCCTCTCCATCGTTCAAAATAGTTTTTAAAAATTCCTAGTTTATTCTAAAGTGTAATCATTGCTGGAAACTGCTGAGAGTTGAGATACTACTGAGGTTTTTTCTAGAAGCATGTGCTCTCTGGGATGGGGTAGAGTGAGTTGGGGAAGAAAGGGTGGTAGAAAGTTGGAAAGCAATGGAGAGTTACTTGTTTTTAAATTTTTCTAAAGGCTCTTGATTTTAGAAATAAAAAAATCAGAGAACATCACTAGATTCCTTCTTTTCCTGCATTAGTGAGCTATTTCAGTAATAATGTGGATATAACACCCACTACAGGATTATTTCATGGAGAGATCCAAGAGTAGTTGGGTTGAGTGCATGGCAGCATATGGTGATGTAATGGGATAAATTCTGATAAGAAAAATAGAGAATTGACATAGCTCAATGGAGATGGTAAAGGCACTGACCGACATAAGACAGAGACTTCCTGGTACATGCTCCTTAGCTATATTCTTGAATCTTCCAAAGAATGTGGAAACAGCGGACTCATCTGGCTTCCCAATTACAGAAACTCTGGCACATCTTTTTGCTAGTTGTCAGCAAAGCAGAAGCTTGCCCAAGAAAAGGAAAAAATGAATCACTTTATCAACTGTCTGCCTTATTTTCTTTGTGGTATATACGTCCTGCTTTTCAATTGATTAAATAGATTATTGGCTTTCCTTTTATATGAGTGAATGGTGTAAAGATAATTACCATATGTCTTTGATAAGCAGTTTGAAAGTCGGAAAATTATAAACAGCAAAGCCAGTTGGGTAATACTGCTTACAAAACACTTTAAACTGAAAAAAGAAAAGACCACATAGTTCTAGTGAAAATATTACTTATTGTGGATCTGTTGGATATGAGGAAATGCATTAGATGTATTACACATTTTGACTCACTACAGTCTTATCAATTTCTTCTTAGATGAGACAGCTAAAGCCCAGGGAAATTAAGTTTTCAAGGCCAAAATGTTAGTAAGTGTCAGCACTAGAACTTGAATCTGGGTATCTGTGGCTCCAAGTCTCATGCTTTTGTTTTTATCATTGGTATGCTGACGTTAACTACGTAGATATTTTTTAAACCCCAAACACAACTTTTATTTATGGGAATTATCCAATATCTGTCAATGCTAAAAATTATATTTTCTGAAGTTATAGTTAGTAAATAAGCAAATTTGAAGCACTAAACAAAAAATCCTTTCCGAGGTTGCAATTTATATTTTTACCAGAAGGTGGCGGTGTTGTTTGTACTATAATAGTAAAAAAAGTGTTTTGCTTTAGAAACCTTTTTGTTGTTGGAGTATTTCTGGCTCTTTGGTAAAAATTTCATTTGCATTTTTTTCATTATCATTGTTCATATCCTTTTAGTAACTTTTCCAGAATTGTTTTCTCATTACAGATCATTGGAAAGATTTCCAGTTAGAAGAGAAACTGGTAACTAATGAGAATCATTGGTGGATTCAACTTTTGCTATTTTGACTTCTTTTCTCATGTAGAAATAGAATGATACATATTTCCAATTTAACAGTTTTTCTCTCTAGATATAGACCAAGAGTGAATTTTTGATATTAATCTATATTTTATTTTTAAATAGCAAATAGCTATTTAAATTATCTTCCAATTCTTTTTAGAATTAATCCTTAAAAAACTTAGAAAAGAAATGCCAAAAAAATCAATATTTTGATGAGGTTGTCTTTCCATTGCTAAGCATGAATTTTTTACATATTAAAATTATTAACATTTCCTACTATTATACTGGGGTTTCCTCCCATCGATTTCTATAAGACCACTTCAAACTAGAATTTTAAAAATGAATCTGAAAACAATGAATCTGAAAATGTGTTCTTGTACTTATTATATACTTGCTGTTGAAAGGACATTTCAAGCGTGTTTATATTCCCAAACCCTTTTGGCTAGCCAAATATATTATGTATATAGTTTTATTATAAAACTGCCTTTCTCAAAGTTTTCTTTTTATGCTAGTTGGGGCTTTAACATGTAGTGTTGTGATTAGAGTTTCTCTCCTCAAAAACTTAGCATCCAAATGGCAAAGTAAAGCATAAGTATATAAAGAGTTAACAAGTAAAGCAATTCAAGATTTAAGCCAAAAGTCAAAGCATTCAGCCTCCAGAAACATTGATCCTTTACTTAATGCCAGGCTGTTTTGAGCTCCAAAAATTGGGGAAGATGCTGGGGGCGGGGGTGGGGGGGGATTGAGACAGAGACAGAGACAGAGAGGCACTTTGTCTATATTTTTCGGGTCCTCAGGGACATTTGTAAATAGAACTGTATTTAATCAATCATATTAAAATACAGTTTGTTTTTATCACCAGGCATTTTTTTTTTTTTTTTTTTTGGGTAGAAGAGTTGGTGTCAGGCATAGCACTGATAATTAATACAGAAATATAGTCCCTTTTCTCCTGTCCCCTTCTCAAGCCAGTGCTTACAGTCAGTAAATCTACAAAGAAATATAATATGGCGGGTTCAAATGGGTTCCAGAACACACAATGGAAGTGACTCAGCAACTCTGTCTGGGATTTTAATGCAGGAGAGTGACAGCTGTGTTAATGGTTTAGCAAGTGATGGATTGATGTGATGTTACAAAGCAATACCTGATCACAAATGACTTGCACAGCTCTGTGCCCAAACTGGTTTAGTTAGAGCTATCTCCCTAATGGAACAGACATTTAGAAGCCCTGATTAGAAGCATCTAACCTTCTTTTCCATAGGTAATACTGCTTTTTACTTTATAGAGAAGAGAGACTATTAAATAGGACTATTCTCAGTTTCTATTCACATCTCTTTACATCCTGCTTTCAGATTAACATGTATTTGTCTTTCATCTCAGCTCAGTGGAAAAGACATCTTCATTTTTCAAGGTAAACTACCAACCTCGTTCCTTCATCCATTCTGAATCCCCCTGAACTTCTTTCTCAGGACTTTGCTCAATCAATTTCCCTCTGTTCTGTAGAATATTAATCTCTGCTCTCTTTCATCCCTTTCACATCTGAAGAGTTCAAGGTTCTCCCTTCTGCAGAAAATCCTTTCTCTCCCCTCATGCCTTCAAAATGTCGAATGCCAGCCCTGATCTGCCTCTCCATATACAGGTTTATTGTGGACATCTTTCTTGGGCTAAATCACAGGCATCAAAACTCAATTTGTCAGTAACTGAACTCACCAAGTACCTCACTTTCCCACCCTCCTCCACCTCCTTTCTTCCTTCTCTTGTTTTCTCCATTTTGATGAGTGGCTATACCCAGTTGACTCCTAGACTCCCCTGCCTTTACGTTCTAAACTCGCCATCTATCCTACTCCAAACCCATAAACAATCCTCATCTTGACAATTCACCATAGACCAACAAAAAATATTGCATACGATCGTTGTAATTTAAAGGAAAGGATAACATATAAACAGTTTTAAATTTCTTCAGTAAATATGTATTGGGTTGTACTATGATAGCAGAATAAAATAGAATGCCAGGTCTAGATTTAGACCATGTTTTTATTTCTCCATTACCTTTGTGTATTGTCAAGAGATAATTAAGGAAAAATCAAGAATGATCAAATATTAAGTTTCATTTCCTGACTTACTTTTTATTTTCAAACATTTCTTTCATGAATCAATGATAATATAATAATTTGAAATGAATAACTTGTTAATATAAGCTGGAAATGAAAATGCTTATTTTCTTGAATTCTTACTTTCCAACTCTGCAACACCCAGTTCATTGACCAGAGCAAGCCTTGGGGAAAAGCTATGAGATAAAACTGATGGTTTTGAATATTTTTAAAAACAATATTATCAGGCATTAATGTGTCAAAGCAAAAATTGCACTGAGTGAAGTTAAACAGGAAAGGAAGACTTTGTTCAGGTTGTTATAATAAGGAAGAGAGATTAGAACTCAGTCTGAATGCAACTTTGCAGAAACAAAAGGCAGTATGGTTTCGAAAAGTTGGGGTTTATCCAAAGGATACAAAAATGCTGATGCAAAGGGGCCCATGCTCCCCAGTGTTTATAGCAGTAATAGCCAAACTATGGAAAGAGCACAAATGTCCATAAACTGATGAATGGATAAAGAAGAATATTACTTGGCAATCAAAAAGAATGAAATCTTGCCATTTGCAACAACGTGGATGGAAATAGAGTGTATATGCTCAGCAAAATAAGTCAGAGGAATTCACTCATGTAGAATTTAAGGAACGAAACAGATGAACATAGTGGAAGGGAAGGAAAATAAAATAGTATAAAAATAGAAGGAAGCAAATGATAAGAGACTTTTAAATACAGAGAATAAACTGAGGGTTGTTAGAGGGGAAGTTGGTGGGGGGATGGGCTAAACGGGTGATAGGCATTAAGGAGGGCACTTCTTGGGATGAATAATGGGCATTAAAGAGGGCACTTGTTGAGATGAGCACTGGGTGTTATATGCCAGTGATGAATCACTAAATTTTCCTGAAACCAATAATCCTGAAAGAATACTTGGACATACTATATGTTAACTAACTTGAATTTAAATTGAAAAAATAAAAATAAAAGTTGGGGGTGAGACAAAGATCATAGGCCATCTGTGTTTGCCAACTGGCTTTTATAAAAGGAAAAGTAAACATTTTCTCTCTTTTTTTAATTGAAGTATAGTTGACATATGATATTATACCAGCTTCATATGTATGACATAGTGATTCAACAATTTTATACATTAAGTTATGCTCACTGGGATAAGTATAGTTATCATCTGTCACCCTACAATGTTATTACAGTATTTTTGACTATATTCCCCATGCTCTGCTTTTCATCCCTATGATTTATTTATTTTATAATTGGAAGTTTGGACCTCTTAATTCCTTTCACCTATTTTACCCATCGCTCCTTCTCTCCCCCCAGCAGCCACTAGTTTATTCTCTGTATTTATGATTCTGTTTCTGGGTTTTTGTGGTTTGTGCACTTGTTTTGTTTTTAGATTCCAAATATAAGTAAAATCATAACTTCATCACAGGAAGTTTTACAACTGAGATCAAGGAGTCCACGGAAGTTAGGCTTCTGTCCTTCCACAAAAATGGGGGGAAATGAGGATAGGGGTGCTCTTTTTCTTGATAACTACATTTCAAAAAGATGGCTCCCAGGTCTTGAGAAAGACATCCTTAGGTTGTAAAATAGGCAACCTTTTAAAAATACTTACATTTCAAAGGGGCTGGGAAAGGATTTACTGACCAGTTTTCTAAAGGAAATGTTCTCAGAAAAGTAAGGGCAGGGGCCTAGAGTCAGAAAGAAGCTTGTCTAATGGTTAGTTAGGCTGAGAAAAATGTTAAGGCTGCCTTGGTCAAGGGGATGCAAATTCTTTGATTTCATTTCAATTTTCCCTGGAGTCTCTCTAAGCATATTTTATATAGCATATCCTTGTGGTTCTTGGTATTTGATTTTAGATTTAGAGACTCTGTAATATAGTAGCCCTTGTTAAATTTGGTCTGACTTAAGCTATTATTTTTTAATTAAACAACACATCGGTCAATGATTTGTGTTCTTACTCAAAAGAGTATAACATCACATTTGGTTGCTTGAAACTGAAAAACTAAGCCACAATGTCCTCAACAGACGTTGATCCTATTTTGACTCTTTTAAATTCTGATAGAAGAAGAATACTCATAAAAAGGCTGCTGTGAACCGAACAGGCAGAGATAACACAGGCTCAGACATAGTAAAGCTAATTACCTACAGTAAATGGTTTGAATGTGGGCCAATAAGAGATTGGGGAGTAAGCATATTAAAGCCACTATAATAGAAGACATGAAATGAGACAAAAGAAATGAGGGATGGAAATGTAATGCATGGAAGGAAAGTCATACAGGAGATTAAGAAAATTACATTGCTATTGTGTTTCATTCCAGTTAAAGTGAATGACCTTCATTGGCAATGGTTCATGAATCCAGTATTTATAGGAGAACACAGATGCATACAATGGCATACAGGTTAATTCCTTTTTGCCTTTTCTTCTCCTTTTTCTTTAATGCCTAGATAATTAGCTATACTGCAGACACACAATCTATACACATGAAACCTTAAAAGAATGGAGATGCAATGGGCTATACTTGACTAACTGAAGACAGGCCTTTTCCAGTGTACTGTCTTCTCCAGTCACAAATTTGCTAGACTTAACACATTAATAATTGTTTAACTGATGAAGGATGTGTTGTCAGAATTTCCCCAATTTTCAGTGAATTGCTAGGCCCAGGGAGTCTGGCCCTCTGTGGAGTGGATGCTTCCATTTTGATGATAAGTAATTTTTTTCATGAATTCATTTTCATGCTCACATAAAGGTGAATCATATGCTCATTCCCATTATAATAATAATTTCTATTATTCTAATGACAAGACATCACTGGATTCTGGTGATAGGGAGAGGAAACAAAACCTAAATTTGGTGCCATCCCAGATGTATCCTAAATCGAAAGTCTGTCTCAGAATCATTCTCATTCAAATGAGTCTGCACTTAACTCTCCATGGGTGGGTGGCAGCACATATCTTTCTCTCATTAAAGTTATGAAGGTAAGAGCCACAAGATTGATATGAGTGTACTGTATTCCTCTCTTGCACAGTAGTTTTGCAGAGATTAAGTATTGATCCAGGGGGTTCACAACGAACTAGCTGTGTCTGTCATTTTTCCATGGTGCATCTCCACCCAAAGAAGTGGCTAAGGGGGAGCAGGCTGGCTCAGTTGGGTGAGCATTTGACTATTGATTTCAGCTCAGGTCATGATCCCAGGGTCGCGGGATCAAGCCCCGCTTTGGGCTCCACTCTGAGTGTGGAGCCTGCTTAGAATTCTCTATGTCTCTGTCTCTGTCTCTCTCTCCTTCTGCCCCTCCCCTCCTAAATTAAAAAAAAAAAGTGGCTAACAATTATATTTGATCTCTAAATGGGTCCAAAAATTTAATAAATATTTATTACCTAAAAGTTTGTTATTTGACAGAAACCACATGCACATTGAAAGAAAACTTATATTTTTATTTCATTCTTAATCACAATTGTTAATGTATGCATGTTTTGGACACAGTGCAACTTCTCAAACCTGTAATCAGATTTGACACTGCCATCCTCTTTTCCTATCCCACATTGGTTTTCATGAGTACTTGCTGTTTATCATAGTGATTGCTGAAAACCTAGCTTTGCAAAGATATGGCATCATCTCAAGGAATATAGTGCAGTCAAATGTTAAGATTTTGAATCCCTCAAGCTAGCAGTCTGTATGGATTATAATAGATGTCGAATATTGCTGTGTTTACTCTTTTATTTTTTTAATCTTTATTTATTTTTGAGAGAGAGAGACAAAGTGTGAGCAGGGAAGGAGCAGAGAGACAGGGAGACACAGAATCCAAAGCAGGCTCCATGCGCTGAACTGTCAGCACAGAGCCTGACGCGGGGCTTGAACTCATGAACCATGAGATCATGACCTGAGCCTAAGTCGGGCGCTCAACCAACTGAACCACCCAGGCACCCCTGCTGTGTTTCACTCTTAATCTCAGAATTGTGAGTTTGAGTATCACATTGTAGAGATCACTAATAAATAAATAAATATTTAAAAAACCCTTTTAAATATTCCACAGGACCTTTGTGAGTTTGTTATGGCCTAGTGTGATGTATAAAGGCAAATACAAATAGAAAATAAGAGGCTTAATTTTCCCTGGGGAAAATATTTCTTCTCTCTCTGTTTTCTTAGAGCAGTTACTTTAGAAAACTTGCGGTCGTAGTTTCTTTCTGTCTCCTTCTGTTGGGAGGAGATTCTGTTTTTTACTATATTTCCTGAGGTTTTGGCCTTTGTTTTAGAGTATGATCCTAGACAGAATTCTCCTCCAAGTTTGGACCTATTCAAACATTACAGATTATGATCATTATAGATTTATACTTATAGACATTTTCACTTTTTTTATATGTTGAAGAAATGATTTGTATTCTATAACATTACCACAATGTTCTAAAAGTTAGAAGGCAGGTATGAAACTCATTTTTTAAAAATTGATTTTAGAGATGAAGAGCAATCTAACAGGGATTATGTGGCATGCCAGAAAAATGACAAGGTTAGTGCCTAGGGTAAGTATGATACCTATTTTTTCACATTATTTTAACAAATTTAGAGTATGTGGCTTTCCAGAGAGTCAAATTCAGCATCTAAACTTTAATATCTCATTCTACTTTCCATAGTGTTATGAAAGAAGAATTTTTTTTAAATAACTGACAAAGAAGACATATGGTTAAATTATGAGAAAAAGTCTTTATAATTAAAGTTTTAAAATTTGTAAGATATGAGAAATCATGTTCAAGTCAGGTTCTGGAACTTTCTTTTCAGGAGATTATACTTTATTGATATTTTTCCATATTACTTAAAATTACAATATTGTTATAGGAGTGTTGAAACAAAATAATCCTATTATCCCTTTAGTCCTTTCTCAATCTTTGTCTATTTAATTTTATAAAACTGGAAAATGCAATCGTGTTACAAGGAATGTTGCTCTACTTCACCCCCCTCCCTCCACCTTTCATTTATAATCTCATGGACATAGTCAATAACTCTCTAGGTATATCTAACCCACTGTTCAAGCAACCTCATAGATTTCCAGTGTATGAATATAATGATTAGTTTAATATTCCTTTCCTTAATTAAAAAAAACAATATGGCAGTCCACTATGTTTAATTAGGTTTGAATGCACTTCTGGTCAGACAGGAGATGAATTTGATGAGTCTATCAGCTACCAAGACTAGACAATCTTACATGGTGGTATATAATATAGTCTTTCTGATAGGTTTGATACTTCAGGACATAAAGTGATCTTAGAAGGAAATTGAAAGAAGATAAAGTTTTCTTTGTCAGTATTTTTGAAACCATGTCATTCAACTTCATAGATCTGAGACTGGTATCTTAGAAATATTTCAAAGGAGTAACAAATTTTGAATAGAACATGAAGAGGACAAGATTAAATTTATATGGCCAATTAATCTATGACAAAAGAGGCAAGAATATACACTGGGGAAGACAACCTCTTCAACAAATGGTGTTGGGAAAACTGGACGGCAACATGCAAAAGAATGAAACTGGACCACTTTCTTACACCACACACAAAACAAATCCAAAATGGATTTAACCTTTAGTCCAGTATAATAATGACATGGTTTCTTCAATCAAGGGAAACAAAAGAAAATTTAATCTATCAGAACTACACCCAAAATAAAAAGGATTTTGCACGGAAAAGGAAAGAACAAGGAAATATTAACAAAACAAAAAGGCAACCTATGCAGTGGGAGAAGATATTTGCAAATGATACATGCAATAAGTTAATATCAAAAATATATAAAGTATTTATGCAACTCAACACACATGCATACACACACACACACACACACACACACACACACACACACACTCAATCCCATTAAAAAAAGGACAGAGGAACTGAATAGACATTTATCCAAAGACGACATACAGATAGCCAACAGACACATGAAAACATCTCAACATCACTAATCATTAAGGAAATGCCACTCAAATTCACAATGAGATATCATCTCACACCTGTCAGAAGGGCTAGAATCAAAAAGACTAGATATAACAAGTGCTAATGATGATGTGGAAAAAAAAGGAATCCCCATGCATTGTTGGTGGGAATGTAAATTGGTGCAGTCACAGTGAAAAACTTGTGGAGGTTCCTCAAAAAATTAATAATAGAATTAGTGTATGATTGAGTAATTCCACTACTGGATATTTACCCAAAGAAAATGAAAATACTAATTCAAAAAGATATGTGTACTTCTATGTTTATTTCAGCGTTATTTAAAATAGCCAAGCTATAGAAGCAACCCAAGTGTCCACTGATAGATGAATAGAAAAGAAGATGTAGTATGTGTATGTGTATACATATATATATATATATACATATATATATACACACATATATATATGTGTATATATATATGTATATATATATATATATATAAAATTATATGACATCATGGAATATCATATATATATACATATATACGTGTGTGTGTATATATATGTGTATGTGTATGTGTGTGTGTGTATATATATATATATATATATATATATATATATATATATAATGGAATCTTACTCAACTATCAAAAAAGAATTATATCTTGCAATTTACAACAACATTGATGGACCTAGAGGATATAATGTTAAGTGAAATAAGCCAGAGAAAGACTAATACCATATGATTTCACTTATACATGAAATTTAAGAAACAAAACAAATAAAAAAGATGAACTCAAACTCTTAAATACAGACAACAAACAGGTGGTTTCCAGAGAGAAGGTGTGGAGGAGGAGGGGTGAAATCGATTGAAAAACAAACCAAAAAAAGAAAGATAGATTAGAGTGACATTGTAAATCATCCAGTAGTAATCGTGGAAGAACATAATGATTTTAAAAAGTATGAAAGATACTCTCTTTGCAGGACTGTTTGACAAATTATGATTACAGAGCATTAAAAAAATAACATAAAAAATAACACATGGAATACCAATGGAAGTATATGAGGTTAAGATAGTCAAGGAAAAGAACAAGATCTCTTAGACAAATGAAATTTTGAAGGAAATTATGCAACTTCGAATGATGTATCTTTACAAAATTGAAAATAAAATAAAATATTTTAAAATGTTAAATTACATCCAAATATGACATGCAAAATTCTAAGATTTTAAAAAAGTACACATAATTTTCATGTCTTTTAGAAATTATATGAGAAAAAAGACTTTGGGTTTTTCAAGTTTATAATAGGTAGGAATTAATTTGCAAAGTAGGTTCTGGACTCCGGTCATACTATATTATTAAGTTTTCTTATCGAGTAAATATTGTAATAAATACTTATGTCAGGAAGACTAACCAATTCATTTCCATATTCTGTTTTTATTGAAATACAGTATGAAAATTCAGTTATAAGGAGGTTTGGTGTAGAAATCAGAACAGAAAAACTAGCTTTTTTTTTCACATTGGGTTACTCTTGAACTATGCTACTCAAAAATAATGTATTTTTTAATCTCAGATGTCTTACTTCCCAATTAATTTTAGAAACAGAAATAATGTAGAATTGTTTATCAACACTTGGAAGAATTGCAGGTGTTTTGTGTTTTTTTTTTTTAATGCAGGTGTGATTCCAATTTTGAGTTACGAAATTATTATTTTCATTTAGAACTTTCTTCTTTCAATCACATTTCCATGGGAAATTATTTTGTGCAATATAAAAGTTAAAAAAGTATTTTTAAATCACACTGAAGAATAGTGAAATAATAAGTGTATGACTCATTTTATCATTCATGAAGTGTGTCAGCCTGAGGGTTGATAAGACAATGTTGTACCTAAATGCATCAATTGAATGTCAACAAGTAGGTACCAAGGGATCTCTGATATAACTTCTAAAATTTCTGTGAGGCATACTTTTTCTTAAAAGTAAGACAGAAAAGAAAAAATGTGATAAAAATGATGGAAAATCATGAAACTAGATGGAATTTTTGAGTAACTAAAATCGTTTAGACACACCTCATTTTTAAATTTTCTATTAAATTAAGGCTCAGAGAGTTTAGATGACTTGCCCCATTAGGAGTGATTCAGATCATTTCTATTGTTTTACAGTTAAGAACTTGACCGAGGAGCTTGTCCTTTTGAATCGGAACAGATTCAGATTCATTCAGATTCAATGGTTGGCAGAGAGGTCCTCTGAGGAAACACTGCTAGTGTAACATGAGGGCCCTTTATTTGTCTGGAATAGAGGGCATTTCCAGAGAGTTTTTCTCAGTCTATGAGGGTGATAAGTTTAGCCAAGAATACCAATAACCCAGCTAGCCTCTCCAAATAAAATTAAAATAGCCAGTACTTCTTAAGGGCCTATTATTGCCAATGTAGTATCTAAGAGTTTAAGTTCTTCAGTGACCATAGCAGTGTTTGAAAACCATTTCCTAAAATACTGTTTGTGTGACCTTGAGTGACACTTTCAACATCTCTAAGCTTCTACTTTTTATATTTAGATCAAGTAGATATCTGCCATGTACTGTTAGAATGCCTATTAAAAGCTATGTGTAAAACTATTTAGTTTAGCGCCTGGTACATGTTTATTCTCAAGAAAAAGTAATCATTATTTTAGATTTCATATATGATTTTTACATAACTATAAGATATAGATAATACAGTTTTCTTAGGGATGAAGGAACTAAACCAATTTAAGAATGTCAAGTAACAATTAAGTAGTATAACTGATCTCCAAACCCAGGTTCTTGTCTCAAGTTCCATACCTGGCTCACACATTAGATTTGCCTAATGATTTATATAATGCTATGTCTGAGGCTTACTCCTAAACATGTTGATTTAAATAAGAATCCTAATGTTTTTTCAGAACTGACAGCTTTTTTACCCAATGCTTCTCTATGAAAAATGCTTCCCATGGTATCTGATAGTATGTTTTAATAATTAAAGAGAAAGATTCTATTATTCTTGTTATTATTTTATACACCTGAACATGTCCAACAAACTTCTCCCATTCTCTCCCACAGAATATCAAGCAGGTTTTTTATTGATTAAATATCAGTATTTATTGATAAATTGATTAATTGAATTGTTTACATTTCCTGAGTTGTTTCAAAATTCCTTGTTACAATAGGTTCTAATAGCCTCAACTGGATATTTCAAAAATAATCGGAATAAGGGAAGTAAACTCTCCAGCAAAATTTAACCAGTGAAGACCGTAACTAGTCAAAGAGGAAAGAAGAGATGAGGAGCTGAGCTGAAGGATACAAACATACAAAATTTAGCATAGTTACTTGTGAGGCTGGAACTGAAAACATGAGCCTCGCAAATAGAATCTGATAATGTGTTTTAGACACTGATGGCCACAATATTGGATAAAACAGCCCAAGGTTCAAAAATAAGTAACATACAAATAAAAAGGAAAGGGAAAGGAAGGGAAGGGAAGGGAAGGGAAGGGAAGGGAAGGGAAGGGAAGGGAAGGGAAGGGAAGGGAAGGGAAGGGAAGGGAAGGGAAGGGAAGGGAAGGGAGGGGAGGGGAGGGGAAGGGAAGGGAAGGGAAGGGAAGGGGTGGATTGCCAGAAAACACCACCACCACCAAGATTGATATAAATAGAAGCATAATTATAATACTTATTTTAGAGACATGTGATAATACAAGTAATAAAAGACTGAATACAGGTTGGATAAAAATTATTACAGTAGGTAATCAATGGAGGGCAATACGTAAGAAATATGATATTTTGGAGGGTGATGGGCAAAATTGATGAAGAGGAGTGCAAGGTAAAGGCTTCAAGTTGTGGAACGAATTAAGTCATGAGGAAGAAAGGTATGGTATAAAGAATATAGTCAATAGTATTGTAATAGCGTGGTGTGGTGACAGATGGTAGCCATACTTGTGGAGAGCATAGCCTAAGGATAGATTTGTTGAATCATTATGTTGTACGTCTAAAACTAATATAACATTGTGTGTTAATGTTACTTCTATAAAAATAATATATTTTTACCTGTCTTAATAAGAAATTAGTGGATACCATCTATAACTGACAATGAATTAACAACAAATAATATTATTTAGTAACTAGTAAATAAGAAGGAACAGAAAACAAACTTGAAAATAATTAATCTCTAGTCAGTAGGTTGGTATATGTGTGGGGGAGTGGGGTGAAGAGGTCAGTGTTAGTGGAACTTATTTTTATTAAGATCTCAGCACTGTTTGACATTTCAAACTCTATGTATATATTACTTATATAAAGCTTAAAGTTAAAAACCTTTTGATTTATTCAGGGAAACTATTTTCATGGAGAATAACAGAGACTTACAAAGGGTTTTGTGGGTGTTTTAGTGGAATGTCTAAAATTTTCCTTCAATTACAATTTCTTTATTTTGAGAGAGAGACAGAAAAACAGAGAGAGTGAGTTTGGGAGGGGCAGAGAGAGGGGAGAATCCCAAGCAGGCTCTGTGCTGTCAGTGTAGAGTTGAAGGTGGGGTTTGAACTCACAAACCATGAGATCATGACCTAAGCCAAAATCAAGAGCCAGGCACTTGACTGAACCACCCAGGCGCCCCCCTTCAGTTACAATTTCTTAAACTTTGATACACCTTTGATAGCATATCATCTTTCACTCTATTTCATGCATGTATTTATGAAAAAGATGCACAGGAATTGATGTATCTCAAAGGGAAGCCCATTGTTTGAAGACTTTGTTCAAAATCCTGATTTCTGAGATTTGGGATTTATCAGAAAATATGGAATGTACACGGACTCTGTGTCTGCACATGATGCCAGAATAATTAGCTAAACAATGAAGAATGTAATCAGTCAAGGGAATGCAAAAAGTCTTGATTCATTGCCAAGTTTTTTCTACCTTGTATGGATATAGGCTCAATGCTTGCCAGCATTTATTTAAAAAAAAAAAGTGTTTTAGATTCATTTGCTATGAATGGTTAAATATAACTCCAAGTTTTCAGTGTCCACACACCCACACACATATTCTTTCTTTCTTTCTTTTTTTTTTTTTTTTTCTCATAGAAGAAATCAAACCTTGAGTTTTAGGTAAAGTTTTTTTTTTTTTTTTTTTTTTTTTTTTTTTTTTTACCACAGTAGTAGAAGTATTCTGGGAACAGAATACTTCATTTTTATGCTCAGAAGCACATTATTTTGTTGAAAACTAGATACAGGCAGCTTATGGCATTAAAACAATCAGGAGTTGGTCAGAAAGGCAGACTCTGTGAGTCATTCACATGGAATAAATTTTAGGTCAATGTGTGCCTTACGAGTTATGTGCTCCACAGAGCTTTGTGAATTAAAAAGGTCTGTGTACACACAACAATAAAGTACTCTGAAAATCAAAGTAATCATTATTTCTCTATTACTGATAAGCAGTCTGTCAATACAAATGAATACACCTTTTTTAAAAAAATTAAAGGTAAAGGAAAAGAGTTTTATTCAAGTCCAAGTTAGGACCGCTGCCCAGGATACAGGATCTTCATTCACAAAGAAGAAAGTGCTCCACGGAAGGACCATTCAGGGTTGTATATACTTTTTACATAAAGAGTTACAAATCAAAAGGCATTGCAGAAAGTAACAGACCTTATCTTAAGCTTTTAATATATGCAGGACTGCATGATTCCAATCCTGTGGGAACTAGGGAGGTTTTACTGGTATCTTTATGTTTAGAATGTTTCCTCCAAGGTTATTTGTTAATGAAGCAGTTGTACAATGTGTACTCTGGGCAGAAACTGAGTCCGTGTGCTTTGAGGTTTTGTTGATTTGGGTGACTGTTAAAGTATGGTTCCTCTGAGACTCCTTGAGCAGGGTGGGCCCACAAACATTAAAAGTTGAAAATTTCCTTCATTTTATCAAGTCTGAAGCTTTAAGATTGAGAAAATGAGAAATCATCTACTGAATTCACTGAATATCTGTATATCAGAAGCTTTAAAATTAAACTAAAAAAGAAAAAGTTCATAATGTTGCTAAGATGCTACCACGAGAAATAACAAGCCTGAAGGATCTCCCAAAAAGGACCTCGCAGTCTTTTTTCTCTTCCCTCCTACTAGTACCTTTCTGACATGCTTGTATTCCATCATATTTTCTCTAGTCACAAAATATGAGGCTCTTGGAACTGAACTATGACACTGCCTGGAACAGTAACATGTGCAATCCCAACAATGGCTAACTTACAGTGATAGTGTTATTTTATGTTATTTATGAATTCGTGAATATTAAAACAGCATTAATATTGAACAAAGGCAAGGGAAAATCTGGGGTGTATGATAGTGTGTACAAATAAGTAAGATTACAGACTAATTTTCAACGAAGTATCTTGTTTTTAATCACTCAGAATTAACTAAGATAAAACTTTTGTTTTTTTTAATTTTCTTTTTTTTTCAAAGTTTATTTACTTGAGAGAGAAAGAGAGAGAGAGAAAATCCCAAGCAGGCTCTACACTGTCAGTGCAGAGCCAGATGCAGGGCTTAATCCCAGGAACAAAGAGATCATGACCTGAGTTGAAATCAAGACTCAGATGCTTAACCAAGTGAGTCACTCAGGCGCCCTGAACTTAGTTTTGACTTCAGTTTTTTACATTTGTTCTCAGGCTTTCCTGAGGGTATTGTTTCTGAAAGTCAAAGAGTATTTTATTCTTCAACATTTGAAAACTAAGGTCTTGGGGAACTATATCTACTTTTGTAAATATTAGTTTGTACATTTCCTCATATAGCCACCCTCAGATCAGTGATAGGTGAAAATTTAATATTGCAAAACCAAATGTTCCATGAACTTCGGTACATCTCCAAATCAATGTGAGACGCAAAATATCTTGGATAAAAAATTCCAATATTGCAAAACTAGCATAATGCTGTTAGTTTAATGCCAATACAAATGACATTTTGTTAAATATATGGTTCTTTAAACTTTAAGCTTGTTCTTTTTTTTCTCTTTTCTTGCCTCCTGGATGTCATTTTTTCTCCTGTTCCCAACTGTCTTCTTGTTTATATTGTATATAAGTTGCCTGAATCAGTTCTCAAGTCCAAGACATGCGTTTCTGATTCTCCAAATAGAATCACATACTCAGTGCTACCCAAACTGGATTTACACATTGCTCGTCTTGTTGACTATACTTATTCTATTACTTGCCTCAAGGTCACACAGATTCAAATCATAAATCTTTGGACTCTAGAATTTCTTACTAAACTAAGATACTGTCAATGCCCAACCACATTCCCTCAGCACATCCTAGGGAGCTTATTCACAGACCTTTGCCCTACTTGCTGGCATCCTGAGGGAATTTTCTAGTCATGGGAGCAGGTTTGACCCATATATGGAACCTGCTGAAAGTGCCAGGAAGTTGATTGCTTATAATTTAAACCAACATTTTAAGCTAACATTTAAAATATATAAAACAGGGGCGCCTGGGTGGCGCAGTCGGTTAAGCGTCCGACTTCAGCCAGGTCACGATCTCGCGGTCCGTGAGTTCGAGCCCCGCGTCAGGCTCTGGGCTGATGGCTCGGAGCCTGGAGCCTGTTTCCGATTCTGTGTCTCCCTCTCTCTCTGCCCCTCCCCCGTTCATGCTCTGTCTCTCTCTGTCCCAAAAATAAATTAAAAAACGTTGAAAAAAAATAAAATAAAATATATAAAACAAAGACTTTGAAAATATTGAAGTTAGTTACCTAAGGAAGGTTTTCTGTGATTTTATGGAGACTGCATAATTTTATATACTCAGCTACTGATTTATGGAAATATTATAGAGAAACTTGCAAAAACAGCTGTCAGAAAATGGAAAGAAATGTCAAAGTGTCCTCATAGTGCTAGCATAAAACATACATTTCTTTTATCATATTGCCTATTTTTTTAAAGAAGATGTGGAAATCTCTGCCTTAAACAAATCATAAAAATTACATTCCTTGTCACACAAATCTAGTAAATGTGTCCTCTATCCACCTAGTTCCTATACCAGGGCGTTATCTGCCAATCATTTTGTCCCATGGCGTATTTATTATGAGCTTGCTATTTTCTATGTGGCTTATCCATGACCTGTTAGTAATTTTTTCCTAAGCAATAAAAGAAAGGTCATGACTAAAATCATGATGGAGTACCACAACTGGGGAGAAGAGAAGTATGGGGGAAGTCAATCCATGGGGTATAAGCAGACTGCTAGCCCAATTAACTTTGAGTCTTCCGGTATTGTCAATAGTGCTGGTGTTGCTGACCATTCAGTCAGTGCTGAAAAAGTTGGTAGAAAGGTTCCCGATGGTTCAGACAGGAATTAACGTAAGGGACCTCTCCCAAATCATCATCAGAAACATAATGCTAAAATGTAAAAAGTTTATTGGTTATATCTTATTGGTCTGCTACTGGCCTAGGTATAAAAAGTGCCTCCGAAATGGAGTACAGGGGCACCTGGATGGCTCAGTGGTTAAGCATCCAACTCTTGATTTTGGTTCAGGTCATGATCTCAAGGTTCCAGAGTTTGAGCCCTGCACTGAGCCCCACATTGGGCTCTATGCTGACAGTGCGGAGCCTGCTTGGGATTCTCTTTCTTCCTCTCTCTGCCCCTCCCCTGCTCATGCTTTGTATCTCAAAATAAGTAAATAAATTTAAAAAATGAAAAAAAAATGTAGAGTACAGAACACGCCGTATATATCCTTGCATGCATTCAAATTATCTCATATTTGGCACTTGACGAAATCAATACAGATCAGATATATTCAGAACCTGTTATGTTCCTAAAACCAGTCCAAATGTCTTCACCTATGTTAAATTCTTGAGTCCACACAACCTTTTCAGGTGAGTTTAATAGATGAGGAAATGGAGATTTGAGAAGATTAAATGACTTTGTTATTCAAATTAACCACTATAAAATGATGAAAGAATACACTTAAGGTACAGTAACATGAAACCTCATTCTCTTCTCCCTGCAAACACACACACAAAGTATCTTTTTGAGGCAGGTTTAGATCCAGTAAATAATTGTTCTGAACAACCTATAACTAAACGTAGTCCAGGAAATGGGTTTCAATACTTAGAAATAATAACATGCATCATAAAATGTACTGAATACTAACAGAAGCCCTGGGTAAGTAGAAGACCATAGGAAATCATCTACATTGTTTGACAACATTTGACTTTTTTCCCACTGATAAATAAAACGAAAGAAACAGCAGTATAAATAAATCAGTTGTAATCACTATTTACCTTTTATAACTTTTACTTCTCTTCACAAAATAAATCAGAAATAAAGTTATATCACATCAAAGTTTACTGGCCCAGCATTGCCACTGTCAGAGAATTTAGAAGAGAAATAGAAATGCTACTTTACCCCCAGATGCCTCTTTATCTTCCTCTAATCTTCAATTGACCTTTTTACCACCCTTTCAATGCATTCTCTTGGCTTTTATCACTGCTGGCAAATATGAAGAGGTGGGAAAATGTTGAAAAAAGGCTTAAAATACTCTTCAGGATTGCTGTCTTCTCAGAGGGAAGAAAACTGCATTAATTTGACTTCTTTTTCCTTTGGCTTACTTCCCAATATGAATGGTCATAACCCTCTAAAAGATTTGTCTCTTCCTCTCCCCCCACTCCCCATCACACTTAAAATAATGTTTTCACCAGACTAATATTTTTCAAAAAACAGAGCAAAGATTTGGCTTCAAGCAGATTTTGTTTTCCTACCCTGCAAAACTCTTTCAGAAAAAAAAAAAAAAAAAAATTAAAGATCTGGTTAAAGCCTTGAAAATGGAAAAGGGTAAACTACAGAGAATACAAATATTCTCACTTGTTTTTCCTTATGCCTGAGAACAAAGTTTCTTGAAAATTACCAAACTTAAAAAGAAAGGTCTGATGATTTGTCGTTTTTTCTCTCATGATTATACACATTATCCTCTGTGGAATTAGGTGGTTCAAAGGAATAAATATTAGGAAATGGAGTTCTCAATTAAGGGTACTCTTTTATTTTTAATTAACTATGTCCATAAATAAAAGGAGCTCTTAAATGCAGTTACTATTCTTTATTTAATGGTGAGATTTAAAGGATTTGTTAGGGGTATCCATAGATCGGAGCCTGGATACTTGCATACCACTTGCCTTTCCTTCGATTAGAATGAAATTATGAGAAGAAATATGGGTTTATGTAATTAAATATGGTATTAATTAATCATAATTATATTTTATTCTTTGTAATAATTACTGTAATAATAATATGCTATTCATTCTTAGTTTTGACTATTTGGCCCTGTTCTTTCATACGCTATTTGTTACCTGTAACTTTGGGGATCCAGAGATCTTTTTTTTTTTTTCCATTTTCACAATATTCTAATTCTCTAAGTTTAGAGAAATCAAGTCAGCATCTCTGCTTTCAGGAATGAGATTTTTCTTTGTGTAGCAAAACAAATAAGTAAGTAAATAGCAGGCATCTG
The DNA here is from genome assembly GCF_028018385.1 of Neofelis nebulosa. Lineage (NCBI taxonomy): Eukaryota > Metazoa > Chordata > Mammalia > Carnivora > Felidae > Neofelis > Neofelis nebulosa. The sequence continues at coordinate 77,013,917 of NC_080782.1, forward strand.
TGCAAAAGCTTTATTGTAATCACAAAATCCAGAGCATGGGGTTTCTGAAAAGTTCTTGACATCATTGATTCAGCCTTTAAAGGAACATCCTAATAGAAAAACTTAAGAATTAAAAAAAAAAAAGCAAAAAAAATTCTAGTTGTAAAATACTGCCATACTTTCAGATTCTTGCTATTTGTCTCTGTCATTGATATTTTATGAGGGTCATGTAGGAAAATGGAGCTTAATCTCCATCTTCAGTTATACTATTTTAGAAACTGGCCCATCAATAGGTAGAAAAAGATTGCCTTCAAAATGATATGGATCAGCTCTGTGTTTTCTTCTATAACATCGCTACAGTACAAAGATGACACCGGAGAGCCATCAGGAACATGGACAAGTCGTACTTAATCGAAAAACAAAGGTAAAGTGCCTTCTTACTGAGTGTCATAAAAGCAAGGGCAAGCCTACTGAGGGTGGAGAAGCTGCTTTTACCAAATCAAATTTTCTCTCCCAGCCTAACGTATCATCTAGTTTTAATTGAAGTCACATGCTTAAAAAATCCTTTTGGTCATTCCTGGTATTCCAAAATTTGCATTTCATCATTTGAAATTTGGAAGTAGAGAGGCTTGAATTATGCTAACATCAACCTTTGTTTTAAAGGGGAAAAGTTGCATCCCCCCCCCATATTAATATGTAGAAAGGGTGAAGAATTATGAGGTAAGGCATTGGACTAACATCCTTTCCTCACAAAATAAATTTTCTAGGAATAATAAACCCATTATGTGAAATCATGTATTAGGGCTAAATATTTATGTTTTGATATTTATGTATTCAAATAATAGTGTTCACTTCCTATAATTTATCTGCTTTTTCTTACAATGCTATGACCTTGTAGGCTAGCACAGTTCTCATGTCCTTCCATGCCAACCTCTCTATATTAATTTATAATACAGTAAACTCATTCAAATTCAGCAACTCAAACAATTTTAATTCTGATAACTTGGTAATGTATTCTCTTTGGGATTGTTCAACATGTCAATTTTTTTTTTGTCATCCCCAGCTATTTTCCAAGATGTCTTCTGTCAGGATCTCCCTTAAATCAGTGTTTCCTTTCTGTAATGATATTTATCTATTTCCTTTCTTGAGATCCTAGTGGTATATAGTGATTGAAAGGAGAAAGAAGCTTATGAAGAGAAAAATATAAATCAGGAGGTATTTAACAAACGTGGCACTTCTTACACATGACCTGCCTTTATTTTCCTACTTGCATAAATAAATGCTAATAAATAGGCACTTCTAAGAGTAGATCGTTACTTTGTTTTTCCCAGTAATGTTAAAAGATTCATGTAAATATTCGTTCTCTTTTTCTCAAATAAATTAAGTGAAACATCATGAAAATGAATGATCTAGAATAAGTGAATAATAATAGAATAAGTGAATAATAATAGAATAAGTGAAAAATAAGAAAGACACTTTAAGAATAATACTGTGATATGAGAAACCACGTGGAATGCTCAGACTGTATTTCTACCACACATGGAGTTCTGTAAGATCTTTTCTTTCCATTATTCACACATTTGGATATATATATCTATTCTATCTCTGTTTCTGTCAACTCCAACAGTACCACACCATTTGGAGTAGAGGAACAATTACATTTAGGGTCATTTATTTTTGTAATTTTTTAATGTTTATTCATTTTTGAGAGACAGAGACAGAGCATGAGCAGGGGAGGGGCAGAGAGAGAGGGAGACACATAATCTGAAGCAGGCTCCAGGCTCCCAGTTGTCAGCACAGAGGCCAACATGGGCTCAAACCCACGAACTGAGATCATGACCTGCTCCAAAGTTGACTGCTCAACTGACTGAGCCACCCAGGTGCCCCACATTTAGGGTGACTTATATACTATAACCGGTTTCAGTGCTGAGGGGATAGCAAATTTCTTTATTCATGCCTGTTTGTGACTCAGGACATTTAGGAAAGCTCTGAATGAGGTTTTCCTAGTAGCCACAATGTGTTCTTATTTTTCTCTGTAATTTATAACTTTATGCTATTGTGAAAATCAAAAACAATATCTGCAGACATTAGGTCCAATACCTTCTTTTATACTCATTCTCTCTGTTTACTCATTTCCTATTCTCTCTTCAACCCACTCTAATCAGAGTTGCATTTCCACTGCTCCACTAAAGTTACTTTTTAAAAAATATTTATTTATGTATTTTTGAGAGAGAGAGAGAGAATGAGAGCATGAAAGCAGGGGTGGGGCAGAGAAAGAGGGAGAGAGAGAATCCCAAGCAGGCTCCACGCTGTCAGTGCAGATGTAGGGCTCAATCTCATGAACTGTGAGATCATGACCTGAGCCAAGATCAAGAGTCGGACACTCAACCGACTGAGCCACCCAGGTGCCCCTAAAGTTACTCTTGTATAAGTGCTTTGGGATCTCTATCTTTGAAACCCAGTGGATGATCCATAGTGTTCCCTTACAGGATCTCTTAACATTTAACACCATTGGTCTATCTCACCTTTTTCAAATATTTTCTTTACTTGACTTCTGGGTTACAACAGTCTTCAGAACCCTGCACACATAATTTTACTCTTACTTCACAAGTGTTTCCTTTTTAGACTCCTCTGATTTCTTCTCCTTTTTTTTTAACTCGTAGCCAGAATTACTACAAACTCCATTAATTGGGACAGAGACCCTTGTGGTGTTAGGAAAGACTTGCCCCTCATGTAGCACACTACCTGCACGTTTTTCTCTTCTTTGAATCACTACATCTTGGAGAATATGGTGCTTATCGGCACAACTTTTTCTTTCTTTCTTTTCTTTCTTTCTTTCTTTCTTTCTTTCTTTCTTTCTTTCTTCTTTCTTTCTTTCTTTCTTTCTCTTTCCTTCCTTCCTTCCTTCCTTCCTTCCTTCCTTCCTTCCTTCCTTCCTTCCTTCCTTCCTTCTTTCTTCTTTCTTTCTTTCTTTCTTTCTTTCTTTCTTTCTTTCTTTCTTTCTTTCTTTCTTTCTTTCTTTCTTTCTTTCTTTCTTTCCTGTTTTTTTTTTCTATTTACACTCACATCCAGATGGTCTGATTTAATTTCAAAGCTTCAAATACCATCTTCTACACCTGTAATTCCCTACTTTATATCTCAAGCATTCATTGTGTTCCTAAACTCAGATGTCAGTAACTATAAATGCCTGCTTGACTTTTGTACTTGAATATGTAATAGAGCTCTTTATCAAGCGTCATTATTTGAATTGTTTTCTGCCATAAACCTGAGAGTCCTTCAGTCTCCATAAATGACACCTTCTATTTCACAACCAAACCATGACCAAACCATGAACAGGGAAATCGTCTCAATCTTAAAAATGATACCCTGAGCTTGATTAACTCTCAATTCTTCTTCCACTGCTGCCACATTCGCCTAGGCCACATAGCTTCTCACCTGGGTATTGTAGTAGCTTCAGCCCAATTTAGTTAATGAGCCACAAGAACTTCAAGTAATTCTGCTAAATAGGAGAAGATGTAGGAGTAAGGCAAACGCAGAAAAATAAGCTTGAAGGGGACAGGGTCGTTTGTGATGACATTTATTAACATCTGATGTTGTACATATGAAAACTAAGGATGAAAGATTGGTTTTTAGGACTCAAATAACTTTAGATTGAGAACCCTAATAGGATTTAAGACAAAAATTATATTCCATGATAATTTTAGTGTTCTTAGTGATTTGAAAGTTGTAGGGTCGACGGGGAAAATACTACTTTGTTTACATTTAGGAAGATTAGATCTCTGGACTTAAATATGACAGGTAAGATGCAAAGGTGGGATATCGCTTTAAAGTTTATATGAAGTGTGAGCAATCAATATGTGCATTTAATTAACACGTTTCTACTTGTTTAGGATATTTTGCTTACTATAAGGACTAATAAAAGCTCTGATATACCAGGCTCCCCTCTGATGGCAGTAATGATTCTGACCCAATCTACTTGCTTGTACTTTCACACATTCCAATTTATCCTGAATGATCTATTTTGCCACTGGAAACAAGGTAGGATAATAAGAAATACAAAGTTCTTTTAACTAGATCTCTGAATCAGGTTTTGAATCATTGAGGTGAATCATTCTGATGTCTGGCCCCAGGCAGTGGAGAAGAAATCCATGAAAGAGAGCTTCTGAAAAATGTCCACTACTCTCAATCCCTTCCAGGTATATGGCCCTCTCTGAGAGCACTGAGCTAAGAACTCTTTCTTGACTTTCTTAAGTTTAAGCGATACATCTCATTTAAAACTCCTTCACTTCTCTTAGTATTTCTCCTTGACCTCCTTAGATTAGAATGTGGCAAGCAAGTGGCCATGAAAGAAATAAAACTGAGAAACAAAGTATATGATAAGCACTGAATCCCAGGTAACAAAAGAAAATCTCTAACATTCTAAACAATGAGGATACATTTTGTTTTAAAAACTAAAGAGCCCATCAACTGATGACTGGATAAAAAAGATGGTTTATATATACTATGGAATACTACTTGGTGATGAGAAAGAATGAAATTTGGCCATTTGCAGCAACCTGGATGGAACTGGAGGGTATTATGCTAAGTGAAATGAGTTAGTCAGAGAAAGACAGGTATCCTATGTTTTCACGCATATGTGGATCTTGAGAAATTTAACAGAAGACCATGGGGGAGGGAAAGGGAAAAAAAGTTACAGACAGGGAGGGAGGCAAACCATAAGAGACTCTTAAATACTGAGAACAAACTGAGGGTTGATGGGGGGTGGGGGAGAGGGGAAAGTGGGTGATGGGTGTTGAGGAGGGCACTTGTTGGGATGAGCACAGGGTGTTTTATGGAAATCAGTTTGACAATAAATTATATTAAAAAAACTAAAGAGAAGCATATTTTATTATTGCAATAGCTCATCCTCATGGTTATTACCATGTGTACTATAAAGAGCCATGGTCTTAACCTCATACCTTATTTCCAATTGAGAAACTGCTTATAATCACCCTCCGTGTAATAAAGTACTGTGCTCTTCAAATGTCCAGTAAGTACTTATTTAAAAATTATTTTATTTCACTTTGATATTTTGTTTGATATCTTTCTACACACAAGAAAATTTCACTATTAATCATAATTATGGAAAGTGAAGAAGTCTTTAAGAAAATATAAATAAGCCTATAAGTTTGGTGAATTCAGATTTTATTATTCTGAATTTAACATAATGGTAAACACCATGAAAGGCTAACAAATATTAAATTATCCGTAAGATGGAAGGACAGTGTTAATTTTTCTTTAGTGATTTTTTTCTTTAGTTTGTGTGTGTGTGTGTGTCCTCATAATTTGCATTTTTAATCCTTTAGCTCATATAGACCCTTTCATGTTTCCTTTTGCAGTTTTTCAGTTTTGGTTTGTTTGTACCCAGAACTGTCCAAGATCAAAGCCTTATTGAGCATTTTCGGGGGGGGGGTCATATTCACATTTCTATATCACATTTCAACTAAAACAAGATTCAAGACGGAGTAAGTGTTGAAATGGAAAAAAATACTATGATAACATTGTCAACTAGTCTTAAATATTTCAAAAACTTTCACTTTCTTTCCTGAGTTAGGGTTTGTTTTAGAATGGTTTTAGCAGTGTGTTTTCATGCCCTGTCTCTAACATCTCCTCCTAACTTACCAGCTGGTAAAAGTGTTTTTCCTTTTCCAATTTCCTTCGAAGTCCTTCCTGTTGCACTAAGAATGGCACTTAGCTGCCAGAAGCAGCAATCCGGTTCAAGTGGCTTCATTAAGAGAAAGGTTTATTTCTTTCTTCAGGTATAAGAAATTGGAGGTGGAAAGCCAAGGAATAGTATGTTGGTGTCATGAATAATAGGGCCCTGACTACTTCTTCTTTCTACTCTACCACGCTTAGCATGTGGCTTTCATCCTAAGCTTGACTTGTGGTTCAGTATGGCTGTTGGAGTTATTATAGCATCTTTCTAAGCTGTAGAAAAAGGAAGGGCAAAGGTCAAAATATTTCTCAGAGGTCCTACCCAATCTCTGCTTTTACATCATTGGTCATTTCCAACTGCAGAGAATGTGTCTCCTATGCTGTCCTTAGCATATGACTTTAATTCATCAAAATCTACCTTGGAAAATGTCTACTAGTTTTATTAACAGTAAAGGATATTTTCATCTGTAATGGTACAAGGTCTTAGGCTGGGATTTTCCAGATTTCAGTAATTTTAGTATCACCTTCAAATTTTTGACACATACAGCTTGGACTATCACTTAATTAATACATTTATTTTATCTTACATAGCTTTGAAAATATTCTTTGCGATAATCTGCTTAATATCATAGGTTTGGTATTTTAGTTATGCTTTTTCAAGTCACATGAAAACAAATATCATAAATAAGTATTTCAAAAAGTTGATCGATGTCTTTTCTAAAATCATCTGTACACGATTAGTTCACATACTATCAGCAATGGTTAGTTAATATTATGTGTCAACTTGACTATACTATGGTGCCCAGTTATTATGGCCAAACAGTAGTCCAGATGCTGCTGGGAAGGTATTTTTTAGATATGTTTAATATTTACAATGAGTAGACATTAAGTAAAGCAGAACACCCTCCATCATATAGATGAGCCTCATCCAATTAGTTGAAGACTTTAAGATCCTCAAGATTGCATGGTGATGAGCATCCCTGGATTGTATCTTTTCAGTGCAGATCCTGAGAGGTAGAGGGTCTTTTCCGTTAGAAAATTCCCCAGGGAAGGATTGCATCTGGCCTGGTTTGCATACCTTGCCCAGCACTTGGCACTGTTTGGACAGAAGAGTGAGGTACTGTTATTGGCCTGACCTTGTGCATATTGACCCATACCTGTTCATGACAAATTATTTGGATTATAAGAACTGCAGTTGCTTCAGAGTATTTTTATTTGTTCATGAGTAGCTTCTTTTTGCCCCCAAGGTCACACTGTACGGGTGGAACAAACTTCTTGAAGTCTGGCTCTGGTTTCTTTGGTGCTACGTTTGAGAGAGAGGAAAATAAAATAATGCTTGTGGGTGTGTGTGAAGGAGAGAGGGAAGCAGAGAGAAGGATAAGAAGGAAGGGAGACAGAGACAAAGGATAGAGAGGCAACACCATTAAATGAAGAGAGAAGGAGAAACTGAAAAAAAAAGCAAAGCAATAAGGATCTCTATGGAAACAGAGAAAGAAATGAGGAGGACAGAGAGAATATGAATTGATAAATTGAAGATACAGGTCTGCCTCAGAGCTCTCTGCCTTGGCGAAAGCCTATATGTTCACGGACAATTTTGACTCCACTTTGAAAAACATGGTTTAGATGAAAAGAATTGCTTACTTGCAAGAATAGGAATGAGATTTTACAAAAATAATTGTTGAGTCTTGATGCCTGACTAGATATAATTGAAAATGGTTATTATCCTATAAGTGTTATATAAAGTGTAGTGAAATATGCCTTGAACTTAACCCCTTCAGCACAAACTATTAGTTATGAAAAGCAAAATATAGAGTATATTTTGTACTCTTGGCTTTAAAACCACACACAAAAGAGGGAGAAATGGACTGTGCATTCAAATTTTTTTTTGCCTAAGGCCATGTAGAAACACAACAACATATAAGCCAGTTATCCCTCTCAAATTTAAGTCAATTATAAAATCAACAAATCCTTCCAAAGGGTTTGAGATCAGGCATCTCTTATTGAATTGCTTTCTACCTGTCAACGGTTTCTTAAGAATCTAGTAGATACATACTTATTCAGTGGTTAATATGAATTCAGTTTCCATAACTAAAAATGTGTTGCCTCATAGAAGGGAGACTGGGAATCTGTATGGCATTTGGCTTTATGGACATATTGAAAATGAAATATTTATGTACAAATATACTTTGAAACATATTGCAGTAACATATTGGGCAGGGTGTTTCTTTACAAATTTTTTTTTTTACATTTATTTATTTTTGATAGAGACAGAGCACAAGTGGGGGAGGGGCAGAGAGAGGAGACACAGAATCGGAAGCAGGCTCCAGGCTCTGAGCTGTCAGCACAGAGCCTGATGCAGGGCTTGAACCCACAAACCATGAGATCATGACCTGAGGTGAAGTCGGACACTTAAACAACTGAGCCACCCAGGTGCCCCAGGGTGTTCCTTTTTAAATGTCAACCTTAATTTTACAACAAGGTTTGCATCACAGCATTGCAGCAAAATCATGGGGCACTGTTTCCTTACAATTGATTATATGAGCCCTACATCTGACCATTTGTGCCCATTATTTGTAAGACTAATGGTGTTGTCCTCTTTCTCCATAACGGTCATGCATCCCTTGAAAGAAGGGAGAATATTTTATCCTCCATATACTTTGTTTTTAATCTTCCATATATATTTTAAAAATACTGAGCACAGATCTAAGCATATGGTGCATGCATAATTCATATTTATTGACTTGATGTGGTTCATCATACCTTAATATGGCTGCCAGAAGATCTTGTGAATCAGCCTACAAACTAATTTCTTTTTAGATTCCCAAACCTTTCTTGCCTTAACATTCCTTTCAAAGTATCCAGTATACTGTCCCCTGACTATAATCTGGGCCAAAACCTTGACGAGGGCATATGAACATGTATGTCACTGTCTCCTTCCATCTCATCTTTGCTGTTGTTTGTAAGGTATTATTTTGTGGTTTTCTTTCTTTCTTTCTTTCTTTCTTTCTTTCTTTCTTTCTTTCTTTCTTCTTTCTTTCTTTCTTTCTTTCTTTCTTTCTTTCTTTCCTTCTTTCTTATTGAGTCATTAAGATTTTTATTATATTCTTGGAAAGATGCACTTATGGCTGGCTACCTCCTCATTGTCGTATCTTTATCCTGAATCCAGACTTATGGCTCTGCATATTTTTCACATCCAGTTTGGGAGAGCAAGTCACACATCTGGGTCCCCAAATCAGAATGGGTGATATTACAGACTGAATTGTGTCCCCTCAAAATTCAAGCCTTTATCCCTGGTATGGCTGTATTTGAAGACAAGGCCTTTAAGGAGATAATTAGGGTTAAATGAGTCTTAAGGGTGAGTCTCCAATCCAATATGACAGGCCCCCTTACAAGAAATGAAAGAAACACCAGAGATGAACATGCATGGAGGAAAAATGTTGTGAGGACACAGTGAGCTAAAAAGTTCCAGTCCGTGTTTTAGTCTACAACTGTAGAGAGAAGCCTCAGGAGAAACCAAACCTGCCAACACTTTGATCTTGGACTTCCAGCTTCCAGAACTGTAACAGATAAATTTCAATTATTTAAGCCACTCACTCTATGGTATTTTACTATGGCAACCCATAGCAGACTAATTGGCATCTACAAAATTTCAGAGCAGAAGGCATACATATAGATAGGCCATTAATATCATTAATTTATAAAAGAAATCTATAAGGATTAAATTTTTTTATTGTTTATTTATTTTTTGAGAGAGAGAGAGACAGACAGACAGAGCATGAGCTGGGAAGGGCAGAGAGAAAGAGAGACACAGAATCCGAAGCAGGCTTCAATTGGGACTCAAACCCACAAACTATGAGATCATGACTTGAGCCAAAGTCGGTTGCTTAACCAAGTGAGCCACCCAGGCACCCCATGTAAGGACTTTATTGAGAATATACTTTTTAGTATAACATGAAGTATAACACACGTAGAGAAAAATGGGTAAATCGTGAGTGTAAATTCTGATGATCTTTTTCCAAAGTAATTCCAAAGATTACACCCATGTAATCACCAACAAGATTAAATTATAGGACACTATGATTTGTATGTAAGTACATGTGTATGTTGTGAGATAGTGATTAATTTATTTGTTCTTTATGGATATCCACATATCCAATAAATTCAGCAAAAATTATTAGAAAGATATCTAGTTTTTATTATTCTTCATGCCAACTTTGCCAGAAATCAGGTTCTATCTGTATGTGTTTCTTGTTTGTATTGTTCTATCTGCCCCTGTACTACATGGTCTTAACTACTGTAGTCCTATAAGTGTATGTTATTCAACACTGTCTTAGGTGTCCATGCTTCTCCACCTTTTTACAGAAATGTGAGAATCAACCTGGGAATCTCCATTAAAAGAACTGCTTGGATTTTGATTGGTGTGACATTGAATCTACAAATCAATTAACAGAGACATAGTATATTTATAGTATTGAGTTTTCTGATTCTCAAGTGTTTTATCCTTCCATTTTTTTATGTCTTAATTCCACTCTGTGATAGTTTGTAACTTTATGTGTAGAGTTTTTACAGATATTTCATTGTTTATTCATAGATATTTGATATTTTGATAGGACTGTAAGTTACACCATTCTTTCCTTTTTTTTTTTTTTTGGCGGCAGAGTGATAGAGGAAGAGGAAGAGATAGAGGGAGAATTTGAATCCCAAGCAGACTTCATGCTGTGAGCACAGACCCCTAATTGGTGCTTGATCCCACAACCCTGGGATCATGACCTGAACTGAAATCAAAAGTCAGATGCTCAGCCAACTGAGCCCCCAGGTGCTCCACATCATTTTACATTTATACAAATACTTCTTCTAGCTTATGCTACTACATCTAAGGTCAGCTTAATCATAGTTTGGGATAACTATTCTTGTGTTTATAAAGTTAAGGTGAAACATTACATCTTAATAAAGTAACTTTTTTCCCCCTAATTAAATGGATTTGAATAAGGTGAAAAACTAAAATCTAGAACCTCTTTTCACTATTTTATTTGTTGGGGGCAAACTTTAAAACTTATCACTGCCATTTTTCTTCAATTACAAAATTAGAAGGATATGAAATGGTCAGGGGGAAGTTATTACTGGAAACCCAGAAATGGTCAACAGGTATCTAATTTTATTCATTGAACAAAGAGAGCTAAAGGGGGTAAGTTCTTTTGGCAAGAACTTAAATGTATTTAAAAGGGAAGAAAACTACACTGGTTGTTTGTTTCATGAGTGGAAGAAAAGGATACATGGAATTGAAGAAGCTAGGGGGGAAAGTGTCTATTAAATAAACACCTATCATTTGTGAAGCAGTTCTAGCATCAGGTGTGGACCTTTGGTTTCTCTTGGGCAGTGATCTTATGTTTTATGTATCTAGAGTGAGATTCTATAGCTGGGTAATGAGTGGGTAGAGTGAGAGAATACGTTTTAATTTCAATTCATATCAAATGACCATGATCACAGATTTAGCACCTTAGATTTACTTCCCTGTACTTGAGTCATCTATTGCTATGAATCCTGAGAAAGCAGTATTCTGACAGCATGCTGACAGCATCTATCCATGCTGACAGCAGAGAGTCTGATTCCGGGCTGGAACTCACAAACCACGATATCATGACCTGAACTGAAACCAAGAGTTGGACATTTAACTGACTGAGCCATTCAGGTACACTTGAAAACAAAATTTTAAACTGTCAAGAGAACATGGAAGTAGAAAATATTAATTAGGAAAACTGAAATCAATCCCAATACAATTATAGTAATAAGAGTGATCTAAATATTTGTGCTTAATGGTGAGGAGTCCCAGATTTGATTATGTAAAACCAGTGTGATTCAAAAACATGGCATTTGCAGGCTAGAGATTTTGAAAACACAGTAGGTAACAATAACAGATATAGTTAACTGAATTCAACTAAAATAAATTTAAAGGAAGGCATGGGTAACAAATAAAATGCAGTAACAATAATCATTGTTAAATGATATAGTTTTAATTATGTTCAGGGACTACATATGTCTTCAAAACTATAAATGACTGTGATTCTCATGTCCTTAATAACAAGGGAAAATGTATTATCAAAAATATCAGTGAAATCTAGTTAGGAAAAGGAAAAGGTACATTTTTTATATTGGATATAAATGAGAAAATATTTCTGCTTTTTTATCATCATCATGGGATACAATTTATACTTCTTCTAGTCTGTGTGTTTGGATAGTCCATGAGATAATTTCCAGACTTAGATTTTTTTCCCCCTATGTCCTTGAATTATTGTGTTGAATGGCTCTTAATGAAATACAATATATTTTGAGTAAAATTTGAAAAAAAGTTTTTTTGGGCTACTCCATGTGGAATTTGAAAAACATGAGGCAGCCTATTAAGCTTTGGGGAGAAGGTGGAGGGGAGGAGAATGTTCTTTCAATCCAGAGTTGAGAATGATAGCTTGATAGGTGTCTGTACCTTTCCTGGAATAGGTAGATCGCTCTTAATCTTCAATCACACCAGTCTTTACATGTTATTTTAGTGGTTATCTTAAGTAAATGTCAAATTTCTCCAATTTGCTTAGGTTGTCTTCCTGCCTAATATTGGCTTTATTCTTCATCCTGTACTTACAGCCTAACTCAGGCTCTGCTGAGGGACAGGCAACATGAGAAGACAAGACACTAGGGTTAGAGCCAGATGTTGACGTAGTTGGAGAATTTCCTGAGCCATCACAGAGTTGTCAGAGTGATCTAATTTTCAGATCTGGCTATCTCAGGGCTTCAAGAGTGTTGGTCACCAAAACAACACCCTCAGTGGAACACCAGCAGCCTCATGCTCATTGTTGTCCAAGGCAACTCTGGATGTCTATACGCCTGTTATTCTGAGATTTATTCAAGTGAGTGTCCATATTTTCCCCATTTTGGTGGAGTTAAAAATGAAAAGGAATATGTGATAGTAAAACTAATTGAAGAAAACCCATGAAAGTAATAGAAAAATGAATGTGATCCAAGTGTTCTATATTCATTAACCAATTATAATTTTCAAATCAATTGCACTGTCAGATTAAACACACAATTTTTTTCAGAGCCTGTACTTTGAGGTCAACTGATTATCACATGCTTTCAAATTAATACACATCACCAACAATAAAAATCCTGAAGTCTGAGTAAATTGGCAATTATGCTGATGAATAAAGAAATTAGAATACAAAGGGCTAGTCTTGCTTTGCAATACAATACTCAGTCTTCTCTTGGTAAAGGTTTCAGGTGAGTAATCTGTACCCGTACTACTCTACACATTTATGGGGCATTTTGGAGGGGACAGGCTATGGATTTATAGTAAGGTAATTTCTCTGGTGTATATTTTTACCTTATCAGATAACCAAATGCTGCTGCTGTGTAGTAGAGGCCTTGCTCTTCATTAGACTGTGCATGTGAATCTACCAGAAGAGTAGAGAGCAGAAGACATAAAAGAATTGTCTCTCTCCAGTTACCATGTCAACATCTGCCATATTCTTCCTCAGCAGCTCCAACCCTCTCCATGATGGCTATTGGTTGTGAAAAGCATGGGTATGTGTCTGTCACTATAGCTGATGCCCACCTTGTCAATGCCAATGTCTGTGCCAAAACCTAGATTCTGATACTTGGAAAATTGGGATCCAGAGTTGGGGGGGCTATAGTCCTTAGGGCTACAGAGTATTGAGCAGAACTGGAGAGCATGTTCATTTTCTGATTCTAGCTTACATTTTCTTAGAACCAAGTCTAATATGTCATGAACGAAGATCATTTATATATGCCTGCAGGCCCATCTGCCAGTTGGCCCAGATTCTAGTCTGACAATAGGCTAATACTTCATGCATCCATTTCTCTCATAAAGATCAGTTTAGGCCACAAAACTTAACCTGCTTGCACACCTCCTCCAGGAAACATCCATCATGCCTGTGTAACTCTGATTCCCAGCAAAGGACACAGGTGGGACACAGAGTGGGGAGGGGCAGAGTAGGAAACAGCAAAGGACACAGAGTGGGGAGGGGCAGAGTAGGAAACACAGAATCTGAAGCAGGCTCCAGGCTTTGAGCTGTCAACACAGAGCCCAACATGGGGCCTAAACCCATGCACCATGAGATCATGACCTGAGCCAAAGTCAAATGCTTAACCGACTGAACCACCCAGACACACCAGAACTTGTTCCTTTCATCAACTATTGCACCTAAATGAAGATGTCAATTAAAATTGAACCCAGGAATTTTGACTTGCCAGAATGTCTCCTCTTCAGAAGTTATTTTCAATTTCTTTAAGTCAAAAATTCCTGAAATGATATTTGGATTTATAAGGATTTATAAATCCTTATAAGGATTCCCCAAAATACATTTTCTTCAGAGAATTTACATTTGAGAGGAGTAGAATTTTGATTCCTATTAAAATGATTTATCTTTATTGTTTCATTCTATTTCAAGAGCAAGTCAATTTTGTAAATTCATTTCCAAATGTCTCTAGAGATCTGCTGACTACTCTCAAGCAATTACAAATAATCAAAGGGTAGACCATTATCTGAGATGGAGTGATGGTTCTATTAACTTCTAAAGTGAGCATCCGTGTATATAAGAACAGTGAATTTTCCCTAAATTCTAATCTTAACTACCTACCTCTTAACAGGAAATAAATACAGGAGACCTTCTCTATTGAAGTGGAAATAGAGACACACATTTCGGTTGTTTATAAAAATCCACTATCTCAAGTCAATGGAAGACTATAGTAAGGAAACATGTGACACTTTCAAGATTCATAGACATTTCGGGATTTAAAGGAAATGGAAAATGGCACTTCAAAGCTAATAAACAGTTTAGGGTTTGGTTTTCCATAGTTTCACTAGCTGGAGCAAGTTGAAGGATAGCAAGAACTATTTATTGCCTGGAAATTATTCATCAGAATTCTTACATGACGAATAATGAAATTTTAGAAATAAATAACTTAGGTATGGGAGCAGCTAATAGATATTTTTGGAGCACTCACTTGTAGAGGAACTCTACCAGATAAGTTTGAGGTCTTTTAGTCTCTCCAGCCTGTGGTTGCTCATTCCAGTCATGGGGCCAGCTTCGTGGGAACTGCCACTTGCTCTCAAATTTCCTTGGAATGTCACAGAGATGATCATGGGTCATAGACTGCAAAGCATTCTTGAACTAAGGCAGTATAAAACACAATCTTACAGAGCCTGTATATTCTTTAAATGCCCTGCCCTGCCTTTTGCTCCCCTTTTCCTCCTCTGAGTCATTTCTCGACCACTATACATTCCCCTCCTCATCAGCTAACTTAGCAGGAGCTACTTATTTGGTTACCTATGTGCATCATCTTTCTCTTGAAAATTTCCCAGCTTTGTCATATGTTAGAAAAGCAACTCGTGCTTCACAGAATTCATACTTTTGTTATATGTTTCCAACAGTAAAGTTGGCAAATTTTGATGAATTAATGAATCCACAGGCAAATGTAATTAGATGTTAACATGCAGCCATACTAAGGCATGACATTTAAGTTCAAAGACTTTTTTTTTTAATAACTCAAAATAGGTTTGGGAATTTAAGACAAGAAATCTGGCCTTGGTATTTGTCTTGATGCACACCTGAGTGGAGTCTCAAGTCAGCCAAACAGGGACACTTTGCTTTGAGGGGTTTCTGCTTTAAATTTGATTTCCAACTGCATGAATTGGATGTCCAATCTGTTACACTTTTGAAAAGCATTCATTCTGTAGTTGTCCAAGTTAGAGAAAACAGTAGAGGTTCCTGAGCAAATGTGACTTCACCATCTTTCTATGGAGCACTGTATGATGCTTCATACTAAGACCTTTTCAGATTTTAACTTACTTTCTACTTACTTTCTACTTCATTTGGAAAATGTGTTTTTCTGCTCAGCAATCACATCCCAATATTATATAAAAGTTCTGTCCTCTATCAGGTCCTATAGCTGCCAGTCAGAGCAACAGAGCTTTTTTAGCCTCCCATAAGTCACGCAGGTGAGCTATCGTGTCCTTATAACCCAAGTTACAAGCAGAGGGAGAGGCTCCTATTGATCATCAGTTTTCTCTTCTATGGCCACAAGATGGCAATGTGATGATTTAAATTCAAAAGTTATTGAGCTTTATTTTATTGACTTTAGAGGACTTTAAAGACCATGGAATCCACTTGAAGCAAATACTTAAGATGAACTGGAAACTGTATCCCACAATATATTTAGTGTTTTTTCCATGGTTCAGTAGTTTGTTCTATGGTCAGAATGATGCAGGCCTGGGCAATGTATGATTCCATAACCACACATTTTGCTTTCTTTTCTCCTCTAACATACTTGAGTGTAATGGTTGATGCAAGCTCATGGATTCGGCCTTTACACAGTAACGAGGCAGTTTCAAATGACATTGACTGGCACTGGAGGACAATAGCAGACACTTTGATTTTATTTTTCTTTCTCTGAAATGAAGACAGAGTAAATTCCATCAAGGAGTTAGCTTTTGTAGGGCAATAAATCTTGTTCTTTTATAACTAAGTCATTTAACAATTCATCAAAAGCACATTGTTTTTCTCAGTGAGAGAATATATGGTGAACTTTACTTTATGAAAAATTTATTTTTTAGGTGTTTGAATCTATATTGTAGAATGTAGGATTCATTGTAGAAAAATATTTAATGTATTTAGGATCATACAATTTGAAATATGCAGGTATGTGTTTATTTTTAATTTTTAAAAAGTTTATTTATTTATGTTGAGAGAGAGAGAGCAAGCAGGGGAGGGGCAGAGAGAGAGGGGGAGAGAGAGAATACCAAGCAGGCTCCACACTGCCAGAGTGTGTATATGTGTGATATGTATATATATATGCATGCATGTATGTGTGTGTGTGTGTGTGTGTGTGTGTGTATACACACATATTTAGTAACTACCTAATAGAAAGTTTGTAAAGATTAAGGAAGTAATCCATGTAGAACACTTGGTATAGTCCTTGACACACAGACATCGTGCAACAATTGTTACTGTAATACTATTATTTTTTGTTGTAATACTCATGGTTGTTGTTACATTGAGAGTTATCCATGGGAACCAGTTATCTTGGTCCTGTCACAAAGCCACAGATAAAATTTTGTGTCCAACTATCTGTTTTGGAAATGCAGACAATAGCTAATTCATGTTGATTAAAACTTTAAGAAGTGTTTTATATGCATAATGTCTCTTCCCTCCCTCATTCTCCCTTAAAATGCCCAAATTGCCTTTTCACAAATCAGAATGGAGCTCAACTCTTTCCCCTACTGTCCGTAGTTACTGAGTACAATCTATTTTTACCACTTTAACCAATGCTCAGTTATGGTTATCTTTGACGGAACTCAAGAGTAGAGAAGCAGGAGTGAATTCCTTTACTGTTACTCATAATTACCTTAGTGGGCTGGATGTTTCCTCTCCCTGCAACTCTAGCCTTCAGGGCCAGATGTCCTTGTCCCCATAGTGAGAACACATTTGCCTGTATCCCATTGGACTGTAATCTACATCAGCCAACTGGACGCTTTGAACTTCTTGCGTCCAGAGACTAATAGGTGAGAAGTGGAGATACCATTTCGCAGGAGTAATTGATCCTGATCATCAGGAGGAAGTAGGACTTCAATTACACAATTGGGGCAGGGCAAGATAAACTATTTAGGTATCCCTTAGGTCTTCCTTCTTAGGGAGTGAATTGTATCCCTTCCCCCCAGGTTTGTGTGTTGAACCCTTAATGCCTAATATGACTACACTTGGAGATAGAGTACTCAAAGAGGTAATTAAGATTAAGTGGGGTCCTAAGAGGAGCCCTGATACAATAAGACTGGTATCCTTGGAAGAGGAAGAGCTATGCTACCAGAGAATATGCTCTCTCTGCATGTGTAAAGGAGAAAGGCCATGTGAAGGTTTGGTGAGGAGGCAGCCATCTGCACACCAGGAAGAAGAAAGGCCTACTCGAAGAATGGACTCTAATCGACCTTGGTCTTAGACTTCCAGCCTTCAGAACTATTATTCAAACTTGGTCTGTGGTATTCTATTATGGAAGGCTGAACAGACTAATACATTCCTGTTGCCCATTTTTTACTGTAAATGAACAGTTATAGCAATTCTAGCTTGAAAACAGCACAGTGACTTGGGGTCCAGTCCTCTCTGGAATGAGGGTTTGGGTCATGTCACCAGATATGCCCTGGAGACCAGCAGAGTTGGCAGCTGCAAGGGGAGTCTAGTATAGGTAATGAAGGAAGGTGATATTGGTATTGATGGTGGGTTGGGCAGCTATTTCTACTAACCTTCGTATTTTTATTTTACGTTTCTTACAAAATTGAGGCTTACTAGATTCCAGAGGATGATGTTTCCTGGGCATACATGAGGATGGAGCTTGGTGGTACAAAGGGGGTCCACATAGACAGGAATATGTGCCACTCAGATCTTTCTTGAAGGAAAGACTTACTATCCAGGTGCTGAAGCAAATAGTCTTCACCTGTTGAGTGATTGTCTCAATGACATAGCCGTCTCACCTAAAGTCATGCCCTTCCAGGGTCAGTTCACATCTAATGAGTGAAGGAGGCAGAAGTATAAGGCTCACTTATTTTGTTCCAAATCGGGACAACGCTGAAGGATCACTTTAGCTCCAGATGATTCTTGGGTCTGGTGAGCCTGTAAAACCTGTATGGCTTTGGTCTCTTCCTCTGCTCAATTCTAATTCTTTATCTTCCCTTCCACAATTGATCCTGGCGGTGCTCCTTCCAAAACATCTTGTATGCTGAACTCTGTCTTAGAGTTTGCTTTCTGGAGAACTTAATCTATAACACTAACAATTGGGGTAATTGTATTAAAATTGGGAATGTTTAAAGCTTCTGATTTCCATTTGGGACCCAGTCATTAATTTGACGGCAAAATGCAAAGTTACACTCAACATTCTTATAGTGAACAGCTGCCTTTTGACTTAAGTGTGTGTGAGTTGGCTTGTAACCAAGAGTGTCCTAAGTGAAATCAATAGATGAGGGGTTTATGCATGAAAATATGCAGCTGTTTTATTGAAGTTTTCACTGACAGGAACTTATCACTGTGACACCTCGTTTCCTTAGACAGTTATAAATGTTGAAGGCAGATGGAAAAAGGCTAGTATAATAGAGATGAGAAACATTGTATTTTCCTTCTGTGGGTGATAGATAACCAGGTATAATCTTACAATCTTTGTTCTAAAATTGTGTCAAACTGACAGTCATTGTAATTGATATTAAAGGGGACCAAAACAAATGGGACAAGCTGTGTGTGATCTGTTTGAGATTAGACAACTATTCTGGTAGACAGTCTATAATTCTGTAATTATGTTCTGCAAGATCTGTGAAATAGCAACAACCAAAAGCATGGTGTTTAGCTTGCACATCACGATAAGAACAACACAATAAGTGTGTCCTACTCTGTTGATTAATTGCTTTTTGGAACACCTCCTATCATGTGATTTTTTGTGGGGGAGGGGTTTATCAAATCTATGTATTCCATTGGGCATCCCCTTGGATGAGCTGTGTTCCTCCACTGAAACAGGTACTTAGAGAGGGAAAAAAGAAAAAAAAGGAAATAAGTTTGAGATATACAAATAGAAGAATAACCCTTTTAAAAAGTTGAACTGTACTTTATATTGCAAATTATTAAATAATAAATTTAAACATTCAACGGAGTTTTTACTTCTAGTTTTAGTATAGTAACTTAGATCTGGATTAATGGGATTTTGTGATCCAAAAGACATTTTAAAGTTATTCTTTTAGTCCTTTGCCAACCTTAGTTTTTCTTTTTTTTAATGCCACTTTAATTTGATTTTTTATTTTAGGGAGAGAGCACATGTGCGCACTGGCTCCTGAGCAGAGGGGGAGGGGCAGAGAGGGAAAGAGAGAGAATCCTAAACAGGCTTGTACTCAGCACTGAGCCCAGCCTAGGGCTGATCCCATGACACTGGGATCATGACCTGAGCCAGATTCAAGGCAGACACTTAACCAGCTGAGCCACCCGGGTGCCCCACCCTTAGTTTATTTCAATGGCCCACATTTTAAAGTCCCTACCCTTTCTTGCTCACTAATGTATGTACTTTGTGTTTGTTTTTATTTCCTAAGTTTAAAACAATGTCTAAATGTAATTTTGGACATTTGCTGTTTTACATAGTAGAATTGTATCCTGGAACAAGGTTTTGAGGGTTGACATTAATGATTTGATAAGTCTAAAGAGGATGGTAGAAACTAGAGATAGCACATTATTTGTGGTACATTCAAGAGTTTGGACTTGACCTACAAGACTGTGAGCAGCTTAGAAGCTGCAGGGGTAAAGTATGCGTTTTTAGAGAAATCACCCTGACAACTTTACAGAGAATGAATTATAGGAGATCTAAAATCAAAACAGAGAAAGCAGTCAATACTGTTTTTAGAGTCCAGGTGAGATGTTGGAGGGAAGATTTAAGACAGAGACTCACTACAATTAGTCTAAGTGCTGCCCCCCCCCCCCAGGTAATAACCAAAAGGGGGAATACAAAAGCAGATAAGCCTTTCCATTGTTAATTTTAAATGTAAACCCTGTAGGCAGGTTTCTTCCTTCTTTCCTCCCTCCCTAGCTCCTTTTCTACCTTCCTTTCTGGAATTAAATAATTACTATGTGCCCTTGTCATGCATTATTCCCACAACTTAGTGTATGGTGGGGAATGAAGCAGGTGTAATGGTGACCCTCATGTCTGTTAGTCAAGGTTCCAGCAGGAAACTGTGACACACTCCAAATGGCATGATTTAAGAATGGTTTAATAAAAACAATATTTTAAAAAGTGGTAGAAAGTTGTAGCATGGAGTGAGTAACAGCTGTTACCACTCTTGACTTGGAGAAACAGGGAAAGGGAGGGCTTCTGCAACCTGGAAGAAGACTGCTTTGTGGAAGGGAGCCACCTTGAGTGAAACCGTGACCTTCATTTGGGTTGAAGGGTGCTGCCAATCCATGCTGATTTCTCAGAGAGGGAGCTGGAGAATAAATATCCCAACTATGCTTTTAGCATTCTGCCCTATCCTTCCCTCCAGCACCCCGCTGGGCACTCAGTTGGCCCAACCAAACAAAAGGCCAAAAAGCATGGAGGGGAGGGGTATGATGTTTTCTATTCAGGTCTTCATCCTAGACCAAACAGACACAGTGCAGAAGTTTGGAGAGTTAACTGGCAGGAGCATATAAGAAGTATAGAGAGTGCCAGGAAACTCACAAGCATTTCTCTGTATGTGTGTGCATGTGTTTAGCCTTTCTAGACCATATCTAATGTTTGTTTCTACTGGGTTTTACCCATAAGAAACAGTGTGAGAGAAAGATTACTATAGTATGGTTTTCCCCGTGTCCCTTCTGCCTTGGAAGCAGCCCTGAACCACACCCCTTCTTATAAGACATTCTTCTCGTTGAAGTAGGCAGGTATGTTATAAACAGAATATACAAAGCTAAATATTTGTTAAGTGTGTATTATTTGATGTAGTATACAAATTGTATTTATGTATTTACCTGGTTCTGTGGAGTCTGGCACTCCAGGCAAACTCGAGCATGTGTAAAGCATTTAAGTAGAAAACAATTGTATGCATAGACTTTGCTTCCTCTTGTTGTGGTCTTTGTTTGCCCATGTGTGAATTATTTGGCATTTCACCTTGTACAATGTTTTGGACCTGCAATTATAAAAAGCTTCAGTGTCAGGTCAGTAAAATCCACTGCCTTCTATTTTTTCCCCTATATAAATAGAAGTTGACAGTAGGAAATTTTGTCACTGGCAATTTCAAATTCATTATTCTGAATACAACTGGCATTCAAGTTGTTGGCTGGTCAGTTAGAAAATAAGCAAATTTAGGTAAGGGGAATTTGTGATTGTGTATTTACATTTAATATTGTGAAAAAAGAAACTTCTTGACATTGCTGGTGTTTTCATTATCCTGGAAGGATAGATCTAGATCGTAAAGACCTGAATACTTCAAGATTCTTTCCAGATGCCTTACAGGCGGACATTAATAAAATACTTCCAAAGAAAAGAAAGGAGGCTGACTCTTTTCAGGTATGTATTTATTTACTGCAATGGTATATTTGAGAATGAACATTTTTTACTCCTTTAGAATATACTGGTGTTTTGGGAAGTATCAGTCTTTTATTTTTAGTATACTTTATTTACAAGAGAGAATCATTGACAAACAAATGTTAGTCAAGAACTACCATGAAGTTTAAAAATAAGAAAGAAACTGGAATCAGGTGGCACGATGCAAAAGATCTGCTTTGTCCTTTACTCTTTCTGTCAAAGATAGTAATTTACCATATATTTTATGATATTTATCATAAAAATTTATCACTTCATGGCTTCAATTCATGAACCTGAGATTAAGATCAGAGCTGATATCAAGAGGCAGATGCTTAACTGACTGAACCACCTAGGCACTCCGAAGATAGTAATTTAAAAGCAATATGGTAACCTGTTTGGGCAAAGAGAATCCAAAAGTAGGTTGTATTGCATACTTCAGCGAGCATCAATTGAGCATGGGTGAATCACAAGACTGCAGGTCAACTGTGATAGCCTATCTCTAGAAAAAGTGAAAGGCCAAAGTTCTCATAGGGCCTTCAAAGAACTTTACCTCTCCCACACAAAAAGCCCATATTTTTTTACCTGCCATTTGGAAGGACATTGGAGGTCATCCAGTATGAGTCAGGAAGAGAGAAGTGCAAATATAAATTTTACCTGGTTTCTCTAAGTTTCTCAATGGCTCTAGAAAAGCCAGAAAATAGCTGGGAAAGAAAGAAGTCAAGTGGGAGTGAAAGATCAGAGTGTACTTCTCCCACCAGAGATCTGAACAATAGTTTAGGATTGTGCAAGAGGAGGAAAGCTTTGGCTTGAAAGAGAGATTAAAGTTTTAACTTAGAACAGATGAAGTTGCTTAGTACCTGAACATGAATCTTAGTTGCTGAGCCTGGATTTTGATACCTTAGAATGACTCATGGGAGTCATGGGATACAGAAGTCATGGGATATGGAAATGGAAACAGATAAAACGGTGTGTGGTTGAAGGCAGCCTTTGTAGAAAAATAAACTACTTCCTAGTTTTTATAAACGTCTTATAATGGTAGCATAGGATTTTCTCCAAGTTGAATTTAAAGTCACAATAGCCTAATTCATCAGTACTATGCTTTCTGAACAATTCTATTTCTCTAGCAATGTAATAAAAAGGTTTAAATTATTTGGTTTGAACAAAATAGATCTAGTGTCCATTTTTCAACCAAAGTTAACTGAATCACAGTCTTGGTCTCCACAGAGGCTGCCTTTGAATTTTAGTGCTTAACTCCTTAACTTCCAGGAAAATTTTCATTCAGACTCACTCAGTATTGATACAGGGTATGCTTTATTCCAACTTCAAACATCAGCATCTTTGGGCAAATATCCCAAATTGAGAATCTAGGAAGTTGGGAAGAAAAACAAAACAAAAGTCTGATTCCAAAAAATGAACAACTGGAGAACACAGCAGTGCAAAGGGGAAAACGTGCACATCTGGCAAGAAAGGGTTAATTTAGTGGTGAAGGATGGGTATACTGATAGACCCTAAACAGAGTTTGAAATTTCAGAAAGTTTAAAAGATAGAGTTGGACAAAAGGAGGAGTTATTTTATTCTTTTTGAGAGAAAAGGGATTGATAGGAACTAACCTGGAAAAACAAAGGGTAAATTTCATAAATTCTGTATACGTAACTTGAGAGGGTTAAAAGAAACGAAATTCTATCCTGTTCTGTGAGTTTTGTGTATGGATCTGTGTCATCCTAGATAAATTGCTGCACAATCCAAATCAATGTCCTTTCCATACTTGTGCCATTTTAAGTGTAAGTTTCTTTGCGACTCGGTAGGATGCTTGTTTTTATCTCATGATTCAAATTGAGCATTTTCTACAAAATGTGGAGGAATTCACAGTGAAGAGTTAATTGTAAACTCCCAAATAGATCTGATGAAAAACTTAGTTTAGCTAATGGAATATATTACACCAAGCTGTCAATAGAGGCATGGCTTGAATCCTACTCATTTGAGTGAGGAATGCTTCAAGACACCATGAACATGCCTTTCCATGTTGTCTTCTTCACATACGAAGTTTGAGTGCTCATGCTACTCTTTATCTTAGCCTTTTTTTAAAAAAAGATTCTTTCTTTTGCTCTTTCTTTCTTTCTTTCTTTCTCTCAAGAGATAGAAAGTGAGTGGAGGAGGGGCAGAGAGAGAGGGAGACAGAGAATCCCATGCAGGTTCTGTGCTGTCATCACAGAGCCCAACGTGGGGCTTGAACTCAAAAAAAGTGAGATCATGACTTGAGCCAAAGTCAAGAATCGGATGCTTAACCAACTGAGCCACCCAGGTACCATGACAGTTAAATCTTTCTTAGTGTGTTTTCTAATTGGCCTATCAGTAGTGGGCAGTCCTGTTGCTGGTCTGTTATCCACAGCCAATGCTGTGTTGATGGCATCATTAGTTGCATGTTCAAGGAGATGACAACATAATTTTGATATTTTTAAAAATTTCTTCAGGGGTTTTGGCTTTTTTTTTTAAAGTTTTGTTTCTGGAGGGAGACACTATTTGTTTCAGTAGTTGGCTTAGGTAAAGCTATAAAATTTATGCCATGAGGCAAAATACAGAAAGCACTCTGAACTATTTGAGGTGTAAAATTCATAAAGTATTGCTATTTGTTCATTTAGTGTCTAGAGAGATAGCAGAGATGGGATCCCCAGACTATATTTTTCTCAGGTTATGCTTGAAAACGTTAATCTTTAATAACCCAGAGTAAAGGACAGGTAATCAGCAATTTCCTTGAACAGTAACTTATATTTGATATATATTCCTGTCTCTTCACAAGCTTTATGCAGTCCCGTAATTTTATATCTCATTATGCTCACTGGCATCTAATATAAAATGTCAATGTATAAATCAACTATGAAATTAGCCTAAATTGTGTAATAAATTGCATTACAGTTTAGAGTTTCTGAAAATCTTCATTAACCTTTTTGTAATTTACTATAAGAATAAAATGGAAACGTCTCTTCTCATTTTCATGTATCCATGTGTATACATATACAGATACATACATAGCACATTTTGTTAATCTTTTGAGGACTTTATTGCTTGGTTTTTAATGAGAAACCCATTTAGAAGATGATCTAGAGTTTTGCTTCTGCCTAGGGTATAGAAAGTTGGAAACAGGGGCACCTGGGTGGCGCAGTCAGTCTGACTCTTGGTTTTGGCTTAGGTCATGATCTCAGGGTTTCTGAGTTCAAGCTCCACATTAGGCTCTGCCCTGATGGTGTGGAGCCTGCTTGGGATTCTGTCTCTCCTTCTCTCTGGCCCACCCCCGCTTGTGCCTTCATCCTCTCTCTCTTGCTCTCTCTCTGTCTCAAATAAATTAATTGATTAAAAAAAAAAAAGAAAAGAAAGTTGGAAAGAGTGGGTCGTCCTCAACCAAGTTTAAGAACAAGCTAAATAAAATTAAAAAAATTAGCTTTTTTGGTCACAGGACAAATTACCTGACATCTAATGTAAAACATGTCCCTCTAGAGCTATAGGACCCAAGAATAATCTTAACTGTGCATAGTACAGGAAGCTGAGATGCTGGACACATTATAGGCATATAGGAATCCACTTAAACTTTGTAGCAAATTGCCGAAGCCTGAACGTGGACAACCTTGAGGAGATAATCCCTCACTCATATTAAAGACAAAAGGCGTATTTGCATCATCTCTCAGGATCTTGTCCAGGAACCTAAGGGTGGTTGGAGGTAGTTTGGGAGACTAAAGAAAGCCTGCCTCCATGGTGGAGTCCTGAAGAAGAGAAGCCAGCACTGTGTGAAAGGCTTTAGGGGCCCTCACTACCTTAACAAATGGAAGCCTAGTTTCAGAGAGAAAAGCAGCTGAAGCTGCAGCCCCAGGGCACAAGTGAACATCAGTTTAAGACACCAAGTTAAAATATGTTATTACTGACAGAGAGAAAGGTAATTGGCCTTTGTCAAAATTAGACAATTTTTGCTGTGAAAAAAATAACTGTTAAAGGCATGAAGTAACAAAAGAGTATGAGCAATATTTGCAAGTCACCTGTTAAAGGATTCATAACCACAAAATATAAAAAAACTCTTAAAACTCAAAAATAAGAAAATTATACAATTCTTAATAAATGGGCAAAACGCTTGAACACAAATCAGAGAAGATAAATATATAGTAAGTATGCATGTGAAAAGGTATTCAACATTATCATTAGAGAAACTGAAATTAAAACAACAGTGAGATGCTATTATGTACTTATTTGTATGGCATAAATAAAAAAACCTGACAATACTGGCTGCTGGCAATGAAGCAGAAACATAAGAAGTAATTTTCTTTGTTCTTCGTCGCTCTAAAGGTAAGTAAATGAAGCAAAAAATCACAAACTAGCAATACACTTTGGTTTTATAGGATATATGAAGGTAATAACAAAAGTACATATATGGGATATGTGTGTGTGTACATGTGTGTACCTCTATCTTCATCTACATATGTTCCCTAGCTCTTTCCCCTGACAATGACTGGGAATAGCTTCACCTCCCTAACAATTACTAACATAGTGCCCTTGATTTCTGAACATTGTTCCACTAAAAAGGAACCAAAGTGCCATGAAGAAGTACCAGGGCTGGGTAGGAAATGCACCAGATGAGACTGGAACTTCTTTTTCAACCATAAAGTAAAGGAGTGTTCAAGAATAATGGGAATACGTTGAAAGTACATTGGAGCTATATTTGATGAGTTTCCAAAGGTCAAACCTGGAAAAAAAATTGAGACTTAATAGTAATAACAAGGATCATGACCCATTGAATGGAATGGATATCCTTATGTTCATACTGATAAAAAGCAAACTGGTAACTTGAACGTTTGATTAGGAATGGGATTTTTACAGTTTCAAAATAACTTCCAACAAAATGCTTATTACAAAGGGGATGAGGTTGGCTTTTTAGTGGGGAAAACTGGTGAACAATTTTATTTTTTTTTTTTAAGTGCTTGTTTATTTTTGAGAGAGAGAGAGAGAGAGAGAGTGCAGGGGAAAGGCAGAGAGAGAGAGAGAGAGAGAGAGAATCTGAAACAGGCTCTGCACTGACAACAGAAAACCCAGTGTAAAGCTCCAACTCACAAACTGTGAGATCAGGACCTGAGCTGAAGTTGGATGCTTAACCAACTGAGCCACCCAGTGGCTATGTGTGTGTGTGTGTATATATATATATATATATATATATATATATATATATATATATATCCCTTTTTCAGTTTTCATACCGGATTGAGTACAGAACTGTCTTTGTGAGTGAGGAACACACTCAAGCATTTGGGGAAGAATAGTATCATGTCAACCCACTCAAATAGTATAAACATTTTTGAAATGTTTAAAAGACTTTATGTTAAGTTTGAGATTGTTTTATAATAGGAAATATACTTTTGATGGTCTCAATTGTGATGTACATTCCACATATTGCTATTCTTGCTGTAATAAAGAGATGGATGCATCATATGAGGCCAGCTGAATTCGTAATTTTGGTTAAAGATTTTGCAGCAATCATTTAATGAGGAAAAAATAGATTTTATATACTAATATTTAAGGTAGTAAGTTCCCAGAAATTGTGACTTACTGTATTTATATTATATTTTAGAGTAGTAAATATATTTTATGACTACAGTGGAACTATGGAATATAAGGAATTTGAATTTATTTTTCCCATAGTAAAAATTTTATAAATGATAAATTCAGTTTTAGAGGAAGAAACATCTGTATTTTTAGGCTTCATTGAATATCAATAGCCTGTCCATCTCCAAACGTCATTCACATTTAATAACTGAGGACTTGTGAAGGCAAGTAAGATAGAAAGTTTGTCTAATCCATTTATGGTCATAATAGTACTTTTTCTAAGTTATTAAAAAATAGTTATTGGGGCACCTGAGTGGCTCAGTCAGTTAAGTGTCCAACTCTCAGTTTTAGCTCAGCTCATGGTTTCATGGTTTGTGAGTTTGAGCCCCACCTCAGACTCTGAGCTGACAGCATGGAGCCTGCTTGGATTCTCTCTCTGCCCTTTCCCTGCTCATGCTGTCTATCACAAAATAAATAGACAAACTTAAAAGAATTGTCATTCAGAGACTGAAATTATTTCATTTCCCTAGATTACATCTTCCACTTCCCTCTGATTTTTTCAAAGCTTTCAGAAACATCTGTGTTATGTAATCAAGTTAGCCTCAGGGGTGTCATACGTGTACACCTTAGCCATTGATAAAGGTTTATTGTATTACTCACTGAATCTATGAAAGAAATGATGTACTTTGGTAATTTATTTGAATCTGAAGGTACAATTTAAAATATGGATGTATCATTTTACTACATGGTGTCGAGTGTTGAACCTCTAGAAAATGAGCATTTTGAACCCTCGTTGCCCAGGCATCATATTTCCTTTTCATAGTTGTTAGAAGAAATAGCTTCCAGGAGTAAGTATCTGTGTCTGCGAATGAAAAAGAGAGAGATGGAAAAATGAAGAGAAAGAAATAGGGAGGAAGTAGAATAATTAGTTCCACTTTTGATGTGCATTTGGGGTTGGTAAGGGTCCTTTTTAAACAAACTAAGATTCCTGGATTCATAATGTAGGCATGTAATTTAAAATTGAATTATCAGTATCCCAGACAAATTTATGACTAAGGAATACTTTTAGGTGGTGTTCCAGTGCAAATATTCAGGCTGAGAGTCCTGCTTTGTACTTGTGATTCCTTAGGTACTCAACAAGCATTCCCCACAGATGCCAGCTGAGACACTGTGCTCATTGTGAACTTTAGAAGGTGCTTCACACTGGTAGCATTCAGAGCCATGGAGTATATTCCCCATTGGGCAGTGAAAATGCCCAATAGTTTTTGCATTTTGTGAAAAAACTATACTGGAAACTAACCCTAGAAAGGCTTGAATACATTTTTATTTTTTGAGTATATCTGATATACACTCTAACATCTTATCCTGAGTATATGTGGAGGTCTGAATTGATATTTCAGTATCATACTTACCAAAATAATTCACAGCTTCCTCACGAAGAAGAAAAGCATCTATTTTTCTTACGATGAAAAAAAATATGATCAAAAATCGATGATCTGTGTTGATTCCATGATTTAGAACATTAAATCTAATATGGAGTATTAGAGGATCTCATCCCTGAATGCTGAGTCTCCAAAAAATGCTTAGAACTTCAGAGTCCACAGAAATATTTAGTGGCAGAACAGAGCTAATTTCTTGAATGTTTGCAATAGCATCCTGACCAATGATTTATAAATTTAGGACACGTTCAGTTTATCAAAGACTTTTCTTGTGTCAAGACAAGTCAGGAGTTATTATTATTTTTTTAACATTTATTTATTTTTGAGAGACAGAAAGGAAGACAGAGCAGGAGCAGGGAAGGGGCAGAGAGAGAGAGAGGGAGACACAGAATCCGAAACAGGCTTCAGGCTCCAAGCTGTCAGCACAGAGCCTGACATGGCGCTTGACCTCGTGATCAAGGATCTCACGAGCCATGAGATCATGACTTGAACAGAAGTCAGATGCTTAACTGACTGAGCCATCCAGGTGCCCCCAGGAGTTAAATTTGGAGTGAAGTTGACTGAAGCTGAAGTGTCTCATTTTAGAGGCCAGGCGCCATCTTAGACTTTATATAACTATGACTTATGTAGAGCACTGAATGTCAAGGGGGCTGGGATGCTTTGAATGGCTCAACATATTGCAGTGTAGCCCAGACTTCTTAACTAGTGTATCACCATCACAATTTTGACCATATCTGCATATCCTCTATACTCATGTTTACTCTATAATTTTTTAAGAAAATATTTTATATTTAAAAAGACTTATTTATTTTTTAAATGTTTTTTTATTTATTTTTGAGACAGAGAGAGACAGAACATGAACAGCAGAGGGGCAGAGAGAGAGGGAGACACAGAATCAAAAGCAGGCTCCAGGCTCTGAGCTGTCAGCACAGAGTCCAACGCGGGGCTTGAACTCACGGAGTGTGAGATCATGACCTGAGCTGAAGTCGGATGCTTAACCGACTGAGCCACCCAGGCGCCCCTAAAAAGATTTATTTTAATGGGAGACTATATCACTATGGCACAGTGTCTGTCTCTCCCAAAAAACAGAAAATGCCTATAAACTGATAAGAAGTGATCTCATCTTTCACAGTGCAAAGCACATTTGTGTTTACTATCAAGTGGATCTGGATTACATCTTTGCTTGTTAAATGTATAATTCAAATACTTGATTGGTGATCCTGGGTGGCCTTTTACTGTTATCATAACCTCAGTTTCATAATTTGTAAAATGGATATAATTTCACTAAACTTTTTCTGTTCTAAAAAAAATAGTAAGTGTAATAAAATCAAAGGACAAAAGCAATATACTGGAACAAAGTAGGTAATCGGTAAATTGAAACTCTTATCATAATCATCATTTTTTAAAAGCTGTTTTCTGCAATTTTCCCCTCCCAACTGCTGAAAGCCTAGTCTTCAAGATCTAAATTTAAAAATTCTCTCACCAAGATTTCTTCTATTTTCCCTGCTGTAAATAAAAATTTATTCTAACATTTTGAAATGAAATGAAAAATATAAACATATAAGGGAAAATGAAAAATGTAAAATATTTTTGTCTTTTATTGTATGTCATTTCCTTTGGTTTTTTTTTTCTTTTTTTTTTTTTTTTTTTTTTTTTTTTTAAATTTTTTTTTCAACGTTTTTTATTTATTTTTGGGACAGAGAGAGACATAGCTTGAACGGGGGAGGGGCAGAGAGAGAGGGAGACACAGAATCGGAAACAGGCTCCAGGCTCCGAGCCGAGCCATCAGCCCAGAGCCTGACGCGGGGCTCGAACTCACGGACCGCGAGATCGTGACCTGGCTGAAGTCGGACGCTTAACCGACTGCGCCACCCAGGCGCCCCTCCTTTGGTTTTAAAGAGAAAGGATCAATAATAGAAATTCTGGATGAGGTTGTTTTGTCTCCCCACCCCTATCCCCACACCACACCCAAGAGAAGAGATGTTTTTATGAAACTGCTTTGTGTTTTAATTAACAGAAGGAGATTATACATTGTCATTATTTATTTTCAAGTTGTCACAATAATAACACACAAATTACAGAAGATATTTTTTATTTTTAAAGAGAGAGGGTAGAGCCTAAGGAGATTTTAACTAGGGACCTTAATAATGATCATAAAAAAGCTTCCATAAAAAGCAAAATTGTGTTTTTGCATATTTAGTTTTTGCTTGAAACGGAGTGCAGAGAACACTAAAATTTGCTAAAGTAAGTGCTTCTCCCTTTATGACCTGACCTCCCTTTATGACCTGATATACTCTGTGTCTACACAATTGGATACATTCCTATAAGGACAGCAGGAGGCTGTTAAACCTGAAGACATCAGAGTATAGCACAAACTAGAGTAATGGTAAATGGCTAATAAATGTCTTCATGCATGCATATCAAAATTCTTCCTGGTATCATTATTGTATTTTAAATAACTTTATATAACTAGTAATTTTGAGTTAGTTTAAAAATGAATCTTGATGTTTCTTATTTTAAAAATTAGTTGAAGGGCACCTGGGTGGTTCAATTGGTTAAGCATCGACTCTTGGTTTAGGCTCAGGTCATGATCTCACAATTTGTGAGCTCGAGCCCTGCATCAGGCTCTGTGCTGACATCGCAGAACCTGCTTAGTATTATCTGTCTCCTTCTCTCTCTGCTTCTCTCCTGCTGGCTGTCTCTCTCCAAAATAAACATTAAAAAATAATAAAAATTACTTGGAAGAGTAATGCCTCCAGTTTTTTAATGCATCCAAACCTGGACAAATTTAAAAGATAATAATAGCTGAACAGTTTTCTTCCAAGCAAGTTAAACAAAAAAAATATTTAGTATATAATTGATTCTTCTCCACAATTGAATTAAAGAGCAGTAATTACACATATAAATAGATGTACACAATACCCTTTCTTAGCTGGTAAGATTTTCTTCTTTGAGTTTCATTTTTCTAAAAGTAAACAAAAAATATAAATAATTTTCTTTCTATGATTACTGCTGGCAATGCTGTGAACTTGAAAGTTGTACCTTTCCTTTTAACTTTTGCATTGTTTTTCTATTGCTGCTATAACAAATCAGCAAAACTTTAGTGGCTCAAAATGGCACATATTTATTTCCTTACAGTTCTGTAGGTTAGAAATCCAACATCAGTCTCACTGCATTGGTATACTTTGGAGACTCTAGTGAACCTGGAAAATTCACTTTCTTGTCTTCTCCACCTTCTAGAGTCCAGTTGCATTTTGTGGTTTGTGATTCCCTTCCTCCATCTTCAAAGCCAGCAACGTCTCCTCTCTGTGACTCAACCAGAAAGGTTCTCTGAATTTTAGAATTTATATAGGGAAATACCTGGATAAACTAGAATAAACTCTCAAATTTTTTATCCTTCTTTTGTTTTTGTTTTTTTATTTTAATTATTTAATATTTAATATTTTATTATTATTATTATTATTATTATTATTTTATTTTTAAAATTTACATCCAAGTCAGTTAGCATATAGTGCAACAATGATTTCAGGAGTAGATTCCTTAATGCCCCTTACCCATTTAGCCCATCCCCTCTCCCAAAAACCCTCCAGGAACCTTGTTTTGTTCTCCATATTTGAAAGTCTCTTATGGTTGGTCCCCCCTCCCTGTTTTTATATTATTTTTGCTTCTATTCACTTGTGTTCATCTGTTCTGAGTCTTAAAGTCCTCATGTGAGTGAAGTCATATGACGTTTATCTTTCTCTGACTAATTTCGCTTAGCATAATACTCTCTAGTTCCATCCACATAGTTGCAAATGACAAGATTTCATTCTTTGTGATTGCCAAGTAATACTCCATTGTGTGTGTGTATATACTCCAGATATATATATATATATATATATATATATATATATATATATACCGCATCTTCTTTATCCATTCATCCATCTTTGGGCATTTGGGCTCTTTCCCTGCTTTGGCTATTATTGATAGTGCTGCATAAACATTGGGGTGCATGTGCCCCTTTCGAAACAGCATACCTGTATCCCATGGTTAAATGCCTAGTAATGCAATTGCTGGGTCATAGGGTAGTTCTATTTTTAATTTTTTGAGGAAACTTTATGCTGTTTTCCAGAGTGGCTGCACCAATTTGCATTCCCACCAGCAGTGCAAAAGAGATCCTCTCTCTCCATACCCTCACCAACATCTGTTGTTGCCTGAGTTGTTAATGTTCACCATTCTGACAGGTGAGGTGTTATCTCATTGTGGTTTTGATTTGTATTTCCCTGATGATGAGTGATGTTGAGCGTTTTTTCATGTGTCGGTTGGCCATCTGGATGCGTTCTTTGCAGAAGTGTCTATTAATGTCTTTTGCCCATTTCTTCACTGGATTATTTGTTTTTTGGGGTGTTGAGTTTGAAGAGTTCTTTAAAGATTTTGGATACTAACCCTTTATCTGATATGTCGTTTGCAAATGTTTTCTCCCATTCTATCGGTTGCCTTTTAGTTTTGCTGATTTTTTCCTTCACTGTGCAGAAGACTTTTTTTTTTTATAAGGTCCTAATAGTACATTTTTGCTTTTATTTCCCTTGCCCTCAGAGACATGTTGAGTAAGAAGTTGCTGTGGCAAAGATCAAAGAGGTTTTTGCCTGCTTTCTGCTCAAGGGTTTTTGTTTTGTTTTGTTTTGTTTTGTTTGTAATATAATTTATCGACAAATTGGTTTCCATACAACACCCAGTGCTCATCCCAACAAGTGCCCACCTCAATGCCCATCACCCACTTTCTCCTTGAGGATTTTTTGGCTTCCTGTCTTACATTTAGGTCTTTCATCCATTTTGAGTTTATTATTGTGTAGGAAAGTGGTCCAGATTCATTCTTCTGCATGTCGCTGTGCAGTTTTCCCAGCACCACTTGCTGAAGACTGTCTTTATTCCATTGGATATTCTTTCTTGCTTTGTCAAAGATTAGTTGGCCATATCTTTGAGGGTCCATTTTGGGTTCTCTGTTCTGTTCCATTGATCTGAGTGTCTGTTCTTGTGCCAGTCCCGTACTGTCTTGATGATTACAGCTTTGTAATTCAGCTTGAAGTCTGGGATTATGATGCTTCTTCCTTTGGTTTTCTTTTTCCAGATTGCTTTACGAATTCAGGGTCTTTTCTGGCTCCATACAAATTTTAGGATTGTTTGTTCTAGCTCTGTGAAGAATGCTGGTGTTCTTTTGGTAGGGATTGCATTGAATATGTAGATTGCTTTGGGTAATATTGATATTTTAACAATATTTGTTCTTCCTATCCAGGAGCATGGAATCTTTTCCCAATTTTTTCTGTCTTCAATGTCTTTCATAAGCTTCTATAGTTTTCAGTGTAGATTTTTCACCATTTTTGGTTAGATTTATTCCTAGGTATTTTATGGTGTTTGGTGCAGTTGTAAATGGGATTGATTCCTTGATTTCTCTTTCTGTTGCTTCATTGTTGGTGAATAGGAATGCAACCAATTTCTGTGCATTGATTTTATATCCTGCCACTTTTCTGAATTCATGGATCAGTTCCAGAAGTTTTTTGGTGGAATTTTTGGGTTTTCCATATAGAATGTCATGTCATCTGTGAAGAGTGACAGTTTGACCTCCCCATGGCCAATTTGGACGCCTTGTATTTCTTTGTATTGTCTGATTGCTGAGGCTAAGACTTCCAATACTATGTTGAATAACAGTGGTGAGAGAGGACATCCCTGTGTTGTTCCTGACCTTAGGGGGAAAGCTCTCAGTTTTTCCCCATTGAGGATGATATGAGTGTTGGGTCTTTCATTTTTGGCTTTTATGATCTCAAGTTATGATACTTTTGTCCCTACTTTCTTGAGGGTTTTTATCAAGAAAGGATGCTGTAATAATGCTTTCTCTGCATCCATTGAGAGGATCGTGGTTCTTGTCCTTTCTTTTATTGATGTGATGGATCACATTGATTGTTTTGCAGATATTGAACCAGCCCTGCATCCCAGGTATAAATCGCCCTTGGTCGTGGTGAATAATTTTTTTAATGTATTGTTGGATCCTGTTGGCTAATATCTTGCTGAGGATTTTTGCATCCATGCTTATCAGGGAAATTGGTCTATAGTTCTCCTTTTTAGTGGGGTCTTTTTCTGGTTTTGGAATCAAGGTAGTGCTGGCTTCATAGAAAGAGTTCGGAAGTTTTCCTTCCATATCTATTTTTTGGAACAGCTTCAAGACAATAGGTGTTGTCTCTTCCTTAAATATTTGGTAGAATTTCCCTGGAAAGCTATTGGGCCCTGGACTCTTGTTCTTTGGGAGATTCTTGATTACTAATTCTATTTCTGTACTGGTTATGAGTCTGTTCAAATTTTCTATTTCTTCCTGTTTCAGTTTTGGTAGTGTATATGTTTCTAGGAATTTGTCCATTTCTTCCAGATTGCCCATTTTATTGGCATACAATTGCTCATAATATTCTCTCTTATTGTGTTTATTTCTGCTGTGTTGGTTGTGATCTCTCCTCTTTCATTCTTATTTTATTTGTTTGGACCTTTGCTTTTTATTTTTGATCATACTGGCTAGGGGTTTATCAATTTTGCTAATTCTTTCAAATAACCAGCTTCTGGGTTCATTGATCTGTTCTACTGGGTTTTTTGTTTGTTTTGTTTTTGGTTTCGATAGCATTGATTTCTGCTCTAATCTTTATTTTTTCATGTATTTGTTGTTTTGGGGTTTTATTTGCTCTTCTTTTTCCAGCTCTTTAAGGTGTAAGGCTAGGTTGTGTATATGAGACCTTTCTTCCTTCTTTAGGAAGGTCTGGATTGCTATATACTTCTCACTTATGACCACCTTTGCTGCATCCCAGAGGTTTTAGCTCATTCATTCTTTAGTAGGATGTTCTTTAGTCTCCAAATATTTGTTATCTTTACAAATTTTTTTATTGTGGTTGATTTTGAGTTTCATAGCGTTGTTGGCTGAAAATATGCACGATACGATCTTGATCTTTTTGTACATGTTGAGGGCTGATTTGTGTCCCAGTATGTCATCTTTTCTGGAGAATGTTCCATTTGCAGTGGAGAAGAATGTATATTCCACTGCTTTAGGATGAAATGTTCTGAATATATCTGTTAAGTCCATCTGGTCCAGTGTGTCATTCAAAGCCATTGTTTCCTTGTTGATTTTTTGCTTGCATGATTTGTCCATTGTTGTAAGTGCAGTGTGGAAGTCCCTTACTATTATGGTATTATTATCAATGAGTTCCTTTATGTTTGTGATTAATCGATTTATATATTTTGGTTCTACCACACTGAGGGCATACATTTTTACATCGTTAGGTCTTCTTGGTGGATAGACTCCTTAAATATGATATAATGCCCGTCTTCATCTCTTGTTACAGTCTTTATTTTAAAGCCTAGATTGTCTGATGTAAGTATGGCTACTCCAGCTTTCTTTTTTTGACCATTAGCATGATAGATGGTTTTCCATCCTCTTACTTTCAACTGGAAGGTATCTTTAGGTCTAAGTGGGTCTCTTGTAAACTACATATAGATGGATCTTGTTTTCTTATCCATTCAGTTACCCAATGTCTTTTGATTGCAGCATGTAATCCATTTACATTTAGAGTGAGTACTGAAAGAAATGAATTCATTGCCATTATGTTTCTTGTAGAGTTGGAGTTTCTGGTGGTGTCCTCTGCTCCTTTCTAGTCTTTGTTGCTTTTGGTCTCTCTTCTTTTTTTTCTTTTTCGTCTTTTCTCCCCTCAGAGAGTCCCCCTTTAAATTTCTTGCAGGGCTGGTTTAGTGGTCACAAACTCGTTTAATTTTTGTTTATCTGGGAAACTTTTAATCTCTCCTTGTATTTTGAATGACAACCTTGATGGATAAAGAATTCTTGGCTGCATATTTTTCCAATTCAGCATATTGAATATATCCTGCCACTCCTTTCTGGCCTGCCAAGATTCTGTGGATAGGTCTGCTGTGAACCTGATCTGTCTTTCCTTGTAGGTTAAGGACTTTTTTTCCCTTGCTGCTCTCTTGATTCTCTCCTTGCCTGAGAATTTTGTGAATTTGACTATGATATACCTGTTGACGGTTAGTTTTTGTTGAATCTTATGGGAGTCCTCTGTGCCTCCTGGATTTTGATGTCTGTGTCTTTCCCCAGGTTGGGAAAGTTTTACACTATGTTTTTCTCACATAACCCATCTACCCCTATTTCTCTCTCTTCATCTTCTGGGCCCCCTATGATTTTGATATTGTTCCTTTTTAATGAATCACTGATTTCTCTAACTCTTAAATCATGCTCTTTTGCCTTAGTCCCCCTCTTTTTTACTGCTTCATTATTCTCCATAAGTTTGTCCTCTATGTCACTGTTTCGAGCTATGCCTCATCCATCCTTGCCTCCATGGCATCCATTCAAGATTGCAGCTCAGTTATAGCATTTTTTAGTTCATCCTGTGTAGGTTTTAATCCTTTTATCTCCACAGAAAGGGATTCTAATCTATTTTAGACCCCAGCTACTTATCATGATTCCAAATTCTTGTTCAAACATCTTGATTGTATCTGTGTTAAGTCCCTGGCTGTCGTTTCTTCCTTCTCTTTCTTTTGAGGTGAATTCCTCTGTTTCATCATTTTGAAGGAAGAAAAGGAATTAATAAGGAAAAAAACCTAAAATTAAAAAATTATAAACAACACACACATACACAAATCAAATAAATGATGCTAGACCCTAGGTGGTTTTAATCTGGTATTGAAAGGTGCTTGACAGATTAGAGGGGGAAAAAAAGAAAAAGGCAAAAAAATAAAAAAGAAAAATAAAAAAAGGAAAATGTTTGAAAATTTTAGAAAATGAAAAGAATGAAATAGTATAACATCAAATAATGGAAGTAAAATAGATTTTGTAAAATTTACAAAAAAGTAAAAAAAATAGAAAAAATAAATGAAATATTTTTAATAAAAATTGAAAATGAAAATTTTTTTCTCTTTCTGTATTGAAGAAAAACAAAAGAAATGACAAAGAAAGAAAAAAAAGAAAATTGAATAGATGGACCAGCGAACAGACTGAAATACGATTGAAATTACATCCGTTTCCCCTTCAAGTCAAACTATGAAGCACTTTATAATCTGTAAATAAGCAGAAGGAGTGATTTGTGGTGTTCTTAAAGAGCGAGGTTGGCCGCGTTCGGTGGGGCTTAGTGTAACAGCTCCTTTCTCCACTAGATGGCGCTGCTTAGCTTACTGGGGTGAATTGTTGTGACGCTTGCGGTGTGTATGCGCAAGTGCGGGTCTCGTGAAAATGGCTTCACCCAGCTCTCCGGTGTGTAGTATTGGAACTCTGTGCTCTCCCTGACCAGCAATCGCACACCCATCCTTTATCTCCAGCTTCTGTCCACTCCCCACTTTTACTCTGTCTGTGACCAAGCCGTCAGGTTGCCAGGCAGCACCTCCCTCCTGAGTTTTATCTCAGATGCAGCTGCGTTTCCCGACCCCTGACTTCTGAGGGACTGCGGCTTTGACCCACTGAGATGCTGTGGGGGAGGGTCTCACCAAGCAATGGCCAGGTGCCGGCCATACCCAGGAAGGTTCATGGAACTGTGCTGTAGCTGATGCCCAGAGACTGCGGCTGAGTGCCAGCCTGCCCCAGAAAAAGTTTGTGTGATCGTGTAGCAGCAGCGTTTCAGGGATTTTGGAAAATCACAACACACATCTGGCACCAGGCTTCACCTTTAAGGACCTTGTTTCAGCACCAGCGAATGTGGTTGTTCTCTGGGGTCCGCTGGGACCAGGTGGATACACAGCTTCTACCAAATGCATTTCAGCAGTGGAACTGCTTCTCTCGTGTGGCCCGAGGACTTCCTGGACCCCACTGTGTTCCTGGAGATTTGCCCTTCCCAACAGAGCACTACCAGGTACTGAGCTGTGGAGTTTCAGACTCTGTGCTCTCTGTTTATAGAGTCTTAAAGGAATTTAAACCCTCTCCTTTCTCCTTTCTCCCTTTTTATTTCACTTCCTGTGGCTGTTTCCACTTTTCCACTTTCTCTCCACCTGCTTTTGGGGGAGGTTCTTTTCATGTACTTCCCCGTCCCCCCCCTCCCCCGCCAAGCAAAACCAGCTCCCTGCTCTCCGGGGCTTCTTTCTCCCCCAATTCACCTCTCAGCACCGTATACCTGGTGAGTTGTGTGGTTCAGGTTGTGCAGATTTTTGTGTTAATCCTCAAATCAGTTTTCTAAGTGGGCAGGATGGTTTAGTGTTGATCTGGCTGTCTTTCATGGACATGAGATGCCAAAAAAACTTCCATGCTGTTCTGCCATCTTGGCTCCTCCCCCTGAAATTTTTTATCCTTCTAAATGTGAATATGTAAGGTAAAATATTCACAGTTTCAGAAGTTAAGTTATAGACAGTTTCAGGAATTAAGATATAGACATCTTTGGGGCCTTTTTCTGTCTTCCGCATACTTTGAACTAATAAGGACAACAGCCACCTTTGCTATTGATTGTCACAGGTCTGGGTGGAGCAGTGAAAGACCAATTTTCAGTCTACCTTTATTCTAAATGAAGCGTTTAGAATGAATTACATATTGAAAAAAAGAAAATGACTTAGAAAATATAAATAAATTCCAATGTGCCTGATCTTTGGGGCCATTATTTCCATAAAGACAAGAAGGTACAGTGCTAAGATTTCAGTCCAGGTAGCCTGTCTGTAGAGTGTCATCTCTTTCCCACGATTATATGCATTTTTTTTTCATGCAGTGGAGTAAACAGTCTACACTTCAGTAAGTTGATATGAAGTCAAATAATGTATTTATAAAACACTCACACATTACTTGAACCAAAATAACTGCTCATAACTGCTAATTCCCTATTCTACACATTGCCCTTTAATCTTGGATCCAATAGAATTTCTAAAAAGATGCTAAAAGAAAAAGTCGTTACTTGGGAATGCAAGAATACAAGAGGGAGAAACTAGGGCAAGAAGAAGACTTGGAAATTTCTTTCCTCATTTGGCAAAAAGTCATACAGGGCAATGTTTATTTTTATTTTTTTCAATATATGAAATTTATTGTCAAATTGGTTTCCATACAACACCCAGTCCTCATCCCAAAAGGTGCCCTCCTCAATACCCATCACCCACTCTCCCCTCCCTCCCACCCCCCATCAACCCTCAGTTTGTTCTCAGTTTTTAACAGTCTCTTATGCTTTGGCTCTCTCCCACTCTAACCTCTTTTTTTTTTTTTCCTTCCCCTCCTCCATGGGTTTCTGTTAAGTTTCTCAGGATCCACATGAGTGAGAACATATGGTATCTGTCTTTCTCTGTATGGCTTATTTCACTTAGCATCACACTCTCCAGTTCCATCCACGTTGCTACAAAGGGCCATATTTCATTCTTTCTCATTGCCACGTAGTACTCCATTGTGTATATAAACCACAATTTCTTTATCCATTCATCAGTTGATGAACATTTAGGCTCTTTCCATAATTTGGCTATTGTTGAGAGTGCTGCTATAAACATTGGGGTACAAGTGCCCCTATGCATCAGTACTCCTATATCCCTTGGGTAAATTCCTAGCAGTGCTATTGCTGGGTCATAGGGTAGGTCTATTTTTAATTTTCTGAGGAACCTCCACACTGCTTTCCAGAGCGGCTGCACCACTTTGCATTCCCACCAATAGTGCAAGAGGGTTCCCGTCTCTCCACATCCTCTCCAACATCTATAGTCTCCTGATTTATTCATTTTAGCCACTCTGACTGGCGTGAGGTGATATCTGAGTGTGGTTTTGATTTGTATTTCCCTGATAAGGAGCGACGTTGAGCATCTTTTCATGTGCCTGTTGGCCATCCGGATGTCTTCTTTAGAAAAGTGTCTATTCATGTTTTCTGCCCATTTCTTCACTGGGTTATTTGTTTTTCGGGTGTGGAGTTTGGTGAGTTCTTTATAGAGTTTGGATACTAGCCCTTTGTCCGATATGTCATTTGCAAATATCTTTTCCCATTCCGTTGGTTGCCTTTTAGTTTTGTTGGTTGTTTCCTTTGCTGTGCAGAAGCTTTTTATCTTCATAAGGTCCCAGTAATTCATTTTTGCTTTTA
The DNA here is from genome assembly GCF_028018385.1 of Neofelis nebulosa. Classification (NCBI taxonomy): domain Eukaryota; kingdom Metazoa; phylum Chordata; class Mammalia; order Carnivora; family Felidae; genus Neofelis; species Neofelis nebulosa. Next base: position 77,054,733 of record NC_080782.1, read on the forward strand.
ATTCCCTTGCCTTTGGGGATGTGTCGAGTAAGAGATTTCTACGGCTGAAGTCAGAGAGGTCTTTTCCTGCTTTCTCCTCTAAGGTTTTGATGGTTTCCTGCCTCACATTCAGGTCCTTTATCCATTTTGAGTTTATTTTTGTGAATGGTGTGAGAAACTGGTCTAGTTTCAACCTTCTGCATGTTGGTGTCCAGTTCTCCCACCACCATTTGTTAAAAAGACTGTCTTTTTTCCATTGGATGTTCTTTCCTGCTTTGTCAAAGATTAGTTGGCCATACGTTTGTGGGTCTAGTTCTAGGGTTTCTATTCTATTCCAATAGTCTATGTGTCTGTTTTTGTGCCAATACCATGCTGTCTTGATGATTACAGCTTTGTAGTAGAGGCTAAAGTCTGGGATTGTGATGCCTCCTGCTTTGGTCTTCTTCTTCAAAATTACTTTGGCTATTCAGGGCCTTTTGTGGTTCCATATTAATTTTAGGATTGCTTGTTCTAGTTTCGAGAAGAATGCTGGTGCAATTTTGATTGGGATTGCATTGAATGTGTAGATAGCTTTGGGTAGTATTGACATTTTGACAATATTTATTCTTCCAATCCATGAGCAGGGAATGTGTTTCCATTTCTTTATATCTTCTTCAATTTCCTTCATAAGCTTTCTATAGTTTTCAGCATACAGATCTTTTACATCTTTGGTTAGATTTATTCCTAGGTATTTTATGCTTCTTGGTGCAATTGTGAATGGGATCAGTTTCTTTATTTGTCTTTCTGTTGCTTCATTGTTAGTGTATAAGAATGCAACTGATTTCTGTACATTGATTTTGTATCCTGCAACTTTGCTGAATTCATGTATCAGTTCTATCAGACTTTTGGTGGAGTCTATCGGATTTTCCATGTATAATAACATGTCATCTGCAAAAAGCGAAAGCTTGACTTCATCTTTGCCAATTTTGATGCCTTTGATTTCCTTTTGTTGTCTGATTGCTGATGCTAGAACTTCCAACACTATATTAACAACAGAGGTGAGAGTGGGCATCCCTGTCTTGTTCCTGATCTCAGGGAAAAAGCTCTCAGTTTTTCCCCATTGAGGATGATGTTAGCTGCAGGCTTTTCATAAATGGCTTTTATGATGTTTAAGTATGTTCCTTCTATCCCGACTTCCTCAAGGGTTTTTATTAAGAAAGGGTGCTGGATTTTGTCAAAGGCCTTTTCTGCATCGATTGACAGGATCATATGGTTCTTCTCTTTTCTTTTATTAATGTGATGTATCACGTTGATTGATTTGCGAATGTTGAACCACCCTGCATCCCAGGAATGAATCCCACTTGATCATGGTGAATAATTCTTTTTATATGCTGTTGAATTCGATTTGCTAGTATCTTATTGAGAATTTTTGCATCCATATTCATCAGGGATATTGGCGTGTAGTTCTCTTTTTTTACTGGGTGTCTGTCTGGTTTAGGAATCAAAGTAATACTGGCTTCATAGAGTGAGTCTGGAAGTTTTCCTTCCCTTTCGATTTTTTGGAATAGCTTGAGAAGGATAGGTATTATCTCTGCTTTAAATGTCTGGTAGAACTCCCCTGGGAAGCCATCTGGTCCTGGACTCTTATTTGTTGGGAGATTTTTGATAACCGATTCAATTTCTTCACTGGTTATGGGTCTGTTCAAGCTTTCTATTTCCTCCTGATTGAGTTTTGGAAGAGTGTGGGTGTTTAGGAATTTGTCCATTTCTTCCAGGTTGTCCAGTTTGTTGGCATAGAATTTTTCATAGTATTCCCTGATAATTGTTTTTATCTCTGAGGGATTGGTTGTAATAATTCCATTTTCATTCATGATTTTATCTATTTGGGTCATCTCTCTTTTCTTTTTGAGAAGCCTGGCTAGAGGTTTGTCAATTTTGTTAATTTTTTCAAAAAACCAACTCTTGGTTTCATTGATCTGCTCTACAGTTTTTTTAGATTCTATATTGTTTATTTCTGCTCTGATCTTTATTATTTCTCTTCTTTTGCTAGGTTTAGGCTGGCTTTGCTATTGTGCTTCTATTTCCTTTAGGTGTGCTGTTAGATTTTGTATTTGGGATTTTTCTTGTTTCTTGAGATAGGCCTGGATCGCGATGTTTTCCTCTCAGGACTGCCTTCGCTGCATCCCAAAGCGTTTGGATTGTTGTATTTTCTTTTTCGTTTGTTTCCATATATTTTTTAATTTCTTCTCTAATTGCCTGGTTGACCCACTCATTCTTTAGTAGGGTGTTCTTTAACCTCCATGCTTTTGGAGGTTTTCCAGACTTTTTCCTGTGGTTGATGTCAAGCTTCATAGCATTGTGGTCTGAAAGTATGCATGGTATACTTTCAATTCTTGTAAACTTATGAAGGGCTGTTTTGTGACCCAGTATATGATCTATCTTGGCGAATGTTCCATGTGCACTCGAGAAGAAAGTATATTCTGTTGCTTTGGGATGCAGAGTTCTAAATATATCTGTCAAGTCCATATGATCCAATGTGTCATTCAGGGCCCTTGTTTCTTTATTGACCGTGTGTCTAGATGATCTATCCATTTCTGTAAGTGGAGTGTTAAAGTCCCCTGCAATTACCACATTCTTATCAATAAGGTTGCTTATGTTGATGAGTAATTGTTTTATATATTTGGGAGCTCTGGTATTCGGCTCATAGACAATTATAATTGTTAGCTCTTCCTGGTGGATAGACCCTGTAATTATTATATAATGCCCTTCTTCATCTTTGTTACAGCCTTTAATTTAAAGTCTAGTTTGTCTGATATAAGTATGGCTACTCCAGCTTTCTTTTGGCTTCCAGTAGCATGATAAATAGTTCTCCATCCCCTCACTCTCAATCTAAAGGTGTCCTCAGATCTAAAATGAGTCTCTTGTAGACAGCAAATAGATGGGTCTTGTTTTTTTATCCATTCTGCTACCCTATGTCTTTTGGTTGGCACATTTAATCCATTTACATTCAGTGTTATTATAGAAAGATACGGGTTTAGAGTCATTGTGATGTCTGTATGATTTATGCTTGTAGTGATGTCTCTGGTACTTTGCCTCACAGGATCCCCCTTAGGATCTCTTGTAGGGCTGGTTTAGTGGTGACAAATTCCTTCAGTTTTTGTTTGTTTGGGAAGACCTTTATCTCTCTTTCTATTCTAAATGACAGACTTGCTGGATAAAGGATTCTTGGCTGCATATTTTTCCTGTTCAGCACATTAAAGATCTGGTGCCAATCCTTTCTGGCCTGCCAAGTTTCAAAAGAGAGATCAGTCACAAGTCTTATAGGTCTCCCTTTATATGTGAGGGCACGTTTATCCCTTGCTGCTTTCAGAATTTTCTCTTTATCCTTGTATTTTGCCAGTTTCACTATGATATGTCGTGCAGAAGATCGATTCAAGTTACGTCTGAAGGGAGTTCTCTGTGCCTCTTGGATTTCAATGCCTTTTTCCTTCCCCAGTTCAGGGAAGTTCTCAGCTATAATTTCTTCAAGTACCCCTTCAGCACCTTTCCCTCTCTCTTCCTCCTCTGGGATACCAATTATGCGTATATTATTTCTTTTTAGTGTATCACTTAGTTCTCCAATTTTCCCCTCATACTCCTGGATTTTTTTATCTCTCTTTTTCTCAACTTCCTCTTTTTCCATAACCTTATATTCTAGTTCACTTATTCTCTCCTCTGCCTCTTCAATTTGAGCTGTCATCGTTTCCATTTTGTTTTGCATTTCATTTAAAGCGTTTTTCAGCGCCTCCAGACTGTTCCTTAGTCCCTTGATCTCTGTAGCAAGAGATTCTCTGCTGTCCTCTATACTGTTTTCAAGCCCAGCGATTAATTTTATGACTATTATTCTAAATTCACTTTCTGTTATATTGTTTAAATCCTTTTTGATCAGTTTATTAGCTGTTGTTATTTCCTGGAGATTCTTCTGAGGGGAATTCTTCCGTTTGGTCATTTTGGATAGTCCCTGGAGTGGTGAGGACCTGCAGGGCACTTCCCCTGTGCTGTGGTGTATAACTGGAGTTGGTGGGCAGAGCCGCAGTCAGACCTGATGTCTGCCCCCAGCCCACAGCTGGGGCCACAGTCAGACTGGTGTGTGCCTTCTCTTCCCCTCTCCTAGGGGCGGGATTCACTGTGGGGTGGGGTGGCGCGTCTGGGCTACTTGCACACTGCCAGGCTTGTGGTGCTGGGGATCTGGCGTATTAGCTGGGGTGGGTAGGCAAGGTGCACGGGGGCAGGAGGGGCAGGCTTATCTCGCTTCTCCTTAGGTGATCCACTTCAGGAGGGGCCCTGTAGCAGCGGGAGGGAGGCAGACCCGCTGCCGGATGGGTGGCTCTGCAGAAGCACAGTGTTGGGTATTTGCGTGGAGTAAGCAAGTTCCCTGGCAGGAACTGGTTCCCTTTGGGATTTTGGCTGGGGGAGGGGCGAGGGAGATGGCGCTGGTGAGCGCCTTTGTTCCCCGCCTAATAGCTCTGTCGTCTCGGGGCTCAGCAACTCTCCCTTCCTTTGTCCTCCAGTCTTCCTGCTTTCCGAGCAGAGCTGTTAACTTATGACCTCCCAGATGCTAAGTCGCGCTTGCTGTCAGAACACACTCCCTCCGGCCCCTCCGCTTTTGCAAGCCAGACTCGGGGGCTCTGCTTTGCCGGCAGGCTGCCCCTCCGCCCCGGCTCCCTCCAGCCAGTCCGTGCAGCGTGCACCGCCTCTACGCCCTTCCTACCCTCTTCCTTGGGCCTCTCGTCTGGGCTTGGCTCCGGAGACTCCGTTCTGCTAGTCTTCTGTGGTTTTCTCCAGGGCAATGTTTAAAAGCAGAGACCTCTGGAACAAGATTTCCGAGTTCAGATCTGAGCACTGTGTGCATCCATCCATAAATATCAGTTTGAATCCTGCATCTAACTATCCTCAAAATGTTTAGGTATGTGTCTTCCCTGAGTGTATAGTTCTTTGAGGAAGTGACGCTAGTGTTTTTTTTTTACCATGGTTTTGTTGCTTCTCCCTAGGAATGGCCTCCCCTTGGGTCATTAGGTCCAAGTCTGAAAACAGACTGGTATGAAAACTAAACAAGATCATTTATTGTGCTATCTACCTTCAACCTCTTGTCTATCTAATTTTGTTCTGATGATGTTTGTAGGTTTATATCTTTGTTGGTTTGCCATATATTGGGGACATCCCATTCCATTAATCATCTCCAGGTAGTCCCTTCACTCCTGACCTTTCCCCTCATTGTAAAATTACTTGGTTTCTGAGAACTCCAAGGCACCATATGGTCTCTGTTGCTTCAGGGTCTGCAGGTGAGTTCTCTATCAAACTCTCTAAGTTTGAGCCTTAGCCTACAGAAGAAGGTCATGAAACTTCATAAGTGGCATATGTGAACTTTGCCTATTCTGCAAATTTCTTGAAAATCTTAAATTATCAGAAATAAGGTCATTAAAAATGAAGAACACTTAATCACTATTTAAAAATTATGATAAGTTTATTGATATTGATAAAAATAATGCTTTTAATGTACAAATATTCTTTAATACACACATCTTATAATTACGTTCCATAGAATACAATCTAATAGATTTGTTACCTGCAATATAATTTAAAGAATATTAACAAAAATAATATAAAAACAGGGAAGGGGACAAAACAGAAGAAACTCATAAATATGGAGAACAAACTGAGGGTTACTGGAGGGGTTGTGGGAGGGGGGATGCGCTAAATGGGTAAGGGGCACTAAGGAGTCTACTCCTGAAATCATTGTTGCACTATATGCTAACTAATTTGGATGTAAATTTTAAAAAATAAGTAAAATTAAAAAAAAGAATATTAATTACAGCCACTATAGTCATTGTGATCCAATATTGAGACACAGGTTTAAAATTCCATAAGAAATGTCTTCTATCAATCTTGTTGATGGTTTTATCATTAAGGATTTGCCAAACTGAGTATCTTGGTAAATTGGATTGTATGAAATGTCAAAGTCACTTTACCTTTTCTATTATAACTTAGTAACAAGGCCTTCTAGGCCACTTTAGTGAGCTTCCATGGAAGAAGGCAGTGACACTACCAATGATGACCAAAATGAAAACTTTTCAGTGATAATGCCACATTAATAAAGAACCAGAAGCAGTGACTTAGCAACTAGGCCAAGAAAGAGAAAGGACAGTAAGTGTTTCTGACAGTATTGTCTGTATATTTGAAATTGTATGGAAAATAGCAGAGAAAACAAATTGCCAATAACTCGTACAAGGACTACAACCACATTCGGTAATTTTTCTAAGCTTATTTCTATATCAGTTATGAGGGCATTTGTACAGAAGGAAAAAAAGTGGATAATGGGTAAGGTAGAAAACAAAGTCAAACTGCAGTTTATTTGGAGGTGAAAAATTTTATTGGCATGCTCATTCTTTTAGGAAAACTGTAGCTCTCGGGTGTTATCTTCCATCAAGAAATATGAGACTTAAGAGAAAATGTGAGACACTCTGTGACTCTTAAGTCCCTCAGCAGAGCCAAAGAATATAATACAAACTGGCAGAGATGGTGTGAAATTTCCTAAAAACATATATAGTCATTTTGGTGTTGCATTATTGTTCATCACACTTCTTCTTGTCTAAATAATAGAACACCTGTATCTTATGGGCAACTCCTTTTTTCCTGCTTTGATTGTGGCTGACTTCTCCTCAGAACTGAAGTAACTGATTACAGAAGCTGACACTCTTAGTTTTGTCAGTGAGAATACCTCGCTTTCTCTATCCACAAGAACTGATTGAGGGATGGGTCCATGACCTGAGCCATATTAATCAAGTCATTTTTGGAAACTTTGATTTAAAGAATTTCTCATAGTAAGTGCAATATGAGGGCAAATGGTGGTAGTTGTATTTGTCACCAAAAGGGAAGAATACATCTCAAAAAGAAGATAATGTAGAGAGAAAAAGATCTGAGAGATGGAGGAAGCAACAGACTCCTGATCACATTGTTTCTGTGTCTGAAGTCTGTTCATCCCTGTGGAAGTCCCAGTTAATAAACCAGTTTCCCTCTTTTGAAACTTAACGTGTTTAATCTGAGTCCTGACTGTCCTCATGTCATGAACCTAATCTGCTATGTAATTAAAGTTGCTATTTTCACTTTCTGTCTGGTTACTAATTCTAAAATTTTAGGTTTTTGGTCACTTTGCTTCCCTACTATCTCAGATATCGATCCTCCTTCAAGTCACACTTCACAGCCATTTGGGAAATCTCTTAAGACTAGCTGATGGAAGAAGATCAAGCCTAAGCCTTGGTTATGAATGGGTTGGCTGAATGTGTGAATAAAAACTAAAAATGGAAGAAAGCTGTGTTAAAACACTACTTAGTAGTGCCTTTGGTAGAGAGTAGAAATAAAGATACAAAATCCTCAAAATAGGCAGAGCTCTGGGGCTGATCTTGGCCATCCTCTTTGTATAGAGAGTATCTTCAAGTAATAAAATGTATGGACCACTGACCAGTGGCAAATGCCTGCCTCAGTTAGTTTAGGAGAAAAGTTTAAATATCAAGAATAAGGATATCTGGGGTAAATGCATATTCATGGATGTAAGTAAGCAAGCATGAACTGTACAGGTCTTTGTATCTTATGATAATGCCCATCAGAGTGGAGATATTAGAAGTAAGTAAACTAAATAACTCAGCTGGTTCACACCAATCAGCCTTTGTCATGGGCCACCACCCTTCTAGTGTCTTAGGCATTTGATGATAGTGGCTATTGTTGCAAAAGCGGAGACCATTTATGGACCCAACACTATGGGATCTGACTTATACCAAGGCCAGTCTCAGTACTCCTGCCACTGAATGTGTAACCTCTCAGCAAGAGAAACTAGAGCTGATATCCAGTTATGGAAACTTTATTTAATGGAATGTCTCATTAGACTATTGGTCTGCTATAGATACTTTGGGAAATGTAGATTTAGTCATTATTTCCTTAAATTTCTGGTTTCCCAATCTTTAACTGTTAATATGTTTGTCTGGATTACATAAGTGTGCTTGGACAGAGCCTCTGTCCTGGGAATTGAACATCTTCACTCTTCACAAACCGCGGTGTGCTGGAGCTGGCACTGACTGGCACCTTGAAGCCAACTGTTAAATTTTTAGGAATTTTTTGGAACGGGGCTATTATTAAAAGTTAAAGGACATAAACAAACATAAATTATATCAAGATACTTAAGTACTCAAACTTTATCACTTAATCATTTTACTACATTTTTCTATCTGTGTTCTTAGATATATCATGTAACAGTGTGATAGTGCTTATTTTCTTCTAACTTCTCATTCAGAGTAAGGATTCTAGTGAGCCATTTGGTCATGGTGGGAATTCATAGGAATCACCACATGACACAAATCAAGGCTTCCTCTTTCCCCTTGAAGAACTGGTTGATAAACTTCCCCAAATGTGCCTACATGTAATGCTACCTAAAGTCATCATTCTTTAAGAGAGGAACCATTTTTCCTCTATTAACATCAAAATAAATAAGAAGACAATTTTTTTTCTGTGATAAACAGTTTTTATCTCTGCATTTGAAAAACAATATTGAGATAAGAAGGCCTAGTATGAAAACATTGAAATACCCTGTTAGAATATTAGAATGAGCTATCTCTCGTGGCTCATGGAAGTTCCCTATAAGGCAGAGTTGGTTTGTCCTTAAGTTAATAAAGAATTGATTGAGGTTTGTAAAACTTCATTAAGAATTTAAGATCCCTGGGGTGCCTGGGTGGCTCTGTCAGTTGAGTGTCCGACTTTGGCTCAGGTCATGATCTCACAGTTTGTGAGCTCAAGCCCCACATTGGGCTCACTGACAGTGCAAAGTCCGCTTCAGATCCACTGTCAGATTCCCTCTCTGCCCCTCTCCCACTTGCACGCACGTGCTTTCTCTCTCGCTCAAAAATAAATAAGCACTAAAAAAAAAAGAGAAATAATTTAAAATTTCTGAGGAATAATTCTAGGTCACTAAATATCAGTTACCTTGGGCCTTTTTGATTGTAAAATAGAGTATTTTTACTGCAACAATTTCTCTTGATACCCAATGAGATTGAATTTTTAGCTGATTAATGGGATCCTTTGTATTTGTTAAAGACATTTTAGATAGAGGGTATATGTATGCATAATGATATGCAATTAGGAAAATGCAAAATATGAGCTTGGGGTGTTTTTGATTTTATGTGTAAGCTGTCAAGTACCTAAAAATATGAAAATGTAGAAAAAGCAAAAATTTCAAAGGAAATAAAAAGATGCTAAGGTGTTTCCCCTAGAAATTATTTGCAATTACTAATGATCTTGGTGCTTATTTGCCACATCTTTGGCTTTGCTAGAGGTAACATGCTCTTTTGTGTTAGAAGTATAAACTGTTATTTTTAAAACAGAAATACTTTTTTGATAAAGTCATAATAGTTTGATTTTGTTTTTCTTGCCTCAGGAGACCTATCCAGAAGGAAGTTATCATGGCTGATGTCAAAGAGGTTATTGCCTGTGTTCTAGGATTTCTATGGTTTCATGTCTCACATTTAGGTCGTTAATTTATTTGAATTTATTTTTGTTTGGTGTGAGAAGGTGGCCCAGTTTCATTCTTCTGCACGTTGCTGTCCAGTTCTCCCAGCACCGTTTGTTGAAGAGACTACTTTTTTCCATTGGATATTCTTTCCTGCTTTGTCAAAATGAATTGACCATATAGTTATGTGTTCATTTCTGGAGTTCCCATTCTTTTCTTTTGATCCATGTGTCTATTTTTCTGTCAGTACCATACTGTTTTGATCATTACAGCTTTGTAATATACCTTGAAGTCCAGAACTGTGATGCCTCCAGTGTTGCTTTTCAAGATTGCTTTGGCTATTCAGGATCTTTTGTGGTTCCATACACATTTTAGGATTGTTTGTTCTAGTACTGTGAAAAATGTTGTTAATGTATTTATAGGGATTGCATTAATGGGTAGATTGCTTTGGGTAATGTAGACATGTTAACAGTATTTGTTCTTCCAATCCGTAAGCATGAAATATTTTTCCATTTCTTTGTATCATCTTCCATTTCTTTCATCAGTGTTTTATAGTTTTTAGAGTATAGGTCTTTAATCTCTTTGGTTAGGTTTATTCCTAGGTATCGTATTGTTTTTGGTACAATTGTAAATGGGATTGACTCCTTAATTTCTCTTTCTGCTTTGTCATTGTATAGAAATGCAAAAGATTTCTGTACATTGATTTTGTATCATGCGACATTATTGAATTTGTGTATCAGTTCTAGCAGTTCTTTTTTGGTGGCGTCTTTTGGGTTTTCTATACAGAGTATTATGTCATCTATATTAGTAATAGTTTTACTTCTTCCTTGTTGATTTGGATGCCTTTTATTTCTTTTTGTTGTCTACTGCTGTGGCTAAGGTGTCCAGTACTATGTTAAAAAGAAAACAGCCAACAAAACTAAAAGGCAACCTATGGGACAGGAGAAGATATTTTCAAGTGACATGTTGGATAAACGGTTAGTATCCAAAATTTATAAAGAACTTATCAAAGTCAACACCCAAAAAGCAAATACTCCACTTAATAATGGCACACCTTAGTAGACATTTTCCCAAGAAGACATCCAGATGACCAACAGACACGTGGAAAGATGCTTAGTACCACTCTTTATCAGGGAAATAAAAATCAAAACCACAATAATTTGTCACTTCACAACTGTCAGAATGGCTGAAATCAACAGCACAAGCAAAAGATGTTAACAAGGGTATGGAGAAAGGCGGACCCTTTTGCACTGTTGGTGGGAATGCAAACTGGTGCAGTCACTGTGGGAAACAGTATAGAGTTTCCTCAGAAGGTAAAAATAGAACTACCTATGATGCAGCAATTGCATTACTAGGTATTTACCCAAAAAATACAAAAATACTAATTCAAAGTGATACATGCTCCCCAATGCTTATAGCAGCATTATTTATAATAACCAAACTATGGTAACAGCCCAGGTATTCACCGACTGGTGAATGGATAAAGATGTGGTATGTATCTGTGTGTGTGTGTGTGTGTGTGTGTGTGTCTGTGTTGGAATATTATTCAGCCATAAAAAGAGTGAAATATTGCCATTTGCAACAACATAGATGGAGCTAGAAAGTGTGCTAAGCAAATAAGTCAATCAGAGAAAGACATTAAACACCATATGATTCCACTCATGTGGAATTTAAGAAACAAAACAAATAAGCAGAGGGAAAAAAGAGAGAGAGATATGCAGACCAAGAAACAGACTCTTAACTATAGAGAATAAATTTATGGGTGCCAGAGGGAGGTGGGCAGGGGAGGTTGGTTAAATAGGAGATGTGGATTAAAGAGTGCATTTGCTGTGAGACCAGTAGTGTTGTATAAAGTGTTGAGTCACTATATTGTGCACCCAAAACTAATAATCCCTGTTAACTAAGTGGGAATTAAATAAAAAATTTAAAAAAATTGGAAATACTAAAAAATGGGACATTTATTTTTTATTACCAGGGCTCATCTTTGCTAGCACTTATATTAAATATCCAAGCCCAGGTTTCTAAAATGGACTAACAAGATAATAGTTAAAATAAAAATAAAAATTAACCAACCAGATAAATAAAAAAGCGGAACAATGTTTGGTATCCTGAGAAGCAATTTTCTGGGGAATTCTACAAAATGAAGAGTTGGTGTTAAATCTTGCATTGTTAAATGACTTTGCATTGAATGAAATTATACTGACAAAATTTTGATGCATTTTTCCATTAGGAAACCAATTTCCACTTAAGTGGTAAAATCAAGCTTCAGATTGATTGTTATAGTAGAAAAGATTGTGCTGTCATGTCAGATGGATCCATGGGAAGGCACTATTTTTGTTTAGACAAATAGTAAAAATTATTTGAGTGCAAAAGAGCAGCACAACAATAAAGGCTTAATATAAAATAAGCTTTAAAGAAACATGGCTCTCTTATTTCTTAAAATGGAATTTATAATGGCTGGTTCAATCTATTTTAGAAAATACTATCTAACAAAATTTAATTTCTCATAGTGACTTAAAAAATTTAATTTTGTTTGTATTGAATGCCTGGAAAGAATTCATTTTCTATATTGTTTTGTGCTGTTATTGTTAATATTAATGTCTTTCTCTCACAATATTGTAAGATTTTATCCTCACTGCTTTTAATTTGGTGTGATTATTTGTTTTTTGAAAATCATTTTCTGAAATTAGTTATGTCTAATGGGACAGATCTGTATCCTTAGATTGTTTCAACAGGTTTGGTTTGCTTCCCTTGCTTGTGACTTCCTATGGGAATTCCTGACTCTAGTTCTAGCACTAGCATAGATACTCAATAAATATTTGCTTTATTTAGAGTAGATTGAATGAGCATTTTGCCCTAGAGAGGTTTGAAAAGCTGTTGATACTTGTGAGATTTATATGCTATAGTTTTGGTGAATCATAGGATCCACAGATTAACATGTAGTAATTTATTAAAGTTAAACTTTGACTGACAGTGTAGGTGACTTTGTTGTGTTGCTTGAATATAGTATAGTAGTTGATTTGTTCTTTGAGTTCGTAGTTGATATAATCCATTACCATTAGTCTGAAAAGTGTATTGTACCAAGGAGATGTGAACTCAGAGCTCCTTACAATCTAGGGATTCTCCTTAAAAGTCAGGGTCTTGATAATGCACAGAGGCAGAAGAGCCTATTAATAAGCATGAGTCTTTGTGATCTGGTCACTATTATGAAGATGGGGAAAAAAAATCAGTAAGATATTTAATCCCTAGTTGGGACAGAGGTCTTTGTACACATAGTCTAGACTCATCTGGAATCATGGGGGCCTTGGCACACACCCATAGGGAGCTGTGTTTACACTATTAAATCAGCAGTATGGTAATAGCTTTGGCACCAGTAGGGTAGTAAAGACAGATGACTTGGTCTGATAAATGCACCTTGGTTGGTACACATGTAGGATTGGTGTTGGCTCAATGCACTGACTCCAATCCATCTCTGTCATCAAAGGTAATGGAGCAACAGAAGAGAGCTGAACATTTTATATCTCTAGTGATGGTGCTTTGAACTAACCATTCCCCTCCCCCTCCCTTTTTTTAATTCTCTGCATCCTAAAGTTATCAGAAATAACACTGGCTGGGGGCTGGGAAGCATGGTAAGCAGCTGGAGATTCCAGTTTTATTATTTGGGGCTCAAAAAAAAATCCTGTCTTGTTTTTCTCCGGAAGGGGTTTTACCTACAATTCTCTAACCCAAAGAGCCCAGGAAACAGTTACTTACTAAGTTTTAAAAAAGAATACTAAGGCTCAAAATAAGCGTTGTGGGTATGAGTATTATAGGAGACTTTTCAGAGGAATGCAATATATTGTCATGGCAAGAGCAGAGGTTCGGGGATCAAGAGACATCCACTGTAGGCTCTGCCATTGACCAGCAGCAGGACCTAAAGGATTTGATGTATTTATCAATATAATGAGGCATTTAGAATACTAAAGTCCTTTTCAGTCAGACATTGTATGATTCTACTGTGGTTCTCCATAAAGGTTTCAAACCTGAGCTGAACTCTGAGTTCAGGGTGCTTGCTTTAAAATATATTTTGCTACCTCCTTAAAAAATGAGAAATAGTGTACGCATACCTTGCTGTAGCCCCTAGACTTTATATCAACTTCCTCTTGATAGTTTTATATCTTAAGGACAACATTTATCAAGGGGATGATCATCTCTGTAACTCTTGACATATTTTACATCATCACACGAATGCATTTTCAGCTACTTATGCCAATGCTACCGCGGTAGTCAAGGTCTTAAAGCGTCCTTGGTTGACTTAAGTGAAATAGAGTTTTCTTTTTTTTTTTTTTTTTTTTTTTAATTTTTTTTTCAACGTTTTAAATTTATTTTTGGGACACAGAGAGACAGAGCATGAACGGGGGAGGGGCAGAGAGAGAGGGAGACACAGAATCGGAAACAGGCTCCAGGCTCCGAGCCATCAGCCCAGAGCCTGACGCGGGGCTCGAACTCACGGACCGCGAGATCGTGACCTGGCTGAAGTCGGACGCTTAACCGACTGCGCCACCCAGGCGCCCCGAAATAGAGTTTTCTGTGCTTCTTAACACTTTGTATTTAAAAATATATATGTTATAGTAGGAATTGTGGGTAGATGAATGCAGCCAGGGAGAGAAGAAATACGTCTTCCTGCAGGTCACAGAAATCAGTACTTAAATTGTGACTGTATGGGTAAAATGAAATTCTGAAGATCACTGTGTTTTCCAATGGCAAACTAATACTGAATTTTGTATTTGGGTGCCACTGGTTTTACTACAATATAGAGCAGAAAATCAAGTAACCTAGCTGAATATCCTATACTAAAGGATTTAGTGAAGTCTGAATATTTTCCGCACTTTAGGTCAAATTCAGCATTGTTGGTTCCAATAACTGGCCTTTTATTCCTGTATTGATGCTGTTTCTCCCAGAACTATCACTGTGCTTGGAAGTATCCAGTTAGTCAAATATAGATGTTTCTGTTTCGTTCAGAAATAATAATTTATGATCTTGCTAAAGAAATATTTATTGTGCTCTGAGTAACAGTGTGAAGTTCAATTTCTCCCCAGTAAATCCAAAAAGTCAGAGATTAAAGTGTAACTGTAAATGCAGCAACTTGGACAAATCTCACAAACATTATGCTGAGCAAAATAAATCAATCCTATTCTAACTAGCCTGTGGTAATAGACGTAAGAAAGTGTTTTATTTGGAGGGGATGGAGGGTGGGAGTAGGGCCATGGGGTGCCTCAAGGGGGGGTGTGTGAGGAAACTTTCAAGGGTGATGATGATAATTTATATTTTATGTGGCGGTTACACAGGTATAATACAGCTGTCAAAATTCATTATCCTGATTATTTAAGATCTACACATTTTATTGCATTAAAATTCTATTTCAATAAAAAATGATCCAAAAAAAAAGAATTTCTCAGCATAATCTTTCTGTACAAAAAATTATTAAAACTTGGAATTAAAAATAAAAGTATGGCAGCTGCAATTTCAGAAGGAAATGTTTGAACCTCATTACCAATGAAACAACCAAAATAGACAATAATTATGTAAATCTTTGATCATTTGAAGCTTTTAGAAGTTGTCCTAAGGGCAACTGCCGCCCTGTGTATGTTTATACATAGGCCACTGTGACATCCTCAAGTGGTAGTTTGTGACCAGAATAATCACAACATCCACAAGCAGGGCAGATTATAGTAGAAATGTCTGCAATGAAAATAATTACGTACTTTCTAAAAATAGATGGCCATTAATAAAATGTCTTTCTGAAACACTTTGTTACTGGGTACTTCCCAGATAGAGGGTCTTTGACTTTGCTAGCTCTAATGTTTCACTCCTTGCTTCAATTCCGTTTTGTCCCATTCTGGTTTCCAGAAGCTTCTGAAGCTAAGACTGTCCTGTAGAAGGAAACTGGACTTGGGAATCTGAAAGAACTAAGCTTGAATCTGTGCCCTATCATGTACTCTGCGTTTTGATGGGGAGAAGCTTTAATATCAGTCTCTGTTTGCTTATCTGTAAAATGGGGATATCTTTCAGGTTATGAAGATTAAATGTGGTATTACCTGTGAATTTCTAAGTATATAGAATCACTCACTAAAAGACTGTAACTTGACATTGGGAATACTGAGTGTGAGATTACACAAAGCTATGAATCATCATGGTTGCAGATAGGCAGGGAACCCAACATACTGCTAGCATTTTTATTGTGTTGCCTTAGTTAAGTTGCTGATCGTAAGATAAAAGACAAAGCCATACAGGAGACTGTCTTTTTAAGACAATTCTTGCTGCCCAGAATCTTTTTCTTCAAGGTCTTAAAAATGTCTTAAAATGTCTTAAAAATGTCTTAAGACATATCTGTCTTTTTAAAAATTTATTTTTATATATTTTTAAAGTTTATGTATTTATTTTGGGGACGGCAGCAGAGGAAGGTCCAAGAGAGAGGGGGACAGAGGATTTGTAGCAGGCATCAGCATCAGTGAGCCTGATGGGGTGGGGGGACCTTGAAATCATGACCCATGGGAGAGCCAAAGTTGGATGCTTAACAGACTGAGCCTCTCAGATGCCCCAAGACATTTTTGTCTTAATGTCCAAGGTCTTAAGTGTCTTAAAAAATGACACCAATGGGAATGTCTATTTCCATTTGTCTCTTCCTTGTTGTTTTGTTGTATAATAAATATTTCACCATAATTAATAACAGTATTTAAATCATAGTTGTGAAGTCCAGAAATCTGTGCTTATAATCTCCTCATCAATTATAAATATGGTTTTGGAAATCATTACGTCAATGCACTGTATACTCTGGGTAGTTCTTAGTGTAGCATAGACAGTACTAGAATTGGTCTGGAAAGGAAAAAAGTATGAGTCATTGCACCTCATCTTGTTATTGACAAGTGATGTGTGTCCAGTGACATTTTGAAGTACTTCAAAAGTATTTTCTCAGGTCATCTGCATCATTACAAGTATCTTCTTTTTATCAGCTTTTCTGCCTTTAGTTTTTTCACTTTTTGCTATCTGTGTATCTGTCTGTCTACTTACCTGTCCATCCATCCATCTCTATCTCAAGAGGACACCAGGAGTAGCCAAAGAAGAGTGGATGTAGATGGATTACCAAGATTGTCTGGGATTCTGATGAAAATTTTAATCACAAGGAGGCTATCTAAAGACATTTAACTGTGGTATTCCTAATGTCCCTTACCAAAATGAACTGGAACCAGGTATTTTTGGTGGATACTGGCAGATGTACTGGTAACACGTAATCCAATTGGTTTTGTTTATTTTTAAATATTGTTTTAATCCATAGGCTATCTTCATTTGAGAAACACCAGTGTGTCCTTTTAAAAACTAAAGTTGTGAATCTTTATAGGGCTTTTCCTTGAAGAATCACCATAAAGGCACATTATAGCTTTGCAAATAGAAGGATCTATAAATAGGAAACAGAAGTATACCTTTAGAGGCCATCTGTGAGAGAATAAACTACAAAATCTTACTGAGTTTTGCTTGAAGTTTCCCCTTTCTTCCCCGCTCTGTGACTAGGGCTGCTCTAGATGTTTCAAGACTCCATTTTAAATCTGTTAACATAAGTATCCATTGAGCTGCTTGGGAGAAGGAATTCATTCCATATTCTGAGGTCTAGAATCACTTATTAGTTTGTGTACAACTACAGGATAGTTACGGAGCTACTGAGAAAGTAATGCCAGTATATGAACATGAAATGCTTAATACAATATTCATTAAAAATATACTAGGGGCGCCTGGGTGGCACAGTCGGTTAAGCGTCTGACTTCAGCCAGGTCACGATCTCGCGGTCTGTGAGTTCGATCCCCGCGTCAGGCTCTGGGCTGATGGCTCAGAGCCTGGAGCCTGTTTCCGATTCTGTGTCTCCCTCTCTCTCTGCCCCTCCCCCGTTCATGCTCTGTCTCTCTCTGTCCCAAAAATAAATAAAAAACGTTGAAAAAAAATTAAAAAAAAATACTATGTGCTCTTCCAGGGAACAGAGTTGATAAAGTCAAGGCAAACAGATTCTTGTCCCATGCAGAGCTCTCATATGGGGGACAGGGGGTGGGAAGGTAATTCACAGGCATTGACTGTACCATTAGGGAACTGTCACAAACAAAACTGGAATTTCTGACCCAGCCAAAGGAGACTTCTCAGAAAAAGTAATGAGAAAGACATGGCTAAGCTAACTTAGGAGAATAAGAGCCAACTAAGGAAATAATAAAGAAGGAAGACGATTTCTTTTTGTAAAGTAAAGGATATATGCACAGGCTTAGAGCAAAAAGCAAAATAAAACCCAATCGTGTTTTTTAAGAACAAATGGGAGGATGGGTGGAGTTGTAGAAGCCAAGGGAGGACTGTGGTGGTAGAGATGACAGAAGGGTTATTCAGAAAGCCAGACCATCAAGGGCTTGGAAATCTTACAAGAGATTTTTAATTTTATTGTGTGGTCAGTGGCAAAGGCTTTTGATAGAGTCAAAGAGGGCTTGAGGATGGACCTCAGAGTATTTTGCTTTAGGTAAGTCTATGTGTAGCAGTGAATTCTAGATGAGCAAAAGTGGAGACTAGGAGATCGGTTACAAGATTGTTGCAATAAGCCAGAATTGCAGTGATACGGATCAAGACTCAGTAATTAATAGGAATAATAGGAAAAAAAATGAAAAATTTTAGAAAAATATATGCTAAATAAAGTCCTTAAGAGTTAGCAAATACTTGGGGAAGAGCTATAAATAAGGCAAGTGTAGGTCCAGGTTTCTGACATCTGTATGCAGGGGGATGATATTCACTGGAACTGGGAAAACAACAGAAGCAATGATGGTGGGGAGATGATATATATTTGGGTTTCTATCTGATACATTTGAATTATTAGACCCCTACATGGAAATGTCCAGTAGAAAATTGTATATGGAGATCTGAAATCCAAAGGAAGATAGAGGCTAACAAATAGACTTAAAGAATCAGAGGCACAGATGAAGATTGAGGCAGAAATAGTAGATGGGCTTGCTTCAGATAAAATGTGTACAACGAGAAGAGGTTCTCGTCCAAACAAATTTTCTAATGTTGAATGATAATAACCTCAGCGGAGTTTATCCAAACCCAGCCAAAGTTCTTCCTTACTGAGATAAAATATGGAAAGACTTCTGTTGGAATCCAAATGATGGTATTTCATTAATTAATATATAAGCAGAATGAACTAGTATACCAAATGATAATCCAAAAGGTGTATCCCAACATAAAAATATGTATTTTCTATCTGATAAGTTATTATATTACGTTTTCAAAGAATCACTGTGGTTTAATTTATGTTATGATTTATATCTCTATTTCAAAGCTCTTAGATTTATATATAGAGTTTATGATTTTCTTTGCACTTTCTTAAAACATCAGGTTAACATTACTGATCATCAGGGAAATTCAAATCAAAACCACAATGAGATGTCACCTTACACCTGTCATAATGGCTAAAATTTAAAAAAAAACATAAGAAATAATAAATGTTGGTAAAGATGTGGAGAAAAGGGAACCCTTGTATCAAGGGGAATGTACACTGATGAAGCCCCTGTGTAAAACAGTATGGAGGTTCCTCAGACAACTAAAAATAGGAATACCTGACAATCCATTAATTCTACTACTGGATATTTACCCCAAGAAAACAAAAATACTAATTCAAAAAAATATATGTACCTCTTCATTTATTGCAGCATTATTTATAATAGTCAAGATACGGAAGCAGCCAAGTGTCCATCAGTAGGTGTAAATGGATAGGGATGTGGTGTGTGTGTGTGTGTGTGTGTATACACACACACACACACATACATACACACAATGGAATATTCCTCAGCCACAAGAAAAGAATGAGATATTGCCATTTGTGACAACATGGATTATCCTAGAAGTTATTAGTCTAAATGAGATAAGTCAGAGCAGGAAAATACCGTAAGATTTCACTTATATGTGGAAACACAAAGCAAACAAACAAAAACAAAAGGCAGACTTTTAAATACAGAGAGCAAACTAGGGTTGCCAGAGGGGAAGGTAGATGCGGGGATGGGTGAAATAGATAAAGAGAATAAGAGGTACAAACTTCCAGTTATAAAATAAGTAATCCATGGAGATGAAAATCACAGCATAGGGAGTGTATTCCATGATATTGTAACAGTATATGATGACAGATAATGACTACACTTACCCTGGTGAGGATAGTTTAATGTACAGAATTGTTGCATCAATGTTTTACAACTGAAAGTAAATCACATTGTGTATTAATTATACTTTAATAAAAAATCAAGTAAACATACATAATGCTGGCAGTTAGTAAATATTTTACTGTCTCAGGGGAAAGAAAAAGTATTATCAAGATTTCTTACTACTGATTAAAGACAACTGATGTTTGTTAGATTACAACTTGACTCTAGCTACAACTGTTGGATATTACCTTGTTAAGGGGAATTTTTTTTTTCTTTTCAAAATTTTATTTAAATTCTGTTTAGTTAACATATAGTGCAATATTGGTTTCAGGAGTGGAATTCAGTAATTCATCAATTACATACAACATCCAGTGCTCATCACAACAAATGCCCTCCTTAATAATACCCATCACTCATTTAGCCCATACCCCACCCGCTCCCTCCATAAAACCTCTGTTTGTTCTCTATCATTAAGACTCTTTTATGGTTTGCCTCCCTCTCTTTTCCTCCCTCCCATAAGGTTGTCTGTTTTGGTTTTTAAATTCCATATATGAGTAAAATCATATGTTATTCATCATTCTCTGACTGACTTATTTCGCTTAGCATAATACACACTAGTTCCATACACATCATTGCAAATGGCAAGATTCCATTCTTTTTAATGGCTGCAAACTATTCTGGTGTGTGTGTGTGTGTGTGTACATATATATATATATATATATATATATATATATATGACATCTTTATCCATTCTTCAGCTGATAGACATTTGGGCTCTTTCCATAGTTTGGCTGTTGTTGATAATGCTGCTACAAATATCAGGGTACACATATCCTTTGAATCTGTATGTGTACTTCCACCACTGGTATATGTAAGTGCCTATTTGGCTATATATTCTCAATGGAATTAAAAATATCTTCTCTATTCAGAAGATGGATTCTATCTTGTTATAGTTGACATTCCATTGATTAATGTACTGATTAATAGTGGACTATTTATCATGTTCAATGAAGTCTACTTTTTCACTCATTATTTATCTTTTAAATTTTTGGTGATATTTCTTATATTTTTTATTAGTATTTTTATATTAAAATATTTTTTTGTTTTATGATATTTTTAATAATTTAGAAATTCTTTTGCCCATCTAAAAATATGTACCTATGAGTTGGAAAGATATTTGTAGATACAGAGTATATATCAAAGATTTTAGGGAAAAAGTGGTAAATGAAAGAAGCTTCTTCATCCTTATTCCTTCATCAAACCAACTAATTTATTGGATACTGACTGTGTACCAAGCAATATGGTGAATTATTCATGATTTTTGCTCATATGAAGTTTACATTCTGGTGGAGATGAACAAATATGTAAAGAAATATTCCCTACTGATATGTACAGAGACAGGTCCAAGAAGTAATGAGAATATTGAAGACAGAACATTTGTTCTTTCTTGGAGAAAGAATAAGGAAGCCTTCAAAAAAAGTCTCTATGTGAGTTCAAAGACAATAATGACTCGAACAATTTAGGCAGGAGATAAAGGAGGGGGTATTCCAAAACAACGAAAATGCACGTTCAAAAATGTGGAGACATTTCAGTACTTTGAATGATGAGAGTGGTCACTTCTGGCTTGATGATTTTTTTAAGATGCAGCTTTTAGCCCTCTGCTTTGCATATATATATATATATATATATATATATATATATATATATATATTTCATTAATATTTTAAAAATAAACCAGTAAGTGGACTCACTGAAGAATGCATGAAATAATGAGAAGCGATAAAGGAGCAGAAAGAGGTGTGGTGTGGCAGGAGAGTGGGGTACAGTTGTGACGGCAGTGTTGTTGGAAAGAGTGGGAGAGATGAAGCTTGTGCCCTTGCACCTGACATTCATTCCATCAAACAAGACATGTCTGACTACTTTATTGATGCTGTGAAATTATTTAATAGTGTATAAGTGTCATATACCTGATAATGGCTAAGAAGTTAGAAATACTATATTTAGTTTTTAAAATTAGTTCCATAATTCTTTCATTTGAATTTCACCTCAACATAAATCCACAGTTGGTATAGGCTTAAAAAAGCATTAGCAAGGTTTCTATAGATTTATTCTAAGAAAAAGGGAAAAAAAAGTATTATTGCCATCAAAATACCACTTTTACTTAGATTCTGTCATCTGTCAAGTAGATGATACTTTTTCCAGGTCCTGTCTGCTTCAAAGATGCCAAAAAGCCTGATGTATTTTCTGACATTTCTGTTTGACATTGCTTTGTAAAATATTGAGAATTTTCACGTTTCCAGTGCCTCAAAGTGTCAATGTAACTTGTTTGAGAATACCACATTGGTGTGTGTTCTAAATGATAGTCATGTAACTTGGAGGCCAGATTCTGAAGAAATCTCAAGTGTAACTTCTGATGCAATTTTTGTAGTAAGACTACCATAATTTATCTTCTTCTTGCCTTCCATAACCTGAAGTTAAGAAGTTTTGTGTTGTATTCTACTTTGTGCAGCTGTAGGAGTAAACTTGTGAATAGAAATCTCCTATCTGTGCAAAATGTGTTGCTGAATAAAGCTTCTTAGAAGCCTTCATGACAAGAACTGTTCATAATTAGAAAAAAAAATTCCCGTCTTAAATCTTAGCTTAAAAAAATTATATTCACAGATCCAAACCCTAATGCACATACATACTATAAATATAGTAACATTAAAACAGCCTCAAAACACTTTGTGAAGCCCCCCACCTCCCCACAAAATATTTCTCGTTCTTTAGTAGCTGATATTAATCAAAATCTCTTTGCATTTTCATGCTCATTATAAGGTGTTCCACACTTGGGCATGATTTAAATTTCCATAAAAATGCAATGAATCTGGAGCTGGCATTAAAATGTTATTAAGATGACAAGTTATGATCAGTGCCTTCTTAGATGGGGTTGGTGATAGGGGTTTCCCATTTATTAATCCTAGCAGAGGTCTTGGATGGCTGCTCATTTATCATTCTCCTTTCATTAAGATGTCTTTTAAGATGTAACAGAGCCAAAAAAAAAAAGTTGTCCTATAACATTGCCTGAATGTCTCAGTCTTGGGTGGTTGCAGGTGACTCTGCATTTGGCATATGGGTTTGCTCTGCTGATTTGTCTCCTTCCTGCTCTCCAATTATCCTCTGATGGCATTTTCCTTGATCTTATGAATTACCAAACAGCCAGGAGTCATGATCATTCTAACTTTCTAAGTTCAGGGCTATGAGGTATCCAAGTGTGGAGTTCTGGAAGTCTAGGAGCTCTGGGTGAAACATGGGTTGATTCAGTTTTAGCATATACACATGAACTTAACTGATTTTTGGCAAGTTACTTTATATTATATGCCGCCATAAAAGTCATAATCATACCATGTCGATAGAAATAAATATATAGAGAATAAAAACATGTCTTCTGAGTCTTCTTTGTTCCTTATTCATTCATTTTCCATTTGTTTGCATTTACTAATAAGCAAGTGACAATAGCTTCTGACTATGAGTAATAGAGGAAAATGTTACCTTGAAGAAATGATAAAATACTTCCAGCATTTTATTTTAGTCATAAGACACCTCAGTTCAGGTGCCATAATTTGAGTATAAAACTCTCCTATTAGAAGAGCCTATGTGACTAGTTACAGAGGATAATAGGAAGCTTAGGCTTGGGGATGGATGGAGATAAAAAGAAATGAGATCTTAAGCATGCCAGCCAGTTTGGGGTATGGGTGAAGATCATCAAATTAAAGGAAATACTTTTACATATTCTCAGTGGGGTAATAAAGTACGTAACAAGTAATAAAAGAACAAAGCATAACAGAAAACATCTATGGCAGAGTACATGTATATCACAAATAATTTTTTTAATGAAAAAACAAAACACATGAAACATATATGAATGTATTTAAATGGAAATGCTATTGGATGTACTTGATATAAAATAGGCCCTCTACCTCAAAAAGTTAAACATAGAATTACCACATTACCCAGAAAACTTAGTCCTGGGTGTATATGCTCAAAGGAATTGAAAAAGAAGGACCCAAACATGTATGCCAGTGTTCAGTGCAGCCTCATTCACAATAGCCAAAAAGTGTGGTTAAACACAATGTGCTAAACATATACAGTGAAATTTTATTCACCCACAGGAAGGAATTAATTGCTGATAAATGCCACAGCATGGATCAATCTTCAGCGTGTAATACTGAGAAAAGCCAGACACAAAAGGACACAGATTGTATGATTCCACTTGTACGAAATATCTGGAATAAGCAAAATTACAGAGAAAGTAGATTATAGGTAACTAAGGATGGGGAGTAGGAAGCAATGTGAAAGTATTGCTTAATTGGATACAGAATGTCTCCCTGGGGTGATGAAAAGTTTTGGAAATAGATTGTAGTGAAGGTTACACAAAATTGTGAATATGATTAGTGCCATTGAATTATACACTAAAAAATAGTTAAAGCAGCAAATTTTATGTTCTATATTTTTTATCACAATAAAAATACTTAAAAATACAGATATCCAATAAATTTTTGATGGATCAGAATAAATAAGATAATAATATGTCTTACCCCTATCATACAGACATATACTGGCCTTATGCATGTCTTTTCGAAAATGCAGTGTATTTTTAGGTATTAATTTATCAATCCTCGTACAAACCAAAATTTTGGAATTTAAACATCAATTTGAGAACATCCCTGAATATTCATTCACCTTGTTTGTGCTGTAGTGAAGTGAAATACAGCTGCTGTACTCTAAGAAACTCCAGGCCATGCTGCCAGAGAGAGAGGCCACATGAAAGGGCCTGGGGTAGGGGGAGAGAAAAATCTTGTGGAGGGAGAAACATACTGAACACATGTGTAGAACTGAGTTGGCACCAGTCATACTCTCAACACAGTCCTATTAATGACCCCAGAAAATGGACAAGGAGCAGAATTACTCATTAAATCGACAGAATTGTAAATACACTACCATTGTTTTCATCTGTAAACTTTTGCTATGATTCAATAAATAGATTACTAAACTCATACATTTATTCACCCAGCAAATACCTATTGAGTATTTAATTTACTCTATAGGACCTAACTGCAGTTCTAATTTTGATCTCTTTGCACCAAAAGTTCCTTCGCAGGGACCTGGTTTTTTATTCTCTTTTCCTTAACCATCTTCATGAATTTACCTGACCTGATCTTTGAATCTGTGTCCTGGGCTGAAAACTCCCAAGTTCCAAATTAAAGCCCTCGTAGATACCTACAGCTTCGCTGAGCTTTTAAGTCTTAGGAGGTTGTAGATACACTTTTGCTAGATTCTGTATTTTTACATTGGAACTTGTTCATTATTGTAATTCTTCCTTTTTAATGTTAAACACAATTTTCTACCTTCTGCTTTCCCTAGGAACTTGTCAAGGAAATTTCCCTTATTTTTTCCTGCCACCTAAAGGAGGTATGACACAGAGTTTAGGAATATACAGGCATCTGGGAAGAAAATCATAAGAATGCTGATCCATGTTGATGAGCCTAACCATTTCAGTTCTCTGTTCATTGCTACAGGGACTTGATTCATTGTATAATACTAGGGTAGTTTCATAAGTGGAGGTATTGAGGAAATTTCTCATGGAGTTAAAAAAAACATGTAAGGTAAATATGTGTGCATGCATGTACATGTGCACTCAAAAACATCACAGTAAATATGAAAATATTAGAGAAAAAATAATATTACTCTGTTAGATACATTTCTGAATTTATGGAGCTCATTTTAGAGTTTTGTTGAGTGAAATGTGTCATTATTTGTAGTTCACAGTGCTATAAAAATAATTTATGAAATATTTTCATTTTTGAGGTATACACAAATTGTTACATTTGAATAATAATTGATATATAAATATACATACTTGATGTGTACAATTTGATAAATCTGGACATTTGCAAACTGTTCTCTAGAACGTAGCATAAACAAAACTCAATATTCACTAAACAACATACACACAAACTATATGTTTCTGTATGACAATTTTTGTCAATAAATATGGTGACATGAAGAATATTTATAGTTAGAAAACCTCTGTGGAGCATTAGAGCAAGTAGAGTATTTCCCTGCTGAGATTCCACTAAGCCTTCTGTATGTAATGATAGTAGTAGGTGAATGCTGTCTTTGAGTTTATTCTGAGGTGTCATTTTTTAATTTTAATGTTTGTTTATTTTTGAGAGAGAACACGAGCAGAAGAGGGGCAGAGAGAGAGAGACAGAGAATCTGAAGCAGGCTCTGAGCTATCAGTGTAGAGCCCATTGTGGGGCTTGAACTCACAAACTGTGAGATCATGACCTGAGCTGAAGTCGGACACTTAACCAACTGAACCACCCAGGCACCCCTGTTCTGAGGTGTCTTAACAATATTTAATACTTTGAGTAGTGTTGGATTTTTCTCATTGACCATAAATACCTTTTTTCCACAATAGGCTCCAATAAGAAGACCCATTACCTAAATTATAGACAATACTTCCAGACCAATTTACTTCTGAAATAATTTTAGGGGCACTTGGTGACTCAGTCACTTAAGCGTCCACCTCTTGATTTCAGCTCTGGTTGTGATCTCACAGTTTGTGAGGTCAAACCCCACATTGGGCTCTGTACTGACAGTGTGGAACCCATGTGGGATTCTCTCTCTCACTTCTCTCTCTACCTCTCCCCTGCTGGTGCTCTCTCTATCACTCTAAATAAGTAAGTAAACTTAACAACATTTTAAAAATTTAAAAATCAAAAAATAAATTAATAAGTTATCATCAGTGAAAAACTTTCTAATTTATTCAAGATCTACAGTCCAAACCACATCATTTTAAGCAATAGTATTTTGTCAGGACCTTAGGAAGAATAGATTGAGGAAAGATAGGCATTCATGTTCAATAATTTATCCAAAACTTGTGATCTAAACACCATGTTTAGTGTTAAAAATACAGAAATGAAATGACATGGGCTTAAGGTATTGAAAAATCAGTTGTAAAAGGGAGAAAAGAATTATATAGGTGACCCGTGGATGGATATACTGCTTTTTTAAAAAAGAGAAGTAAAAACTGAGGTTGATAATAATAGAATTCAGATATATCTGTCAAGTTCCCAAAATACTTGAGGCAATGGTAACTTTATGAAAGCAGCATATATACTTCTATTTGGTTTAGTTATTTTCTAATGGGTTTTTAATACATGCTACATTGAGTTCTCTTCCAAATGCCATGGAGTTAGAGGAGCAACAAAGACAAAGATGATATGGTTTATCCATGGTTTGCAATTGGTGATTTGCATATGACTATTCTGTCTACTTTCATTTCATTTAAAATCTTGAAAAAGATAAAACATGAAAATACACTATAACAAAAACTTCCTGTGTCATAATTCTTTTTTACCACTGCCATTTACTCTTGTATGCAGGTAATTACTTAGATATAGTCTGGTTGCAGTCAACAAGAAGGAAAACTTACACTTTTATCTTGAAATATCTAAAAATACTATAGAAGGTCTTTTTTCTTTATTTGTTCTTTCAGATCATTTCATACACAAGAACATCATGTAGGAAAACACCTTATATTTGAAATATACCAGATCCATTGCAATCACTTGTGCTCTCCATAGCAAGTCAAACGCCCCAGAAAATCCATGAGTGCTTTTTTTTCCCTGAAATTGATGTACCTACCACATATTACGTTAAAAAAATTCTGTTGACCTTACTTAATAATTTTATAGATGAGGAAATGGGAATCCTGTTCCTATGTTTCCTAAAGAAACAACCCAAAACAACTCAAAATGTCAAATAAAAAAAAAAAAAAGCTACTGTATTTCTTTTATTGTTGACGTAGCCCAGTAAGCTTTCTTATATAAATAATACGTGGGTTAAAAAAACAGGTTGTCTCTCACATATCTAATTTAAAGGACTTACTTAACTGCTTTTTCAGAGACTCTCATAAATTTTTCCAATTATTGATGTCTTTACTAGAAAAGATTGTAGGATGAGATTTACATCAGTAAGCTCTTTTTCTTTGTATGTGGCCCATCTATTTTTTATGAGGAAATTAAAGACAGAATATTTAAAATTCTAAAGTGCTTTGGATGGTTGATCCAGAAATACGGAGACTCTTACACTTAAGAAGAACTATATAAATAATGACTAACTTAAAAAAAATTACAATCAAGTTATTTGCAGATAAATGGAAACTAAGAAAATTCAGTATTTGAAATTTTGAAGACTATTTTTCAGACTTAGGGTAAATAATACTCTATAGAAAGTAAGATGTATAGGCAATAATAAAGATCTTTCATATGTAGGTAAATACACCAAATATTTTTTTCTTCTCGTAATTTGCTTAACAGTCAAATGATTACTTAAAGCCAAAATAATAACACTTTAACTTGGGTTTTATAACATATAGAGACAAAATAGTGTATGAGACAAATGCAGGTAATTGGAATTATCCTCTTTTAGGGTTATTGCATTTTGAGATGCCAGGTATAAAATGAGAAATTGGAAAATATGAAATATGGATTAATGAAATGAAGGCTTGTTATACACTTTGATAAGGGAATTAATGTAATACAAAAAGATATTATATTGTCCCCAAAAGAAGATGATAGTAGACAGGAAGAAAGGGAGAATGTATGGTAAGATGGTAGATATAAACCCAATCACATCAGTATATATATATATAAAGGCAGCAATTGTCAGACTGGATATAAAACAAGCCCCAAATATATGTTGTCTACAAGAGATGCTCTTTAAATATAAAGACATAGATTAAATTTAAGAGTGGGTAAAATGTATATCATGTAAAACATAGGTCTGGGTAAGCTAAAACAAACAAACAAAACAACTTTATTGCTACTAGAAGCAGATTTTAAGACAAGGGGTATTACATGTGGTAAAGTGTGACATTTCCTAATGATATAAGGGACACTTTATTAGGAAGACATAGCAACTCTAAATTAACTAATAACAGAACTGCTAAGCCTATAAATCAAAAATTGACAGAACTAAAATAGAGTAGAACTAAATAGAATAGAATTAAAATAGAATAGAAAGTAAGTCTCAATGAAATTTTTTAAAAAGAGAATCATATTAAAACCATGGCTGAAAATGCTAATCAAATTTTCCTATGTGGAAGACTGAACAGAGTCTATATATTTTCAATGTATTCCTAAGAATTATGTAAAATTTGCATGAATGTCCATGATCTCAGACTCTGAGAAAACTCTAACACACAGTCCATGTGTGATGCATTGACTTTTCTGCATGACCTACTGTGAAGTTTTGAGGGCTAGCATTTGGGAGAGTTTGATGCTGAGTGGATGCAAATCATCCTGGGCACACTCCAGGCATTGTTGTCTCATTTGGTAGATTTACTTATTTGTTTTATTACTGAACTCTATTTAGCTCTAACAAAAGTACTTCCAAATGTGTATATTCTGGGTATACTCATTTTTCTTAAGAGATCACAGAGCAATAAACATACTGACAGTGGTTTCTAGGCCTGCTCTTAAGAGCTGTGATTCAGAGAAACAATTAGCATTTAGTTTCAGAGGAAATTAGAAAATAAAATAACTTACTGCTTATAAAATATTTTTAGGATATACTACTGTACATTATGCAAGGACATGTTCTCACTTAAAATTGGCGATCAGAATATTGTTTATGGCTTAAAAATATGCATGGAATTTTTTGCTATCAATTCCTAAATGCTTTTTTTGAATATTCTATAAGTACTTCCTATAAAGCTTTTAGTAATCAAGCATTGATTTAAATGTTAAAATAGTGACTATAAATCTGTTGTTATGCCCCATTCTGAGCTTCTCTAAAACCATGCCCTCTAGGCACTTAATTCCTTAGTGCAAATCATGGTAGTGATGAATGGCTCTCCATGCATCAGTTTCCTAATTGGAAACAGGCCTATAACACTGACATATGCTTTGTGTCACTACTGTTGAATAGAGACATGGCTCATATTCTGTCAAAATTACATTTCTAGGTACTAATTATTTCCCTCTTCATGGGATTCTCTGGTATCTCTGTAACACAATTGATGAGAATATCCAAGAAATGGTAAATTATCGCTATTTCAGTGACATCATTTCTTTTCTCTAAAAGTGCAACTACTGCACTGAAGTCATGTTATTAATAAACCTGATGCTGATTTTAAAGTCAAATCACAAGAGGACTTGTAAGGTGGAAAAGTAGCCCCCTTGCCAAAAGAGAGTAGTGTACGTTGCGTGTATTTACATTCACATTTGATCATTTGTTGAATGCCTCTTCTTTAGGTGTCACCTAAAAATATGACAGAAGTCACTGGTAGGGAGCTTCTCCATTCACTTAAGTTACCAAATTGTTTAAGAATTATAGCAGAATTGCCTTATGAAAGCAGTTAGTAAATTCTCCAAAGGATGTTTTAAAGAAGGCCCAGTTTTTGAGGTTGGTGATATCCTAGTTGTAAATAAGTCAAAATAACCCTTTTTCTTTTCTTAACATGGAAGACATAGAGGTAGTATCGAGAGATAGAACAGATCACTTTTGTGGAGCATACATTTTGAGGATATCAGCAGCCATCCCTTTTTCTTTCTTTTTGGAAAAGGAGAGAAGGTATGCTATTGATTCTCTTCTCTAAAATCAAGGAAATGGGGTAGAAAAAGAACTGTTCATAAAATTCATGTTTATATTCAAGATACAGAGACCAAACTCTCTTCTGCTGAAAATATGCTTGAATATTGAATACATCCACATGACTCATACCCAGAACTAGAGAAAAATCACTGGGAAAGATACCAGAGTAGTATATGTGACAGTGGGCCTGGTGGCGACAGTACCCAGACTTCCCCTTGAATTTCTGGTCCTAAGGGCAATAAAGGATGAATTTTAGTATGTTAGGGTCACAGATGTTAAATAGGACTGCAGCAATGGGATTTCTGGGACACACAGCACCAGAACAGGAAAGTGCACATGCCATGCTTTGTGAGGCTGAGGTGCCTCTGTGGGAGAGGGGGGGAGGTTGTGGGTATTATGATTTACCTTGAATTTGAAGACATGGAGACTGGATTAGGGTAGTTGCTTGTGATTGTTGCTGAATCAAGATCAATGGTGATGTCAACATAAAAAAGAAAGCAAACTTCATGGGCACTCACATAAATGAATTTCCTCTCTCCTTTCTCTTATCCCTAGCCCACCCTGACACCAGGGACTAAGGCCAGTTAAGATGGATGGGGGAGACAAAGGAGTGAGCCCAACACACCTTTGCACCAAACCAATAGGGTAACAAGTCCAGTCCATGTCAGAGTATATAAATATTTAATCAAAAATATTTTAAATTCTAAGAATAGATAACTGGCCTTCTGCTGTTTTCTTAACTGAAAGTGTCTGAACCTTAACAGAAATGGCCTGGAATATTATCAAGAGAGCCATCCATCTAGTGGCATAGAAGGGTTTGCCAACTTAGTCAGCTATGTTATGTAGGAAAGAAGGATACTTTCAGGTTTGTATACCAATGAGTTGACATATCTAATAAAAATTATACATTTTGTAGCCTCTAAGGATGTGGATACTCTTGCCACTTAGGCTTAGATGGCCCATATCTTCCCCATTTGTTGGTTCATTGTAGATAAATGATTAAAAGGTATAATTTAGTGAGTGGAAGGAGTTCTCTGCTTTAAAAAACTTTGATTCATAGTAATTTTTAATTAGATTTTGTCGATGTGGATAAAATTTACATAGGAATAAAGGATTTTACAGCTAAATAAAAAGATGCTGAAATTACAGTATAGTTCTCCTTGATGAGGAAAGCAAGTTTTAGAGATGTGTGTCTTATTGGTACCCCCTCTCCCTTTTGCAAAGGCAAAGACACTCAGCACTCTGAACTCTCAGTGCACAACAAATGCATTTGAGACCATTTTACTTGTTCCAGTTATACAAAGACACAGATTTTAAAAATTGAAGCTACCGTTCAGTATGTACTTTGAAAAAGGGACCACTTGATAGTGATTATTATCTTTCTTGACCATAATTGAGGTCAAATACTTGAAAAGAAATATAAAAATTTCTTTGAGAATTTATAAACTTGAATTTGAAGAGCTATCTTTTCCCTTAGGTTTGATGCCATATCTGCCAAAAATTCAACATAAAGATGTGCCTTAGACTTTGTCTTCTATCACTGGTCATATTCAATCTATTCATTTGTGGGTCAAGTTAGAGGTTTGGGGCCCAAGAAATTGGTAAATTTAGTTGGATTGCCATATGTTATCTCATGGTATGGTCCAATGTCAGTGGAAGGATATGGAATGTTACAAGGATTCTGTAGTAGACTGTTTTATTGTGACCAGTTGTCTGTTCTCATTCATGTAAAAGTATTCTCCATCTTTGCTCTTGCCATGCCTTCTTGTAGGTAGAGTAGAGGATATTCCCTGCCCTATTGTCAGACTAGGACAGATGAGTCAGTTTGCAATGGACTGTGAGTGGATTTAAGCAGAAACTTTTAATGTGATTTTGTAGTTGATATGTTGTCTCTTTTTCTTGCCTCTTTCCTGAGAAAACAGTGTGTACCAGATAGGGGCTACTCTTCTGCCTAAATCCTGTAATTAGAAGATGTAGCAGATCTATTTCCTATCCGTTTTGGTCCTGTAGTCAATCTACAGCTCTCATTTAATGTGAGAGAGGGATAAAATGTATTGTGGTGAGCCATTTAGACTATAAACTTTGTTACCAAAGTTGTCTTTGTAGCCAAAGATAACACATACAGAACATCTGATAATAATGGAAGCCATTCTAGGGAATCAGTAAATCTGCCTGACAGTGATTCGGTTTGGGGAAGAAATTATGGAGGATCTTGAATCAAGAGTGAGAACAAGCATAGGTATTCTGACCTTACGGGAGAGTAAAATGGTAAAGGAATTTAGTTGGCACTGGAATACAAAGTGAGATGCTGATGCAGTGGCACTTTATTGATTCACTTATAAACGATTTATGGACTACCATCTATGAATCAAGTATTGTAACAGGCACTGGAAAAGTAAAGTTACAGTGCTCACTTCTGAGAAAGTCTCAGTCTAGTAAATGCTATTAGTTTAGGGCTAAAAAATGCTAGACTACAGGGGCGCCTGGGTGGCTCAGTCGGTTCAGCGTCCGACTTCGGCTCAGGTCATGATCTCCTGGTCTGAGTTCGAGCCTCGTGTCAAGCTCTGTGCTGACAGCTCAGAGCCTGGAGCCTGCTTTGGATTCTGTGTCTCCTCCCTGTCTGTCAAAAATAAATAAACATTAAAAAAATTTTTTTACAAATGCTAGATTACAAGCATGCGAAGGTATAAACAAAGCATAGTTAAGAAAAATTTTAAATTGTGTTGCCTCATGGAGGACTTCTTAAGTAAGGTTCTACTGAGCTGAACTTTGAAAGATGAGGAACAGTTTTGCACACAAAAAGGGTGGGAAAGTATTATAGGCATAGAGAAGGGTATGTGTAAATAATTGTTGTCTAGAACAAACTATAAGCTGTTCAGTTTGGCTAAGGCATTAAATGTTAGCTTGGACTTGGTGTAGAGAGATGAAAATGAACAGTTAGGGGTCAAATCAAGGGGAACCTTTTATGCCAAACTAAATAACTTGGCATTTAATCTTGGTAATAAAACTTTATTGGGGAAGATTTTAATCAAGGGAGACAGATGATTTGATTTTCATTTTAGAAAGATCGCTTTGGTACCTCTTCAAGGGTCAGTTGAAAAGGGCCGAGGTTAGAGCCAGGGGAGAGTAATTAGGAACTCATTCCAATAGTTTTTAGAATTATTTAATGTAAGAGAGTGAAATAGAATATTCTATGTGATTTAAATTGTAAAGTGGGAAGAGTGCAATTCAAATAATAAATACTACTCTGGAATATTCTTCATTTCCCTCACATATTGCAGCACAGAATGCAACAGAAACATTTTTTGACCCTAACTTTTGAAGAACACTCTTTTTTGTTTTGTTTTGTTTTTGAGCATCAGATAAGTAGCTGCCTTTTATGCATCTTTAAATCTTTACTCCTGGTGAGGTGTTTATACTAAGACAAGTACACTGGAATTGAAAACAATTTACATCTTTCTACTTATGCTCACAATGAAGTCTGTGTTCAGTGAGTGTCAGAAATTCTCCCACGCCTTTTAAGTTCTTCTCTGTTGTTTTTGTTGTTGTTTTTCTCAAGAGCTCATTAAGGTCAGGATGTATACGATGAGACCTTACAAGCATAAGAAGGGAACAATCTCACCTGGCCTGACTCTTTTCAAGACCCATTGCTTCAAGGCTATTCATAAATTACCTTCTGGTTTTGAACCTTTGAAGTTTGGGGAATGTGTGGCATTAACAGTGTTTACTTAGCTCCAGATTTTTATCTTTTTACTAGAAAAAAAAATCTTATTCTGTTGTTTCCTAAACAGTATCCAGGTAAAGGTTTTCTTTACTCTTCCAAGTTTACCTCTCCCATTTCATCTATATATTAAAGTCCATAGTACTTCACAGCTTATGATGTAATTATTTTATTTTATGTCTTATACTGACCTGTCTTGGTAGGTAAAAGGCAACTTCTCTGTGTTGTT
Source organism: Neofelis nebulosa (assembly GCF_028018385.1). NCBI lineage: Eukaryota > Metazoa > Chordata > Mammalia > Carnivora > Felidae > Neofelis > Neofelis nebulosa. The sequence continues at coordinate 77,089,013 of NC_080782.1, forward strand.
GATGAGAAGGCTGAGGGCCATTGTGATTGTGATGATGGGGTGGGAACCAGATTCCGTGTCTAATGATTAATTTCTGTGCCTTTCACATTGTTGCTACAGAGCCAGTCCCACCTACATGGAGCTCAGGCTAATGCTACAATTTTAGCATCAGAAGGAATTCGGGGTCACTCAACTGTTTTTAAGGTGTCTGTTGGCCTCGATAAAAATTTGTGTAAGTTAAAAGTGGTTCTCCTTGGAGGACAGATGGGTCCCCGCATAAATATGGCTTGTCTATAGCAGAACTCTGCATGTGTGTATGTGTGTGTGAAAGGCACAACTTCCAGCTTCCTCCCTGGGAATGTAAACTTATGCCAGAGTGCTTTGCCAGGTGAGTCGAATGCAGGTGAAATTGGATTCTTCACACCTTAGCAGATGCTTTAGTGGAGCACACAACCTCCATGACCCAATGACTTTGCCTGTCAGTGGCAGAAGGAGTCCTAAGAATTTAGCTCAGCTTCTACATCAAGAGTTTCCATTCTTAGCAATCCTGCTTATAACAAACATCTATTTTACCCAGTACTCCCCTCCTTCTTCATTGCTTCCACGTTGCCTCTTTTCTTTCTCAACACATGACCAAAATGAACACAGTATTGTGCCTTATTTCTCTGCTAGGTTACCTTCTTGCTGTATCTTAGCAAGCTTTGTGTTTTCTCTCACATCAGCTTTTGTTTTTTAAAGGAGCACTAGCCAGTTTTGAGAATATAAATGAAAATATTTTTAAATGAGATAAGGTTTTCCAAACATGGAAAAATGTAATTTTTGTCACACTGGGATAAAATAGAAGTCCTGACAACCAGGCACAAAAATGTTTTTGAACACTTTTTGTGACTTACTCACTTAAACTTTCTTCCGCAAATTATGTCTCGCTAATTCTCAAGATCTGTTTCCGGGAGACAGATATCTCTGCTGTATCAAAGATTCACTGTAATTCTGTGGGTTCTGAAAACAGTATGCTCGAAGGACATCCACACTGAAGTGGTGTTAGATATGCCACAAATGAGCTTGTGTCTCAAATTTGCACCCCCATAGGAGGCTGATAATTATTCCTGAGCAACAAATTACTATTTTCTTTATTAAGAGTCTTAGGACCACTCATGTAGCAGTTAGGAGTAAATGATTCGGGTATGGTAGACAATCTCACATGCCCCAACAGAAAATAATTACAATCTTTTTTTTTTTTTTTTTAATCTGTAGCAATGCTTTTGAACAAATCCTTAACTCTGTTATAGCTTATGCTAAGATATGGATCCTATATAGACAACACCACAACTCAGTGTTGCCAAATTGAATTTTGACCTTATGATTTTAAACCAAAGCAGCACTGCCTCAATGAAAATCAACATAAAGACAAAAGAAAAATGTTCAACAAGAGCACAAAATAGAGGCCAGTGTATCATATAGCAGTCATACCTCAACAAAGTAGAAGTGCAATTGAATCCCTTCATTTTGGAGACAATTTAACTTTGCATTTTTTTTCTTGAGATGAGAACTTGTAAGGTATACTCTCAGCAACTTTCAAACAGTATTATTAACTATAGTCATCATGATGTACATAGTATCTCCATGGCATTTATTTTGTAACTTGAAGTTTGTAACTTTTTTTTTTTTTTTTCAACGTTTTTTTTTTTTTTTTTTTTTTTTTTTTTTTTTATTTTTGGGACAGAGAGAGACAGAGCATGAACGGGGGAGGGGCAGAGAGAGAGGGAGACACAGAATCGGAAACAGGCTCCAGGCTCCGAGCTGTCAGCACAGAGCCCGACGCGGGGCTCGAACTCACGGACCGCGAGATCTTGACCTGGCTGAAGTCGGACGCTTAACCGACTGCGCCACCCAGGCGCCCCGAAGTTTGTAACTTTTGACCACCTTCACCTATTTTGCCCACTCCTCACTCCTTGCCTCTAGCAACCACTAGTCTGTTCTCTGTATCTATGATTTAGGGTTTTTATTTGTTTTAAGGTCTCACATGTAAGTGAGATGATGAGATAATTATCTTTCTCTGACAGACTTACTTAGCATAATGCCCTCAAGGTCCATCATTGTTGTTGCAAATGCAAGATTGCCTTTTTTATGGCTAAAGAAGATTCCATTGTGTATATATACATTTTCTTTTCAAATTCTTTATGCATTCTTCTGTCTGTGAACACTTAGGTTGCTTCCATGTCTTGGCTATTATAAATAATACAGCAGTGAACATGGGATATATGTATCTTTTTAAGTTAGTGTTTTCATTTCCTTTGGATAAATACCAAGAAGCGGAATTGCTGGATCATATGGTAGTTCTATTTTTAATTTTCTGAGAATCCTCCATACTTTTTTCTTAGTGGCTGCACTGATTGATATTCCCATCAGCAGTGCACAATGGGTTTCATTTTCTCCGTGTTCTTGGCAATACTTGATATTTTTTGCCTTTGATAATAACCATTCTAATAGGTGTGGGGTCAAGTTAACTTACTATTTTTGAATAATATGCATTTATTGGTATTTTGATATCTCTTGTCTCTATACATTTAAATAAAGTCATATTTTAAATGTAAAACAGCTCTAAAACCATATTTACACAAAAAAAGTAATGAAAACAACATTAAATATTACTCCATAAACCAGAATGGGAAAGAAAAAACACGTGCTTCCCTAAGTTGTTGTTACTGGGTTTTTTGCGTGTTGGTTTTGCATTTGAAAACTTTCAGTATCCCCCAAATTAAGAAATGGACAGCAGAGTGCAAGGCTTTACTTTACTGTACTTTATAAGGCTTTACTGTAGGCTTTCAGTGATTTCTAGGATTCTAGTTTGTCCTATGACAACATCAACAGGTATCGAAAGATCAACAGCAGAGGGATGGTGTTCCTTTTCAGTCTGAAAAGACAATGTCAAAATTAGGCAAGTTAAGAGTGAGCTTGAATTATTAGCTGCTAATGATTAGATGCTGTGGTTTGAAACATACATTTTGGTTTAAAACATCATAAATATTTTCCTATGTTATCAGGGTAGTCTAACTTATGAAAACTTATAATGTTATGAAAGGTCCTCAGATTTCAATAACTTAAAACAAATAATACTGTGCTTGTTGCTCTTTGTGTTTTCCCTACTCTAGGGACCCTTTACATTTATTAGCAGGTTGATGGGGAATGTAAATGGAGGATTTTACAAGGGTGTTTTAGGCTAAGTCTGTAAGTGGTGTGCATTGTTTCTGCCCACATTACATTCTGTAAGACTCTGTCTCATGGCTGAACTCACAGCAAAGGAGTCTGGGATGCATAGCCAAGAGGAAAAAGGGAAGTGTTTGGTGAACAGCTACCCAAGTTCTGCCAGCCATTACTTCTTTTTATTAATTTTTAATTTATTTTATTTTATATTTGAGAGAGAGAGTGGGTGAAGTGCAGACAGAGAAGGAGACACAGAATATGAAGCAGGCTTCAGGCTCTGAGCTGTCAGTACAGAGACCAATGCAGGGCTTGAACTCATGAACCATGAGATTATGACCTAAGCCAAAGATGGACACTTAACCAACTGAGCCACCCAGTTTCCCCAGCCATAAACTTTTTGATTACTGACTAGTATATAACTGAGGTTACTCACTCTCTCTCTGCTCTAGGTGCTCCATTAAAATAAGAACATTTTCTATTTAATTTGTTAAGTTGCTAAAAAAATATGTGAAGGGCTTGAAATTTGTAGGAAAAAATCATATAATGAGACTTAGCATGATTGTTACACTCTGGTTCACAGAGTGTGCACAGACTAGTGAAGGGCTAATTATCTGGACTTAGCTGATATTACCCTCTTTTCACTGATTATTATACTGTTAGGTCATTGTGCTTTTATATTCATCAATATGTCAGACTTTGTGTTTTAATATGTTTGTATATGATGGAAAAGATAGCCTTTTCTTCATGACATATCTAGTTGTAGACTGATGTGAAAAAGTAATCAGAGATTGAACATAAATTTAAAGGAGATACGTTTTTTGTTAACATTGCAAAAAATGAGTTGGGACAAATTAGCTAATTAAAGTGTATTCAACTTTTCATTTCCCCCCTGATTTAAAGAATTCATATATAAGTTTAGTGTCCACTGTCAGTTACTCAATAACCAATAACTTCTATTCTGGGAAGTCAGCATCTATATTCTTGAGCCCCCAGTTAGAACTGTGGAAAGATCTCCCCACAACAAACTTGGAGCCACTGCTCCTTGCATAAGCACTTGTTTAGAATCAGATTAGGTAATGGATTGGCCATCACACTCTAGGTAATTAGCAATGTCATGATGCTAGAGTTTCCATAGGGGCCACAGTGAGCATCTCCCAGTTCTTACAGAGTTGATACATCCAGATTCAGTTTAGTGATAGACATGGGATCCACTGTCATGCCTCCTCCCAGAGTAGGTCATGTGCACTAGAGCTTATATTTTGGTCTCAGCTAAGGGGATTTGTTGGAGAATTTTCATCTAGGACCTCCTTGTCCTGAGGATGAAGTCCACGCATGCTGCTTCCTAGTCCATCTTTGGCAAAATCCCTGGTCTTTACCATGGCCCTTAGCATGACTTGAGATTTTCAGCAGAACTTGTATTGCACTCATCTTGTTCAGCAATGATAATGGTCCTCAGTAGCGTCTGCTCTTGATACTCTGCAGCTGAAATATGGGCTGTTCCACCCTCATTTCAGCTAAATTAATTATTTATGTTGTTGATCATTTCCAGATTCCAAAGAACCAAGCCAGAATTAGGCTAATTTCTTTCAACATATGAAAATACAACTTGGTACACAAGCATTTACCTCATGGAGTTGATTTTTATTTCATTTTATGAACTTTTTGCCAGGGTTGGAGCCCACTGTCTTTTCTAGAAGAGACATCCACATCTTTCAGTCCCACTCCCAGGATTATTTTACCCAAACTAGGTTTCCATTAAACATTAATGTTTTCTCCAGCTGTTAATAGATGTAAATTATCCTTCCTCCTTCCTCAACTGTCCCAAAACAGATTTCTGGGGTCAAGTGTATTTGAGGAAAACAGCATATGGTTTGTCTCTCTTGCAGCATCACACAACACATTGGTATGCTGCAGAATCAGAGAAATCTTTCATTAAAATACATTTATCTTTACTTTAGAAATATTTTTTTAATACTGACCTAAACAGAGAGTATGTTTTAAAATGGAACACTTATGAATAATGGTGCTTGGAATCCCTAACTTTGTGGACCTAGAGATGGAGGATGTTCCTATTGTCCATTTTGCTGCCATTAGATGTTGGAAGTGTTAAAGTATATGATCCAAATTAACCAATGTTATGGCTGAAAGAGCCATCATTTCAGGACAAGTTTTATATAAATAGTCCTCATAATTTTTTTTAAGGAACACTGTCCTTTTTTCTCTTAGGTAGATAGGATATTTGTGAAAATATCCCCCCCCCCCAAGATTTATGTTCTTTTTTTTTTTTAAACGTTTATTTATTTTTGAGACAGAGAGAGACACAGCATGAACGGGGGAGGGGCAGAGAGAGAGGGAGACACAGAATCGGAAGCAAGCTCCAGGCTCTGAGCCATCAGCCCAGAGTCCGACACGGGGCTCGAACTCGCGGACCCCGAGATCGTGACCTGAGCTGAAGTCGGACGCTTAAGCGACTGAGCCACCCAGGCGCCCAGATTTATGTTCTTAATAATGAAAGAACATGCAATAAAGGGAAGAGCATGGCCACTGAAAAAAATATTTTACTAGCATTTAGAAGAGATAAAATTGAAATTTTCTCACTCACTTTTACTTAAACATTCACCTCTCAGGGGCACCTGGATAGCTCAGTCAGTTGAGTTTTTGACTTATGCTCAGGTCATGATCTCAAGGATTGTGAGTTTGAGCCCCATATCAGGCTTGCTGCTCTCAGTTCAGAGCCTGTTTTGGATCTTCTGTCCCCCCATCTTTCTGCCACCCCCCTGCTTGCACATGCATGCTTTCTCCCTCTCTCTCTTTCTCAGTCTCAAAAATAAATGAACATTAAAAAAAACACTCAGAAAAAAACCCACTAAAATTAGTGTTTCTATTTTCTCGGCAAGATATGGAGGGACAACCTCTATTCTCTCAGGTAGTAGGATGGGTAGTTTGTTCCGTGATAAAGTGTAGGTCATTGGGAAAGATGAGGAGAATTGGTCTTGTGGCATGTTATGCTCAGGGACTTGCCTGCTTGTCTGCAGTCCCCTTGGTCTAGTGTGCCATGTGAGCCTCTCACTTGTCCTCTACCAGGTCTACAGGAAAAGGGTACTGCCATTGAAGTAACATGACACTGTGTCTTCCCCAGTCTGACAGCATGGTGAGCCTCAGCATGGTGTTAGGCATTTTTCACTTAACAGTCAGGTAAACAACTTAAAGCATTACAGAGTCAGAGTGAACTGACTGATAAATACACTTTTTTGTAAGAAGGAGGCAAGGATGGACAGCCTCAGATTTTGCACTGTAATTTAATTTGGCCAACCCTCTCCATCCCCTCAATTCAATTGGCCCTTCTCCCTTGGTCTCCTATATCACCTCTCACTGAGGAAACTCTACATCTCACACAAGAAAGATAGTTCAGACTTGGGTCTCTTCTTGAAAATCCTAGTGCATCAGACTTTAGGTCAGAATTAATAGAGGCTTTTTCTGATTGAGGATTCATCTGATTCCACATAGGTAGAAAAATGGAGAATGTTCCAGTTCTAGTTCAGAATAACTATCAGCAAGACTTTGTCTGGCTTTCTACTTTTTCAAGAGCAAATAAGTGCTACACTCAAGCATATTCTTTTTTATCTTTTCCAGAGTAAAGGTAGGAGAGTTGTACATAAGAAAACCATATACTTTATATGAACTTCTCTATGCCCTACACATTTGTAAAAAATGACTCTAGAATTATTTAGTGAGAATTTTTGGATACCTTCCTGAGTAGATTCTCACTAAACAGGCCATTACATTAGTTGAAAGTATTTCTGAAAATTTTATTTTATTTTTTTAAGTTTATTTATTTATTTTTGAGAGAGAACAAGAGGAGAAGGGGCAGAAGGGTCAGAGAGAAAGAGAGAGAGAGAGAGAGAGAGAGAGAGAGAGAGAGAGAATCTTGAGTCGGCTCAGTGCTGTCAGTGCTGAGCTCTATGCATGGCTCAGTCTCGCAAACAGGGAGATCATGACCTGAGCTGAAATCAAGAGTCAGACACTTAACTGAGTCACTCAGTCACCCCTTTGTCAGGGTAAATTTTAAATGGATGACCCCAATTATTACCCACAAATTTTATCCTCTGATCTCCAAATGTCTTCCTTTATATAAAGTGGAAAATTATTTCCATTAACTTTTCCACCAGAAGAGTTCAAAATTCTGTGTTTTGGTAAACATCTATAAGTCCTGATAGTCTGCTAATTCTTAGGTTCTTAGAGAAGTTAAATCAAGTCAAATGGTTTTAAATGTTTAAGGTATATACTACAAGTTATGATTATACTAAAGACTTAAATTTTTATGATTATAGAGGAATAGTGTATTTTATATGGTTATACAAGTAAAAGATACTATGCTGGACTTTTAAATTTTTACAGTGGTTTCCTTTAGAGGTTCTTAAGGTGAATTTATACAAAGGATTCAAACATAGTCCTGCCCTGGTCTCAATATATTTTATCAAACTCAAGTACTTGCTTTAAAATATAAAACAATTATAGAAAAAATCAGAAAGGTTGTAATGGGTGTTGTACTGATAGAAAAATCTTTTGATCATTTGAATGTTAAAAATGCATTTGGAAACAAACAGAAAGCAGAACAGACCCACAAATACAGTGAACTGATGATTGCCAGAAGAGAGGGGCTTGGGGGTTGGGCAAAATGGATGAAGGGGAGTGGGAAACACAGACTTAGAGTTACAGAATGAATAAATCACAGGGATAAAAGGTACAGTACAGGCAGTACAGTCAATGGTATTGTAATAGTGTTGTATGGTGGCAGATGGTAGCTACACTTGTGGCCATAGCATAATGTATAGACTTGTTAAATCACTATGTTGTACACTTGAAACTAATGTAACATGTCTACTTTACTTCAATTAAAAAATTAAAAAATGCATTTGGTTTAAAAAGAAAATGTTTAAAATGTCATCAAATATTAGATCTTCAAAAACTAGAACATGATGAGTAATTATCAAAAGATGAACATTCAGAGCCTTATATACCATCCTCAGCTAAGGAAAGAGAGAGGGGTCTGGGTGCTTCGAAAGGTAAGAAGGCAGATCACAGGAAGATGAGACATGGAAATATTTGGTAAAGAAAATTTGCCCTGCCACACAGGGATACTCTAAGGAACAAATCAAAGCATATGTGGCGGGGGGTCCAAAATTTCACTACGAGTAGGGTAACAAAATAACCAAAGTCACAACAACAGAGAGCAAATAACAATCTCTGGAAAAACACCTCCTGAAGGGCCAGGCCCTGGACAGTGTATGACCCTCCTTAAATATAGCAGTGCTCGCAGGTGCAGAGCACACAACAAGCTTTTAAAATGCAGAAGGGACAGAAAACTAGCTAATACGACAAAAAGGAAGAATTCTCCTCAAAAGAAATTCCAAGAAGTAGCAACAACTAATGAATTGATCAAAACCAATTTAGACAATATAACTGAACAAGATTTAGAATAATAGTCATAAAATTAATTGCTGGGCTTGAAAAAAAGCATAGAGAACAGCAGAGAATCTATTGCTACAGAGATCAAGGGACTAAAAAATAGTCATGATGAATTAAAAATGGTATAAATGAGGTGCAAAATAAAATGGAGGCGGCCACAGTGTGGATTGAAGAGGCAGAGGGAAGAATAGGTGAATTAGAAGATAAAATGGAAAATGAGGAAGCTGAGAAAAAGAGAGATAAAATAATCTGGGAGTATGAGGGGAGAATTAGAGAACTAAGTGATGCAATCAAATGGAACAATTTCTGTATCATAGGAATTCCAGAAGAAGAAGAAGAGAGGGAAAGGGGCTGAAGGTGTACTTGAACAAATCATAGCTGAGAACTTCCCTGATCTGGGGAAGGAAAAAGTCATTGAAATCCAAGAGGCACAGAGAACTCCCTTCAGACGTAATTTGAATTGATCTTCTTCATGACATGTCATAGTGAAACTGGCAAAATACAAGGATAAAGAGAGAATTCTGAAAGCAACTAGGGATAAACAGGCCTTAACATACAAAGGTAAACACATACAGGTAGTCACAGACCTATCTGCTGAAACTTGGCAAGCCAGGAAGGAATGGCAGGAAATCTTCAATGACATGAACAGGAAAAATATGCATCCAAGAATCTTTTATCCAGCAAGTGTGTCATTCACACAGTGAATTGACACAAGTGTGTCATTTTATTCAGAATAGAAGAGAAATAAAGGTTTTCCCAAACAAACAAAAACTGAAGGAATTCATCACCATTAAACCAGCCCTACAAGAGATCCTAAGGGGGATTGTGTGAGGGAAATGTTGCAAGGACCACAAAGTACCAGAGACATCACTACAGGCATGAAATCTACAGACATCACAATGACTCTAAACCCATATCTTTCAATAACATCACTGAATGCAAATGGAATAAATGCTCCAATCAAAAGACATAGGGTATCAGAATGGATAAAAAACAAAAAACAAAAAACAAAAAACAAGACCCATCTATTTGCTGTCTGCAGGAGACTCATTTTAGATCTGAGGACACCTTCATTGAAAGTGAGGGGATGGAGAGCTATCTATCATTTATTTTGACTACTGTAAGTCAAAAGAAAGCTGGAGTAGCCATACTTATATCAAACAAACTAGACTTTAAATTAAAGGCTGTAACAAGAGATGAAGACAGGCATTATATAATAATTACAGGGTCTATCCATCAGGAAGAGCTAACAATTATAAATGTCTATGCACCGAATTCAAAAGCACCCATATATACAAAACTATTAATCACAAACATAAGCAACCTTATTGATAAAAATGTGGTAATTTCAGGGGACTTTACTACTCCACTTATGGCAAAGAATAGATCATCTATACAGAGAATAATAAAGAAACAAGGGCCCTGAATGATACATTGGATCAGATGGACTTGACAGATATATTTAGAACTCTATCCCAAAGCAACAGAATGTACTTTCTTCTCCAGTGCTATTGGAACGTTCTCCAAGATAGATCACATACTGGGTCACAAAACAGCCCTCAATAAATATAAAAGAATTGAGATGATACCATGCACACTTTCAGATCACAATGCTATGAAACTTGAAATCAACCACATGAAAAGTTTGAAAAACCTCCAAAAGCATAGAGTTTAAACAACATCCTACTAAAGAATGAATGGGTCAACCAGGCAATTAGAGAATAAATTAAAAATATATGGAAACAAATGAAAATGAAAATACAACAATCCAAACACTATGAGATGCAGCGAAGTCAGTCCTGAGAGGAAAATACATTGCAATTCAGGCCTATCTCAAGAAACAAGAAAAATCCCAAATACAAAATCTAACAGCACACCTAAAGGAACTAGAAGCAGAACAGCCCAGACACCCCAAACCCAGCAGAAGAAGAGAAATCATAAAGATCAGAGCAGAAGTAAACAATATAGAATCCAAACAAACAAACAAACAAACAAACAAAAACAGAACAGATCAGTGAAACTAGGAGTCTTTGTTTTTGCAAAAATAAACAAAATTGATAAACCCCTAGCCAGGCTTCTCAAAAAGAAAAGAGAGAGGACCAAAATAGATAAAATCACTAACTAAAGTGGACTTATTACAACCAGTCCCTCAGAAATACATGCAATTATCCGGGAATACTATGAAAAATTATATGCCAACAAACTGGACAACCTGGAAGAAATGGACAAATTCCTAAGCACCCACACACTTCCAAAACTCAAATGGGAAGAAATAGAAAATTTGAACATACCCATAACTAGTGAAGAAATTGAATCAGTTACCAAAACTCTCCTAACAAAAAGAGTCCTGGAGCAGATGGCTTCCCTGGGGAATTCTACCACACATTTAAAGCAGTGTTAATACCTATCCTTCTCAAGCTGTTCCAAAAAATAGAAAGGGAAGGAAAACTTCCAGGTTCATTCTATGAAGCCAGCATTACTTTGATTCCCAAACCAGACAGAGATCCAGCAAAAAAAGAGATCTACAGGCCAATATCCTTCCCTGATGAATATGGATGCAAAAATTCTCAACAAGATACTAGCAAATCGAATTCAACAGCATATATAAAGAATTATTCACCATGATCAAGTGGGATTCATTCCTGGGCTGTATAGCTGGTTCAATATTCTCAAATCAATCAATGTGATACATCACATTAATAAAAGATAACGATATGATCCTGTCAATCGATGCAGAAAAAGCATTTGACAAAATTCAGCATCCTTTCTTAATAAAAGTCCTCGAGAAAGTCGGGATAGCAGGAACATACTTAAACATGATAAAAGCCATTTATGAATAACTCACAGCCAATATCATCCTCAATGGGGAAAAACTGAGAGCTTTCCCCCTGAGATCAGGAACACGACAGAGATGTCCACTCTTACGGCTGTTGTTTAACATAGTGTTGGAAGTTCTAGCATCAGAAATCAGACAACAAAATGAAATCGAAGGCAACAAAACTGGCAAAGATGAAGTCAAGCTTTCACCCTTTGCAGATGACATGATACTCTACATGTAAAACCCGATAGACTCCACCAAAAGTCTGATAGAACTGATACATTAATTCAGCAAAATTTCAGGATACAAAATTAATGTACAGAAATCAATTTCATTTTTATGCACCAATAATGAAGCAACAGAAAGACAAATAAAGAAAATGATACCATTCATAATTGCACCAAGATTTATAAAATACCTAGGAATAAACCTAACCAAAGATGTAAAAGATCTGTGTGCTGAAAATTATTGAAAGCTTATGAAGCAAATTGAAGAAGACACAAAGAAATGGAAAAACATTCCATGCTCATGGATTGGAAAAATAAATATTGTTAAAATGTCAATATTATCCAAAGCAATCTACACATTCAATGCAATCCCAATCAAAATTGCACCAGCATTCTTTTTGAAGCTAGAACAAGCAATTCTAAATTTTGTATGGAACCACAAAAGACCCCTGAATAGCCAAAGTAATATTGAAGAAGAAAACCAAAGCAGGAGGCATCACAATCCCAGACCTTAGCCTCTACTACAAAGCTGTAATCATTAAGACAGTATAGTATAGTGACACAAAAACAGACACATAGACCAATGGAATAGAATAGAGACTCCAGAATTGGGCCCATAAATGTATGGCCAAGTAATCTTTGGCAAAGCAGGAAAGAATATCCAATGGAAAAAAGACAGTCTCTTTAACAAATCAAATGGTGCTGGGAGAACTGGATAGCAACATGCAGAGGAATGAAGCTAGACCACTTTCTTACACCATTCACAAAAATAAAGTCAAAATGGATGAAGGACCTGAATGTGAGACAGGAAACCATCAAAACCCGAGAGGAGAAAGCAGGAAAAAACCTCTCTGACCTCAGCCGCAGCAATTTCTTACTTGACACATCTCCAAAGGCAAGGGAATTAAAAGCAAAAATGAACTATTGGGACCTCATCAAGATAAAAAGCTGCTGCACTGCAAAGGAAACAATCAACAAAACTAAAAGGCAACTGACGGAATGGGAAAAGATATTTCCGAAGAACATATTGGACAAAGGGCTAGTATCCAAAGTCTATAAAGAGCTCACCAAACTCCACACCTAAAAAAATAATCCAGTGAAGAAATGGGCAGAAGACATGAATAGACACTTTTCTAAAGAAGACAACCAGATGGCCAACAGGTACATGGAAAGATATTCAATATCACTCCTCATCAGGGAAATACACATCAAAAGCATACTGAGATATCACCTCATGCCAGTCAGAGTGGCTAAAATGAACCAATCAGCAGACTATAGATGCTGGAGAGGATGTGGAGAAATGGGAACCCTCTTGCACTATTGGTGGGAATGCAAACTGGTGCAGCCGATGTGGAAGACAGAGTGGATGTTCCTCAAAAAATTAAAAATAGACCTACCCTATGACCCAGCAGTAGCACCGTTAGGAATTTACCCAAGGGATACAGGAGTGCTGACGCATAGGAACACTTTTACCCCAATGTTTATAGCAGCCCTTTCAACAATAGCCAAATTATGGAAAGAGCCTAAATGTCTATCGGCTGACAAATGGATAAAGAAGATGTGGTTTATATATACAATCAAATACTACTTGGCAAAGAGAAAGAATGAAATCTGGCCATTTGCAGCAACATGGATGGCACTTGAGAGTATTATGTTAAGTGAAATAAGTCAAGCAGAGAAAGACAGATATCATATGTTTTCACTCATATGTGGATCCTGAGAAGCTTAACAGAAGTCCATGTGCGAGGGAAGGGGCCAAAAAAGAAAAAGTTACAGAGAGGGAAGGAAGCAAACCATAAGAGACTCTTAAATACTGAGAACTGAAGGTTGATGGGCGTTGGGGGAGAGGGGAAAGTGGGTGATGGGCATTGAGAAGGGCACCTGTTGGGATGAGAACTGGGTGTTGTATGGAAACTAATTTGACAACAAACTATATTTAATATTAAAAAATAAAATAAGCAAAATATTTACTGAGTCAAAACAAATAAACAAAATAAAATTAGGTTTAGTAAACAAAAAAAAAAAGATGAACATTCAAGAGTGACATCATCTTGAAAATAGGATACAGTGTTCACTTTGCTATACTAAATGCACTATTTCTGCCTAAAACATGGGCTACTGTGGATGCTATACTCTGCATCAAAACATCAACACAAAGACTCAGTGATGCGGATTTATAATCATATTGAATTCAGTTCACAAGACATTCATTTTTTTATTTCTCAGTAAATAGCCCTCACTTATTCCCAATTATAGTATAAGATAGTTTCAATTCCATTAAGCTGGATATTTGGCTTTGTTGGTAGATTTTAAATTTCTGCAACCTGATGGTTAAATGAATTTAACTCTGATTGGCAGTTCTCATTACAGATGTAGCTTATTTAAATGATTTCTGTATAATGGAAGTAAAGTGGAAAAAAAATAAAACGTATTGCAAATTCAATAGCTCTTTATTTATGAAAAGCAATCTTTCCTTACTCACCAACAAATCAAGAAGAAAGAAGAATATGACAAAAAATGATATAACTCAGAAGGAATATTTTAATCTGATATCAAAATTTAAACAGTCTAATGCACAATATATTTATATAGAGACAATTTTTTGTTAGAAATATATGGGCAACTTTTGAGTAAACTCATGACCAATTAAAAACCTGAATGATAATAGTGTTTTTTAATTTATTTTTTTTATGATATTGCATTGTGAATTTGGCAAAAATTTGATTTTAACTGTGGAAGAAATAACGGAGACATCTTGGGGAAACTTACCAAGTCTTTCTAGAAATTTGAGAGGGTCAGAAGTAGCACACACAGGATTCTCTTTATTTTAGTTTGTATTAGGGGCTTGTAAGAATGATGAGTGACAATAAAACATTTCATACATTCAGTATTGTAATCATATTTTCTGTGAATTTTCAGGTGCTTTCTTTTCCCTCTTGTTTCCCAAGATTCATACATCTGTAATTTTAGGATATTTAGGTCATTAGTAGGGTGGAAATTAATCTGGGTTGATGTCTCTTCTATCTGTTGCTTACTTTAGTATCAGCCCCTATGCCAATTTAAACCCTCAACATCTTGCATCAAGATTACAGGAGGGCTTCCAAACTGCTCTCCCTGACCTTCTTCATTGTACTGTAAACACTGTGACATGTGAATTTGCTGATTTTAACATGCTTATGTGGTCTCCCTGACTCCCTGAGCCATCTGTCAGCGGCCCCTATGGACAAAAAGGCAGCTTCCCTTTCAGGGCCTCCATGATGTTGTCCTTGCTCTGCTTCTCCCACCTCATGTTCCATGTCTCATGACCTTATTCCCTACACTCCTGTCCTAGCTACCTAACTTTTGACAATCACTTGAATTCTTGATCTTGTTTTAGGGCTTTTTATACTTATTCCTTGTGCCCTGAATCCCTTTTTTTGCCTGGTGGGCTCCTACATGCCTGACTCAAATGTCTTCTTCATAGATGGCTGACACCGCCAACCCCATGCCTCCTCTGGAACTAACCGTGAGAATATGGCACTATTACTGTTGTCTATTTACATCCTAGTCACTGCCACCAGTCGGATGTACTTGAGGACATGAAACCATATTAAACATGAAAATGCATTATTTATTTTTGTATCAATCCAAAACTATACATCTCAGTATATAATAGTAGGAACTTATAAATAGCTGATAATCAGAATATCTCATACAAATTTCTGATTTTGGTATACTCATAACAGATACCTGCCTTTATTAAAACAAGCCATGTTAAATTTGAGTCTGACTAGCAAGTGGCCCGACTTGAACCCTCTGTTTTTTTTTTACATTTGTTTAGTTTTGAGAGAAGAGAGAGAGAGAGAGAGAGAGACAGACAGACAGACAGAAAGAAAGAGACAGAGAGAGAGAGAACAAGTAGGGCGTGGGCAGAGAGGGAGGAAACACATAATCCCAAGCAGGCTCCACACTGTTATTGCAGAGCCTGAGAAGGGGCTCAAACTCACAAACTGTGAGATCATGAGGAGCTGAAATTAAGAGTCCAACATTTAACCAACTGAGCCACCCACGCACCCCTTGAGCCCTCTGTTTTATTGCTGTGTACCTGGTGTACCTGAGTGGGCAAATAAGACTCTGGAAATAATCCTGATGAATATTTACAAAGGAACTCTGACATTAAAAGATAGAGAAGCAGAAAAATAACAATAAAAACCCAGTAAACAGAGAATTGATAATGTATACTTTGTATTGTTAAAGTGATTTTTATTATTTTGAGCTTCTGTTCAAATCTAATTTCATGTTTCCTGACAAAATATTTAACCATAATAACAGCTGGTTCTGTTACATTAAATGCAAGTACTATTTGTTTGTATATTAACTTGGCATTTGTATCTTTACCAGGTACAGATATTTCAAAATAGATTTGAAAAAATCCTTTAAAATAAACACATGCCATCTGTGGGTGTGGCTGTAGAGTGGAGGGACTCACCTGATCTGCAAAGTTCAGTTAAAATGCCATGTTCAGGGGCACTTGAGTGGCTCAGTCGGTTGAGTGTCCAACTTCGGCTCAGGTCATGATCTCATGATTTGTGAGTACAAGCCCCGAGGCAGGCTCTGTGCTGACAGCTCAGAACCTGGAGCCTGTTTCAGATTCTGTGTCTCCTTCTCTCTTTGCCCTTTCCACACTCTGTCTCTCTCAAAAATAAACTTTATTAAAAAAACCCCAAAAAACGCCATGTGCAGAAAAGTGTCATATTGGTTTGTGAATCAAATTATTCTCCTTGGGGTGCTGTTTTAAAGTAAAAGTTTGAGTTTCAAATTAACATCCTTTTTAGGACATTTTTAGTGCTTGTCGCTTAATTAATGTTTTCAATATTTCTACCAGAATCTTTAGTGCCCAATATGTTAGAGAATAAGTTATCCATCAGACATGGATGCTGCTTTTGTTCTGACAATACCTTTCCCCAAGACAGTGGGAAACATGTCCATATTATGAGGACGCCTATCATGTACTTTTTCATTATTTGAAGGCATATGTATCCAAGTAAAGCGAGGAGAGGGCTTTCTCAATATTTTTTCTTAACTTTTGTAATATCTATAATTTTTTTTCTGCTTGGTAAGTTCATTAAATGCGAAAGCTTGAAAAACTAATGCTGTATTGATAACTAAAGAGATTTACCTTTTGAGGCTGGAAATAGATTGATTTAGAATGGCTTTATTTTCTTATTGATACTGCCTGTTTTGTGTGTGTATGTGCATTCTTCCTTACAAAAACTAAAATCACTGGTATGACAGCAGAATTCTGTTGGATTTAAAGGACATATGATGGTGAATATTCAGAACCATCTGACCACAGAAATATGTAATAAGTTGGTGAATTTGTTCCAGTATCTGGCTCTGCATATTTTGTGATGCTTTCAGGCAGTTTTTTAATTTCATATTTACTGGAACTGCTCTGCGTCTGAAAAGAAATACACAGTTCCTTCAGAGAAGATAAGACCACCCACTTTGCACTTGAACCTTATTTTTCTGACCGTAGGAGCATCTTTGCCTTATAGTAGTTACCTGGCAGTTTCCTGGTGCGTTGAAGAGTATTTGATGAAGAAGGATGCGTGCATTTATTAAGGCCAGTGGCCTCACCATCCTGGAAATGAAAGAATATACTTTTGGGAGAGTTTGTGTGGCAAATGATGGGTGGAAAAAGGCAAAACAACAAAGCAACACAACCCATACTTTAAGCCTACTGCTCTTTTAAATTTAACACACACAAAAAAAGAGGAAAGCAAGTGTTTTCTTTACATATAATTTTATTTCAGAAGTTTCAGAAAAGGGTTGCATTACATATTGTTGGGATGAAAAACCTACTTGAAGAGACTTTTAAATAAACTGTAGAAAACAAGGAACATAAGGAGCATGGAAACAAAGAGACTCTCTGATCAACAGATAGCAGTTGTCTCCCAGAGAATAGGAGACCCAGTTCTATTTATTTTTCTTCTCCTGCTCTTTTTCTTCCCTTTTCTTTTCTCTCCACCTTCAAGCAGGAAATCGAAGTTTTGTGGATTCATTTGCACTTAGAATCTGATTCCTCTGCTCCAGTTTATTAGGGCTATAGCTTATTACTTGGAATTTATTATTGAAAACTGAACTTCTGATTAGAAGAAGCTGTTATTTTTAAAAATTGCAAGTGGTTCAGTATTCAAAAAGATAAATGTCTACTTGTGACAAAAAATACAAAATAGAGGTGGTTATTTTATTCTTTGACTGAATGAGCTACATACTTTAGAATTAAACTACTTTCATATTGACTACCATTTTGACGAATTTTTCTTTTAGAGAATTGTCAACTTTCTCTTATTTAACTGTGTATATATGTGTATATATTACATGCATATTATACATGTATATAGTGTATATAATACCTCATACTTGTCATTGATGATTTTATATCATGGAAAAAGCAAAAACAATGATCTGGAATTTATTGCTAAAGTAAAATATGAGGGACTGTGTCAACCTAAGGTCCAATAGGGGACAGAAACTATAATTTGAAGAGGGAAAGTTTAATATAAAGTATTATTAACTCTAATTACAGAGGGAAATATGAATATAAATAAATAAGAATATAGGAATAGCATATACAAAGAGCAGTCACTAAATTTAAGGCTGAGATAGAGCACTCAGGTGTTGAGAGACTCTGGGGCAAACTGAGGGCAAATACTGGCTAACAGTACCCACCCCCCCACCCCCCACCTCAACCCCTATGGTGGTATATGTGTGTTATTCCTCGGAAACTCCTGGCTGCCCAAGAACAGGGGAAAGGAAAGAAAACAAATGGTTGACTGATAGAGATCACAGTCATGCAGAACACGAGTCTCCTTCAGTTTTCAGATAACTTAGTAAACTACAAGAAAAAGGCAATCTTATCCATGGCCTAAGCTCCAGAAACCTATGGACTCTGTTTCCTGGAGCTCTACTATCACCCTAATCAAGATGTAAGGGGGTTTAAGTGCTTGCCATAGTGATGAGGGAAACAAAACCAAATGAAAAATTAAATTCCCTTACTGCCTACAATAATTGGCCTACAGCCCATTGACAAGTCCTTGAAACCGGCAGAGTGACCTTCCTCTAGGAGCTCAGTTGCCTCGATGATGACACTTTGCTAAGTGCAAAATGGAATCTTGGCTTAACATTATCATGACCCCCTCCTCCCCAGGATCTTGTGAGTCTTCTTAAATACATAAAAATTCCTTTGCAAACCTCCTTTAACACCCAAGTATATGTTAGCAGTTATACTCCAAACAGATAGCCCCTGACATTTAACTGAAGTGTCTCATGACTGAGGTTTTACTAAACAGTAATAAAGGATGTTTTCCTAACAACAACTAACCTCTCAAGGTCCTGGAATTCTTGCTTCCAAAATTCCTTAGAGACTTACAGTGTCCCTAACCCCGTCCCAACCTGAAGGTATATAATCAGTCACCCCTCACAATCCCAGCACAGTTCTTCCTGCCCATGGGTCCTGTCCCCGTGCTTTAATAAAATCCCCCCCCTTTTTTGCACCAAAGATGTCTTCAAGAATTCTTTCTTGGCCTTTGGCTCCAAACCCCCACCATCACCCCAAAATGCCATCACAAGGAAGAGCCCTACTCTCTCCCTCCTGAGAGGGATGAGATCCAGGCCTGAATGGAGAAAGCACAACCCAGGATCACTGGATGGCTAGTAATTTATTGTAGAAGTTGCTGGAAATGTGCCTTACAGGTGCTTGAAGATGCTTTTCTAAGGGCACTGTCCCATTGATTCATTCTTCTTGGGATTGTCCACTGGTGAATACTGGGGGAAGCTGCTGGTCTCAGAGCACATCTGGCCTCTGTGTACTACAAGAGCCGGGTATGGGTGTGCCCAGGAGGTGCACGGGGACCAGGAAGCAAAATCCTTTGGGGGTGAAATGCCCTCTAATGTTGAAGTTTGGTGCCAGTTGGTGAAGGAAAAAAATATTTGAAGGGCCAATATCAATTTCACTGAAGAAGCTAAGAGGGTGAATCTGGAGCTGAGAGATAATAAATCAGGAGCTGGTAACAAACTTACCAACTTTTTAAAAGGAGGTAGAGGGGGGAAGATTGAGTTTTTGATAAGGAAGACAAAAGAGATACTGGTAGTAACAATGGATGAATGAAGGCTCCATTCAATGGTCTGATGGAGGTGGGCTGGGGTGGGTAAGATTGAATAAATTTGTGAAATATTTTAGAATATTTTTAAAATACGGAATTCAATATTTATCAAATAACTCTTAGGTCATCAAGGTTATGTTAGGCTCTATGGGGCAACAGAGGAAGACAACAAAGTAGCTTTTAGTGGGGGTTGATGATTCAATGTCAGACACTCTGCCTGACAGTTTGTTCATTTAAACTTTATAACAAACCTAAGAAGCAGAAATTATGTTAGCGCCCATCTTACATAAAAGGAAAGTGAGATTCAGAAAGATTAAGTGACTTACCTAACGCCACACACTTAGCATTTGTTACAAGCAGAATCCAGATCTTGGCCGACTAACTCTAGATTATGTGTACTCACTCCTCTGCTAAACTGCTATATATGGGGATTAAGAAAAAAGTTTCATTTTTTGTCCAGACAAACAGAACCCCAAAACAAGACTTCACCTTGTATTTGTGGAGATAACTCAATGTGCATGAAACAATCCCTGATGAATTATAGATCTGTGTGTGGCACAAATTACAAATGCTGAGGAATTAAAGAGAAGTACGTCATTGAACACTGGAATAGATAGAGATAGCCTTTAAAAAAAAAAGTATATTTCTGAGAGAGAGTGTGTACATATGTTTTCTTTCTCTCTCTCTCTCTCTCTCAAAAATAGAGGGGAGGAGAAGGCTCTGTGCTGACAGTAAATCCTGAGATCATGACCTGAGCTGAAATCAGGAGTCGGAGGTTTAACCAACTGAGCCACCCAGCACAGTGCCCCCACCCCCCTCAAAATAGCTTTTTAAAAGAAATCTTGAGTTGGTCATTGAATGTGGAAATTATAATTGGGGACTGGACGAAAGGAAACCATTCCCTTTAGGAAAATATAAACAGTGCACAGTGCATCATGTACCCACGGACAATAGGGACAACTGGATTCTATTAAAGACTATGCATTTACAAATGTCAATTCAATTTAATTTTGTTTTTTGCTTCTTCAACCCACTTCAGCATCATAAACAAGGTATAATGACATCAATCACTGGGTTATGATGTGCTGGTGGAAACAAAAATGAGAGCTGTAACTACTTGGTCTTTGTTTTTGAAAGTGACTCATTCAACACTGTATGATTCAGTTTTCTCTGAAATAATCAATTATATAGCTTGTGCTCAAAGAAAAAAAAATGTCATTGTATCTGGGAAGTGAAGGTAAAATGTAACATGTTGTAGGAGAGTGACATAAGAATTTTTAATCAAAATTTCTCCTTGAAGTAAAATGTTTTCTGTGGAATCAGAACTGGATCACTCTAAACATGGTATTAGGTACTCATCCAAATGATTATTTTTTTTAATTAAAAAAAATGCCAATTGGTTTTTGAGAGAGAGATGGGGAGAGCCAGAGAGACAGGGAGACACAGAATCTGAAGCATGTTCCAGGCTCTGAGCTGTCAGCACAGAACCTGATGCTGGGCTCTAACACACAGACCATGAAATCATGACCTGAGCAAAGGTCAGATGGTTAACCGACTGAGCCACCAACATGCCCCATCAAATGATTATGTTAAATGTAGAAATGGAGTGTAAATATGCTACAGATAATTCTGTAATGTGAGGATAGGCCAACTAAGATTGGGAATCTTGTGTTAGAGGAAATAGAGTGGACATAAGTTTACTATGTGGTGAGATTAACCTTCAGATTTATTTCTTGGAGATAAGAAATAGCCTATTTATGTTATCATTGAAATCTATAACATTGATCCTTGTTTCTATTTTATTCAACACCAACATTTTATTCAACACTTGCTTCTGTTTTATTATAACACCAAATTAAATGTGTGTGTGTGTGTGTGTGTGTGTATTAAATAAGCAAAATGAGAATGGAAAAATGTTAAGAAGTGGAAATTAGGCTTAAGAGGACTTTGTGAAAGAATAACAATAAAAATGGTGTGGTATTATATATAGAAATGTCAATTTTTAATTTTAACCAAAAACTATTTTTAAAGAAACAAGCAAAATTTCCTCTTATCTTCCATATTATCATTTTCTAAAATAATTAATACTTAAAAATAAGCAGGAAGGAGAATATATTATAGTAATTTAAATTAAATAAAATATACCATATCATCTTTATTTATTGTCTTTTCCCACCAACCCAATAAAAACCTTTTGTGGGCCTGGTGCTGGTCTATGGATGGGTACTAGAGACTATTGACACACACAGGTGTTTTTCTTTTATTTTTTGATTTAAATTTATTTAAGTGGGGGAGGGGCAAAGAGAGGGGGAAAGAGAAAGAATCTCAAGCAGGCTCTGCATTGTCAGCACAGAGCCCAATGCGGGGCTGGAGTCCATGAACCATGTGATCATGACCTGAGCCAAAACCAAGAGTCAGATGTTTAACCAACTGAGACACCCAGGTGCCCCCCACACAGGTTGTTTTAAATGGATGCTTTTTCTAGTCTGGGGAATGATTAGAGACTTAACATGAGAACAGAGGGGATTGGAAGCCAGGAGTACCAATTACGTTAAACAAGACTAACTGTGTTATTATTTTCCTTATTTATGTGTCTGGCTTATATAATAATCTGGTCTCCATATGCTACAATTTGGAAATAGCTTTACTCTTTTTTCCCCCCAATGTCACTTTCACAATCCATTCTCCCAGATCCCCTTATTTCTCTTTGCCAATACTTCAAGACTGTCTCTTGTAATTTTAGTGATTTTTCAGCATTAAAGCAGTTTATCTTTCAGTTTCAAAATGTTCTGTCCAGCGTAAATAAAAGTTTTAATCTTTAAACCAACTGAAATCTCCTCTCCTGGCTTAACTCCTAGGATTCTTAGAGTAATAGTGGGGGAAAGACCATAGTCTCTCTTGAGTTCATCTTATGATTCCTCCATGTTAGCTTACTCTGCTGCTTCGAGCTCCTCCATACAGAATAGGGAGAAGGGTAGATTAGAAGGAAGGGCAAAAATAGTCCTTCTCTGTGGATGACTTAGCCTGGCTATCAGTGGGTTCTGCATAGTACATGGCCAGATTCTAGTTCTCTTTTGTATGTTCTTGGGAGATCCTTCTGTTTTCCACCATTCTTTTCTGCAGTTAATGATAACTTCTCACATAACCTTTCATATGTTCTTCTAAGCTCCTATACCTCCATTCTTTCTACTGGAGTACCTAGGTCTGGAAGGAAAATATCCCAGGCTCAGTCTTTACATTGTGACTCAACACTGCTAGATTCATGCATCATTGCTCCAGTCAAATCTGGGAGTATGCAAGCCACTCCCACTGATATCCTCTCTCCTTGTCCTGTGATACTGGAAGCTTTAGCCAGCTATTCTCCCTCAGAGTTCTGGAAAGTCTCCAGTCTCAGTCTATATGCTCTTCAAAATTCTAGAGAGCCTTGACAACTTTTCCAAGCTCTCTCACTGTACTCAACTATAGTGTCACAGAAGGGTCAGGGTATCTAGTTTGTGCAGCTCAGTGAATATTCAGGTTGGATACCTGTCATTCCTTCTGAAGAGCAGCTTGGTGCAATGACACCAAGCTTATATAGACCATAGCATTCTATACTTCCACAAAAAATTTTTAAAGAACGCTCTTTTTATCTGCTGGATGTCCGGCATCTCTTATTTAGCCTGGATAGTGTGGCACTCATTGAACCATTATGGAAACCTTTTATTAAAACTTGCAGTGGTGTGTATAATACACTTGCGTAGAATGTGTGGGAAGTCAACATAGATTGTACTCAGCTTTAGGGCTAAAATCTTTTAGAGGACAGTTAAAGGACTTCTAACAACCATTATGTGTATTGATATTGTTATAATTTTTTATTCTTTGAGTGGAGAAAAAATAACACTGTATATATAATATTGTCATGGGTCTAGGAAACTGGTGAACATTTGTTAATGTCAAGTTCATAGAACTGAAATAAATTAAATAGTCCAGCTATGTTTGTTTTGAAAATGGGCATATATCAACTATAGAGGGAACATAATTCCACATAATAGAGGACATAGACCACAAGTCCACAACTAACATCATACTCATTGGTGAAAAGTAAGATCAGAAAGAAGGCAAGGATGCCCATTCTAACCATTTTTATTTAACATGGTACTGGGACGACTAGGTAAGAAAAAGAAATAAGAGGCATCCAAACTGGAGAGAGGTAAAATTGTCTCTATTTGCAAATAGCATGATATTATATATAGAAAACCATAAAGACTCGGCAAAAAAAACCTGTTAGAACTAACAAACAAATTTGGTAAAGTTGCAGGGTACAAATAATTTTGCAAAAATTAGTTGTGTTTTAATGCACCAGTGATGAACTATCAGAGAAATGAAGAAAATCATTCCATTCATATTTGTATGATGAATAAAATACCTAGGGATAAATTTAACCAAAGAGATGAAATATATGTATACTGAAAACTATAAGACATTGATGAAAGACACTGAAGAATACATAAATGGAAAGATATTCTGTGCTGTGGATTAGAAGAATTAATACCAAAGTGTTCACACTCCTGAAAATGATTCACAGATTTAACACAATCCCTACCAAAATTCCAATGGTATTTTTCACAAAAATAGAAAAAAAAATCTCAGATTTGTATGGAAATACCCTGAATAATCAAAGCCATCTTAAGATCAAAGCTGGAGGCATTGCACTCCCTGATTTCAAACTGTGTTACAGAGCTATAATAATAAAAACAATATGTTATTGTTATAGAAACAAACACGTAGATCAATGGAACAAAATAGAGAGTCTAAAAATAAACCTACATTTACAAGGTCAATCAACTTATGTCAGAGGAGCCAGGAATATACAATGAGGAAAGAATAGTCTCTTCAATAAATTATTATGGGTACACTGGGCAGCCACATATAAAAGAATGCAACCAGACCTCTATCTTACACCATACTCAAAATGCAATTCAAAATGGATTAACAACTTGAATGTAAGACTTAAAACCATAAAACTTGTAGAAGAAAACATAGGGGATAAGCTCCTTAATGGTTTTGCAAAGATATTTTGTATTTGACATGAAAAGCGAAGACAACAAGAGCAAAAGTAAACCAGTGTTACTACATAAAATGAAGAAGTTTTTGCACAGAAAAGGAAACCAGTAAAAATGAAAAGGCAACCTACTCAATGGGAAAAAATATTTGCAAAGCATGTATCTGATAAGAGGTTAATATTCAAAATATATAAAGAATTCATACAACGCAACAGAAAAAAAAACAACAAAACAACAACCCAATTAAAATATGGGAAAAAGAACTGAATAGGTGTTTTTAAAAGAACACATATAAAGATGGCCAAGTGCCTAAAAATGTGCTCAACATCACTAATCATCAGGGAAATGCAAATCAAAGTCACAATGAGGTATTGCCTCACACCTGTTAGAATGGCTATCATCAAAAAGCCAAGAAATAAGAAGCATTGGTGAGGATGTGGAGAAAAGAGAACCTTTGGGCACTGTTGATCGGAAGGTAAACTGGTGCAGTCACTGTGGAAAACAGTATGGAAGATCCTCAAAAAATTAAGAATAGAACTATCAATCTAGCAATTCCAGTTGGGGATATATATACATGAAGGAAATAAAATCACTATGTCAAAGAGAACTCTGTACCACCATGTTCACCGCAGCATTATTCACAATGGTCGAGACATGGAAACAAGCTAAATGTCAATCAATGGATGCGTCAATAAAGAAAATTATATATATATGTATAATATATAATATTATACATATAAATATAAATAAATATATTAATATATATACATATTCATATATGTACAGGAATCTTATCATTTGTAGCAACACAGATGGACCTTGAAGGCACTATGCAAACTGAAATAAGTCAGAGAAAGACAAATACCATATGATCTCATTTATATGTGGAATCTTCAAACAAACAAACAAACAAACAAACAAAAAACTAAAAAACAAACCCAGAAATCCTAGAAACAGAACAGATTGGTGGTTGCCAGAGGTGGGAGTTGAGGGATGAGGGAAATGAGTAATCATGGTCAAATGGTGCAATCTTCCAGTTATAAGATTAAGTTCTGGAGATGTAATGTATATAATGGCTAATATAATTAACAATACTGCATTATATATTTGAAAGATGCTAAGATAGTAGATCTTAACATTTCTTATCACAGGGAAAAATTATACATGATATTTAATGTCCAAGAATATCCAGTTGAAAAACAGGGCAAAATGGAGGTCACCACATTTTTCCCCACACCTATATAACTCTCTTGTTAATAAACTTACTGTGGTAATAATTTTGCAATATATACACACATCAAATGATTATGTTGTATACCTTAAATTAATACCATGCTCTATGTCAATTATATATCAACAAATAAAATTGAAAAGAAAATAAAAATTAGTAAAATGCTCCTCAAAAAAGAATAACAGAGAGAAAAAGAAAATGGGCATATATAACACCATATTGTTTCTGTCAACTGCTTGGAAATTTTAGCCTCTAAAGCTCTTGGTCAATAGTAGCAAGTGGTATACTGAGACAAGCTCTTCATGTGGGGCTGTGGTCCCCCACAACAACTTATAAGGCACTCTTATCAAATTCTTAATGAAAATTATTTTAAATGCTTTCTAATGCTGTGAACTCCCTTCAACCCAGGTCTTTGGTGAATGAGTGATGTGTTTATAACTATTCTCATAGAATTTAAGTTAACATTTTGGAAATAAGTTTTCATGAGTTTTGATTGTTTGTTTGTTTGTTTGTCTGTTTGTTTGTTTTAGTGTGTTTTCCATGCTTCTGGGACAAACTGTAACTAACCTCCCTTATTGCCACAGGCTAATACTCTGGAAACAAATTCAATCTAAACACCAAACTTAATGAAAAATAGAACATCATAAAAGAAAATTAATGGCTGCATCCTTCACCCAAGTTTTCACTTGGCAGATTCACCTGGTTCATCATCCCTACTTGAGGCATATTATTAATGATGGCAGCGATTATGAAATATTGACATCTGTCCACTGGATATTATACAGATATCAGAAAACCAATGACACGTGGCGTTAGACATTTGTGTCTTAACCTCATATGTTTGTAATGGTCTTTCACATAAGGAGATATAAAAGAAAATGATTAGTTTCATTTTTGTGGTAGTGGTTTAGTGTCCAAGAACATTCACTTGAAAAACAATGCAAGAATGAAGCCACTGAAAATTTTTGCCATACTACATACCTTTCTTGTAACTCTAGGATAGCAATTTTTTGTACTGCTATATTTAATTTGGAGACATTGGAAATAAATAAATTTGACTAGATGAAACCATAACATATTAATAGTTTCAGATGTGGGTAAAATAAACTCTGCTCTATGTTCAGAATCTCATAGTAAGCTATAGTGCTATTTCTCATATTATCAGAAAGGCTACCTTCTAATTAAGATTTTATATGATCTAATGTAAAAGCAGTGTGTGCGAAGTTAATAAAATTGCCAAAAATTTTCAACCCTTCCTTTTTTCCCCTATTAAACTGGTAAACTAAGGACATAAAATAGATAAATAAGTTGCTGAAAATCTGAAAGAGTAATATCATTATTGTGATATTGTGTGTCGTGTTGGACTATAACTTAGCAACCAGTTCAAAAGGGGTCTTATCAGACCAGATCTTACCAGTGAAGCATAGCACTATTTCTAAGGAGATTAACATTTCTTAATAATACATTTAGAAACAAATTTCCTATGTGAGGCATTAACAAGTGACACTGGTTAATGAATTAAAAATAGTGGGTTAAATGGGTTTTATAAAAATTGTAAATAATATTCTCTCTTTCTTGTAATTACCAATAAGAGTCCACGTTCAAATAAAATAAAAAAAATTACCTTCCAACTGAAATTTTATTTATTCTGTGACTTTTGAAGACAGTTCTTTAAAATGGGCTCTATTTTTCTCAAGCAGTCTCAGGCTCACTAAAATTCACTAAATTTTCTAAAGCAGCCTCACATTCAGTAAAATTTAGTGAAACATATAGAGATTTGTCATATATGCCCTTCTCTTCTCCCCACAACTCCACATCCTCTCCTGTTAACATCTGTCACCAGAGTGATAAATTTGTTAAAATTAATTAACTTAAACTGACACATCATCATCACTAAAAGCCCATAGTTTATGTTGGAATATTACTCAGCCATTAAAAAGAATAAAATCCTGCTATTTGTAATGATGTGGATGGAACTCAAGAGTATTATGCTAAGTGAAGTGAATTAGAGAAAGACAAATACCATATAATTTCACTCATATGTGGATTTTAAGGAACAAAACAAATAACATGGGAAAAAGAGAGGGAAACCAAGAAACAGATTCTTAGCTGTAGAGGACAAACTGAGGACTGCTGGAGGGGTGTTGGGTGCAGGGATGGGCTAAATCGGTGATGCGTATTAAGGAGGACACTTGTGATGAGCACTGGGTGCTGAATGTAAGTGATGAATCACTAAGTTCTACACCAGAAACCAATATTATGCTGCATGTCAACTAACTGGAATTTAAATAAAAATTTGGAGATAAAGAATAAAATCTTTTAAAAAAATTTAAAACAATAAAAAATAAACTTTCAACTAAAAAGAAAAAATATTTATAATTTCAAGACATTTCATTCTAAGCTTTCCTGGAGTATAGGGCAGGGAAGTGTCACTGCAGAAACAGGCAACAGAAAAATTCTGGAGGGGGCTTGATTATAAATCCTATGTAATAAATTTTGGAAACATCTAAAATAATAACAATAATAATAATGAATGAGAATTACTGTTGGTCCACATTCTTGCCATTGTTTGGTGTCAGTGTTTTGGATTTTTGCCTATTTTATATACTTCTTTGCCATTTGAACATCTTCTGTGGTGAATTATCTTTTAAGAACTTTTGCCTATGTTAAAATTAGTTTGTTCATTTCTTATTATTAAATTTCAAAGTGCTTTCTATATTTTGGATAACAGTGCTTTATCAGATAGGCTTGTCACAAATATTGTTTCACAGTATGTGGCTTGTCTTCTCACTGTCTTCTCACTGTTTTCACAGGATCTGGCACACATCAGAAATTGTAAATTTTAATGAAATCCAGCTTATCAATTACTTTTTCACAGTTCTTTTGGTGTTGTATGTAAAAAGTCATTGGCAAAGCCAAGACTATCTGAATTTTTTCCTATGTTATCTTCTAGGAATTTCATAGATTTGCATATTAAATTTAGGTCTATAATCCATTTTGCTAATTTTTTTTTTAAGAATATAAGGTATGTGGCCAGATTATTTTTTCTTTCTTTCTTTCTTTCTTTCTTTCTTTCTTTCTTTCTTTCTTTCTTTCTTTCTTTCTTTCTTTCTTTCTTTCTTTTCTTTCTGGCATGTAGACGTGCAGTTGTTCTAGTTGTTCTGGCAGCATGAGTTGAAAAGACCATCTTTTCTCTTGTCTTTGTTCCTATGTCAAAGATTAGCTAGCTATTTTTTATGTGGGTCTTTTCTGGACTCCATTTTTGCCATTACTACACTTTCTTGCCTCTTGAACCTTTATAGTAAGCCTTGAAGCCAATAGTGTCAGTCCTACGATTTTATTCTTCTTCAATAGTGTGGTGGCTGTTCTGCGTGTTTCCCCTATTTATGTAAACTTAA
This sequence comes from Neofelis nebulosa, assembly GCF_028018385.1. NCBI lineage: Eukaryota > Metazoa > Chordata > Mammalia > Carnivora > Felidae > Neofelis > Neofelis nebulosa. Next base: position 77,118,528 of record NC_080782.1, read on the forward strand.
TAATCAAGTTTGTTGTATTCACAAAATAACCTTCTGTGATTCTGACTGGAGTTGCATTGAATCTATACATAAAGTTGGGAACTGACATACTGGTGGTAATGTGTCTTCCTACCCATGAGCATGGAATAGCTGTCCATTTGTTTGGTTCTATGATTTATATCATTTGAATTTTTTGTCATTTTTCTCATATATGTTGTGAGTGTTAATGTAAATGTTTTGTGTTTTTAATTTCAAATTCCATTTGTTCATTGCTAGCATTAGGAAAGTGATGGGGTTTTGTGTATCAACCTTGTATCTGCAAATCTTGCTATAGTCACTTATGTCAGGTACAAACAAGGGCAGTTTTATTTTTTTCTTTCCTGATATCTACACCTTTTATTTCCTTTTCTTGCCTTGTTAGTTCCAGTATGATGTTGAAAAGGAGAAGTAACAAGAGACGTCCTTCTCTTGATCCTGAAAAGTGGCAGGTTTTTAGCAGGTTTGTCATGTATTCATAGAAAATTTGATCCAGGACTTACTTTCTCAGTAAATAGGTAGCCATTTAATAGTCTTATTACCTCTTTGTATGATATGTGTTTGAAGTTAGCACTTCATGGAACAGAAGTCCACTCAAATCACCAATAACTGTTTATCTCAGGGTAGAGATAGTAGTGATAATAATAGATCTCCTTATTCTGGCATCTTGCTCTAAAGGAGTTCACCAGGGTCTTACAAGGCACTTTTGTGGTCATTACTGCTTCTACTAGGCTGCTTGCAATCTTGGACTGATGAGCTAGTTCAGATGAAGTGGAAGAGAGCATTTCTTTTTTACCATTAACATAACTTACTTTTGGATTGCATGGTTTTAGACACAGTTTTACATTATACACTTTTGGTTTCCCCTTTCCTTACTTACATCTCCATTACTTTTATATTTCTTGTTCTGATTTTCAGAGATGTATTTGGGTTGGACATACCATAATTTGTTGGCCAGTTAAAGCTTCCTTTAATGCAGCCACCCCTTCCTGGTGAAATTATCTGTACCTTGGCGGATGAGTATACAATATGTAGATTTCTTAGGGCTTTAACCTCAGGTAGGTCTTCCGGAAGGTAATAATTACCTAAGAGGGGACTGGGGGCATGATGTGCATAAAGGTATTCTTTGCCTTGGATTACTCAGTACATGGGCGTAGTTTTTATAATATGCCTTTGATCTAAGTGAACTGAGGAACAAAATAGGCAATCTAAATTAGGGTACATTTCTTTTAAATATATTTTGAAAGACAATCTTAGATTGGTTGCTTTTCAATGCTGATCAGACACATATGTTTAATAATTATTGATTGCATCTTTTCTTCTTTTCCTAACATGTACTATTACAGGGCATCCTCTCTCTCTTCTGGCTTCCTAATCTCCAACCTTTTCCTTTTGTGCCTTCTATCTCATAGAGATAGTGTGGTTTGAAGCAACAAAAATGGATTTGGAGTTCTTCTTCTGCTAGGTACCAACACTGTGACCTTAGAAAATTGTTTTACCTCTGAAAATCTCATTTCCATCACCTATAAATAGTCACTGAATAAAAGAAGCCATCAAATGCACATCTTCAATTTCCATTAACCTTTCCCATACAAATATCCAGGTCCTCTTTATTCAACTTCTTTTCCTTCTATCTTATCTTTTAACAGTAACCTTCTGTATTTTTTAAGTGTAATTCTTTCATTGCACTTTTGTTACATCAATACTCACATTTTTAGTGTCTCTAGGGTTCAGTACACACACACACACACACACACACACACACACACACATATATATGGAGAGAGAGAGAGAGAATGCAAATCAGTACAAACAAAAGAGATTCTACAAAATTATGTTTCATCTCTGGTTGAGTTTTGAATTATGTGAGTTTTTTTTTTGTTTTCCTGATGAATGCAACTTCTGTGTAAATAAAAATAATGATTACTGTAAAAGTTTGTTAGATAATTTCCAGAGAAGGTAGAACTTGAGCTGGACCTTGAAAAAAGTGATGCACAGGGAAAAAATGTGATGCATGCATAAGAGAACTGCTTGCAGAGAAAACTTGATAAAAAAAATAATTAGCCTGAATGCTTATATGATGAGAAAGTAATGGATAACTGGGTAAACCTAGAGAGCTCGTTAGAATTAAAAAATGCCAACCACAGTGTTGTACACTAGAAAAAATAACATTAAAATTTGTGTGTGTGGTGTGTGCAGTTGACTTGAGGGGGTGGTGAGGTCACAATGTGGTAGATTATTGCAAGCCTCTAGAGACTTAAAAGTAAAATTGCTTTAAAATTAAAAATATTAAAATATATAAGTAAGTTCCTTTTTCTCCACATGAAGTTTTAAATGAATGATGGACTAGGTCTAGTATCACTTCTTTTTGTGTGTTAAAAGACTAAGTAATCCATGGGATGGCATTAATAGAATTATTCAAGTTTTAAAAAGTGGATGAGTTAGCACTATTACAGTTACAGGTGATAAAACCTTAATTCAAATTACATATTCAAGGGGGAATATTTTGGTTCATGACACTAGGAAGTTGAAGGGAGTGAATCTCATTAGTTTAAGGCACAAAAGGATCCAAGTTTTCAAATGACAGCATCATTTGAAATTATATTACTATTTCTCTCCATTGCTCTGCTCTGTCCTCCTTTGTTGTGTTTTATGGTCATGACAGCTATTGCCATGAATGTATGGTAAGGTCACCTGGGTCTCATGCCTATATTCTAGCAGCTACCTATGTCAACATAAAGTGCTTCAGCAAAAGCCCCAATTTTCACTCTTATTGGACTCATTTGTGTGGCATCTCTTCACTGACCTCACAGTTTTAGCTGAGAAACTGGAAGATAGCAATGATCAAACCTGTTATAACTCTGTACTTGGTGGGGGTGGGAGAATTGAGGGATGGAGAGATGGCACACACCATCTCTGTCCTTTCTTGTACCATATGGATGAGAATGAGGAGGGCTGATTCCCCCCCCCCCCACTTTAAAGGAAAACAAAACAAAACAAAGATTTGTTAAGATTTGTTATCAGTAAGAGTAATGTAGTTAATAGAGCAGAATAAAACAAAACATATATAAGAAGGAAAATGATACGCAAAACAAAACAAATTGAAATGTGACCAATGCAGAAATATCAGTTTATCTTTCTAACTAACTCATTGTATAGATTGCTAAGATTAAGGCAGTTAGCCAAGATATTTAGCTAGTTGTAATAGTCCACTGGAAATTAATGATAGATCCTAGATATCTTTATATTCATTTTTGGTTGAACTTTGAACTTTGTGAATTTATATACACATGCATAGAAAAAAAGATGAGAAAATTCAAGTTTAAAAATGATCAGAATATATGACTTTGCAATATGGGTAAACCAATATCATCTGACTGCCAAATTGAAACAGATCTGTACAGAGTGTGTGTTTTTTGTGTCCCCAAAAGAATGGTTAGCTCACTATGGCAAATGCATATTTTGCCTTATAGCACATCCTAGATACATAGAATTATTATATTGTCCTATTATTTTGTTTTCAATTTATATTTTCTGGTACTTTACAATATGTTTAGTAATTACCTTAAGTAGTATCTTTCTTCTTTGTTGGTGACACTGTAGAAAATAATCTCGTGAAAATTGTTCATAAATAACTATCATAAACCTTAAGCCATTATTATACCAATACAACAACTTCCTGTGTATATTCTATTAATAATTTTGGGAAACTGATGACATCATGGTATTCATTGGTGATTCAGAGAGGGATCATATTTCTTACTGCTTAATGGAAGATGAAATTATACACTGGAAATGAAATTTTCAACTAGGATATTAAATCACATTGCAATTGGTTTAAAATGTGATGACTCTGGTGGGTATAGTGAAATGCAGAGTTATCAGTATCTGGATTCTCCTATCTATATCATACATTTTCTTAGCAACAAGAATATTCCATTCTATTTAACATACAAACTATCTTTTCCTAGAAGAGATTGTAATTGAAGACCTACTCACTGCTCTTCCTTCTCTCACAGCCCAGCTGTTTATATTGCTCTGAGTTCCAGAATCATTGTGATACTGATGATGTCTGCATTCTTCCCTCTTAAACTTTTGGTTTTGTTTCATAAAACTGTTTTGGAGGTACTTCAATTGGTCGTTTATTCTGCAAACTTCTGAGCATCTTGTGTCTCATTACTGTTTTTCATAACACTCAGGTCGTATTTGGAAGCCCCTTCCAATGATACGCTTTCAATACTTTCAATAGCCCCTAGAACTCTTGGCTTCAATATGTTAGTTCAGGACAATATCAGAAGGTAGCATGCTCATTTTAAGTGAGTTGGCCTTACTTTTTCATCGTAGTTTACTTCTTTGTCCCCTTGAATTTCCTTGTGCAGACCACCAGGATGTTGAGAGAGAGAAATCAGCTTTGTTAGATTAAATCATGTGTCCTAAACAATATCCACCCCGTGCCTTTACTTTATTTGTTTCCCCTTTGAATATTGCAGCCTGAGATCACCATACTTTCTTGCTTAGGCTTTCTGAACTGTAGCTTAATACTTAAAGTTTCACCAGAAAGCACACTAAGCATTTAGTAAAACACACAGTGTGGAATCACAGGAAGCAGGCACAATTCCCATTATTAAGACTGATGATCTTTAATGGTGCTCAAGAGAGGAGAACCTAGCAGTGTTTCCTCATTCCAGCATCTACCAATATGAAATAAATTTTTGGGAGTGCCGCCTGGTTGGCTCAGTTGGTTAAGCGCCGACTTCAGGTCAGGTCATGATCTCACGGTTCATGGGTTCAAGCTCTGCATTGGGCTCTGTGCTGACAGCTCAGAGCCTGGAGCCTGCTTCGGATTCTGTGTCTCCCTCTCTGTTCCTGCCCCTCCCCTGTTCATGCTCTGTTTCTGTCTCTCAAAAAGAAATAAACGTTAAAAAATTTTGAAATAAATTTTGGCAACTGGATGTTGCCTATAGACATATCTTCATGGGCAAGTGCCATAGATTATCCAAGGCTCTGAAGACTCTAAAACTAAAGAAGTCAAGGATTTGCCAAATTTAAGGTAGAAGACTATAGAAGAGTAATGTATCATTGAAGTGTAACACAATTATTTTTATTCTGCTAATTCTTCATATATAAAAATGGAGAAAGAACCTTTTATATCACTATGTAATTCTGTAATTTGTTACTGTTAGATTTCCTATTACTATAAATAAATGTTTGCCAAGTCTGTAAGAAAGTGTTGAATTGGAATAATTCCAATTTTCCTCAAGTAATGCAATAGAGATTAATTTACTCCAAAGAGGTGATTTGAGGGACAGTACTACAGTGTGTATTAAATCATGAATCTCTGCATTTAACAGATGGCTGTCTGAGGAATTAGACCTGAAAAATTAGCTTTCAGTCTAGAGGACTTGCTGTTTTAATGCCCCTGGAGGAGACATATCTCTCACTGGAGAGCATCTAAGGAGGGAAACTGTCTACAGAATGTGATGTAATCACTACAGGAATAAAATCCTGAGTGTAATTCTGAAGCAATTCCTTTCCCTCTGGGTAGACAAAGGCTCCATGGGAAGAACAACCTGGTCTCTAACACAAACACACAAAATGTTTAAGATTGCTATTTTGCATTATTTGGAATTTCGAATAAGTCTGATGTTTGCTTTGGTTATCAGAAACAGCTATATTAAGTACAGCCTTGAGATAATCTTTATCAGGGAACTAGATTTATTTTCTTATTATCCTCATATAAGAATTCAAGGATAAAGAAGACAGCAAGAGTGGCTTCCTTCCAGGGTTAAGTCATCCCCACATAAGGCTGATGCTGACAGCTCTGCAGGATTTGCTTTAATTCATCTGAGAACTGAGTGTGAGTGTGAGTGTGTGTGTGTGTGTGTGTGTGTGTGTGTGTGTGTTTCTGGTAATAATAAAATCAATGTATAGACCAAATAAAAGAATGTAAATGGCTAAAAAACTAAGATAAAAAAGGGAAATATAGTTTATGCTTCATAAACTAAATTAAAAATGAAATAGAAATAATAAAATTGGAGAAGATTTATTTTTGGTGAACTCCTATATTCTGCATTCATGTTAAATTCAAAGCATAATGCTTGGTCAGTATATAAATAACTTTTTCCCCAAAGCTTTGGTGAAGACTCATCTTGAAACAAGAAGACTTTAGTTGAAACGGCAAATAATGTATCCTATATTTCAGAGTAAAATTGCTATGCAAGTTGTCTTCTAATATAGAGATTACTATGTATTTACCAGGCAGTGGAGCTAGAAAGTAATCTTAAAGCTTCTATATGTCATTTCCTAAGTATTCATTTAAAGATAATTAAATGCTTAAACACATAAAACAATGTTGTATGCATGATGTCAGACATGATTATCATAAACCTGCCACCACAGTTCTTAAATGGAGTATAGGGGAAGGGCAGGTAAAGGAGATTTAGAAGGCATTTTAGAACAACTTACAAAGTACAATGGCTGTCTTTTATGTGGATTTAAAAACACTAGGGGTAATTTAAATACTAATTCAAAAATTGTATTATTTTTTGCGAAGCTATAAATTAGTCCAATTCTTGATATCAGAGAGCACCCCATTGCAGGAAACTGGGATTCTTATAGTTACATTTAAAAAATAATTGTGTGCATTTTATTTTATGTTATTATTTTTTTAACATTTATTTATTTTTGAGAGAGAGAGAGACAGAGCATGAACGGGGGAGGGGCAGAGAGAGAGGGAGACACAGAATCGGAAGCAGGCTCCAGGCTCTGAGCCATCAGCCCAGAGCCTGACGCGGGGCTCGAACTCACAGACCGCGAGATGGTGACTTGACCCAAAGTCGGACGCTCAACCGACTGAGCCACCCAGGAGCCCCTAATTGTGTGCATTTTAAAAGAAAAAGAAGACTTTCCTGCAACCAGTAATAGAGAAATATTGGCCAAGAGCTGCTGCAATAAACAGAATACATAAACAGCAAGTAAAAAGTTCAAAACGTTATTTAGGGCTTGTTCTAGAATTGCCTTGAAACTAAAATCTCATGTAATGGGAGAAAATTTGGAAGTCCTACAGCCTGGCAAATTTATCTTTGAGTCACAAAAAGGCAGTCAAGGAAAAAAAATGATTACTGACTGTACAGAAATATTAAACAAAGCATTTTTAGTCAAAAAACTTAGAAAATTAGTTAAAAGTCCAGGGTTAATCCAGATATTTTCCTAAGAATTGTATAAATGTCTAAATATTAAGAATACTGGTAATTTATCTTTTTAAAAATGTTTTAATGATAATACCTATGAATCTATGCTAATTTTCAAGTATTTGGTGATGAAATAATTAGTGAAAAAATTCTGGGAAAGCAATTTAGTGTGTATGTGTGAGCAAAGTTCTGTTTGGGGAAAAATTGCGAAGTGGCAGGATAGGTGGCTCACTGCAAAGTCACACCCACTATGCATCCCTTGGCACCAGATACTAAGCAACAACTTCAAAAAGTGTCATCATGACTTTTTGTTTTGAATTCTCAGGAGTAGTCAAATGTATATTAATTTTTAAATTTTGTTTGACTACACAATTTTTATAAGGATTGAATGAGATAAGCATTTATAAGTTTATTAAACAGATACATTCTAGCTTAGTTAGGGTAATGGCTGTTCAGAATTTTAGAAACTGGATAAAAAATAGCTTGTTTAAAAATTTTCATATAGGTAAAAATGATGATAGGACAGATTGAAAACTTTAATGTGGCAAAAGAAGGCAGTACTTCTCTTAATGATAAAGAATGACCCATGAAGTGACTCAATTTTCATATGTATTTTTAAGGCTGAACACACACAAGGGTCAACTGCAATGTAAGACTAAGAATTTCAATGTCTCATTACAAGATTGCCTTAGAGAAAATAAAGTCAAAGGGTGATGTAAGTAAGAAGAGGATATGTGTATGTATCCTTCTAGAAATTTAGGTCATTGACATTAGGAAATTCACAGTATTCATGGTTAAAAAGTAAAGATTAATATCATGTACCTGTTTCGTGAAAGAAATTCTCAAAATGTATACAAGATAGGCAGGACAAATGTATACAACATCTCAGTCTTCCACAAGATACAAAACAACTTGATCTCTTCAACACAAATATGATTTAAAATTTCCACAAATAATAGCATGGAAATACTGTATTAAAACTTCCTTTTTGATAGTGTTTTCTGGCCTTCCGCACTGTGTCTATTCTGAAATAGACCATCCATGCAGATAAGTATAGAAAGATTCATGCATGCAGATACACATGCCCTTTGTACACATGTTACTGTGTGAGCCTGTTTCTGAAAACAGTGTGACATCAAGGAAAAATAAGATACTGAAACAAACTGGTATCTTTGTTGCTCTTCAATTCAGTACAGATTTCTAGAAATTGAGAAACTACGTTTACTCAGAGAGTGACGATAAACATACAACCACAAAAAAGGGGTACATTTGGAATAGAATGCAAAATCCCTTTGAATATTTAAAATGAACCCTAGGCTCTCAAAGATACTTGGGCTTTTGAAAAGATGCTTGAGGTAATGCATTCAGGCTCAGAAGGCATGCTCCTTCCCTTTTGCTAGGAAGAGTCATTTCCTTCGAAAGTTAAGAGATGCATGGAGTCTAGACATCTTATAGTCTCTGTTAGCTTTTTGATTGTGTAATTGTGATGAGATTTCTTTGGCTGGACTTATTTAAGTAGATATTGGATCACCATTCTGATAAGGTATTATAGGGAGAAATCAAGTAGATTTTCAGTTGAATTCAATAAGACTGGAATTCTCTCCAGCTTCCAGATTTAAATAAAACTAGGAGGTCTTCCTGTTACTCCTCTAAAGAAATGAAATTTTACATGCAGTTTTAGTACTTGGATTCTGGTTTTCTTTTATTCCCTACCCGGCAGCTAAAGTTTTTAAAACGTTAGTTCAGCTTTTCACATTGTTATTGCAGAATTTAGCATGGAAAAATGATCTCTTTTTTTAAAGTATTATAAGTGTTGATGAAATTTCTTTAACACAGTTACATATGTATTATATATACATATATAAGGACATATATATACAGACATCTATAAGTACATAGGTACATTGATTTTCTTCTTCATTGTTTTCAGCAATATATTTTGAAAAGCAAACAGTGGTAGGTTTCTTAGTAACAGTAGTTTACATTGTGTAATTTCTGAAATGTTAGATATATTATTTTTGTTATCTGTAGCATAAAATGCATTACATTAAAATTTTTGATTTTCTAACATATTTTCCAGAGAGAGGAAAACTAGTGTTTCACTTTAAAAAATTTTTTTATTATCTTTTATTGAAATTTTTTAATGTTAATTTGTTTTTTTTTGAGAGAGAGAGAGACAGAATATGAGCAGGAGAGGAGCAGAGAGAGAGGGAGACACAGAATCTGAAGCAGGCTCCAGGCTCTGAGCTGTCAGCACAGAGCCTGACATGGGACTCAAACCCATGAACTATGAGATCATGACCTGAGCCGAAATCAGACACAACTGACTGAGCCACCCAGGTGCCCCACGAACTAGCTTTTTTTCTCTCTCTCTGCATAGATTCTTTCATATGTGTGAAGAATAAAAAAGGGTTTGTATTTGTATGTCTAATATAACCTGGTATTAATGGTATGTGAATGCCTATCATCTCTCATATCTCCATGTAATACACACTCAGTGCTGCAAATAGAGTATTTAGGGGCTCAAGCCTCCCTTTTAAATGCTTGGAACCTTCTGATCAACTGATAATTAGTCATTAAAAGCTCAGTTGTCCTCTAACAAAGGTTTTAAAAACCTAAGAATATACAGAAATACCAGCAGAAAAAATGATTGTTTCTAGAGATTGCAGAACCTAACATCCTTGAATTGGAACCATTACTGATTATTAAAACCCTTTTGCCTAGTTCTCCTGCTGTTCGTGGCATCGTACTGTGAAAAGCAGGCACCAGTGTGGCACAGCTGGAAATAAACATAACAGGATTGTAGAGCCCAAAATCTGAGAATTTATAAACCTTTTGTCCCAGAGAATTTAAAGTGCAATAAGTGAATCTAATGGTGCAGGTAAGTTTGCTTATTGACTAGAGTTGAAGGTGTTTTAACTATTTCAAGACATGGAGTCATTTTTATAAATGGTTTTAACAGGAAAATACAGGCTATACTAAAATCTTGGATCTCAGACTGTACCTTCTGTCTTAAAATTTCTTTTTTTTTTTTTTTTTAAATTTTTAAATGTTTATTTCTTTTTGCTAGAGAGAGAGAAAGAGAGAGAGAGAGAGCAAGTGAGCATGAGCAGGGGAAGGGTAGACAGAGAGGGAGACACAGAATCTGAAGCAGGCTCCAGGCTCTGAGCTGTCAGCACAGAGCCCAACACAGGGCTCAAACCCATGAACCGTGAGATCATGACCTGAGCTGAAGTCAGATGCTTAACCAACTAAGCCACCCAGGCACCTCTAAAATTTCTTCATGTGCAGGTCATCTTAGAGGTCCTTTTGTGATTTTCGATAGGAAATATTTTTTACTTTATCTTATTTGAAAACCATGAATATTGATTTCTTGTCTTGTCGATATTTTGTTTCCTCTCTAGGATAAGATACTAAAGGCAGACTCATTATTTATTTTGGGTTTTTCATATATTCAGGGCTTACTGTAAGTATCTGAAGTGGTATAAGTATCTTGTGAGTTAAAAATACATTGGGCAATACTGAAAATATTGGTCAGTGCGTGCAAAGAATATGTACAATACAAAGGTTTTTGCTATGCCCATTTTGGAAATGATTGTGTTACAATAATGGAATTTGTAACTTATTTAAAAAAATTTAAAGTCATGAAATTTTTTTCAGGAGCTGTGGGATGCACATCTATTAAAACTTATACCTCAGGAAAAAATTAGACTGACCCGTGTTTTAAAAACTTAAAGAGACCCTGGAGGCTATAAAAAAAGAACATACCTATGACAATTAATGCTAAAACGTATGCTAATTAAATGAGCATTCAAGCCCATGCAACACTGACAGAGAATTGTGAAGAAACAGGACACAAAACTGAACAAAAACATAAAAAACAACTCTTGACCGTTAAAGCATTATTAGGAAATAATAAAATGTAGAACTTTCCATGGAATTGCATAGCATACTACTACAAACAGTAACAATTTTATATACTACTCTAAAGCACATACTTTGTATTGGGTGCAATGTTTTAAATATTTTATGAAGTAATAAAATTTCCATAAAACGTGGTGAGAAAGATACTATTTTTATCCCCTTGTATGAAGATAAAGAAAGGGAAGCACAAGGGGCTAGTGACTTGCACTTTGTTTCCCAGTTGGAAAATTGCACAAGCATAAGGAAATACAAATGGAAAGCATTTATAAGCTTCAGAGACTAGTTGAGAAGCCGTTTTGTGGATGAACCTATTATTGCTGCACTAAATTTAGAAGTCACCATTTGTCTCATGGAAGTTTACTAGCATAGCTATATTGGCCATTTATTGCTTTTAATATAAAATTAGCCTAAAAGAATTTACCTTGGGTAAAATAGATTTTTCTTTAATTAAAGGGTCAGTTGTCCAGCTTCCATGTCAGGTCAGAGAAAAGACAAGCATCTATTTTTTGTTTCTAAACTATGCTTAAAAGGAAATATATCGGTGACATTCTTCTGGAGCTGATTCTTTTAGATGACTATAGGACTCCATCATGGCATCTCTCTGTTTATCTGTCTCTCTCTTTATCTCCCCCCTTGCCCCTCAGCCTACCCAATCTCTCAACCTCTGTCCACATACACATTGTGTAAATACAAGGTTAATCTAATTTGAATCTGATCTTTTACAACTCTGCTTATCCCTAAAGGCTGGAGTGAAAACATGGGACCAACACTAGACCAAACCTGAAAGAATGTTATAACTAGTGATTGAGGTATCTGGGTTAGGGTAAAGAATATACCAGGGGGAAATCTATACACCAAAGAGCAGTTTGTCAACATTTGTATAGAAAAGAGAAGATTGATGGATTGTATTTGTATTTATGTTATTGAAACTGGTCACGCACTCTCGCTTTGCCTACCTGATGAGAAGATTATAAAAGACTCTTCTCTGGGTGACACTTTTATTGAGATAGATGTACCTCACTCAGATCTTGGTGGTTCATGTTCTGAAAATGAAGGGCTTCATCTGAAATGGAGGAAAGACTGAAAGCTGTTGGGAAGTATTTGACTTCTCAAATGTTTTCTTGTGGTTTCTTCACTTGTATCTTTTAACTTTAACTTGTAACTTTTGGCAAAGACGTAGAGAAAAGGGAACCTGTGTATGCTGTTGATGGGAATATAAATTGGTACAGCCCCTTGGAAAATGGTAAGGAGGTTTCCCAAAAAATGAAAACACAGAACTGTCATAGGATCCACTAATCTCACTTCTGGGTATTACTTGCAGAGTGAAATCACAACCTCTGAGACTTATCTGCACTCTATGCGCATTGCAGCATTTTTCATATTAGCCAAGGCCTGGAAACAATGGAATAAGTATCCATTGACAGATATATGGCTAAAGAAAATGAGGTATATGCACAATAAAATACTATTCATCCATAAAAAAAATACAAGAAAATTTTGGGGGCATCGGGGTGGCTCAGTTGGTTAAGCATTTGACTTTTGATTTTGGTTCAGGTCATGATCCCAGGGTCATGGGATTGAGCCCCACGTTTACCCCATGCTGAGTGTTTCCCCATGCTTGGGATTCTCTCTCTCCCTTGGCCCTTCCCCTGCACTTTCTCTCTCTCACTTTCAAAAGAAAAAAAGAAGAAAAAAAAGGAAAGGAAATTCTGCCATTTTTGATAGAATGGAAACATGGATGGACCTTGAGGTTATCATGCTAAATGAAATAAATCAGAGAAAGACATATACTGTGTGATCTTCTATGTGGAATCTAAAAACTGAACTCAGAAACAGAAACTAGAATACTGGTTGCCAGGGGCCTGGTGGGTGGGGGAAATGGGGAGATGTTGGTCAAAGAATACAAACTTGCAGTTATGAGTAAATTCTGGGGATATAATATATAGCAATGTGAATATAGTTAATACTGTATTATATACTTGAAAGAGAGAAAATCTTAAATGTTATCACAAAATTGTAGTTATGTGAAGTGATAGATTTGTCAACTAACTTTATATTGGTATTTTATAATATATACATGTGTCAAATCATCATATGGTACATTATAGAAGTTTTTTTAATGTTTATTTTTGAGAGTGCAAGCAGGGGAGAGGCATAGAGGGAGGGAGACAGAAAATCTGAAGCAGGTTCCATGCTTTAAGTTCAAAGCCCTTTGTGGGGATCATACCCATGAACTGTGAGATCACAACCTGGGTTGAAGTCAGATACTCAACCAACTTAGCCACCCAAGCACCCCAATCATATGGTACATTATAAAATTACACAGTGTTATGTGTCAATTTTATCTCAAGAAAGCTAGGGGGAAAGTTTTATGAAGTCTTTTGAGTTCTTTCAAAAATCCAAATACCAATAGTATGATAAATAGATATATACATGTATATGCATATATATACATACTCATATATATACATATTTTCAAATACACATACATATGCTTTATTTATTTATGTTATTTATTATGTAATTAGTGATTGCTTGTTAAAAGCCAGACACTAACTGAAAATGTGGTGTGTGCAGCACAAACAAGATGTGGTTCTGCCCTGAGCTGCACAGACTTTTTTTTTTGAAGATTTTAAAGTAAGCCAATAACTGTGACATTAGGTAATAACGACTCAGTGCAAAAGAAGAGTCACATACATAGTAATAGGGTTATGAATGAAAAAAAATGATTTGGTCATATAATAATTGAATGTAATAAAACAGTCCTTCATAACTTACCGTCAGATGGTTGAGCTAACATCGTTTTTACACTATGTCACCCAGCGGGTTGCAAGGTCTCAGTCCAATCACTTGGTGTGTCTGATCTCACCTGCACATTAGGGTTCAACCATTTCCTTCTACACTAATAATACTCAAAGGCATTTCTCTCATCTTGATCTGTTTTTGACGCTCCACTGAATTTTTTTCAGATGATATCAACTGATCTAAGGCAGTTTGGTTACAAACAACTATTTGAACTAGTGAAAGTTAGTTTCAGACCAACTTCTGCCATACATATAGAAATTATTAGTAAGCAAGTACGAAGCAGTTTATGTGGTCTACACTTAGAGTTTGGGTTCTCTACCATTTAAGATGTTCCTTGCAGGGAAAAGGTCCCTGTGGGGAGATGTGAATATATTCCAGAATGGTATTTTGCAACTTATTTACCATGAGAGACCATTCTATTTTTCTTATTTCTACTTTATCCTAGACTAAAATGCTTTTGTAAAATATGTCAGTGTTTTCACAGTATAAAAATACATAGTTGTGATTTTAACAATGAATGTCCTTATATTAAGTCATCTACTATACTGATTAAAGGATTTATTTTAACCTAAAAAAAATTTCTAATATTTATTTTTCAAATACCAAAACAATAAAGGAGGGAAGGGGTGCTAAAGCATTTGTAGCAGCCTCTAGGACAGCCCTTTTTGTTGAAAAATATCTGGCCATCCCTGGAGAATGAATTATCAGTCATGATAAATGACTATCCTAGGTTGGTAGCTAAAACATAATACTATCTAAAATGAACTGTTCAAAAGTAAATTATAGTTACCATCACCCATGGTCTATTATCTCAAGCTCTGTGAGTCTCACACTCAACTCTTCATACCTTATAAACTTTGTTCTCCTTCTGTATTTTGTTTATAGAAGTCTTAAGTTCATTTATAGTGGTAACTCCTGTTTCTCTGCTGCCTGTCTTTGACATATTTGTTCCATTTTAAAAAGACAGAATGAGGTGAAAATATAGCAGACTGACTTTAGCTTCTAAGTATGTAATTGGTCCTCATACCTAAGCATCTAAAAATACTCATTAGTTGAATCTGCTAACTAGATGTAGGTTTCTAGCTCAGAAATGAAATAAAGTCACATTCTGAGTTAATCAGAATTTTGTTTTGTTGATTTCCCCCCCTAAATTGGACCAACTCAATTTATTCTTGATAGGATTTTGATTTCTGTCACTATGTCAGCTGATCATAGGTGTTAAAGAAGCTTGAGTCAATTGCCATATCTGTCTGTACTGTCCAATGAAAATACTAGTGAGTATGGGTAGAGGTTTGGGGCAGAATTCTTCTGTTACAGATCCAGTATCTGTGCCTTCTGAAATTTGATAACAACTCTAGGTTCTTATAACACTGTACTTCTCTGATTTACAAATTGTGCTACCTTCGAGGTGCCTGGGTGGCCTAGGAGGTTAAGCAACTAACCCTTGATTTGAGCTCAGATCATGATCTCATGGGTTTGTGAGTTCGAGCCCTTTGTTGGGCTCTGCACTGACAGCCCAGAATCTGCTTGGTATTCCCTCTTTCCCCTCTCTCTTTGCCCCTCCCTCACTCAATCACCCATGTGCACTTGCTCTCTCCCTCCAAATGGATAAACTTAAAAAAAAAATAAAAAAACAAAAAACTTGTGCTACTTTCTACCTACTTAACTCAGTACATCTGCTTATTTTTCCACTACTTGGATTAAAGACCCATGTTAAGTCCTTTTCTGAATATCTTTTAAGTCTGCTTTCAGATCTGTCCCTGCCTTTTAAAGCCAGGATATGGTACTTGGCAAGAGGTAAATTAAAGTTTTGGCAAAAGCTATATTTACTTGTAGTATGTAACAATTCATATTCATATTTGCAGGGCAGAGAAGATAGACTATTTTAATAAACAAGAAATCAGGAGTAGAAAAGTCCTTTGGTCCATTTGGAAAAGTCCAAATGGCCATAGCAATCTTTACAGTGCTCTCCCCCATTGGTATCTCCAGATTTTTAAAAATGATGGTAATTATTACTAGCAGGCTAAAAATTTATCACATAATCACCGAAATTCTTAGGTAGGGTAATATTTATTCTTAGTGTGGTAGCTATAGTGATTGTTTTATGCCTGTGCCCATATTATATAGCTACATGGAAAGGTAATTTATTTTAGACATAGGGTGGGATGTGGGGGGTTATATTTTTTTAAAGTTGGCCACAATGATTATTCTCTATCCCCTCCTCTTATAACTGGGTGGAACTTTTAAAAACTATTGATTTATATATTTTTACTGTTATAAGCAATAAAGTATACTAAAATTGATACTATGTGATTTTTGAGGTTATGTCCTAAAATTTGGTGCTACTTCTGCTTTGTGCTCTAGAATACTCTTGAAGCTTCCTACTATTATATAAGAACTGTTATTTTCTAGAGATTTCCATGGTGTGAAAAAAAGCTAAAATTAGCTGATGTGCAGAGAGACCACATAGAAAAATCTTGAGCAAAGAATTAAAGCAGAGTCTGTAACCCATTTGTTTTCTGATTAAGGAGTTGGGAGAGATGTTTCCAGGGAAAGAAAGATGACCCCGTCTAATTTCACCACAAATAAATGACATCCTGTTAAATGGGAAAATAATACTTCGTAGGAGAAAAGCCCTGTTCTGTAGAAAGCACCTCAAGGGTGTTCCAGGTATATGGTTGCTTCTCGTAAATAAACCTATACTCTAGATTTATGAGACATGACTCTTCAGAGAATACAATATAAGCTATACTCTGATGTGATAAGCAGATGTTTTGTGGCATAAACACATTCTGTTGTGTTAAATAATCTAAGGGGTATCTGTGTCCTTTGATCGCTTGTATCCTCGAAATTAGTGAAACTTTGTACTGGGTAAGATTTCTGATTTGAGTCTCATTTGACAATCTGATGCTTTATGTTCAGTTTAAAATGTCACATTGTCATATTGTAGTAAAAATTAGTATAATTCAGGCTTTCAATTCTGATACCTTAAAACTATACTTTAATATATTTTTTAATTAAAGATAGATTTAATGATATTCTTTCTTAGTAGTTGGCAGAGAAAATCTTTTCTCTTTACCTTTCTTCCTCCAGAGAATTCTTGGTGGCATTATTTTTCCTATTCCAATCTGTATTTAATATAATTTTGTCATGTCCTGAACTGAGACAGTTTTATTGGCAAAATATCATGTTTGTAATATTGGGGTTTCCTACTCTGGTACATGAATCTTCCCTCTGTTTTTCTGTCTCTTTTGTTTTTTTTATATACATATTTGTATTTTTATTTAGTGAATGCCTATGAATTATTTCTGTTTAAAAGCATAATATGTATTTAATTGTAACAAAAATTCACATAAATTTGTATAAAGAAGAAAACATTGCAGTTTTCTCCAACCTTTTTCATTGTCCCTTTACTGTTTTATCATTCACTGTGCCTCCTTCCACAACCATTTTATGGTGCTGATACCAATATAGACAAACACATACACAAATACACCCACACAGAGGGGTGTTTATTTCCTTAAAATGATATTATCAAATTTAGATGTATCCCATTCTATTTTCTGGTTAGTAATTGCTGCTACACGGAATAGGTTTTGCTTTCATAAAATGTAGTTTCCTGTCATTTTCAGGTAAATTATCATATGTGAATAATGCTAAAATTACATTCACATTTCAACTCTTTATGTCTATTATTCTCTTTCTTGTTAATACTTTAGCTAGGCCTTAGAGAACAAACTTGACTGCTAATGAAATTGAGAAACATTCTTGAATTTTTTATGATCTCTCATTTTGTTGGTAATGTCAATAATTTGTCTTTTATTATTATCACAATAGACATCAGTGTCTCTTCCAAAATTATCAAATTTTTTGTGGCATAATTAAACAATAATTAGAAACTTCATCAAATATAATATTACAAGGACATAATATTTGAATAATATATAGCAGAATAAGTTGTTTTGTTAAGCTTACCAGTGTTTGGCATTCTTTTCATCTTAATATAAACACTACTAGTTTATTTTTTTTTTAATTTTTTTTTTTTTAGACCAAAGAGTTTTATTTACAGAAAGGTCATGGAGAATTAACAAAATTTTATGAACACAATTTTGTTAGCAATAATAAACAGAAACAGCATGGTTTAATATATATCACTTGTTATATAATACACATTAAGATATAGTTTTCATGCTACACTTATCCATTAGTTTCTGTTCCAATTTTTAAATCTAGAAATAAGGCAGTACACATGGAACAGATTTACTACATGCTTTTAAATTACGATTCCTTCTATATCAGATATTGTCAATTTTAAAGCCATCTACAAATTAAATGGCCTTTCCATTATAATTGCTAAATTTAGAGATATAAGCACCAAATGGAACTCAAAATACATAAAATAAACTGTCATAAATTCAAAAGGAAAACATTACAGTAACAGTATCATAAATTAACAAAGAATACTGCAGAAGTAAGATACATCAAAAGTTTATTATGATTAAGTCTAGAATGTTTTTTACTTGCATTCTTTTCCATCGAGTTGAAAACACCAAGGTACTAATTGAATGTGAAAGGACCATTTATAAATTGTAGGTGGCATGTGTCATTTTATGGATGAAAGGAAGAGGGACTATGTGCTTTGATTTGCAAATAATGTTCTTTGTCCAAGTAATCCTCAGTGTTTCCATTATCCTTGAATGACAAGATTCATTAAGTACTGTGTGAAAAAAGAGACCATCCTTTTACTGATGGAAGGCTTCTAATCTTATTTGGGTTGGATCTTCTGGATGTCTCAAGGCAATTCCATTACGCAGGAGCAGCTCAATATATGGTGGCCAAAAAGAATCACTAATTTTGACATATGGATCATGTGGAACATCAAATAATCTATTTAAAAGAATCTCTAACATTTCATGCAGTGTTAGCAGCTGTGCAGTTGATTCTTGAATGTTTGTCTTTTTCTTTTTCTTTTTAACATTTCTATCAGGCAGAGGAAAATGATCTTCCAGAAATTCACCCAAGGTAATCAAGATCTTTTCCTTATATTATTTTATATCATGCGTTTTAGTGTTCAGCTCATCTAAGATTCTTGATTCAGAAATTGTCACAACCTGATTTTTCAATTCACTGTGCAGTACATTAAGAGATTCCAATATCTGTTGTTGTTCCTCCAACCACTTTTGCTCCCTTTCCAAGTCTTCCTTTAACTTTTCATTCTTTGACTGAAGAGTAGAGAGTACCAATTCAAGATCATGTCTCAATTTTTGGAACTCTTCTTCTCCTAATGTTACTAGAACTTCTTCATTCAGAGGAACTATTTCAGGATTTTCTTTCTGCCATTGACTGAGTTCAGCAGTCAAACATTTCACTTGCATAATTAATAATGACAGCTGAGCATTTGAATCAGTGAGTGTCTCAGTTCCAACAAGTGATAATTTTTTCTGACATTCTTCCATGTCTTTCCACATTTCGTCACATTCCTTAATAAGTTCTTCTTCAGCATTTGTAACATCTTCCATATCTGTACTACTATCTGGGTCTAGATCTTGCTGATTCACTGACATGTGCCTTGTGATTTTTTTAGCCTTATAAGAAAAAAAGCTGTGTGACGTTGGGCAAGGCACTTAAACTGTCTCTGCCTCGGTTTCCTTACCTCTTAACCACCACACAGCCACGGACTGCAGGCCACCTCCTAAACACTACTAGTTTAATTACTGTTAAAAATGGTACTTGTTTTGGTTTTTATCTTGTTTAGGGTTTAAGTGAAATGTTCAATGCAATAATTCCTATTTGTTGATTCAAACAGTAAAGCTTTAAGTTTAATTCTGTGTATACCTTTGTGAAATAGCATATATAAAGATAACATATATTAAAGATAACATAAGAAATCATATATTAAATATATATTTTATTAAATATCATGTTAAGTAAATACACATATATATACATATATATAGTCTTTAATTTCTGTAAAAAATTGTTTTTAATGTTTATTTATTCCCGAGAGAGACAGAGACAGGGTGTGAGTGGGGGAGAGTCAGAGAGAGAGGGAGACACAGAATCTGAAGCAGACTCCAGGCTCTGAGCTGTCAGCACAGAGCCTGACATGGGGCTTGAACTCACAAATTGTGAGGTCATGACCTGAGCCAAAGTTGGACGCTTAACCGACTGAACCACCCAGGTGTCCCTTTAATTTCTAAATAGTATATATTCAATTCAGTTAGAGTTAATTTATATGTTATTTAGTACTCTTAAAACATTTTCACTGTTTTGAATTACTTGAGGTTGATTTTATTTGTTTTGAAAAAAGACCTTAATTGTTTCCCAGTGAACAGGTATTGTCTTGTATTATATTTGTCTTTAGGTGTTTACTGAGATTTTCTTTATATGCCACTATAGAAATAATTTTAGTAAATGCTTCTTGAACATTAGAAAAAATATATACTTTTATTTGTAGGTCACAAAACTAAATAAACACACACACACGCATGCACACACACACACACAAATGTGCACATTTAAAATCAGTCTTTACAACACCAGCAGTCCTCAATATATGGTCTGTGGCCCCATATGGGACCTAACACACTTTCAAGAAGTTCACAAGGTCAAAACTATTTTGACTACCACCAAATCTCATCAGGAAAGTCCTGAGCATTGGGAAACTCCAGCTCAGGGTGGCAGATTCAAGTTTTCCAAAGTTCTAATTTCCCTTGAAAGAGAAAATTTTTATCCTGACTACAATACTGCCAGTTATTTTCCCTTTCCCTGAAAATAATGTTCATGGCTTCAATAAAACATTATTAAGTGAAACTGACTTTTTAAAAAACTGTGCGTGATGGAAAAGATTCTATGAATAGAAGTACTTTTCTGATATTTGATACAAGTACATTTGATATTAACAAATGTAATATTTTGATTATACCAAGATTCTTAATAATTAGCTACCATCACAAATGTTAATTATGTACTACTTGGCATTAATTATTGAAAGAAAATAGCTCCCTTTTTGATTTATAAAACAGTAGTAGGCAAATATGAGTATGCATTTATTATAAAATATTTAAAATATTATACAAATTGTTTGTGAATATAAAAGTCTCATTGCTACAATATATTCCTTAAATAACATATTTACATGTATAAAATAGATGTCCAAATCTGTGATATGACTAATTTTCAAAAACAAAATGTACAGTTCACTGAGCAGTTTTGTTTTCTTTGGGGAAAACACTAGATAGGTTATAGATGAGAATTAAAAGAGTCAATCTATCAAGAATGACATTATAATTATGGCAAATGTCTTAGTAGAAAACATGAATTGATTCTTATACTTAGGATCTGTTTTCCCTTCAGTCCAATTTATCAGCTTGGCAAGTGTGAATAACCTTCATGGCTTTCTAGTCTTGTTACCTCTTTAAACAAGAAGAGATTTTATATTTTACTTTTTCAGACAAGACATTTAGCAGATCCATTCCAAGCAGGAAGTAAAGAAGACCACAAATATAAACAAAATAGTATTTGTTAAAGCTGTCTTTCCAAGGGATGTCAAACTTTTGAGCCAAATTTCCCCAGTAAGAAGATGATTAAATAGTCAAATCTGTTCACACTCATACCCTGCTCATAATAGTTTCACGTAAAATATATAAATAAGAAAGCTAACATGTTATTTGAATTTCACACCTAATCTCTACTAGATGCCAAGGTGTATTAAAAATAAGTGCTTCAGACATGGTAATTATATTCACCAGACATGTGTAAACATGTAATTGACCCTAATGTTCTCAACTTTCAAACTTAGGTAACGGTGTGAGTGATCCATGTGTGCTAAGGACATGTAGTAGTTTCACTCCTAGGGGGATCATTTCTAAATAACTTCCAAAATAAAAATGTTCCCAGTGCCCAATAGGCAGGATAATATATGACAAAAATTGAATGGATGCATGCATCTCAGTACTGGATGAAGCAAAAAAAACCACATTTATTGCATAGCACATAGTAATCATTGTGTAAGGCTGCAAATGGGAGACTGAAGGAGGTATGCAAAATACATATAGGGCATAATTCATGCCCTCTACATTTACAACTTAGTTGACAAGGATGACCTTGTCTTCCTGTATAACAACAATTAGGTGTCAGTCCAAGTGTTGCAGGAGAAAAACCCAATGAGCATGTGGTGAAAATGCTAAAAGAAGGCTTAGCTAATCAGAAATGATGTTTTACTGAATAATATACTGATGTTCACCAGACTTTCCTGAATGCCACTGTGAATATTCCTAAAGGTCTCTACTAGAGACTGTTTATACAATTTCTTTTAGAATGTTTTATTAAGACCACCTTTTACAATTTGCCTTACTCAGAAATCTCAAAAATACATTTTTGCCCTTTAATCAACACCATAGGTATCATTGTATGTGCAAATTTATTGACTTTTTCTCCCACATTTTTATTTAAATTCCAGTTAGTTAACATACAGTTTAATTTTAGCATCAGGTGTAGAATTCAGTGATTCAGCATTTTCATACAACACCTGGTGATCGTCACACGTGCCCTCCTTAATCCCCATCATCTCTTCAACCCTTTTCATAGGAATCTAAAATCTACCTACATAGGATACACATATAATACTTGCTGACTCTGTGAACATGATTGTTGTTTATTTTATAGAACTATATATAAATTATTAGGCATCTCAAAATGTTTATTTGTATGATGGCTAGGGGAGGTAGAATAATGCCCTCCCCCATCAAGGCGTCTATGTTCTAAACCCTAGAACTTGGGAATGTTACCTTACATGACAAAAGGGACTTTGCAGATGTGACTAAGGGTACTGACCCACAGATGGGCAAATTATCCTGAATTATATAGGTGGTTCCAGTTTAATCACTCAAGTCCTTAAAGCAGAGAGCACCTTTGCTGACATAGATGTTATAGAGATGGGAAAGGAGAAGAAATTTCAAGCAGGAGAGAGACTTGATCTGCTGTTACTAGCTTTGAAAATGTAAAAGAGAAGCATAAACCAAGAGATTTGGGCAGTTTAAAGCTGGGAAGGCCCTCGGCTAATACCTAGCAAGGAAATAGGGATCTCAGTCCTATAACTTCAAAGGGCTAGAGTCTATGACCCAAATGAACAGGAAATGGATCCTCCCCTAGGTCCTCTAGAAGGGAGCACAGCTCTGCCAAAGACCTTGATGTTGCTCCATGAGACCCATGTTGGATTTTTGACCGACAGAACTATAAAATAATTTTGCCTTGCTTCGGCCACTAAATTTGTTATGACAGTAATAGAAAACGACTACCTTTTTCTGTCCCACTGCACTTGAGGGATAGAAGACTCTTATCAGTGATATTTTGCTATAGAATTTCTGTGTTCATTTGTGCTCATTGAAGTGTCAGATTTACACATGGCATTCAAATGTGTGAAAAGCCAAATAAACCACTTTAATTTTTGTGATTAATTAAGTATGAATTGTCATTTAGCATGCCTTGCTGTTCTTGTGATTTCCGTCATGCCTGCTGGTTTACCAAGGCCCCAACCCTGCTTGTATTCACATATTTAGGGGGTTGAATGCAGGCAGGATTTACACTGTGGTCCTTGCTTTTGATACCTCTGCACATACTAGAAAAAAATGTGTTCTGAAGATTTGGCATTTCCTTTTGCTCCCAAAGGATATCATATGAAGGTCCTGAACTTTACATTAAAATGTTTATCTGTCTTGTCAAGCTGAAATGTAAAGTCCTCACTGAATTAAGCATAATAGAGTCTTGAACAGCACTTTACCTTTTATAAAAATAATTAATTCACATTATAGGCATATCAAAAATCCAAACATAACAGTTCACATGAACATTTTGTCCTGATAAGTGTTCTTTCAAGAGACTTTCTCAACTCATAAATTTGAACAATTTAATAATCAGAGCTATTGTGAGAATAATCCATTATTACTGCCAAAAATAAGACATGTGAAAAATAGATATTTTTCTTATTTGCCTATATTCTAGCAATATATTTTGCTATTTTAGTCAGTAGAAAAAAAGATATCTAAAAGAGAAACGTCCTTATAAAAGTGTGAAATGCTATATTTTAAATGAAATACCTGGTTTTAAAAAGCAGCTTTTTTTTTCTCCCCATTGGGAAGATGGTCTCTCTTTATCTAAGTGTTGATAACATAGAAAGCTAATTTTTTACTGTTGGAGGAATTCATTTGTAAGGGGTGTATTAAATGGCCTAATGTTTATTCTAAATCTTGACTCTTTTTAAGCCACATCATGAAAATATAGACTGCTATTATCAAAGATTATTGATGCCTTTCTTTGGCATTTTCTATTTCTTAAAAAAATTCATAGCAAACACATGTGATAGGCACATGGATGGTTTTCCATTCTGTAGTTTACTGAATTCCAAGAATGTACAGTAACATCTGCGACCTATGGTTTGGTTCTTCTGCTTATCTGTCATCAAAATTACACCAAGTACTCTTTCCCCTTGTGAAACACATCACCTGGTATGCTTTGAGTTGGGGTTTACTATAATTAACTTGAATTTAATAATTTGATTATTTACTGACATGATGCAATGAGCAAAGTGCTGTGGGGGCAGAGTGCTGGACAGTATGAGTTTTGAAAATGAAGGAGGCCTGATATTCAGGAGCATACATGGCCTCAAGAAATGTCTCAAAAAAGCTAATTGCTTTTTTTGAGTAAGAGTTATGGTAAAAGTTATATTCAGTAGGTAGAATGCCCCTCAGATTTTTGGTTTGGGGTGTTCTTAAAACCTTTTGGCACTGAGAAAGGCACAATGATAATCACCTTAAACCACAAAAATTGATGGGCTTTTTCTTTCCTACATGTTTTTTAATCTACCTTTATATATCTTCCTCTTCCCCACTTTTTAACTTTTATTAGTAACCTAAAAGTATAATCATCATAAATTTCAGCAACAAAATAGGCTACCATTCTCTCTTAATGAGTCTTCACTATAAACATCTTGTAGTGATAAGAATCTTCCAGTGATATTTTCTCAAGTCACTTTTAATGCTTAAGCAGCCAAAACATCAAACTTTCAAATGTCAGTGTACAAATGCAGAGAGTTCCTATTTCTGCTTAGGAAAATGCATTTTTGGATGTGTGGATTAGTTTTCCTGTATTCCTCAGTATACATGTAATATTCCTATATTCCTATATAGTCATGTCAGATTCATTCTAATCTTCACACTAACTGAGAGTTGCCAGGTAAAATACAGGACATCTAGTCAAATTTGAATTTCAGACAAACAGTGATTTTTGTGTGTTCCATACAACATTTGGGACATTCTTATATTAAAAAATTCTTTATCTGAAATTCCAATTTGTGATAAATCATACCCTAATTGCTATTTCCCTATCGTTTCATAAGTGAATGATAGAATACTTCCCCCTTGTTTCCTTTAGTATAAAGTGCTTAATTTTATCACAAAGTATAATTGTTAACATTTTTAGTGAAATGTTAGAGAAATAATTGAAAGTTAGAAGGTAACATGAGAGAATTGTTAACTACTTGACTTGATGTACAAGCCATATAATAAACCTATTGTGTTCTGCAGTAAGTTTCTAAAATACATGATTGAGTAACTTATGTAAGGCAGATAAATAAAACTGTGGAGACAGAAATGAGCCATCAAGATAGGAGATTGTCATACTTAGTCACCTGTTCAGCCTACTCCCTAGTGTGGACTCAGGGAATTTGCCACAGTTCCCACTCCCACCAGTCATCCTGGGCTTCATCCCATTTCACTGAGTTTACGTGTGTGTGTGTGTGTGTGTGTGTGTGTGTGTGTGTATGTGTGTGTAGGTAGGGGGCTTAAGTCTAAGTTGGGAAAAAACTGAAAAAAGTCCTGGAGTGTGGAAAGCATGTCCTGCTTGTTGGTGCTTTAGCCAAGGGAGGAGCTGGATTTCTAGCTGGAAACTATAAATCTCACCAAAAGTTGATCCATGTTGTAGCAGCAACTTTGGGCAATGGATCTTGCGATGAGTGCACCAAACCAAGTGGAGATTAAATATTGTGTAGGCAGGGCTCAGATCTATGAAGCTCCAGGTTGTTTGAAAATACTGTTTATTCTGGACATCTACTTCAAAACCAGGATTTTTTCTGTAGTTTGAGATATAGTTGAGATACTGCACCATATAAGTTGAAGGTGTACAGCATAATGATTTATATATATTGTGAAATGGTTACCATGATGAGTTTAGTTAACCATTATCTTATATAGGTTCATAAAGAAAAAGAAAAAAAGTGTTCACAAGTTGGATTTTATTACTTAGGTGAAAGCATAGTATTTAAGATTTAGCATTTAGGCAGATGCCCTCCATCATTTGACTCATATTTTTGGGTTGTTGAAATTGTCAAACATGATATCTCAGTTCTATAAAATTATAATTTACAAAATCTTTGGGAAATTCAGTGAGGAATTTGTACAGTCATTTATTTCTAAAATATGAGTTCTTTGTTTTGAAAAAATAAATTTTAATGGGTTGGTATTTTCTTTTTTTTTTTCATTTCCTCATACCTAATGGTTGTCTCTGTTTTTTGCCCTAGATTATAAATGATCCCATGTATTCTAAAGTTTTTATTTTATTTTAAAAAGTGATATATGTATAATTCTTAATAGCACATTTTAATGTTGCTGCGTGCTATCTACATTTGTTACCTTTGGTGATTAAAACTTGAAGACAGTAGTAGAGGCCTGGATTTGGGTGCTGTGGGAGAATGGTATGTTCACTGGTGGTAGGAAGGCCAATGCCAGGAGCTTTCAGCCCTCTTTAGAGACAGATAATGAATTTTTAAATGAGTTTATATTGATGTTTGTTATTTTAACCTAAATTACAACATTCCCACCCCTTCCTGTTATAAAATTCAATCCATTTATCCTTTTTTTGAGGTACCAGCTCTCTCCTATTACTGATAATTTTCCTTTAAAAACTATAAGAGATCATGATCTTCTTTGTTTATTGAACTGCATTTTTCCAACAATAGTTCATGTTCCTGTGTTTATTCCATCAAGATTTAGATGCATAAACACGTTAACATGAAATATTGAGTACTGATTATTGAATTTCTAATATAATTTTGAAGTGTAGAAAATTACTTATTAGTCAACACTCTTTTTTTTAAGATCTATGCTAAAATGCAGTCTGAATGTAAGTCTTTGACTTACTGCTCAGACTTAAGTCCACTATGAGCACACACCTGCAGGGTAGCACTGTGACCTCAGCCAGCTCAGCTTTCTTGAAGGAGCAGGTTAATGATAGAGTTGGGCAGCTCTTGCTCTGTGGAATACATGGTTGAGTGGCAACTACCAGAAGCAGGTGGCTAGGGAAGTTCTATTTCAAGCAATGATGAATTGTCCATTTTCCCCCTAATCATATGGTGAAGAAAAGGAGCAGAAGCATGAAAAATAAATACATAAAATGAAGGACACTTGTGGAGTACGAGGACATTTGAAACAAATGAAATGGAGATGGGTTAAAAGTAATTCACGAGTTTGTGTGCAGATAGCTGTTGGTACAGGCATTCAGGAGCACTAGCAAGTGTCATAACCAACTAGATATTAAAGAACCAGAGAATAGTGCACACTGCCTACTAGGAAGATCCTCTCTCACCATTGATTCTGCCAAGAAAGAATGAATGAATGAATGATTCAATGAAGAAAGGGATGCTTTAATGAGTCACTGAAATGGTTTTAACTCACTTGAATACTGTCAAGATCTAAAATCATGGAGGTGTAGCTGAGAAGTCATGGGTGATTCAGTTATGGATATGCTAGACCTTATTATAATTACATTGTGTTTTATTTTAACCTGCACCCGTTTTGTCCAGTAACAAAAGTGACGGCAGGTGTGACATTGAAAGTGCAACACTATGTATGTTTCAAAAAAAGCACTTTTTTTCTTCTCTCCCCCCCCCCAATTCATGGTTATTAAAAAATAGAGCAATATATGATCTACATAATGTCAGGGATTAGACCTATGAGCTAAGACACTGAAGCTGCTTCTGCATAGTATACAAGATTAGTCTACGATATTTTTTGCAAAAATTTCTATTGTATTTTAGCAAATGCCAGGACACCGTGCTACGTGGTAGAAAGCACTGGCGAATATAGTAGACATGATGTTTACATTTTAGAATTTATATTTTAATGAGGATTATAGTCAGTACCTAAGTTAACACAAGAGAAAATGTAATAATTTGTAATCACTGATATTAGGAAGAACAGTTACCATGTTAGAAAACAACATGTGAGTGTTGTGTGTGTACATGATTTCTTTATTAGAGAGATTTACGGTAAACCAAGTTTAGACAGAAATGGTGTGTTCTCTGATCCATAGATACATGATCAAAATGAACTCATGAACATATATTCCAGAATAAATTTGCTGAAGAGAACATGGCATTTCTAGTTCAGTACCACGTGATCATAACATACTTAAATATCTTTCATATTATTGTTTGTGTCCAGACCAAACTGAGTAGTGATAACAATTCTTAGAAAACACAAAGTAATAAAACTAATAAATTATTATATGTTCAGTTTATCTAAAGGTTTGACATTCCATACATTTCAAGTAGAAAATCAGATATTTTAGTGCATGAGGACAATGGAAAGCACAGTATTTAATTTCCTGCATGAACACAAAAAATCTTTGCTTTTAAATGGCTTCCTTCCTTCCTTCCTTCCTCCCTTCCTTCCTTCCTTCCTTCCTTCTTTCCTTCCTTTAATTGTTTTGCACAGTGACTACTTTATTTTACAATGGTAGTGTGTAATTTTCTTAGTTGGATTTAGACCATTTCCCCAGGAAATGGTTTGAAATATTCCCATTAATTTTAAGCTTTGCATTTGCTTCATCAGTTTTCAATTCCATGTCAGCAATAACCTTGTCTCTGTGCTACAAGAAAGAAGGAAACAGCTATTAAAATACTTGCTTATGTCCCAGAATTGCTTCAAATACGGAAAAGTCTTGTACTGATTGATAGCAGGCTTTCTATCAATGCAAGAAGCTGTCATTTGTAGGATTAATATCATTATTGATAACAACATGCAGTTTGAGTTAAGTAAAAACGTCAGAAGTGATTCTAGATATATATGAAATGTTGGTAGCTTTGTAGGCTAAGGAAAATGACATCTTTGGAAACAGTTTGCAAAAAATGAAATAAACATGTTACCAAAAAGTAGAAGTTAGCAGCAAAAGCATAGGCCTAAAACACTGTTCATTTTTCACTATGAAATTACATAGACTTTAATGGGAAAAAGTGCCAACCTCAAGATCAGATAAAAATCACACTGGAGAACAAAACACAAAAAGTATCTTTCCTTAAAATTTGTTGTTAAGGAGATGGCATTTATGAAAAGAATCTTTAAATGCATTACAGTTATTAGTGGCAATAATATTTGTTATGCAGGAGCAACATGGCAAATGCATGCTAATCATTTTACATGTATCCTTTTCATGACCCAACTGATGCCTGGGAAGGATAGGTAAGTTGACTAATGTCACAAAGCCACTATGTGCTGATGTCACTGAGTAATGTTGGGAGCTTTCCATGTGTACATGAGTTTCATAAAATGTATTTGGTTTTGCTATTACAATGGCCAAAATTCATAATCTTTCCTCATACACACACAGATTTATTTAAGTACAGGGCTCTAATTATCTTACAGAATCTGCTTCTTTCCCTTATCTTCCTATGTTAAGAGCCATTGGTGAATCTTCTGGGATACACATTACTATCATTCATTATGCTTTCTACCTGGGAGGTACTATGCTTAATGCCAAATTTATTTATTTTTCTTGCAGCTTTACTGAGGTATAATTGAAATAAAACATTGTATAAATTTAAGGTGTACAACATAATGATTTGGTATACGTATATATTGTGAAATGAGTCCAATAAGGTTATTTAAAACACCTATCACTTCACATAAACCTCTGTCTTATGCCAGCATCTCATTCCCATCCCCATCTTTGAAGACTTCCTGTGTCCTTGCAGACAATGTTTAGTCTATACCCACATTTATGTGTTCAGAGCCTCTCCCTTCATTCTGTCTTGTCTCTCTACAACTGAGGTTATATGCAGAGCATTTGGGCATGCACACTACCATACCACTTAAAGATGTATTTTCATTTTTTCTGAGTATAATTTTTAGAAAAGAATCTTTAAATGCATTACAGTTATTAGTGGCAATAATATTTGTTATGCAGGAGCAACATGGCAGATGCATGCTAATTTTTAATTATTTAATTATTTAATTTTTTAATTTTTAAAATTAAAAAATTTTAAAATTAAAAAAAAATCATTTAATTTTTAATTTTTAAAATTTATCTATTTATTTTTAGAGAGAGAGAGAGCATGCAAGCAGGAGAGGGGCAGAGAGAGAGGGAGCGAGAGATAATCCCAAGCAGGCTCCGTGCTGTCAGCGCAGAGCCTGACATGGGGCTCGAACTCACGGACTGTGAAATCATGACCTAAACCAAAATCAAGAGTCAGCCACTTAACCATCTGAGCCTCCCAGGTGCCTCTGGAAAATTAATTTTGAAGTGCAAAATCAGCAATGGGAAAAAGTATTTTTTCCCACAAAATGAAATCCTATGGAGAACATTAGGTCCATTTTTTTGCCCTCCCCCCAAGCCCAATCCTCTGTCTCCTGAGTGGTCTATAGAAACATCACTTTGGCATACATCCTTTCAGACCTTTCTTTTCACATTTATATATTAAATACACACACACACATAATTTGTTACAGTTAAATATAAATACATACATATGCATTTGGTTACTTGCTTTTCACTCTGAGGTGTGCCTTAGAGCTCTTTCTTTCTGAGTGCCTAGCTTTGGATTGTTTTATGGGCTCACTCCTCTGGGGACATTTAGGTCAACATTTGCAATTATGACAGATACTGCTGAATTGCCTTTCAACATCTGTGTACTGATTAGCCCTGCAGTGTGTGATAGGACTAGTGTCCCTTTTCCCTCCTTTTGGATGGCTATATTGTACTCCATGGTATGCATATACCAAGATTTATCTAAACATTTCCCCATAGATGGGTATTTATAGAATTTTTGGTCTTTTCCTATAATAAACATTATGTAGTGAACATCTGAATTTTTAAAGTACCCTGATTTTCGCTGAGATGTGTGGATGTCTCACCATTCTGACAAGTGTTGTTGCTGAATCAAAGATTATTTGAGTCTGTAATTTAATAGCTCTTGGCAAATCCACTCCTACAGATTTTGAGAGTGCCGATTTCCTCCTATTCTCACTGGCAGGGTGTGTTATGGAACTTTAAAACTTTTTCCAATCTGATGGGTGAAAATATACTTTGTTACTGTAATGAATATCACTGCAAGTGTGGGTTAATTTGTATCCTTTTAACATGTTGGCCAGCCATGCACATTTCTTTTTCCGTAAATTGTCCATTTGCATAATTTGTCCTTTTTGCTTTAAGTTTTTTTCTTACTGATTTGTAAGAACTCTTCTAATATACAGAAAATTAGTCCTTTTTATTTTAAGCAAAAACTGTTCCCCAGATTCTTTTTATTCTGCCAGCTTTAATGCTAAATATTTTACATAAACTATTGTATCACATAAACTCTGCAGAGTTAACATAATTTCCAATTTGAAGTGAAGAAACTGAAGCTTAGAGAGCAAGTTACTTCCCCAAAGTTACAGAATAATTAGATGGTAGAGGTTGAAAAAGTGAAAATCAGCCATCACATTACAAAAGTTGATCTCATGTGCTGACATATAATAATGGTGGTGTTGCTGGTGACAAAACCAGTCCACTAGTATTCTTTCCACCTGGGAAAAATAAGCAATGTAGAAATAAAGTGCAATAATACACTTTCCTGAAACAAAGCCACATCTTGTCAAATATATAAAATTCACCAAGTGGCAACTGAGAGTACAATCATTACTTCAAGTAAGAATAATTTTGATGCTGTGACGGTGGGTGAATATTTAATGATAATGAAGTTGTATATATAATTGTAAAGTATCTCCCACCAATTACATATTAATTGAATAAAAAAAACCCCAATAACTTTACGGTGGGTAGATGGGGGAGCCACCAATCTTAGGACAAACCAACAAACCTACATGTCTCCTGGTAATATGTACCGATGAGGGTGCAACATTACTTCTCCGTTTTCCTGCCAAAGTGCATAATCTCAGTCTCAACAAGGGGCAATATCACTCACATCAAAGTTGAGGGACGCTTAATAAAAATATTAGTTTGTACTTTTAAAAAATATTAAGGTCATTAAAAAATGTTAAGAGATACAGGAGTTAAGATGGTGGAGTAGCAAGGGGACCTTGGATTTGTCTTGTGCCTGGAATACACCTAGATCAACGTCAAACCATTTTGAATACCTAGGAAATCAACCCATCTGAGAATTAACAGAACAATCTGCATAACTTGAGGGAGAGAATGGGCAGGTAAGTGATGTGAAGAGATGAATGGGGGGAGAGAAGAGCTGGTGCTGCAGAGGGGAGGGAGCTGTTTCCACAGAGAGGAGAAAAACAGAAGGGGAGAGCAGAGTGTCAGACTTACACAAGAAAGCACCCCCCTGCCCCCGAAAGCAGCTAGAGAGAAAGAATGAAAACATGCACACGGGACACCCCAAAACCATTGACAGGGGAGAAGGAGAATACTGCCAGTTTTTTATAATGGGAGCACAGAGTCTGACGTTTTAAAGATCATCCTTTGGTGGTGCTCTTGTGAGGAAAAAGGATGGAGCCCAGGGAGTAGGCAGCACAGTCTCAGAATCCCTTGGGTCCCTTGGGGAGAAGCTGTTCCCCTGCTTGGAGTGTGTTTGGCATATGCCCTCTCCTCAGGCAAAAGACACAGAAGACACTATTATGCTGCCTGTATAGGAACAAAGATTCCAGCTGTGGGCAGCAAACATGGGTACCGGTTGTGCTTTGTGATTTACCATAAACTCTGAGCGGCTACCGCTGCATGGGGTGTGACTATTTCCTGGGACAAGCCGGCCCTGGCCACAGCACAGTGAGACCCTCCCCAAGAAGATCACTGCAGGTCCCAACCACAGGGATCTCTGAAGTGTCAAGTTTTGAAATACAACCACACCTGAGATAAAATTCTGGAGAGCGGCACTGCCTGGTAGGTGTACAGCTTGGACATAGAAAGGGAAGGTAAGGAGCTGACAGAATTGGAGGACACAGGAGGGGTGACTGATGGCTCATCTGTGAGGTTGCGAATTTCCTGCTCTGAAGACTAGACGGTGAAGTGAAGTCATTTTCACCCTTACCCCACCAGCACTGATGGACCTCAGTGAGCTAAACAGCACCACCAAGTGGAGGACGGAACAGTTACACAAAACCCTGCCCACCTGCAGCCTCCAGCTCCTCCCCTACAAGACCAGCAAAAATCCGTTCCACAAGCTTGGTCTTCTGACCATAGACT
The DNA here is from genome assembly GCF_028018385.1 of Neofelis nebulosa. Lineage (NCBI taxonomy): Eukaryota > Metazoa > Chordata > Mammalia > Carnivora > Felidae > Neofelis > Neofelis nebulosa. The sequence continues at coordinate 77,151,920 of NC_080782.1, forward strand.
GCTGCAAAGTCTCAGCTCTAGGGGACACTGGATCTAGCTTCATTTGGGTTTTTTGTTTGTTCTTTTGTTTTTTGTTGTTGCTTCTAGTTTTGTTGTTGTTGTCGTTTGTTTTCTTTTGTTTCTTGGATAAAGAGCAACATTTAAAAAAGTATTTTATTTTTAATTTTTTTCTCTCTTCTTTTCTCTTTTCTCTTTCTTTCTTTTTTTTTTTCTATAAAGTTTCTCTTAAGCAGAAAAAAACACCTAGGATCTAGCTTCTTTTATTTGATTTGCAATTTTTTAAAATTTTTATTTCATTCTATTATTATTATTATTATTATTATTATTTCTTCCTCCAAAATGACAGGATGGAAGAACTCACCTCAAAAGAAAAGAGGAATAAATGGTGGCCAGGGATTTAGTCAATGCAGATATAAGTAAGATGTCTGAACTAGAATTTAAAACAACAATTATAAGGATTCTAGCTGGGATTGAATAAAAGTATAGAAGACACAGAGAATTCCTTTCTGCCGAGGTAAGAAAACTAAAATCCAGTCAGTTGACATTAAAAATGCTATAACTGAGGTGCAAATCCAAACAGAGGCCATAAAAATGAGGATGGGTGAGACAGAGGAATGAATTAGCAGTACAGAAGATAAAATTATGGAAAATAATTAAGCTGAAAAGGAGAGGGAAACAAAGGTCAGGGATCATGAAGGCAGACTTATGGAATTCAGTGACTTATTAAAATCTGATAACATTTATATCATAAGAGTCCCAGAAGATGAAGAGAAAGAAAAAGGGGAAGAAGGTTTATGTGAGTAAATTATATGTGAAAAATTCACTAATCGGGGGAAGGACACAGATATGAAAATCCAAGAAGCACTGAGAACTCCCATTAATTCAACAAAAGCTGGCCATTGCCAAGACATATCTTGGTAAAATCCAGAAAATACACAGACAAGGAAGAAATCCTGAAAGCAACAAGGGAAAAAAAATCCTTAACCTAAAGGAAAGACAGATCAGGTTTACAGCAGATCTTCCCACAGACTCTTGGCAGGCCAGAAAGGAGTTGCAAGATATATTTAACATGCTGAATGGAAAAAAATATGCAGCCAAGAATTAATTATCCAGCAAGGCTGTCATTCAGTAAAGGAGGAGAGAGAAAGAGTTTCCCATACAAAAACTAAAGGAATTTGTGACCAGCTAAACCAGCTGTCCAAGAAATTTTAAGGGGGACTTTTGAGTGGAAAAAAAAAAAGACCAAAAGCAACAGAGACTAGAAAGGACCAGAAAGCATCACCAGAAACATTAACTCTACAGGTAACACAATGGCACTAAATTTGTATCATTCTATAATCACTGAATATAAATGGACTAAATGTTCCAGTCAAAAGACATAGGTATCAGAATGGAAAAACAAAAGACCTATCAATATGCTGCCTAGAAGAGATTCATTTCAGACCTAGAGATACCTGCAGATTGAAAGTGAGAGGATGGAGGACCATATATCATGTTAATGGATGTCAGAAGAAAGCTGGAGTAGCCATACTTACATCAGACAAACTAGATTTTAAAACAATGTAACAGATAAAGAAGAGCATTATATAATAATTAAGGGGTCTATCCATCAATAATATCTTACAATTATAAATAATTATCTCCCCTAACTTGGAGGCACCCAAATATATAAGTCAATCACAAGCATAAAGAAACTTACTGATAATAACACAATAATAGTAGAGGACTTTAACACCCCACTTAGAGCAGTGGACAGAAAATCAATACGAAAAAAATGGCTCTGAGTGACACACTGGACTGGATGGATTAACATATATATTCAGAACATTTTATCCTAAAGTTGCAGAATGCACATTCTTATCAAGTGCACATGGAACATTCTCCAGAATAGATCACATACTGGGTCACAAATCAGCTTTCAACAACTACAAAAACACCAAGACTATACCATGCATATTTCAGATCACACTGCTATGAAACTCAAAGTCAACCACAAGAAAAAAATTCAAAAGCACTTAAATACACAGAGTTTAAAGAACGTCCTAGTAAAGAATGAAAGGGTTAACCAGGAAATCAAGAAATTTAAAAAATACATGGATGCAAATGAAAACACAGCAGTTGAAAACCTTTGGGATATAGCAAAGGTAGTGTTAAGAGGAAAGTATATTACAATTCAGGCCTATCTCAAGGAGCAAGAAAGGTCCTAAATACACAGTCTAAACTTGCACCTAAAGGAACTAGAAAAGGAACAACAAATATAACCTAAAGCCAGCAAAAGGGCATAATAAAGATTGGAACAGAAATAAATGATATAGAAACAAAAGAATGGTAGAACAGATCAATGAAACTAACAGCTGGTTCTATGAAGGAATTAACAAAATTGACAATCCTCTAGCCAGACTCATCAAAAAGAAAAAAGAGGGGTGCCTGAGTGGCTCATCCAGTTAAGCCTCCAACTCGGCTCAGGTCATGATCTCACAGTTCGTGAATTTGAGCCTGCTTTGGATCTCTGTCTTGCTCTCTCTCTCTCTGCCTTTCCCCACTCTCTCTCCCCCTCAAAAATAAACACTAAAAAAAAAGGACCCAAATAGAATCACGAATGAAAGAGGAAAGATCACAACCAACAGCACAGAAATACAAACAATTATAAGAGAATACTATGAAAAATTATATGCCAACAAATTGGGCAATCTGGAAGAATTGGACAGTTTCCTAGAAACTCGCAAACTACCAAAGCCGAAACGGGAAGAAATAGAAAATTTGAACAGATTCATATCCAGCAAAGAAACTGAATCAGGAATCGAAAATCTCCCAACAAACAAGAGTCTTGGGCCAGATGGCTTTCCAGGGGAATTCTACCAGACATTTAAAGAAGAGTTAATAACCATTCTTCTCAAACTGTTCCAAAAAATAGAAAGACAACTTCTAAATTCATTCTATGAAACCAGCATTACCTTGATTCCAAGACCAGACAAAGACCCCATTAAAAAAGGAGAATTATAGGCCAATATCCCTGATGAACATGGATGCAAAAATTCTCAACCACATATTAGCAAATCAAATTCAACAGTACTTTAAAAGAATTACTCACCATGATCAAGTGGGATTTATTTCTGTGCTACAGGGCTGGTTCAATATTTGCAAATCAATCAATGTGATACACCACATTAATAAAAATAAGAATAAGAACCATATGATCCTCTCACTAGATGCAGAAAAAGCATTTGACAAAATACAGCATCCATTCTTGATAAAAACCCTCAACAAAGTAGGGACAGATAGAACATACCTCAACATCATAAAGGACATATACAGAAGATCCACAGCTAATATCATCCTTAATGTGAAAAAACTAAGAGCCTTTCTCCTATGATCAGGAAGGAGACAAGAATGTCCACTCTCACTTACTATTTAACACAGTACTGGAAATCTTAGCTTCAGCAATCAGACAATAAAAAGAAATAAAAGGCATCCAAATTGGCAAGGAAGAAATCAAACTTCTACTATTTGCAGACAACATGATACTCTGTGTAGAAAACCTGAAAGACTTCACCCAAAAATTGCTAGAACTAATACATGAATTCAGCAAACTCAAAGGACATAAAGTCAATGTGCAGAAATCTGTTGCATTTCTATACATCAATAACAAAGCAGCAGAAAAAGAAATTGAGGAATAAATTCCATTTGCAATTGCACCAAAAGCAATAAGATTCCAGCAGTAAACCTAAGTAAAGAGGAAAAGATCTATACTCTAAAAACAATATAAAACTTATAGAAAAAGTTAAAGATGACATAAAGAAATGGAAAAAATATTTCATGCTCATGGATTGGAAGAACAAACATTGTTAAAATGTCTATACTACCCAAAGCAATCTACACATTTAATGCAATCTCTAACAAAATACCACCAGAATTTTTTCACTGAGCTAGAACAAACAATCTTAAAATTTGTATGGAACCACAAAACACCCTAAATTGCCAAAGCAATCCTAAAAACAAACAAACAAACAAACAAAAAACTGGAGGCATTACAATTTTGTATTTCAAGCTATATTGTATTGGTACAAAAACAGACACATAGATCAGTGGAACAGAATAGAAAACCCAGAAATGGGTCCACAACTGTATGGTCAACTTATCTTCAACAAAGCAAGAAAGAATACCCAATTGGAAAAAGTCTTTTCAACAAATGGTGTTAGGAAAACTGGACAGCGATATGCAAAAGAATGAAACTGGATCACTTTCTTACAGCATACACAAAAATAAGTTCAAAATGGATGAAAAATCTAAATGTGACACAGGGAACCATCAAAATCCTAGAGGAGAACATGGGCAGCAACCTCTTTGACATCGATTGGAGCAACTTCTTACTAGACACATCACTTTAGGCAAGGGAAACAAAAGCAAACACAAACTATTGGGACTTCATCAACATAAAAAGCTACTGCACAGCGAAGGAAACAATAAAAAAAACCTAAAAGGCAGCCTATGGAATAGGAGAAGATAGTTGCAAATGACATGTCTGATAAAGGGTTAGTATCCAAAATCTGTAAAAAAAAAAACTTCTCAAATTCAACACCCCAAACCAAATAACCCAGTTAAGTAATGGGCAGAGACAGGAATGGACATTTTTGCAAAGAACACATCTAGATGGCTAACAGACACATGAAGTGATGTTCAACATCACTCATCATCAGGGAATTACAAATCACAACCACAATGCCACTCCTGTTAGAATGGCACAATTAACAAAACAAGAAACAGATATTGGCAAGAGTAAGGGGAAAGGGGAAACCTCTTGCACTGTTGGTGAGAATGCAAACTGGTGCAGCCACTCTGCAGAACAGTATGGAGGTTCCTCAAGGAATTAAAAATAGAACTGTGCTACCAACTAACAATTGTGCTATTAGGTATTTACCCAAAGGACACAAAAATACAGATTTGAACTGGTACATGTACCCCAGTGTTCATAGTATTATCAACAATGGCCAAACTATGGAGAGAGCCAAAATGATCACCAACTGATGAATGGATAAAGAACACACAGTATGCATATACAATGGAATATTAGCCATAAAAAATAATGAAATATCGCCACTTGCAATGATGTGGATGAGGCTAGAATGTATTATGCTAGGCAAAATAAGTCAATCAGAGAGGGACAAATACCATATGATTTCATTCACGTGTGGAATTTAAGAAACAAAAGAGATGAACATACGGGAATGGGGGGAAAGAGAAGAGAGGGAAACAAACCACAAAAGACTCTTAATGATAGGGAACAAACTATGGGTTGACATAAGGAGGTGGGTGGGAGATGGGCTAGATGGGTGATGGGTACTAAGGAGGGCACTTGTTTTGATGATCAGTGGGTGTTGTATGTAAGTGATGAGTCACTGAATTCTACTCCTGAAACCAATATTGCACTGTATGTTAAATAATTATAATTTAAATTAAAAAAGGAAAAAAAAAGTTAAGAAACTGCTCCACATACAACAGACTAATGAAACATGACAACTACATTTAATGCATAGTCCTGGATGGGATTTTATTTTATTTATTTTTTTTTTTTTAAATTTTTTTTAACGTTTATTTATTTTTGAGACAGAGAGAGACAGAGCATGAACGGGGGAGGGGCAGAGAGAGAGGGAGACACAGAATCGGAAACAGGCTCCAGGCTCCGAGCCATCAGCCCAGAGCCTGACGCGGGGCTCGAACTCACGGACCGCGAGATCGTGACCTGGCTGAAGTCGGACGCTTAACCGACTGAGCCACCCAGGCGCCCCCTGGATGGGATTTTAGATTGGAGAAAATAGTTACAGTACACATTTTGCAACAGTGTGTGAAATTTTTATATGGACTGTGGACTAGATAATTGCACTGCAACAATATTAAATTTTCTGATTTTGGTAATTGTACAATGGTTATGTAAAAGAATACCACCATTCTTAAGACACAGGAGTATTTTGGATAAAGTGATACAATATCTGCAATGTGTTCTTAAATAGTTACAAAAGTATATATGTAGTTAGCTTTCTATACATACATACTTGGGTACATTTACAGACACATACATAATACCTTGTGGCTAACCATTCACGTGATTAGATAAGAAATATCTACACTTGTTTATTTAATGATATTATATTTACTGGTTAAAATATACTTTTTACAATTATCTCAGTAAATATTTTTCTGTTTTTGGTTTCATATAAATGTGATAATATGCCATCCCCACATTGCTAATCATCTTTCAGGTTAATATGTTTCTATCTATATTCACATAAAGAACATTTTTTATATTACTATGCATGGATTTTGCTTCAATAGCTTTCTAGAAGATGGGGCTGACTTCACATCTGTATATTTTTTGGCTGGACGATTCAGTGTTTACTATGCATTAGAATCATTTAGGAATTTGTTAAAGTCAAGATTTTGATTGAGAAGGTCTGGGTTGGAGCCTAGGATTCCTCATTTCTTCCGAGTGTGCAGGTTATGCCCTTTGTGAAGACCACTCTCTTGAGACTTTATGTATTTCCTCATCCCCCTCACAATGAATTTCATGAGGAAGTATGAGCACAACATAGGCACAACTAGATTTACTTCAGAAAAGGTGAACTGGGGAGTTATTTCATTTTGAATATGTTTTGATGAGGAAAAAGATTGGAGTAGAATGGAAGAGCAAAGTGAAATTGCTGAATAGAATTGTAGCAAAGTTTGGAGAAACAATTTGTGCAATATAGCAACTGCAGTGATAAAATGTGTGCAGACATTTCTCAGGAAATGTGACCCAGACCGATGCACTCCATTATCCAGAATCTTAATTTCTTGCTTAGGAGAGGTTTTTGCAGGGTTCCATACCACGAAGAAATGTACCCAACATCCAGCAATTCCTGAGGCTCACCTACATAGAACAAGTTCAAGAATATTTTCTTGCGTAAAAATTGTCCTGGTTTAATTTGACTCTCTTTGTATTTACCAGCTGCATTTACAACTCTATAGTTATTACCATTTAAATGCAAATGACTCTTTGGTTTGCTTATTTTTGTTTTCTCTATCTTATATTTAAAAAAAAATGTGAACCCTGAGTTATCTGTGGTTTGTTGGTTAACTTGGAAATACAATAGTGGAATCTGTGCTCTAGCATATAGTGTGCAGAAGATAAAAGCTAAACACAGAAAAAGACATCTGATCTACTTCATAAATCCGTCTAAAGTATGTTTTGCATTATGGATGTTTCTGTCAGTCACTTGTGTTAGTTCCATAGAATTAGAATCTTGTCTCCTTTGTAATATCACTGATGACAGGTTACTCTTAAGAACAGAAAAGAATTGAATTCTGTTCTTCAGGTTTTCTTTTCTTCCCTTGGATATTTATAGGTGTGTTATTTACAGCATAATTTCATCTATTAGTTATTTATGTGGCTTCAGATCTCTATCAGACACAAGCAGTATATCACTAAAGCATCTAGATTACATCATGATACGTATCATTTGATACCTTAGAATGTTTCATCCTTTTTGTTTTGACAAGGCACATATATTTTATTGTGAATTCTTTTTAATAGTGAAAAGACTTCTAATGCGACTCTAGTGAAATTAGAGGGAAATATATGTATCCTGATACATCTAATAAAATAATGAATACAACTTCCACTCGTTCCTAAAAGCTGTATACCATAACGTCCTTATTAAAATGAGGGATTTTAAGTACTTTTGGAACTATCAAATTGATTGCTGATTTTAGGAGAGTGTGTTTTTAAGTCACATAAAATTTAGACATTAAAAATAGTATGTTTCATAGTAGTAAATTTCACCTCATTGATTTATCTCAAAATGTGCAGTTTAATTAAATTAAAGGTGCATGATTCCACTTCAGAGAATATAAACTAATGTCCTGCTTAATAAAAAAAAATTAATATAACATCTTCTCATCTCAGCTTTTTGTGACATGTATATAATGAGAAGAACAAAAGTTGTTGGGTGTGCTGCTAAGAATATCAAAAAGAACCGGGACATAATAATTACAAATTAATGTTAAGGTTAAGAGAGAAAACCAGGCACGGTTGACTGTAAGTTAGGCAAGAAATGTAAAATAATGTTGGTTCTTGACTACCAGTTCTAGAGGGTTCTGCATACTGCAGTGAGCTTTCTAGAACTCTGGGGAAGACTTGATTCTGACCCCATCCTGTTCTTTCTCATGCACCTTATGTGTGATATGGGAGAAACACATATTCATTCATCTTCTCAGAGATTTTTTCTGATTTATGATAACCCGTAAGTCAGTCTTTTGTGAGAATATCATGTTGAGTAAAAATTTCCCATGCAAATTGATAATATAGCTGATACAATTTCAGGGAAGAAAGGGAGAGAGGTATAGCAAGGAAGCAAGAAAAATTAACAATGAAATGAGAGAAAAATAGATAATTGGAAAGAGGAGTTTTTAACTATTACCAATAAATACTTGTTTGGGAAAATAATTTATTGACCTTAGAGGATAAATGAATTGAAAGAGAAAAAAAATCGGGGCACCTGGGTGGCGCAGTCGGTTAAGCGTCCGACTTCAGCCAGGTCACGATCTCGCGGTCCGTGAGTTCGAGCCCCGCGTCAGGCTCTGGGCTGATGGCTCGGAGCCTGGAGCCTGTTTCCGATTCTGTGTCTCCCTCTCTCTCTGCCCCTCCCCCGTTCATGCTCTGTCTCTCTCTGTCCCAAAAATAAATAAAAAACGTTGAAAAAAAAATTTAAAAAAAAAAAAAAGAAAGAGAAAAAAAATCATAATGTCATTAGCAAATTAGGGATCTCTTTTGATTCCTTCTGCTGCTACTTACACAATTTCTCTTTTCTCCTATACAGAAAAAGTTTTTTAAGACATTGCAGCAGCATCTTGTGTTCTAGGATTTGAAAACTTCTGTGGTTATAATTTTGTACATGATATTCAAATATCAAAATATGTAGCATCTTTATTTTCTACAGTTAGTTTGTCCCCTCCACTCCCTTTCCTCCCCCAACCCTCTCTGTCACTCTTGCTTGGTTTCTTTTTCCTTCCTTCTTTCCTTCCTTCCTTCCTTCCTTCCTTCCTTCCTTCCTTCCTTCCTTCCTCTCTCTCTTTCCTTCCTTCCTTCCTTCCTTCCTTCCTTCCTTCCTTCCTTCCTTCCTTCCTTCCTTCCTTCCTTTCTTCTTCCTTGCTTTCTTGCTTTCTTTCAAGATTTAACCTTGCTGAAAGCAGGTTGGTGGGGGGACTTGAAGGTAATAAACTTACCTTTATTTTAAAGAATGTCTTTTTGATTAATCAATTTCTGTTATAGCTTTTTGGTAAACATTTGAGTTACAGACTTTCTTCTCTCCACCGTTTTTCTAGCCAAAAGAAATCTTGACAAAGGAAAACTTTTTCGTCTCTATTCATGTTAATGACCATCTCAACTATTTCTAAACTATAAACTAAGGTATACTTTTGTGTGAGACTAGATGCTGAGATTCACAAATAGATTTGCAGATTTGGCAATCCTCTAGAAATATTTTCAGAATCTACTAGGAGTTCTCTCTAACCTATCTAGGTATTTCTCTACTCAACCACTTTCTGAAGATAGTGGGAATGAACAAATACTTGGTTTAACCTCTTTTCTCCTCTAATTTCCCTCACACTTCTTACTGGGTTGGGATTTTAATATTGTCATGGAAAATGAGTGTGATAGGTGAAATGATTATTTGAAACATGGCACTAATTAAACTCTGCTATTATGTGTGGTTACAGGTTCTGGTGGAGATGCCCATTTGTGATTATGCTTTTCTTCTGGTAGCCTAAAACCATGAGATGCCTCTGGCTATAATATTTATAATCTATGAGAGATTTATAGAGTAGTGTGAAATAAAGAGTGTTTATATAGTCTAACCTCTCCTTCTTAAGCAGTAAAATAAAATTATTTAAAAGTACCATGGTCTGGGGCACCTGGGTGGCTCAGTTGGTTAAGCTGATTTTGACTCAGGTTATGATCTCACTGTTCCTGGGATCCAGCCCCACATTGGGCTCTGTGCTGACAGTGTGGGGCCTGCTTTTGGGATTCTTTCCCTCCCTCTTTGCCCTCCCTGGATTGTGCACTTGTGCATGCATACATGCTCTCTCTCACAAAACAAATAAGCAAACATTTGTATTTTATTTATTAAAACTTTTTTTAATGTTTATTTACTTTTGAAAGACAGAGAGGACAGAGCACAAGTGGGGGAGGGGCAGAGAGAGAGAGAGGCACACACACACACACACACACACACACAGAATCTAAATCAGGCTCCAAGCCCTGAGCTGTCAGCACAGAGCCTGACGTTGGGCTTGAACTCATGAACTGTGAGATCATGACCTGAGCTGAGGTCAGATGCTTAACTGACTGAGCCACCCAGGTGCCCCTAAATCAGCAAACATTTAAAGAACTACCATGACTTGTTTGTATACTAAGGAAGAAAATGCATTTAATTAACTGCTAAAATTTTAAGAAAATGGCTCACTAAGACTACTACTACATTCTACATGTGACATTTTTGTAAAAAAAAAAAAAAGAGTTAACTATTTCAACAGCTTTTTATTTTTATTTTTATTTATTTATTTTTTTTTAATTTTTTTTTCAACTTTTATTTATTTATTTATTTTTGGGACAGAGAGACAGAGCACGAACGGGGGAGGGGCAGAGAGAGAGAGAGACACAGAATCGGAAACAGGCTCCAGGCTCCGAGCCATCAGCCCAGAGCCTGACGCGGGGCTCGAACTCACGGAGCGCGAGATCGTGACCTGGCTGAAGTCGGACGCTTAACCGACTGCGCCACCCAGGCGCCCCTCAACAGCTTTTTAAACACAAAGTATATTTCCACTTAGAAAAATGGTTTAATAGGATAAATGCTCGTGGAATTTATCAGTCAACATGCCCTAAAACAGCAACATCTTTATCATTGAATTGACATGTTTATTTTTACTTTTATATAACCTAAACAGTAAATATGCCTTTTCTTAAAATTTTAATATACAATTTTCTAAACTTGAAAAATGAATACACTATAAAATTAAATTTCATTTTTTGTTGTTACTTCAATAAATTGAGAAACTTTTTTCTCCTTTTTGATGCTTAAGGTGAATATTGCAAAACTCCAAATTGGTATATTTACTTAATAATGAAGATATTACTTTTTAAACGTTTATTTTGAGAGAGAGAGCCTGTGTGCATGAGGAGAGGAGGGGCAGAGAGAGAGAGAGAGAGAGAGAGAGAGAGAGAGAACCTTAAGCAGACCTCAACTTAGCCACCCAGGTGCCCCTCAAGATACTATTTCTGAAATTTATCTAGTATTTTTATCATTCTGTTATTTTAATAGCTTTATTGTTCTGTTTATCAGTTTACATATCCCTAAAGTCAATTGTTGAAAGTGTACAATTCAGTGATTTTAGTAAATTAACACCCCAGGTACCACATCCCAGGATACACTTCCATCTGAGGCAAATCCAAGTGGTTGGTCACTCTTTACATTTCAGTCATCCTGAGATGGCCTCCTCCTGTTTACAGTTAATCACTCCCATTCTCAGCCTGAGAAAATACTCCTTGGTATCTGTTTCTATAAATTTGTCTTTTCCAATCATTTCCGACAAAAAAGTATACATATTCTTTTGTATATTCTCAGCTCTTTCACTTAGAATAATATTTTTGAGGTTCACCCATGTTGTAGCATTTATCAGTACTTTTTTTTTAAATTATTGAATATTATCCCATTTTGTGGATATACTCTCTTTTATTTTTTTTCTCCAAATGATCACCTACAGGTAGATTATTTCCACTTCAGGCTCTTATAAGTGGTTAACATTTCTGTGAACAATTTGCATACATATTTTTGTGGACTTTGAAACACTTTTCTTGGCTAGATTCCTAGAGGTATAATTTTTGGGTTTATGTTTTGTTTATGGTGTGTATAAGGGTCTTTTCTCTTCCTCTTCCACCTTTGTTTTTTTTCCTTGCAAGTGTACAACCAACTGTTCCAAGACCATTTATAAAAGAATATTCCTTTATTTAAAAAAAATTTTTAATGTTTATTTATTTTTGAGAGAGAGACAGAGTGAGAGTGGGGGGGCAAGAGAGAGAGGGAGACATGACTTGAGCTGAAGTTAGACGTTCAACCGACTGAGCCACCCAGGCACCCCAACCATATTTTTCCCTTATTAAATTGTATTGGTATCTTTCTTGAAAATAAATGACTTTAAGGTAAGGGTCTGTTTATGAACTCCCAATTCTGGTCCGTTGATCTACTAATACTATGATTATACACTGTCTGCATTATTTTAAAGTAAGTTAAAATCAAATACTATAATTCTCCAATGTGTATTTCTTTCTTTCTTTTTTTTTTTTTTCAAATATGTTTTAGCTCTTCTAGTTCCTTTGTTTTCCCACATAAATTTTGGGATAAACTTTTCATTTTCTACAAATAAGCATGTTGAGATTTGATAGAGATTGCACTGAATTTATAGATCAATTTGGTGGTAATTGCCATTGCGACAATAGTAAGCCTTCCAATCAGTGAACATAAAATGTCTTTTTATTTGATCCTAATTGTCTTCTCAATGTTTTGTAATTTTCCGTATATACGTCTTACATTTCTTTTGTTAAATTCACTCCAAAGTAGTTTATTTTATTCTGATGTTATTGTGAATAGAACTGTTTTGTAATTTTATTTGAGATTGTTTGTTGCTAGTATATAGAGATAAATAGATTTTGAATATCGAACTTGTATCCTGTGACTTTGTAGAACTCATTTATTAGTTTTTGTCATTTTTTTCCCCTTACCATTTTTCTACATATAGGATCATATCCCCTGTAGGTGAAAACATATTACTTTTTCATTCTGATCTGCATGCCTTCAGTGTATTTCTTTCAAAAAAATTTTTTCCCACCAACTAAGACCTTTAGTACAATGTCTGATAGAAGTTGACACATGGATATCCTTGGTTTGTTCCAGAGACTAGTGGGAAAGCATTCCAGTGTCTTCTTGCCAACTTTGCCTCTTGTGGGATTTCAGCCATTTCTCATGCAAGGTCATTCATTTATCTTATTGATGTTCCATGAATTGGTCCATTAAATATATATTTTCAAATTTGTTGGCATCATGTTTTTCATATTTTCACAATACAAAAACTGAATACTGAAACAACTAGCTTGGTGTTGAAAATAATTAAGTTTAATATAAGATATAATGAATTAACATTCTAAGGGAAAGTATGATATGAGGGAGAAAGAGAAAAGTATTAATAGAAAAAATAGCAAGCTTAAGACAATATTATAATAACAAAATCCAGAGAGATCATATAAGAAGGCTGAGATGAAAAATAAAATTTAATCCTGAAGGTTGTAAATTTAATGATCAGGATAGGACCTTGAATTTGGCACATTAGGAAAAAGAAAAGTGTTCATATATTTTCTCTGAAAATATATGCCTTATAATTCCATAGAGATAACAGTAAGTAGGGGCTTGAATAAGAAAGACTGTGTGTATAAATTATAAATGAAGCCAAATATAATATTTTGGTCAAGGGCATACTTTGATAGAGAAGACATTAAAGTTAAAATAAAAGTTTTATTTTATTTTGCTTTAATACGTATTATGTCTTATGCATATAAAATATATAACATGTTTCTTATAAAATATGACATATAATGTATAATTATATAATATATATATTACATATTTGAATGTCTAAATGCCTACCATTTGATATATTCTAAAAGCCAGCATCTCAAAGTTAGGCTGAGGACCAGCAGCAGCAGCACCCCACCACATGAGCTCTTATTAAAAATGCAGAACCTAAGGGCACCTTGGTGGGTCAGTGAGTGGTGTCTGACTCTTGATTTGGGCTCAGGTCATGATCTCATGGTTGTAAGATCAGGCCCTGCATTTTTAAGAAATGCAGAACCTGAGGGGCGCCTGGGTGGCTCAATCGGCTAAGCGTCAGACTGGATCAGGTCATGATCTCTCAGTTTCTGGGTTTGAGCCTTGTGTAGGTCTCTGTGCTGACAGTTCAGAGTCTAGAGCCTGCTTCAGATTCTGTGTCTCCCTCTCTCTGCCCCTCCCCTGCTCATGCTCCATCTCAAAAATAAATAAATGTTAAAAAAAAAAAAAGAAAGAAATGCATAACCTCATTTCTAAGCAAGATGCAGAACCTTGGACCAACCAAGATAGCAGAATCTGCATTTTAAAAGATCCCTATGGGGGATACAGGAGTACTGATGCATAGGGGCACTTGTACCCCAATGTTTATAGCAGCACTCTCAACAATAGCCAAATAATGGAAAGAGCCTAAATGTCCATCAGTTGATGAATGGATAAAGAAATTGTGGTTTATATACACAATGGAGTACTACGTGGCAATGAGAAAGAATGAAATATGGCCCTTTGTAGCAACATGGATGGAACTGGAGAGTGTTATGCTAAGTGAAATAAGCCATACAGAGAAAGACAGATACCATATGGTTTCACTCTTATGTGGATCATGAGAAACTTAACAGAAGACCATGGGGGAGGGGAAGGAAAAAAAAAAAAAAAAAGAGGTTAGAGTGGGAGAGAGCCAAAGCATAAGAGACTCTTAAAAACTGAGAACAGGGGCGCCTGGGTGGCGCAGTCGGTTAAGCGTCCGACTTCAGCCAGGTCACGATCTCGCGGTCCGTGGGTTCGAGCCCCGCGTCGGGCTCTGGGCTGATGGCTCAGAGCCTGGAGCCTGTTTCCGATTCTGTGTCTCCCTCTCTCTCTGCCCCTCCCCTGTTCATGCTATGTCTCTCTCTGTCCCAAAAATAAATAAAAAAAAAAAAAAAAAAAAAAAAAAAAAAAAACTGAGAACAAACTGAGGGTTGATGGGGGGTGGGAGGGAGGGGAGGGTGGGTGATGGGTATTGAGGAGGGCACATTTTGGGATGAGCACTGGGTGTTGTATGGAAACCAATTTGACAATAAACTTCATATATTGAAATAAAAAAATAAAAGATCCCTATGGGATCTGTGTTTGCATTAGAGTTTGAGAAGTCGTGATTTAAAGTATTATGCTTTCACCTAGCAACTACAGTACCTTCTCGAGAGGAAGTATTTACCAAACCATATGGTACCCATTGTGGGTATTAAATTATCCTTCATGGAAGAGTCTCACAGTCTAGTAGGAAAGTCAGGCAGGCGGATATAGTGATAGTTGGACTAACACAGTGCTAAGGAAACATGGAGGGGACATTAGTTGGCTTCTTTGTGACTGCCAGAGAAGATAGATCAACATTTTAATTGGACCTTCAGAGATGGGGAGTATTCCCCAAGTCTTCAACTCTTCATCAACAAAAGGTAGGTGGAACTCACAGTCATAGCCATTGTCTACACAGCCTCTGACAACATCTTTACCCCTGCACAATGGAATCTTCACTGCTTCACATTCCACAAGGACCACCCTTTTGCTAAGACTATTTAACTTAATTCCACTAGGATTCAACTCATGATATTTCTGCAGTTGCCACAGAAAGCCTCAGACTTTCTCATACCTCCTGGGTGGTCTCCTGCTCGTCATCTAACCCTGAAAAATCCCTTTTCAATCCCCTTCTCACCATCCCCCTTTTGAGGGTCCTCTTGGTCCATCAGTAGCAAAACCTCGTCAACCTCCTTTTTGAGCATTTCCTTTAGCATTTTACTCTAAAAGGAACCTGATCTCCACTAATGATACTTTTGTTTACTTGTTTTTCTTTTACCCCTATATCCACTAGTCTTAAAGGTGGAGTACTTTTTCTTTGTTTCCTCATTGATAGTTCCATACCTCTCTCCTTCTATTTTCCTTGCAACCATCTTGATTCTTTTTTCTTTTCTTTTTTTTCCTGTCTTTTGTTTCATCACTTCAATTCTTCATAGTGTTAAAATCTAGAAGTATCTGAGCACTTGTTTCATCTCTCAGTGATTTTAAACATTATTTTATTGTTTTCTCCAAATCTACTCGTGTCTTCTTTTTTGGTGATTAGAATACATGTGGAGAGGATCCTGCCCACTCTGGCCTCCCAGTTTCTTTAATCCCCAGTTATTCCTTCGGTTAAACCCTAAACCATGTCAATTCCTAAACCTGTAACCTTTCCATAATCTCATTTTTATACATCTCATTATTGATTACTCTCCCTTCCTTCTAGTTCATTCCTCTAGAATTATATACCCAACAAACTTTTACCTAACTGTGACCTCCCATCCATGGAATCTACTAGTCTCATTGCTGGAGACTTTACATCAGCCCTTGTGCCTTTTTTTCCCCTCTTTCTACACTCACTCCCTTGGTGATTTCATTACATCTCATGCATTTAAATATTATCTGTATGCTGGGGCTCCTGGCCCAGCTGGAGCAACTGAATGATGCTCATTCAGTTAAGCATCAGACTGTTGTTTTCAGCTCAGGTCATGATCTCACAATTGTGAGATAGAGCCCCGTGTCAGGCTTCACTCTGAGTGTTGAGCCTACTTAACAGTCTCTCCCTCTCTCTCTGCCCCTCCCCCAATTTCTCTCTGTCTCTCAGTCAATCAACATGACCTCTATGCTGATGATACCCAAAATAACGTCAGCTTATATTTTTCTGTTGAACTCCTAAAGTGAAAGATGGAGGCAACTGTTTTTGCTTTCTATTTGTTGATTTGTATATTTCAGTTTTGAGAACAGTTTCTGGAACATGGTAGGCCTACAATAAATAAATGAATAGATTATTTGCCCCCCAAAACAAAGAAGTAAGAATACATGGTTTACTGAAATAATTTTGGGTAGTAGTATTGTGGTTGAAATGAAAAGTGCCTGTGTGTATATAGGGATGAGGATATTGGTTGAAGCTGATTTTAAGGAATTTGCACTTTATCATTATCATATACATATTCTAGACCATATCTATATTTTTAACAGTAATAAGAGTTCAATAAATCAAAAGATTAAGTCTTTAATAAAAGATACTTTGTTATTATAGTATTTTAGTGTTTTATAGAATTGTAGAGTCATACATCATCCTCAACAGGGAATTCATAGCCTGAACATTCATAGCATGAACTCAGTTATCTGTTATGTCACACTTATTTCTGTGAATTTAGTAAGCAAATAACCTGGCAAACTATCACTGTAGAAAAGTATTATAGTACGCAACAAATATAGGAAAAACATAAAATGTGCATGGGCAGATGTATTTAGAATGAATAATATAGAATGGATTATCTTGAAAATTTTAACTTGTCAGCATGAGAAAATCCACACTTATGTGTGCTTCAGTGAAGCACTTCATAAGATTTCAGAAAGTATATGATACTTTAAATTATGCAATTTTATTTCACAGTAAAAATATTCATGTGGCTCTAATGAATGACCCATCTTGTTATACAGTAGAGAAGAATGTGAAAAAAATTGGACAGACTTCATTGTCAGAACCCCATGTTTTCTGGTTTAGAATATCATTAAGCTCAATATCACTCTGAACTGTCATTTCCCTTCCTAACAGCGCATGCACAGAATAATGATTGCCAACAGGTGGGGGTTAATTAATCGGATTTCTTGCATGTGGGCTACAGGTGGAGAGCTGTGCTTCCCTGAAGCAGTCATACCTGTTTTTACATGTCCCAGAACTTGGTGTACAGTGTCGTAGAGAGAGCAGCGGAATTATATTAATCAAATTTTAGTTTTTATCTCGTTCCTCTTAAAAAATATGCCCAGATATTATTAACTACATAGTATCCTTGGAAAAGTAGTTTATGGTTACATCTGTGAATAAGGTGTTCATTTATACACAAACTTACTTGTGTTTATTACACGTGTGTACATGTTCTACTACCCAGACTACTTGAAAACTGCTTCTGTACTTTTTTTGTTTTATGTGATTTCAGTTAATATACTCCATGGGATTAATTATAATTCTCTGGTCCGTGTAGTAAAAGAATACCAACTTTGAAAATAGAGACAATAAATCCCCATAGTAATATCACCAGTATTATAAAGGGATATTCTCAATATGTTTACGCAAAAATATTGGCAATTTAGATGAAATGGACAGATATAAATTATTAATCTTCTATCAAGGGCTGGATCTGACTTCACCAGCCCTTGAATCTGGATTGGCCATGTGACTTTTTGAGCCAATGGGGCTTCAGTAAAAGTAGCAGATGCAGATGCTTGAAATATATTGGACATTGAGGTTGTTTTGTTGTTTTTATTGAAAGTGGAAATCTTAGCCACCAGGTGAATAATATAGGGGTTTGTGAGAGGATGAGAAGGCATGTGGAGCGAAACCAGCATAAGTGGGAAAACAGTTTGCCAAACACCATACATGTGAGGGAGGACTTCATCAATCATCCAGCTTCTCACTGCAGAGCAGCTGACAACAGAAACGTGAGAAGGTGCAAGAGAACCTACCCACCCAAGACCATCTAGATTGTAAAACCACCCAGTTAAATGCAGAATTACAAGATAATTTAAATGTTATTTTAAACCACTAAGGTTTGGGATTATTTGGTATGAAGAAATAGCTAACTGACAAAGTAATGTGTTTCTTAATTGATACTCTCTTTACTATAAAAATAAGCAAAAATAACAAAAGCTGTCCTTTGCTTATAAATTATGGCTTGTCATAGTCTGATTAAGTTAATATACTACATACAATGTCCTATCCCCATTTCAGCTGGAAGTCGAGAGAGCTGAAATAGAGATGGAAGGAGATTCTAGATTTAGGGGTAAGGATTAAAAGATGAAACATGTCAAACCACATTTAACCAATTCAGCAAGAAATAAAAAGACATCACAGATCTTTATGTACAAAATGACCCATTTGGAAATATGTTTCAGAAAGAGTTTAGGATGAATGGTAGAATTTGCCAAACAAGTATACTCAGAACCATAAAAACATCATTATTTTGTTTTATTTCATTTTGTAAGCATCACACCAAAAAGACAATTAAAAACTAACATTCATTTAAAATTCTACCATTGTACCTCTTCATTTAAGAGATTAGTGGAGGAGGGAGGAAGGGAGAGAGTATGTATAGGGATGTGGTAAAGGGGAAATAAAGGCAGGAGAACACGTGGTAAGGCTCTTACACTGATGTGAGCAAGAAACAAGAGTCTGTGTTATAACGTGGCAATGAGAATTAGAAGCCCATGATTGGTTCAAAAGAATTGTGTATGGATCCTTAGCTGCAGTACAAAATCTGGTGTTAACAGTGCTGAGCTAAATGAAGTAAATTTTTTTTTTCTGAAAGAAACAAGATCAAAGCTTAAATTAAATCTAGAAAAAAGAAAATCTTTAGTACCTATTAAAAGACCTAAATTGTCCATTTTGTATTAGTTTATATTATTTATATTGTGTTAAAACTCCATTAAAATCATACTTTGAAATAGTTTTAATAGTATTTCTGTCTTCTCAATCTATTTTTTTCTTTACCTCTTGGATCTCCTGTCACTCCTCCTCCTTTGCCTCTCCTACCCTTTTCTTCCACCTCCTTAATTTTCTTTAGCATAATTTTTGGTTCTAATGCGGATTTATATCCCTCTGTTTGCAGTAAGCTATGGGATACAGCCTATGTGGTGGTGAAGAGAAGGGACCAAGTGGTCATGCCTACATCCCAGCACCTACGAATTTGGTAAGCTTGGGCTTGTGATGGAAGTTTTCTGTAGCTTTCCTATTCATACGAACAGAGTAATAATGGAGCTCACCTTACTAGGTTGTATTAAATATTAAGCAAGTTAGTACATTTAAGGTGTTACATTTAAAGTTCTTAGGACAGTAATCACTCAGTAAATGTTACTGGTTAATTGGTTCTATCCCTATACTTAATAGAAAATGCTGGTGTAATTGATAGAATTTGCATCAGTGTATGCCGAACAAATATACTCAGAACCATAAAAACATTATTATTTTATATTTCATTTTGTAAGCATCACACCAAAAAGACAATTAAAAACTAAACTTCATTTAAAATTCTACCATCCTAACTCATCATATACCTTCAGTTTTTCTGAATTTCTTTTCATTTTTTCCCATATCCATGCAATTACATATTTTGCTTAATTTCAACTTTTTCACTCTAAATTAATTCTATACTTCCAATTAATATTTCATGATTATTATTATAATATCTGAATAGGGTTTTTCTATAGTCACAATTTACCTGACTCAATTTATTTTTTTTCATAATTTTAATGTGTAAATGAGGATATTTATAGTGAAATTTTTCTTTCTATTACTTTATACTCAGATTTCTTTTTACTAAATTTAGATTTGTAATAAGAATTATCCCACAAAAATTACAAAATAGACAGCAAGAAATTTAGATGAACAACCTATATTTGAAATAGCAAATTCAAATAGAAATATAAGACAATAATATAATTTTATCATAATTTGTTTCATAAAAGAAGACCTACTACTTAGACTGAAAAATGGATGCATCATTAAAATGCAACAACTAAAATTTGAGTATTTGAATTTGGTTAAATATTTTTAAGACAGAGAATGGTAATTCGTCACCTAAAATATAATAGAATTACCTTTAATATTATGCAGTGGTGAACACTAGTACTCACTAACATCTAATTTTCCTCTCTTTCTGGATCTATAGGGAAGACTATATTTTTCTGCTCCTTGATGTTAAGCTGGTGATAGATTCTTAATTCTGTCCAACGGGCTGTGAGAAGTGATTGGGTTTGCTTCTGGGATAAAGCTTTTACTTAGAGGATTCTTTCTTTTTTGTTGCAATGTACAAGGTGGACTCATGGTCCAGATGAAAAATGCTAACAAAAGGCAGCATAGCTTCCACTAGGTCTCTGTGTGCAGGGCAGAGTCACTCAGGACACGCACTGGAATGGGAAGGGCACATGCAAAATAAACATTTGTTGCCAATTCCTCTGTTATTTGGAATTTTTTGGAACTTTTATAGACTCTGGTCACTCATTAGTTGACCAATACAATACTTAACAAGGCCTCACGTGTTTGGCAATTTAATCAAATAATTCTTTCTAAAAAATTTCCCTATTTTCCTTCAAACATAAATTACTTAATGTGATCCTCTTTGAATTCATAACCTGTAGTAACATTTTACTTTCTCTTTTCTGGTTCTCTTGAATAGATGATCTTTTGTCAGTTCTTTTAGTTTTTTTTAACATTTTTGAAAATATGTTTTAAGTTTATTCATTTTTGAGAGAGAGAGAGAGAGTGTGTGTGTGTTTGCAAGGGAGGGGAAGAGAAAGAGAGAGAGAAAGAATCCCAAGTAGGCACTGCACTGCCAGCACAGAGTCTGATGGGGGCTCCAACTCCTGAACCATGAGATCATGACCTGACCCGAAACCAAGAGTCAAATGTTTAACTGACTGAGCCACCCAGGTGCCCCTAGTGGTTTTTTTTTTGTTTGTTTGTTTGTTTGTTTTTTGTTTTTTAATATTTTCATACTTGAAAATGTCAAAAATAAAAATTACAGCTTTATAAAAAAAATAACACAAGAGTTTCAATAATGACTTTACACAGTATTATGATTTCAGATTGACAGTTAACAGGCCCCCGTTTTTAAACATTTCTGAATATTTATATATTTTATTTTTTAATGTTTATTTATTCTTGAGAGAGAGAGAGACAGAGACAGAGTGCGAGCAGGGGAGGGGCAGTAAGAGAGGCAGACACAGAATCAGAAGCAGGCTCCGGGCTCACAGCTGGCAGCACAGGGCCCAACATGGGGCTTGAACTCACAAATGGTGAGATCATGACCTGAGCTGACGTCAGTCGCTTAACCTACTGAGCCATCCAGGCGCCCCATCTGAATATTTATATCAATGGTATAATAAAAAGGATTGTATCCATGAGAAAGTGTGATAAAATATTTTATTAGTTTATCCATAAAGTATTCTTTTTTAGTAAAAATATTTTCTTGCAGCTAAGTAATGGGTTAAAAGTGTAACACATTATGAAGTCTGAAATGAAGAAGTTGTTGGAATATGGATTATGAAAATACTTCAGAGCAAGAATATATTCCAATAACTTGATAAAAATTGCAAGCCAATTACCTGCCAAAATAAAAAAAACAATTATGTTTGATAATTTAGAAATATAAATGTCACGAAATGTGCAATTGTTTTCAATTTCATCTCTCATAACCATATAGACTCAATTATAGTTTTCCATTATACAAGACTAATTAGTTTCACAAAAACTGGCATCTTTGCAATGCAAGGTATCATAATTAGGATTTCATGTTTTAATTTGTAAGTGTGTTCCCTTTGATTTACTGCCATATGCTTTATTATTTTAGATACATCTTTTGAACAGATATTTCTGAAATAATCAGTTTACTCTTTCCTTTGAACTACATTTGTGTTTAATCAGAAAACAAAGGCTGTCCTTTTTACAAGAACATTTAAAACTAAGAAAAAAATGATAAAGAAAAGTAATCTTCTAAGATCTAGAACAATTAAAAAGACTTTCCATCCTATATGATTTCAGTCATCTTTGCTGCTTTTTGTCCTGGAAACCTTCCTACTAAGTTATAATTTTATCTCCATTTTGAAGAAAGATTATTAGATAGTAAAACATATAAAACAAAAGAAATGAATGAAATAAAACACACAGCAGAGCAGAATGAGTGAGGAGTAAGATAATATGTTGATGAATGTTTCATTAGGCAATATCTTACCTCCCAAATTGCTACATTGCTAAATTGGATATTATTAATGTGAACAAAGTGTATTTCACGGGATGATAAAGCATACAGATACTTTCTTGAATTCACACAGGTTTAAATCTAGTTTGATTGAGGAGACAAGAAAACAGCTAGTAAATATGAGCAATACTGGTAAGGCCACAATAAAACTATAAGAAACGAGTAATCAGTGGAGAGGGAAAAAATTGTGATATGACCTGGGTTAGTTCATGTATGCCCTTTTCCTACAGCTGATGATAAAATCAACCCTTTCATAAATAATTTTAATTATGAATTTAGGTGTCAATATAGATATCCTCTTTATATTTGATATGTGAACCCAACTATTTGCTGCTAATATAGGCATAAAGACTTGTATATAGGAAGAGTCGATATATGCACATGGTAAATGGATGATATTTGTTTTTATTTATTTATTTATTTATTTATTTATTTATTTTTTAATATATGAAATTTACTGTCAAATTGGTTTCCATAGGATGATATTTGAATTAAGATAGGTTCACCTTTCTAACATAGTATAAATCTGAAAATACTGTTGTATGTTGTAATTAAATCTCTGGGAATATTCCTTTCTGAATAAATAATCAATTCAACTGACTAGAACACTTACATGTAAGCATTGGTAGAATAAATACTACCGGAGCTTAACTTTTTGCTAATTAAACTAAACTTAGTGTTTGAGTTTTCTTGTCATTTGAACCTCAGAAATTTAAGTTTAGGTGCAAGTATCACATTCTCCCAGAGTGAAAATTGAATATCAAAACCAGTAATCCTAACGGTAAGGAAGTAAAACTCTGAGATTAAAAAGATTGATAGCAAATGTTTGAATATTTTTTTTTAATTTTTTTAATGTTTATTTATTTATTTATTTATTTTTAATTTTTTTTTTCAACGTTTTTTTTATTTATTTTTGGGACAGAGAGAGACAGAGCATGAACGGGGGAGGGGCAGAGAGAGAGGGAGACACAGAATCGGAAACAGGCTCCAGGCTCTGAGCCATCAGCCCAGAGCCCGACGCGGGGCTCGAACTCACGGACCGCGAGATGGTGACCTGGCTGAAGTCGGACGCTCAACCGACTGCGCCACCCAGGCGCCCCTATGTTTATTTATTTTTAAGAGAGAGATAGAGAGACAGAGTGTGAGCAGGGGAGGGGCAGAAAGAAAGAGAGAGAGACACACACACACAGAATCCAAAGCAGGATCCAGGCTCTGCGCTGTCAGCACAGACCCAGACACGGGACTCAAACCCATGAACCATGAGATCATGACCTGAGCCAAAGTCAGGCGCTTAAGAGACTGAGCCACCCAGGTGCCCTGAATATTTATAGTTTCTAATACGTTGGAAGATATATCTTGGATTTTAAATAGTACTCTGCTATATTCACACTGCAACAGTGGTTTATTTGTTTTAAAAATTTTAAATTATAATGGAAAATGACAAGAAAATAGGCCATTGTTGAGATTTCCTAGTGCATTATTTTTGTGGAAACTAAAATATGATTAACATAGATAAAAATAGATTGAGTTCTTTAACTTGAAAAATGTATAAAATAAAGAGGTCCCTGAATGGTTTTTAAAGTTCAGCATATCCATTCATCAGTTGATGGACATTTAGGCTCTTTCCATAATTTGGCTATTGTTTAAAGTGCTGGTATAAACATTGGGGTACAAGTGCCCCTATGCATCAGTACTCCTGTATCCCTTGGGTAAATTCCTAGCAGTGCTATTGCTGGGTCATAGGGTAGGTCTATTTTTAATTTTTTGAGGAACCTCCACACTGTTTTCCAGAGCAGCTGCACCAGTTTGCATTCCCACCAACAGTGCAAGAGAGTTGCCGTTTCTCCACATCCTCTCCAGCATCTAGAGTCTCCTGATTTGTTCATTTTGGCCACTCTGACTGGCATGAGTTGGTATCTCATTGTGGTTTATATACACAATGGAGTACTACTTGGCAAGGAGAAAGAATGAAATATGGCCTTTTGTAGCAACGTGGATGGAACTGGAGAGTGTTATGCTAAGTGAAATAAGTCATATAGAGAAAGACAGAGACCATATGTTTTCACTCTTATGTGGATCCTGAGAAACTTAACAGAAGACTGTGGGGGAGGGTAAGGGAAAAAAAAAAAGTTAGAGAGGAAGGGAGCCAAATCATAAGAGACTCTTAAAAACTGAGAATAAACTGAGGGTTGATGGGGGGTGGGAGGGAGGGGAAAGTGGATGATGGGCATTGAGGAGGGCACCTCTTGGGATGAACACCGGGTGTCATATGGAAACCAATTTGACAATTAAAAAACTAATAAAAAAATAAAAGGTAATCATGAAGGATCCTTGTGGTGACATAAATATTCTGTATCTTGGCTGTCATTGTCAATATCCTGGCAATGATATTGTACCATAGTTTTCCAAATGAAAAATTAGAACTTTTCTGAAGAAATACAATGTATAGAAAAAAACCAAATAGAAATTATAGAACAGATACTGTACTATAGATTTGCAGTGTGTTTCCATTGGGGGAAACTGGGTGAAGCATACATTGAATCTCTCTTTTGATTCCTTACAACTGCATGTAAATCTACAATTATGTCAAAATAAAAATTCTAATGAAAAAATAAAGCTAAGCATATATTTAATATTGATCATCTTTTTAACAAGACTATTTGTTAAACCTGAACACTCCTTTCCACATAGCTGGCTATATAATACAACGTTTACTGTACAAAAGCTAATACTTTATTTTTTCCATACAATTTGAAATAAAATACAAATTTGAACTTTTCTTTGCTTCTGGCTACCATTTTCAGAACTTCAAAAGAAGGTATTCAAAAGAACAGGGGAAAAACTCTGGTCACGTATTTTGATCTGATGAAGATCAGTTCAGTCTGGTTACTCAGCCAAATGTGGAAGGAAATAACACCAGATATTTTATTTGATTGTCTTGACCACATAATTGTTTTGAAAGGCTTAATCCAGAGATCCCACAAGTAAAAAGGAAAAAAAAGTATGTTTCCATAATAAAATTTTCTTAATCATATATCTGAGTTGACTTAATTCGTTTTAGAACTTAAGAGAATTTCAGTTTCTAGTCTTCCGTTGTCTGAAGTCTAGTCTTGAGTTTTCTTCCATTGTTAACCTTCTTTAGAAAGTATCCTTCCCTTGATTATCTTTCAAAAAATGCATAATGAATATATTTCTAAAGATGGATGATAAACTATTCCTCTCATAACAGTTAGAAATGTATTTTTTCAGTATAGTAGTGTTCATTTGGACAGTAGATCATCATTTCTGTTGATAGTCTTGAACCATGTGTTTTATAAATTATACTTATATAAAATAACCTTGGGAAATTAATCTTTCCTTGTTATTCATATGTACACTTCACCTGAAAAGGACTTTGATTTCACTTCTTGGGAATTACTGGAAAATGGATTTCCCACCTAGAATTCTAGCACATTTATAAACATGACCTAGTAGTGGAATTTATGGCATGTAGTCCTTCTGTTGAGGATTTCTGTGTACATAAAATTGCAACTGGGTTGCTTTCTTCTGTGTAAAATAAAGTGATTGGGAAAGACTACTAATTTGACATTTTAATTTTAGCACAATATATTTTTATGAAAATAAAAGCCTCCCTTTTCTTTCCATGATGTAGAGTCACATCTGCCAACTCCGAGGATGAAAATCACGCAACTGGTAGACCAGGGGAATCAGTGAACTCCCAAGTCTTTCCCAGCTAAGCAATCTATGATAATTTATAATTTAAGTTAATGGAAAATATCTCTAGCTTTTCAGCATGTTGCCCCTGGTTTCTTTTCTGGAATGCCCTCTTCAGTGACATGGAAGTTTCTCCAGAACCCATCCTCCAAAACCAAGCTCAATTCCCTTCTCCCAGAAAATTTCCTCATCCTCCAATTAGTTTCTCCAGACCTTATACTTCTCTAGTCTATAATCCGAGTTGACTCTCAGGAAATGTTTGCATAATTGAGTTGTGGAGAGGAGAAACAAGAAAAACATCAAAACCAAAATTTTAATTAAAGTCCTTGTTACTAGAAAAGTCAGGTGACCGGAAAAGTACAGAAAGAAGGCTTCCACAGCCACTAAATTTACTGTGCCACAAATTTTGATCACCAAATCTTTCATTAACAGCTGGTCGTCAAAACCTCTATGTTGTTAATGATTTCTGCTTGATGTTATACCATTCATTTTATACTTTGTTTTGTTGTTGTTGTTTGGTAGTGGTAAAAATACATCAGTTGGCATTTTAATTTAATACTTCAAGTTTCACACATCGGGTCCAGTTAGATAATATCTTAGCTCTCAAAAAGAGAAACAGCAAAGTTTTCACTGCAGAGAGTCCAATGGGTCCCGTTCTACATTAGGCCATCAACTTTGTCAAGAAAACAAATGACTCAGAAATGTGACCTGGAATGAAAGTCAGTCTTCACAACATCCTTGGACATTTGAACATGCTTTAATTCCTTGAGTTTATTTGTCTAAAATCCATCTCATAAATAGGTTCTGCCTGTAGGAAACCCAGAACTCGCCTCCGGACTCTATGAGAGGGTAGAGAAAAGATATTCGAGGAAAGACCAGAAATGCAGTTTTGATTTAGCTGCATTACAGTAAGGAAAGGGAAAAAAACTATTAACATAAGGTAACAAAAATAATGTGAAAAAATCATGAAACAGGCATGATACCACAGTTACATCTATCTTAAACACTCATTGTGCTGGAGGATGGTAAGTATCAATACAGTGTGGATATAAGACTTCCAAATGTTGAGCAGAGAAATGCCAACCTGATTTATCCTCAGGAAATCTAATGATGCTAGTAAGTAAGTAATGGAAATATTCATTAAAGATAATGAAGGACTTGGTGATTCAGTACAAAAAAGAGTATTTTTTCTTATTAGAGAAAAAGCAATATGTATTGCATTCACAGGTTTACATTATTTTATAGATTTATCAAGATTCAAAGAGAAATGGTTTTGATCGGGGAACAGAATTCAATGTTTGAAAATAAAACCTCTCTAAATTATTCTTCCACGCATGCTGAAACAAACAAGAAATGTCTGACTCATTCACATCATATAAGAAACACTTACTATAAAGCTTAAACCTATAAAAACCTGTAACAAAATATGAAAACAAATCTTGTGACATTGAATTATCAAGATTCCTCAAATACAACTCCAAAAGCACAATTCATAAAGAAAATCTTCATAAACTGAGCTATAGCAAAATTAAAAACTTCTGTTCTTTAAAAGACACTGTAAAGCAAGTAAAGGCAAGTGAAAGAAAATAGTTGCAAAACACATACCTAGTCAAGGACGTGTTTTCAGAATAGAACACTAAACATAATCTCTCCAGAAGCTCTCACAATGCAATAATAAACAGAACACCAAATCAAAATTGGGCAAAAGATTTGAACACATGATAACAAGAAGTTTTAATTTGCATTTCCCTAATGCCTAGTGATGTGGAACACCTTTTCATGTGCTTATTACTCATCTGTATACCCTCTTTGGTGAAACATCTGTTCACATCTTTTGCTCATTTTCTAATTGAATTGATTGTTTTTTAAATGTGAGTTTTGAGAGTTCTTTATATATCCCAGATGCTAGTTCTTTGTAGGATATGTGGTTTATAAACTTTTTCTACCAGTTTGTAGCTTGTCTTTTCATCTTCTTCAGAGAGTTCTTCATCAAGCTAAAGTTTTAACTTTTGTAAGTCCACTGTATCATTTTTTTCCCATTAATGGACTGTGCTTTTTTGCCTGGTCCTAGATCTTGAAGATTTTCTGTTGTCAGAGACAGGGACTGTTGGTATTTGGCTGGAGTAGGGTGGGCATTGACAAAAAGGTTCTTTGGTTTTGTTTCTTTTTTGGCCTGTGGGAACAGGCTTTTCCTGGGGGCTTTCTTTCTGCACCTGTTACCTCTTTCAGGTTGGATGTCATGCAAATGCTCTGTCTGGCTCAAATGGGAGACAATATGAAAAGCGAAGGAATTCAGTGACGCCAAGTCTTTACTTAAGTCAAGCAATCTTCAGGCAGCCCACCTCCTTCTTCCCAAGTTTGAGGGACTTTCTATGGTAATCTTTGAGTCCTAGCATGACCTTATATGACATTTTCCTGGAGCAGTCTTTGGTCATTCCATTGGAAAGTCTGGATCTAAAACTTTCCCCTCATTCTCAATAGATTTATTAATAGTAGTACAATTTGTATTCTCCTTAAAGCATCATGTGTCAAAGATCTGTGAGTATGTAATATATGGGTTTCAGTATTTCAAGGGTGGATTGATGCCAGATATACCATAATATAGCTTGGGCTGTCGAATTGTATTTTTCACATAACATCACAAGAGAAATAGGTATTTTAATTTCTAAAACCTCTACTTGTTGCAAGACATCATGACTACCTCCACTCATTCCTTAATTAATATATTTCAGCCAAATTTCCTTTCAAACTCCTGTAGTCTCCTTATTAGTTTTATTGTTATTCTGAATTCCCTTCAGTTTGTCTCTGACCTAATGTACAGACACACTCAAATAATAATCTAATACACCTTACTTGCACTTGGCGGGATAGGACACTTTTTACAGTGCTCTGTAGAGAAGACATGCCAGTTGGCTACCTCACAATTCAAGGTTCTCAGAGAATACCCAAACGTGCCATGCTAGGACTGCTCTAAAAACAATAAAGCGCCATTTAATGATTATATATAGTGATGTAATTAATATAGCAATGACTAAGCACACTTGAGTATTTCTTGAATGTTAAAAAAGGTAGCAAGTGATATATCATTTTAAAATAAGTATCAGAGGGTAGGAGTTCTGGCTATGACCAAGTGATGAATATTCTCTCAGTAAATACTCTCTGTAAAAGCAGCTATCAGCCTATACCAAGTGGACAGGAACCATTATTTCAGCACACTGGAATTTGATCAAAGGCATAGAAAAGCCTGAGAAGTATTTACCTTTAAAGATAGCCTGAACATCAGACAAAGTATAATAGGGAGCCAGCGACAAAGCAGAACTGTGGTTTACAGAGTATGGCAAAAACAGGGCAAATTTGTGGCTTAAAGGCAATATCTAAGTATATATGTATTGAGCTACCCAATAATAATAGCAACTGAAAAGCACGATCCAATTATGGCAACATTGATGGCAAAGTTTTTCTTCCTCCTAAATTAAGGGGAACCCAGTTATCTGTATGTTCATGTGCATTAGGCACAGGGTTAGGAACATGATAGAAATGCATATATAGGAAGCAAAAAAGGCTCAGAAGAAAGAAGGGTCTATTTTCTCCCTAAGCTTCAAGAACAGGAAGAAAGACTTCCTGGACATGATACTGCCCAAAATCCCAAAGTGGAGAAGACGAATGCCTATGGTGAAAAGTGTGGGCTATTTCAAGTAAACGGCCACAAGGGCAAGAGGGAGAGGTATACAAGTATTTGGCATACCCTTCTGTGTAGCATGAGAGGAAGTGAATTTTAGAGGTAATTTGGCACTAGATCAAGATGACCTTTTATACCTTGTTATAGAGTTGGAGTTTTTCACTATAAGAATAGAGAGCCATTATTGAAAGGTTGCTTACTGGTGAGTATTGTATCAGATGTGTGCATTAGAAATGCCAATGTGAGAAGCTCCTGGGTGGCTCAGTTGGTTAAGTGTCCAACTTCAGCTCAGGTCATGATCTCACAGTTTGTAGGTTCGAGCCCCACATCGGGCTGTGTGCTGACAGCTCAGAGCCTGGGGCCCCCTTCAGATTCTGTGTCTCCTTCTCTGCCACTCCCCTGCTCACGCTCTGTCTCTCTGTCTCTCAAAAATAAATAAACATTAATTTTTTTTAAAGAAATGCCAATCTGAACCCTGTTTGGCTGGGTTAGAATTAGGGAGACCCCTTGAGGAGGTTGTTAGCATGAACCAATAGTGTAGGAGGAAAGTAGATTCTTAGAGCAACTCTTCTTTAAAGCTGTTTGGTCTTGAGCCCCATTACACTATTAAAAATGATTGTTGGTGCAAAGAACTTTTGCTTTTATTCCCTTAAAATTTTCCATAGTAGAAATTAATACAGATTTTTAAATTATTAATTTTAATTAAATTATTGAATATAAAGCTATTTACAGAAATGTCATAGTTTTATGAAAACATAAAACATTATGAAATAAATTTTCCAAATTAAAAATCAATGCAAAAAGTGACATTATTTTATAATTTTGTAAATCTCTTTAGTGTCTGACTTAGGATAGCTGGATCCTTATATCTGTTTCTGTATTTAGAACAATCTTGTTTTAGTTGATAGATCTGAAAAAACTCTGGTCTTACACAGACAAGAGTTGGAAAAGGAAGGAATGCTTTAATAACTCTCTAACATAACTTTGGATATTCTTCTTAAATACCCCACTAAAACTTAGGGGTAGTTTATTAAACTTTAGCTCCAGTTGAAATTGAACACTATATCAATAAATTTACACGTTGTTACATTAAAATCCATTGTGCTTTGAATGGATCTTCTCCCCATGAATTATAACTCAGGAAGTTTTTTTGGAAAATACTGGTTCAAATGACATTATTTTCAACTTTCAAATATGGATACATTTTATTATGTGATATTTTAAGAAATTATATTTATTACCTCTGATCTCATCAGAATAGCCTTTAAGTATCTAGAAGCAGTCAAGCTAATAGTGGTAAATATTAGTTTTCCAAAATTATAATTTTTACTTGAAAGAAAGCTCAAATATTATCAATGGCAGTATAGATTCTCAGTTGGTTTACTTGAAGACACATGCTCACATTGTATATTTTTGAGAAAATGACTGACAAATACCCAGGTCTGAATAACTATAGTTTTCTGTCATTCTGTCAAGTAAACATTATGTTCTGTGAAAAGTGATCTCAAAACTCACACAGTGGTTTTCTTCTAGATCATCATTGTACTGCAGTATACAACAGAAGTGTTTCATGTGTGCTTCCCATTTCTCTCAGGCAGACTATTGAAAAAAGAAGTACTTATTGGTAAGATTTAATTAAATTTTAATTTTTCATCAAGGACATTCCTAAGTAAAACTGGCTTTGTCTTTTTTCTGTGAATTCAGGAAAGTGAAGAATAAAATGACTTATAATGTACTTTGGTGCTACCATCTTCATTGCTCATAAGCAGCCAGCATTTTCCCTACCACTGCTTTTACACCATTAGTTACAAATACCAATATGATGGAGAAAACAATAAAATTATTTTGAACTCCATAATCCGCGGAAACGTATCAGAGATTATTGGAGACCATAGACCATACTTTGAAAACCACTGACTTAAAAAAGAGCAGAAAAGAATCAGGGAAGAATGGATGTAAGAGATTTGGAAATACAAACTTTATAAGAACTGTCTTTTTTGAAAAAAAATCTCTCTCAAGTTGCCTACGTAGGTGTATTAGAATAACATTAGTGCAGACTTTTATTGCGTGTGGTTTTGTCTTTTTTTCTTCTTTTCAAATGGCTTCTATCATTTGCCTAACAGATCTACCTAAAGGTTTGTGAAACCATCCCTATCTTTTTCTGTACTTACTCAGAATCTCCTGCAGTACTGACCGTGTCATAATTAACTACACAACCAATAAGACCCGATTAGTTCGTAGCTCTTGAAACAGACTGAAAAAAAAAAAGGGATAATAGATTTGCACTCTTATGCAACCTAACATTATTATATTAGGCACAACTTTTTATTATTTTTAAATTACTCTGAAATTGAGACATATTCAAATATTAAAATTAAAGCTATTGGCATACTAATTACTTTCCCACTTAATTATAATAGCACAGAACAAATGGTAGGGTTTGCACAGTAAACAAAAGCCTGGAAGGATAATATCTGCCAGTTAATTATTACTTTAAACATGTGTCTCTCTGTTTGTGACCTATTAGGGTTGTGAGTTTTGCATATTACTATATTTTGAGCCAAGTTTGAAGATGGTAAGAATATAACAAAAGACACAATTATTTAGACATAGGGCTTTATTTTACCACAAATTATTTAAAAAAAGAAAGGCCTCTTATCTCTATTCTAGGAATAGTTTTGTTCTAATCTCAAGCCCATGACCTTGGACGCACATCATTTAGTTGCCATGTACTTTATCAGACTCATCTATAAAAAAGAGGTAAAACTAGATGATTTGTCAACTCCAGTCTTTTTCTTTTTTTAAATAAGGTACAATCATCAATCCATGACCATGGTGACCAAAATGATTATTATATGTTAACAGTCTGTGATCTATTAAAAAGTGGATAAATGAATCGGTTTGGTCACCATTGCAATGCTGTGGTGATTTTTTAATCTCTTCTGGGCAGATCTTTCAATCTCTTCTGGGCAGATTTTTGCAATTCATTCATACAGATAACTATTAGATGCAACTAGTTTTCTTTTTTCTTAGCAAATGTAAATATTCAGACCATATTTCTATATCCATATTAGAAAATGGCGGCTTAATTTCTACACTTTTCCCCATTTTGCTATTGATTTAGCAGCTGTGTAAATCCAAAACTGATTTTGTAAAGGAATAGACTAAGCTTATTGAGTCAATGTATGATGTTTTGGAACCTGAGAACGTTCTCCAAACTGAATTCTTTGATTTCTACTTATACACTGTTGATTAACATTAGAACTGGTGGCACCTGGGTGGTTCAGTTGGTTAAGCTTCTGACTTTGGCTCAGGTCATGATCTCACAGTTCATGGGTTTGAGCCCCACGTTGGGCTTTGTGCTGACAGCTCAGAGCATGGAGCCTGCTTCAGATTCTGTGTCTCCCTCTTTCTCTGCCCCTCAGCTGCTCGCACTATGTCTATATATGTCAAAAATAAATAAATATTAATAAATAAATAAAATTTAGTGTTGAAATATAAGAAGAAAATAACAGGTAAGTACCAATAACTAAGAAAATAAAAAGTAAAATAATCTCTGTATGAGGAAGGGTCTACTTTAGTGGTTTTGGATCATAAATAGATAAATCTAATTCTCCTTCTAGAGTGGTAAAGTGTTTTAAGAAATCACATCTTATGGGGGAATTGAGAATAACTTTTAAAATAGGATGGCAGACCTGCTATGAGTTCCTTGACAATTTCATTCAGTCTTATAATCTCCTTACTAAGTACATAATGCATGACCAAAAAACCATGAGAGTGGTGAGCATAGAGGATGTGTCTCTTTCTCTCTCTCTTTCCTGTCTTCCCCTTTCCCCATGCCCCCCACCTTCTTCCACCTATCCTTTAACATTTGGCTTCCATTATAATAGGCAGCTGTGCATGCTTGAGTAAAAATTGGACCCTCGTTCCAAACTTAAACCAGAACAATGCTAAAGGCATTCAAAATTGACATTTCTCACCCTTATCAAAATGGAACTTGAGAACTACTCTGTTATCCCTACATGTAGACAATAAAGCTTACCCTGCACTTGCTTCTATAGTTACCCTATGAAGTCATTTTATCACTAATAGTATAGGAATTGAATGTACAGCAGTTTTTGAAATAGCAACTAGTAGTTACTATTTCCCTTTGTCACTCAAAGAAATTCTGATTTTGTTTTAAATGAACCACCTTTTCTGTCTGAGCCCAGTGTCCCTGGCAGAGTTGACTTTATACCCAGCATCAGTGTGTGACTGCCATTAGAACTAAGCCAACCGGCACATCTAGGCGGAGTGTTTCAAAGAAAGTTTCTGACCTATTTTGGACCAGCTTCTCCCAAAGCTCTACTTTTATTGGAACTTATTGTGAAGACAGTATCTCTCTCTTCTGCTGTGGTTATAACTAAGTAAGATAGAACCCTACAGCTATATAGCAGACATCTTTCCCTGTAAGAGGAGAAAGCGTATAATCTCTGATGGTGGTGTGAATGGTATAAAATGGTTGTCATAACTGAATTCACAATGAAAAGTAAAATTTTCCTTGAGCCACTTTAAGTAGGGCATCTTATTTTATATTTGAAATTTCCACTCTAATAAATATAACATCACATAAACTCTCTGCTTTATTTACTTTTATATTTCATTTGTACATTATCTTAATGGGATTGTTTTTTACTTCTGTTAAAATTTGTCCAGTGTCCCTATGAACTGAAGACACACACAGAAAATATTTGTATACATAAAACATATCATAAAAAAATAATTGGGGATCTCTCAAACAACTCATTTAGTTATTAACACAACCAAAAGAAATATAGTAGTTTACTTTTAGTCTTTGTTAGAAACATGGTTTCTTGGAGGATTTTAGTTTTATGTTATCAAATTCAAATTTTACTATTCAGTTTCAAGGAATATTCTGTATGTAATTATTTTTGAATTTTTTTCTGTATAGACCCTACTCTAAATGAAGTAATATTTTTAAAAAATTGAATACAAAATAAATGGTAAAGACGTAGTATGCACACAGAAGTTTCTTGAGAAGTTTATTTGGTCCTTTTTCCTGTCTTGAAAAATTATTTTTAATTATAATAAATGTAGCTTACGTGAAGTTAGAGCTAGCTATTTTTTTAAATTTTTATTAATGTTTATTTTGAGAGAGAGAGAGAGCAAGCACAAATGGGGGAGAGGCAGAGACAGAGGGGAGAGGATCCCAAACAGGCTCTGGGCTATCAGCTCAGAGCCCTACATGGGGCTCAGTCCCACAGACCCTGAGATCATGACCTGAGCTGAAATCAAGAGCCGGGCGCTCAATCGACTGAGCCACCCAGGTGCTCCATGTTACAGCTAATTATATCAAAACTTCTAGCTATGTATAACCTTTAACATTGACCTTGAAGTAGTTTTTCTAGGTTTTGCCAAGAGAATATCTACCCATACTTTAAATATTGTAGCTTTCTCAACCTTGAAGAAAATACATCCTCTGAAACCTCCATTATTGTATTTTCCTTGGGATGGAGCAATTTTTTCTGACAGAGTACTTGAAGTGGTAGTTATATGTTGATACTGAATAGCCTGAGGCTTAGAAGTCAGTGCTAGACAAATTCTTATTATCTGCACTCACCAAAAATAGTTATGGCAGCAAAAAATTAATCATATGCCTCATTTCAGGAAGATGAAGGGCAAAACTGAGGAAGTGAAGCTCCTCATTTAAGATTTTGGAGCAGAAGTTAAAGGTAGGGAAATAATGCATGGAGAAAAAGTCTATATCTCTAAAACATGAGATTGATTAATAATCATATGAGCATATAATACCACGATACTTTTCTTCATTTAGACAAACATTTCTCAGAGTGTAGTTCTCACACTGGTTACACCAGAATCACCTGAGGTGCTTGTTAAAGATACTATTTCTTGAGCTATTTTCAAGCTGTTGATTCAGATTATCTTGGTTGGCCCTGAGGGGTCTGAATTTTTAATAGGAACCTCCAGGCGATTCAATAAACGTTGAAGTTTGAAAACTGCTGACTGAGAGCTTGGGAATGACTGGGCCACAGTCTACCTTTTTTATCCTGATGGGAGCTACATTCCTCCACTTAAGATGGAATTTTATACAGTTTACAGTTGCATACACTGTTTCTACAAAACTTCCCTTGTACACCAGACTTCGACTTCTGTATGTCACTTGATGAAATAGATTAAAAGCAATTGTATGATAGAAATGTCTTCCAGATGAGGTGGCTGGGTGTCTCAGTCAGTTGGTTAGGTGTCTGAGTCTTGATTTCAGTTTTGGTCATGATCTCAGGATTCATGAGATGGAGCCCCGCATCAGGCTATATGCTGACAGCATGAAGCCTGTTTGGGATTCTCTCTCTCCCTCTTTCTCTGCACCCCCCACCCTCTCAAAAATAAATAAATAAACTTAAAAAAAATTGCCTTTTGGCTAACAGTTCTGCTTCACCAGAGTCACTTTATTTGTCTTCACAGCATTGCTGTTGTGCTCACGGGAATGTTACTGCCTTCATCCCATATGTAGTAAAAAGAATGTAAAACAAAGGGATTAAAAGTGATGATTCTCAGAGGAGTAATGCATATGAGAAAGAAGAGATTACTATAACTACTTTAAATAATTACTTTTAATATTATCCTTACATAAATGTTATTAAATTTGCAGGACAAAATAAAATAAATAAAATGAAGTGTGTATATGACATGTTAGAAGTACATTTTTCGAAAGTGTCCTCAAAACATCTTGTAATTAGAAATTTAAAAAAAACACATTTTTTTTTCTCTCTGGGATTGGAATCTATCTACCTATCCACACATATATATGTATATATATATAATTCTAACTCTGCATCTCTTCCAGGAATTCATTGTGCATGAAATTAAGAGATCGCCTCTATAAATATTGGGGTTTTATTCATTCAGCAAATATTTATTGAGCACCTACTACATTGCAGGCAATATTTTAGAAGCAGTATATGTTGTAAGAACAAAACAGAAATAATAAAGCCCAAGGCCTTCTAAGACCTTGATTCTAGTGGAGGAGGTGAAATAGTCAACAAATCATCAGTAAATCTCTGTCAGGTAACAATAAATGGTGTGAATAAAAATAAAGCAGAATGGCATGTTGTATAGTGTTGTCAGGGAAAATTTCTCTGATAACTTGACATTTGAATGGGAACCTGAAAGATATGAAGGAGTAACCCAAAAGCTGGTCATGGCACTTTTTAAAACTGGATTACGAGAGGATGGTTTGGTAAAACATTCCTGAAAAATAAAATACGAATCCTATCTATCACTTCCTTGATGCACACAAAATATTTTAATTCCACATGCCAGTGTAATGTAACAAAGATGATAGTCACAGTTTACACAAAACAAATGACTGAAAACTCAAATATCAAGACAGTAACGATTTGTGATGTAATTTATGAGAGCTTTTAGTTATAGTTTGTAGGGCAGACAGATCATAAGTAGTAGTATGTTTGTTAATACCGTCAAGCTACTTTTTTCTGTTTTAGAGAATCAAGTACTCTTGCTTTCCATCTCATTGTCTGGCCTTCTCATTTTTGTATACTTTTATACAAAGGTAAGTAAGGTTATTATTGTTTTTCCATTCCAAGTTGGAATGCTCTTTGTACAAGTTGTTATACGGATAAAAGAAGCTGAAATGAAGTAAATATTAAAAAATTTTAATAAGGTTATTTAAAGGATAAAACACATCTATAATTTTTTAAAATATTTATTTAATTTATTTTTTTAATTCACATCCAAGTTAGTTAGCATATAGTGCAACAATGATTTCATCAGTAGATTCCTTAATGCCCCTTACCCATTTAGCCCATCTCCTCTCCCCCACCCCCTCCAGTAACCCTGTTTGTTCTCCATATTTAAGAGTCTCTTATGTTTTCCCCTCCCTGTTTTTATATTATTTTTGTTTCCCTTCTCTTATATTAACCTATTTTGTATCTTAAAGTACTCATATGAGTGAAGTCATATGATTTTGTTTTTCTTGAGTAATTTCGCTTAGCATAATACACACTAGTTCCATCCATGTAGTTGCAAATGGCAATATTTCATTCTTTTTGATTGCCTAGTAATTCTCTCTCTCTCTCTCTCTCTATACACACACACACACACACACACACACACACACATCTTCTTCATCCATTCTATTGATGGACATTTGGGCTCTTTACATACCTTGGCTATTGTTGATAGTGCTGCTATGATCATTGGAGTGCCTGTGCCCCTTCTAAACAGCATACCTGTATCCCTTGGATAAATACCTATTAGTGTAATTGCTGGGTTTTAGGGTAGTTCTATTTTTAATTTTTTGAGGAATCTCTATACTGTTTTCCAGAGTGGCTGCACCAGTTTGCATTCCCACCAGCAGTGCAAAAGAGATCCTCTTTTGCCACATCCTCACCAACATCTGTTGTTGCCTGAGTTGTTAATGTGGGCTATTCTGACAGGTGTGAGGTGGTATCTCATGTGGTTTTGATTTATATTTCCCTGATGATGAGTGATGTTGAGCATTTTTTCATGTGTCGTTTGGCCATCTGGATGTCTTCTTTGGAGAAGTGTCTATTCATGTCTTTTGCCCATTTCTTCATTGGATGATTTGTTTTTTGGGTGTTGAGTTTGATAAGCTCTTTATACGTTTTGGCTACTAACCCTTTATCTGATACGTCATATGCAAAATATCTTCTGCCATTCCGTCGGTTACTTTTTTAGTTTTGCCAATTGTTTCCTTCACTGTGCAGAAGTTTTTTACTTTGATGAGGTCCCAGTAGTGTATTTTTGTTTTTGCTTCCCTTGCCTCCAGAGACATGTTGAGTAAGAAGTTTCTGTGGCCAAGATCAAAGAGGTTTTTTCCTGCTTTCTCCTCTAGGATTTTTATGGCTTGCTGTCTTACATTTAGGTCTTTTATCCATTTTGAGTTTATTTTTGTGTAAAGTGTAAGAAAGTGGTCCAGGTTCATTTTTCTGCATGTCACTGTCCAGCTTTCCCAGCACCACTTGCTGAAGAGACTGTCTTTATTCTTTATAGGATATTCTTTCCTGCTTTGTCAAAGATTAGTTGGCCATATGTTTGTGGGTCCATTTCCGGGTTCTCTATTCTGTTCCATTGATCTGAGTGTCTGTTCTTATGCCAGAACCGTACTGTCTTAATGATTATAGCTTTTAATACAGCTTAAAATCCATGATTGTGATGCCTCCATCTTTGGTTTTGTTTTACAAGATTGCTTTGGCTATTCGGGTTTTTTTTCTGGTTCCATACAAACTTGAGGATTGTTTGTTCTAGCTCTGTGAAGAATGCTGGTGTTCTTTTGATAGGGATTGCATTGAATATGTAGATTGCTTTGGGTAGTATTGACATTTTAACAGTATTTTTCTTCCTATCCAGGAACATGGAATATTTTTTTCCATTTTTTTGTGTTTTCTTCAATTTCTTTCATAAGCTTTCTGTAGTTTTCAGTGTATAGATTTTTTTCCCTCTTTGGTTAGATTTATTCCTAGGTATTTTATGGGTTTTGGTGCAATTGTAAATGGGATTGATTCCTTGATTTCTCTTTCTGTTGCTTTATTGTTGGTGAATAGGAATGCAACCGATTTCTGTGCATTGATTTTATATCCTGCAGCTTTGCTGAATTCATGGATCAGTTCTAGCATTTTCTTGGTGGAATCTTTTGGGTTTTCCATATAGAGTATCATGTCATCTGCGAACAGTGACAGTTTGACCTCCCCATGGCCAATTTGGATGCCTTTCATCTCTTTGTATTGTCTGATTGCTGAGGTTAAGACTTCCAACACTATGTTGAATAACAGTGGGAGAGTGGACATCCCTGTGTTGTTCCTGACCTTAGGGGGAAAGCTCTCAGTTTTTCCCCATTGAGGATGATATGAGCATTGGCTCTTTCATATATGGCTTTTATGATCTCGAGGTATGATCCTTCTATCCCTACTATCTTGAGGATTTTTATCAAGAAAGGATGTTGTAATTTGTCAAATGCTTTCTCTGCATCTATTGAGAGGATCATGTGGTTATTATCCTTTCTTTTATTGATATGATTAATTACATTGATTTGCAGATATTGAACTAGCCCTGCATCCCAGGTATAAATCTCCCTGGGTTGTGGTGAATAATTTTTTAATGTATTATTGGATCCGGTTGGCTAATGCCTTGTTGAGGATTTTTGCATCCATGCTCATCAGGGAAATTGGTTTGTAGTTCTGCTTTTTAGTGGGGCGTTTGTCTGGTTTTGGAATCAAGGTAATGGTGGCTTCATAGAAAGAGTTTGAAAGTTTTCCTTCCATTTCTATTTTTGGAACAGCTTCAAGACAATAGGTGTTAACTCTTCCTTAAATATTTGGTAAAATTCCCCTGGAAAGCCATCTGGCCCTGGACTCTTGTTTTTTGGGAGATTTTTGATTACTAATTCGATTTCTTTACTGGTTGTAGGTCTGATCAAATTTTCTATTTCTTCCTGTTTCAGTTATGGTAGTGTATATGTTTCTAGGAATTTGTCCATTTCTTCCAGATTCCCCATTTTATTGGCATACAATTGCTCATAATATTCTCTTATTATTGTTTGTGTTTCTGCTGTGTTGGTTGTGATCTCTCCTCTTTAATTCTTGATTTTATTTATTTTGGGTTCTTTCCTTTTTCTTTTTGATCAAACTGGCTAGGGATTTATCAATTTTTTAAATTTTTTCAAAGAACCAGCTTCTGGGTTCATTGATCTGTTCTACTGTTTTTTTGTTTTTTTGTCTTTTGTTTTGATAGCATTGATTTCTGCTCTAATCTTTATTATTTCCTGTCTTCTGCTGTTCTTTTTCCAGCTTTTTAGGGTGTAAGGATAGGTTGTATATCTAAGACCTTTCTTCCTTCTTTAGGAAGGCCTGGATTGCTATATACTTCCCTCTTATGACCACCTTGCTGCATCCCAGAGGTTTTGGGCTGTGGTGTTATTATTTTCATTGGCTTCCATGTACTTTTCAATTTCCCTTTTAACTTTCTGGTTAGCCCATTCATTCTTTAGTAGGATGTTCTTTAGTATCCAAGAATTTGTTTCCATATTTTTTCTTGTGGTTGCTTTCGAGTTTCAGAGCGTTGTGGTCTGAAAATATGCAGGGTGTGATCTCAATATTTTTGTACTTGGTGAGGGCTGATTTGTGTCCCAGTATGTAATCTGTTCTGGAGAACGTTCAATTTGCAGTAGAGACGAATGTATATTCCAGTGCTTTAGGATGAAATGTTCTGAATATATCTGTTAAGTCCATCTGGTCCAGGGTGTCATTCAAAGCCATTGTTTCCTTGTTAATTTTCTGCTTGCATGATTTGTCCATTGTTGTATGTGTGGTGTGGAAGTCCCCTACTATTATGGTATTATTATCAATGAATTCCTTTATGTTTGTGATTAATCGATTTATATATTTTGGTTCTACCACATTGAGGGCATAAATTTTTACATCATTAGGTCTTCTTGGTGGATAGACCCCTTAATTATGATATAATACCCTTCTTCATCTGTTACAGTCTTTATTTTAAAGTCTGATTGTCTAATGTAAGTATGGCTACTCCAGCCCTCTTTTGTCGACCATTAGCATGATAGATGGTTCTCCATCCCCTTACTTTCAATCTGAAGGTATCTTTAGGTCTAAAGTGGGTCTCTTTTAAACAGCATATAGATGGGTCTTGTTTTCTTATCCATTCTGTTACCCAATGTTTTTTGATTGCACCATTTAGTCCATTGAAGTTTAGAGTGAGTACTGAAATATATGAATTTATTGCCATTATGTTGCTTGCAGAGTTAGAGTTTCTCGTGGTGTTCTCTGGTCCTTTCTAGTCTTTGTTGCTTTTGGTCTCTCTTTTTTTTTTTTTCTTTTTCGTCTTTTCTCCCCTCAGAGAGTCCCCCTTTAAATTTCTTGCAGGGCTGGTTTAGTGGTCACAAACTCCTTTAATTTTTGTTTGTCTGGGAAACTTTTAATCTCTCCTTTTATTTTGAATGACAGCCTTGCTGGATAAAGAATTCTTGGCTGCATATTTTTCTAATTCAGCACATTGAATATATCCTGCCACTCTTTTCTGGCCTGCCAAGTTTCTGTGGATAGGTCTGCTGCAAACCTGGTATCTCTTCCCTTATAGGTTCAGGACTTTTTTCCCCTTGCTGCTTTCATGATTCTCTCCTTGCCTGAGTATTTGGTGAATTTGATTATGATATGCCTTGTTGATGGTCAGTTTTTGTTGAATTTTATGGGAGTCCTCTGTGCTCCTGGATTTTGATGTCTGTGTCTTTCCCCAGGTTAGGAAAGTTTTCTGCTATGGTTTGCTCACATCTACCCTTTGTTTCTGTCTTAATCTTTTGGGACCCCTATGATTCTGAGGTTGTTTCTTTTTAATGAATCACTGGTTTCTCTAATTCTTAAATAGTGCTCTTTTGCCTTAGTCTCCCTCTTTTTTTCTGTTTCATTATTCTCTATCAGTTTGTCCTCTATGTCGCTGATTTGTGCTCTGACTCATCCATCTTTGCCTCCATGGCATCCATTCGAGATTGCAGCTCAGTTATAGCTTTTTTTATTTAATCCTGAGTAGCTTTCATTTTTTTTTATCTCCACAGAAAGGGACTGGATTTTAATTTGTTTTTGACCCCAGCTAATATTCTTATTATCGTGACTCCATATCTGGTTCAGACATCTTGCTTGTATCTGTTTTGATTAAGTCCTTGGTTGTTGTTTCTTCCTGCTCTTTCTTTTGGGGTGAATTCTTTTGTTTCATCATTTTGAAGGAAGAAAAGGAATTAATAAGGTAAAAAAACCCCTAAAATTAAAAATATTAAAAACAACACACACACACCCAAATCAAATAAATGATGCTAGACCCTAGGTGTGCTTTAGTCTAGTTATTGAAAGGTGCTTGATAGATTAGAGAAAAAATAACAAGAAAAAAGAAAAATAAGAAATAAATAAAAAGGAAAACATTTGAAAATATGAGAAAATGAATACAATGAAATAGAATAAAATTAAATGATGGAAGTAAAATAGATTTTGAAAAATGTTCTAAAAAGAAAAAAATATATAGTAGAGAAAAATAAAGGAAAATATTTTTAATAAAAATTGAAAATAAAAATAATTTTTTTTCTCTTTCTGTATTGAAGAAAAAGAAAAGAAACGAAAAAGAAAGAAAAAAAGAAAGAAAATTGATTAGATCGACCAGCAAACAGACTGAAAAAGGATTGAAATTACATCCTTTTCGCCTAGAAGTCAAGCTATGAAGCACTTTATAGTCTGTAAACAAGCTGCAGGAGTGATCGGTGCTCCTGAAGAGCTAGGTTGGCCCCATTGGGTGGGGCTTAGTGTCATGGCTCCTTTCTCCACTAGATGGCGCTGCTTAGCTTACTAGAGTGGATTGTTGTGGTGCTTGCAGGTGTGTATGCACATGTGCCAGAGTTGCGAAAATGGCGTCACCCAGCTATCCAGTCTGTAGTATCCGGATTCTGTGCTCTCCCCAACCAGCAAATATGCACCCATCCTTTGTCTCCAGCCTCCGTCCACTCCCTGCTTTTACATTGTGACCAAGCCGTGGGGTTGCCAGGCAGCACCTCCCTCCTGAGTTTTATATCAGATGCGGCTGTGTTTCCCTCACTTCTGAGGGACTGCGGCTTTGACCCACTGAGATCCTGTGGGTCTCACTGAGCAACGGCCAGGTGCAGGCTGCACCCAGAAATGTTTGTGGGACCATGCTGCTGCCGATGCCCAGAGACTGCGGCTGAGTGCCAGCCTGCCCCAGAAAAAGTTTGCGTGATCATGTAGCAGCAACGTTTCAGGGATTTTGGAAAATCACAACACACATCTGGCACCCGGCTTCA
Source organism: Neofelis nebulosa (assembly GCF_028018385.1). Taxonomy (NCBI): domain Eukaryota; kingdom Metazoa; phylum Chordata; class Mammalia; order Carnivora; family Felidae; genus Neofelis; species Neofelis nebulosa. The sequence continues at coordinate 77,195,879 of NC_080782.1, forward strand.
CTTTTAAGGACCTTGTTTCAGCACCCGCGAATGTGGTTGTTCTCTGGGGTTCGCTGGGACCAGGTGGATACACAGCTTCTACCAAATGCATTTCAGCAGTGGAACTGCTTCTCTCGTGTGGCCCGAGGACCTTCTGGACCCCATTCTGCTCCTGGGGATTCACCCTTCTCACCAGAGCACTGCCAGGTATTGAGCTGTGGCGTTTAACACTCTGTGCTCCCCGTTTATAGAATCTTAATGGAATTGAAACCCTTTCCTTCCTCCTTTCTCCCTTTCTAGTTCAGTCCCTGCAGCTGTTTCCACTTTTCCATTTTCTCTCCAGCTGCTTTTTTTTTTGGTGGGGGGGTGCTTTTCTCGTACTCTCTTCCCATCTCAGTCCTCTCTCTGCAAGCAAAAATAGCTCCCTGCCTTCTGCGGCTTCTTACTCCCCCAGTTCACCTCTCCTCACTGCGTACCTGCCGAGTTCTGTGGTTCAGGTTGTGCAGATTGTTGTGTTAATCCTCACATCAGTTCTCTAGGTATGCAGGATGGTTTAGTGTTGGTCTGGCTGTATTTCATGGACACGAGACACACAAACAACTTCCATGCTGTTCTGCTACCTTGGCTCCTCCCCCCATCTATAAATTTTTAATACATGCTTTGAAATGTATTTGAAACAGAGGATGGTGACTTTTATTTATAGCCAACTTACATGCTGCACCATTGTCTAGCAGACTATCACCGGTCTTAGGAATATTAAGTTCTGTCCCACTCTAGTATATAATATTAACATTTTGAGAAGAGTAAATTTAGATTATGAAGTCTCTGGATAAAGATGTCATGCTCCCCTGAATTTTCTCCTCATAAACACAGAACAGGAGGGATTTTCAAAATTTTCATTTAGCATATATAAAAATATGCCTTCATAAAAATTTCCAAATTTATAAGGATTTCATTTAGGATGATCAGGCTTTGTGTTTTCCACAGAGGAATAAGAATTCTCCCTAAGAATACCAAAGTTAGAATTCCTAAATCTTCCTTTGCTAGGGAGGCATTTTCAGCAAACCATGCCTCTGAGAGTTGTTGAATACCAAGCATTTCCAAAACACATGGTAGTGATTTCTAGATTAACATGTTAATTGAAGCTTGGGAAAGCAGTATAATTAATGAGCTCTTTAATTATGTAGGCTTCTTTAAAAAATTATCCATTTGTTCTTGGCCTCAACATGCAGTAAATACACAATAAATTAATTGGATTGCATGGATTTTTTTTGTGGACAGAGTAGGAATGTGATAGTTCCAAAAGCTTCCTGAAAATCTTAGAACCATGAGAATGTAGTGATAAATATATCATTGTAGTTGTATAAAACGCACAATGTTTTTATGATAATTATTCATATATTTTTGTGTTATTGGGTATTTTTTTTCTTTTTGGAATAAATTCATCATTATGCAATGCCAGAAGAAAGTAGGTAGATATTTTTATGGGAAATAAATGCTATAGTTTCTTTTCTTTTTCTTACTTTCTTTTTTTTCTTAATTACGCTTATTTCTATATCATTCTTCAAGATTTACATTCAAAGCTAAATCAGCAATTTTAGCATAAGGAATATAAAATTTTAATATGATATTAAGACCATTTACCTGGATATAACTGGGTCATAACTTTTAATGTGGCTTTTGGTGTAGTAGTTTTCCCATTATGTTTCTATGTAAGAATCTCATCTTATCAAGTGGAATTTTTCCATTTCATAGCATAGGTGATGAAAGCCATGAAATCAGTGACCTTATCATTTAAGAAACTGGGACAGCATTCCCTGATTACCTGGGAAATAGCAAAAAGGTGTTTTTTTTTTATTTTTAGATACAATTTATATTATTTCACCCAGAAAATAAATTCTGAATAGATATCCCACAGTTGGTTTTGCTCTTAAAGGCATGTGTGTCACTTTATGTGTTCATGTATCTTCCTTCCCCAAATACTTTGTACAGATATAAGAAACAGTGACTTAGGGAAATACATCTCTGTATATGCTATCATGTTGTTTATTCACTGCAGATACATTAATATTGACAAGGGAGGAAGAATACGTTTGGTCTAAGCAGGGATGAAAAAGGTGGCAATACACACATGGCTTCTGGCTGGAGCAGAGTTACCATGAGCCTCAGCCTGTGAGATGATGAAATGTTCAGAGAGGACGCGACTGCAGCAGCCTGTGGTGTATGTTTCCTTGGTAGAAGGTCACTCAGTCCCTAACTGCCCCAGAAGAGAGGAAACACACCCCTAAACCATTTCTGGTTCGTCTTCCTCTCATACATCCATATACATTTTCTTTTATTCTGTTGGGTTAGTTTTCAAGGGTGAACTGCTAAAGCCACTGAAATTTGCAAGGATGTTAAAAGATGTAGATTCCAATAAATAATTATAGTGCCTCCTGAGTATCAGTGTAAATGCTTCCTTATCACCTTAAATTATGACAATAGAAGGTGAATCTGGTTAGCAAACCTGGAGAAATAAATATTTAAAGAAAATGAAAACTCAGTTTAGGCTTAAATATTTTTCAAACCTTCATTTTCAGACTCAGAAATCTTTGTGGCTGTGAATTCCTTGTGGAAATTCACTATGTGTCACACAACAGGGCATGTGGGGGGAGCCCACCCAACATTCTTGTTCCTTCATGAGGCTATTTTGTATGTCTATAGTATCCAAGGACTCTGCTACACAATTTAAAAAGCAATGGCTTATAACGTTACATTTTTATTAAATACCAGTTTTGACAATGATGGTGATGATGATTCAATCTTTGTAACACAAGAAACAATTTTGTTTAAATTTAACAGATGTTATTGATTACTTACTATGTTTTAGTCATGTTGCTGTGGGCATAAGAGTATCCTTTAGTTTTAACATATTTTTACAAAAGTGTTACATTTTATGGAATTTTCCTGCTATAGAAGCTTTTAATTACACTTCTTGGTTTACTCCTTGAGAACAGTTAGTTGTTTCATCTGTTATTTTTCTTGTAATTTTTGTGTTGGCTTCTAAATGAGATGACAATAGTCTTAGCTCAGGCTGCTATAACAAATTATCAGACACTGGGTGGCTTAAGCAACAAATTTTTATTTCTCACAGTTCTGGAAGCTTGAAGTTTGAGATGATGGGGCCAGCATAGTTGGGTTCTTGGTGAGTGCCCTCTTCCTGGTCTACAGCTGGCTGTCTTAATTGCTGTGTCCTCAGATGGTAGACAGAGAACTAGCTAGCTCTCTAGCCTCTTCTTTAAGAGAGCCTTGATCCCATTCACCAAGGTTCCATCTTCATGACCTAATTATCTCTCAAAGGTCCTGCCTCCAAATAAATGCCATTTATTTCTCACTTTGGGATTAGGGTTTTAATGTATGAATTGTGGCAGGACACAAACATTCAATTCATTGCAATAATATTTTGTGTACCTTGAATAAATTGAATGATTAACTGGATGCAGACAGGAGAAGAAAAGGTCTACACAACACTGATGTGTGCAAATATTCCCCAAATTTACCTACATATGGAAATATAATCTCTTCAGTAGCCTGTTAATTAGTGGTGTGAATTCTGGTGTTAGAAGATTAAGAGTTCAGGTCTCAGCTATAAGATGTACTTTGAGTCCCTAGGTTCACTCTCTTCCTAGTTTTAACAACTCAGTAGGCATACCCAACTACCCATTGCTCAGGCCTCAGTTTCCAGTAGCATCCTTAATTACTCTTCCTTGTGCTTCCCCCTCTGTGTGCCATCCTTCTGACAGAGTCCAAAGCATATCTGCATTGCCCGTCTTCATTTCCGCCACTGTCATCCAAGACTTGAGCACATTTCTGTGCATCTCTTTTTCCATTTTGCATTTGCATCCTTGCTCTTGTACTATCTGTTCTTTATAATGCAGCGATTTTTTTTAGGTTTTTAATTATTATTTTATTTATTTATTTATTTATTTATTTACTTATTTATTTATTTGAGAGAGAGAGTGCTTGCGCATGAGCAGGGGAGGGGCAGAGAGAGTGAGAGAATCCTAAGCACACGGAGCCCGACCTAGGGCTCAAACTCACGAATTGTGAGATCTTCACCTGAGCTGAAATCAAGAGTCAGATGCTTAACTGATTAACCCAGGTGCCACTATAATGCAGTGATTTTTAAAAGTCATGTGTCAAACCAATTTGACAGTAAATTTCATATATTAAAAAAAAAAAAAAAGTCATGTGTCACAACCACTCTATAGCATCCCTTAACTTTTACAATTCACATGAAATCTGAGCCTTTACCTCAATGACTGGTCTGTTGCTCTGTTCTCTTGTCATTCCTTTCTTCCTCCAAGCCAAACTGGCCTTTCTTCCCACACAGTCCCTCCTCACGACCTTTTCATTTGCTCTTTTCTCCCTGCAAAGTGAAATTTCTCTTCATCTCTGCAGGTCTTACTTTGTCTAGTCAATTACATACCACTTAAAAGGCCACTTTCTCAAAGAAATCTAACTCTTTGGTCAATTAGGTTAATTGCATATTTTGATTCTTTGTATAGTACTTGCACTATGACTTTGTTCAATTAACCTTGTTAAGTAGAGCCCCAGGGTGCCAGAGGGGGAGGCCACAGTTCAACAAAAGACCACAAGAGATATTGAGATAGAGAGGTTTGTTACTCACAAGTCCTGGAGGAAGTTACCTCAAGGGGCCATGCAGGGACATCAAGGCAAGGTGCAAGCAGAGAGAGGCAGGTCCTGGGGCACATGTGTTTATTACCATCCTGGATGCAATGTTTTGGGGGTCCTGGGCTAAGGCCAGATTGGTCAACTCAAACCAAAAACAGTAGGGTTTTGGTAAGCTCTGTGGGGGTCTTATCTAAGCAGCCCACAAGTGGAAAGCCCTGGGAGGCAGGGGAAACTTTTTATCATGAGGGCCATTGGGGAAGTCACATTAGAAATTTACATTTACTTGTGACTATGCACTGTTATCTAGAACAAGTGTTGCATGAGGGGGCTAGTGTTGGTTTAAAGGTTCTGCAAGCCAAAAGAAATGGATATTGAGTAATAATAGTACCATGTGTCGCGACCGGCGTGACAAACACCGAGGTCAGGGTCCTGAGGGTAGGGGAATGCAAGAAAAAAGAGAGAAGAGAAAGTTTGGGAACAGGAGGGTCCCCTGGGCTGATGGCCCAAGTGATGGCTTTATTGTTGCTGTACACAATCTTTTATATCCAGACTCTTATGGGTCAGGCCATTCTAAGAATCAACAGGTTTCACATAATCGCTGCCCACCAAAACATTTAGTTCTGTGTTTCTTGTGCATTTTCTAGACGGGTCACAAGACCTTGTTGATAAGATTGCTAGCAAAACACAATTCCCATGTTTGTTTCTACCTGACTCGGGGTAGAAAAAGGGAGGTAGCATTACTGCCAACACCTGCAGACCACAGGCTTCAGGAATTAACTTTCTCAGCCTTGACAAGGCTTTCGTATGCTCTTGAAAGTGGGGGAATGGGAGGGGGAACCACCGGGTTGGCTTGAGTCAACAGGGAACATTGCTCATTTTCTTGGCTTGCATATTTGCTTATTTATATTGTTTGTCCTCCCCTACTAAAAAATAAACTCCATGCAAGAAAGTTACAAATCTTAATCATTGCAAAATCTCTAGTCCTCTAAAAAGAGCAAATAGTAGTCTCTCAATTATTATTTACTATGAAAAGAAAGAAATCCTTACATATAAAAGGCCATCATAATGTACTCATACTTTTAGGGATATTATTAGTATTATATGATAGCCATATAGAGTTTAGCAAAATCTGGCAAGTGTTAGGGGCTCAGGAAATGTTAACATTGTTATTGTGTCATTATTCAATAGATCAAGAGAGCTAGGCCTAGTTAGCCCCTGATTGGAACCAGTTTTCTCTAGGTTAGTCCTTTCTAAAATGACCTGATGGCTATATAGAATTTCTAATGCTCTGAAAAACCAGGTTCTGTACACCATTTACATCTTTAACAAAGATCTTAATCTCAGTGGTCCCTCAAATTTCAGTGGAAATTTCATAGTATTTTGTAATATTTCAAAGGGCTTGTGCTTCTGTTACTTTGTCTTGTTTCACAAACCCCCAATTCCATTTCTTGAGTCAATGAAGAAATAGATGGCCATAAGTTTAAAGTGATTTGCTTTATCATCCTGTTTTCTTCTCAATGTTTAAAAATCAGTTTTCTAGGACTCTGTTTCTTAAGGTCATGGCTCTTTGAATTCCATCACTCTTGATCAGTGGAGCTAACTATTTCTTTACTTTGGATTGCATTTTGAGTTAATGGCTCCAGGAGATAGTTGTTGAACAGTCCATAATATATGCCTGCTAATCATTTTACTGAGCTCTGAGCACAGTTCCTAATGTCAGGACTTTTAAGGATATGGGGTTAGTGGGTGGGTGTGGTCATAATTTACCAAATAAATATAAAATTGAGTCCTTGTTCTTAAGAAGCTGAAACCAATTAGGTTAAACAAGGCTGATATCCACAAGGAAGTAAACACTGTGAGATCAAGGAACATCTCCGCAGAATACTAATATCCTTTGTGGTAAAGAAGATATGCCATGAAGAAAAAAACATGCTTAATATAGTTTAGGAAACTGTCACTTAGGAATATATAAAAACTGTTAGTCTGATGTCCTTAAGTTTCAAAAGTAGCATAACGTAGCCATATCTATGCAAATGTCAAGTGAACAGGCATCGTAGTAAAGTGAAGCAGTGCTGAATTTCATGTTCATGTTCCTATCAGAAAGCTTTACTAAAAATGTCTCATTCTGAACATTTTGTTCCTCATATTTGGTTCCCCAAATGCTGGTAAGGTGATGACTATTGCATCTGTAGTCCAGTCCTTTATGACAGATGATCATATTTTTAAACTACAGAAAGCACATTTTAATCACAAATCACTCAAATATGCATTTTGTACATGCACATAAAGCAGATTCTGACTCTGTTATTGAAACCCTAAAATATGTATTTCATAACGAATATTGCATCTTACCAAAAGCTCATTTTTTTATTGGAGATTGAGCAGGAGTGTGGACTGTTTGAAGTTGAAATAAAACCACTAGATGGTGCTCTGTATCACAAATAACAGAGAAATGTCAGGCTCTCTTAAAGAACATGAACCTAGTGTCACCAAGGCAACCTGAGTAGCTTGGTCTAGTTGCTTTTCCTCATGCTCCCCCTTTTTTTTTTCCATCTACCCCTTCTATCCAAAGAACTGCTTTTCCTTTTTTATGCACATGAATTTACATTATGTCTATGGGGAGGGGGGGGAGGCGGAATGGGGAAAAGAAAAGAAAAATACCATTTTGGAGTAACCAGTATGTGCTAGTTACTTTGAGGGTAATACAATGGAAGTTCTATGCATGGTCTGAAGTAGCTTACACACTCACTTAGGATACAAATCATAAAGGAAAAAAATATTACAGAACCATGAAATATCCTGATTAATACTACATATGAGCTATTCTTTGTTAAGTACAGTTTGACCAAGAAGGGACATTATCATGAGTTAGAAGATAATCTAGATGGGCCACTAATAAATGGGTTACAGGGGACAATTTATTTTTTCTCCCTAGTGTTAATTTTGTCAGATGTTTGGGTTAAACTAAGTGATCCCTGTGAGTCCATGCAAGGTGATATGATAGTTCTCATCTCTAGAATTCTAGGGTTGCATGAAAGGTTATGTTAGGCCACAGTAGTCAGAAAAGCTGTGTAAATGAATAGGAAGTCATAATGCATATTTGAAAAGGCAAAGTCTGAAGAAGAGACTTAGGAGAGGAATCTGATATGGACTACCACCCAGGCATGTGCAGACCTGAAATGTGTTTATTTCAGGTGCTTCCATAGGAAATTCACTGTGTACACTTGGAGATTCATGGTCCCTCCCAAGTAATTGAAGAGGAAGCATGGCCTTAAACACATAAAGGTTTAGATTGTAATAAACATAACAGTCAGTTAGCCCCTGACTGGAACCAGTTTTCTCTAGGTTAGTTCTTTCTAAAATGACCTGATGGCTATATAGAATTTCTAATGCTCTGAAAAACCAGGTTCTGTACACCATTTACATCTTTAACAAAGATCTTAATCTCAGTGGTCCCTCAAATTTCAGTGGAAATTTCATAGTATTTTGTAATATTTCAAAGGGCTTGTGTCTCTGTTACTTTGTCTTGTTTCACAAACCCCCGATTCCATTTCTTGAGTCAATGAAGAAATAGATGGCCATAAGTAACAAAATAAACACATAAAGGTTTAGATTGACTTTCCACCAAGTTCTTTGAAATTGTGGTGTCTGCTAAAGTAAAATGACAAAAGAATAACAATGGCATATATTCATGCAAAAAAATGGTGTAACTCATTTTTATCAATGTAGCTTCTGAGGACACCCTGCGTCATCACCTGTGGTGTTTATTGAAACTGTATCTTCTTGGGCTATACTCAAAACCTACTAAATTAGAATCTCTTGGTGAGTTTTGAAAATTCTCGTTTTTGACAAGGTCCTTAGAAGATTCTGAGGGGCAACATGAGTTGAGAACACCTGCTATTACCTACAAAAGGGCATTAATAATTTGAATAAATAATGTACAATGGACAGGAGGAGTGTCTGAAAATAATATTCTGTCTCTTTCTAAAGAGGAGAGAAAGCCTGGAAAAGACTATCCACTGAGACAATGAAACAAAGGACTTATAGTTCATTTGTTTCTCTAGGTCATTAAGTTTCAAAAAAAAACTAGCATTGTTTTAAAATTTCTTTATTTATTTTGAAAGAGAGGGAGAACGAGTACGCATGTGCGCACATGAGCAGGGGAGAGGTAAAAAGACAGGGAAAGAATCTCAAGCAGTACATTTTTCCTCCTTCAGTAATTCACTTAAATATCTATTAACTAGTACCCTATGTAGGATACAATATTGATTTGGGCCACATACAAGAGGATGGGAATTTAAACAAATGGTTTAAAAGTACAAAGGGCATTAATTTAGAGCTCTCCCTTGACTCAACTCTGAGTTTCCTATCACACTTACAATAGACCTCACCGTGGAGTCACCAGTAATGGGCCCTGCTTTAAAAATACCTGGGAGAATTTTTTTTTAAATGTTTCTAGTTCTATTTAGTTCTGTAATAGTATGATGCTCTTATCAATTTATATGTCATTAGCTATTAAAAACAAAGTGTAATTACTAGATAATGAAAAAGTAAAATTTCTGGGGAAATGTTACCATATAGTAAGGGAAATATAACTGGCCAAATATTTGGAAAAGTGCGATTTTCACCCTGACAGTAATTAAAAATATTCTTCTTGAGTGGGTAGATTTATGACTATATGTTAAATAAATCCTGAGGGAATTGGTGGTTGTAACCCTTATTAAGCTTGTGCCTCAGGAGAGATATTTTCCAAATTATTCCATGAGGCTAACATTATTTTGATACCAAAACCTGTCAAAGATTATGAGAATACTTTAGTAAATCTATGAACACAGATGCAAAAATTCTAATAAAATTTTAGCAAATTAAATTAAACAAAAGATAAAAAAGATTAATACATGGAGGCCAATGGGATTTGTCCTGGGAAAGCAAGGTTGTTGTAACACTTGAAAAATCAATGTAAATTGCTATGTCAAAATACCAAAAAAGAAAAATCATATGATTAACTCAGTAGAATTAAAAAGCACTTGACCAAATAAAACACACATTCTTGAAAAAAATTGTGAACAAATTAAGGATAGAAAGCATCTTGATAAAGAACATCTACAAAAATCCTAGAACTAACATCTCACTTAGTAAAAACAGGAATGCTTTCTTCCCAAGATTAGAAAAGAGACAAAGATGTCTGATTGCACCATTTACTTTAAACACTATACTAAAGTTTTTGTCCAGTACAAGGTGGGGGTGGGGGGTGGGGGGAAGGAATCAATTTTGGAAAGCAAGACACAAAGTTATGTTTTTCTGGTTTTTTTTCTTCCCATATATTCATCTCTATATAAAAGCAATTTTCAAAAAAACAACTAAAACTGTTCAGTAAGTTTCTTAGCAAGTTTTCAATATCAGTATACAAAAATCAAATATATTTCTGTATGCTAGCAAGGAATAATGAGAAAATGAAACAAAAACACATTTAAAATAACATCAGAAAATGAAATAGAGCTAAATCTACAAAAAAAAAATAAAACAACTATATCCTGAATATTATAAAGAATTGCCAAAAGAATTAAAGTTCTTAACTGATGGAATGATACACCATTTTTATAAGTCAGAAGACTTCCACCAGATCCCTGGAGATCTAGTAGCAATGTGACTACAGTTAACCATACTGTGAACTTCATTTTTAAATAAGCTTTTATTTTATTTTTTTTTTTAATTTTTTTTTAACATTTATTTATTTTTGAGACAGAGAGAGACAGAGCATGAACGGGGGAGGGTCAGAGAGAGAGGGAGACACAGAATCTGAAACAGGCTCCAGGCTCCGAGCTGTCAGCACAGAGCCCGACGTGGGGCTCGAACCCATGGACAGTGAGATCGTGACCTGAGCCGAAGTCGGACACTTAACCGACTGAGCCACCCAGGCGCCCCAAGCTTTTATTTTAGAATGGGTTTAGAATGATTATAAAAATTGAGAAGTTAATACCAACTTATAATATATCCTACACTCAGATATCCTTCTTGTTAACATGTTATTAATAAATATGTCAGATCTAATGAACCAGTATTGATAAATTATTATTAACTAAAATCCGTACACTTTTCAGGTTTCCTTAGTTTTTACTTAGTAACCATTTTAAATGAGAATTCCACCTAGGATGTCACGTTATCTTTAGTAGTTATGTCTATCTCCTTAGTCTCCTCTAGACTGTTACAGTTCTCAGACTTTCCTTGTTTTGGATGACATTGGCAGTTTTAAAGAGTATGGCCAGGTATTGTAGAATGGCCTTCATTCGGGATCCATTTATGTTTTTCTATGATTAGGCCAAGTTTATGTGTTTTTATGAGAAAGACCACAGAAGGAAAGTGCTATTTTGGTCATATCATAAGAAGAGTACATGCTAATGACATACTTTATCACTGTTGATGTTAGCATTACCTGGCTAAGATAATGTATACCTTGTTTCTCCAATGTAAATTTACTCAGCTCCTGCCTCTTTACTGTAATCTTTGAAAGTGTACAGTCTACATTTAAGGAATAAGGAGTTATGTTCCACCTTCTTCAGGGGTGAGTATCTGCATAAATTATTTAGAATTCTCTGCAAAGGTCTGTTCTCCCCACTTATTTGTTTATCCAGTCGTTTGTATCTGTTTAGACTCATGGATATATATTCTACACACTAGGTTATAATCTAATACCATTTTATTAATTTGGTTGTTCAGATTTTTTTGGCTTTGGCTACTGGGAAGTCTTTCATTTGGCTCCTGCCTCTTTTGACACACCCCCATTATTTCAGAGTTTGTTTTTGGCACTTCCATGTTTTATGCTATTATAAGATGTTTAGGCTTTATCTTATGTATTTCCTATCCCAGTCCTAGACTCAGCAATTTCTCCAAAAGACCTTGGTTTCTTTTATTGGAGAATAGTATTCAAAACCAAGATATGAGTATTAGATGTGCTTAGTGCTACTTGTGTATCATTGCTTCCATGCATTTCAGCTCACAGAGCAAAGAAATATGTGTGTATATGAACCCGTGTGCATCTGTATTTCTGCATGTACTCATTTGTATCTACGTTAAGCTAAATATGAGTTCATACTGATGTTTCCAACTCTACCAGTACCATATGAAGCATTCTTTACTTTTTCCCTCACATGTCTCTAACCTCCCATTACAGTGGGAACCTGGCTCCTATCATCCTCTTAAACATTAATTTTCAGTTTATGTACACGTATAGCGCTTTCCAAATTGTTAAACTGTAATGCAGGGGACACAACTTTACAAATTGGAGGACATTGCTTTTATACAGTTCCTTTGGCTTTGGTCTTGCAGTCACCAATTACTTCCAAAATTCCTTGCACCAGGAACTTCCTTTTCCCCATATCCCTTTGGTGAGGCTATTTATAGATTTGTCATATTGTTAGATTGTGTTGTCAAAGTCCGAATTTCATCCTGAGACTTTCCAACCTCCTGAAGGATTTTTAAGATTTACATAATTAAGGTTCATTTCTTTATGTGGTAAAGTTCCATGGGTTTTCACAAATGCATGGTGTCATGTATCCATCATTAGGGTAGCATAGAGAATCATTTTGCCACTCTAAAAAGTCCCCTTTCATCTATTCAACCTCCTTTTTCTCAAAACCCCTGGTAAAAATTATTTGCTTTCACTATAGTTTTACCTTTTCTAGGATATCATACAAGTGGAATTATACAATATATAGTCTTTAACTTCATTCACTTAGCAATATGCATTTATCTATGTTTCTGCATAGCTTGATAGCTCATTAACTTTAATATTAAATAATACTTCATTGTTTCTATTTTCATTCACCTATTGTATGACATCTTTGTTGTTTCTAATTTTGGGTGATTATGAATCATGTTACATATATATTTTTATAATGCATATTTTTCTGTCAACTTAAATTTTCAAAAACTTGGATAAATATCTGACAGTGCAATTGTTGGATTATATGTTAAGATTATGTTTATCCTAAGAAACTACCAAACTGTTTTTCAGAGTGGCCATGCCATTTTGTATTTCAACTAGCAATGAATGAGAATTCCCATTACTCATCAGTACTTGCTATTGTTCTTTTTTTGGATTTTAGTCACACTAATAGGTATGTAGTTGTCTTCCTAATATCTTTAATTTGAAATTTCCTAATGAAAAAGAATGGGGACAAGTTTTTTTTTGAACCTTAAAACACACAATTTATTTTGGGTCTGCTAACAGTAGGAATGATGATTGGGGTGAGTGCCATGCTTAATTGGTTCTTTTCTCGTATCCCTCTCTTTATCTTAAATTATCTTGCATTATTCTACACTTTATTTATTTTTACAGGAGTAAAATTTAATAATTTATCACTTATATGTAACACCCAGTGCTCATCAACAAGTGCCCTTCTTAATGCCCTTCACCCATTTAGCCCATCCCCATCTCCCTCCATCAACCCTCAGTTTATTCTCATCATTGAAGGTCTCTTATGATTTGCTTCCCTCTCTCTCGTTTTTTTTTTTTTTTTCATTTTTCCTTCCCATATGTTCATCTGAGGGGAACATCTTTTCATATGCTTATTTGCCATCTATGTATCTTTTTTGTTGAAATGTCTTTTCAGATCTCTTGCCCATTTTTTTCAGTTAAGTTTTTTGTTATTGTTGAATTTCAAGAGTTCTTTGCATATTTTGGATACAAATCATACATGTGATTTGCACATATTTTTTCCAAGCTTGTAGCTTGTCTTCATTCTCTTAACAGTGTCTTTTGTATAATAATTTCTTTTTAAAATTTTCATAAAGTTCAACTTGTCAATTTTTTTTTTCATAGATCAAGATCTGGCTAGGAGTCAGGCTAGCTTTAATGTTCATTTTAGTTATAGATACCAGAGTCTTCAAATTGCTCAAATATCCTTGTTTTGGCAATTCTCCTTGTCCTTGAGACTTAGCTCTGTACTGTTACTCAAAGAGAGTACATATCTTCCAACTCTTTCATTTGTAATACACTATTATTATACTGGAGACTTGGCACAATGGCAGGATGTGAGGTTGAACATTCTAAAGTATTCTGATTTAGTCTCTGATTTAGTGACTATGTCTTGGGGCTTTAGCCTTCACAAGTGTTTTTGTTACTCCTCTTGTGATATATAACTATATATAACTTTTTTCTCCTGTCATGTGCCAAATGTGTGTGTGTGTGTGTGTGTGTGTGTGTGTGTGTGTTTGAAGTTCTCTGTTATAGTTTGTTGTTTGTTTGTTTTGTTTTGTTTTGTTTTTTAATCCTCTTAAGTAAAACAGGAAGTCTGGAGGGGTTGGAGAGTGGAGGAATTATCATCCTATGCCTGGCATAAGGTTTCAGAATTGTGTTCTGATAAAGTCCTTTTGTTATGGATATATCTGCTTATGTTTCACAGTAGTTATTCTTCCTCTCCCCAGCCTGGACCAAGGGGATATTTCTCAATATTTCCTTATTGTGAAACCACAATGAGGTCCTAAAAGGAAAGCCTAGGTTATATGTGAACACATCCTCTCGCCCCAGTAAAAAAAAAAAAAAAAAAATGCAGCCCCTAGAAATGTTTCACTCTCATTGAGCTTCTGGTAACTTGCCAAAATTATCACTTAAATATCTCTACCAGTGTATGGCTTCAGTGGCTTCTGCTGAACAAGTCTGGTTGCATGTGCATTACTCTGGATGTCTGGACGGGGGTGGCATTTTGCTCTGTGATCTCAGTTTTCTGATCCACAAAAATCACTGATTTTCAGTTTCTGCACCTTTCTCTTAATTTAAGGATGGAGTCCAATTTTTTGCAGTTGGAGCTGAAACCAGACTTTCTTTTTTTATTCATTTTTAACAAATATTTGTTGAGAACCTGTTTTGTGCATGTGAGTCTTAAGCACTAAGGATATAAAGGTAAACAACTGTACCCTTATGACCCCTAGAATAAAAAAAAGACATTAAGTAAATACAGGCATATCTAATCAATCTTTATTTTTACTTTATAAAAATAAATAATAGAAGATAAATATAATTAAGGGGAAACGAGGGATACTATGAAAATGCATGTTAAGGTGACTGCACAACTGGTCACCTTATGCTGTATATGCTATAGTATCAAGAAGTTCAATCAAATTAAGTTACTGAATTGTCATAAATGTAAGATACCTACATGAATCTATAGAATGTTTGAGCAGCAATCAGTTAGGTGAGAGAGGAGAGAACTGATTTCTTCATTTATTCAAGATAATTTTTTAATGATTATTAGGCTCGTTGCAATTTTTGGAATATGATATAATACATGAGAAACATGTTAAAATGATTTACTATAAAGCATATGTCAGCTTAATTCCTTTTGAGGAATCAAAAGGAACCTTTTTGGGCTGAAACCTGCTAATGGAGATCAAGTAAAATGTATGTTTCTAGTTGAACATCAGATTTTTTGGACAAAGCAGTTTTATGTAAACAAGTTTTAGCATTAGCTTTTAAAAAGCCTGTTATCCATTAGAAAAGTAAATTGCATTATTTGTAAATGTTAGGCATTTCCCAGAACAACTGAGCACAAAACCATTTATCAACAATGTCTTCTACAATTATTCATAAAAATAGATTTTAATACATGGCAGGATTCCTGGGTAGGTCCAGATATAGAATGTTCTATTTATTTATTTTTTTTTTTTAATTTTTTTTTTCAACGTTTTTTATTTATTTTTGGGACAGAGAGAGACAGAGCATGAACGGGGGAGGGGCAGAGACAGAGGGAGACACAGAATCGGAAACAGGCTCCAGGCTCCGAGCCATCAGCCCAGAGCCTGACGCGGGGCTCGAACTCACAGACCGCGAGATCGTGACCTGGCTGAAGTCGGACGCTTAACCGACTGCGCCACCCAGGCGCCCCTAGAATGTTCTATTTAAAGATTAAACTGGAAATTTGTTTAAAAATTTTTCTTAATGTTTATTTTTTGAGAGAGAGAGTGCAAGTGGGGCAGGGGTAAGGGAGGGGGCGACAGAGGATCCAAAGCAGGCTCTATGCTGACAGCAGCGAGCCCAATGTGGGGCTCGAACTCATCAACGGCAAGAAAATGAGCTGAACTGAAGTCAGATTGTCAATCGACTGAGCGACTCAGGTGCCCCAAACTGAAATTTTTAAAGCAGCATCTGGTCCTGGACTATTAAATTCCACATAATGGAGCCAGTGTTTCTTGGCTAACTTTACAGCTATCAAATGAACAGATTTACTGAGTTCTCACAATAGGCTTAGCCTTATGGTAGTCATTTTGGTGTATATTAGAAAACAAAGTTATGGTTCCTATATTCTAATAAAACACATTATTTGGAGAAAATATGTACAATTCAGGAAATTCAGTAATAAATACTTAATTGTTAAATTGAGAAAGTAAGTTCAAAATGAGTTTATAGAATGAATAATGGAAGGAGACTTCATGATTAGATTGAGGAGCGAGGACCTGTGCCAATTTGACTTAAAATGCACTTAGATCACCAGAAGGGAGGAAAGGATATATCATTCAAAGCAAGGGTCCAGTCTGTATGGAGGTGGAGATAAGATAAATAATCTCTGAAACGATTACACTAGGAACCTAGGAGGGTCTGCATCATGGAGCAGAGAATCACTCCAAGTTTATTTTGTTTCTCATGCTAGAAACTACTCAGAGGAGACGTGTGTAGACTCATTGATCATTTGGACTTAATAATAATAATAATTAATAATAATAATTTTGACATAATCAGATAAGTCCAATCCAAAATATTGCCAAAAACAATAACCTGGCTGGTTGATGGCATTTACTCAGCTGATTTAGTTTCTTATGCTCAAGTAAAATAGGACAATTCAGTAAATGAAATTTTGTAATTTCAAAGGCACAGAATATTTATCTCATCTTTAACAAGATCAGTAGCCCCATTTTTTACTTATTTACTCTTAAAAATGGAGTGTCAAAATAAGTCATTGGCTATTCATTTTAGTGTGAGAATTTTAAGAGAGGGCACTGGTTCTCATAGATCACGCAGGCAAATTATTGGTAAATGATTTGTAAAATATTTGGTATAAGCTAGCCTTTAATATGTACTAAATATACTAAAAACTATTTAGTATATAGCCAGCTAGAGAACTGTATTTTTTTTTGTGGATTATGTGAAGTAAGAGACTTTTTTATTCCCTCCAGAGTGCTACAGACATTTGTTAACCATAGGCAATAAACACACTATATGTTAACAACAAAATAACAAATTTACCTACAGAAATGCAATTTAGTTTTGAAAATAACACAAATATCCTGCCCAAACTCTGCAGTTGAGTCCTTTTCTGGTTTTTGATACAAAGTGTCTGAGTACAGAATGAAACAGAAAGCCATCCTGAGAGGGGGCCGGGAAGATCAAGCTGTCAACAGAAAAAAAGATATTTGAGTACTTCATGGAAGAGAGAAGATGAAAACTCCAGCTTTCTCATAGGTGACAGGGAGGAAAGATTGCTGCATCACCCACTGCTCAGTGTTGTTTGGAGGATGATAACAAGGCAGAATAAAGCCAACATGACAAGGTCTTTTCTCTGAGTTGCTCACAAAACCAACTGTGACTAAAGAGCACTATGAGCTGGCCACGGAGCTGTACCATTTGGAGCTTGTTTCCTTTTGTTGGTTTTCTTTGAATCTTGTTGTCAGCTGGGCAAACTTTTGACCTGTGACCCTGCAAGCGATCCACTGAACATGCAGGAATCAGGATGGACCATTGGGCTTATATTCCTTAATCTTAGCCATAATTTTCATGTCCTCACCAGAGGTGACATAAAAATACAACATAACTCTTCTGGAGGTCTCATATTAATCAGCAGAATTGACATTACACATTAATCACATTTTCCTGGTATTATTTAGTTCCCTGCAAAAAGGAGTGTAAGATTCTATTTTAAAATCATGATTCATGTGTAAAGTCCATATAATAGATAAAGTACTTTAAAGACATTTAAATGAAGTAGCTCTGTTTATACTGTATATAGTATTACTTTTTAAGATATATTAAGTAAACAAAGATACTCATAGTGATGTAGGCAGGCCATGTCCGAGGACCCAGAGGGGTATCCCAGAGGACCAGCCAACAGAGTCCTTGTCTTCACGCAGGATGGAAATCAAATGTGAACCAGCAGGAGGTGAAAGCAGAGTTGATTGAAGATATATACAGAGAGATACAGAGTGTCCTGGAGACTCCAAAAGGAAAGGACATGCTTTTTGTCTTTGTTCAGGGTCTGGGGGGTTTTATTGAGGAAGATGGTCTTGTGTACGTGTCCCCTCAGGCATCCAGGAACTGGTTAGAACAAAGATGAGGGCACAGATGTTATTCCTTGGAGGCAGATGGCCTTGGTCTAGAATACCATGTGATTGCTTCCTCCGGTCATTCTCATCTGGTCCTTCCTTAGATGTTCCCTAGAGAAATCATTAACCCCTTATCCCTTACAAGGAAGACATATGCTATTTGCATTACAAGGCGTGTGTAAAGTGGGGTAAGGGTACAGCTCCTAGCAAGAATAGAAGCAGGAAAAGGAGCAAAAAACAAAATTTTAGGGAGTCCTTCAGTTTCCTTGTCTCAACAGCAAAGAATATTTGTGTAGAAAAGTGATAGGTAATGCACATATGTTATCTGTCTCTGGAAGGATTATAGAAAATATTTTCCTCCACCATGTCATGCTGTAGGCAAACAGGGAAGCTGAAGTGTGTGGTAGAAACCTTCGGCTTACAGTTCTGTGAGTCCCAACTGTGAACAATGGTATAAAGACTTTTTATATATAAATTTCTTAGATGATCAAAATTATTTTCAAATGTGATATATGCATTTGGAAAAATTTCAGACAATACCGAGGGCATACAGTACAAATATTAATCTTCAGCTATTTATTATTGAAATTTCAAATTCAGAGGCTGATTTTTCTCCTATCTATATTTACAAAATGCTACCATATTCTACATTATCTCCTGGGGAAGTTATAATCATCATGAAGTTTCAAGAAAACCAAACATTATGTTCTTAAAATTTCATATATGTTATAGGAATTATTTGTGCAGGAGTAGTTGATTGAAATATATGCAAGATAGAAAAATAACAATTACGGGAGTGAATATATAATGTTAGGTAGATATCCATGGCTGTAGGGTTTTTTTGTTTGTTTGTTTGTTTGTTTTTTACTTCTGTCATCTATAATCTCTCCTTATGCTCTTCTCCCCTTTTTAACTCCCTCTTTTACTTTCCAAACAACACAGAAGTTATGAGTATGGTAATATTTAATCATTTTTACTCCTCTGTTTGCTGCTGACAGTTAAATAAGTCATATTTAATAATAGGTTAAATATTTAATGATCATTGACTACTACTTGATACTAGCAAATATCTGTACCTTCGAGTAATAACTGTTTTGTTTCCTCTTGCTGCTTTTGAAATTCTCTTTATCATGATTTTTTGCCATCTTAATTAGTATGTGTCTTGTTGTGGACCTCATTAGGCTGGTTTTGTTGGGGGTTTCTCTGACTCCTGGATCTAGATTTGTTTCCTTTCTCAGATTAGAGAAGTGTTTAGCTATTATTGCTTCAAATAAATTTTCTGCCCCCTTTTCTCTCTCTTCTTCTGAAATCTCTATAATGTGAATGGTATTAGGCTTGATGGTGTTGCTGAGTTCCCTTAACTTGTTCTCATTTTTTATTATTGTTTTATTTTTGTCCTGTTCAGTGTGAATGCTTTCCATTCACTCCATTGCATTCCATTCCAGGTCACTGATCCATTCTTCCTCTTCTTTTAGACTACTATGGATTCCCTCTAGTGTGTTTTTTATTTCAGTTACTGAGTTCTTTATCTCTGCTTAGTTCTTTTATTTTTTTTTTTTTGTCTTTATTGAAGGTCTGAGGTCCCAAATTTTTTTCTCAAGTCCAGTGAGTATCTTTATGACCTTTACTTTAAATTCAGGCATATTGCTTGTGTCTGTTTCATTTAGCTCGCTTGCTAAATGAAGCGAGCTTCATTTCTTTGTTCTTTGTTTTGGGACATGTTCCTCTGTCTTCCCTTTCATCTAATACTCTGTGTATGTTTCTATTCTTTAGGAAAGTCAAGTGTGTCTCTTGCTTTTGAAAGTAGTGGCCTTGGGGTGCTTGGGTGGCTCACGTGGTTGAGCGTCCAACTCTTGATTTCAGCTCAGGTCATGATCTCACGGGTTTGTGAGAACAAGCCCCATGTGGGGCTCTGTGCTGACAGCACAGAAACTGCTTGGGATTTCCTTTCTCCCTCTCTCTCTGCCCCTCCCCTACTCGTGCTCCCACATGCATGCTCTATCTCTGTCTCTAAAAAAAAAAAAAATTGTGGCCTTGTGAAGAAAAGGTCCTGTATTGCCCTGCAGTGTAGTGTCCCCTGTTCCCCAGAACCTGGCACCGCTGGGAAGTGTCCCATGTGTGTTTTGTGTATGATGCTGTTTTGGTTGAGCCACTTTTCCCTTCTGCTCCATCATCTTCAATGGTGCTTTTTGCCTGTTGTGGACAGGGTTTGGTCCCTGTATTGTTAATAGGCTAGTCTGGGGCTGCCTTGGGCTTGAATTGGATCAGATCAGGCATTTGTCAGAGCTGCTGTCACACTGAACCACGGGCACTCTCCCTGTGTTGTCTCTTGAGTTACTTTTTTTGGTGAGTGGGTCCTGCAGTGGGACAAGATATCTGTCCCCAGCCCACTGCTGGGGCTGCAGTGGAGCTGGTGTGTGTGATGATCTTCCTTTCTCCCCAGAGAAGGAGTCAGTTTGGAGCAGTGCAGGCCTCTGTCAGGCTGCTTACAAGATGTCAAATTTGTGATGCTGCTGTGGATGGACTCCTGTTGAGGGTGTGTTGGAGGGGGCAGGTGTACAGGAGACCAGGGGTGGAGCACACGGTGCTAGTAACATTTGTGCTAGTAGCAGCGGGAGGGGATATGTAGCCCTTTTGGAGAACTCCTGTGGAAGCCTGGTTGGAGGCACTGGATCTGAAGGAGAGTGTGGGAGTAGAGAGTGTTCTTGCTGGTTCCTACAGGGTCCGGGTATGTAGGCTGTGGGGTGGGGAAGGGAAAAGGTGCATGCCAGCTCTTTTGTTCTTGGAGAAGTCTCCTGAAGATCCCTGCCCCTCCAGCACATATCAAGATTAGTAACTAGATTTCCTTCCTGTATTCCTCAGTTAATTTTAAAACTACTCAGCTTGTGCTGTTTCTCAGCCAGCTTATTTGTTCTTTTGTCTTTTTAAGGGCTGGGACTCAGTGTCCTGTTGCCCACCGGGTTTCCCAGAGCTGAGCCACCACTTTAAAAGTTCCAGGTGTTAAACCCCACTGATTATAAAAACTTGCAAAACTAAGATCCTCTGGTTTTCAAAGCCAAAGGTCATGGGGATTCATCTTCTCATTTCTGGTCCCCCAATACTGAGGTGCCTGAGGGTAGGGTCTTCTCCTTTCCTTTTCCCATGCTTGCAGTGATCTTCCCTTCCAAGGACATTCTTATGGGCCAGTTTGTTTCCTGCTGGCATTTTCTGCTTTTCTTATCAGCATTCAGTGTGGCCTCTTCTCTGCATTTAGTTGCGGATAGTTTGTTCTGCCAGTCTTCCAGGCATTTTTTGGATTGTTTACACTGATGGGGTGTTATCTCGTTGGGTCCATGGGAAGAAGTGAGTTTAGGATCCTTCTATTCTGCCATCTTCCCCGGGAGTCTAGAGATGAAATATTTATCAGGATTCTTAATGTTCATTATTGGCCTTTGTTAAAAACTGCTTTATAAATCAATTATATTTATCTGCAGTTATGCTTCTATTTCATAAGCATCCATACCGATGGAATTGAATATGCATGAACTATGAGTAAAAAAGTATGTTCTTGAAATCTATAGTTTGCCTTTATCCTTTGTGTTTAAAACTAGTTTTGTTACAGTATGTACTGAACTTAAAAAAATATTTTGGTTTGTTGTTTAAACCAGGTCATGAGCTATTGCCATAAGCTTATTAGTTGGTAAAATGGTCTTGTGACACAAGAGGTAGCTTTTGCTACTTTGCAAATAATGGAATAAATAAGAGGGCAGTATACTTAACTCTGAATTTTTTGACCTACTTATATTTCTTTACTGTTTGCCTTGTTTAAAAAAAATAACGATTAAAAAGAGAAAACATTTCTGAATTTATATTTGCTATATCTATATTTATCTTTGATCTTGCATGTTAATCATATGTAAAACGTTGTAAAGAGAAAATAACTATTGACTTTAATGAGCCTAAGATATACTGTACTTGTTAAAGTAACAAATATATGATTATAAATGTAATTTTAAAAAATTTTTAATGTTTATTTATTTTTGAGAGAGAGAGAGAGGCACAGAGCATGAGCAGGGGAGGGGCAGAGAGAAGAGAAGACACAGAATCTGAAGCAGGCTCCAGGCTCTGAGCTGTGAGCACAGAGCCTGATGTAGGGCTTGAACCCACGAATCATGAGACCATGACCTAAGCTGAAGTCAGATGCTTAACCGTCAGATGCTTAACCGACTGAGCCACCCAGGCGCCCCATAAATGTAATTTTTAAGAACATTTATAGTTTTGGGTGTCTCATCCTGGATTAATATTTTAATAAAACCTGGTTGGAAGGATACTTCTTTTCTCCATATTATTGTTAGGTTTCTGTATTAGTGCTTTCAGTATGCAAAAGACCAATTAAAACAAAATAAAACACTTGACTTAAGACCAGAGACTAAATTATAGGAAACAGGCCCTACTCTAGAGCTTTTAAATAGAAATAGATTTAGCCTAGGGAGAATTTATGTCTTACAAAATTTTGAAGGGGCTGTAGGAATGGCTCTGGACACCAGGAATATCTTTTTGAACAAGATCACTGAATGGGTACTTGGGTAAAATTCTCCCTCTGGTAAGGTGGAGTATCAGGATGTTGCTTTGGAAATTGTTAGACTCAAGAACTCACTGTCCTAGTTTCAATCTATGATAGAAAATATCAACTTCCCACCCTGCCCCCTCCACCACATCTGCCTCTTGAAACTCATAATGCCAACATATAGACAATTATATGTCATTACAAACCACTGTAGTGCCTCTGTAATGTCACTTGAGAACAGCAATCAACAAACGGAGAAATGGTCTCTGCTTCATTGCTGCCTTTGAAATGTAGCTGCAAGGGAGTGTGGATGATTAGTTTTCAGCTTAGCGATTCTTTAGTGCAGAAAATACACTAGGGGAAAATCAAACGGATGTTGAATGCCCTGCCATATCCGCTACATTCATATTTGCCGGTCTCTACTAACATTTTAATATGTTATGGTCTCAAAGAACATAGTGCTCAGATTAAACTATTATTCTGATGCAATGTGAATTCTTTAAGAGCAATGATTTTATGTTGTTTGTGGAACCTCAGAACTTGCAGTAGGACTTGGTAGTGTAATGACAAATACAAATTAAAAATAAGAGGCTTAGTTTTTCATACTGAAAATGAGAGGAGGGACTTCTCTCTCCTCTCTTTTATTAGAGGATTTACTTTAAAAACCTGTAATTTTAGGTTCATTCACTATCTTTTGGAAATATATATTTATTTTTTTCAGAAGCAAAATAAACATTTTGTTAGCTTCATAGGCCAGAAACAGATTTCTCAAGGACCTGAGAATTATCTCTTTAGAATGTAAACATTTAAGAAATATAGTACCTCTTAGTTTCTGTGGAAATATTTTTTTCTTTGTTCATTCTTATCCTACATATACTACTCTCAATATATTTTCTTATAAATTGTATTTGCTCCATGAGTGTTTATTTAAAAAGTAATCACTGAACTCTGTTCAAATTATTTTAATTCAAATTACTCTATTTTACTTTTACCTTACTTTTACTAATTTATCATTAGTATGTGGTTGCACATTTTATTTTATTCCACATTCCTTACTCTAAGTATTCAAGTTTCGTTGCCTGTATGTGAATCCCCATCTGGTTAACAATACTCATCTTAAGGCATTTCAGTGTCTAAAACTATTTGCTTTCCAATATATACTTATGCTTGTTGCCAGTGCTCATCACATATTATTTTATTTTCTGACCCCATAGATGAGCCTTTGTATGTTATAGTCTGTTGAAAACAATGTCAAATTTAAGCCTAATATGTCCACAGATCGGTTCTGGTCAAGCTGATATTGCCAAAAAACCATCCAACCAACCAACCGACCAAAATGTAGTCTTTGGCAGAAATCAGGTTTGAATCCTGGAAATATCATTGATTAAAATCAGTTTCTTAGGGAGGTATGAGAGCAAACTGTATCCTGAGGAAGGGCCTAGGGAGGCCCCTCCACATCACTGCTGGAGCTTGGAGAATGGGCCAGTAATGCAAAAAGCTGAGACCATTCTAAAGATATTTCTAGCTATTGGTGAGAAAGCTTTTTTTTTTTTTTTTTTTTTTTTAACGTTTTATTTTTGAGACAGAGAGAGACAGAGCATGAACGGGGGAGAGGCAGAGAGAGAGGGAGACACAGAATCAGAAGCAGGCTCCAGGTTCTGAGCCATCAGCCCAGAGCCCGACGCAGGGCTCGAACTCATGGAGCGTGAGATTGTGACCTGAGCTGAAGTCGGACGCTTAACTGACTGAACCACCCAGGCGCCCCGAGAAAGCTTTTTAAGAGTATTTGCTTCCTTTTTGATCCATGGACAATTTAGATTTTTCCTCATTAATTTCATTCAGAGTTGGATTCTTAGGAAACCTTATGAATTATATTCTTCCTGAATCCCCTTGTGATAGAGATGAAAGCAATTCCTGTGCAATTGGGAAGGTCAAGCTCCTATGATAAGTCTGTTCAGAAGATTAAGAAGATCCATCAATGCCTCAGTTACCTCAAGGTGCTAGGTAGAACTGGGAGCATTTCTCACATTAGAAAATGGAAATTAGGGAAACCCTTGGTAGAGTATAGAATGGAAGGGCTCCTCGGTGGCTCAGTTGGTAAAAAGTCCAACTTTGGCTCAGGTCATGATCTCGGGCTTCATGGGTTCGAGCCCTGCATCGGGCTCTGCACTGACAGTTCAGAGCCTGGAGCCTGCTTTGGATTCTGTCTCCCTCTCTCTCTGCCCCTCCCCTGTTCACACTCTGTCTCTATTTCTCAAATATAAATAAACATTAAAAAGTTTTAAAATATAGGGGCACCTGGGTGGCTCAGTAGGTTGAGTGTCTGACTTCAGCTCAGGTCATGATCTCAGAGTTCGTGAGTTCGAGCCCCGCATCGGACTCTGTGCTGACAGCTCAGAGCCTGCAGCCTGCTTCAGATTCTGAGTCTCCTTCTCTCTCTGCCCTTCCCCCTGCTTGCACTCTGTCTCTTTCTCTCTCAAAAATAAATAAACATTAAAAAATTAAAAAAAAAAACACTTAAAAAAATATATATAGAATGGAAGTTTGTCTCTCTTGGTCTTCTTAATGCTTCAGAATATTTTTAATACAATGAGGGCCCCTGAATGATAGCAGGTGATATAGTGTCCCATGGGAAAGGCTGGCAAAGAGCAGACAAATAAGAAATCCAGGCCTCCTGAGGACCTGCCAATCTTTGATTCCAGTGTTTGTCTCAAAACTGTCTATAGAAGAACAAAGCCTTTACACCCTGGGGCAGGATAGTTTTAAAGCAAGACATTGTTTAACAATTATCTGCACTTAATTTTCAAGCCTTCTAGTATGTCTAATCACTACCAAGGAAGTCAGGAAAAGGTATTTTGCATACAACTTGGGTTAGAGTATGAAAGAATTATGCTGTTGTTAGAGTTTGCGTGAAGTGGTGCGTTAAGTCTAATCACACTAGGTGGATATGTAAAGTCTTTAACTCTATATCGAGTTAATGTTTATGTATATGGTGTAACAAAAGTGTCCATAAATGTTCTTTTGTATGTGGCTGTCCAGTTTTTCCAGTGCTATTTACTGAAGAGCGTATCCTTTCCTCATTGTATATTTGTGTCTCCTTTGTCATAAGTTAATTGACCATATATGTGTGGGTTTATTTTTTGTCACTCTATTCTGTTTTGTTGATATAGGTGTCTTTTTTATTGACTAAATTTCACATATAACATTGTGTAAATTTAAGGTATACAGTGAGTTATTTTGATATATTTGTATATTGTAATATGATTGGCACTGTAATGTTTATCACATATAATTATTGTATAATATTGTCTACATTCGTTATATTGTACATTAGATCTCTATGGCTTTACTACTCATTAAAGGGTTTAAACTATTTTTCTTTTAATTTTTAAAATTTATTTTGAGAGGTAGACAGCGAGCAGGGGAGGGGCAGAGAGAAAGGGAGAGAGAGTATCCAAAGCAGGCTCTGTGCTGTCAGCACAAAGTCCTATGATGGGGCTTGATCCCACGAACTGCGAGATCATGACCTGAGCTGAGATCAAGAGCCAGACCCTTAACTGACTGAGCCACTCAGGCGCCCCTAATCATTACAAGTTTATACCTTTAAACACTATCGGTCTTATCTTCCCAGCCACCATATTCTGGTAACCACCATTGTATTCTTAATTTTTTAAAGGTTTGGTTTTTTTTTTTTTTTTTTGATTCCATATACAAATTATATCACATAGTACTTACCTTTCTCTGTCTGACTTACCTTAGCATAATGTGTTCAAGGCCCGTTCATGTTGCAGAAAATGGCAAGGGTAATCCATTGTGAATATATATACACCATATGTTTTTGATCCATTAATGGGTTGTTTCCAAATCTCAGCTATTGTGAATAATGCTATGATAAAAATGGGAGTGGTATATCTCTTTGAAATCCAGGTTTAATTTTCTGAATGTACATTCAGAAGTGGAATTGCCAGATCATATGGTAGACATATTTTTAATTTTTTGAAGAACCTGCTTATGGTTTTCCATAGTGTTTAGATCAACTTACATCCTTATCAACAGTGTAGAAGGGGTGCTTTTTACCATGTCCTTGCTGACACCTGTTGTTCTTGACTTCTTGATGATAGATACTCTCTAACTGGTGTGAGGTGAAAATTTCATTGTGGTTTGGATAGGCATTTCCCTGATGATTAGTGATGTTGAGCATCTGTTCACGAGCCTCTTGGCCTTTTTTTGCCCTCTTTGGAAAAATGTTTCAGTTCTTCGGCCAATTTTAAATCAGATTTTTAAAATTATTATTAAGTTCTGTGAGTTTGCCATATATTTTGGGCATTAACCCCCTATCCAATATATTGTTTTTTTAATTAAGTAATTTGTTTTTAATGTTTATTTATTTTTGAGAGAGAGACAGAGCACGAGCAGGGTAGGGGCAGAGAGAGAGGGAGTCACAGAATCTGAAGCAGGCTCCAGGCTCTGAGCTGTCAGCACAGAGCCCGATGTGAGGCTTGAACCCCCAAACCATGAGATCATGACCTGAGCCCAAGTCGGATGCTTAACCGGCTGGGCTGCCCAGGTGCTCTGTTATCCAGTATATTGTTTGTGGAAAATTTCTTTTATTCTGTACATTGTCTTTTCATTTTAATTGTTTCATTTGCCATGCAGAAGGTTTTGAGTTTAATGTATTCCCTTTCATCAATTTTTGCTTTTGTTGTTTGTACTTTGGTGTCCTGTCAAAAAAAAAATCATTGCCAAGACCAATATTGATGAGCTTGTTTCTTATGTTTTCTCCTAGGAGTTTATGGTATCGATTCTTATGTTTATGATTTTGATCCATTTCAAGTTAATTTTTGTGAGTGGTATGAGATAGAGGTTTCCTTGTTCCACCTGTGTTTCTCTAGTTTTCTCAGCACCATTTGTTGAAGACACTATCCTCTCCTCATTGGCTCCCTTATCACATAGTAGTTGACCATATATGCTAGAATTTAATCCTGGGCTTTCTATTCTGTTCTATTAAACTATGTGTCTGGGTTTTGTGCAATCACCTTACTGTTTTTATTACTAACACTTTGAAATATAGTTTGAAATCAGGAAGTGTGATACCTTCAGCCTTTTTCTTTTTTTCTTAGGATTGTATTCACTCCTCAGGTTCTTCTGCCGTTCCACACAAATTTTAGAATTTTTTCTTCTATTTCTGTGAGGAATGCCTTTGACATTTTGATGGAAATTATGTTGCATCTGTAGATCACTTTGGGTAGTGTGGCCAGTTTTACAATATTAATTCTTATTCGTGAATAAGGTATGTAAAAATATGGAATTCTTCACAAATTTGCATGTCATTCTTAAACAGGGACCATGCTAAGCTCTCTGAATCATTCCAATTTTGTGTATGTGCTGCCAACCAAACACTAGGGATCTTTTATAGAAGCAGATTTCTTATAGCATGCCCACTAATGGAGGCCCTGAAACTTAGGGCTGTCATTAGTCCATAAGGAATCTTTACCTGAATTTAACAAAGTTCACAGACAAGATCCAAAGCCAAGGTGCCTTGCTCTGTGTGTGGAATATTAGCTGGATTTTACCTTTGTATACCCATTTTTTCTAGGTAGGTCAGTAGAGCCCACAACCTAAAGAACTCAGTGTATAATACCTGCTAACTCTTCTATTTTTATTTAGTTTCATGCCAATTAGAAGAGGTTGGCAATATAACTTACAGAATAGGAGATAAACTCTTGTGGTATTGTCTCAGAATCTTGCCCTGTTTAAAACTCAAGGCTGCTGTGCAAAAAGAAAAATAATTCATAGGAAAGTTATATCCTTTGTTGTAATTTGCACACCTTTAAAAACAATAAAAAGAAACTGTTATGAAAAAGGACAAGTGGAAGCTCTAAGAGAGAAGGATTTAGTCTCTTGTATATTTCTTACATACTTGCTTAATAATTACTATGTTGAATTGGAATTATGTGTATATTTTTTGCTTACTCCCAAATACTCTCCTTAAAGGCAAGGAGAATGTGTTTCATATTTGAATTCCAAGCAAAGAGTACAGTGCCACATAGTTGGCATTTAATGAATACATAATACTCATTTTTCACTATTTTACTTCCTTAAGGATTACTAGTGGAAAGGATCTGAGATGTAAATTTTGAAATAGCAACATAGATTCTTTTTAATGTGACAAACATAGAAGGATTGTTTTCTATACTCATCCATTTATATCTAAGACTACTTCATCTTGGAAGTACACTTTTATAAAAATTATACCTTGCAATACTGTTAATAAATATTATAATTAATAGTTAAATTTTTAATGCCAAGTCTTTAACTTTACTTTTATTTTGTTCTATTTTACTCCCAGACTTTGAATGAGGCAATAATATCAAGTCCTGTGTCAGTCAATATTACAGTTCATACTTGACAATATGTAGGTTAGGGGAATTACGCCCTGTGCAGTGGAAAATCTATGTATAACTTGGGACTCCTCAAAAACTTAACTATGAATAGCCTAAAGACCAGAAGCTTTACCAGTAACATAAATAGTTGATTAACATGTATTTTTTGTGTGTGTTATATGCATTACCTACTGTATTCTTACAATAAGGTAAGTCAAAGAACAGAAAATATTATTAAGAATATCACAGGGGAGAGAAGATACATTTAATAGCACTGTATTGCATAAAAAACAATCTGGATTTAAGTGGACCCATGTAGTTCACATCCATGTTGTTCAAGGGTAAACTATATAAGATATTAAGGGGTTACTTTTTGACTCTAAGTTCAGAATTGTATTGCTTTAAGTTAGAAATATATGAGAATAATTTTCACTTGCATTTGAGTTGCATTTGTTGAACATTTACACATATGCAACATATAATTATTATTGTATTAATATTCACTAAATACACACTGATAACGTAGATCTATGATAAAATATAATAACTTGACAAATTGTAGCTTGGCTTAGGAATAGAAAAATGGACTGGAATTCAAAATTGCCTAGAATAGAAGTAAACATTGGAAGAAACAACAGACTACATTCAAAGTATGATTGTATTTAGCCCACGATAAACATACTTGTACTTCATCCAGTGTTGCACTTACTATTTACATAATGCATGTGGTGTTCGTTTGTTGTCCTTCTGATCTCATGAAAAGTATTCTCATGTGAAGGGCCTTATAGAATTTTTATTTTTAAATTACAGTATAGTAAAAATAGAGTTTAAAACATTTGATCTTATTCTATCCCAGAAGTACCATGATCTCAAGGCAACGATTTGTAGTAATACAATAAAATAAAACTCTTTCCTCCTCTTCTATCTAGGTTTAGTGCCTACAATAGGAAGACACCTTTTGTAGCATTGCCACTGAAAGTTACCAGGTTTAGATTCTTTCCACATGCAAGAAAGCTTAATTGTTGGTGATAAAGAATCAAGTAGAAAATTGGAGGCTTGGATAAGAAATTCTCCCTGTTGACTTAGCACAAGTGACCATTTTTGCTTGGGGACTGAAATAAGCTCCTTATATCACTCTTAAAGAAATGCTTATAGTGTAAATAGGTCATTCACGATTCTTGAGATATGAGCTTTGCAAATGGAAGTAGTCTGTATTTAAATCTAAAAAGAACTCATGACAGAATGATGCTAACTATGGAGTTTAAAATGTATTATGTCTTTTATAGAGAAAAATATAAAGCTGTCCCTGACTTCCTGTGGTAATTAGTGCCTCTTTTATGGTAGCATGAAATGCTCTAATGGTAATGTTGTGTGAAGTCATTTTGGTCTTTATCAAGTGCTAAAATTACTTTGGATGTTGTCACTAAAAATAGTGCGATATATAGGTGTGTCAGGCATTCAAGGTGCAGCCCTTAGGCCTATGCCTGCCTGAAATGGGCTTTCTTTTGAGGTTCAGATTAAAGGCCTGATTTTGTAGTTTCATCCCTCTCACTAAGGAAAGGTCATTGACTGCTATTCATCCAGTTGCTTTTACGGAGGTGACAAAGAGAGTGTCCAAAAAAAAAGAAGGTCAGGATGGAGGAATGAGGGAAGAATTAGGGAGACACTTGAATGTTTTTGTTTATTTTGTTTCTCCCTACTTTTATCTCTTAACAAAGATTAATCTAGTAAGTTTACTAAATTTGAAGACTGAAATCATCCTTTTAAGCTTTGAAAAGCAAGAGAATTCTCAATTCTATTTTTATATATATGTGAAAAAAGACCAATGCCAGAGGAGAAGAACAAACAAAACAAGATAAAAGGAGAGAAAGGGAAGAGAAATAAGAGAGGGAAAAGTTTTCTTCAAACTTCTGTATTGTTAGAGATGGTGAGGTTCTGTCTGTTCTTTTTCAGCTCAGTTCGTCTATTATCTTCTTTCTTTTGCAGGAACTGTTCATGCTTGTCTTTGCTCATTTCTGTCTTCTCAGTTGCCTTTCTAAACTTTCATCGTTATGAAAGCCCTCATGTTACACTTTACAATTATCATCCTAATGATGACTGCTAGCACCTTCCCTTTATTTTTGTTTCCATTGTATAGTTAAGGCTAATGTAGCTGTGGGCACCATCACCTTTCTAAATCTGGGCATGGCAGCCTCCCCTACCCCAAGAAAAAGAGTTTCTTAGAGTTTTTGTCTGAGAGAAAATATTGAAGTAGAGCTAAATGTCACATGATGATGGCCAGTTAGCTAATCTATTTCTGGGAACACATTATCTTTTAAAACTTTGCAATAATCCCAGATTATTCAGGTGGAGAAAGTAGCCCTGATTTTGGAATAAAGTCTGAGATTGCAGTTAGGAGCCATAAGAGTAAATTCATAGTAATAGAAATGGATTTAAAAGGAGAACATTTTATTCACTCAGTAATGACAGTTCTAATTGTTCAACTGACTATTTTCACTTTCTCAGAAGATGACAGGGCGACAACATTCATAAGCCTAATTTGGCATTATTGTGGGATCGTGGGGCTGAGCTCTGGCAAATAGGAATGTGAGAGGAAGGGATGTATCACACGTCTAGTTTCAAGCATTAAGAGTTAGTGTGTTTCTTCCTTTCTTTGTTCTCTCTCTGGCCCTGCCTGGGCAATTCTAGAAACCCTGGGGAGCAGACATCAAGAAATTGAGGGAAATCCCTGACTAGCTGCATTGAATTTTTCATAAATGAGAATTTTTATAGTACTAAGTCCCTGATATTTGAGGACTTGTTACTATAGCAAAACCTACCTGATTCTGACAATTACATTTAATACAGTATTGTGGCACATACTGTCAATTAAATGATAATTATTATTATTATAGTATTATGTGAACCTAGTGGGAGATGAATAGTTATGTTTCTTTAATTGATAATGAGGGGCACCAGGGTGGCTCAGTCAGTTAAGCGTCCAACTCTTGATTTCAGCTCAGGTCACAATCTCACAATTCTTGAGGTCAAGCCCTCATTGGGCTCTGTGCTGACAGCACAGAACCTGCTCAGGATTCTCTGTCTCCCTTTCTCTCTGCCCCTCCCCTGATCATGCATCTCTCTCTCTCTCTCCCTCTCTCAAAAAACAAAACAAAACAAAACAAAACAACAGAAAAAAACAAAAAACAATAACAACAACAACAACAACAACAACAAAAAACACATTTAAGGAAATTGATAATGATCTGTGAAAATGGAATGAAGACATAATAGCCAAATATGATGGAATATGCAGTTAAATCTTTTGGTTTACTATGTGGTATATTTTAGAATGGGAGCAATGGAATCATTTTCATTTAAGTATACTGTGTCTTTTTATTTATGCAATGTCACATAAGGAGCAGTAATTATTGCATAATTTTCTGAACTACAACCTGAAGAGTTAAAAAAACTAGTTTTAGAAGGATAGGTAGAGAAGTGGAAAAAAGAAGAAATAGAAGAAAAAAAGAGGAAAGATTAAAAATTGTGTAATTATATTACCTTCCTCAATAGACTTCTATAGTACAAGTGTATGTTTTCAAAACTACTAACTGGGGGAGCTGAAATTACTGAGTATATAAATGACCCAAATAATAAAGTAGCCCAGTAGTGTGTATATATACCACATCTTCTTTATCCATTCATCAGCTGATGGATATTTGGGCTGTTTCCATAGTTTGGCTCTTGTTGATAATGCTGCTAAAAACATCAGGGTGCATGTGCCCCTTCAAATCTGTATTTTGTATCCTTTGGATTTTGTATCCTTTGGGTTTTGTATCCACTTTTCATTCTTACCAAGTGTAGGAAGGTTCCCCTTTCTCCACATCCTTGCCAATATCTGTTATTTCGTATACTGTTAATTTTAGTCGTTCTGACAAGTTTGAGGTGGTATCTCATTGTGGTTTTGATGTGTATTTCCCTGATGATAAGTGATGTTGAGCATCTTTTCATGTGTCTGTTAGCCATCTGGATACTTCTTTGGAATGTCTGTTCATGTCTTCTGCCCATTTCTTTTTTTTTCATTTTTCATTTTTTTATGTTTTATTTTATATTAGAGACAGAGAGACAGAGAGAGAGAGAACGTGAGCAGGGGAGGGCAGAGACATGGAGACAGAATCTGAAGCAGGCTCCAGGCTCTGAGCTGTCAGCACAGAGCTTGATGTGGGGCTCAAACTCATGAGCAGTGAGATCATGAGCCAAAGTCAGACACTTAACCTACCGAGCCACCCAGGTGCCTCACCTTCTGCCCATTCTTAACTGGATTAT
The DNA here is from genome assembly GCF_028018385.1 of Neofelis nebulosa. NCBI lineage: Eukaryota > Metazoa > Chordata > Mammalia > Carnivora > Felidae > Neofelis > Neofelis nebulosa. The sequence goes on from NC_080782.1 coordinate 77,229,077, forward strand.
TTTGGGGGTGTTGAGTTTGATAAGTTCTTTATAGATTTTGTATACTAGCCCTTTATCAGATATATCATTTGCAAATATCTTTTCCCATTCTGTAGCCTGCCTTTTAGTTTTGTTGTTTCCTTCACTGTACAGAAACTTTTTATCTTGACGAAGTCCCAATAAAGTGCACTATGTTCAAAGTTAATAAATAATAGATTGGAGGAAGATACTTGTATATCTAAGATCAACTACAAATCAATGCCTGGAATATGAGAAATTATTATGAAAAGAGCAATTCCAGTTGAAATATGTGTGAAAGATATGAGAAGGCATTTTCAAAAGATTAAAGTAAAAAGAACTACCAAGCAAAAATAAGGGGAAGTCATAGAATTATTAGTAATCATAAAATATCACTTTAGAACCATTAGAGTGGTTGGTATTAGGGTGATAAATAATGCTAATGCAACAATATGATACAAAACTTCATGTACATCATGGAGTGTAGGTTGTTGTAGACATATGGACAGTAATGTATCATTGAGTCAGTTGATGTATACATATAAACCATGATACAGCAGTTCTTATATGGATATAAAATCCCAAAACATCCTCCCATAAAGTCAGAAGGAGAAATACTGTGTGTTCTTTTAGGAAGACTTGGTTGAGGACTAAAATGAAGTAAGGAGGCAGCTTGGGTGCAAAACTTGAGGCACTGACTCTCAAGGTCATGTAGGACATGAGCACAGGGTAGTGTACTTGCTCTGAGACTGAGAGCATCCTTAAATTTTTTACCCGTTGCCTTGTGGGTAACCCTATTCTATTTGTACCCTAATTTCAGGAGGCAAATTGGAGTCAAATTAGGTGTATATCATTGTTTTTTTTTTTTAATTTTATATTATGTTTTATTTACTTCTGAGAGAGACAGAGACAGAGACAGAGACAGAGAGAGTCAGAGACAGAGAAAGAGAGGGAAAGAATCCCAACCAGGTTCCATGCTCAGCATGGAGCCTGATGTGGGGCTCAATCTCACAATTGTGAGACCATGCCGTGAGCTGAAACCAAGAGTTATATGCTTAATTGAGCCACCAGACACGCCAAGGTGTCTGTCATTTGGGGAGTAGGTAGATGACATGGGGTAAATGCAAAAGATGGAGAATTACACATTATTTAGAAGGAATGGATTAGAGATAAATACAGCTATAGGAGTAAGTTTCAAGTTGTTTAATTAAAAGAAAATAGGAAATATCATTACTGTGTATTATTTTGAAAATGAATGTATCAAATGGTATTTTATTTAAGAAGGAAACATTAAAGTCAAAATAAACCTATTGAGAGGAAAATTAAGATAGTATAGCCTATTTAAAAATTTTCATAAAGCAATGTCTTTAAATTGATGAAGCTAAAATGTGTTTTTTTAATCATAAAATCAAAAATATGAGGAGAAAAGGTTTATGTCATTCAATAAAACTCCAGCATATACCTTTAGAGGTTCCTCAGAATAAGTGCCATATCAATTTCTCAATCAATTTTAAAACTAAAACTGCAAAACTGATGTGAGGGCTCTATCATCTATTTTGCCCAAAGACGTTGTTGAGCTCAGTGCAGATTATGAACAGTTTAAAATATAAAACAATGCTACAAATTGGATTAAAAATGGATGATTTGGACACATTCTATTATTTTTTTAAATGTTTATTTTTGAGAGAGAGTGCGAGAAGGTGAGGAGCAGAGAGAGAGGGAGACAGAGAATCTCAAGCAGGCTCTGTGCCCTCAGTGAAGAGCCTGACGTGGGGCTCAAACCTGTGAATGGTGAGATCATGAAGTCAGCTGAAATCGAGACCCTGATGTATAACTGACTGAGCTATCTAGGTTCCTGATTTGGAGATATTTTAGCAGAAGTAAAAGTTGGAATTCAATGTTGTCGTCCATTTTAAGTCAGACTTTTAATAACTTTGTCAACTTTTACTATCACACCCTGGATGAGAATAGTAACTGAAAATGAGAACTTTCAGTATAGCAGAGAACTGCCAGATATCCACAAAGAGATACTGACTATTTGGAAGTGATCTCTAGTGATACCAAAAGAGACACTGTGGTCCATTACTGGCTATAATCCAGCTTTCTGATTGTTTTCCTTTTCTCATTTACATTTTCAATGTGTTGTTTTATAAAATATAGCTGTTAATTAAATATCTCCTATATCTCCAAGGAAGTTGTTGGCATACCTGGAATTGATAAATTGATTTGAAACTACTTTTAAAATGTTTATATTCCTACATTTAATGCTACTGAGGGTTGAAGTAGTTATGTTTGGAATATGTTTTAAGAGAGAACAGTAAAATAAAATCATAATCTACACTTCCTTGCAAAAGAGATAGTAACTGTCAGTATGAGTTTGTTTTCAGTCCTATTTAATTTGGAAACTAGCTTATGTGAATACCCATAGCAGAAATTTTCCTTAGCCAGAATACAGAATGGCATAATGTTTGATTTTAAACAACTTTATTTTCTAAGTAGCACAGAAAATTGCTACACTTCCTTCTGTAAACTAACTTTTAATTGTATAATAGGTTGGTCAGTGGTATAGTAACACCAAAATTAAATTTACAAGATTTATAAATTACAAGATTTAGAATTTATAGATTACACAATTTAGATGATTTATAGACATCAGGTAACATCGTGTGCAGAGTGTTAACATGGTGGGTGCCACACTCATTTCCTTTTCCTTGTGCACAGATTACATGTTCATTAGATTACTCTGATGTCCATATTCTAATTTGAGACAAGTGGAATAGATTTTTTTCCAGTCTTGTGGATGGTAAGCCACGCAGCTAGTGCAGTGCTGCTTCCTGGGTATGCTAGAAGATTCTCTATCCAGCCTGCATGCAGGTTCTCCCATTCCCTTGATGCATGACTCATAAATGTGAGGGAAAGATGTATCAAGGATTACATAGTAAGCATCATCTTTCCTTTATTGCAAATACACCACTAACTACAACTACTTCTGTTACTAATATTTATTAAATATTTATTCAAAAATATTTATGTAGCTATTATATGTGTGTGTGTATATATATATATACACACACATATGTGTATATATATATACATATATGTGTGTGTATATATATATGTATATATATATATACATATATATATATATATACACATACTATATGGGTTATAATACTGCTATTTACTATAGCAGTATATATGTATAGTGTATACATATATACACTATATGGGTTATAATACTGCTATTATACAGGTAAAAAATAAAGTTTGGAGAGGTGAGGTGATTTATTCAATGTCATACTTGCAGGGTTAAATGAGGCGCATTCTAACTTATGAATCTACATTTTTGGAAAATTATAAAGAAAAGGCTATTTACCCTTTAAATGTTTTATTAAAACTTTTTTATTTCACCACAATTATATAGTTTTTTTAATACTTTCTCTGACATAAACCAGAGACTGGAAACCACTATGCACTGTTTCTGTGTACATACTATACCCATTTTCCATAAAATGAAAGTTGTACTATAACTCATGATTTTATATTTCAGTGTCTGATGCTTTTTTAAAAATGAGATACTTTCTAACTGGAAGCTACAATTTTATTATTTTAAGAAGTTTATTCATTCAGTCATATAACTAACATTGATTTCACTGCTGTTATTTTTGTCCCATTTGATAATCATATGCATCTTATTTAACATTCCAATACTAAGAAAAAGTGACTGAGTTAATCCTATAAGAAGCCATACTTCATTTAAAATGTTAGAGAATGATGTGCTGCTTTACTTTATTAGGTGAAAATTCTAAATTATTATTTAAATGCATTCATTTGAAAATTAAAATTAATTAACTGCATTCATTAAAATTACACTCACCTATAATGATTGACTTGATGAAGAATATTATGATTGAGTTATAGTTATGCAAATGCCATTTAATTTTCATGAATTAAATTATAACCTCATAATCACAGTAAAGTTACTCAAAATATATTGTAAAAATCTAATCATGCAATATAGAGTATATATAGATTTTTGTGTATATTTAAGTATTGTTTATGACTAGGACTTACTAATTTCTCTAATAACACTTAGTATCTTTATAGAGAGTCATGAGTCCTTGAATTTATGGTGGTTGCAAGAGATCTATGCATGGTGTTATATAAAATATTACAAGACTAAGTATGCCATGTATGTAGTGTATGGTCTGTACAAAGTTCAGTGGTAAGCAATGTATTTGTATCCTCCCCCCAAATTCCGTGAATCTGAAAAAATTTTCATGAGGGTTTCAATGGACAAGTTGCATTCTAGATACTGGGAATGTAGCACTGAATCAACAAACAAAAATCTTTGTCTTAGTAGAGAATTCTACTAAGTAGAAAATTCTACTTAGTAGAGAATTCTAAGTGAGGAAAACAAAATATATAAAATAAACATATATATATTTTACATTGTGTGTGTGTGTGTGTGTCTATTTGTTTTAAACAGTAAAGGGAGTTAGAATCGTAAATATAATGGAGAGAGGGAAAAATTTTAGGAAGGGTTCAAGAAAGTTCTCATGAAGAAAGTCAAATAGGACTGAAGACCTGAAGAAAATCAGAATGGAAGCCAAATAATTATCTTGGGAAGAGCTTTCCCAACATAGGAACAAATGCAAAGCCCCTGAGATAAGACTTTGCCAGCACAGACAGACCCAATGAGTGGGAGAGCTGTGTGAGAGAAGTTAGAGAGGTAACTTGCTCCAAATCATGTGACACAGGTGATAAATGGCCAAAGCAAGGACTTAAATTTTAAGAGATAAATAACAGGCAGTTCGTCAATCAGATTAATGAATACATAAATAGAGAAGTAGATGAAAAAATTTATTAATAAATAGATACTCAGTTATATAGTTATTCCTTCTAAGAACGTGTTCAGTCTATTTTGATGCCTAAAGCAGTGGATGCTTATTATAGAAGAAAGAAACTGAGTAACTAACCATGTATATAATAACTGCCCAATATTACACCAAGTATTAGCATCGGAGTTAGATACAGAATTGAATGCGCTAGAGAACCTCTAGAATCATTAGAAGAAACTATATCCCTGAATTTATTACTTCCAAGATACGAATATGAACTTTGAGGAATACTTTTACATTATACTCTAATAATGACAGTGAGCTTTAAAGCACATATGGGTTTAATACTTATATTCTGGCAGCCTCTTACTGTAGGTCTGATCCCTTTTTATACTTCAGCAATATTTGACTCTTCAGTTTTATAAAGAACTATGTCAGCCTCTGTAATAGCTTGTTCTGTACTAGTACTGCTCACAGTTTGTAAACAGGAAGTCAAACACAGAGCAGTAAACAGTAGTTGGGGAGATCCTGGCCAAGTGGATGAGAGAAATGGCAATCTTCCCTTCAGCAACTGAAAATATATTTATTATAATAAATATTGAGCAGAAGTTGAGCCCTAAGAAGTTATTTTATTTATTTTAAAGATTTTTTTTCTTAATGCTTTTATTTATTTTTGAGACAGAGAGCATGAGCAGGGAAGGGGCAGAGAGAGAGGGAGACAGAGAATTGGAAGCAGGCTCCAGGTTCTGAGCCATCAGCACAGAGCCTGATGTGGGGCTCGAACTCTCAGAGTGTGAAATCATGACCTGAGCCAAAGTCGGACACTCAACTGACTGAGCCACCCAGGCACCCCCTAAGAAGTTATTTTAGTGTTCTGCAAGAACTAGTATGAAAGCCAAAGTAATTTTCCCCCCACATTCAGAAATTTGCAGGATTTACTAATTCTATCTTCCCAAATGTAAAGGTTCTTTATTTTTGTCGTGCCAATTTCTTGATTTTTGTCAATGACTTTTAGCCAAAGACCTCCAGGGAGACATTAGAAGCGAGCAAGTCGGGTACTCACTCACATCGATGAGGGAGGGCACACACCATTGGGGAATGTTGAATATCTCATTAAGAGGTATTAGAAAGAATCTGTTTTAGGATTTAGTTTTGGTCTAAGAAGAGTGGGCTCTCTGTAATGGACACTGTCAGAAAGCAGGGCAATTCTATGATTGGGTAAAGGAGTAGGAGATACTCATTTAGTAAAAAACAGTGTTCATTTTCTTGTGGATTTTATGGTGACCATGTTTTCTTTGTACTTAAACAAAATTATGAAGTGACTTTTTTTCTTTTACTCATATGTGTCTCAGAGTTACCTGGTGTTAGGTTGGTATATTGTGAGATTATTTATCAAATGGGGGAATAAATGGCCTGGATGTGTCAGCCCAGCTTCTGAATGTGAGGAGCTCTTCTCTCTCCCATCTTTTCTCACATTTCTCAGAACTTTCTAAGCAAGGAAAATTAGCCTACATATTACAGACATGTGTAACTTTAATAAACTATAAATCATATACAAAGTCTAAAATTATCTCACTTGCTGAATATACAGAAGAAAGGTGATTCTAAATTATTTAATACTAAATTTCATTCTAGATTATTTAATAAAATCCTAAATAATTTTTAATTTTGAATATATCATTTTAATAAGCTCTTTCTTCTAATGGCCATGAAATTATTTTGAGCAATAAAAATTTCTTCACTTACTAGAAATAACATTTTCTATTGCAATAACAGTCTTTCCTGTTTGTGCTATTTTTGAAAAAGACTTAACAGAATATCATTGTACTGAATGTACTAGACATTATTATGAAACATTCTGTGAAACATAAAATATATTTTACATTCTTTACATTTGACTATGTTATGTGGCTGACATTCTTTGCAGCTCAATATCCTGTTTTAGGACTAAAAATTCTTCAATATATTTTTATCAGTTAATATTTTCATCAGTTTTCCCCTTCTAAATCTATATTTTTGCCACATTTTTATAAAAACCTACAACTGTTTCAAAAAATCTTTTAAAAGCTGCGAGAAAGTAGTAAAAAGAGTTTATACTTCTCACCCGGTTTCCCCATTTAGTATGCCACAGTTATAATAATCAAGTATAATTATTAAAGTTGACATTTTATTCATATGCCTTTATTTTTTACCTAGTGTGTAGGATGCCACTCAGTTTAAATTACATTTAGTCATTGTATCTCCTTAAGCTTCTCTTGGCTGTGACACTATCAGATTTGTGTGTGTATGTGTGTGTGTGATGGCTTTGGCAGTTGTGAGGAGCATGAGTCAGGTATTTTGAAGGACGCTGATCTACTGGACTTTTCTAATGTTTCCCTCATGAGTAGACAGAGATTGGGTTGTAGGGAGGAATATCACAGAAGTAAATAGACATTTTCATCATATTATACCAAAAGTATGCATTATGAACGTGATTTGTCATTGTTGATGTTGATCTTAATGATCCGGCTAAAGGTAGTATTTTCAGATTTCTCCACTGTAATGTTATTCCCATCTGACCCTTTCCTCACTCCATACTGTACTCTTTGGAAGAAAAGTCACTATACACAGCCCAGTCTTAGGGAATGGGGAGTTCTCCTCCCCTCCTCAAGGCAGAGTACCTATATAAATTACTTGAAATTCTTTTGCATAGAATATTCATCTTTTCTTCCACTTTCATTATTTCATAATTGATTTATTCTAGTATGAATTCAATTCTAATATTGCCTTTTTCCCCCCTCAAATTGTTTCAGCTTTGGCCATTGGGATCTCTTTGAGTTGCCTCCTGTGTTCCATTAACCTATGCATATCAAATGTGTGTATTGCTATGTATTTTTCTTTTGTTGGTATATTTTTGTTTTCTGGCATAACACGATGCCACAGGCTTGTCTTATAAATCTCCTAGTGAAGTCTACAATCAGTCATTTTCCCAAAAAGCTCTGGTTCCTTTATTAGAAAGTGTATTGGAAATGAAAGTCTCAGTGCTGGATATCCTCATTGGTATTGGGTTATCATTGCTTCTAGATTGCTCAGCTGAAAGAGCAAGGAAATGTTATGTCTGTTTAGTAGCCTATGTACATGCACAGATCTATAAATAGGTGACTATCCATCATAGTGATATCTTCAACTCGTTTAATATCACATCAATCATTCTGGACTACTCTCGCTTATCTGTAAATTTCCACTCCAACACTAAGAAACGTGGCTTTTACATCTATAATGCATTTAATTGTTCAGTTCTAATATGCATTCATAGCAGTATCATAATTTTTACCTCGTGCTCACATGGGACACAACTTTAAGAATCTGAGTACAGTCTTCTTTGGTTAATTTTGTCCTTAGTCTTACAGAAGCAACTCCTATCTACAGTTAGTAAGGTCAGCACCTTTACCCTCAAACCAACTTCAGTAATGTTGTTTAATATGCTTGTAATATGGAAAGATTCTTTTGTCACAGTCTCTTTTCCGTTTTCAGAACTTCCTTTTTAAATTTGCATATATTAAGATTTGGTTTTTATGTCACAAAGTTCAAAGGATTTTGATTAATGCATGATGTATCATATAATTTTGCCACTCCAAAAAAATCAGCTATTCATCCCTTCCTTCCTGCCCCCAATTTCCTGGCAACCTCTGAATATTTGATCATTTCTATACATCTTTCTGACCTAGAATGGCATATAATTGACACTATATTTCATATAGCTTTTTCAGTCTAGTTTCTTTCACTTCAAAATGTGCGTTTATGATTCTTCCATGTCCTTTTATGGCTTAATAACTCATTTTTTATATCACTGAATAATATTCCACTGCATGGATGTACCACTGTTTCTCTATTTGTATAATAATGTACATCATGGTTGTCTCATATCCTGACAATACAAATAAGCCATTACGTTTTTGTGTGGACTTGGGTTTCCAAGTCAATAACTAGGAGTGTGATTGCTGAATTATTTAGTAAGATAGGTTTAAATTTCTAGGAAGCTGACAAACTTTTCCAGAGTAACTGTGCCATTTTGCATCCCTGCTAGTAATGAATGAAAATTCCTCTCTATATCCTTGCCAGCTTTTGTTACTGTCAATTTTTTGGATATTTTCTTTTCTCTGTGTAGTGCTCTTTCATTGTTTTCAGTGTGTACCTCCCTAATAACAAATGATGTTAAGCATCTTGCCCTATGTTTACCTTACATCTATTCAACTTCTTTGAAGAGGTATCTGTTTACATCTCTTGACCAATTTTTAAAATATAATTTATTATCAAATTGACTTCCATACAACACTGAGTGCTCATCCCAACAAGTGCCCTCCTCACTGCCCATCACCCACTTTCCCCTCTCCCCCATCCACCTTCAGTTTGTTCTCTGTGTTGAACAGTCTGTTATGGTTTGCCTCCCTCCCTCTCTGTTTGTAACTTTTTCCCCCCTTCCTCACCCCCACGGTCTTCTGTTAAGTTTCTCAGGACCCACCTATGAGTAAAAACATATGGTATCTGTATTTCCCTGACTAACTCATTTCACTTAGCATAATACTCTCCAGTTCCATCCACATTACTGCAAATGGCCAGATTTCATTCTTTCTCTTTGTCAAGTAGTATTCCATTGTATATATAAACCACATCTTCTTTATCCATTCATCAGTTGATGATATACTCTTTCCATAATTTGACTATTGTTGAAAGTGCTGCTATCAACATTGGGGTAAAATCATCCCTATGCATCAGCACTCCTGTATACCTTGGATAAATTACTAGCAGTGCTATTGCTGGGTCATAGTATAGGTCTATTTTTAATTTTTTGAGGAACCTCCACACTGTCTTCCCGAGCAGCTGTACCAGTTTGCATTCCCACCAACAGTGCAAGAGGGTTCCCTTTTCTCCACACCCTCTCCAGCATCTATAGTCTTCTGATTGGTTCATTTTAGCCACTCTGACTGGTGTGAGGTGGTATCTCAGTGTGATTTTGATGTGTATTTCCCTGATGAGGAGTGATGTTGAATATCTTTTCATGTACCTGTTGGCCATCTGGTTGTCTTCTTTAGAAAAATGTCTATTGATGTCTTCTGCCTATTTCTTCACTGGATTGTTTTTCGGGTGTGGATTTCGGTGAGTTCTTTATAGATTTTGGATACTAGCCTTTATGTGATATGTTATTTGCAAATATTTTTTCCAATTCTGTTGGTTGCCTTTTAGTTTTGTTGATTGTTTCCTTTGCTGTGCAGAAGCTTTTTATCTTCAGGAGGTCCCTATAGTTCATTTTTGCTTTTAATTCTCTTGCCTTTGGAGATGTGTCAAATAAGAAATTGCTGCGGCTGAGGTCAGAGAGGTTTTTACCTGCTTTCTCCTCTAGGGTTTTGATAGTTTCCTGTCTCACATTGAGGTCTTTCATCCATTTTGAGGTTTTTTTTGTGTATGGTGTAAGAAAGTGTTCTAGATTCATTGTTCTGCATGTTGCTGTCCAGTTCTCCCAGCACCATTTGTTAAACAGACTGTCTTTTTTCCATTGGATATTCTTTCCTGCTTTGTCAAAGATTAGTTGGCCATCCATTTGTGGGTCCAATTCTGGAGTCTCTATTCTATTCCATTGGTCATGTGTCTGCTTTTGTGCCAATACTATACTGTCTTGATGATTACACCTCTGTTAGTAGAAGCTAAAATCTGGGATTGTGATGCCTCCCACTTTGGTTTTCTTCTTCAATATTACTTTGGCTATTCAGGGGTCTTTTGTGGTTCCATACATATTTTAGGATTGTTCTAGCTTTGAGAATAATGCTGGTGTAATTTTGATTGGGATTGCATTGAATGTGTAGATTGCTTTGGGTAGTACTGACATTTTAAACAATATTTATTCTTCCAATCCATAAGCATGGAATGTTTTTCTATTTCTGTGTGTCTTCAATTTCCTTCATAAGCTTCTATAGTTTTCAGCATACAAATCTTTTAGATCTTTGGTTAGGTTTATTCCTAGGTATTTTATGCTTGGTGAAATTGTAACTGGGACAAGTTTCTTTATTTCTCTTTCTGTTGCTTCATTATAGGTGTATAAAAATGTAACTGTTTTTTGTAACACTGGTTTTTTAACCTGCGACTTTGCTGAATTCATGTATCGGTCCTAGCAGACTTTTGGTGGAGCCTATCGGATTTTCCATGTATAATATCATGTCATCTGCAAAAAGTGCAAGTTTGACTTCATCTCTGCCAATTTTGATGCCTTTGATTTCCTTTTGTTGTCTGATTGCTGATGCTAGAACTTCCAACACTATGTTAAACAACAGCGGTGAGAGTGGACATCCCTGTCGTGTTCCTGATCTCAGGGGGAAAGCTCTCAGGTTTTCCTCATTGAGGATGATATTAGCTGTGGGCTTTTCATAAATGGCTTTTATGACAATTAAGTATGTTCCTTCTATCCTGACTTTCTCGAGGGTTTTTATTAAAAAGGGATGCTGTATGTTGTCAAATGCTTTTTCTGCATCGATTGACAGGATCATATCGTTATCTTTTCTTTTATTAATGTGATGTATCACAGTGATTGATTTGTGAATACTGAACCAGCCCTACAGCCCAGGAATGAATCCCACTTGATCGTGGTGAATAAGTCTTTTGATATGCTGTTGAATTCGATTTGCTAGTATCTTGTTGAGAATATTTGCATACATATTCATCAGGGATATTGGCCTGTAGTTCTCTTTTTTTGCTGGGTCTCTGTCTAGTTTGGGAATAAAGTAATGCTGGCTTCATAGAATGAGCCTGGAAGTTTTCCTTCCCTTTCTATTTTTTGGAACAGCTTGAGAAGGATAGGTATTAACTCTGCTTTAAATGTGTGGTAGAATTCCCCAGGGAAACCATCTGGTCTGAGACTCTTCTTTGTTGGGAGATTTTTGATAACTGATTCAATTCCTTCACTAGTTATGGGTCTGTTCAAATTTTCCATTTCTTCTTCTTTGAGTTTTGGAAGTGTGTGGGTGTTTAGGAATTTGTCCATTTCTTCCAGGTTGTCCAGTTTGTTGGCATATAATTTTTCATAGTATTCCCTGATAATTGCTTGTATTTCTGAGGGATTGGTTGTAATAATTCCATTTTCATTCATGATTTTATCTATTTTGGTCCTCTTTTATTTTTGAGAAGCCTAGCTAGAGGTTTATCAGTTTTATTTAAAAAAAAAAAAACAACTCTTAGTTTCATTGATCTGTTTTTGTTTTGTTTTTGTTTTTCTGATTCTATATTTTTCATTTGTGCTCTGATCTTTATTATTTGTCTTCTTCTGCTGGGTTTGGGATGTCTTTGCTGTTCTGCTTCTATTTCCTTTAGGTGTGTTGTTAGATTTTGTATTTGGCTTTTTTCTTGTTTCTTGAGATAGGTGTGGATTGCAATGTATTTTCCCATCAGGACTGCCTTTGCTGCATCCCAAAGGTTTGGATTGTTGTGTTTTCATTTTATTTCCATATATTTTTAAATTTCTTCTCTAAATGCCTGGGTGACCAATTAATTCTTTAGTAGGAATGTTCTTTAACCTCCATGCTTTGGAGGTTTTCCAGACTTTTTCCTGTGGTTGATTTCAAGTTTCATAGCACTGTGATCTCAAAGTGTGCATGATAGGATCTCAATTCTTTTATATTTGTTTAGGACTGTTTTGTGACCCAGTATGTGATGTCTTGGAGAATGTTCCATGTGCACTCAAGAAGAAAAAATATATTCTGCTGCTTTAGGATGTAGAGTTCTAAATATATCTGTCAAGTCCATCTGATCCACTGTGTCATTCAGGGCCCTTGTGTCTTTACTGATTTTCTGTCTATATGATCTGTCATCTGTCCATTGCTATAAGTGGAGTATTAAAGTTCCCTTCAATTACCACATTCTTACCAATAAGATTGTTCATGTTTGTGATTATTTTATATATTTGGGTTCTTCTGAATTCAGTGCATACACCTTTATATTTGTTAGCTCTTCCTGATGGATAGACCCTGTAATTATTTTATAATGCCCCTTTTCATCTCTTGTTACAGCCTTTACTTTAAAATCTAGTTTGTCTGATATAAGTATGGCTACTTCAGCTTTCTTTTGACTTCCAGTAACATGATAGATAGTTCTCCATCCCCTCACTTTCAATCTGAAGGTGTCTTCAGGTCTAAAATGGTTCTCTTGTAGACAGCAAATAGATGGATCTTATTTTTTATCCATTCTCATACCCTATGTCTTTTGATTGGAGCATTTAGTCCATTTACATTCAGTGTTATTATTGAAAGATATGGGTTTAGAGTCATTGTGGTATGTAGGTTTCATGCTTATAGTGATGTCTCTGGTACTTTGTGGTCCTTGCAACATTTCCCTCACAGGATCCCCCTTAGGATCTCTTGTAGGGCTGGTTTAGTGGTGATGAATTCCTTCAGTTTTTGTTTGTTTGGAAGACCTTTATCTCTCCTTCTATTGTAAATGACAGACTTGCTGGATAAAGGATTCTTGGCTGCATATTTTTCCATTTCATAGGATTGAAGATTTCTTGCCATTCCTTCCTAGCCTGCCAAATTTCAGTAGATAGGTCTGCTACTACCTGTATGTGTCTTTGTATGTTAAGGCCTGTTTATCCCTAGCTGCTTTCAAAATTCTCTCTTTATCCTTGTATTTTGCCAGTTTCACTATGACATGTCATGCAGAAGATCAATTCAAGTTATGTCTGAAGGGAGTTCTCTGTGCCTCTTGGACTTCAATATCTGTTTCCTTTCCCAGATAGGGAAGTTCTCAGCTATGATTTGTTAAAGTATACATTCAGCCCCTTTCTCTCTCTTCTTCTTCTTCTGGAATTCCTATGATACAGAAATTTTTCCATTTGATTACATCACTTAGTTCTTTAATTCTCCCTTCATACTCCTGGATTTTTTCCTCTCTCTTTTTCTCAGCTTCCTCTTTTTCCATAATTTTACCTTTTAATGTACCTTTTCTCCCCTCTGCCTCTTCAATCGACTCTGTGGTTGCCTCCATCTTATTTTGTTCCTTATTTATATCATTTTTAAATTCATCATGACTATTTTTTAGTTCCTTGATCTCTGCAGCAGTAGATTCTATGCTGTCTTCTATGCTTTTTTTCAAGCCCAGCAATTAATTTTATGACTATTATCCTAAATTCCTGTTCAGTTATATTGCTTATATATGTTTTGATCAGTTCTGTTTTTTTTTTAATTTTTTTTTGAGACAGAGAAAGACACAGCATGAATGGGGGAGGGTCAGAGAGAGAGGGAGACATAGAATCCGAAACAGGCTCCAGGGTCTGAGCAGTCAGCACAGAGCCTGACGCGGGGCTTGAACTCATGGACCGCGAGATCACGACCTGAGCCGAAGTCGGACGTTTAACCGATTGAGCCACCTAGGCGCCCCTGTTTTGATCAATTCTTTAGCTGTCACTTCTTCCTGGAATTTCTTTTGAGGAGAAGTCTTTGTTTCATCACTTTGGCTAGTTTTCTGTCCCTTGTGAATTTTAAAAGCTTGTTATGTGCTCTGCACCTGAGAGCACTGCTTTATTAAAGTCAGGGGTGATACAATGTCCAGGCCTGGCCCTTCAGGAGGTGTTTTTTGAAGAGTGTTACTTGCTCTCTGTTGTGACTTTAGTTATTTTATTTCCCTACTCGTAGTGATGTTTTGGACCCTCCATCAGGTGTGCTTTGATTTCTTCCTTGAAGTAGCCCTGGAAATGAAAACAAACAGACACACAGGAAAAAAAAAAAACATTCAAACATAAAAACAAATCAAACAAACAATCCAAAAGCAAAAAACCAGAAACACCAGCTACAAATAAAGAACAGGGTGGAGGTGGTGCTGATGGAAGAGTACATACAGAGAGAAAAATGATAGGGGTGGGGGGGGGGGGAAGGAAAAAATAAACATTGACCAGGCAGAGAGACTAATGGCTTAATCTGAGGGAGAGGGAGAGAGAGAGAGAAACGAAAATAAAGAAGGAGACAGGGACAAAGAAATCAAGATAAAGTTCCCCAGACAGAGAAACTATACAGCTTGATTATTCCAGAGAGAGAGAAAGGAAAGAAGGAAGTGTAGAACATGTATCAAGAGAATGGATAAATATTTCTGCTTAAACAAACCACCAACCATAGTGACCAGCCTAGAAGAAGAGATAAGAAGAAAAGAAAGGAAGGATAGATGTAAATAACAAGAATTGTCCTAGAATTAATCCAGGCAATGCAGCAGCACGTGTCTGGAGGAGGGGGCTGTCTGGTTCAACACCATTTATCCCACTCCAGTAGTTATGCAGTTACCCATTTCAGAGTGTCTTGGTTTGGTATAGACTGGTCCCACCTCCACTGTGGGCCCTGCTGACCCATCCCTGAGGCCCCCACCTTAGTGGTTGTGGGGAGAAAAGTAGCGACCCCCCAGTCTCTTCTTTATAGACCCGGTATCCCAAATCACTCTGTTTGAGCCATCCTCACTGTGCTGCGGGGGCAGATGAGGTGGTCTGTCTCGCTCCCCTGACTCCCAAGCCCAGTGCTTGGCTGGGATTTAAACTCCTGCTCTGTGCGCCCCGGCACTGGGGAAGTGCCTCTCTCTGCCACCTGATATGTGGTCCCAGCTGCTTTTGTTCTGTACTGCAGCACTTCGGGGAGGGGACTGCTTTCTCCTACTGCAGCCTGCACCCCTCACCTACCACCAAATCCGGGGGTGGCTCCCCTCCTCCATAGGTGCACTAACAGGGCAGCCAGCCCCAGTCCAGAGAAAGTCCCACAGTTAGAGATGGGATCCCTCTCTCTCCTGGTCTGAGCTTTTCCTCTTGTCCAGATACAGTCCTATGCTTCCCCAGCCACTCTTTCTCTTCCCTTTGTCTCTCAGCAGAAGGAGATCCCTTCCCTCCATGCCTACCCAGGTTGTTTTATTTCCTCCAGTTCACAATCACCCACCTATGGCCTGTCAGCTTGTGCTGGTGTCTCTTTGGTAGACTCAGACTCTTTTCCTCCCAGACTTTTGGGGGTTCAGAGTCCTTTGACTTCAACCCTTCATTTGAGAGAGGAGCAAAGTACAGATCCCTCTACCTCTCTGCCATGTCGGCCCCTTCCCCTATTTTCTTGACCAATTTTTAAATACCTTGTTTTCTTAGAATTGAGTTCCAAGAGTTTTTTTTTATATTTTGAGTAAAAGTTAATTAACAGTTGATTTCCAAAAATTTTCTCCTAGTGAAACTTTGGCTAGCTATTAACCCCTGTGTCTGGTCTTTAATTCTCTGAACAGTGTCATTTGCACGGCAGATTTCAATTTAATAAAGTCCAACTTTTAATTTTTTTCTTCATTTGCCATGCTATTAGTATTGCTCACATTTTTTTAATTAAGGTATGGTTGACATACATTTTATCAGTTTCAAGTGGGTAATATGATTTTTGTGTATATTGTGAAATGATCACCACAATAAGTGTAGTTAACATCTGTCACCATATATAGTTACCTTTTTTTGGTGGTGAGAATATTTAAGCATTACTCAGGCAACTTTCAGAGATGTAATGTACTATTAGCTATAGTCATAATGCTATACATTACATCTCTACAGCTTCTAAATCGAAGTTTGTACCTTTGACTCTCCCTTCACCAATTTTGCCCAATTGCCACCCTCCACCACCAATCTATTCTCTGTAGCTATAAGGGTTTTGTTTTTTTTTTTTTAAAGATTCCACATATAAATGATATCATGTTGTCTTTTTCTGTCTCACTTTTTTTTATGTAGTTAATGTCCTCAAGTTCCATCCATGTTGTCACAAATCGCCCCATTTTTTGTGGTGAGTGATATATTCCACCGTGTGTCTGTGTGTTTAATTTTCTTGATCCATTCATCCACTGATGGACGGTTATTTTCCTATCTTGCCTATTAACAACAAGCTACAATGAACACAGAGGTGCATAAATCTGAGTTAGTGTTTTCCTTTATTTTTTTTCCAGCGGGGAATACCTAGTACAATTGCTGGATTATTATCCTAGTTCTATTTTTACTTTTTTGAGGAAACTCCAACCTATTTTCCATAATAGCTGTACTAATTTCCATTATGACTAATAAACAAGGATTTCCTTTTCTTCTTATCCTGAGAAAAACATTATTTCTTATCTGTTTGATAATAGATACCCTAACAGATGAGAAGTGATACCTTATTGTATTTAATTTGGATTTTCCTTATGGTGAGTGAGCTTGGGCATCTTTTCATCTGTCTGTTGGCCATCTATATGTTTTCTTTGGGAAAAAAAGGTCTACTCATGTCTTCTACCCATTAAATTTTTTTAATGCTTATTTATTTTTGAGAGAGAGAGATAAAGCATGAGCAAGGATAGGCAGATACAGACCTGAAGCAGGGTCCAAGCTGTCAGCAAAAAGCCCAATGTGGGGCTTGAACCCATGAACTGTGATATCATGACCTGAGCCAAAGTCGGATGCTCAACCACCTGAGCCACCAGGTGCCCCTCTTCTGACCATTTTTAGTCAGATTATTTGGGGTTTTGGTGTTGACTTGCAGAAGTTCTTTAAATATTTTAGATATTAACCCCTTATATACAAGATTTGTAATTCCAAATGATACAAGTAATGGAGATATGTAAAAAGTTTCTTGAGGGGAAGAAGAAGGATAGCCTGTATGCACTTAGTTTTCTTTCCCTTTGCCACATTACATTCATGTGGTATCTACATGTTTTTTTTAATATGAAATTTATTGTCAAATTGGTTTCCATACAACACCCAGTGCTCATCCCAAAGGTGCCCTCTTCAAACCCATCACCCACCCTCCCACCCCCCATCAACCCTCAGTTTGTTCTCAGTTTTTAAGAGTCTTATTCTTTGGCTCTCTCCCACTCTAACCTCTTTTTTTTTTCCTTCCCCTCCCCCATAGACTTCTGTTAAGTTTCTCAGGATCCACATAAGATGAAAACATATGGTATCTGTCTTTCTCTGTATGGCTTATTTCACTTAACACTTTCTAGTTCCATCCACGTTGCTACAAAGGGCCATATTTCATTCTTTCTCATTGCCACGTAGTACTCCATTGTGTATATAAACCACAATTTCTTTATCCATTCATCAGTTGATGGACATTTAGGCTCTTTCCATAATTTGGCTATTGTTGAGAGTGCTGCTATAAACATTGGGTACAAGTGCCCCTATGCATCAGCACTCCTGTATCCCTTGGGTAAATTCCTAAAAGTGCTATTGCTGGGTCATAGGGTAGGTCTATTTTTAATTTTGGGGGGAACCTCCACACTGTTTTCCAGAGTGGCTGCACCAATTTGCGTTCCCACCAACAGGTGCAAGAGGGTTCCAGTTTCTCCACATCCTCTCCAGCATCCATAGTCTCCTGATTTGTTCATTTTAGCCACTCTGACTGGCATGAGGTGATATCTGAGTGTGGTTTTGATTTGTATTTCCCTGATGAGGAGCGGCATTGAGCATCTTTTCATGTGCCTGTTGGCCATCTGGATGTCTTCCTTAGAGAAGTATCTATTCATCTTTTCTGCCCATTTCTTCACTGGATTATTTGTTTTTCGGGTGTGGAGTTTGGTGAGCTCTTTATAGATTTTGGATAGTAGCCCTTTGTCCGATATGTCATTTGCAAATATCTTTTCCCATTCCATTGGTTGCCTTTTAGTTTTGTTGGTTGTTTCCTTTGCTGTGCAGAAGCTTTTTATCTACATGAGGTCCCAATACTTCATTTTTACTTGTAATTCCCTTGCCCTTGGGGATGTGTCAAGTAAGAAATTGCTACGGCTGAGGTCAGAGAGGTCTTTTCCTGCTTTCTCCTCTAGCGTTTTGATGGTTTCCTGTCTCACATTCAGGTCCTTTATCCATTTTGAGTTTGTTTTTGTGAATGGTGTGAGAAAGTGGTCTAGTTTCATCCTACTGCATGTTGCTGTCCAGTTCTCCCAGCATCATTGGTTAAAGAGACTGTCTTTTTTCCATTGGATGTTCTTTCCTCCTTTGTCAAAGATTAGTTGGCCATACGTTTGTGGGTCTAGTGCTGGTGTTTCTATTCTATTCCATTGGTCTATGTGCCTGTTTTTGTGCCAATATCATGCTGTCTTGATGATTACAGCTTTGTAGTAGACGCTGAAGTCTGGGATTGTGATGTCTCATGCTTTGGTCTTCTTCTTCAAAATTACTTTGGCTATTCGGAGTCTTTTGTGGTTCCATACAAATTTTAGGATTGCTTGTTCTAGCTCCGAGAAGAATGCTGGTGCAATTTTGATTGGGATTGCATTGAATGTGTAGATAGCTTTGGGTAGTATTGACATTTTAACAATATTTATTCTTCCAATCCACGAGTATGTAATGTTTTTCCATTTCTTTATATCTTGTTCAATTTCCTTCTTAAGTTTTCTATAGTTTTCAGCATACATATCTTTTACATCTTTGGTCAGGTATATTCCTAGGTATGTTCTGATTCTTGGTACAATTGTGAATGGGATCAGTTTCTTTATTTGTCTTTCTGCTACTTCATTATTAAATGTATATGAATGCAACTGATTTCTGTACATTGATTTTGTATCCTGCGACTTTGCTGAATTCATGTATCGGTCCTAGCAGACTTTTGGTGGAGTTTATTGGATTTTCCATGTGTAATATCATGTCATCTGCAAAAATGAAAGCTTAACTTCATCTTTGCCAATTTTGATGCCTTTGATTTCCTTTTGTTGTCTGATTGCTGATGCTAGCATTTCCAACACTATGTTACACAATAGCGGTGAGAGTGGACATCCCTGTCATGTTCCTGATCTCAGGGGGAAAGTTCTCAGTTTTTCCCCATTGAGGATGATATTAGCTGTGGGCTTTTGATAAATGGCTTTTATGATCTTTAAGTATGTTCCTTCTATCTGGAATTTCTCGAGGGTTTTTATTAAGAAGGATACTGAATTTTGTCACATGCTTTTCTGCATCAATTGACAGGATCATATGGTTCTTACCTTTTCTTTTATTAATGTGATGTATCATATTGATTGATTTGCGAATGTTGAAACAGACTTGCAGCCCAGGAATGAATCCCACTTGATCATGGTGTATAATTCTTTTTATATGCTGTTGAATTCGATTTGCTAGTATCTTATTGAGAATTTTTGCACCCATATTCATCAGGGATATTGGCCTGTACTTCTCTTTTTTTACTGTGTCTCTGTCTGGTTTGGGAATCAAAGTAATGCTGGCTTCATAGAACGAGTCTGGAAGTTTTCCTTCCCTTTCTATCTTTTGGAATAGCTTGAGAAGGAAAGGTATTATCTCTGCTTTAAATGTCTGATAGAATTTCCCAGGGAAGCTATCTGGTCCTGGACTCTTATTTGTTGGGAGACTTTTGATAACTGATTCAATTTCTTCGCCGGTTATGGGTCTATTGAAGTTTTCTATTTCTTCCTGTTTGAGTTTTGGAAGTGTGTGGGTGTTTAAGAATTTGTCCATTTCTTCCAGGTGGTCCAGTTTCTTGGCACATAACTTTTCATAGTATTCCCTGATAATTGCTTGTATCTCTGAGGGATTGGTTGTAATAATTCCATTTTCATTCATGATTTTATCTATTTGGGTCATCTTCCTTTTCTTTTTGAGAAGCCTGGCTGAGGTTTTTCAATTTTGCTTATTTTTTCAAAAGACCAACTCTTGGTTTCATTGATCTGCTCTACAGTTTTTTTACATTCTATATTGTTTATTTCTGCTCTGATCTTTATTATTTCTCTTCTTCTGCTGGGTTTAGGCTGCCTTTGCTGTTCCACTTCTATTTCCTTTAGGTGTGCTGTTAGATTTTTGGATTAGGGATTTTTCTTGTTTCTTGAGACAGGACTGCATTGCAATGTATTTTCCTCTTAGGACTGCCTTCGCTGCATCCCAAAACGTTTGGATTGTTGTATGTTCATTTTCATTTGTTTCCATATATTTTTAAATTTCTTCTCTAATTGCCTGGTTGACCCATTCATTCTTTAATAGGGTGTTCTTTAACCTCCATGCTTTTGGAGGTTTTCCAGACTTTCTCCTGTGGTTGATTTCAAGCTTCATAGCATTGTGGTCTGCAAGTGTGCATGGTATGATCTCTTTTACATTTATTGAGGACTGTTTTGTGACCCAGTATGTGATCTATCTTGGAGAATATTCCATGTGCACTCGAGAAGAAAGTATATTCTGTTGCTTTGGGATGCAGAGTTCTAGAAATATCTGTCAAGTCCATCTGATCCAATGTGTCATTCAGGGCCCTTGTTTCTTTACTGATCCTGTGTCTAGATGATCTATCCATTGTTGTAAGTTTAGTATTAAAGTCCCCTGCAATTACCACATTCTTATCAATAAGGTTGCTTATGTTTGTGATTAATTGTTCTCTATATTTGGGGGCTCCCATATTTGGCACATAGACACTTATAATTGTTAGGTCTTCCTGATGGATAGACCCTGTAATTATTATATAATGCCCTTCTTCATCTCTTGTTACAGCCTTTAAAGTCTAGTTTGTCTGATATAAGTATGGCTACTCCAGCTTTCTTTTGACTTCCAGTAGCATGATAAATAGTTTTCCCTCCCCTCACTTTTAATCTGAAGGTGTCCTCAGGTCTATATTGCATCTCTTGTAGACAGCAAATAGATGGGTCTTGTTTTTTTTATCCATTCTGATACCCTATGTCTTTTGGTTGGCGCATTTAGTCCATATACATTCAGTGTTGTTATAGAAAGATATGGGTTTAGAGTCATTGTGATGTCTGTAGGTTTCATGCTTGTAGTGATATCTCTGGTACTTTTTCTCACAGGATCCCCTTTAGGATCTCTTGTAGGGCTGGTTTCGTGGTGACGAATTACTTCAGTTTTTGTTTGTTTGGGAAGACCTTTATCTCTCCTTGTATTCTAAATGACAGACTTGCTGGATAAAGGATTCTCGGCTGCATGTTTTTTTCTGTGCATCACATTCAAGATTTCCTGCCATTCCTTTCTTTCCTGCCAAGTTTCAGTATATAAATCCATCAGTAGTCTTATCAGTCTCCCTTTATATGTTAGAGCATGTTTATCCCTAGCTGCTTTCAGAATTTTCTCTTTAACCTTGTATTTTGCCAGTTTGACTATGATATGTTGTATAGAATACCGATTCAAGTTATGTCTGAAGGAGTTCTCTGTGCCTCTTAGATTTCAGTGCCTTTTTCTTTTGCTAGATCAGGGAAGTTCTCAGCTATGATTTGTTCAAGTATACCTTCAGCTCCTTTCTCTCTTCCTCCTCTAGAATCCCTATTATACAGATATTATTGTCTTTCATCGCATCACTTAGTTCTCTGATTTTCCCCTCATACTCCTGGATTTTTTTAAATCTTTTTCTCAGCTTCCTGTTTTATCATAATTTTATCTTCTAATTCACCTATTCTCTCCTCTGTCTCTTCAATCCGAGCTGTGATCACCTCCATTTTATTTTGCAGCTCATTTATCACATTTTTTAGCTCCTCCTGTTTCTTAGTCCCTTGATATCTGTAGCAATAGATTCTCTGCTGTCCTCTGTACTTTTTTTCAAGCCCAGTGATTAATTTTATGACTATTATTTTAAATTCATTTTCTCTTACATTGCTTACATCGTTTTTGATCAGTTCGTTAGCTGTTGCTACTTCCTGGAGTTTATTTTGAAGAGAATTCTTCCATTTCATCATTTTGGATAGTCCTTGGAGTGGTATGGAACTCCAGGGCTATTCCCATGCTCTCTGGAGTAACTTGTGTTGGTGGCTGGGGCCGCAGGCAAACCTGATGTCTGGCCCCAGCCCACCACTGGGGCCACAGTTACACTGGTGTGTACCTTATCTTCCCTTCTCCCAAGCGCAGGACTCACTGTGGAGTGGTGAGTGTATATATACATATATACACTCACTTGTGGCCCCTGTCTAGGCAACTTGCACACTGCCAGGCTTGTGGTGCTGCTTCTATGGGATCTGGTGTATTAACCAGTGTGGATCCACAAGGTGCACAGGAGTGGGAGGGGCAGACTCAGCTCACTTTGCCTTCTGTGGTTCGCTTCATGAGGGGCCCTGAGGCACCGGGAGGGAGGCAGACCCATCAGAGGGATGGATCCACAGAAGCACAGCTTTGGGTGTTTGCGTGGTGCAAGCAGGTTCCCTGAGGGAACTGGTTCCCTTTGGGATTTTGGCTGGGGGATGGGTGAGGGAGATGGTGCTGGCCAGCGCCTTTGTTCCCCGCCAAGCTGAGCTCTGTCCTCTGGGACTGAACACCTCTCCCTCCCGGTGTCCTCTAGCCCTCTACATGTTGTCTTTAAGCAACTGATGACAGTGCTGTCCCTGTAGGAGTTTTTGTTCAGAATATCAAGTTCTGCAATGGCAATCATCTTAACCAGTGTACAGGTTATTAGTGATCTTATAGTAAAATTCAGAAAAGTTAAGAGCCAGCCCCAGGTGGATTGTGTGTGTAGAGTGCATCTCTTTTTTGCCTTTAACAAAAGCCCCATGGATACTCCTTGGAAACTATCACTTTTTTTTTTTGATCATCATCACATGCAGCTTCAACAAATTGTTCCAGAAGTAATCTCCCTTAATTTTCAGAAAGAAGACATGACTCTCTGGATTAGTTGCATTGGCTTCAAATACTTACTTCCCGCTTACATTAATGTGTAGATCATTCAGATAGAAAACCTCAAAAAAACATGATTTTCAGTGACCCATATATACAACATATAATCCAAGACTACAGAATACACATTCTTTTTAAATGCATATAGAAAATTCTCCAGCTTAAGCCATATGTTAGGCCACAAAATAAGTCAGTAAATTTAATAAGACTGAAATGATACCAAACATCATTTTAACTACAGCAGTATGAAACTAGAAATCAACTATAAGAAAGTGAAAAAAAACCGTGGAGATGAAACAACATGCTGCTAAACAATCAAAGTGTCAATGATGAAATCCAAGAGGAAATTCAAAAATACCTTGATACGAATGAAAATGGAACTAGAATCAGCAGTTCTAAGGGAAAGTTTAGGGGGATAAAGACCTACCTCAGGAAAAATGCAAAATAAACATTTAACTTTACACTGGAAGGAACTCAAGAAGGAAGAACAAACAAAGCCAAAAGTTAGAAGGAAGAAGATAATAAAAATAAGTGGAAATAACACTAATAATAATTAGTGGAAATAAAACCAAAACTAAGTAAATATAGAAAAAAATCAGTAAAACTAAAGCGGATTCCTTGAAAAGACAAACAAAATTAATAAACCTTCAGGTAGGCTCACCAGGTAAAAAGTAGGGAGAGCTCAAATCCAGAGGGAAAGGAGAGAAGTTATAATTTACAGCACAGAAATATGTTAGGTACTATGAGCAATTCATTGCCAAACAATTGGAAAACTTAGATGAAATGGAAAAATTTTTGTAAATACACAACCTTCTAAGATTGAATCATGAAGAAATAGACAATTGATTTCAAGTAATTAAACTGAATCAGTAATTTTATTTATTTATTTATTTAAATTTATTTTGACAGCATGAGCAGGGGAGGGGCAGAGAGAGAATCCCATGCAGGCTCCATGTTGTCAGGCCAGAACCTGATGCAGGACGTTTCCCTGGAAATGGGAAATCATGACCTGAGCTGAAATCAAGAGTCGGGTGCTCAAGTGACAGCCATCAAGGTGCCCCTGAATCAGTAATTTTAAAACTTTCCCAAAAGACAAAAAAGTTTGAGACCAAATGGTTTCACATGTGTGTTTTTCAAACATTTAATTAAGAGTTCATACTGGAGTACCTGGGTGGCTCAGTCAGTTAAGCCTAGGACCCTTGGTTGTGGCTCAGGTCATGATCTCACGGTCTGTGAGACTGAGTCTCACATTGGGCTGCACACTGAGAGGATGGATTTTGCTTGGGATTCTCTCTCTCCTTCTCTTCCTGTCCCTCCTGCACTCATGCTCTCTGTATCAAAATAAATAAACTTCCCCAAAATAAAAAAAAAAAGATTACATATACTTCTTAAATTGTTAAAAAAAATTTTTTGAAAGCCCAGCATTACCATGATAGCAAAACCTGACAAAGACATCACAATAAAAGGAAATTACATGCCCAGTGTCCCTGATGAACAGATGCAAACCCCTCAACAAGATATTAGCAAACCAAATTCAATAATATATTAAGAGGAAGATAAATCATGATCAGGTAGGATTTATTCCAGGTTCAACATCTGCATATCAATCCATGTTACAAACCACATTAAGAAAATGAAGGATAAAATGCAGATGATCATCTCAATACATGTAGGAAAACCATTTGTAGAGGAAAATTTCAAATCTATACCTATTCCCATGAAACATCTAGATTATGAAAAGTTTGTATGAACAAAGTTTGATGAACTAATAGCCTGGTGACTGAGAAGATACAGCAGAGTATCAGAGCATTTCAGTTTAGTTTTAGGTTTGCATGACAAAATCAGGAGCTGTGAGGATTCATTCATAGAGCGACATTTACAAAGGCTTCTTGGCATGCCCAGTTTATTTTTCTCTCCCATCATTCTCGAGGTGATGTGACTTACCTTTCCTAGAACAGGCAAATTCTTTACAAGGTCCTCTCCAGGATAGTCTCAGTGGTGGCATATGATTTTTCCCTTGAACATAGTAATTGTGCAGTATTCATGGATGTTACAAAATGAGATCTCTGTGCCAGAAACAAGAGAAAATATTCTACAGCTGTAATGCATCTGGTCTATTTACATTTGGTGCCAGGCTTCTAGCTACTTACAAAGATGATTTTTCTTTGTTACCGTCTAGATTCTCCAAAGAACTATTTCCAAAAAACATTAAATGTGTAATGCGATGGTGTAACCTGTGTTCCTAGTATATGACAAATAACTTCCATCCTGATGCTTAAAAGACAAAGGCTCTCAAGCATCTCAGCTATTAATTGGAAGCAATCTATTTTAAGAATTCTCCAGCCACTTGACTATGTAGTGCTCCTATGGTTCAAAAGTGAATGGTTTCCAATATCTAGAGTATCATTTTGCATAAAAATGTATAGCAACAATTATACAGAAGGTAAGAGCATAATTTAGGTTATAATGCAACATTTTTTGAATGTCTAAAAATTGGACATTATCTTTTGAAGCAGAGGTATTTTTTTTTCTATTTTGAAATACTGGAAAGATAAGTTTGTTGGCAGTGTTTTCTCACTTTTTCTTGTGATATGAATGTAGATGCTGTTCAAACTGGAAACTTTGTTGGTGGTATTACTATTTCAGAAAGATAATCTTAGAAATTTTGTTAAAAGTAAGCTTGATTTATTTATCAATGCAGGCATTGATAAAATGCACTTATAGAAACATTCCAATTTTTGTGTCAGAATAGAAAATACAATATTCCCACCAATGAAATAATTCTATTTGAGTCATTTCATGAGTTTGCTGGGTTCTTTAATAGGAGTCCTTTATAAAACCCTCTGGTAAGACTTATTCATAACTAAGTAATACACTTATTCTAAGATATGCACATAGCAAAAAAAATTACTTAAGCTACCTGTTTGGTTCTGCAAAAGTAGTTTTTGCTTGTTTATTTATATTGTGTGGCCACTGTGTATATTGAATAATAGTTTTCAAGTAAATGGAAACAGTGTCTTGATGAGGAGGCAAATATTTTCTTTCAATTTACCCAGAGGCACCATGTGGGTTAGGAGATTTTAGTTTTTATTATTTTAGGTTTTGAACTTATGATTGTTACTAATAAAAAGTTTTTATGTATTTATGTTACTACTAAAAGCTTTGAGAGTAGAAATTTACCTTGCTTTTTCATTAGCGGCAACTTTGGGGTTACTAACTTGCATATTGTAAAAATGCACAAATACTGGCTAAACTTTAGTCACATTAAACTAAACTTGGTAGGGCAGAGAAATCAAGATTTAATAGTAGGTAGATCCAGTTTTCTCTCCAAAGCTAACTCCTTGTTCCCTTTCCCACATGGACCCCAGCAGAGGGAAGCTAGGCAACTCTCAACAGTTACCAGCTAATTTTCACTCCAAGGAAGGAATCTAGTTGTTGTTGTTGTTTTTAATTCACCAAGTTGTGTGACCCAACCTTAGCCTGCCCTGCTCTGTGGGTTAGAAATGCCTCCCTCATTTCATTCATGAAGTGACCCCAGCCAGTGACTCAGCCACAGGCATTCCTATGGTAATGACCTTCCTTTTTTGGGTAGCTTTTTTTTTTTTTAGCTGCAAATTTCCTTTTGCTTGAATTCAGAGATTAAGTTCTCTTCCTGGGAAGTGCCTCTTAAATTAGAAAAATTACATGGTGAAGTCCTCCTTAATATTTAATATGGCCAATTCTTCATAAAACTTCAGTGTACCATAATGTTCCTTTTCAGAGGACTTTCTCCTTTGTTCTTTGGTTGTATGTTAGGGTGTTTGTCTTTCATTAATAGGTCTTTCCAATGTCTTTCTCAAATTCCAATTTTACAGTATAGAAGAAATGGGCTGGCAGTTGAGTAGTGGGTCTCTTCCGTACGTAGCATATTTACTTGACATTTTCCCCCTGATGTTAGCTGCATCAAAGCATTTCTGTATCTCAAGACACAATTTCCGATTGATCTGAATGATAACTGATTAGATCAATAGTCAGGTACCAACAATTAATGCAGTCCTAGATATTAACTCAGACTGCTCATTATAATTTAAAAAAAAATTATTTCAATTATAATGTAACTTTTCAAATGACATGATTGAACATTAATATTGTTAACCATAGAACCTCAAAATTGTGTCATAAACCAAAAAGGATTAATGAGCCCGGGGTGGGGGGGTGGAGGGGGAAATGGTTTCATAACAACACAGAATCCAGTATAGTGGATACAGTTTAATGTATAATAGAATAGGGATTATTCAGGTCATTTGTGAAATAGATGATCTATTTTTTTTCTTTTTTATGTTTTTCCTTCTCACTAGCTGTGTGTATAGGGTGGGGGAGTGAGTCCTCAGATTTGGCGTAAGCTGTCCACACCCTGTGTGTATACCAGAAGGGGATATTAATCACAGATAAATTCTAAGTATCTTATGCTTCCCCCACTCAGTCATTAGCAAAGGCTAAACAAAATTTAAAAATAATAATAAAGAGAGCTGGAGAGTCATATTCTACCTTGAGAGTGACTGCATGTTTACCAGCCTCCAAACATTCTGCTGAGGATGCTTACCTGTCCTTCATGACTGAGTAGTGAGCCACCTGCACAAAAACCTAATAATATATCACACCAGGAAACAGCAGGCCCAGCTCCCTGCATAAGTCACACATAGGGAAAACACATTCTTTTCATTTCTAAAATTTTTTCTTTCATTTCCTCCCTTATATTAATGAGGTGATTGAGCAAATTAATCTGTAAATCCCTTAGGAGAAAGCATTCTAATTTTCTTTTAAGAACTTCTATTGTTACATAAGAATATCTCATTAAGCTTTACTTTTTCCTAGGGAACAGGAAGGCAGCAGGTGATAAAAGAATGAAAAAGATTTTTTAAAGTTATGTTTTTTTACCAAAGAAAATTAAAAGGTGTTAAATACACTTTTAAATTATGCATTTTCTTAAAGCCAGGAGTTGAGCATCTGTTTGACTTCCTTTCTAGAGGCTTTTTATGACAATTTCTTCTCTATACAGTAGCAGTGTGAAATGCTTTGACATTATTAAACCTGCTAAAACCTATTCCCAAGTTTAGGACTTATCTGGTAAGCTGAATAGTTTCCCTTTTGAGTACAATTATGTAGAAACTTCTCATCTGAGTTTTAATATCTTACATTTATCATTTTTATTCAGGGCTCTAAAGTAGAATGATTTTTGTAGCCTTCAGGCAGAGATATTATAAGCAAGATGAAGAGTAAAATCAAATTCTTGTTGTGTATTTGAAAGCTTAACTTGTTTGAAAATATCATACAAACTGGTATTCCTGAAGGAAACACAATAGTGGATGTTAAGTTCCCATTCCTTTAAATTCTTGTTTGTTATTTTCAAATGAAACTTGTCTTTCACATTTAAACATGGTTGCCCCATCACATATCAAGTATTTTTACAATCTATTGCTAAAATGTTGGTAGATTCTTAGGATTTTGAAGTGGGTAAAACATTTATGCAGTGTCTCTGATTTTCTTTTCTCCTAAGATCATTATATTCCCCTTCTCCGTTTCACATCAAAAAAAAAAAAAAGTCAATTCAAGAAAGGGTTATAATGGATTGACAGTAATTAGTATGAAAAGCATTTTCCTGTCAGCACTGTCATCTTCCTTCTCAAAAAGTCAGTGTTACAGAATGGTATATCTATATTCATAATTTGGTCAATACATTTTAGTAACACACATAGCTATATATAATAGTAATGGTACTCTGAGCCCTGATGAAATAACTTACAGTTTTGTGATCAGTATGACTTTCTTTCTAACTGGAATCAGACCATATGAATTTTCAATGAACTTTTTTTTTTTATAGGAGTTGGAGAACTTGCCTTGGTTATACATAAAAATGTATTTCATTATACAGGATTTTTAACAGTATGCTATATTTTTGTACCATGACATAAAGAACATTTTTGTTAGTGGATATTTAGTTGATCCTCAAGGTAAGTTTAGGCTTTTCCAACCCCCCACCCACCTTAATAACATGAAAGGGAGCACAGTCTGGGCACCACATGGGGCCTGTGATCACAGCAAACACCAGGTCCTCTTGCCCACATCTGCCCTGGATGTCCTGGGGCACAAGGAAAAAGAAGTCTCCTTTTAAAAGAACAACTAACATTGAAAGAGCCAATCCTAGAACTCTGTCAAGCAGGGAGCTGCTGAAAATCTCTCCTGGTGGGAGGGGCTGACAGTCTACACTTCTCTACCTTGAAAGCACAGATCAGTGCACAGTCCAGGTACCATAACCAGCCTGCCTCCTTGGTAATTCCATTGCCCTTAGCCCACAGCAACCCTAGCTATCCCACCAAAATCATCACAGGGCCATGGACACTGGAACACTCCTGGTTAGGATTCACCACAGCTGCAGACTTTGTGTCAAGGTGATACAGGTACGAAGCACCACAGAACACTCCAGGCCCTAACTATTTTGGATATAGATGTCTTGCTAAGGCACCCTGGTGAAGGGTTCTGGTACCCAGAACCAACAGGGTGCCCCCTGCACAGAGTGCTTAGGAATCTCCAATCCATGCCTTCTTCAGTTCTGGCCAACCCACCAGGATCCCTCAAGTTGCCTTCACTTTGGCAGGACAGCTGAAGCTAGAGTCCTTTCAGCATATAGAACCCTGGGTCTCCATGGCCTGCACCCACTTCAGCTTTAGCTGTCCTGCTAGGGTGTCCAGTGTGTGAAGAGCCACAGGACTCCCACCCCAGAACAGCTCCAGCCAACCAGTGAAATCCACTAAGTACATACAGTCTATATAGCCAACAACCATACATGAGACATTGCGTCAAATTTAGGAGAAGCAGCTCTTCTGTGAAACCATAGAAACACACAAAGAACATCAAAAAATGGGGAGACAGAAGAATGTATTTCAAAAGAACGAGACCAAGTCTCAGGAAAAGAACTAAATGAGATGGAGATAAGCACTATGCCTGATTAAGAATTTAAAGTAATGATCGTAAAGATACTTAGTAGGCTGGAGAGAAGAGTGAAGGAACTCAGTGAGACCATCAATAAAGAGACAGAAAATATGAAAAGAGAACCAATTAGAACTGAAGAATACAGTATCTGAAAAAAATACAATAGAGGATATAACATTAGCAGATGCCTAAGTATGTTAGTCTTCTGGAAGACAGGGTAATAGCACACAAACTAAACAGCAAAAAGAGAAACAGATTTTTAAAATTAAGACAGGTTACAGGATCTCTTAAATGTTAAGTAAATGCATATGGACATTATAGAGGTCCCACAAAAAAAAGGGAAGGAGAAGAACACTTTTTTGAAGAAGTACTAGCTGAAAACTTCCCTACCCTAGGGGAGGAAATAGACATCCAAGTTCAAGAAGCACTGAGCGTTCCAAACAAGATAAACCCAAGGAGGTCCAAACTACCACACATAATTAAAATGTCAAAGGTTAAAAAGAATTTTAAAAGCAGCAAGAGAGAAGCACAATGTTATTGTACAAGGGAAACCTTATGAAACTACTGTTTTTTCAGCAGAAAATTTGCAGGCCAGAGGGTGTGGTATGACTTATTCAAAGTGTTAAAATAGAAAAAAATCCTATAACCAAGAATACTTTACCTAGCAATTTTGTCATTTAGAATTGAAAGAGAGACTGGACACCTGGGTGGCTCAGTTGGTTAAGTGGCCGACTTCAGCTCAGGTCATCATCTTGCAGTCTATGAGCTCAAATCCTGTGTCAGGCTCTGTGCTGATAGCTTAGAGCCGGGAGCCTGCCTTGGATTCTGTCTCCCTCTCTCTGTCCCTCTCCCACTTCTGGTTGCTTGCTCTCTCTGTCTCTCAGAAATAAACATTAAAAAAATAAAAAAAAATAATTGAAGGAGAGACAAAAGTTTAAAGGAGTTAATCACTACTAATCTAGTCTTACAAGAAAGGTTAAAAGGACATCTTTAAGTGGAAAAGAAAATGCCATAATTAGATGTAAGAAAATTATTACAAAAAGACATACAAGATGATGGCATATACATAAAATGTGGATAAATTAAAAAAAAGTTTAGACTGTTTGAACTTCATCTTAATATAGACCAGTATATACTTAGGATGTGCTATATCAACCTCATGGTAACCACAAACTCAAAACCTTAAGAGACACACAAAAAATAAACAGCAAGAAAGCCAAACATAACACTACAGAGACTCATCAGTCACAAAGAGAGCAAGAGAAAGAGAAAGAAATGGGAAAGAACTACAGAAACAACAACATGGCACTAAGCACACACTTGTCAGTAATTACTTTAAATGGAAATGGACTAAATGCTTCAATTAAAAGATATAGGGTAGCAGAATGGATTAAAAAACAGAATCATATATATGCTGCCTACAAGAAATTTACCTCACATATGGAGACACATACAGAATGAAAGTGAAGGGGTGGACAAACATTTACCATGCAAATGGAAGCAAAAAAAGAAAAAAAAGTCACGGTAGTGATGTCTCTATCAAATAAAATAGAGTTTAAAACAAACATTGTAATAAGAGACAAAGAAGGACGTTATTTAATGATAAAGGGATCAAACAAGAGGATTTAACAAATAAATTGAAAATAATACATTAATAGTAGGGGATTTTAAACACCCACTTCCATCAGTGGATAGATCATTCAGGAAGATCAATCAATAATGAAACAGCGTCTTTGAATGACACATTAGACCAGAATGAACTAATAGATACATACAAAATATTCTATCCAAAAACAACAGAGTACACCTTCTTGTCAATGCACATGGAACAATGTCTGGAATAGAACACATGCCAGGTCACAAATAAGGTCTCAGTAAATTTAAGAAGACTGACATCAGAAACAAACCCATGCTCATACAGTCAATTAATCTATGACAAAGGAGCCAAGAATATACAATTGGGGAAAGACAGTCTCTTCGACAAATGGTGCTGAGAATACTGGACAAATGAAAATGGACCACTGTCATACACCATACACAAAAATAAACTCAAAATGTATTAAAAACCTAAATGTAAGATGTGAAACTATAGAAGAGAACATAGGTAGTAATTTCTATGGCATCAAGTGTAGGAATATTTTCCTAGTTAGGTCTCCTACAGCAAGGGAAACAAAAGCAAAAATGAACTATTGGGACTACATAAAAATAAAAACCTTTTGCACAGAAAATAAAACCATC
This sequence comes from Neofelis nebulosa, assembly GCF_028018385.1. Lineage (NCBI taxonomy): Eukaryota > Metazoa > Chordata > Mammalia > Carnivora > Felidae > Neofelis > Neofelis nebulosa. The sequence continues at coordinate 77,261,699 of NC_080782.1, forward strand.
AACAAAAGCAAGAGGCAACCTACTAAATGGAAGAAATATATACATTCAAATGATATATCTGATAAGGGGATAATATACAAAATACATCAAGAGCTTCTACACTCAACACCAAAAAAAAAAACCCCAAAAAACAGTATTATTAAAAAATGGACAGAAAACATAAACATTTTTCCAGAGAAGACATCCAGATGGTCACAAGACACATAAAAAAGATGCTCGTCACTAATCATCAGGGAAATGCAAATCAAAACCACAATGACATATCACCTTACACCTGTTAGAATGGCTAAAATCAAAGACAAGAAATAACAAGTTTTGACAAGGATATGGAGAAAAGGAACCCTCATGTACTGTTGGTGGGAATGCAATGTGATACAACCATTATGGAATACAATATGGAATTTTCTCAAATAGAAATAGAAGTATCATAGGATCCAATAATTCCACTACTGGGTATTTACCCAGAGATAATGTAGGCATTAATTCAAAAAAGATACATGTACCCCTGCCTTTATTTCAGCATTATTTGCAGTAGCCAAGAAAAGGAAGGAACTTAAGTCTCCATCAACAGATGAATGGATAAGGAAGATGTTGTATATAGGTAATGATTATGCAGCCACAAAAAGAATGAGATTTTGCCATTTGTGACAACATGGATAGACCTAGAGTATACTATGGTAAGTGAATGAAGTCATTCATATGTGGTTTTAAATTTAAAAAAAACACACACAAACACACATAAAAAACACAATTATATATATAAATCATGAGAATTGATGGTTGCTGGGAGAAGGAGGGTCACGTTATGGGCAAAATGGGTGAAGGGGAGTGCAGATACAGGCTTCCAGTTTTGCAATCTATAAATAATAGGAATAAAAGTCACAGCAAATGGAATGTAATCAGTGGTACAATAAGAGCATTGTATGGTGACAACTGTAGCTACACTTGTGGGGAGCAGAGGATAATGTATGGAGAAGTTAATTCACTATGTAGTACACCTAAAACTAATACAACATTGTGTATCAACTCAGTCAAATAAAAAATTATAAAAGTAGGGGCACCTGGGTGGCTTAGTTGGTTAAGAGTCCAACTTCTGCTTAGGTCATGATCTCGCGGTTTGTGGGTTCGAGCCCTGCTTTGGGCTCTGTGCTGATAGCTCAGAGCCTGGAGCTTGCTCCAGATTCTATGTCTCCCCCTCTCTCTACCCACCCCTGCTCACACTCTGTGTATCATTGTCTCTCAATAGTAAATAAATGTTAAAAAAAAATTTTAATTATAAAAGTGCAACATTTTTCTTTGAATCAATTTTAAGATATTTTAAGGAAGCATTTCTGAGTTTAAAATTATGCATATTTGAAGAAGATGGCTGCGCAGGAGGACGCTGGGCTCACCGCATCCGGCTCATCACTTAGATTCCACCTACACCTGCCTAAATAACCCAGAAAACTGCCAGAAGACTAGCAGAATGGAGTCTCCAGAGCCAAGCGCTGACAAGAGGCCCACGGAAGAGGGTAGGAAGGGCGGAGAGGCGGTGCACAATGCACGGACTGGCGGGAGGGAGCCTGGGCAGAGGGGCAGCCCGCCAGCCAAGCAGAGACCCCGAGTCTGGCTTGCAAAAGCGGAGGGGCCGGATGGAGTGTGTTCTGACAACAAGCGGGACTTAACATCTGGAAGGTTATAATTTAACAGCTCTGCTTGGAGAACTGGATTGCTGGAGGACAACAGGAGGGAGAGTTGTTGAGCCCCAGATGACAGAGCTCAGCTTGGCAAGGAACAAAGGCACTCGCCAGCGCCATCTCCCTCGCCCATCCCACAGCCAAAATCCCAAAGGGAACCAGTTCCTGCCAGGGAACTTGATTGCACTGTGCAAACCCCCAATGCTGTGGTTCTGCGGAGCCACCCCTCCGACGGGTCTGACTCCCTCCCAGTGCCGCAGGGCCCCTCCTGAAGAAGATTTCTGAAGGAAAAGCGAGCTGAGCCTGCCCCTCCTGCCCCTGTGCACCTTGCCGATCCTCCCCAGCTAATACACCAGATCCCCAGCACCACAAGCCTGCCAGTGTGCAAGTAGCCCAGACGGGCCATGCCACCCCACAGTGAGTCCCGCCCCTAGGAGAGGGGAGGAGAAGGCACACACCAGTCTGACTGTGGCCCCAGCCGTGGGCTGGGGGCAGACATTAGGTCTGACTGCAGCCCTGTCCACCAACGCTAGTTATTTAAGACAGCACAGAGGAAGTGCCCTGCAGGTCTGTACACTCCAGGGACTATCCAAAATAATGAAACGGAAGAATTCCCCTCAAAAGAATCTCTAGGAAAAAACGACAGCTAATGAACTGATCAAAAAGGATTTAAACAATATAACAGAAAGTGAATTTAGAATAATAGTCCTAAAATTAATCACTGGGCTTGAAAACAGTATACAGGACAGCATAGAACCTATTCCTACAGAGATCAAGGGACTAAGGAACAGCCAGGAGGAGCTAAAATGAGCTGCAAAATATTATGGAGACAACCATGGCTCGGACTGAAGAGGCAGAGAGAGAATAGGGGAACTTGAAGATAAAATTATGGAAAAAGAGGAAGCTGAGAAAAAGATAAAAAAATCCAGGAGTATGAGGGAAAATTAGAGAAGTGATGCACTAAAGAGAAATTATCTATGCATAATTGGTATTCCAGAGAAGGAAGAGAGAGGGAAAGGTGCTGAAGGTGTACTTGAAGAAATAATAGCTGAGAACTTCCCTGATCTGGGGAAGGAAAAAGGCATTGAAATCCAAGAGGCACAAAGAACTCCCTTCAGACGTAACTTGAATTGATCTTCTGGCACGACATATCATAGTGAAACCAGCAAAATACAAGGATAAAGAGAAAATTCTGAAAGCAGCTAGGGATAAATGTGCTCTAACGTATAAAGGGAGACCGATAAGACTCGTGACCGATCTCTCTACTGAAACTTGTCAGGCCAGAACGGAATGGCAGAAAATCTTCAATGTGATGCACAGAAAAAATGTGCAGCCGAGAATCCTTTAATCAGCAAGTCTGTCATTTAGAATACAAGGAGAGATAAAGGTCTTTCCAAACAAACAAAAACTGAAGGAATTCATCACCACTAAACCAACCCTACAAGAGATTCTAAAGGGGATCCTGTGAGACAAAGTACCAGAGACATCGCTACAGGCATGAAACCTACAGACATCACAATGACTCTAAACCCATATCTTTCTATAACAACACTGAATGTATATGGACTAAATGCGCCAACCAAACGACATAGGGTATCAGAATGGATAAAAAAACAAGACCCATTTATTTGCGGTCTTCAAGAAATGCAATATAGACCTGAGGACACCTTCAGATTAAAAGTGAGGGGAGGGAAAACTATTTATCATGCTACTGGAAGTCAAAAGAAAGCTGGAGTACCTATACTTATATCAGACAAACTAGACTTTAAATTAAAGGCTGTAATGAGATGAAGGGCATTATGTAATAATTACAAGGTCTATCAATCAGGAAGAGCTAACAATTATAAATGTGTATGAACAGAATAAGGGAGCCCCCAAATATAGAGAACAATTAATCACAAACATAAGCAACCTTATTGATAAGAATGTGGTAATTGCAGGGGACTTTAATACTAAACTTACAACAATGGATAGATCATCTAGACACAGGATCAGTAAAGAAACAAGGGCCCTGAATGACACATTGGATCAGATGGACTTGACAGATATTTCTAGAACTCTGCATCCCAAAGCAACAGAATATACTTTCTTCTCGAGTGCACATGGAACATTCTCCAAGATAGATCACATACTGGGTCACAAAACAGTCCTCAATAAATGTAAAAGAATTGAGATCATACCATGCACACTTGCAGACCACAATGCTATGAAGCTTGAAATCAACCACAGGAAAAAGTCTGGAAAACGTCCAAAAGCATGGAGGTTAAAGAACACCCTACTAAAAATGAATGGGCCAACCAGGCAATTAGAGAAGAAATTTAAAAATATATGGAAACAAATGAAAATGAACATACAACAATCCAAACGTTTTGGGATGCAGCGAAGGCAGTCCTGAGAGGACAGTACATTGCAATCCAGGCCTTTCTCAAAAAACAAGAAAAATCCCAAATCCAAAATCTAACAGCACACCTAAAGGAAACAGAAGCAGAACAGCAAAGACAGCCTAATCCAGCAGAAGAAGAGAAATAATAAAGATCAGAGCAGAAATAAACAATATAGAATGTAAAAAAAACGTAGAGTAGATCAATGTAACCAAGAGTTGGTTTTTTGAAAAAATAAGCAAAATTGATAAACCTCAGCCAGGCTTCTCAAAAAAAAAAAAAGGTAGATGACCCAAATAGATAAAATCATGAATGAAAATGGAATGATTATAACCAATCCCTCAGAGATACAAGCAATTATCAGGGAATACTATGAAAAATTATATGCCAACAAACTGGACAACCTGGAAGAAATGGACAAATTCCTAAACACCCACACACTTCCAAAACTCAGTCAGGAGGAAATAGAAAGCTTGAACAGACCCATAACCAGTGAGGAAATTGAATCAGTTATCAAAAGTCTCCCAAAAAATAAGAGTTCAGGACCAGATAGCTTCCCTGGGGAATTCTACCAGACATTTAAAGCAGAGATAATACCTATCCCTCTCAAGCTATTCCACAAAATAGAAAGGGAAGGAAAACTTCCAGACTCATTCTATGAAGGCAGTATTACTTTGATTCCTAAACCAGAGACCCAGTAAAAAAAGAGAAGTACAGGCCAATATCCCTGATGAATATGGATGCAAAAATTTCAATAAGATACTAGAAAATTGAATTCAACGGCATATAAAAAGAATTATTCACCATGATCAAGTGGGATTCATTCCTGGGCTGCAGGGCTGGTTCAACATTCGCAAATCAATCAACATGATACATCACATTAATCAAGAAAATATAAGAACCATATGATCCTATCAATAGATGTAGAAAAAGCATTTGACAAAATTCAGCATCCTTTCTTAATAAAAACCCTCGAGACAGTTGGGATAGAAGGAACATACTTAAACATCATAAAAGTCATTTATGTAAAGCTCACTGCTAACATCATCCTCAATGGGGAAAAACTGAGAGCTTTCCCCCTGAGATCAGGAACATGACAGGGATGTCCACTCTCACCACTGTTGTTTAACATAGTGTTGGAAGTTCTAGCATCAGCAATCAGACAACAAAAGAAATCAAAGGCATCAAAATTGGCAAAGATGAAGTTAAGTTTTCACTTTTTGCAGATACCATGATATTATACATGGAAAATCCAATAGACTCCACCAAAAGTCTGCTAGAACTGATACATGAATTCAGCAAAGTTGCAGGATACAAAATCAATGTACAGAAATCAGTTGCATTCTTATACACTAATAATGAAGCAAAGAAAGGCAAATAAACAAACTGATCCCATTCACAATTGCACCAAGAAGCATAAAATACCTAGGGATAAATCTAACCAAAGATATAAAAGATCTGCATGCTGAAAACTATAGAAAACTTATGAAGGAAATTGAAGAAGACATAAAGAAATGGGAAAACATTCCATACTCATGGATTGGAAGTAGAAATATTGTCAAAATGTCAATACTACCTAAAGCTATCTACACATTCAATGCAATCCCCATCAAAATTGCACCAGCATTCTTCTCAAGCTAGAACAAGCAGTCCTAAAATCCATATGGAAGCACAAAAGGCCCCGAATAGCCAAAGTAATTTTGAAGACCACCAAAGCAGGAGGCATTACAATCCCAGACTTTACCTCTACTACAAAGTTGTAATCATCAAGACAGCATGGTATTGGCACAAAAACAGACACATAGACCATTGGAATAGAATAGAAACCCCAGAACTAGACCCACAAACGTATGGCCAACTAACCTTTGACAAAGCAGGAAAGAATATCCAATGGAAAAAAGACAGTCTCTTTAACAAATGGTGCTGGGAGAACTGGACTGCAGCATGCAGAAGGCTGAAACTAGACCACTTTCTCACACCACTCACAAAAACAAACTCAAAATGGATAAAAGACCTGAATGTGAGACAGGAAACCATCAAAACCCTAGAGGAGAAAGCAGGAAAAGACCTCTCTGACCTCAGCCGTAGCAATTTCTTACTTGACACATTCCCAAGGGCAAGGGAATTAAAAGCAAAAATGAACTACTGGGACCTCATGTAGATAAAAAGCTTCTGCACAGCAAAGGAAACAACAAAACTAAAAGGCAACCAACGCAATGCGTAAAGATATTTGCAAATGACATATCGGACAAAGGGCTAGTATCCAAAATCTATAAAGAGCTCACCAAACTCCACACCCGAAAAACAAATAACCCAGTGAAGAAATGGGCAGAAAAGATGAATAGATACTTCTCTAAAGAAGACATCCAGATGGCCAACAGGCAAATGAAAAGATGCTCAACATCGCTCCTCATCAGGGAAATACAAATCAAAAGCACACTCAGATATCACCTCACGCCAGTCAGAGTGGCTAAAATGAACAAATCAGGAGACTATAGGTGCTAGAGAGGATGTGGAGAAACAGGAACCCTCTTGCACCGTTGGTGGGAATGCAAATTGGTGCAGCCACTCTGGAAAACATTGTGGGGGTTCCCCCCAAAATTAAAAATAGACCTACCCTATGACCCAGCAATAGCACTGCTAGGAATTTACCTAAGGGATACAGGAGTACTGATGCATAGGGGCACATGTACCCCAATGTTTATAGCAGCACTCTCAACAATAGCCAAATCATGGAAAGAGCCTAAATGTCCATCAAGTGACGAATGGATAAAGAAATTGTGGTTTATATACACAATGGAGTACTACGTGGCAATGAGAAAGAATGAAATATGGCCCTTTGTAGCAACGTGGATGGAACTGGAAAGTGTTAAGTGAAATAAGCCATACAGAGAAAGACAGATACCATATGTTTTCACTCTTATGTGGATCCTGAGAAACTTAACAGAAACCCATGGAGGAGGGGAAGGAAAAAAAAAAAAGTGGTTAGAGTGGGAGAGAGCCAAAGCCTAAGAGACTCTTAAAAACTGAGAACAAACTGAGGGTTGATGGGGTGGGAGGGAGGGGAGGGTCGGTGATGGGTATTGAAGAGGGCACCTTTTGGTATGAGCACTGGGTGTTGTATGGAACCAATTTGACAATAAATATCATATATTAAAAAAATAAATAAAATAAATAAATAGATAAAATAAAATTATGCATATTTAAATATAGTCATTATGCTATTGCTTTCCAAAAATGTTACACCAATTACCATTCTGTTGAAATATTCATGAACCTTTTCCCACAATTTGAACAATTCTTAACATTACCAAATATATCAAGTGCATCTGTTTTTCTTCATTTTTACTTTTCTTCCTAGATAGCATGTGAGGTTAAATATTTGCTTTATTTAAAAGTAATTTCAATGTGTTTTTTGGAGTTTGCCTATTTACAAACTTTTCCAATCATTGGGTTATTTTCTCAGTCCCTTATTTTTATTTTTTTTCTTACATAGGCTTTAAATATTCCCCCCAGTCTGTTATTAGTTTTCAAAAAAAATTGTTCCCAACAAGCGTGCCTGGGTGGCTGTCAGTTAAGCATTGGACTCTTGATCTTGGCTCAGTCATGATCTCATTAGACCGAGCCCCATGTTGGTCTTCCCGCTGAGAACACTGAGCCTGCTTGGGATTCTCTCTCCCTTTCTCTCTGCCCTTCCCTGCTCATGCTTTCTTTCTCAAAATAAATAAATAAACATTTAAAAACAAAAAGGAAAAGCTCTTCCCTGACACACTTTTATTTTAAAAAGTTTTATTTTAAAAAGTTTTATTTTAAAAAGCTTTATTTTAAAAAGTTTAATTATGTAATTAAATTCATTAGTTGTTCTTTTATGATTTCTTCCTCTAGAAGCTTGCTAATGGGTCTTTATCCTGAAGTTTGAACATTTTAAGGTTTTTATTTTATGTTTAGTATCTGAAATTTATATTAGGAGGTAAAAGGTAAATCTTCAACCCTTTTTTCTTTCAGAAGTTTGATAGTTTACTCATAGATCAAAATATTGGAGCTTAAGTTAATTTGTATTTGGTATGAGATAAGGATTAAGTTTTCTTTTTTTAATGTCCACTCTTTATAGCACCATTTATTGAATATATTTCCTGTCTTCATTGGCAACCGTGTCAGAAAGGAAAAAGAGGAAGGGAATAAGAAGAACAGGCAAGAAGATGCATGTGGGGAGAGCCAGGGGTAGTAGAATAGAGATAAACCTATTCTGGTGGTCACACAAATGTACATGTGTGAAAATGGCATAGAATCACACACACACACACACACACACACACAAACCCATACACACACACATAAAATGGATGTAAAACTAGTGAAGCTTGAATAAATAGGACTATATCAGTGTCCGTGTTTTAGCTGTAGTATTATACTATACTTATACAATGTTAACATTGGGAGGAACAGGGCAAATGGTGTGTAAGTTCCTTCAGTATTATCACAAAATAAAAATTATCTGTGGAAATTTATTCTAAAATAAAAGGAAACACTTTTAACAAAAATAACTTTGAAATTATTGAATCCTTGAAATGAAAGCCAAAAGATATTTGAACAAAATATGGTTCATTAATGACCAAAAGAGAGGGACATTTTCAGATTAAGAACTGTTAAATAAACAGGCAACTGTTAGAGAAAAAATTGTTACTAACCTACTCAGCAATCTCATTTGGTAGACTATGCTTTTTTTATCTCCATAAAATGACCTAAAATGTACAGTACCTGGTGAAGAGGTTAGGGGAAGTAGTTGACTTTCATAAAGCAGTTATGCATCTAAATGGAATGAGTATAAATACAGTTGCTATAGAAAAGTGATAAAATGATTAAGTTTCTATTTCCATTACAATTAAAATTTATCATTTTGAGCAAAATCTTCTGTTTTCAAGACATCTATAAAATGCCTGAGAAAGTGATTATACAAGTTCCCATGAGACACTTTAAAAAATACGTCTATCACCACATCCATGGGGATGTAACAGAAGACAGATGCCCATTCAATATAAAACAGATGTTTTACCATTCAGACATGATCAAAGATAAATCAATGGTTTTGAAGACAGTAGTCTCCTTTTTGAATGTGTTCATTCATAGATACAACTGTTCAGTCACAGCAATAACATAAATTTGGCCTGGAAGTATTGCAAATTGCTTTAAACATGTAGATTTTATCAAGAAAGGGTCCTTCCTCATTCATGTATTTTAAAAAGAGAACTTCACACCTGCATGGATTGCCTAATTATCTATTAATTCTAGTCCCAAACTGCAATTGAAAATGAGAAAAGGCCCAGATACATTAGTGGTGCAACTCAGAATAAAGTCATCCTTTTTTTTTTTAAATAAATTATGTTATAGTTTGCAGAATGCTTTCACCTAGATTACCTCATCTGATTAAAGGAAGCATTCTGACTTCTGTTTATACTGTTGAGAAAAAGGAGACTTAGCATCAGTGATTTAGAGATGGTGTCACAGTGATACCAGCGGAGCCAGAGTTTAGATCCAGCATTTGTGTTTCCATTTTCAACACTCTATGGTAGCACCTTATTTTCTATAACAAGCAGTGCTATAAGCTTGTGGTAGGCAGAGTGATGGTTCCCCAAAGATGGCCGCTCCAATCTTAAGATCTGTGAATATGTTAGCTTCCATGGCAAAAGAGGTTTGTGAATTTGATTGCATTTAGTATCTCAAGATGGGAGATTATCTTGGATTATCTAAATAAACTCAGTTTAATCACAAGGGATCTTCTCAGGAAAAAAAAGGTAGGAGAGTCATCAGCGATCTGGAAGTAGAGATCTGCCTGATGTGGTGTCACATACCAGGAGCACAGGTGGCCTCTAAAAGTTGGGAAAGGCAAGAAGAGAGATTCTTCCTCGGAGTCTACAGAAACAATACACACCAGATGACACTTTGATTTTAGCTCATCGTAACCCATTTCAGAACTCTAACCTCCAGAACTACTAGAAAATAAACTTGGGTTGTTTTAAGCCACTAAATTTATGGTAATTTGTTAATCCACCAATAGGAAACTAATAAAAAACCCTCAAGTTAATACTTGTTGTAAATAACTACCCCAGTGATTTTGCTTTTAGGTAAAAGATTCTAACTAGGAATTCACTTCCCAATAGAAAACCATGAAAAAAAAATCAAATGCCTTCATTCTGATTTACTGATTTTTGTGTTTCCTTTCTCTTCACTCCTGTCATTTCTTAATGAAAAAAAAAAGTTTTGATTTATCATACTTAAGGATTGTGTTTTCCACAATCTTAATACCCTTCCAGGCTTTAGATTCCTTCTGGGTAATTTTACCACCACCACCTCCACCACCACCAACAACAAAAAGATATTATTTTTTATTGTTATATGACTTGGTAGTAAATTGTGCAAATCAATCAACCTCTGTAGTATCAGCAGAGGTCAATATGGTATGATATTCTAGGAATCTTATTGCTAAGTTCCCTATAACGTGAGGAGTATTAATTTCATATATATACATGCACGTGTATAAAAATGTTTTATTTTAAATTATCAATATTAGTTTTCTATATGGGCCTCCATTAAATTTTGTCTATGCATTAATTAGTCAGCAGAAGATAATTCTAGTCATATCTATTTAAATATTATTAATACAAGGTTTGTTACCATGAATTTGTGCCATATCACCTTTGCTTCAGACACGCATAGAGGTACTGAACAAGGAATGCTTATGCAGTGTCCTGGGTTCAAATATAGGCATTCTGTCTGTGGTTAACATCTGCTGAATTATAAAAGAGCCACTTAATTTATGATTTTATGGGACTGTAGAGTAATTTCTAAAGAGAAGTGCCTTGGAGCCTCGCTGTATTTCTTCATCCAACCACTTGTCATAGATTGCAAGTGAACATTTTTAAATTTTCCTTAAGGATTTGAGGAAGAATAAGCATGGGCTATTCAGTGTCTCAGTAATTGAATATATTAATGCATTCAAAAGAGTAGTAAGACTCAAATTGTACTTTTTCCTTGCTTGGTCACCATGAAACTATGCTAGGTTTCTTCTCAAAGCCTTTTTTTTTTTTTTTTTACATAGAAGTAGTATTTAGGTTTTTGTCTCTTAAAAAATATTCAGCTATAAACTGTAGATACAAATTATAATCCTTAATTCACACACATATGTGAAGTTTAAAAAACCCAAAATTTATGCAAAAATACATGACTATCTTTATCTGGAATAGAAATTACATAAAGAATGAAAAAGACCAGAATATGATCTCTATTTGAAAAATATTTAAATTACTCTTGTTCTCCTGTACATATAAAATATATCTGTAAGAATATTCATTGTCTTATCTAGGTTTAATTCATCAAGCCATTTAATGTAGCAGGTGACATGGACTTCAGTAGTATTTGCCAACTCAGTATTTATTCATACTTAAAAAAATCACTGTATTTAAGTATGATTGATTTACAAAAACTGTACACATTTAATGTATATAACTCAAATTTGGAGATAAATATCCACCTGTGAAACCATCACCACATTCCATGCCATAAACATATCCATCATGTCTAAAGGTTTTTTCCTGCCACTATTATTGTTAGTATTTGTGATGAGAACACTTATTATTGTATATGAGATAATTTTCTGACAAGGTAGATTTTATGTTAACTAGAGGTACTATTCTGTACAGCAGATCTCTAGGACTTACTCATCTTGTTTAACTGTACCATTTGACTAATAACCTTCTCCTTTTCCTGAGGTAGTATTGACTCTTTACCCATATGCTGTGCATATCCTTCAAGCATCAAGAGAAGAACCATTGTGAAATTACCATATCTGTTTCATGCTGTTTACCTTCAGTTGTCTTCTGTGCTTTTATGAGCTCACTGACTACTCTAAATCAACACACTTAAATAGTCTTATAAATATCCCCTTGCCTACTCATCCAGAACTGATTATTATTTATGTTTAGAGAATAATGAAGCTCTAGTTCATCGACATTATGATTTATAACACCTTGAGGAAGGAAGGAGATTACAATAACTTAAAATTATTACTGTATAGCATTTTTTTTAATGTAGACTTCAACATACTTTCAGGTAATGCTTCATTTTTTTTTCTAGTGAGGCTTTGGAAAATGGAATATTTGAATATATGAAAATCCGTTTTTTACTGAGCCCATCTTTTTTTATTTTTACACTCCTGGATTAAAAGGACTACATTTTATAATTTTCAATTAACTCCACATGCATAGGACTCAAGTCGATAATCCTGATGATATGTTCAAGAGTATTTCAGTATCAAGAACTTTAGTATCAAGGCTATATAGATATATATAGGCTATATATATATATATACTATATATATATATATATATATATATACAATATATATATATACATACTATATATATATATATATACAATATATATATATACATACTATATATATATATATATATACACACATATATAGTATATATAAATATATATATAGTATCAAGGCTATATAGATCTTATTGGGAAAAAAACCTTCAAAAGTTTAAACTATACAGCAAATCAAATAGTACTTTAAAAAGTGTTGTGTAGTACAATCAAAGGAAAGACAATGGTAAAATCATATAGTGTTAAGCAAATCTAAGTCCAAAAGCTAATGAATAATATTGGCATTCTACTTTGTGAGTTTTTTGCTATAGTCATAATGAGAAATCATAATGCTGACAAAGGTTCTCTCTGAACTGAACATGGCCCAGGAATCCATGTGTTCCATAAAGGTATGTATTGATTAAATAATACTATACACGTTTTTACCTTATTAATTTATAAGTTGATTCAATCCACATTTTCCCTTATCAGAGTAATTGGAGTTAAATAGATGCTTCAATTAAGTATATCAGGGGCAACTGGGTGGCCCAGTTGGTTAAGTGTCCGACTTCAGCTCAGGTCATGATCTTGCGGTTTTTGAGTTCAAGCCCTGTGTCGGGCTCTGTGCTGACAGCTCAGAGCCTGGAGCCTGCTTTGGATTCTGTGTCTCCTTTTATCTCTGCCCCTCCCCGACTTGTGTTCTGTCTCTTTCTATCAAAAATAAATACATGTAAAAAAAAATTTAAGTATATCAAACAGCATGTTCTCTGACAGTGTCCACCCAAACTAAGGTGTGAATTTTCATTTTAATTTTCAAAGGAGAACATAGCTGATACAAGTTTGGTTACCTATTAATATAGGTTGCTCACTCCAATATAGGTTGCCACATTTGAGAAATAAATTTTAAAATCTGGTTATATACACACAACCAAACAACTTATAACCCTGCAAAAGAGCTATTTAAATGCCTTTTAGTTAAAGTATAGACATAAACACACACACACACACACACACACACACACACATATATATATTCTAAGTGTTTTTGTTATATTGGAAGGTTTAAAAATATCTATAGGACTCTACATTATGTAGTACACTTAATAATTTTACAACATCTTTTCTAGTTATATGGAAAACAGGTCATTAAGTAAATATTTTAGCTGGAATTCAGACAAATAGAAATCTACAACTTGATAGGATGTACAATTCTTTTGCAAGGGTAAACTAGCAGTCAGGAAGTAAGGTCTATAAATATTTATGTACTCAACATAAGAACACCTAAATATGTAAAACATTAATAGATCTAAAATGAGAAATAGTAGTACAATAATAGTATGGTACTTTAATGCCATAGTTTCATTAATGCAGAAATCACAAATGGAAAATCAATATGGAAACACCGGTTTACATGACATGATAGACCAGAGGGACTAAACATATGGAGAATATACTATCCAAAGCAGCAGAGTACACATGCTTCTCAAGTGCACAGGGAAGATTCTCCAGGACAGATCATATGTTAGGCCACAAAACAAGTCTTAAAACAGTTAAGAAGATTAAAATTATATGAAGCATCTTTTCAGACCACAGTGGTATACAGCTAGAAGTCAATTACAAGAAAAAAGTAAGAAAACTTTTAAAGTATCTTGAGATGAAGGAAAATAGAAATAAAATATGGCAAAACGTATGGAATACAGTAAAAGCAGTTCTAAAAGCAAGTTCCTAGTGTTAAAATCCTCAAAAAAAGAAGACAAATCTCTAACACCTAACTTTCCAACTCAAGGAACTAGCACAAGGCAAATAAAGCCCAAAGCTAGTAGAAGGAAGGAAATAACTAAGAACAGAGAAGAAATAAGTGAAAAGTACAAAAAATCTAAAAAGACAATGAAAGAGTTAAATGAAACTAAGAGCTGGTTCTTTGAAAAGATTAACAACATTGAGAAGTGGTAGCCAGACCCATCAAAAAAAAAAAAAAAGGAGTACTCAAAATCAGAAATGAAATACAACTAATACCACAGAAGTACAATGTATCATAACAGCCTATAAAAATAAAGTATCAACAAATTGGAACAAATGAAACGAAATGCATAAATTCCTCAAAACATAGGACCTTCCAAGACTGAATCATGAAGAAATAGAAAATATGGACAGACATATAACTAATAATCAGTAATCAAAAAACTCTCAACAAATAAAAGTCCAGTATCTGATGCTTTACTGGTGAATTCTTCCCTATATTTAAAGATCAATAACAATCCTTCCCAAATTCTTTCAAAAAATACAAGAGGAGAGAATACCTCCAAACTCATTTTTATGAGACCAGAATTACCCTGATACCAAAATCAGACAAGAATGCCACAAGAAAATTACAGATCAATATCCCTGATGGACATAGATGCAAAACTCCTCAATAAAATATTGACAAATCAAATTCAACAATACATTAAGGGGATCATACATCACAATCAAGTGGGATTTATTCCAGGGATGCAAGAATGGTTAAACATCCACAAATCAACGTGACATACCACATAAACAAAATAAAGGATAAAAATCATATGATCATCTCCATAGATGCAAAAAAACCATTTGACAAAATTCAACATCTAGTTTTGATAAAAACTCTCAACAAAGTGGGTATAGAGGGAATGTACCTTAACGTAATAAAGGCCATATATGACCTTTCCAGAGGTAACATCATACTTGGGTGTGGTAAGATGAAAACTTTTCCTCTAAGACCATGAACAAGAAATTATTACCCACTCTTGATACTTCAACATATTATTGAAAGTCCTAGTCAAATCAGTTCAGAAAAAGGGAAAACAGATTAGAAAAAAAGAAAATTGTCATTATTTGCTGATGACATTATACATAGAATTTTTAAGCACCAAGAAATTGTTAGAATTCAGCAAGAATTCACTAAAGTTGCAAATTACAAAAATCAATCCACAAAAACTGTGTTTCCATACTGTATTAATGAAGTATCAGAAAGAAATTAAGAAAACAATCCTATTTCAATTGCATCAAATAAAATATGTAGTAAAAAATTAATCAAAGAGGTGAAAGACATATACACTGAAAACTGTAAGACCCAGATTAAAAAAAAAAAAGAAGACACAATTAAATGCAAAGATATTCCATGCTCATGGATTTTAAGCATACTGTTAAAATGTCCTTACTACCAAAAGCAATCTACATATTCAATGCAATCCTATTAAAATTTCAATGGCATTTTTCACAGAACTAGAACAAACAATTCTCAAATTTGTAAGAACCATACAAGACCCCTACTAGCCAAAACAATCTTAAGAAATAACAAAGCTGGTGGCATCACACTCCCTGATTTTAGACTATATTAAAAAGTTGTAGGAATCAAAACAGTATGGTATTGGCATAAAAATTTACTTATAGATCAGAATAGAGAGGCTAACAATAAGCCCACACATACATAGTCTATTAGTTTACGGTAAAAACAGCAAGAAAATACAATGGGGATAGAGTAGTAGTCTTCAACAAATGGTGCTGGGAACACTAGACAACCACATGCAAAAGAATGATACCCTACCACTAACTTTCACTACACACAAAAATAAATTCACAGTGGATTAAAGAATGTAAGAGCTGAAACCCTAAAACTCCTGAAAGATAACAATGGCAGTAAGCTCCTTGGTATCGGTCTTGGAGGTAACTTTTTGGATAAAATACTAAAAGCAAAGGCAATAAAATCAAAAAACAAACAAACAAAAAAACACAAAAAAAGTAAGTGGGACTGCATGAAACTGCAAAGCTTCTGTATATCCAAGGAAACCATCACCAAAATGAAAAGGTCAGCTGTGGAATGGAAGGTTTTTTTCAAATCATACCTAATAAGGGGTTAATATTCAAAATCTGTAAGGAACTCATCAACTCAATAGCAGAAAACAAACAAAATAAAAGCTAAAAATGAGGAGAGGA
Organism: Neofelis nebulosa; assembly: GCF_028018385.1. Taxonomy (NCBI): domain Eukaryota; kingdom Metazoa; phylum Chordata; class Mammalia; order Carnivora; family Felidae; genus Neofelis; species Neofelis nebulosa. The sequence continues at coordinate 77,278,083 of NC_080782.1, forward strand.
TCTTAATAAACATTTTCCAATAAAGACATACTTACGTGCAATAGGTACACGAGAAGATGCTGGACATCACTAATCATCAGGGAAATACAAATCACAGTTGCAATAAATTACCACCTTAAACCTGCTAGAATAGTGATTACCAAAACAGAGAGACAAAACACAAGTGTTAGCAAAGATGTGGGTAAAACTGAATCCTCATGCACTGACAGTGGGAATGTAAGTTAGTGCAGCCACTATGGAAAACAGTATGGAGACTCCTCAAAAAATATTAAAAATTAAACTACAATATGATCTAGTCATTCCATTTATGGATATTTATTTAGGGAAAATGAAAACACTAACCAAAATAGATACATGCACCCCCATGTTCCTTACAGTGTTCTCTATAATAACAAAGACCTAAAAATAGCTAAATATTGATTGATGAATGGATAAAGAAAATGTGGTATACACACACACACACACACACACACAACAATATTGTTCAGCTACAAACAGTATATAAGGACCCTAAAAGCATTATGCTAAGTGAAATAAGTCATACAGAAAGAGACATACAATATGATCTCACTTATATGTCATATCTAGAAAAACAAAAAATGAAATCAAAACCTGAGCCCATGGATATAGATAACAGATTGGTGGTTGACAGAAACAGAGGGTAGAGATTGAGTGAATTGGTAAAGGGGATCAAAAGGAACAATTTGCCAGTTATAAAATCAGTTAAGTCATGGGGATGTAATGCACAGCATGGGGGCTATAATTAATACTGTATTGAATATTTGAGTGGAACATCATGAGATAACAAATATTTTAACTATGTGTAGTGATGGATGTTAACTGGACTTACTGTGGCATTTTGCTATTATGCCAATGTCAAATCATAACATTGTACACCTGAGAGTAATCTTTCAATTAAATTTAAAAAGTTCATAATTGAGCAGAAAAAACCCAAAGGGACAAGAGTAAAAGAAAATTCTGAGGTCTTTTTTTTCCCTAAAGTTTATTTATTTTTGGAGAGACAGAAACAGCACAAGTGGAGAGAGAGAGAGAGAGAGAGAGAGAGAGAGAGAGAGAGAGAGAATATGAATGAATCCCAGGCAGGCTCTGTGCTGCTAGCACAAGGACCAATGTGGGGCTCAAACCCACAAAGCCATGAGATCATGACCTGAGCTGAACCCAAGAGTTGGATGCTCAACCAACTGAGCCACCAAGGTGCCCCCAAATACTATGATGTCTCTTTTTATAAAGACACTAGTCCTATCTTATCAGGGCCCCACTTTTATAACCTCATGTAATTCCAATTAGCTCTTTTAGGCCCAATTTTCAAATATAGTTATATTGGGAGCTAAGGCTTCAAAATAGGAACTTTGGGGAGATACACAATTCAGGGTGTAGCACTGAATATGCAATTTTATATTGGATGCATGCTATTATTTTGTGAGATAATTTAAGTAGAAAACCATCTGAAAGTTTTCTTGACCCCTTCAAATTATTTTTTTCTTCAAGATTTTTTTTAAGGTTGTAGTTTTATTGTCAGGAGCAGCAGAAAAAGTTGACTTTTTTGTCACTGTGTTTTCTATTTTGTTTTACTTCCTTTATCTTTCAGGGAATAGCTAGTAAGTTGGCAGATTTCTCTCTCCAAGGGCACATCTCTGGTCTAAGTGCCATCAGGAGGAGTGGGGGATAGGCATTCCCTTCTCAACACAGTGGGGTTTTTTATTGCAGCAGCAAACATGAACAAATACAGCTCTGAAGAGTATAAATTGCATTTTGGCACCTATAGGGCTTCCAATGGGACTAAAGCAGCAGTATTGGCTCATATCACCTTTAGAGCCACTGATGGTTGTTTTTGTGTTTGTTTTTGTTTACATCTTTTGCTGAGAAAAGCTATTGTATCTTGTGTTGCAGGCTCCTTAGCATTTGCCTGATAAAAGACAGTGGAATTCTGAGAATATCAATTCTGAGATTTGTCTTTCAAGACCCACTTGTAGACTCAGTTGAATATTGTATGGCTCTGGAGAGGGAAATAGGAAAATAATAAATCCAATAATAGACATTAAGGAGTCCATCTCCATTTTGCTTCCATTTATTTTGCTTGTGCTAAACCCTTATTTTTAATTACAAATATGCTACCTGCCTTTGAAAGAGTTACTTTTCAGGAAGTGTAGCAAAGCTGCACTGCTAGCAGACAAAGCAGGTAACGCATGCAAAAAGGTTAGAAATTTTACAATAAATTCAGGTAGAGCAAACAGTGGGAGTACAGAGGAGAAAGAGATTACACCTGAAATTTGAAAACTGTATCTGAAATTTGTGGAAATAGGAGAAATGTCTACTAAATGAGTACCTGTTTAACCTCCTTAGGTAGTAAAAGAGTATCTTCAGGTTTATGGGCAGCAGAGTTGTTGAGAAATGAAGAGCATTCCAGGAGTAGTAAGTGGAACAGATCAGAATCAGTTTTCTACGGTAGCTGAGGTCTGGATGTAGACATAAAGAATTATAGTTTACTTTATCTAGTACATGGTGAAAGGGCACTACTCATCAGATAGAAGTGGCCAAATCAGTAGATAGCAGCAGCCTGTTTTTCAAAACTATACTAGCATATATAAATTTAGCATTACATTTTTGGCACATTTCTGGCCCTAATATTGTAATAAAATTGCTAAAATCTCTGTCAGCTGGTCAATATTTACCCAAGGTCAACCAGGACATCATCAATCTCTACTTGATGTATTTCTTGCAAGACACTGGAACGCCATATATATTTACACCAAGTGGACTAGTCTAGAACCTGTAACCTTTGGTAAAGGTAGAGATATAATACCCACACAGGAATTTACCATTCATTGTGATAGGGAAGCTGGCTTATTTGACACCCTAGAGCAATTGAAAAACTCTGGCGGTTTAACAGTTAAGTACAGTGAGGTGTGAGTTCGGTTCATTTTGCTTTACTTTCTATTTTTTACTTTAAAGAAAAAGAGAATAACAGAAGATACCAGCTAATTTTTCATCAGGGATCCCTTATTCTGTGTTATCATTTAGAAAATATGCCAGAATCCTTTCAAGTGTTGCAAGCAAATCAGAAATGCCTCCACGTGAGTACTGAGACCTCAGGATTATATTATACTCTATCACACAGAGTGATGAAGATCTCAAATAATTTAACTCCCCTCATATTTTTTTCAAATATTGTTTAGAAGAAAATCTTCCTAGGAGTGCCTGAGTGGCTCAGTGAGTTTAACATCCCCATCTTGATTTTGGCTTTGGTCATGATCCCAGGGTTCTGGGATCTAGCCTCACAGTGGGCTCTACACTGAGCTTGGAGCCTGTTTGAGATTTTCTCTCTCTTCCACTCCCCCTCTCCTACTCAGACTCTCTAAAATAAAGTTGAAAAAAAAAGATTAAAACAAACAAACAAAAAGAAAACCTTCCTGGAATCAGATATTGGTAATTAATTAGATCTGAGAAATATAACTAATACATTATTATAAATATTTTATAAATTTACCTTCACAATTTTTAAAATACTTTAATCCAAAACTTATTGTGGTATAATGAATATTTAACACTGTATGTTTAACTGTGTACAACATGGTAATTTGATACACATAATCAGAGTGAAATATTACCCTTAATAATATGTTTACAGTTACAATAGATTTATAAATTTGCCTTTGTGTCTACAAAAGTGGTACAGTAAAAATTTGTCAGTTTAGCCAAGGTGGTTAGATATCCACTTTTATGATCATTATCTCCCAAATAAAATACTTGTAAAAATTGGTGAATTTATTATGCCCACTTAATAATCATCTGGCAAGCCTGATAAAGTTTCATATTTGAGCAACCCAAGTAACTATCCATCTTACATAGAGAGTAACTGTACTGTGAACATGTCCCAAGAGTAGAACTTGAGTAATGAAACACCTTGTTTTTCAAACACTGTTTGCTCTGTTTTTATCTTGAAAGCAGAACTAAAATGAAGTAACTTTCAGTTTTATTTATTTCTGAAAGAGTTTATAGCAATTAATTTACTGAGTATAGGACACGCAATATAACCAGAATACTCATGCTATTTTAATGCAGTAAAGGTGATTCTATTTACTGCATTTTGTATCTCTGTAGAAAACTATTGTTTACATAAAACTGCCATTAAACACTCAAACATAAAGCTTTATTAGGTATCTTTCAAGCACATCTTAAAATTAGCATATTATTTTGTCCATTTTATCAAATTGTTCACAATTAATTTATGTCTCCACCGACATCAAGAAAATGTTGTTTTGTCAATGACTTATATAGCAGTGAGAGTAAGCCAAACTGGCTGAGACAAAACAAATTTATGTCTCTGGTCTACTTTGCACATCCAACTAGTCATGTGATTCCTCAGAGAGTGGTACTGCCCTCCCAGTTCTAATGTATAACTCTGAAATGAGATTCCAGAAGTAATGACTTGGACTTCAAATACAATGCCCTAATATACTTTATTATCTGTTCTGTACATGTCTGTTGGGAAAAAAATACAATAATCCAATAAATAGGTTTAACTCATTGTACTATTCCTCTGATTAATTAAAGTTCTAGTTTCTTTTTCTGCTATAAGAGGTCAGAGTTTGCTGGGTTAGGTTGTTCATTATTTTTTCACCTAACCTCATTCTACCTTCTCTCAGCCCTGCTATTCCACTTCTCATTAGTTTAGCTGCTCATTTACCCATTTCTTTATGTATTTGTAAACTTTATCAACCTAACCCATTGGGTCTAGCTTTGGAGTGGCGTTTATCTCAAGTAGACATGATCTACATGAAATCTACACTGATTTTACAATAGACCAATTAGTTTAATCTATTTTTAAAACTAAAGAGTGCTGTTTTAGGGACTTTTTTTTTTAAAGATAGTAAAATATATGGATTATCTAGTAAGTTATTTACCCAAGAAAGTGAATGAACTCTAATAGCCCTCCTAGAAAGAAAGATATTTTAATAGGGTACCTCACATTGTGTTCAAAAAGAAAAGCCATTATCAGATACTATTTCTGATAAGATCACTGTTTTTACCTGTCGGGATGAGCACTGGGTGTTATATGTAAATCAATTTGACAATAAATTTCATAATAAAAAAATCACTGTTTTTGAATAGCTTTGAAAGTCTGGGTGCCTCTAACCCTAATTATGATACACACATAAATCTTATTACTCCTTCTTCCACTATGGGGCAAATAACTTGCCTCAGTCTTTTACACCCAAGACCATCCAACAGTAATGATGATCAGTCACCTTTCCTTGTAACTCTGTGAGACACTACAGTGTAGCTGCACTATGCTAGGCATGCTCAGCAAGTTCCAGTCTGCATCGACAGGTGGACCAAGTGTCATCATATAGCAAATGGCCAAGCCTGGTCCTGTCAGGGTATTGGGCAAATGTCCCATCATCCAGGAAACCAAGTATGCCATCCATACTATTAACATCTCCTTTCATCAACCCATAAATTCTGCATCTACTTCCCAAATCCCAAATCCCATCAACCATGTCCTCATGGCCATCTCAGCCCAGTGCACCTTGTGCTCCCTCATCACCTATGTACCAGGAATTTGTAGTGCTTCTTTTGCTTTCACAGCCTTTCCATCTAGAAGTTTCTAGGCTTCTGATTTACCCCGTTAGGACACCAAATATTCCTGGTAAAGGGGCCCTTTTCAGAAGCTTATGGTGAGAAAACACTAACTGAAAAAAGGCAGAACTCTCTTTAGATGGTAAGTGAACGGAAAAGAGTGGAAAATACATGTTGAAATATGTTTTTTTTTCTCTTGCTCAGTATTGCTGTACTTGAATAAAATGCAGACAGTCATTTGGTTGCTTGTGGTTAAATAAGGAACCCTGAAAGCAACCACTCTTTGGGACCCAATAGCTACATATTCTGCTAAGGACAAGTACCAGGTTACTGACCTCATGAATAATACTATTGTAACTTAATAACCATTAACACATGAAAGCAAAGCAGACTAATGATACAAGACCAATGAATGCATTGTTCCTGACATTAAGTCTTCTAGTGGCAACATGGCACAAAGGAAGAGCCATGGATGAGACCATAAAGACTTGGTTGTGAATCTGGTTATCCGGTTTCTTCCTCTTCTTTAGTCATTTAGTTCAGCCAAGTTTCTCTGGCTGTCTGCATTGCATATACGAGGTGACAGTATTGTATAATAGCTTTTAGTTTTAAAGACAGTGAATATTCAGTACCTAGCCATATGGCTAGCAGGTATTGCATACCTGATGGATGGCACCATTTTTTTAATTTTTATTTGTTAATTGTCTATGTATACATGTACCTGTTTTTTTTTCCCACTTTCATTCAAGACTATTTTTTCTGCTATAAAACATGGGTATAGCAATGAAGAATCCATTTATTTTAGATTGTGACTTACTACACATTATCTTAAGAAATCCCAGAGGTCTGAAACATGAAAATTGCATAGAAGAAAGGAGACAGCTTGCTGTTAAATGTAACTAATCACCACTATCACGACTCCATCTTCTGTATTGTAACTCTAAATACCTTAGAAGCTAGCAGTGGGGCATCTTAAACTTAAAAAGATGAATGTAACTCAGCTAATGAATATTTTAAAAACATTAATTAAATCTTCTATTTGGGGCCATATGATGAAATTTTTATTTAATGAATTCCAAAGGTTAAAAGCTTTTAAATCAGTCAACTAGAAATTTCTGAGCAGGTGAACATATGCACAGTTCAAAGTCAATTGAGCAATGAATATAAAATTAGACTTCATATTTATACACAGTTTTTTATTAAACATGCATTTGCTTAAATTACTGGAAATTATTAAATGATTTAAATTAAATCAAAATAGCAGTTGCTGCTTGAAGTAAAGGCAGAATTCTTACAGTTTGGAGGCTTAATTGTTCTTTTTCTGAACCCCAGATAAACTGAGATATAAATTGTCCATGTGTACACCCTTGCTACAGATTAACAACATAGTGCAACTCAGTTCTTTAAATTTCATGTTCAATTAATGAACATCTATTTTTTTTAACGTTTATTTATTTTTGAGACAGAGAGAGACAGAGCATGAACGGGGGAGGGGCAGAGAGAGAGGGAGACACAGAATCGGAAACAGGCTCCAGGCTCTGAGCTCTCAGCACAGAGCCTGACGCGGGGCTCGAACTCACGGACCGCGAGATCATGACCTGAGCTGAAGTCGGCCGCCCAACTGACTGAGCCACCCAGGCGCCCCTGAACATCTCCTATTTTTAAAGATGTGTATCTAATCAGTCAGGAAAATATTGAACATGTACTTCGAAGTAATTTTGAATTTTACAATTACAGATATTTTTTTTAAGTACTGTCTGAAGAAAAATTTTTCCATGAAGTTCTCAAATGCTATTTTGGCTTTTATTTTTTATATCAAGAATGTCCATCACCTAGTAGTATATGCTCACTTTTAAAGTTAAAAAAAATATTTCAGGAAAACTAGAATATAAGAAATTTTAGTTGATAACTCAAACACTGTTTGGTCAATTGGTTAACTTAACCAATTGCCTTTCACTCAACTTCTTTCCCAATTCTGACCCCAACTTGATCCCCCAGGCTCAATTGACTCCCTTCTTTATTTCTTACTTATGAAGCTCATTCTGTTCTCTGGCACTTAGCTTTGCCAACTATGACCTAAGTTCTAATGCTCTTCCTGGAAATAATCATACGAGTTATTCCCTTTCACCCTCAGGTCACTGCTGAAATATCAGTTCCCCAAAAACATTCCTCACTGAAAGTACACACCTACTTGATTTTAAGTAACTACTCACCACCTAATACTACTGTCCTCTATCACTTAATATTCCCTTTAAAGGGCTTAGAAACATGCAGAACTAAACAAAAAGTATTTCCATAATCATTTATTGCCTACTTATTTTTACTTTAACTTTAGCGAGAGCAAAGACTGCATCAGACTTGCATCCTTGTGTGTATCCCAGGACCTGAAAGAGTGGGTGAAGAGCACAAGTAATGATGGTTGATAAACAACTTAGGCAACTTTGAAAACTTCTGTGTTAGATCATCAGATCAACTACAATCTCTGAAATTTTGATCACTTATATTCCCCCAAAGTTCTGTAACAAGATAGACGTTTGTTTACTTATTAAAAAATACCATAATGGTTTTAATCTCAGTTATGAAATATAAATTAGAATAGGGACTACTTCTAAAGGATACTGTATGTAATTTATTTTAGCCAAAGCTATTGAAGATTATTAAATCTGAGTTAAGACATTCATTTGTGCCCTAAGATGGGCTAACATTTTTCATCCTCAAGGCTTAAAACTTACAACTTGCCTCTTGTCTCTCTATTGCCTTCTTGGTCACAATGGTAGGTATTCACCTATCTCAAATTTATATAAGCAGATTTTCCAAGAAGCAGTCCACATGATCAAGGATAAAGACATACATGTCAACTACAGATGTTATCATTTGAATTTAGATAATGTATGTACACATATATTTATAATAGACAGTAACCTCTAGTTAGAATTCAGAGTTTTATCAGTTCTGTCAGATATGCACACCTATGAAATGCTACAATCAAGAGTCAGAGCATTTCCACCCTTCACAAAAATCTTGTCATGGCCATTTGCAGTCTATCTGTCCTGCTACTTCCTGCCCCAGGCAACCACTGATTGATGGGCTTTCTGTCATGATAGATTTGTATTCTCTCAGTAGTATAAATGCAATAATAAATTTTTATTTGAGTATGGTTTCTTTCACTCTGAATACTAATTTTTCTCTCAATCCATGTTGCAGTTATCAGTAGGGGTGTGTGCCTGCATGCATGTGTGTGTGTGTGTGTGTGTGTGTGTGTGTGTTTTAATTATCTAATACTTTTTATTATGTAGCTATACTGCATTAAGTTTGAGAGGTATCTGGATGCATTTTTTTTTATACTACTGTGAATAAAGCTGCCATGAGCTTTTGTATATCAACCTTTGTGTTTTTATTTATCTTGAATACCTAGGAGTCTTAAAATATAGAAAGCAAAAATTGACAAATATCAAGAGTACAAAATAACATTTAAAAATTTTTGATGCATCATTTTCAATAATTGACAGAACCACACAGACTATCAGAACAGTATAATGAACATGAGTAGCACTATCAAACCACTTGACTTAACTGACATTTCAGGCAAAAGAATGCATGTTTTGTTTTTAAAGCACAAGGGAACAATCTCTCAGGCCATCTGTTTGGCTTTTAAGCATATCTTAAAACCTTAAGAGACTGAAATCACACACAGTTTGCTCACTGACCACGATGGAATTAAGTTAGAAATCACTAACAGACAGAAACTTGGGAAATTCTCAATCATTTGGTAACCTACACAGCTCTAAGTGACTCATGGGTCCAAGGAGAAATACTAAGAAAACAGAATATTCTGAACTGAATTAATTTAAAAGTACAACATATCAAAACTTATGGCATGGAGGTAAAGCAGTGCTTAGAGGAAAATGTATAGTTTTAACCTTTCATATTAAAAAAAAAAGTCTCCAATTATTAAACAAAGATTTAATTTTAAAACTAAAACATATAAACAAAATCCAATAAGCAGATAAAATGAACCTTAAAGCATAAAGATAGAGGGAAGTCCTAAAAGGAGTGCAAATAAAATAGAGGAAAAAAAATCAATGAAATTGAAAGTTGGTTATTGGTAAGGATCATCAAAACGGCTATATCAAAACAACAACAATAACATCAACAATAACAACAATAAACACAAACCACAAAAAAGATAAAAAACTTACAAAACTTTAGCTAAATTGGCCCCCAAAAAAGAGAAAGAACATACAATTACTAAAATTAGGAATCAAAGAGGATCTATGCATTATGGAGCTACAATTTTTTTTTTCAGAGCTACAGTATTTTTAAGAATTATGTGAGAATTATAAATTCAACTTTGTGCAAATACTAGACAAATACATAAAATGGAAAAATTCTTAGCTTCATGTTTACCAAAACAGAGTCAAGAGAATAACGGACAATCTAAATGCAACAATTACAGGTGAAGACATTTAATTAAAAATTTTCCCACAAAATAAAGTCCAAGGTTAAAAAACTTCAATTGTGAATTCTGCCAAATAGTTTTAAAAGATAGTTTTCTTGAGATATAATTGATTTGCAAAAAACTCACATATTTCATGTCTATAATACAGTGAACTTGGACAAAAGAAACATCCATGAAATATCACCCCAACTAAGGTAACACACTACACTTTGCCTCCACAAATTTCTTATGTCCCTATTTGCTTTTTGTGTTAAGAATGCTCAGTATGAGATCTACTCTTTCAAGTTTTCTTTTTCCTTTTCTTTTTTTAACATTTTTTTAAAGTTTATTTATTTTGAGAGAGAGAGAGAGAGAGCGCACAAGTTGGGGAGGAACAGAGAGAGATGGGGAGAGAGAGAATCCCAAGCAGGCTCCGCACTGTCATTGCAGAGCCCAGTGTGGGAAATGAACTCATGAACCAGGAGATCATGACCTTGGTGGAAATCAAGAGCTGGCAGCTTGACAGAATGAGGCACTCCTTTTTTTCCTTTTCTTCAGAAATAGTACCAATCCTAAAAAGCTTTTCCCATAAGAACAAGGATATTCCTTCCAATTCTTTCTAAAACTCTAATATTACCCTGACACTGAAGTCAGAAGAAAAATAAGTCTCAAAAGAGAAGCCCTCCTACCAATATCCCTCATGAACCTAAAAGTTGTTAAATATTAGCATGCCATATCTAGCAACATAGGAAAATGAGTATAAATCAAGAACACATAGTATTGAGCACAGGATTTCAAGATTGGTTTAGTATCTGAAAATTAAATATAGTATTTAATATATATTATAACACAAAATCATACTGCAATCATGACACATAAAAATCATTTGATTACGTCTAAGCATACATTCATGATGAGCACTCTTTCAGTGCTGATGAAGAGCAACAACAAAGAACCTACAACTAACATCATATTTAACTGTGGAAAAACTGACCATTTCTGAGATGAGGAACAAGACACAGAGTCTACTTCCATCACATTTAGTGAACAATGTACTGGAAATCCTAGTCACTGGAGTAGACAAGAAAAATAGATTAAATGCATGCAGATATAAAAGGAGTAAGTAAAACTGTTTTCACATGTGCAAAACCATGATGATAGAAATTTAACAAAACCTAAATAAAGGCATACCTTATTCATGTATTAGAAAACTAAACACTGTAAAGATGGAAATTCTCTAATATGTAGATTTAATAAAATCCCTATCTAATCCTAACAGACTTATTTTTAGAAGTTCATCAGTTGGTCATAAATTGTACACAGATATTCAGCATTTGTAGTATAGTGAAATAATATTGAAAAAGAATAGTTAGTGGACTTTCACTTCATTTCAAACATTATAAAGCAACAGTATTCAAGAGACCATATTAATTCACAATGATAAACATTTAGATCAGTGGAATAGTATAAAGGATCCAGAAATAGAGCTTTACATATGCAACCATTTTATTTTGGTAAAGAAGACAATATGACTGAATTAAGGAAGTAACAGTATTTTCAAAATGGCCTTGGAAAAAAGGGCTATCCATATAAAATAATTAACCTTATCCCTTAGCTCATACACTTCAAAAATGAACTCAAAAGGGTTATAGACCTAAAATTAAGAGTTCTGCTTAGTAAACATAGGAGAAACTTTTAGTGACCTTCAATTAAAATAATCTTCTTAAATAGTATTCAAAGCAAATCAATTACTAAAAAATAATTTTGAGTTTTATTAAATTCAAAATGTTTATTTTTCAAAGACACCACTAAGAAAATAGTGAAAATCTTTTTAAAGCATGTACCTGATACAGGATACAGGACTTTTGTCTATAATAAGAACAACACTCTGCCTCAACAATAAAATTGTCACACTTCCTCATGAGAGCAAAATGGCAAAATATTTGAATAGGCACTTCAGTATAGAGGATACATAAAAGGCTCAGCATCAGTAAACCTTAGGGAAATGCATATTAATACTACTATGAGACTACATTACAGAACTGTTAATTAAAACCAAAAGAAATACTATTAAAATGGTTAAAATTTTAGAGGCTGATAGCATGTTGGCAAGGATATTGAGAAACTCAAACACTCATTATTGCTGGTAGAAATTTAACAGCCAGTTTACAATAGTTTGGTTTTTCTCTTAGAAAATTTATTTTTTATTTTTTTATTTAAAAATTGTTTTAAGTTTTATTTATTGATTTTGAGAGAGAGAACATGAGCATGGGAGGGGCAGAGAGAAGCAGAGAGAATTCCAAGTAGGCTCCGTGCTGTCAGCACAGAGCCCAATGAGGGGTCTAACTCACCAAGCTTAAGATCATGACCCGAGCCAAAATCAAGAGTCAGACACAATGAACTGAGCCACCAAGATGCCCCCTTTATTAAAAAGTTTAACATTCAGTTACCTACATGACTGATATTTCATTACCCAAGAAAAATGAAAACAAAGGTCAATAAAATTCTATGCAAATATTCAAAATACCATTCTTTATAACAGCCAAAAATTGTAAAGAATCCAAATGTCTATCAAGTATTGAATAGGTAAACATGTATGGCATACTATTTAATGGAATGTACTTAGCACCAAAAAACAAACCTTTGAGACATGTAGGAAGATGGAAGAGTATCAAGATTTGGAGTTCGCCTTGCCTTACAGCCACATTGAAATAACAGTTACACTTATGCAACTAACTCTGCAAATGACCTGAGAACTGGCTGAACAGACCTTCCACAGCCAATCATAGAGAGAAGGCCACATTGATAGAGTTGTGTGTTTGGGGGGAGAGGGATTGGAGACCGGAATTCAACCCCTGGTGTAACTAGCCACACATGGAAGAGACTTGACAGGCAGAAATGAAAGGATCAGACCCCACACCAAGAACCCCCAGAACTGGGGACCTGCCTTGGGTGGACAAGACCTTTTATTGTCTGACTTTGAAAGCCAATGGAAGAGCTTTGAAAAACAGAGGGTCTTAACCTTAGGAGAGCTGGAGGTTAATAGGAAACTGAGTCTTCCCTCTTTAAGAGCCAGCCTACTTGGCCAGAGACATAGCACAGAAGGAACAGTTTGATATATGTGAAGGAGATTTATTGAGTCATCTCAGAACATGTGCTGGAGGAGTAGGGGTCTGATTTCTTTAGGAACAAGTACTCAGAGTCACCATTTCTATTCCCCTCTCCTAGCCTAGATAGTTGAACACTTGTGAGAGCCACTGCTAACCCTCTTCATCTACCTTGCTAGAGCAAAGTGCCACATCTCAGCATTTTCCTGCAGACCCTCCCAATCCAACCTTGGGAGGCATCCCTCCAGAGCCCCCCCCCCTACTCCATCACACCCAACACACCACACCCAGCAGGCAGTCCCAGATAGGACCCTTGTCACTTTAGAGTGACTCCTGTGCTGGGGAGGGCTGAGAGGAGGAGAGATAAGCCCACAAACCAACATACCAACAATCTCCAAGCCTCTTAACCAGCTGAGCAGGGAGCAAGCCCTGCCCTTCCATGCTCTAGCAGCTGTGCCAGAGAGGTTAACTTCAGAGAACTAGGCTGACTGCCAGCCCTACCCACCAACAAGCCTATAGCTGCAACAGCTAGGCCTCTCAGTGCAGGGAGCAAACTCTCAGAGGGTGCCCATAGCAGGCAAAGCCCCAACAGGGACACACACTGGGCATCCCTAGAGCTACTGGTCCTAGTGACCAGGGAGACTGAGTAATAAGGCACCACAGAACATCTTCTACACAAGGCCACTACCTTCAAGACCAGGAGGCATAGCTGGTCTCCCTTATAGAAAGAAACACAGAGTTAGACAGAATGAGAAGACAGGGGAATATGTCCCAAATGAAAGAACAAGATAAAATCACAAAGAGTGAAGTGACACAGAGATAATCAGTATGTCTGATAAATAATTCAAAGTAATGGTTATGAAGATACCATCATCAACACTACACCAGCCTCACAAGAAATGTTAAGAATTCTTTAAGTGGAAAAAAGAAAAGGCCATAACTAAAAGTTAGGAAAAAATGTGAAAGGAAAAAAACTCACAGGTAAAAGCAAAGAGTAAAGTAGTAGACTAAATACTTACAAAGCCAGTTTGGATGTTAAAACACAAAAGTAGTAAAATCAATTCTATCTACAACAATTAGCCAAGGGATACAAAAAATACACCATATAAAATATGACATCACATGCATAAAGTTTAGAGGAGGGAGTAAAAATTTAGTGTGTGTTTGAACTTAAGCAAACATCAACTTAATGAAGACTTCTCTATGCATAAGATATTATATATGAACCCATTGGTAACTACAAGTCAAAAACCTCTAAGAGTTACACACACACACACACACACAAACACACACACACACACGCAAACACACACACACACAATGCAAACACACACACACACACAAACACACACACACACACAAGAACCCAAACATTACATTAAAGAAAGCCATGAAATCACAAGGCAAGAGAGCAAGAGAAGAAAGGAACAGAGAAGTACAAAACAATGAGAAGACAATTAATAAAATGGCATTAAGTACATACCTATTAATAATTATTGTAAATGTAAATGGACTAAATGTTCCAGTCAAAAAAAACATAGGGGGACTAATGGATTAAAAAAAAAACAAGACCCATCTATATGCTGCTTACAAAAGACTCACTTTAGACCTAAAGACACATACAGACTCAAAGTAAATGGTTAAGCATATACCATGTAAATGAAAGCCAAAAAATAAAAATAAAAAGTGACAGGATAGCAATATTAAGACAAAATAAACTTTGAAACAAAGATGGTAGCAATAAAGGGATCAATCCAACAAAAGGATATAATAATTTTAAATATTTATGCACCCAATATAGAAGAACCTAAATATGTAAAGCAATATTTAACAGACCTAAGGGGAGAAATTGACAGTAATACATTAATAATAGCAAGCCTTAATGCCCCACTTGGATCAGTAGATACAATCATCCAGACAGGGAATCAATAAGCAAACAGTGGCTTTGAATGGCACATTAGACCAGATGGACCTAACAAATATATACAGAACATTCAATCCAAAAATAGTAGAACATGCATTCTTTTTAAGTACACATGGAAATTCTCCAGGAGGGATCACATGTGAGGCCACAAAACAGCTTTAAATAAATTTAAGGTTGAAATCATATTAAGCATGTTTTCTGACCATGCTACCAATCAACCAATGGGTCAATGAATAAATCAAAGAAGAAACAAAACTATGTAGAGAAAAATGAAAATGAAAACACTGGTAAAAAATCTTTGAAACCCAGCAAAAGAAGTTCTAAGATGGAAGTTTATAGCAATACAGGCCTACCTCAAGAAACAAGAAAAATCTCAAACAACCTACCGTTACATGTAAAGGAACTAGAAAAGTGATAAATAAAGCCCAAAGCTAGTAGGAGGAAGGAAATAATAAAGAATGGAAATAAGTGAGAGGAAAGAGAAAATAGAAAGTATCAATGAAACCAACAGCTGGCTTTGTGTAAAGATAAACAAAACTGACAAAACTTTAACCAGACTATCAGAAAGAAGAGGAGTCAAAATCAGAAATAAAGGAAAAGAAATAAAGTAACAAATAATATCTCAAAAATATAAAGAATGATTAGAGATTATTTTGAAAAATTATATGACATCAAACTGGACAACCTAGTAGAAATTGATAAATTCCTAGAAACACACAAGCTTACAAAATTCAATAAAGAAAAAATAGAAAATTTGAACTGATTACTAACAATGACATGGACTCACTCATCAAAACACCCCCCAAAAAGTCCAGGACCAGATGGCTTTGCAGGTGACCTGTACCAAACAATTCAGGAAGGGTTACCTATTCATTTGAAACTATTCTGAAAATAGAAAAGGAAAACTTTCAAATACATTCTACAAGGCCAGTATTATACTAATACCAAAGCCAGACTAAGATACTACAAAAACAAGCAAACAAACAAAAAAACTATAGGCCACTATCTCTGATGAACAGAGATGCAAAAATCCTCCACAAAAAATTTGCAAATCATATTCAGTAATACATTTAATAGGATCATTCACCATGATTAAGTGGGATTTTTTTTTCCAGAGAGACAAGGGTGGTTCAATATTTTTTAATATGATCTTTCACATTAATAGAAGGATAAAAATCATATGATCATCTAAATAATTGCAGAGAAAGCATTTGACAAGATCCATACAAGATCCATTCATGATAAAAACTCCCAACAAAGTGGGGTTACAGAGAACATACTTCCACATACTAAAGATTATATATGGAAAAACCTACAGCTAAAACATAATGGTGAAAAATTGAAAGCTTTATCTCTAAGATCAGGAAAAAGATAAGGCTATCTACTTTCATCACTTTCATTCAACATAGTATTGGAAGCCCTAGCACAGAAATCAGACAAGAAATAAAAAGAATTTTATCAATAAGGAAAAAATGAACTGTCACTATTTGCATATGATATATTATACATAGAAAACCCTACAGACTCCACTAAAATTAATTTAGTAAAGTTGCAAGATACAAAATTAACATACAGAAATCTGTTGCACTTTTATGTGCTAACAATGAAGTAGCACAAAGACAAATTAAGAAACAATCCCATTTACAATTGTACCAAAAGGCTGAAATACCCAGGCAAACATTCACCTAAGGAGGTGAAAGACCTATGCCCTAAAAACTATAAGCTACTGATGAGAGAAATTTAAAATAATACAAATACCCATTTCTTCACTGGGTTATTTGTTTTTCGGGTGTGGAGTTTGGTGAGCTCTTTATAGATTTTGGATACTAGCCCTTTGTCCGATATGTCATCTGCAAATATCTTTTCCCATTCCTTTGGTTGCCTTTTAGTTTTGTTGGTTGTTTCCTTTGCTGTGCAGAAGCTTTTTATCTTCATAAGGTCCCAGTAATTCATTTTTGCTTTTAATTCCCTTGCCTTTGGGGATGTGTCAAGTAAGATATTGCTACGGCTGAGGTCAGAAAACATGAATAGACACTTCTCTAAAGAAGACATCCAGATGGCCAACAGGCACATGAAAAGATGTTCAACGTCGCTCCTTATCAGGGAAATACAAATCAAAACCACACTCAGATATCACCTGACGCCAGTCAGAGTGGCCAAAATGAACAAATCAGGAGACTATAGATGCTGGAGAGGATGTGGAGAAACAGGAACCCTCCTGCACTGTTGGTGGGAATGCAAATTGGTGCAGCCACTCTGGAAAGCAGTGTGGAGGTTCCTCAGAAAATTAAAAATAGACCTACCCTATGACCAAGCAATAGCACTGCTAGGAATTTATCCAAGGGATACAGGAGTACTGATACATAGGGGCACTTGTACCCCAATGTTTATAGCAGCACTCTCAATAATAGCCAAATTATGGAAAGAGCCTAAATGTCCATCCACTGATGAATGGATAAAGAAATTGTGGTTTATATAGACAATGGAATACTACGTGGCAATGAGAAAGAATGAAATATGGCCTTTTGTAGCAACGTGGATGGGACTGGAGAGTGTGATGCTAAGTGAAATAAGCCATACAGAGAAAGACAGATACCATATGGTTTCACTCATATGTGGATCCTGAGAAACTTAACAGAAACCAATGGGGGAGGGGAAGGAAAAAAAAAGAGTTTAGAGTGGGAGAGAGCCAAAGCATAAGAGACTGTTAAAAACTGAGAACAAACTGAGGGTTGATGGGGGGTGGGAGGGAGGGGAGGGTGGGGAATGGGTATTGAGGAGGGCACCTTTTGGGATGAGCACTGGGTGTTGTATGGAAACAAATTTGACAATAAATTTCATATATTGGAAAAATAAAAATAAATAAATAAAAAAATAAAATAATACAAATAGGAAGATAAACCAATGCTCATAAATTAGAAGAGTATTATTAAAATGCCCATATTATCCAAAGCCATCTACAGATTCAATACAACTCTTATCAAAATATCAATAGCATTTTCACAGAATTACAATAAATAATAGTAATCTGTGTATGGAATCACAAAAGACTTCAAATAGCAAAAGTGGTCTTGAAAAAGAACAGAGCTGGAGGTATCACAATGCCAGATTTCAAGATAAACTACAAAGTTACAGTAATCAAAACATTATGGTTCTGGCATAATAAAACCACACCAAATGGTCAATTGATCTACAACAAAGGAGGCGAGACTATAAAATGGGGAAAAGACAAGCTCTTAAATAAGTGGTATTGTAAAAATTGGACAGTTATGTGCAGAAGAATCTGGGCCATTTTCTAACACCATACACAAAAATAAAGTTAAATGCAACAAAAATTTAAATTTGAAACTTGAAACTATAAACTACTGGATGTGAGAGGATATTTACAAATGCTCTATCTGATAAGGGGTTAATATCCCAAATATTTACAAAACTTCTACAAATTAGCACCCAAAAACAAATAATCTGATTAAAAAATGGGCAGAGGACCTGAATAGACATTTTTCCAAAAAGAACATACAAATACCCAACAGACCCATGAACAGATTGCTAACCATCAGGAAAATGCAAATCAAAACCACCATGAGTTATCAGCTCACACCTGTCAGAATGGCTAAAATCAAAAAGACAAATATTAAGTGTTGACAAGGATGTGGAGAAAAGGGAACTTCATGCACTGTTGATGGGAATGTAAATTGGTCCAACCACTAGGGAAAACAGTACAGAGCTTCCTCATAAAGTTACGAATAGAAGTACTATATAATTTATTAATTCCACTACTGTGTATTTACCCAAAGAAAATGAAAACACTAATTTGAAAAGATATATATATAAGCCAAATGTTTATTTCAGCATTATTTACAATAGCCAAGATATGGAAACAACATGTGTCCATCAATAGATGAATATATAAAGAAATGATATATACATACAACAGAATACTGGGCTTTAAAATAGAATGAACTTTTGCCATTTGGGAGAACATGAATGGATCTAGAGGATATTGTGCTAAGTGAAATAACAGAGAGATAAATACCATAGGATTCCACTTATGTGTGGAATCTAAAAAGCCAAACCAATTAATAAACCAACAAAAAACAGATAGACTATTAAATACAGATAAGTAGTAGTTATCAGAGGAGAGGTAGATGGGGGAGGGTGGGTGAAGTAGGTGAAGGGGATTAAGAGATACAAATTTCTAGTTATAAAAATAAATAATGGAGAGGAAAAGTGCAGCATAGGGAATACAGTCAATAATATTGTAATAACTTTGTATGGTGACAGACAGTGACTACACTTAACATGGTAAGCACCAAATAATGTATTGAATTGTCAAATCCATACATTAAACACTTAAAATATAACATTATACATCAATTATATTTCAATATAAAAACCCTTTGAGACATGCAGCATCATGGATAAATACTAAATTAAAGCATACTAAATTAAAGAAGCCAGACATAAAGGACTACATGGTGATGATTTTTTACATAAAATTTCTAGAAAAGACAATATGGTTTTTCTAGAAGATCCAAGATAGCTGGTACAACAGTATTTCTGAGTGTGTCTGTGAAAGTGTTTCTGGAAGAATTAACATTTGAATTGGTAAACTGAGTAAAGCATATGGTCCCTTCCAATGTGGATGGGTATCATCCAACCCACTGAAGGCGTAAGAACAAAAAGGTCTATGAGATTTACTTTCTCTCTGTGACCTGAGACCCAACTTCTACCCTTAGACACTGGGGCTCCTAGTTCTCAGACTTGCAGGATCAGACCAGGTTTACACCATCAGCCCTCTATTTTCAGGCTTCAGACTTAGACTGAATTCCACCACTGACATTCCGTGGTCTCCAGCTTGCACATGGTGGGACAATCTCAGCATGAGCCAGTTCCTATAATAAATATCCTCTTATATATTGGTTTTCTTTCTCTGGAGAACCCTAATAAAACTGCTGAAAAGCACAAGGAAACCCTTGGTGTGATGATAGAATCCTAAAATTCTATTGTGGTAATTGTTGAACAATCATATAAAAGTACTAAAAATCTTCTCCTTGCACATTTAAAATTAGTGGATTTTATCATATGGAGATATGAATGTATCCTATAGGGCACCTGGGTGGCTCAGTTGTTTAGGCATCGACTCTTGATGTGAGCTCGGGTCATCATCTCACAGTTCCTGAGATTGAGCTCTGCATTGGGCTCTGCACTAACAGAGCAGAGTCTGCATATGATCCTCTCTGATCCTCTTTCTCTGCCCCTCCCCCACACATGCAGGTGCCCTCTTTCTCTCAAAATAAATGAATTAAAAAAAAAAAGGTATCCTATAGACTATGCATGAAAATGAGAAAATTGTTTTGGAAAGGTTTATGAAGAAATAAGATGTGAGGATTAATCATTCCAGTGTAGTAGGAGCTGATGCAAACACACAAATTATTGTCCAGCTTTTCTACAGTTGTTTTGGCCATAAAAAAACTAATTGATGGGGCGCCTGGGTGGCTCAGTCGGTTAAGCGTCCGACTCCGGCTCAGGTCGTGATTTCGCGGTCCGTGAGTTCGAGCCCCACGTCGGGCTCTGTGCTGACAGCTCAGAGCCTGGAGCCTGTTTCAAATTCTGTGTCTCCCTCTCTCTGACCCTCCCCCATTCATGCTCTGTCTCTCTCTGTCTCAAAAATAAACATTAAAAAAAAATTTAAAAAAAAAAAAAAAAAAAAAAAAACAAAACTAATTGTTACCAAACATACAGATATGCTTATACACATGCATTCTTAACCCTTTACTGAGCATCAGCTTTCAGTTGAAGTTAAAATGTCAATTTCCCAGGAATTTCTAAGAAGGTTGTAAGAATACCAAACATAAAAATGATTTAATGTTAGCTACTTTTAATCTGTCTCAATTTTTGTGAGGCATCAACTTACATGGTCAAATTCTATACAAGCCCAGTTTATTAGTCTATATACTTTCTATGTGTATGTTTCAAAATCTACAAGGACAGGACTTCTATCTACTTTCTGAGTAAAAGCAAGCAAGGGGAGTAATCAAATTTTAACTTCCTTCCTAGAAAAACATCAAGGGAATTCATGAGATACAACCACAAGTAGATAGAAGGCAGTGAACCATTGAAACTACATTGTGCAATTTGCATAGAGCTGTCAAGTGAACTCACTCAGGAGTGAGTACAGATGGTAAGGAAAAAAAGGATTTCATAGTTTAAGAACAAAACAAAAAAAAACTTTTTAAAAACTGGTAATTGAAACATAGGGGTAAAAACTGAATCAACAATATTAAAATTACAGTAAGGAGTGATTACCAATATTTTCATCAGTATTTTCAGGATATATATAACCAAGATCAGTATCCTAAGGGACATACCACTTGGAATGAATTAAAAAAACATTAATTTTCAAGAAGGAACTGTACATGAACTTAGAGATATATACTGGCTTCATTGTGGAAAGGAAAGGAAAGGGCAGGTCACCTCAGAAGTCCCAAGACATTGGAGTAAGCATGATCAGTTGTGGTGAGGATATAGTAACTTTTGATTCAAAGTTCATTTGGTTTTCATATAGGTTTGCCTTCAACCATTTCCCTACCAAGTGTGAAGTGCACAATTGCTGAAATCATGGCTCATCACCTCTCCGGGTTGAGTTCCAGGTCTATTTTGAACCTAGATTCAATGTACAGAGAAAGCAGTATGAGTAGTATTCTTCCACTTGAGCATGTTCTCTAAAAGTGGTGACTTTCAACAAATATTTTTTGGTAGTTGGGTGGTTGGCCTATGTCTAATATCAGTTTGGAAAAACAGTAGGGATAGCAAAGTGCAAGTAAGACTATGAGATCCATACAAGAAGTTGTCGGAAAGAGGTATCATAAATGTGACACTTCCCTTCTTGGCCCTGGGCAGTATTATCTCTGTGGCTTATTCCCCTGATGCCTTTTTAATAACAAATGTACTATAGACTCTATGTTCAGCTTAGACTATTTTTTTTTAATTTTGTTACAAGAAAATTGTAGTCACACAATGTAATTCTGGAAAGAACCTTAAAAATATCTTACACCAACCTTCTGATGTTATAGAAATGAAAATTCAGGTCCGGGTAAGACACATGACTTGTCTAAAATCCTCTTTCTCTTTCTGTCAGAAAGAGGTAAAAGCAGAGACTTCTAACATACTCTGAGGTTTTAATTTTATCTTTTGTTCTTTGTTTGAATTTTCAACTATAATGCTAAAAGAAGTCCTTTTTCTTGAGCCAAATATAAAAAGGTAGATAGATGAGGAGATCTAGGATAATGTAGCAATTGTTTATATTAAATACATGAGTTTTTAGTTTAGACAGTTCAATCAGTGTCTCATTCCGTTTCCTCAAATTTATCTTGAGCTTAAATATCCACAAATGTGGCAAATGTTTACCTCATGTCTATAGTACTTAATTTTACTTCTTCTCACAGATACATGAATTATATACTTAACTGTTTAACACTATATAATATACAACATAGATGGAATAATGTAATCTAATTTTTAAAGTTTATATTTAATTTTTTAATGTTTATTTATTTTTGAGAGAGAGAGAGAGAGAGCGCTAGTGAGCGAGCATGAGTGTGGGAGGGGCAGAGAAAGAGGGAGACAAAGAGTCTTAAGTAGGCTCCAGGCTCTGAGCCGTCAGCGCAGAGCCCTACTTGGGACTTTAGCTCACAAACTGTGAGATCATGACCTGAGCTGAAGTCAGATGCTTAACTGACTGAGCCACCCAAGCACCCCTCAGAATTTCATTTAAAGAGATTCAAGTATAGAATCACAAAATTTTAGTATTATGTAACATTAAAGCACAAGGGAAGTATTAATTGGTCAGAACTGTAGAGATACAAAAACTCTAGGATATTTATTTTATTTCTGATTTGGTCTACTTAATTTGCAGTCCCATTTGGAGAAGGTGGTTATTTCTAAGTTAGATGAAAATCACCTTTATGAATATAGAACAATACATTATGTCTTTGAATCTGCCTCTTCAAAAACGGTTGATGATTATGTAGTAATTTTGACTAAAGTGTTTAATTTTAGAGTGTTTCTGTTTATTGGCTGAGTGTATACCCTAGCAGAGGGTATGAAATATTTTTATCCTGTTGGGTAAATGTAATCATATAGTATAATAGGGTAAAGTCAAGATATATGTTGTTTTGTATACTGTTTTCAAAATGGTTCTAAAAATCATGTGAAATTGTTAACCATTTATCTTAAGTGTTATGAAAGTAATTATTAAGCTGTGTAGTTATGAGCATTTGCAAATTATTTTTGCAAAAATAGAAAATACAAAGTGAATACATAGATTACTTCCTGGTAGGTATGACTGCAAATATGTGATAACTAGGTTATTCTTATTTCCTAAAACTGCAGACAGAGCTTATTCTCTGGTTTAAATAGGGCCAGATGATCAAGTAGTTTTCAGAAAGTAACCCAAGTCCACTAAGAACATTTTGCATTAAACACATCTTTAAATATTCTGATTTTTTAAATACCCTCTTATCAAAGTACTATATAGAACTGGATCATATAGTTACTGTTAGGAAAGGGACCTAAAAATGGTTTCTCAACCCAGCTGCCAAAAGGACCACTTTCTAAGCAATCACCTTCTCTAATAACTCCGCAGACACAAGTTTAAATTTCCTTTAATAAAAAGAAAACAGCACTTTTGAAGGGTAAGCAACACCAAAAGCAGGCCAATGAGTGAATGCTGCAGAATCCCAAAGGAAACATCTGATAAGTGGAGATGCAAGGCAGTATTGACAGAAGGAATCCCTGGGACACTGCCAAGGACCACACCCACTGGGGAAGCTCACTGTGCTGAGTGACAGTTTCTAGTTCCTTAATCTTAGCACTCCCCTGGATAGAAAGTCTAAGAAGTAGAACCATTGACCTCAGGAAACAATTAATCCTACAGAAAGGCATTAACAAAGAAAAGACCATTCCTGACATGGAGGTTTCAGAGTAGATTTTTGGAGGTCATGGCAGGAAAAAAAAAGAAAAAAAAGCTTGAAAGCCAAGTTTTGATTTGTTATTTTGATCCTGGCATCCCTTCCCAGCCCCCCTCTCACCTCTGTAATTACTAGCTTTGTAGTATCTTTGGAAAAATTTATCAAAGTCCCAAGCATTAAGCTTATGGATAAAAATACTTGGCATAATGGAGAAAAATATAGAAGTCAATTTTTTTGTACTAGAGAATAAGTAAAATGGTTTGGTCACAAGAGAAAAACTAATTGTGGGAAAGCAAATGATTTAGGTGAGTAACCCTGAGAAAACAGTCCCTGAACACTGCCCTCTATCATACCCCAGCCCCCTCAGATCTAGTGGTTGGAATATGGTATCCATAGAAAAAAAACATGCCACACTAAACATTTATAAAGTCAAACACTTTCCTTTCATTCAGGTTCAATTACCACCTACACACAAGTTTGGCAATATGGGAGATTATCCAACTCTACACAGAAATTATAATCACCTAGCTAATAATAAAATGTTGAGAAATATAGCCTAAATAGTTTCCTAGTCTAAAGAGAACAAAACATACAAACTTATCTCAGGGTGATTAATTCACAAGCTTCTTAATTGTCCTCTCTAAAATTTTTTTGTACGTTTATTTATTTATTTTGAGAGAGACAGAGAAAGCACAAGCAGGGTAGGGGGAGAGAAAGAGGGAGACAGAATTCTAAGCAGGCTCCGCACTGCACCGTCAACACGGAGCCAGACATGGGGCTCAAACTCATGAAACTGTGATCATGATCTGACCGAAATCAAGAGGTGCACACTTAACTGACTGAGCCACCTAGGCTCCCCATTAATTGTCCTTTCTATAATGAAGCTTTCTCCTTTCCCTCCATTATGCTGCATTGATACCAACCTTATTTCTCTGGAAAGTGAAAAACAGTCATTTTTCACTTAGAACATCTTTAGGAAGTCCTATGACATCAAGATATGACTCAAACTGTTTAGTTTACAGAACTTTACTGTCAGATCCCATCTGTCTTAACTTAATCCTGCTTCATTTTCTGCCTCTACCCAAGCTTACAATATGTCCTGGTCATAATGAATATCTCTTTATTTGGGGAGTATGTTATATTATTTAATGTCTTTCTTGCACAGTTTTCTCCTTTGACTATTTATCCTGACTTTCTATTCCCCTTTCAATTAATCAAGTTCAAATATCCATTCCCCTGATAAATTCTTCCCTAACTCCCTGGCAAGTAATTTGTGTTTTTTACCCTGTTTTACAATAGAATTTTGTATACTTCTTTATGAAACACTTGCCAGATTTTATTTTTGCTTGTGAATGTATAAGCCTACAATATTGTACGGTATTCCAGGACAGGGACTATGTATTATCCAGATCTTATCATGAACCACACACTCAATCCACACCAGCAGTTCAAATTATGGTGTGTGCATGTGTGGATGTCTGTGTGTGAGTTTATTTTAATCGGTTCGTTATGTGAGTCTTATATTTCAAATAACTTATTTATCAGAAGTCTGAGCCTTATGTTTCTACCCACATGAATGTAATAACTTTACAGATAGTACATGCCTATCACTTTCATGATGCCCTTTGTCAAGGCTCTCCAGAGAAACAGCATCAAAAGAAGGGAGAAAGGGAAGGAGGAGGTCCATTAAAGGAACTGGCTTACACGATTGTGGAAACTGAAGTCTCATAATTGGTGTCTGTAGAACCAGGGAACCTACTGGTATATATTTAGTCTGATTCTGAAATCTTAGAGTTGGGGTAGGTGGTGAAACAGGTGCTGGTGGTATCAATCCTGGTCTGAGCCTGAAAGCCTGAGATCTGAGCAAACCACCAAAGTCTGAGGGCTGAAGATGAATCTCAGCTTAAACAGAGAGAGCAAGTTAGCCCTTTCTCTGCCTTTTGCTCCATGTGGGCCCTCAGGGGCTGGATGCTGCCCACTCACCTTTTGGAGGGCTATCTGCTTTACTCCGTTCACTAAATCAAATGCTAATCTCTCCTAGAAACACTTTGAGAGACACACTCAGAAATGTTTTACCAGGTATCTGTCAATTTCTTAACCTAGTCAAATTGACACAAAAATCAGCCATCACACTCTCTCAGAATGTTTCATATTTTTTTAGGAATTTGTGTTTTATGCTTTGTAGTGAATGCTTTGCAAACAGAGAAATATTGAATAAAATGTAAATAGGGGCTCCCAGGTGGCTCAGTGGATTAAGCATCTGACTTCAGCTCAGGTCATCACATCACATTTCACGGGTTCGTACCCCGTGTCGGGCTCTGTGCTGACAGCTCAGAGCCTGGAACTTGCTTTGGCTTCTGTGTCTCCCTCTCTCTCTGCCCCTCTCATGCTCATGGTCTTTCTCCCTCTCAAAAACAAACATTAAAAAATAAAAAATAAATAAAATGTAAATAGAACCACCATAATCCCAACAAAAGTCACATCCATCACTAACATATTTTATCTCCATTACTTCTTCCTATATCAACCAATCAATTCTAGTAATGTAAGAATGTATCTTTTTGACATTCAAGCATAATAGTGTTGTTTTTACATGGTTAACTAAAAAAAATTAATTATGTTACAAGTTCCATTATTAAAAAAAATAAAATTGGGTTCTCTAAAATGTGGAAAGTTTTTAAACTTTTATCCTTACTAGTTTTCATGTTTGTGTCCCAGGAAACATTTTCTAGTTTTCATGATAAATAAAAATGTTAGATGGGAAAATTGCCTATACTGGTATTAGAGCATATAGCATGTTAGTATCAAGTAATGAAAGTGACTCAAATAATGTTAACAAGTGAGTAGTCAACATTACTATGCTGGGATACTTCCTTTGACCTAACAAATCCATCATCACACACATTAAGGAGGACTTTAAAAAAATAGCCTAGATTAATAATGACACTCAGTTGAGTACACACATGAACCTAAAATAAATATTTCAAGATTTTTATAATTCAACTCCCATAGTATTTCAGAAAAATTATAAAAGAGCTAAAAGGAAAAACAAAAATCATTGATATCACCTCTAAGAAAGCCTCCTTATTTTCTTTTTTAAATGTTTATTGATTTTTTTAGAGAGAGAGAGAGAGAGAGGCAGAGAGAGAGGGAGTCAGAGGATCTGAAGCAGGCTCTGTGCTTACACCAGAGAGTCTGATGTGGGGCTCAAACTTGGGAATCATGAGATCATGACCTGAGTTGAAGTCAGATGTTTAACAGACTGAGCCACTCAGTCACTCCACCTCCTGTTCTTAATATTTGGCATGTGTATTTCAATGTTTCTACTATATGTTAGCTATATAGGGAAAAACCTGTATACTTGTTTTTTCCTGTCCGTTTATAATTGTATACATACCGAAATGATGCGTATTGAACCTCTGACTCTATACCACTATATATATCTTCCATGTAAATAGTACTGAATTTGTCACCTTTTTTAATAACTGCTGCTATCCTATTTCAGATGCTCATAATTTTATTTTTTAATTTATTCCCACATAATTAAAAAATCCTTGACAGATTTGGCAACGTGTACTTTATCTCTGAACACATCTTTTCTGGCTCAAAATTGCTATTTATCCCAACCCAAATCAAGTAAATATTCCACAAAATCCACATTTGTTTCATCACCTATTTCTGCCCTATGTATCTACAGCTGAATAAAACTACCTGCTATCCCAAATGACTCCAACTTTTCTGACTCTTTGCTTTTGATCCTGTGGTTTCTATTCTCTTAAATGCCCTCCTGCAACAGGCCCACCTGTGGAAATACTGCCATTATTCAAGACTTGCTGCCGACATTACATCCTTAGGGTAACTGCTGGATGTTCCTCACCACAGGTGTTTCTCCTCTGCTTTGACCTCTCATACATTTATGCATTTTAAGAACAATTATCTCAGCCTGCAGCATTTTATTATTTATACACTAATTTCCTCAATATTTATTGTACTTCTTATACATTAATTATACCATTCCTTTATATAAAAATATCAAAAGTCAATATTACCAATCTCATTTATATCAGTGTCTTTTATATTGCAATGCTCAATAGTTAATTGTCTAATTGTGAATTTATGAAATTTTAAGAGGCCTTACTGAAAACTTAATTTTAAATCACTTTACAACTTTTAAAATCTAAATAACTGTAATATGAAACAAAAACACAGCTGCAGTTGATAGTTTAAAATGCATGTTTCTTTCACTTTAAATGCAGAGACAGGATCAGCCCACACCCCCGCAACTAATAGGTACAAATGCATATGCCTTTGTCTGACAACAAAATCAAAGCAACTACAATGTACATGAAATTCATGGTATGATAATTTGGACATTGTCAAAAAGAATAACCTCCCATAGAAAATGGTCTAACTCCTACCTTCACAAGCAAAGCTTCTTCCGCTTTCACATATTGTTACCCAGAGATTCCCAGGACAATGTTACAAAATATCTATTCTTACCTCTGTGAGAACACTATAAAGACAATGGATTCTAGGAGGCTACCTGATGGTGAAGATGCTGCTGGGTGACGCCCCAGGGGTGGAGCTGGAGGAGGGAGGATGCTGGGAACATTTAATGGCTTACGCAGGTGGAGACAAGGGAGAAATTAGAGAGATTCCAGGTGAGGTGCTAAAGAGTGGTGAGCCTCTTTAGCACTCTCAGGCATGTACCTGAGTTTAGGTTTCTTTTTTTTTTTTTTTTTTTTCTTCCATGAGCAACAGACTCCAAACAAAATCCTTTTATCTGAGTTCAGGGAAAAGACAGCAGATATAAATTTAAACCTCTTAGGTTATTTGTAGTTCTTTTGGAGAACAGCTTAGATCAATGATTCTCAAAGTGTGATTCCTGGACTGGCAAATCAATATCACCTGACAATTTATTAGAATTGCAAATTCTCAGGCTCCGGCCAATGTGTACTTAATCAGAAACTCTGGAGTTGGTGTGGGGCACCTAGGTGGCTCAGTTGGTTAAGCGTCTGACTTTGCCTCAGGTCATGATTTCATGGTTCATGGGTTCGAGCCCCACGTCGGGCTCTGTGCCGACAGTTCAGAGCTTGGAGCCTGCTTTGGATTCTGTCTCCTTCTCTCTCTGCCCCCTCCCCACTTGTGCTCTTCTTTCTGCCTCTCAAAAATAAATGAATGTAAAAAAAGAAACTCTGGAGTTGGGGTTCAATGGTCTATACTCTAAGAAACTTTCCAGGTGGTTCTGATGTCTGGTAAAGTTGGAGAATCACTGACTTACACAGTGGTAGATATGTCCAATGTGGACAACACAAGTGGACAGCAAGTTTTCTGTAAAATGCTGGATGATAAATATTTTAGACATTGTGTTCCATACACTCTCTATCACAGCTACTCATCTCTTTGGTCGTTGTAATGCAAAAGGACCACAGACAATAAATAAATGAGCATGGCTGTGTTTCAATAAAAGTTTAATTATCAAAACAGGTTGTGAGCTGAATTTAAACTATAGGCCTTAGTTTGCCAGCCTCAAGTCTAGATATCTACTACTTACCAAATAAGAGAACATACAATCATCTACATCTTATGAGAAAATTACTACTCTCATTTTATGGAAGAGAAACTGATGTGAAGATAGGTTAATTGTGTCCCTAAGGTCTTAGTTGAAAATACTATAGTTAGTCATGGAATGCGCAATGTAAATCTGACTTCTTAGCCTCTCATCTGTATACTAAAGCTTCTTTTTCAATGGAGAAATGAAATAGGGTTCAGAATGGCTTGATAATTTTAAATGTGCTAACAATTAAGAGAGGTTTACTGAAAAAAATACATATAAAATGAGCTAGTCTGACATGTAAAGAGTTTGGAAGACATCAGCTCCATCTTCACAATAAGAAAAAAGCTGAAAAAAGCCTGAAAATTAACAGTTCTCTTAAAATCTATCAGAAAATTGAGGTCATGGTAGACTTCGCCCTGAAAACTAGAGAAATAGGTGAATATAGAGAATTAGAGCTTACAAGGGGAATAAATGCCATCATCTGGAGCCAGCAACAGTAGGAATATTTAAAGGGCAAGAGACTAATAGCTGGAGACTGGACATGGACCAGCTTGAGAGAAAAAAACCTCCTAAGGGCTCAACCATACATGGGCTGCCGCATTTTCATGAGTTTGACTGCCAGAAACTTCACCAGGTTCTTTTAATGAAAACTGGAGAACAGTCTTCTCATGCTTCCAGCAGGGTGAGGAGCAAAAAAGGGACCCATTTTGAAATACATCCAGAGCTTATGTTCTCCTTAAAAGAAATGTCTGTCCTACAATAAAACTGTTACACCAGAGCCTAAGCAGTTTGGATTTTACCAGAGGCTAGCTGAATTGGGAGAAGAGAAATACCCAATTCTATCCCCCTTTTACTATCCTGTGTCACCTAAGGTGGAGGAGACACAAAGGTGAGAAGTACCTGTGAACATCACAGCATGGAGACACAGATTCACTCAAAGAAGGAAACTTATTTGTAGGATTGGAGATGCTTCTTGTCCCACACATCTTACTATCACATCAATTGGGATCCTATATAATAACGGGAGATTAAAGCTGAAAGAACTACTCAATTTAAGGAGTCTCCAGAGAAACCTAGGGACAACAGAAGAGACAAAAACAAAGACACTAGAGAAAGTTTAGACTCTGACACCTACAGTTATAGCAAACAGTAAAAACAGCCCAACTCCTGGACAGATAACATAAAATTTCACACTAAAAAGCCAATTTACCTAGGTTTCTCTTATCTGTTACATCATGGCTGGCTTTCAACAAAACATGACAAGGCATTCTAAAAGAAAAAAAAATCACCCCAGTCTGAAAAAACAAAGAAGACATCAAAATCTCAGATATGGCAGAGATTGGAACTATCAGACTGGGAATTTAAAATAACTATGATTAATATGGCAATGGCTCTACTCTAGCAGAAAAAGTGGACAACATGAAAGAATGCATGGTTAATGTAAGCAGAGACATGGAAGTTCTAAGAAGAATCAAAAGAAATTCTAGAAAAAAAAACAAGTAACAAATATTAAATGACCAATGTGATGGGGTTTTGGGGTGATGGTGGGGTTCAGAGCTGATGGCCAAAAGAGAATTCTTGAAGACATCTTTGCTACAAAAAAAGGTGATTTTATTAAAGCACAGGGATAGAACTCATGGGAAGAAAGTGCTGCACTGGGATTGTGAAGAATGACTGATTATATACCTTCAGGTTGGGCAGGGGTTAGAGAGAGCATAAGTCTCTAAGGAATTTTGGAAGCAAGGTTTCCAGGACCTTGAGGGGTTAGCTGTTGTTAGGAAAACATCATTTATTACTGTTTAGTGAAACCTCAGTCATGAGACCCTTCAGATGTATATCAGGGGCCATGCCTGGAGTATGATTACCAACATATATCTTGGGGTTGGGGGTTCAGATAAAGGAAGTTTCCAAAGGAATTTTTATTTTTAATTTTTTTTAATGTTTATTTATTTTTGAGACAGAGAGAGACATGGCACGAATGGGGGAGGGGCAGAGAGAAAGGGAGACACAGAATCCAAAGCAGGCTCCAGGCTCTGAGCTGTCAGCACAGAGCCCAAAGCGGGGCCTGAACTCACAGACTGTGAGATCATGACCTGAGCTGAAGTTGGACGCTTAACCTACGGAGCCACCCAGGCACCTCCCAAAGGAATTTTTACATGTTAATGTAGACTTACAGGATCCTGGAGGTTGGGATAATGTTAAGCTAACCTTGCCTTTTGCCCCTAACAAAGTGTCATCATTGAGGCAGCTGAGCTCCTAGAGGAAGGTCACTCTGCCTATTTCAAGAACTTGTCAGTGGGCCATAGGCAGTGAGGGAATTTAATTTTTTTTTTTTATTTACCTTTGTTTCCCGCATCACCATGGCAAGCATTTAAACCCCCTTACATCTTGATAAGGGTGACATTCCAGGAAATGGAATCTATAGGTTTCTGGAGCTTCGACTATAGATAAGTTTGCCTTTTTCTTGTAGTTTACTAAGTTATCCGAAAACTGAAGGAGACTCCTGTCCTGTGTGACTGTGATCTCTATCAGTCAACCATTTGTTTTCTTTCCTTTCCCCTGTTCTTGGGCAGCCAGGAGTACCTGAGGAATATCACACATATCACACTGGTGGTGGGAGGTGCTGTTAGTTTGTGTTTGGCCCTCAGCTTGCCTTATGTTCCCTCATCATAAGAAAGGTCTATATAAAATGTAATGAGGAAATAAAAAACAAAGAAAAATATATTTCTCACCTCTCCAAATGGTGAAATAATACATGAGGACACCAAATCCTTGTGACACTATGGAGAAACAAATGTGCATGTCTCTGCACCATTAGCAGAAGTGCAAAATCTTAAAATACAGCACAATTTGGCATTGTGTAATGAAATCAAATGTTTCTTTCATGCATCTTTTGACCGAGTAATTCATTTTCTTAGAATTTATTTTGTTGATATACTAAAAACAAATGCACTTGATATAATAAAATATTTATAATATCCTACACTAGCAAATAAGGCAGCATTGCAGGATGACAAAAGTCACTAGGGTTGCTATTCTTGGCTCAGAGAACAAGAAAATGTGGAAACGTGGAGCCCAGACCTTGAAGTTGAAACTTCATAGCTGTTCTTGCTCTCCATGAGAGAAAAGGCCCTGATTTATAGGGTTTGCCAATATGCCTGAAGTAATACTCCCACCCATGGCCAATTCTTAGCTACCAAAATGAAGTCACTGTACACAGAGTTAGGAAAAGATGCACACATTTGGCATTCACAAACCCACGTTAGCTGATTCCAGCATACCACCACCTACAGCACCCTCTCAGGCAAGCAAGAACACATGACCTTAGAGGTTGATAGCAGGGTGCCAGGAGTTGGGGTCAGGAAGAGGAGGGGTGTGCCTGAGATATTTTTAGCCCAAAACACTAAAATAGTAGAAACAAAGGAAAAAGAGCAAACTTTTAAATATAAAGAGAGTGAATGGAGGGAGAAAAACCTTTCCTACACAAATGTTCTCCAGTTGAGTTCAGCAATATAGAATAAAAATAAGGGACAGAACGTGAGTCCAGAAATGACACTCATAAAAGTTCAGTGAATATGGAAAGTATCTTTTGTATGGTACCTGGGACTTTACCTAAAGGCAAGATGGTGGCTAATCTGGTTTTAAAAGCAATTGACTTCAGCACTGTAACCACAGAGGAAGTGGCCTATGTGGAAAGAACAAAAATGGAAGTGGACTGACAAGGTCACTCTTCAGCTCTCATAATGCATGATAGTTGACCACCTGAGTTGGTTGGCAACTTGGTAACAGCAACAGAGATGAAATTACCCACCTACTTATCTAAAGTCAGAAATAATTATTTCTCTCTCCTATAGTTTAACTCTGAGACGACACAGATGTAGACAGTAGAGATTTCTTTATCTCTTACAAATATTATTTTCTAATGTAATAGAAGTAACTTATGCCAGTGCATATTACATTCTTGCGATATTCCATACACACACACACACACACACACACACACACACACAAGGCAAAACTTAGGAAAACATCACAAAGAAAAAATAGTTCAAAATGTAGGCATATTATGAACTACAAAAATTATTAAAATCTCCCAAGTGTTAGACTATCTTAATACCTTTTGGGAGAGAGTTGACACCAGAGAAGGAAACTCTTTGGTTCTGATGTCCATGACAATGTCTTTTTAGACTACAAGAAAGCACCTACTTTCAGCTTCTTTACCTAAGTTCTTTCAGAGCTGATAATCTTTGTGATAGAGTGCTATAGTGGAAATAACATTAAACTATTCCCTTGGGCTGAATTGATAGACAAAGTAGAACTATTTTTCCCAAAGAGCTGGTGGAGGATATATTATTTCACCTCCCCTTACTCTTGATAGCTATTTTAAAGAAAGATTGCTCCATTTTAGTGTTCAACAGTCTGAAGAGATTTCATCGTCAGGGGATAATAATTTTCTCAGCAAAATTTAGCTCCTCAATATTTTTTGGACATATGCCAACATGTACACATTTAGATACACCTTATTATAAAACTGTTTTAATGGATCTTCATGATCTAGTAAAAGAGAAAATAATGTAGCTCATGAACAGAGGAGAAAAGCTTAGCCCATTTCATAGCTTTTGTAAGATTGCTCCTGCCTGACTGATTTACCCAAGAACTTTATCAAGGGCAACTGGAATTGTCACCCAATTTTTTTTTTAATTTTTTTTTCAACGTTTTTTATTTTTTATTTTTGGGACAGAGAGAGACAGAGCATGAACGGGGGAGGGGCAGAGAGAGAGGGAGACACAGAATCGGAAACAGGCTCCAGGCTCCGAGCCATCAGCCCAGAGCCTGACGTGGGGCTCGAACTCACAGACCGCGAGATCGTGACCTGGCTGAAGTCGGACACTAAACCGACTGCGCCACCCAGGCGCCCCTGTCACCCAATTTATATCCACGACAACTGAGGGGATTGGAGTGATGTGTGAACAGCTATGTGTGAAGGTAGAGCTGTTAACCACAGATGGTCACCTTGTCCCTTAGCCATTCAGTCCTTATAGCCACTGGATTATGTAAAAGATGTAAGAGGGTATATGTGAAATGAAGTGTTGTAGAGGGTGATAGGGTCTTCCATTACAAACAAATCAATCATTTTAACTAAAACTTCCCTTCTTATCATTGGATCTTCCTGAGATATTTAAATTAGGTAAGCATTGCTTTGAAAGTACTATACAGCATGGTTTAGAGCAGAAATTACCTCATATTTGGTTGTGACCCAGCAGTAATATTTTCTGTCACAAATCAGTAAGTAGATAGAGACACCAGAGCCAGTCTCAGGTGGAGAAAACACATTTGCAGTACTGATATTTAGCTAGCATGTACTAAAATGGCCTTCCGGTGTTTATGGCCATATGGCTTCCCAGTGTTTATGACCATTTCTCTTCCAGTCACTCTGGTGTCTACTCTGATACATCAATACCTGTGCTCTGTCAGCTGATGCAAATTTTGAATATGACCCTTGCATAGAGCAATACAATGTAAATCAATGAGATAAACCATTCAGGTGATAGGATTTGGAGGAAGATTAAAAACAAAAATATAAAATGCAGTAAAGCCAGATGAATTAGTGGCTTTCAAGAGAAAATGAGGCTTTCAAGTTCAAAATGAATTTTGAACTTACATTGAAATTTCCAAATATTAGAAAATAGTATCAGGTTTGAACTAATGGATTGCTACACCTAAACTGTTGGCCACTTTGGTTTTCTAAGACTTCAGATTGTTTTAACCTAGTAGTTCTCATTTCTTCTGCATTTAAGAATCATCTGGGGAGTTTAAAAAAAATATGGACACACAAGTTATGCTTCAGACCAACTGAACAGCTTCTGAGAGTAGGGCACAGTGATAGATATTTATAAAAGGCCCCCATGTCATTATAACTATGGTCACATTTTCCCAACAAATCTAATTCTTGATTTTAAGGTCATGCCTGAGTACTGTCATTAGCTAGTGTTATGTGCTGAATTATGTCCTCACAAAACTCATATGTTAAAATTCTAACCCCCAGAACCTTAGACTGTGACCTCATTTGGAAAATGAGTCATTGTAGAGGTAATTAGTTAAGATGAGGTCATACTACTCTTAACTACAGAGCACAAACTGGTGGTTACCAGAGGGGTGATGATCGGTAGGGGGATGGATGAAATAGGTAAATGGGATTAAAAGTACACTTGTGATGAGCACTGAGTAATGTATAGAATTGACAAATCACTATATTGTGCACCTGAAACTAACATGACACTGTATGTTAATTATACTGTATTTAAAAGGAAAAAAAAGAAGAAAAATAAGGTGATTCTAATGTAGGGTGGGCCCCTAATACCAATGATGTCTATATAAAATGGGGAAATTTGGACACAAGCATACAGGGAGAACACCACGTGAAAATGAAGGTAGAGGTCAAGTGATGTAGCAGAAGCTGAAGAATGGATGCCAGAAAACTATCAAAAAATAGGAGAGAGCTCTGGAATACTTGCCCCCTTGCAGCCACAGAAAGAACCAACTCTACTGACACCTTGATCTTGGATTTCTAGTTTCCAGAACCATGAGACAGTAGATCTCTGTTGTTTAAGCAACACAATGTATTGTATTTTGTCACAACAACCCTTGCAAATTCATACAGTTAATGGCACAATCTCTGCTTTTGCTTAATTCTGAGTCTTGTTTTCCTCCTATGCACAATGGAGATATTCAATCTATTGATCATGGAATTTATGTTTATGTAATACAGCAACTCTCTGCTTTCTTTTTGCTTTCCTATGGAAAAATAAAGTAGCTTATTATTTTTGTCAGCTTTCCCTCTAGTTGAGCAACAAATTGTCTTGGTTTCTTCACTAGAGTATCATTCATTCATGTCCAGTCAGTGCAAGAAAACCCTGGTTATCAGGGAGTAGTCCTTTACATATGTTCCCCTAATCCATTTAATGAACACTGAGAGAAGAATTAAACTTCTAAACTCATTGACTGTGAAGTCAGGTGTTACTATGCCTTAAACTCCCTATCAAGACTTATTCAAGATGCTTCCCACTGATCTCTAGGAATATATTAGGGATGTCCCATTCAGGAATTGATCAGATCACGGTGCTCATCTTACTGTCCAGGGAAAAATTCTCATAGTATCACTGCTGGCAAACCAGTCCTTTCACAGAGTGAAAATGTAAACTTACTCTGTAGGTGTAGGAAAAAAAACACAGGGAAGGTAATTCTAGATAACATATTTTTCACTACAGGAGTTTTATTTATTTATTTTTTTTTTATTTTTTTTTTAAATTTGTTTTTAACGTTTATTTATTTTGAGACAGAGAGAGACAGAGCATGAACGGGGGACAGTCAGAGAGAGGGAGACACAGAATCTGAAACAGGCTCCTGGCGCTGAGCTGTCAGCACAGAGCCTGATGCGGGACTCGAACTCACGGACAGCAAGATCATGACCTGAGCCGAAGTCGGACGCTTAACCGACTGAGCCACCCAGGCGCCCCACTACAGGAGTTTTAAATTAATGCATATATCAGAATCCAAGGCTCAAGATGAGAACAGGGAAGTAAAGGAAAAGAATAGTGGCAGTGATTGGCAATAGCAACGTGGAACAGTCAGAGTGTGCAAGATCTTTGCGGGAGGAAAATAGAGTATTTAACGACAGAAACAGGAGGGGAGGAGAAAATATTGTTTATAAGGTCATATGGACAGGACAGCATAATGAAATATCTGAGGTAAACAAGTATGGTAAAAAGAAGCCATGAAGGAAAAGAACAGAACACAAGCTGTTGCTGAAAATATCACCATGGTATAATAGGAAGAGGTATGATAATACATCACTGTTGAGGGATCTTTGATATTCCTAAATTAGACACAAACAAAATGTAAAGATAAATGAGGATATGAAATAAAATGAGTCACTTGCTCACTAGGGAAAATTTGATTTAGTCATGATATCACACATATTCACAAATAAATGTCTTTTCCTACTAAACTGGATTTTAATCACCTGAAAATACTGGTAATATCACAAATGCTTGAATCTACACAGCATATGAGCCCCTTTGGGCATTGTTACTGAGGTGTTGTTACTTGTCTGACAGGAGTAAAAGAAGAGATTTCCTTTACTGGCATGTGAAACTATAATTTTCACTTCCTTTCTATGGTTTTCACTAAAATCCCCCTCTTGGTAGAATACAGAATTTTTGTTTGGTCTATAGCTCTATATGTTATTACTTAGTTCTAAAGCAAAGACATTTTTATTGTTTTATGTGAGATATATATATATATATATATATATATATATATATTTCCACATATATAATAAAATATATATATCCACATATATAATAAAATATGTATCTCCACATACATAATAATGATATATATAGTATATATATAATTGGTACAGTTCACAAAATATTCCTGGCTCTGCCCTCTTGTGGGTATTCGGTAGGATTTTAGTTGCCAGCCCGTTTGAAATTAAGCATTGCCATTTGATTTTCTTTGGACAATGAAATATAAGTGGTATAACAATAGTCACATGGAGTTAAAAGTGTTAAGAGCCAAAACAAAATTTGCCATATCTTCTCTCCTTCCTTGTTAATCATGGAAGGGTTTGCTGAGACGAAAACTCCAATGGCCTGGGTTCCTGAGTACTGCAATAATCAGAACACTGCCCCCACCCAGTGATCTATGAGGGACAAGAGCCATGAACAAAAATATAAATATTTGTCTTAAGCCACTGAAATTGTAGGATAGTCTGTTATTTCAGCATAATATATCTCATATTTATAGGTACAAAGTTAATGAAACCTTTTATCTTATCATTTTAGAGTACCTGAAACATAACTTATTCCTAACGATTTGAGAACATCAGTATCTACATGAAAGCAATTAGCAATGAATTAGCTTTTAACATCTCACCAAAGGGAAAACAAAACCAAAAATAAACAAAAAATAAGATCTTACCTATCCATCTGAATTTGTCTATTTTCTCCAGAAGATTGTTTTATTCTTATAGAATCAAAATCAGTGACCTTTAACATATTCTTAGATATTTAAAGGAAATCAAAGAGATGTAAAAATTTTGTTCCACCGATTTATAACGCTTGCCTCCCCTCGCACTACTAAAATAAAAACAACACTTTTTCTAGAATAAAACACTTAGGATTGCTTTTAACTAGATATAAATTCACACAGACCCATTGATTTCAATAACCTTGGGAATCTTACAGTATACTAAGTAGTAGTCTGACCTAATTACATGCTTAGCTATATCCTCCCAGCATTCCAAACCAGGTTGGTACTAATGCACAAAGTGAGCATAAAGCTTATCCACCTAACAGCTAAAATCTGTCACATTTGAGAAAAACCCTCTTAAACATTGAGATCTATTGGAAAGTATTTTAAATCTTTTTTGAATTATGCAAAACAAGTGATAAAGGAAAATTGTATTTTATGAAACAACACAGCTTCCTTAATGCAATCTTCTCTTTGCCTAACAATACCTCGTGGGGCACAACAGCTACCTCTTAGTCTTGCAAATCATTCCTCAATCCTCTCTCCTGAAACTGAGTCTATGTCTCTATTTCTCATTTCTTTTCTGTTAATTGTCTTTACCAGACCTTTACTAGATTAAGTGAGTGAATTTCCAGTTTGGACCCTCTTTTAATACTTTTCTCCATCTCTTACCTACATCAACACAAATAATGGCCCAAGAATTGATCAGGCAGAAGAAATGTAGTAATGAGAAAATTTTTATGGCTATTAAAGTGTACAAGAAAATTTCAATTTTAAACAACACAAATTTATTCAGAAGAGATAGCATTAGCCTAGAATATAAATTGAAATGTTTTTTACTTTATTCCTAGCTTTATACTGCTACCATTATTACTATCTTTTTCTTTTTCTAGACTTTATTTTATTTGCTTCTTATATGATATAGTTTATAAACTATGATGTTTATATGGTGATTGGCTTATAAAATAAAAAAGACAGAAGTAAAATTTGATGATGATGATTAGTTTATAAAGAGATAGTAGAAAATTTTTTAAACTACATTTTATTCCTAATAACTGAATTTTGGAATGTTAAAGCACAGTATTGATAAATGATTACAAAGCCTAAGTTTAAGTAAAATCACTCTTGAGAAATTTTACATGAATATTATCAATTCATCCTTTTAAGATTTCTATCTAGTGAGCAATTCCCATCTATATTTTCTTCTCTTAGCTATTCTGAGAAGAAGCCACATGGCAGCATTTCATATTTCATAAACTAAATGACAGTACAGAAGTAGTTTCCCATAATGGAGGTGCGTTGGGGAGTTGAAAACTATTATATGACTCATCAGCTTCAAATAATTCAGCTGCTGGAGATGAAGGGTAATATCTCTTATTGAAAGCAGAGTTGAAAGAAGTATTTTCATGAGAAAATTTTCAGAAACTCTCTGCATAACATATAGTGCAAAATTGTGACAGGTTTATACTACGCAGTTCTACGTAATGGCTTAGGGGAAACCAAATCAACAAGAAATAGCTACAGGAGAAAAAAAAAGGATGTTCAGGACAGATAGTGGGGAAATTTGGTGACTGAAGCTAACAGACTGGCTTTCAGGTATATAAAATGCTTCTTTCAAGAACCTCAGAATCAAATGAGATTGAATAAATCTTATAGAGAAATCTGGTTCTCCTGGTGTGAATATCACCAGACTTGGATAATCACTTAGGGGAAGAGTATTAACTCTTTGTCGTCAGTAGAATGTCATGTACTGAGTGTGGTTTAAATAATAACCTCGTAATAGGACTACTTTATTATTATCAGGGCAAAGCTAATTTACCATTGTCCAAAGTTAATCTTTAATTATAAAAAAGACATTTCAAAATGGCATTTCTTTTGTAATACTTAATGTTATGCAAACAATGGTACTTAATAAATATGT
Source organism: Neofelis nebulosa (assembly GCF_028018385.1). Lineage (NCBI taxonomy): Eukaryota > Metazoa > Chordata > Mammalia > Carnivora > Felidae > Neofelis > Neofelis nebulosa. The sequence continues at coordinate 77,318,639 of NC_080782.1, forward strand.
TTATGACTGTCTAATTTACCTTTTGTTTTTATAATTATAACATTGGCTCATCACAAGAAGGCGGCACTGGTGAGAGTATCTCTCATGGAGATTTTCTTCTCATCATTACAGTGTCCTAGTATAGGCACATGATAATTTATGGAGTAAAGTAATACCAAAAAACTGAGTAAAGAACGAGTTAGGGAAGAATAGCATCTACCTTTGAGTAGGAAAATGTAACAGGTTATTCTGGTGGCAGTTCTGAGGGAGATCAGAAGAAAGCTTATCATAGTCTTCGTAAAAGGATTGACACACAGATTTGATTTTTTTTTTTCATTTTTGGTTATATTTCTGTCTATTTCATGTGGAGAGTTAGGCACCTTCATCTTTCTCTTTCCCTCACACTTTTTCTTTCTTCCACTCAATAAAACACAAAAAGCCAAATGCATACAATCATAATCCTATTATTTGCAAAGCTTCTGAAGTAAAAAGAAGTACCTGTTTCCTGCAGTCCAACAATAAACAGAGCACATTAAGTGTATGGGCACATTCAGTTACTACTTAGCTGACCAATGATTTGTTGTTTGGTAGTCTGTTTTTATGGGCATTAAATTGTAAATGCAACTGCCATGAAATGGTTTGAATTGTAACATTGATGGAAATGTGTTTGCTAAGTGATTCCCTAAATTACTTTATGGAGTATAAAACATCTGCATTTAGCTGGATTCTATTTGGCTGAAAAATAAACATTTCTAAACCACAGCTTTCATGTCTGATGATGACAATGTACTGGAAAACTTGAAATTGCATGACAATCTAAATATGCTTTTTCTTAAAAAATAAATGGTACTGTTAATACATGACATACTAGGTCATACTTTTTAAATGGCACATTCTTCCTAAAGATATATAAATGTCATGGCATTCTTGCTTATAAAACCAAACCATACACACTCTGATAAATGCTGGATTATAAGAAGTTAACTGCTAGATCTACTTTCAAAAAGGTCAAGTGTGATAATACAGTATGATCTTACAATATTATGCAGGAAATAAGAGTAAAAAGGTGAAGGAAAGATTCAGTACCAAACTGCTCAGTAGTTTTACATTGCTTGTCCAGAAAATGCTAAATTTAGAGTGATACACAGCAATTTTTTGACTCAAAGTCCATAGATGGCACATTTATCAAGGTATTTCAGATACAACAGAAATTTCAACCAGATGTTTCTCACCAAACAAAACTGAAGGAACACCAGGTGTATTGTAATCAAACTCAATGGAGAGTGGTCTTACAAAGATGTACACATATGTTAGTATAAAAAAGCTATGCAAGTAACATCCCATGAAAGATTTGCACACTTATGTAAATTATCAGCCACAGTAACATGTTTGAAGGAAACGCGACTTTATGTGGTGTCAGTCACTGGCAGTCTCTAATCAAACCCATTCCTATTTCTATAGCATACAGATTCCTCCTTCATTTAAGCAGCAAAAATTAGTATGATTTTTAGTGAGTCATAAAGCTTTTATATTTCAATAATCTTACGACTGTATTTTGATATTTTTTTTCTTTCAGTAGATGCAACTAATGTTAAGTCAAATATTTATTGCCTATATGCAAACAGCATCACACGCAAAAGCAGAGGGACAGAAGCAATGTTAAACAGTCAAGTAAGATCAGCAAGTGTCTATGTTTCATAAATATGGTTTTTAAATGGTATCAAACTTAGAAAATTAAGTCCTTTCTTCCTTGGCAATACAAACCTAGCTATAGATAAAGGGCTGTAATACTGTCAGAAAATCTGATTTTTATATTAAGAAATTCTGCCCATTTAGCTATAGCTATAGCTTAAATGAAAAACAAAAAGTGGAATTTCAAAGAACTAGAATGACATTTTGCTATTCCTAATTGAAAGTAGATGGTCAACAAAAAATTAAAATTTTTGTTGAATAAAACAAAATTAAGCTATTAGAAAAGGATTTACAGTCAAGTATAAATCCATTATTCAAAGGCATTAGCACACACTTGATCAAAATATGTTAATGTTTTTGAAAGAAAAATTTCTATATACATCTTATGTCAAGATAGACTCAAAATTCATCCAAGTTCTTCAATTAAAAGAAGGCATTTATTCTAATGCATAAATAATGCTTTGGTATGGATTTCCATATTTCATATGATTTTCTGAGCCATAGTTTAATGGTTTAATGTTAATATATAAAATATTAAGTGAATCTATCTTAGACAAGTCATTATATCTCTGGATTAGGGTGTGCTTTCTTTTCCACTAACCAAGGTATTTGAGTCCTTGTCATTAATATCACCTATCCTCTTGTCTAATTCTTTACATGACATCTGATGAAATAATGCCTAACCACTGTCTGCAGATGAGACATCATCTTTGCCTCACTCATTTCCTGATATGTTAATCTCCTCTTAAATCTCAATCTGCTCATTGCCAGTCAGACCAAACGATTTCCTTTATAACAAAGGCTTCTTGCCACTTATAGCATATACATGATTCTTAAGTTTCAGTCTTTTTTTTTTTTAATTTTTTTTTCAACGTTTTTAATTTATTTTTGGGACAGAGAGAGACAGAGCACGAACGGGGAAGGGGCAGAGAGAGAGGGAGACACAGAATCGGAAACAGGCTCCAGGCTCTGAGCCATCAGCCCAGAACCTGACGCGGGGCTCGAACTCACGGACCGCGAGATGGTGACCTGGCTGAAGTCGGACGCTTAACCGACTGCGCCACCCAGGCGCCCTTAAGTTTCAGTCTTAAGACATCTGTGGGATTGAAGTGAATGACCATAAAAATATAAACACAGAGATCTAGAAGGTGTTTGTGAAGAGTAGCCTGAGACAAAAGAGCTCCTTTTTTGGATGAATTGTCAGATTGAAGTTCTAGAAAACAAAGAAACAACTGTGTTCATATACCATTCAGGAATTTCCTTCAACCTATTCAGTTTTTGTTACATTAAGTTTTCATTAACTGGCAAAAAACAAAATAAAAAAAAAAAAAAAACCAACCAAAAAACAAAAACAAAATCCCTAGGCATTATACAATTTAAAACTTTATTTTCAAGGAGACTTATGCTAAGACAGAGAAATTATCTGTCCATGGTCACATAGCTAATGATTGGATACACCAGATTAAGTGTCCTGACTCATGATAGATACATAACATTTACTAAAATATGCTACGATCATATTAGTGAAATGTCAATTAAATTCACTTTTCAAGGATATCAAATTGACAATCAATTTCTATATGTACAAATGGGACCGTATAGCAAAAGCCCTAAATATTTTCTTTACCCTTTTAATAATAATTCCTGTTCTCAAAATATCTGAAAATATTTAATAGATGTGTGGAAAGATACATGTACAGAGATGCACATTCCAAAGAGAAATGGTTGTTTATATAGTAATCTGTAGAGCACAATACACTTCTAGAAATTGTCCCTATGGTAGCTCACAACCACATAATTATTGTGGGTCTATCTATTATTACAGAATATGAATCCTTGGGCAAAGTGTTATCAACTGATGAAACCAGATCAGTTAAAATCCTTCACTATATACTTCAAATGATAACTGAATAAAAGTAATCAAAGCATGTGTGTGTGTGTGTGTGTGTGTACACATGATGTGCATATGTGTGCAGTGGATTTGTGTGTGTGTGTGTGTGTGTGTGTGCATGTGTGTGTGCAAGAAGATGTGAGGAGTATATCTTGGTTGTTGTCAGTGGCCATTTTCTAGCCAAGCTGTGGAAGACAGTATGCATTCCATGAAAATGAAGTTTATATACAGAAAGAAGCAACTGAAGTTGGCATTCAGAGAAAAGCAGAGATGACAAATCACACACACTCACACATGTACCTAAACAGAGACAGAGAGGCAGACGATCTTGAGGAATGAATTTCTCTTTCAGTTTATTCCTGAGACATTGCTGCATCTGCCTGTGGTTTGGATTTTCAACTCTTTCATTTACACAAAGTACGCTAGTATTCTTTGAGTAAATTACCCTTTCCTCTAAGCCGGCTTGCGGCAGTTTTCTATGATTTCACAACTAATACATCTACTTTATACAAAGAATTATTCATATTAGCTATGAAGACACATTTCTAGATATAGAAGATAAATTATGATATAATCATAAATGGGTTTTGATATAGCCTTTAAAAGTCATGTTTGTAACATTATTTATTAAACTGTGAAATTCTAATTAAAATACCAAGTGAAAGAAAGATACAAACAGCATGTATAGTATAATTCTATTTGAAACTTTAAAATTATAAAGCATTTACGAAGAAAAATACCAAAAGGAACTTACAGTGTTTATTTCATGTGTTAAGATTATAGTTATTATTTTTATTATCCTTTTGTTTTTGAACAATTAATATGTATTTCTATTATAATAATAAATGCCTATTTCTATCATGATACGCATTATTTAAATTTTGCCTCTGATTAAAAGAAATTTATTCTTTTAAAAAGGTACATTAAACTCACTTGATCTCAGCACAACTAATGAAAAAAAAATGTTTTGTTTTGTTATCTATCTCCTTCCAGAATCAAATACATATACATTTTTATATACTTTTTCTTCAAATATTTCATTGAATGGACCAGATTTAAATACCAATAGCAAAACATTGAAATCATTGGTAGAACTTTTTATTTATTAAAGATTCTTCTTGTGTATGTGTGATCTTCACATAGCTTCCAAGCATCTTCTCCAGTGTAAGCAGTGTAGTTTAAGGAGTAACAAAACTGACTCATGGGTTTAGAATTATCAGTACCATAATCTGGTATTCATAACTATAGATTAAATCAGTGTTTATTTGTTATATACACACAATGGATACCATAGGAAGTAGATACAGAGAAACAAAAAATGTACATTGTCTCTGCCCTAGAGATGATAAATCACTTTCTCTTGATAAGGACATGGGAATCAATCACAGGAAAGTAGCTGTGTATCATTGGCAACTTGTGAAATTCACACAGTTAAGCCGTAATATACAAACTTGGAGAATACTTGAGAAATGCTCAAGACGTCTGTAAAATTTTTAAACACTGTTTTAGCTGTTCTTTGTGAGTGTCTACAATGTGCCACACTTCAGACTGGGTGCATTTATAGTGCCGTTCTGAAGGAGGCATTAACTGCATGTGGGACATTAGATATGTATATCGATAGGGAGATTAAGTAGCTTGCCTAAAGCTACAATGATAGATACAACCACTATTTGTCTTCAGATCTGTCAGTTTCAAACCCCGTGAATTTAGACTTGAACACCGCCTAAAGCCTGTAGTAACTCTGTAACAGAGTCGCATCCCCTCTGTCCACAGCTTTGAGCACATAGTATATCCTGACCCAACCCACCCTGCTTGGACCAGAGTACCACACCTTCAGGGAATTTGTTGACAAGTGTCCAGGGAAGCTCGTGAGTGTTCTATTGTATTGATCAGTGGATTTGGGAGCAGCTGTGCAAATGTGCAGCAGGGGTGAGGCTTGAATGCAGAGCAACAGCTTTTCTGTATAAGTCCAAGTTGCTTGGATGGGAACTCCAGTTGGCAGCATTTTGAGAAATAACAATGTTCCAGACACTGTATAAAGTCTTAATTAACTTAATACTGAAAACAGCCCTATGAAGCCCTATGAAGTAGGTACTACTATGTTGGTTTCATGCTATACAGTTCAGGAAAGTGAGAAAAGGAAGAGAAAAATTAGCTTTTGTAAGATCCCAAATAGCAAATAGTGGAATCAGGATTTGAATTTGGACATTATGGCTTCCCTCTTTATACATTGCACCATCCCTATCTACTTTCCCAGCATGTCAGAGAAATTCATTTAGTGTTATTTCAATGGTCTGCAATCCCAGCATATTGTGAGCCTTTGCTTTCTACCTTCCGAATATTTCTTCTATCATTGTCGTGTGTGTGTGTGTGTGTGTGTGTGTGTGTGTGTGTGTGTTTATGGTTTTGTTCTTGTAGATTTGTGGCTTAAAATTCCTTTTTTATTGTCATATTTGTTTCATTTTGGAGAAAGCAGGTGCAAATATGCATATTTGTCCCAATCTTCAATGAGAAACCTAATTTTTTAGATCAAACATCATGGGAAGGAAATACAAGCAGCAGAGGATAAGAGAAATAAAAAAAGAATAAAGACTGTTGAAGAAGAAAAAATAAAGTTAGCACAATTGATCTGGTTTCTCTGAGCATTATTCAATATACACTAGCTTTTAGCCTAGCAGAGGTTCTTAACCCTGCACTGCAAGTGCTGAGAATTACAAGTAATTCTAATTAGATAAATAAAATACAAAGTTAACTCAGTACAGAAAGATAAGTTCTAACAAAAAATAAAATTGGCAAAGCTGCAAATAATTGTATAGTTTTCACTCTTTGAAATGTCATAGAAGTGCATTTTCTTTTTGTTCTGCATGTTCTCAAATGGCAGATCACCAGATACAAATGCTGATAGCTATACCCAATAAGAGATGGAATGATACAACAAATACAATGGTTGTTATTTTAGCATCTTCAAAATACATTCAAAATGAACCAGAGCCCAGGAAAAATGAATTATTTTAAAGCTTTGCATATGAAACTATTAAGGCAATTATTTTCTAATATTCCTAGTTAATAAAAAAATAATCCTATTATGCAAAAAAATGTTTTTAATCTTATTTTATTTTCCTTTTTCTATGACCTTTTAATAATAATCTTGTCATGCAACAGAAATGCTACCTTGCCTGTCACTCCTTAATAATAAATTTACTACACATAATAATTCTGGTTCACCAGTCTTTGGAAGCCCACCTATTAATTCAGATATATTTTATGTTGTATGATATTCCTTTCTCTAGTAAATAATATATTTCGAGCCTATCATTTTAATTGAAGACAATAAGACCATAAATATCTTATCCTCCTTCCAATATAATTTAAACTTTCGTTACCTAAATTAAAATTGTCCTCATTCTCCACTTCTCAAAAATCTCATTCTCCATTATACCAGTTAAAGGTGCTCCTTGATAAATCTGGTGGTTTTCTATCATATTTATTATGATAAAAGACTCTAAGGGTGGGGGGGGGAACGTGCTCAAGGAATACCCTATCCTCAGGAAGAGACTTAAGAAACATCTGAATACCCTTTTCATTTCCCAGACATGATTTCAAGATCACAAGTGAAAAGAAACATTTTTGATATTTTATTATGCTTAAAAATATATGTGCATTTGAGGATATTTTTTCTTTATCCAGTGCTCATCTGGATCTGCTTCCAAACATCTAAGATTTTGTCTTTATTTCAGTGTGTCTTGTTTCATAAGAAAGAGTCTTCATTTGAGATTGGTCCCTTGATTGATCTCATTATTGACAAATAAATTCCTGGGTATGGGCTCAGAATTTTCAAAGGAAATCACCAGTGATGTATGAAGGGTTTGCAACAGGGTCCTATAATTGTCTAGAAAAGAGTAGCTTACAAGTACTGTTCTAATTATTTCCACTTTCTATCTCAGTGAACTCCAAGGGTATTTTATTTGCAACTGGGGTAACATTTTCCATTTTTCAGATTTTACTGATCAGGCTGTGAGACAATCAAATAATGTTTGTGATCCTGATTACAACTGATTTTGTCCTTGGAGCAAACTGAATAAAGCAAAAAGATGAAAAAAGGAAAAAAGGAAAAAAAAAAAAACAGTCTCAACCCTTACACAGGAATTCTGGAAACAAGAATATAAAGTAGTTTTATAGAGAAACAGATTTCCTTCCTGATTTGCCTAAAGTGAACCATGTTTCCATCCCTGAGTATAAGTCTAGAAGTACAGACACACAGACTTCACCTTTGAATGTAAGGTCTGTGGGACTGGCGGCTTTGTTGATGTTATTTATACCAATGTATCCTGTTACACAAAAACTGCTTGTTATATGGTAAATTCCTATAAAATATGATAAATTAACAAAAATTAAATTATTAGCCAGTCGTGGGTCAATTGTTTACTCTTGGGTCTGAGAAATGGAAATGGTTATTCTGTAAACAAAGCAGTCGGAAGTGAGGAATAGGACAGAGTCTACAGAAAAGCAAGACATTGTTAAGAGAAGAAAGGACAATAAGAATTTAAACAGAGCAAAAACCAGGGAGATATTTTAACTGACAGGAATATACATTGTATATTTCCTTTCCAAGTTCTCAACATGTTCGGCAATGCTGGTTATCTTTTGTATTCTTTTTTAAAAATTTTTTTTTCAAAGTTTTTTTAATTTATTTTTGGGACAGAGAGAGAGCATGAACGGGGGAGGGGCAGAGAGAGAGGGAGACACAGAATCGGAAACAGGCTCCAGGCTCCGAGCCATCAGCCCAGAGCCTGACGCGGGGCTCGAACTCACGGACCGCGAGATCGTGACCTGGCTGAAGTCGGACGCTTAACCGACTGCGCCACCCAGGCGCCCCATGTATTCTTCATTATAGCCTTTCTAACAAGTGTGACTTGATATCCTTGTGTTTTTGACTTGCATTTTCCTCATAATTTGTGATATTTATCATATTTTTGTATATCTGTTGGCCATTTGTATGTCTTCTTTAGGAATAGACTTTAGGAAAAGTCTATTCAAGCACTTTACCTATTTTCCAATCAAATCATTTTTTAATTTAATTAATTAATTAATTAATTAATTTATTTATTTATTTTTGCTATGACTTGTGTGGGTTACTTACATATTTTGGAAATTAACTCCTTATCAGATATATGGTTTACAAATGTTTTTGCCCATTCTGTGGGTTGCATTTTCATGTTGTTGATTGTTCCCTTTGCTGTACAGGAACATTTTAGCTTAGTGTTATGCCATCTGTCTATGTTTGTTGTGTTTACCTGTACTTTTTGTTTTTTTAATTTTTAATGTTTATTTTTGAGAGAGTGAGAGAAAGACAAAGCACAAGTGGGGAAGGGGCAGAGAGAGAGGGAGACACAGAATCTGTAGCAGGCTCCAGGCTCTGAGCTATCAGCAGAGAGCCCGATGCGGGGTTCAAACTCATGAACTCTGAGATCATGACCTGAGCTGAAGTCAGAAGTTTAACCACCCGAGCCACCCAAATGCCCCCATTTTCCTGTACTTTTGATGTCATGTTCAGGAAAACATTTCCAAAACCAATGTCATAAAGCTTTTCCTCTATGGTTTCTTCTAGGAGTTATACCATTTCTAGTCTTACATTTAAGTCTAATCCATTTTGAGTTGATTTTTGTGAATGGTGCAAGATATAGGTGCAATTTCATTCTTTTGTATGTGGATATCCAGTTTCCACAGAACCATTTGCTGTAGAGACATTTCCTTATTGTGTATTCTTGGCACCCTTTACAAAGATACATGGGCTATATATGCATGTATTTATTAGTGAGCTCTCTATTCTGTACCATTAGTCTATATATCTTTTTAAATGCCAGGACTATAATAATTTCATACTGTGGATTTATAATATATTTTGAAATCATAAATGTGATGTCTACAGCCTTATTCTTTTTTTCTCAAGATTGCTTTGGCTATTCAGGGTCTTTTGTGGTTACTCATATGAATTTTAGTATTGTTTTTCCTATTTTTGTAAAAAATTCCATTGGAATTTTGATAGGGACTTCACTAAATCTGTATATCATTTTGGTAATGTGGGCATTTTAACAATATTAAGTCTTCCAATCCATGAGAACAATATGTCTTTCTATTTATTTGTTCTTCATCAAGATTTTGTAGTTTTCAGTGTACAGATCTTTCACCTCCTTGGTTAAGTTTATTCCTAAGTAACTTATTTTTTCAGGCTGTTGTAAATAGGGTTATTTTCTTAAATTCCTTTCTGCGTAATGAATTGTTAGTATAGAAAAACGTGACTGATTTTATATGTTGATTTTATAATCTGCAATTTTTCTAAACTTGTTTATTAGTTCCAAAAAATTTTTAGTGCAGTATTTAGATTTCTACATATATTAATGTCATCTGCAAACAGAGATAATTTTCCTTCTTTTTTTTTTTCCTGATTCAGATACCTTTTATTTATTTTTCTTGCTTGACTGCTCTGTCTAGGACTTCCAGTATTATTTTGAATAAAAAATGGTGAGAATGGACATCCTTGCCTTGTTTCTGATCTCTGAGGAAAAGTTTTTAGCTTTTTACCACTGAGTAGGGTGTTAATTGTGGGCTTGCCACATATGACCTTTATTATGTTGAGATTATTCCCTTATTTTCTTGGTTTGCTGAGGGTGTAATCATGACAGGGTGTTGAAATTGGTCAAATACATTTTCTGCATCTGTTGGGATGATCATGTGATTTTTATCCTTCATTCTGTAAGTGTAATGTTTCACACGAATTTATTTGCAAATGTTGTGCCATCCTTGCATCCCAGTTATAAATTCCACTTGGCCATGGTATATGATACTGCTACAGTGCTGTTGAATTTGGTTTGCTTCTGATATATAAACACAGTGTATCTCTATTTGTATGGATTTTCTTTCACTTCTATCATCAGTGTTTTATAGTTTTAATCACACAGCTGCTGAATATATCATTTTAGATTTATATGGAAGTATTTCATGATTTTGTTGCTATTGTATAGGATATAGTTTTGTTAGTTTCATCTTCAACTACCCCTTACTTGATTGTAGAAATATAGTTGATTTTTACTTTTTTATCTAAAGGCTTTGCTGGACTCACTTACTAGCTTTAGCATTTTTTGAGAATTATTTAAAGTTTTCCATGTAACAACTGTTTTATATTTACATAGAGATATTTCTATTTTTTTTTCTCTAGAAACTATATGCTTTCTATTTATGTTAACTTACAGTGCTAGATAGAAAATCCAGTACAATGATGTATAGGAGCTGTGAGAGCAGACATCATTGTGTTTGTCCTAAATTTTGTGGGAAAGAGATAAGTTTCACCATTAAATATAATGTTAAGTGTAACATTAGCTGTAGCTGCAGGTACTTCATCCATTTGAAGATGTTTCCCTCACTTCCTACTTTGACTTCTTTCCCTCCTGTGTTTTGTGTTGGATGAGCCAGTGCTTATATCCAATCTGATTTTGGATGGACAAATTTTTTCTTAGAGATTACCTTACTTGGTGTCCCTGTAACCTCAATTATTTAATGAATTTAAGAAGATTATACTCTGGTTTTTCTCACTGTTACATTGTGAGTTGTGCCTTTCTCAGCTCTACTTTCGAGATGAATGCAGAATATACCTTTCTCCTAGGTTAAAATCCATATTCTGAAACGGGCTTACCATGCTGCATGTTTCTAATCCTTTTACCTTTTGTAATTCCCACACAGATGTTTTGCTCATGTTAAGATTACTTAAATTCCCCCAAAGTGCCATTGTCTTGTGGCCCAAGAGTTCGGGCATACTTTCATATAAACTCCAAATGTCTCCACATTCCCGCATAAAATTCACTAAATTCTCTTTCAAATATAAGCATTTTTTTTTCACCTGAGATTCTTCCTTGACCACCAACATTTGGATGTCGAGACTCTCTTGTGTGTTCTCAAAGCATTACAGCATCATTCCCCTACTCCTAATTTGAATAATCCTCCCCCATCTTGGTAAGCACCAAGAACTGAAAGGCCATTATTATTTTTTTCAGTGTTTGATATTGGCACTCTTTATGGCAACCAGAAGAAAAGTAGAAACCACCCAAATGTCCATCAACTGATAAACACACTATGTTGTACTGATACAATGGAATATTATTCAGCCATATAAAGAAATGAAGTACCGATTCATGCTTTAACCTACATCAACCTTGGAATCATACCAAATGAAAGAAACCAGGCACAAAGCCACATTTTACATGATTCCATTTATATGAAATGTGTAGAATAAATCTTTAGAGTCAGAAAACAAATTAGTGGTTGCGAGAGACTGGGAGAGGGCAGAATGGGGAGTGGTTGCTTAACAGCCACAGAGTGTCCCTTAGGGGTAATGAAAAGTTCTGAAACTAGATAGGAGTGATAGTTGCACAACACTGGGAAGATAATTAAGGCTATTTAATGTGATACTTTAAAATAATTAAAATGGTAAATTATGTATTACATGTGCTTGACCATAAATGAGTGATATAACATATATATAAATGGAAAGAGACAGAGGGAGAGGGAATTTCCATATGTGTCATTAATGCCTACCATTTTCATTGGAAATGTCCCTACCTTATCTTTTTATTTTATGAAATATTATTTGGATGGCATAGTGCTAGTATAAATGAAAATGGGCTGATTTTTAGTTTCTGTCGCTCCTCTACTAGAGACAGAGAGCCTAAACTTTAGAAATTAAATTCTAGGGGCTCCTGGGTGGCTCAGTTGTTTGGGCATCTGACATTCATTCAGGTCATGATCTCACGGTTAGTAGGTTCAAGCCCTGCATTGGGCTCTGTGCTAACTGCTCAGAGCCTGCAGCCTGCTTCAGATTCTGTCTCCTTCTCTCTCTGCCCGTTCCCTGCTTGCTCTCTCTCTCAAAAATAAACATTTAAAAAAAATTTTAAAAAGAAATTAAGTTCTAGCAAACATAACTCAAATAACCAATTTTATTAAAAGCAGAAAACTATACTTTTAAGACATGTGTTTTGACTTGAATTTCATTCTATCATTTGAGATAAAAGTGCATTATGATCTTTTTGTGAATATTTCTGATCATATGTGAATTAAAACTAAGCTATCACATTATATATATTAGAGCCAAGCATGCTTTAGATCTGTCTTTCCCAGAAGAATGGAACAATGAACAGTGCTGGAAGGTAATAGTCCCACATACACGGAAGTGTTTGTATATTATATAAACCAGCTGGAGACAGACTGTGGTAATAAATATTAACATAAATATCTCCTTTTTTGTCTCAGACTTATGCAACCATCACTAACATTTTCTTCAAAACATTTCCTCATTTCTCTCTCCTGCACACTAACATAGTTTCTTTTATTTATTTATTTATTTATTTATTTATTTACTTTTAATCTCTAAAAGATTTGTGTGTACGTGTATATTGTTCATGATAAAATTTTGGGGAAGATTATGTGGTGAAATTGCATATTTAAAGAAACTTGACCTTTCTTCTCTTAGTTAAATTCATACTTGATTATGGCATTTCCAGTTTGATTTCCCATAAGTTAATGGATTTGATGAAAGCCTAAATTTATTTTGATATAATGAGGGCCCTTAGATTGTATATATACCAAATATTTTCCTCTTTTCGGTGGAGGTATTTAGTATTTCTCTTTAAATGAAGCTAGAGAAATGCTTCAATATTAACAAATGACAGGCTCACCGCATCCTGCTGATCACTTAGATTCTACCCACATCTGCCTAAAAACCCAGAAAACCGCCAGGAGACTAGCAGAATGGATTCTACAGAGCCAAGCGCAGACAAGAGGCCCATGGAAGTGGGTAGGAAGGGCGGAGAGGCAGTGCGTGCTACAGGGATTGGCAAGAGGGAGCCAGGGCAATGGAGGGGCAGCCCACCCGGCAAGGCAGAGTCCTCGAGTCTGGCTTGCAAAAGTGGAGGGACCGGGCGGAGTGAGTTCTGACAGCCAGCGGGACTTAACATCTGGAATGTTATAAGTCAATAGCTCTGCTCCACAAACGGGAGGGCTAGAGGTCAATGGGAGGGACAGTTGTTGAGACCGGGAAGACAGAGCTCAACATGGTGGGGACAAAGGCGCTGGTCAGTACCATCTCCCTCGCCCATCCCCCAGCCAAAATCCCAAAGGGAACCAGTTCCCATCACAGAACTTGCTTGCACACACAAACACCCAAAGCTGTGCTTCTGTGGATCCATCCCTCCTATAGGTCTGCCTCCCTCCCGGTGCCACAGAGCCCCTCCCGCAGCCGACCACCTAAGGCAAAGTGATCTGAGCCTGCCCCTCTCACCTCTGTCCACCTTGCGGATCCACCCCTGCTAATATGCCAGATCCCATAGAAGTAGCACCACAAGCCTGGCAGTGTGCAAGTAGCCCAGACAGGGGCCACACCACTCCACAGTGAGTCCTGCCCCTGGGAGAGGGGAAGATAAGGTACACACCAGTCTGCCTGGGGCCCCAGTGGTGGGCTGGGGGCAGACATCAGATCGGACTGCGGCCCCGCCCACCAACGCAAGTTACTCCAGACAGCACAGCAGAAGTGCCCTGCAGTTGGGCGCCACCCTAAAGACTATCCAAAATGATGAAACTGAAGTATTCTCCTCAAAAGAAACTCCAGGAAGTAGCGACAGCTAACATATTGATCAAAACCAACTTAAGCAATATAAAGGAACATGAATTAAAAAATAGTCATAAAATTAATCACTGGGCTTGAAAAAAGCATAGATGAAAGCAGATAATCTATTGCTACAGTGATCAAGGGACTAAGAAACAGTCAGGAGGAGCTAAAAAATGTCATAAATGAGGTGCAAAATAAAATGGAGGTGACCACAACTGGGATTGAAGAGGCAGAGGAGAGAATAGGTGAATTAGAAGATAAAATTATGGAATAAGAGGAAGCTGAGAAAAAGAGAGAAAAAAAATCCAGGAGTATGAGGGGAGAATTAGAGAACTAAGTGATGCGATGAAACACAATAATATCTGTATAACAGGGATTCCAGAGGAGGAAGAGAGAGAGAATTGAGCTGAAGGTGTACTTGAAGAAATCATAGCTGAGAACTTCCCTGATCTGGGGAAGGAAAAAGACATTGAAATCCAACAGGCACAGAGAACTCCCTTCAGACGTAACTTGAATTGATCTTCTGCATGACATATCATAGTGAAACTGGCAAAATACAAGGATGAAGAGAAAATTATGCAAGGAGCTAGAGATAAACATGCTCTAACATATAAAGGGAGACTGATAAGACTAGTGATGGATTTATCTACTGAAAGTTGGTAGGCCAGAAAGGAATGGCAGGAAATCTTCAATGTGATGACCAAAAAAATATGCAGCTGAGAATCCTTTATCCAGCAAGTCTATCATTTACAATAGAAGGAGAGATAAAGGTCTTCCCAAACAAACAAAAACTGAAGGAATTCATCACCATTAAACCAGCCCTACAAGAGATCCTAAGGGGGATCCTGTGAGACAAAGTACCAGAGACATCACTACAAGCATGAAACCTACAGACATCACAATGACTCTAAACCCATATCTTTCTATAATAACACTGAATGTAAATGGACTAAATGCGCCAACCAAAAGACATAGGGTAGCAGAATGGATAAAAAAACAAGACCCGTCTATTTGCTGTCTACAAGAGACTCATTTTAGACCTGTGGACACCTTCAGATTAAAAATGAGGGGATTGAGAACTATTTATCATGCTACTGGAAGTCCAAAGAAAGCTGGAGTAGCCATACTTATATCAGACAAACTAGACTTTAAATTAAAGGCTGTAACAAGAGATGAAGAAGGGCATTACATAATAAACACAGGGTCTATCCATCAGGAAGACCTAACAATTATAAATGTCTATGCGCCAAATATGGGAGCCTCCAAATATATAGAACAATTAATCACAAACATAAGCAACCTTATTGATAAGAATGTGGAAATTGCAGGGGACTTTAATACTAAACTTACAACAATGGATAGATCATCTAGACACAGGATCAATAAAGAAACAAGGGCCCTGAATGATACATTGGATCAGATGGACTTGACAGATATTACTAGAATTTTGCATCCCAAATCAACAGAATATACTTTCTTCTCGAGTGCACATGGAACATTCTCCAAGATAGATCACATACTGGGTCACAAAACAGTCCTCAATAAATGTAAAAGAATTGAGATCATACCATGCACACTTGAATACCACAATGCTATGAAGCTTGAAATCAACCACAGGAAAAAGTCTGGAAAACCTCCAAAAGCATGGAGGTTAAAGAACACCCTACTAAAGAATGAGTGGGTCAACCGGCAATTAGAGAAGAAATTTAAAAAATATATGGAAACAAATGAAAATGAACATACAACAATCCAAATGCTTTGGGATGCAGCGAAGGCAGTCCTGAGAGGAAAATACTTTGTAGTCCAGACCTATCTCAAGAAACAAGAAAAATCCCAAATCCAAAATCTAACAGCACACCTAAAGGAAATAGAAGGAGAACATCAAAGACACTCCAAACCCAGCAGAAGAAGAGAAATAATAAAGATCAGAGCAGAAATAATCAATATAGAATCTACAATCAACGAAACCAAGAGTTGGTTTTTTGAAAATATAAACAAAATTGACAAACCTCTAGGCCGGCTTCTCAAAAAGTAAAGGGAGATGACCCAAATAGATAAAATCAGGAATGAAAATGGAATTATTACAACCAATCCCTCAGAGATACAAGCAATTATCAGGGAATGCTATGAAAAATTATATGCCAACAAACTGGACCACCCGGAAGAAATGGACAGATTCCTAAGCACCCACACACTTCCAAAACTCAAACAGGAAGAAAGAGAAAACTTGAACACACCCATAACCAGCAAAGAAATTGATTCAGTTATCAAAAATCTCCGAACAAATAAGAGTCCAGGACCAGATGGCTTCCCAGGGGAATTCTACCAGACATTTAAAGCAGAGATAATACCTATCCTTCTCAAGCCAATCCAAAAAATAGAAAGGGAAGGAAAACTTCCAGACTCATTCTATGAAGCGAGGATTGCTTTGATTCCTAAACCAGACAGAGACCCAGTAAAAAAAGAGAACTACAGGCCAATATCCCCGATGAATATGAATGCAAAAATTCTCAATAAGATACTAGCAAATCGAATTCAACAGCATATAAAAAGAATTATACACCATGATCAAGTGGGATTCATTTCTGGGCTGCAGGGCTGGTTCAACATTTGCAAATCAATCAATGTGATACATCACATTAATAAAAGAAAAGATAACCATGTGATCCTGTCAATCGATGCAGAAAAAGCATTTGACAAAATTCAGCATCCTTTCTTAATAAAAACCCTCGAGAAATTCGGGATAGAAGGAACATACTTCAAGATCATAAAAGCCATTTATGAAAAGCCCACAGCTAACATCATCCTCAATGGGGAAAAAGTGAGAGCTTTCCCCCTGAGATCAGGAACATGACAGGGATGTCCACCCTCACCACTGTTGTTGAACATAGTGTTGGAAGTTCTAGCAATCAGACAACAAAAGGAAATCAAAGGCATCAAAATTGGCAATGATGAAGTCAAGCTTTCACTTTTTTGCAGATGACATGATATTATACATTGAAAATATGATAGATTCCACCACAAGTCTGCTAGAACTGATACATGAATTCAGCAGAGTTGCAGGATATAAAATCAATGTACAGAAATCAGTTGCATTCTTATACACCAATAATGAAGCAACAGAAAGAGAAATAAAGAAACT
Source organism: Neofelis nebulosa (assembly GCF_028018385.1). Taxonomy (NCBI): domain Eukaryota; kingdom Metazoa; phylum Chordata; class Mammalia; order Carnivora; family Felidae; genus Neofelis; species Neofelis nebulosa. The sequence continues at coordinate 77,335,997 of NC_080782.1, forward strand.
GATCCCATTCACAATTGCACCAAGAAGCATAAAATACCTAGGAATAAACCTAACCAAAGATGTAAAAGACCTGTAGGCTAAAAGTATAGAAAGCTTAGGAAATAAATTGAAGAAGATACGAAGAAATGGAAAAACATTCCATGCTCATGGATTTGAAGAATAAATATTGTTAAAATGTCAATGCTACCCAAGGCTGTCTACACATTCAATGCAATCCCAATCAAAATTGCACCAGCATTCTCCTCGCAGCTAGAACAATCCTAAAATTTGTATGGAACCACAAAAGACCCCAAATAGCCAAAGGAATTTTGAAGAAGAAGACCAAAGCAGGAGGCATCACAATCCCAGTCTTTAGCCTCTACTACAAAGTTGTAATCATCAAGACAGCATGGTATTGGCACAAAAACAGACACATAGGCCAATGGAATAGAATAGAAACCCCAGAACTAGACCCAAAAACGTATGGCCAACTGATCTCTGACAAAGCAGGAAAGAACATCCGATGGAAAAAAGACTGTCTCTTTAACAAATGGTGCTGGGAGAACTGGACTGCAGCATGCAGAAGGCTGAAACTAGACCACTTTCTCACACCATTCACGAAAACAAACTCAAAATGGATAAAGGACCTGAATGTGAGACAGGAAACCATCAAAACCTGAGAGAAAAAAGCAGGAAAAAAACCTCTCTGACCTCAGCTGCAGCAATTTCATACTTGACACATCCCCAAGGGCAAGGGAATTAAAAACAAAAATGAACTATTGGGACCTCATGAAGATAAAAAGCTTCTGCACTGCAAAGGAAACAATAAAAAAAACTAAAAAGGCAACCAACAGAATTGGAAAAGATATTTGCAAATGACATATCGGACAAAGGGCTAGTATCCAAAATCTATAAAGAGCTCACCAACCTCACACCCGAAAAACAAATAATCCAGTGAAGAAATGGGCAGAAAACATGAATAGACACTTCTCTAAAGAAGACATCCGGATGACCAACAGACACATTAAAACAGACACATGCTCAACGTTGCTCCTCATCAGGGAAATACAAATCAAAACCACACTCAGATATCACCTCACGCCAGTCAGAGTGGCTAAAATGAACAAATCAGGAGACTTTAGATGAACCCTCTTTCACTGTTGGTGGGAATGCAAACTGGTGCAGCTGCTCTGGAAAACAGTGTGGAGGTTCCTCAAAAAATTAAAAATAGATCTACCCTATGACCCAGCAATAGCACTGCTAGGAATTTGCCCAAGGGATACAGGAGTACTGATACATAGGGGCACTTGTACCCCAATGTTTATAGCAGCACTCTCAGCAATAGCCAAATTACGGAAAGAGCTTAAATGTCCATCAACTGATGAATGGATAAAGAAATTGTGGTTTATATACACAATGGAATACTATGTGGCCATGAGAAAGAATGAAATATGACCCTTTGAAGCAACGTGGTTGGAACTGGAGAGTGTTATGCTAAGTGAAATAAGTCATACAGAGAAAGACAGATACCATATGTTTTCACTCTTATGTGGATCCTGAGAAACTTAACAGAAGTCCATGGGGATGGGGAAGAAAAAAAAAGAAGTTAGAGAGGGAGGGAGCGAAAGCATAAGAGACTCTTAAAAACTGAGAACAAACTGAGGGTTAATGGGGGGTCAGAGGGAGGGTAGGGTAGATGATGGGTATTGAGGAGGGCACCTTTTGGGGTGAGCACTGGGTGTTGTATGGAAACAAATTTGACAATAAATTTCATATTTAAAAAAAAAGTGATTGGATGAGAAAGCCACAGATCTAAAAACAATATTAAAAAATGACATATCTTTTCTAAGAGATATTGAGATACCCTAAATATTAAACTTATTTTGTTATATTCATAAACTAATAGCAAAAGATGCTCATCTAGATTGTATTAGGAGAAATAGAGAGTCCAAGTTCCATGTTTGGATGGGAGGAGATTTATGTGAATAAACATGTACCAGTGAATTCTAGAGAAGGGAAAAAAGGTCATCTATGAGAATCAGTGCTTTGAGATTATGATGTAAATGGAAAAAGCAGAATAAAATGTATATTACTTATCTTTTTGAGCCCAACGTGGTATACACAGAGAATGAAACAAAATAGTAAACAATAATGGTTTTATAATTAATCTAAGAAACGTTCTTGCTGTGTGATTACACGAATGTTAGGAGAGGACAGGAATAGAGGTGTCAGACATACAACCATCATGTTTGGGAGATTTGCCTTGTTGCTGTGATTTGCATTGATTTGTAATCATGCAGGGTGGAGTTTTGTCTCTCTCTCTCTCTCTCTCTCTTTTTTTTTTTTTTGCTTCAGCTTCTGCCTCCCCCTCTTCATTCTCCTCTTTGTTCCTCCACATGTGTTTGCTGTAGAAGTTGGATTTTGTGGTTTCAAGTATGATACACCATGAATTGAAACCCAGAAGGCTTGGAACCACAGGGCTAGTCAATGTGCTTAGTGCTGGAAGGTATTGTGAAGGGATTCTCTTCTACACAGTTAAACATAGAGAGTAAAAATAAAGATAAAGCTTTGTAACTTTGAAATTGTTTTCTCTTTATAGCCTATTCTACAAACAATGAATCCATTAAAAAAAATTTTTAATGTTTGTTTATTTTTGAGAGAGAGAGAGGGAGGGAGGGGCAGAAAGAGAGGGAGACACAGAATCCAAAGCAGGCTCCAGGCTCTGAGCTATCAGCACAGAGCCCAATGCAGCGGCTCTCACTCACAAACCGTGAGATCAAAACCTGAGCTGAAGAGGGCCGCTTAACCAACTGAGCCACCCAGGTACCCCAACAATAAATCCAATTTGAACATAATTTTTAGGCAGATGCAGTACTGCTGAAAAAGATTTCTCTACTATATATTTGCAACATGATGTGCATTTATGCTTTGTGCAGTATACTCAGGGATTTGTTTCATGTAAATCAAGGTAATCTGTCTTAAATGTTATTTGACTACACACGGAGAAGGAAATTCTATATTTCTTAAGAGATACTTCTTTTCTTGGCCTTTATTTGAACTTTTAGCAAGTTCTAGCTTGCATTTAGGAAGAACTATTTTTGTGCTTAAAACATATTTAAGCCTAAGATATGTCAGTGAAAGTACCTTCAAATTTCTGAAATGTTTAAAGAAAATTAATTTTACTAAGGCAGTTTTCTTTTAGTAACTTAAAATTTTCCTTTAATATTGAAAGCATTTTTGCCATAAATTTATGGACCAAAGAGCAGGAATTTTCAATGTTTGTGACTCATTCTTTCAGGTTAACACAATCCAGGTTCTTGGAGAATTTTAACTAGAAAAGTAACTTGAATTTTAAAATACTAGTTGGAGTAATGGCGGGAGAGACAGTATAGGAGTATAGGAAAAATTAATCAATTCATATAAAGCAGGAAATAAGACAAAAAAATTTAAGGAAAGAAAATTATCTTAAGAGAATTTCTTAAATTTCCAAGAAAATATCTTCGTGAAGAGTTAAATAATAATTTTTGGCATTTATGAATAATCTTTCAAATAATCTTTGTGTTGAGTTATATTATTTTATTAATAACTGCCAATAAAACTTGTGAAATATGGCTAAAGTTGTATGTTGAGGATTCTGCTGAGACTCAGATATATGTATCATAAAAAAGAAACTAAACCTTCAATTTAGTAAGTTAGAAAAAGTTAGTAACTAAACCCTCCAAAATAAGAAGGAAATATCAATGCAAAAGGAAGAAATTGAATAGATAATACACTTTTTAAATAAAGTTAAAAAAACATTATTTCAAAATTTTATAAACTAGGCCAACTCTGGCAACAATGATCAAAAGAATATACAAACAGGGGCGCCTGGGTGGCTCAGTCGGTTAAGCGTCCGACTTCGGCTCAGGTCACGATCTTGCGGTCCGGGAGTTCGAGCCCCGCGTCAGGCTCTGGGCTGATGGCTCAGAGCCTGGAGCCTGCTTCCGATTCTGTGTCTCCCTCTCTCTCTGCCCCTCCCCCGTTCATGCTCTGTCTCTCTCTCTGTCTCAAAAATAAATAAACTTTAAAAAAAATAAAAAAAAAAGAATATGCAAACAAATCGTATAGGGAATATAATTTAGGACATAACTATAAATTCAGTAGTAGCTAATAGAAATCACACTATGAAAAAAATTCAGCCTAATGTATCTTTAACATAGATGAAAAGGAAAATTACAAAATAAATTGGATTAACAAAGCCAGATCATGACTCAGAAATCATAGAAGAAAAACATTAGTGGTGACATTGCACTAATATAAGCAATACATGAAGAAATTGTACCTGTCAAAAGAAGGAAGAGAGTTTAGAAAGAAGCACTCCTTTAGGAAATACTTAGCAGATAAATGTACTTTGTGACTAAGTGGTCAAGAAGGATAGGGCAAAAATAAAAGTTGATCTCACATTTCTAGCTTTGGGGATTTCAATATGGGGATCGTAGTTTAAGAACTGAAACAGGTCATATAGTACAGGAATACAGCTGTGGCTTGCTGTGAGAGAGAAAAAAGGAGAGGCAGTGGGGTCTTCATAAGACATTTTAAGATGAAGAGAAAGTAAACTGTTTCTTAGGTGCTCTGTGTCCATTCCCTTCTCTTCCAATTAATAACCAAATGTTTCTCCAGATACTCATTGTCCCCTTTTAGTTAGCAGCAATGCTATTGGGGGGTTAATTACTTACAGGTATCCGGACTCATCCCTGCTTGTGAATGTTTTAATAATGGTCACTGATCCAGGCCTAAGACAGACTGGGATGACATTTCACTGACCTCCTAGTGAGCAAAGTTATATATTACTAGCCAAATCAAGGTGAAGCTGAGAACATTTGGTCCAAGATGGTAGGTTGGAAGTGTTCTCTCCAGTAGGAGTGCACAAAGATGTAGCTCTTGCTATTTATTACAAGTAGCCATCTTGTGACCATGAAAGTACAATAAAATCAATACACGAAAAAGGGCAGAGGTGAGAAAATTAAAAACAATTGGTCTAGTTCCCTGATTTAACTGATTTCAAGCCTAAATATGGCTGGACGTTAAGTCATCCTATGTGTCAGTAAATCCATGAAATTGTTTAAGGCAGCTGAGTGTTGCTTCTTCTTGCTCCAAGTGTGTAATCTTGAGTCAACTCCATTATTTCACTAAGGGAAGTTACGTTCTTTACTTTGCATATGAGAACACACTGGGCTATTTACTTATGTGAATGACTAGTATAAAACTACAAGGATATTAAAATGTTTTTCAGATTTATTATGGGCAGTGTGCATTGCAAATATGCTTGTAGGAAAAATCTTATAGTGCAAAGGATGCTGTAAGAACCCTGTTTGCATTTGCTATTTTTAATTACTTGTAGTCTTTTTTTATGTGCTGCGTTTATTACATTTTAGAAATATGAGAATATGTATAAGAACAAAGTGTGCAGCATTCTAACAAGAATATAAACCTTATTCATATTAATGAAAAGAAATTCTCATAACAGGGAGCATTGAAACATTATAATTTATTAACTGACAGAAAACTAATAATAAGCTTCTACTCAGTCTTACATGTTTGTATCAGGTATTTCTCCTTTGTGTGAAAGGAAGAAAGACTGAGCTAGGTGTGTTGATTATGGAAATAAAAAGATCATTGGTTATCTTCTATATCATAAGCTCATTACTATAAGTTGGCCAGCTTAGGTCAGCCATCTAAGAAAGAGTTACATCACTCTGTTGTTTGATGAACTCATGTAAATTTACAATGAGTCTTATTTTGCAGTACTTATTTTGAGTCAGAATATTTTTCCTCAAGGGGCACCTGAGTGGCTCAGTTGGTTGAGCAACCAACTTCAGCTCAGGTCATGATCTCATGGTCCATGAGTTCAAGCCCCATGTCGGGCTTTGTGCTGACAGCTCAGAGCCTGGAGCCTGTTTCAGATTCTGTGTCTCCCTCTCTCTCTGCTCCTCCCCTGCTTTCTCTCACTCACTCTCTCTCTCAAAAAAAGAAATAAACAATAAAAAAAAATTTAAAAATTAGAAAAAAGGAATATTTTTCCTCAAATAAGAAATATATTTATTTCCATCATCCTTTTCCAGATATTTTTAATATGATACCCTTTGCCTTCATTTCAACTTGTTTATAGAGATAGTACTACTTTTCCATAGCCTGTACTAATATAATAAATGTAAAGCAACCTTAACTTTATTTTTTATATGGTTGTCAATCTGAATTGTGCTGTATATAAAATGCCACACTTATTTTGCTATTCAATATATAAAAAGCTAATACATCAATTAACCTGTCAAATGACCAACAAGTAGTTTCCAACTGAAAAACACTATTTTGGGCACAGATGGTATATATAAGAAATTTTAAGAAATATTAAGCTGGCCACAGACCATAATGACCTAGAGATTTAAATGTCAAGTAAATGGAGAATTTACAGGAACATTTAAAGTTTATTTATTGGATAAATTATAATTATAGTAAATATACTAATTTCATATCTGCCTATTTTTGTAACCAGATTAAATATATATATTGAACAAATTTAAAAGACACTACTAAATATTAAGATAGATCCTTATTGATTAGCTAAATCTTTGAAAATAGAAGAGCATATACACATGAGAAATAGAGTGCTAAAATATAATGCAGTAAAAACTGACAGAATTGAAAGAATAGACAAGTCAAAGTAATAGTCAGAAATTTTGACACATCATTCTTAATAATGGATAGAACAATTAGAAAATCAACAAGAATACAGTAGTTGTGATTAAAGTATCAACCATGTTGACCTAAGTATAGAATACTTCATCCAACAACTGAATACACATCCTTCACAAAAACATGTAGAATGTCTTCCAAGAGAGGTATTATACTCCATAAAACAAGCCTCCATAAATTACATAGGATTGCAATTATACAAAGAAATTTCTTGAACCGCACAAAATTAAATTAGAAATAAAATAGTCAAAGAAGAAATTGCGAGGAGAATTAGAAAAATTCCAAACTGAAAATAAACAAAAACATGACATTAAAATTTATGGAATACGACTAGAGCAACAAAGAAAATTTTATAGTCTTAAATAAATATATCAGAAAAGAAAAAAAAAGTCTATTGGACAACGATACAACACCAAAAGCCCAATTTGTAAATTGGGTTGAATAAAAATTTCAAATTTTTGTACTTCAAAAAACACATTTAAGAAAATTGAGGACAAGTCACAGACTGGTAATAATGTTGTCAATCAGATGTCTGAAAGGGACTTTTACCCAGAATATATAGAGACCATTTATAATTCAATAAAAAGTAAAAGAACCCAATTAAAATTTGGGCAAAAGAATTGAATAAAAATTTCACTAAGGATATAGGAATTAATAATAAACACATGAAAAGATGTTCAACTTAATCTTTAGAGAAATGCAAATTAAAACCACAGTGAGGTGCTACCATACAAACACTAGAACGACAATTCTATACAAGACAGAAAATGTTACATTTGCTAGGATATGAAAAAGATGTAACTCAACATAGGTGGTAAAGATATAAAATGCAATAGGCACTCTAGAAAATGATTTGGAAGTTGAATTAACAGTTTCTTTTTTCTTTTTTTTGTTTCTTTTTTTTCTTGTTGTTGTTAATGTTTATTTATTTTTGAGAGAAAGACAGAGTGTGAGCAGGGGAGGGGCTGAGAGAGAGAGAGACACAGAATCTGAAGCAGGCTGCAGGCTCTGAGCTGTGAGCACAGAGCCCAGCACGGGGCTCCAGTCCATGAAATGGGGAATTATGACCCAGCCAAAGCCAGATGCTTAACCGACTGAGTCACCCAGGCGCCACAAATTGGCAGCTTCTTAAATATTAAACATAAAATGACCATACAACCTAGCAATTTGATTTCTACATTATCCTTCAAGAAAAACAAGAAAAATATCCATGCAGAGATTTGTAGCAGAATTTTTAGAGTAATTTTTTTTTGAATAGCCTAAAAGTGGAATCATTCCAAATGTCCATCAACTAATGAGTGGCTAAACAAAATATCATATAGCATATAAATGAAGTCAGTAGTAAAAAGGAATAAAATAGTAATACAAATTACATACAAACACTAATAAACACTGAAACATGAATGAACCTCAAAAACACTGTGCTGAGTGGAAGAAGATGCAAAAGAGAACATGTGATTCCACTTCTATGTGAAGTCCAGAACATGTCAATTTATAGAAGCATGGCATTGCTCCTCTGGGGCTGGAGGTGAGGTGAGAGTGGTTGCACATGTGTGTACGTAGCTGCAAAAAGGGTCTTTTGAAGTGCTGAAAATGTTCTAAAACTGGATTGTGGTAACGACTGCACAACCCTCTAAGTTTAGTAAAACATCATTGAATGGTGCACTTGAAATGGATGAATTTTGTCATATGTGAAGTATACTTCAATAAAGCTATAGAAAAGAGGAAGAGTTAAATTTAAGGAACTGCCTTTTAGTAGACAGAACTAGGTAATGCTATTAATTATTTATTTTTAATATGAAATTTATTGTCAAATTGGTTTCCAGACAACACCCAGTGCTCATCCCAACAGGTGCCCTCCTCATGCCCATCACCGACCCTCCCCTCCCTCCCACCCCCCATCAACCCTCAGTTTGTTCTCAGTTTTTAAGAGTCTCTTATGGTTTGGCTCCCTCCCTCTCTAACTTCTTTTTTTTTTCCTTCCCCTCTCATGGTCTGTTAAATTTCTCAGGATCCACATAAGAGTGAAAACATATGGTATCTGTCTTTGTCTGTATGACTTATTTCACTTAGCATAACACTCTCCAGTTCCATCCATGTTGCTACAAAACGCCATATTTCATTCTTTCTCATTGCCAAGTAGTATTCCATTGTATATATAAACCACAATTTCTTTATCCATTCATCAGTTGATGGACATTTAAGCTCTTTCCATAATTTGGCTATTGTTGAGAGTGCTGCTATAAACATTGGGGTACAAGTGCCCCTATGTATCAGCACTCCTGTATCCCTTGGACAAATTCCTAGCAGTGCTATTGCTGGGTCAAAGGGTAGGTCCTTTTTTAATTTTTTGAGGAACCTCCACACTGTTTTCCAGAGCAGCTGCACCAGTTTGCATTCCCACCAACAGTGAAAGAGGGTTCCCGTTTCTCCACATCCTCTCCAGCATCTATAGTCTCCTGATTTGTTCATTTTATCTACTCTGACTGGCGTGAGGTGATATCTGAGTGTGGTTTTGATTTGTATTTCCCTGATGAGGAGCAGCGTTGAGCATTTTTTCATGTGCCTGTTGGCCATCCGGATGTCTTCTTTAGAGAAGTGTCTATTCATGTTTTCTGCCCATTTCTTCACTGGATTATTTGTTTTTCGGGTGTGGAGTTTGGTGAGCTCTTTATAGATTTTGGATACTAGCCCTTTGTCCGATATGTCATTTGCAAATATCTTTTCCCATTCCGTTGGTTGTCTTTTAGTTTTGTTGGTTGTTTCCTTTGCTGTGCAGAAGCTTTTTATCTTCATGAGGTCCCAATAGTTCATTTTTGCTTTTAGTCTGAATGGAGTTCTCTGTGCCTCTTGGATTTCAATGCCTTTTTCCTTCCCCAGATCAGGCAAGTTCTCAGCTATGATTTGTTCAAGTACACCTTCAGCCCCTTTTCTCTCTCTTCTTCTTCTGGAATTCCCATGATACGAATATTCTCTCGTTTGATTGCATCACTTAGTTCTCTAATTCTCCCCTCATTCTCCTGGATTTTTTTAATCTCTCTTTTTCTCAGTTTCCTCTTTTTCCATAATTTTATCTTCTAATACACCTATTCTCTCCTCTGCCTCCTCAATCTGTGCTATGGCCGCCTGCATTTTATTTTGCACCTCATTTATAGCATTTTTTTAGCTCCTCATGACTATTTCTTAGTTCCTTGATTTCTGTAGCAATAGATTCTCTGCTGTTCTCTATGCTCTTTTCAAGCCCAGCAATTAATTTTATGAGTATTATTTTGAATTCATTTTCTGTTATATTGCTTAAATTGTTTTTGATCAATTCATTAGCTATAGCTATTTCCTGGAGTTTCTTTTGAGGATAATTCTTCTGTTTTGTCATTTTGGGTAGTCCCTGCAGTGGCTGTAAACTGCAGGGCACTTCCCCTGTGCTGTCAGGAGTAACTTGTGTTGGTGGGCGGGGCTGCAGTCAGACCTGATGTCTGCCCCCAACCCACCGCTGGGGCCACAGGCAGACTGGTGTGTACCTTATCTTCCCCTCTCCCAGGGGCAGGACTCGCTGTGGAGTAGTGTGGCCCCTGTCTGGGCTACTTGCACACTGCCAGGCTTGTGGTGCTGCTTCTATGGGATCTGGCTTATTAGTAGGGGTGGATCTGCAAGGTGCACAGGGGTGGGAGGGGCAGACTCAGCTCACTTAGCTGTAGGTGGTCCCCTGACAGAGGGGCCCTGCAGCACTGGGACGGAGGCAGACCCCCCTGAGGGATGGATCCACAGAAGCACAGTGTTGGGCATTTGTGCAGTGCAAGCAAGTTTGGTGAGGGGAACTGGTTCCCTTTGGAATTTCAGCTGGGGGATGGGAGAGAGAGATGGAGCTTCCCAGCGCCTATGTCCCCTGCCGAGCTGAGCTGTCTTCCAGGACTCAACAACTCTCCCTACCTGTGTCCTCTCACCCTCCCCGCTCTCTGAGAGCAGAACTGTTGACTTTTAACATTACAGATGTTAATTTGAGCTGGCTGTCAGAACTCACGGAGTCCAGCCCCTCTGCCTTCCAAGCAAGACTTCGGGGGCTCTGTGGTAATGCTATTAACTTAATGGGAGATTTTAGTTCCCAACCTCTTAGCTAACTTTACTCCCCAATTGAAAAATCACTATGTAGATTTTTTCATTTTAAATATAGAACAATAAAATTTTGAATATTAAAACTTACATCTATTAGTGTCTGGTATAATTTGTTTTAAAATCATTGGGATAGAAAATATCAGGTAGAAAATTGTAGAGTTTCACACAAGTTAACCTAAAGATAAATAATTAAATAAGGAAATTTTGTTTGAATGATTTTCAAATATTAAAGGGATAAAAGCTTTCAGTGTTAAATGTTAAAAACTTCATGTAAGTCTGATAATTTATGTAACTTCTTACAGTCCCTCTTCTCTTACTAAAGCAAGATGATGAGAAGAGAATACAACTTACATGATACATTAAAAATATGGAAACACAAATAAAAGAATTAAATAATCACTTTTTTCAATTCACCGTTAAACAATCTTTTTGAAAATGTAGGGGTGCCTGGGTGGCTCAGTTGGTAAGTGCTGACTTCAGCTTGGGTCATGATCTCACGGTTCATGAGTTTAAGCCCTGCATTTGGCTCTATGCTGACCACTCAGAGACTGGAACCTGCTTCAGATCCTCTCCCTGTCTCTCTGCCCCTCCCCTGCTTGTGCTCTGGCTCTCTCTCTCAAAAATAAAATAAGCATTAAAAAAATGTAATAAATAACTGGGGGATGCACATAGTTGTATGCTTGTAATAATTTATCCAGGTCTTTATTACAGAGGGTATTAGATGATTTTTGATTATTTTAAGTAAATTAATAATACTTCAGTACTTCATAGTTTGGGACAATGTTCGTAATTCACAACCTCATAGGATGTAAACTTCCAGTGCTTTTTCCAATAGTCTTTGCTTTATTTTCAGATTTCTGTCATTCTTTGATTTTCAGCCAGGTTTAAGATTAGATTACCTAAAAGATTGGAGAACTTTTTTTCTTTTTTTTTTGGTGAAGGGCTAGACAGCAAAGATCGCTGACTTCATGGATCTCTGTTGCAACTATTTAACTCTGCCATTGATCATGGACAATATGTAAATGTGCACCCATGTATGTACTCCATTAAAATTTTATTTATGAAAATCAGTGGTAGATAAAGTCTGGCCTGTGAGCTGTACTCTGCAGAACACTGGATTAAATTTAAAACACAGTTAATAAGTAAAGAAACAGTAACAAACAAAAGTTTTATTTTTTTAATGCCAAACTATGGCAAAGTAATACGACCCCTCACCAGGTGTCCTAAACAGTGAGGAGGTGGTATTAATTTTCCATATATATACATATATATATATATACACACATATATATGTATACACACATATATATACATATATATGTGTGTGTATATATATATACACACACATATATATATATATATGTGTGTGTATATATATAATTATTTGGCAAATTTGAAGCATTTGAGAAGCACATTTAAGCTCTGAAAGAAAAAGAAGGGAGAACAAAATATACCTTACAGAAATGTTGAGGAAAGGACATCTTTAATGCTCCTTCACAGGACTTAATGGAGTTAAGATCATTGACCATAGAAAACTATCTAGCTGCTATTACTGCTACTGTTGCTATTATTATTTAAAATGTCTATTTATTTATTTTTAAGAGAGAGATAGAGCAAGCGGGGGAGGGTTAGAGAGAGAGGGAAACAGAGAATTCCAAACAGACTCTGCAGGGTCAGTGCAGAGCCCAACAGGGGGCTCAAACCCATAAACCTAGAGATCATGAACTGAGCTGAAGTTAGACATTTAAGTGACTAAGACACCCAGGTGCTCTCCCTTACTTTTCCTGTTATGAATGGATTAGCGAATTTGATCATGGAATGACCCAAACATCACAATAAAGACCTCCCCAGACCTTGTGCTCAGAAAGGAAGAAATAGAATTATCTCTATTTTGCAGATGACATGATTCAATATGTAGACATCCCTAGAAATTCCACAATAAAACTGCAAAAACTAATAACCAAATTCTGTGATGGCTAATTCACATATCAAAGAGATACATAGATAGATGATAGATAGATAGATAGGTAGTTAATCTCTTATTGGTTCTCTTTCTCTGGAAAATCCCGACTAATACAGTGAGTCTCTTGTATTTCTGCATATCGTCTAGGCAGAAGCACTGACAGTTTTTGTTCTGAGTTCCTTTTTCAAGAATTACAAATAGCAGCAAAATATACAATTAGTACCTCCATCTGGAACAGCAGAGGACAGATTTGTTTACTATCTAGTATAACATAATTGCTCCAGTGTAATAACGATCATTTGCCCAGCTACAGGGTAAAGAGCATCTTAATTTGCAGACCTATATAAAAGATTCGGGCTTCCTCTCCTATAACACAATCCACTCCATGTACAGTATTCACTTTATGATTACAGGATCATCACATCATCCTGGGGAAATGAAGACTCAGAAAACCAGAGCAAGAAAATAATGGTCCTCTGACTACTGCTATTTCTATAAGTAATAAACTGTGCTTTGTCACTGACACAGGGATCTCCTACATTCTCTCAGCATCCATGATATCTGCAAGGCTAACTTGTTAGTTTGAAAATAGTGTAAAAATCTCAAATGTTTCATAGTTCTTGATATGACCACCTATGCCTTACAGTTTTTATAATTGAACACAGCACATCATTTTATGCTATTGTAGATAATTTTAAAAAATTTTTTTCTTAAGTTTATTTATTTACTTTGAAACAGAGGGAGAGATCACAAGTGGGAGAGAGAGAGAGAGAATCCCAATCGAGTGTGGGACTCGAACTCACAAACCATGATATCATGACTTGAGCCGAAATCAAGAGTCAGACGCTTAACAGACTGAGCCACCCAGGCACTCCCTATTGTAGATAAAATTAGGTTATATTTAGGCTAAAGTCCTAAAATAACAATAAGTAAAAACAGAATATCATGTCCTCTGAAAATAATGAAGACATCTAATTTAAATGAGAAAATGGTCTCATAGAATGCATTGTTGAGGAAGTGTGATATGCATAATTTTTATACTATACTTGTAAAGTGTATCCAAATATCTCAAATAAAACACAATTAGAGAAGCCAAATGAAATTTTCCCCATAACAGAAGTTGAGCATATTAGAAGGTCAAAATGGTTGTTATGCACTTGGATAAAATGTCTACTTTTTCTTTGTAGTTGGGAAATGTTGAGGATAAACCTTTCATGAAATGTTCTTGTAATATAAAGTATTAGTTACTGTTTTCTGTAGAGAGTTCCATTGCTCTATTGTGCCTCTGACAGAGTTCCTTTAATTTGATACATGTGTTTGTGTTTAATGCAAAATAGTTAAACTACCTGAAATCCTTTATCCTCTGAGCTGTTCTGAATTTACAGAGGCTTCTAAAAAAATACTGCTTGAGGCTGGGAACATTATGAATATTTCAGTGGAACTGAAGCTGTCAAAATATACAGGGGGAATGCTTGTTGGATATGTAGAATAAATGAATGGATCTATGACAATTGAAAATTATAACGCACCCTTCTAAACAGATTTGTTCTGTTTTGGAGACTTTACTGGGGAATGGAAATGGCAGGGCTACAGTAAGTTTGG